>NC_072000.2:95598920-97093920 GCF_028885655.2 Pongo abelii
AGACCTTTCGTAAAGTTTTGCTCAGCTTTGCTCTTTTGTCCTAGCCTTGACTGTGCTTTGAGGAAGCACCTGTATCCGTGGGGTGGCCATGGTGAGTGTGGCTGCAGCCTGGAGAAGCTGGTTACAGGGGGATAGGGGATGACATGCAGGGAGTGATGGGGTGATTTAAGGCGAGATATGGGCCTGGTGCCGACCAGAATGGATTTGTGGGACATAGGAGCATCGCTGGGCATTTCCAAGAACATTGAGGGGAGGTAATCCCGGTGAACAGTGCATAGGATGCTCCATGGATAACAAGGGCAGGCTGGAGACCTTGGCACCTTGAGGGAAGAATGAGCCACACAGACCCTGCAGGAGGTGGATCAAAGACAAGTGAGCCAGCTAAGCAGGTCAGGGCTCCTTAGTCCCCTGGAGGTCCTCTGGCCCCTCCATCACTCAGCAGGGAAAGGCATTCCTCTGAGGTTGTTCCTTGCGCCTCATTGCACAGGTTTTGCTGACCACCAGCCCCAACTTGGTCCAGCCCACTGCATTCTGCTACATCCTGCCCACTCCATGTGGCTTGCACTGGCTGCACAATGAGGTCTAACTCTTAGATTCAAAAAACCACTGCCTCTAGGCAAGGTGGAGAGGATGTGGCTTACCAGCAATTCACATAAACTCAATGTGTGTCAGCAATAAGATTTCTCACCAGAAGTAAAGAAGCAGAGAGGAAAATGGGCCTGTTCTCCATGGGGCAGGTCAGACAGACTTGGTCTCACTTCACATTCCAGGCGTCACATTTGAAGAAGTGGATTTTGTTTAGATGAAGGTACAGAGGGGTGGGTGCTTAAAACCTCTTAAGTTTAGGGCTGGATGTGGTGGCTTATGCCTTTAATCCTGGGGAGGCCAAGGCAGGTGGATCACTTGAGGCCAGGAGTTTGAGACCAGCCTGGCCAACATGGCGAAACCCTCTTCTCTACTAAAAATACAAAAATTAGCTGGCTGTGGTGGCACACACCTGTAATCCCAGCTACTTGGGAGGCTGAGGCAGGAGAATTGGTTGAACTTGAGAAGCAGAGGTTGCAATGAGCCAAGACTGTGCCACTGCACTCCAGCCTGGGTGACAGAGCAAGGCTCTGTCTCAAAACAAAACAAAAAACCTGTTAAGTTGAGGTGGCTTGAAGAGCTGCCTGTCAGAGACTGGCCAGATGCTCACCAATTCTGCCTCTTTTTCCTGCATCCATAGGAAAACTACCTTTCCCAGCCTCCCTTGCAGTTAGGTTGAGGCCACATGACTGGGATCTGACCAATGGAATGTAAGTAGCAGGGATATTTGCCATTTCCACACTTGGCCAAAAACCCCTGTGAGATTCTCTTTTTTCTGCATCCCCTTACCTGTGTGGGTGAAAAGGGAGACCCCAAGATGATGGACTCTGGTGATGGGAGGATCCTGAATCACTGCCATCACTTTGGGAAAGACTTGCCAGAAAGCAGCCTCTCGTTGGACTTTGCATGAAGTTTTCTGCCCAACCCTGAAATTACTCATCTTGGGTAGTGGTGAGTTGTCATTGGTGGTGTTTGTAGACAGACTGGACTGTCATTTTTGGGGAATGCAGAGGGGAGACTTCATGGAGAGGGAACTGAATATTATGACCTCTCTGGTATATGCCAGCACTAATATCTAACGTGTAATTTAGCAGTATTCTTCTGAAAGTTGTTGAATTAAAGCAAATGGGATTGAAATCCCATTTCCCCAGAGGAGTACTGGGCACCATTATAACCTCAGGATTAATGCCATCTGTCTTAACCCATTTTCTATGGCTAAAACAGAATACCACGGACTAGGTTATTTATAAAGAACAGACATTTCTTTGGCTTATGGTTCTAGAGACTGGGAAGTCCAAGAGAATGGTGCCAGCATCTGACAGGGGTCATCTCCTGGCAGAAAGCAGAAAGGCAAGCGAGCTCTGAAGAGAGAAAAAAAGGGGGCTGAACTCCCCCAGTAACAAACTCTCTCCCACCATAACGGCATTAACCCATGACCTAATACCTCTTAAAGGTCCCACCTCTTTGCATAGTTACAATGGCAATGAAATTTCAGCATGAGTTTTGGAGGGGACATTCAAATCATAGTATCATCAGAGACCACTGTCTTGCCAGATGAATTCCAGGGATGGAGGCTTCAGGATCACCAGCTACAAGAAGTGGCTTTTTCAGAAAAGCAATGAGCCAAGAGGGTCAAAGTTTGGCTCTCTTTTGGTTGGACCAGCCAGAGGAAAGCAGCAGATAGGGATGTATTTCGTGCTGAAAATTTCTCCCACTCTTGTCTGGCCAACCCACAGACCAGTGTGTGTAACAGGAAGATGAGCCCTGTGTGTAAACAGGAAGATGAGCCCTCATCTGACTAAACAACTCTGGTGAATAAGAAATAAATCCTAATGGCTTCTGTCACCTTCCAAACCAGATGGACTTTTTCTTCCACCCATCCTCTCAGGAGAGAAAGGAGTCATAATCCCCAATATTGTCCTTACTTAATCTGTTTAGAAGAAGGATCTACTCTTCTGGAACACTCCAGGACTCTAGGAGCCTGACCTAGAGAGGGATTAAGTGACCAAGATCAAATTTACATTTTAATATGATGCAGTTAATCCTCAGTGATAAACATGGCATATGCCACCGTTGAGAAGATGCTCCAGCCTAAAGAGGCAGGTCAGCAAATGTAGGCCTCTCCAAACAAAGCCCCGTCACTGAGGACAGCCCCACAGAGATGAATGCAACAGGCCCTTCTTCTCTAGTGAGGAGGAGGTGGTCTGATGGAGCCCTCCCTCACTGTGGGGAGCAGCTACCCAGCAGGTACAAGGGGTCATGTGGCCAAGGACAGAGTGGGTGATATTCTCCAAACCACATGACTGGGCTCTGTCCTCAAAAGGGAGTTGGCCAAGTTAAACCACAGAGCGAATTTGCAACACCACACTGAAGAACTGGGTGGTACTTTATGAATCTCAAGTGGAGAGAGAGAAGGCTCTACTTCACTCGAGGGCTGTGTCCTTCTTGACCATTTGCTGGGTAATCAAGTGCAAATCCCCTAATCGCTCTGCTTGAGTTTGCCCTGAGAAGGTCAACCTCTGCCTTTTCCTGACTCCTTTGGTTCTTCAAGGGCCCTCTAGACCCCCCTGGTGTTGAAGACTCCCTACCCCATAAGGACTGCAGCATACTCCCAAGGTGTCCAGTTACTTTTATTTGCAGACTGAAGTTGGCTACATAAATCCACTGCACAGTCAACACACGTAGACTTGGCAAAAAGAGAGGATAATAGAAAAATACAACTCTTGATAGTAAATGAGACTGCCCTCAGCTCATCCCAGTCTGTATCAGTGGGAAGCTGGTGTTTAAGGTCAACATAGGAGGAAGTGCTGTGGAATGAGGAGGCATGGAGGCTTCCACCAATGTCATTGACCCAGTAAGATCCTGGACTGAGTTGCATGGGCTCTTCTTGGCTGTGTGGTCATTTCTGCCACCTTCAAACTTGGTCACTTCCTCCTCTAGGAAGGGGAAGAGAACCTCCCCAAGTCATCGGACACCCTCCATAAGGATCTGAGCAGGGGCTGTGCAGTGAAAGCCAAGTGTAGCCCTGGGACCGCTGTGAGCACCCTTCCCTGGGGCACCACGAGCCTGAGCTGTTGCATCTAGGCATCCCCAGTGAAAGGGCTAAGAGACACAGCACAAAGGATCAACCTCTTCGAGGCTGGGGGGAAGAGGGGGAGACTGAGGAAGGGGTTCTGCCTGGGCCTCCCTTTGGTAGATTCCAGAAATGTTTACTGATGCCAACTTCTGCTCCTAGCCCCTGGTCCCTTCTTGGAGGAAGCCCAGGTAGCCTCTTGGTTCTGAAGAACTCGAGTCCCAGGCCTTGGAGGGCATCCCTAGTCAGAGCTGGTCCCAGTCCACTGACCAGAAGGTCTGAAGGGCTAGCATTTCTGTGGAGGTGGGCAGGTCTTCTGGAGCAGCAGGTGGCTCTCCCAGTTCTTATGGCTGGAGCTAGGGTCCTCCTCTGCCTATAACTTCCTCAATTCCCCAAACCCAACACCCTCTACCTTCCTTCTCTCCTCCTCCTTTCCTTCCCCCTCTTTCTTTCCTTTCCTCTCTTCCCTTCCTTCCCCCTCCTGCCTGCCTTCCCCCTCCTGCCTGCCTTCCCCCTCCTGCCTGCCTTCCCCCTCCAGTCTTCCCTTCCCACCCTGTTGTGGGTGGGCTCCAGTGCTGATCCCACCGGGACATTTGGACAGGCATTGTCTGTGACAACGGTGGCATTGGAAGGCCCTGGCAGGTGAACACCCAGCCTCCCACCCTCCATGTCCTCCCACTCCCCATGCACAAACTCTGCAGGAAGCAGGCCAGGGAGCACAGTTCACTGTCTTCCCCCCACCAGCAGCCCCAGCCTGGCCACATCGCAGCCACGGCAGAGGACACCATGAGCCAACGGGGGCTTATTCCCACCCTCGGCGGTCCCAGCGGGCTCAGCAAGCCAGAGCAGGCTTCCAGAGTCACAGGGGCCTCGCTGCCTCCGCAGAAAGCGGCACCGGTGCTGGGGGAAGCAGGAGGCGGCCGGCCCTGAGGCCCATGGACTGAAGGTTCAGGCCTCACATGGCCCCACCCGCGGGGATCCCAGGCTAGGCCAACCTGCCCGTGGGGGACCCGCCCGACCCTGGCGAGTTAGGGGTCTGGAAGGCCGGGTGGAGCTTGGTCAACAGCTCGGGCTCCTCCCCCTGGGCCCCGCTTTTCCCGGAGGCCTCGGGGGCACCCAGCGGGTAGGCCTCCCGGGCCCGGCCGGTCCTGGAGCAGGTGAGGAAGGCCAGGCAGGCCCCGCGGAGGCGGGCCAGGTCCCGGTGGGTGGTCTCGCTGACGAAGCAGTAGAGCACGGGGTCGGCGACGCAGTTGAAGCTGGTGAGCAAGAGGGAGAAGTGGTAGGCGTTGAAAACGCCCTTGGCGAAGTCGCAGCTGGCCTCCCAGACGCTGCGCACCAGCAGCAGCACGTGGTAGGGCAGGAAGCAGGCCAGGAAGATGACCACGGTGCTGAGCACCAGCCGCTGGATCTGGTCCTTGCGGCTCTTCTGGGTGCCGTGGCTCCGGCGCACGGCGCGCAGGATGCCCTGGTAGGACGCCAGCAGCAGGCAGATGGGGAAGAGGAAGCCCACCAGGAAGCGGTAGTAGTTGATGGCACGCTGCCATGCCTGGATGGGGTAGTGCTCAAAGCACACGCGGTGCTGGTTCTCGTCCTCGATGACCTCCTCGTGCATCAGGAAGTAGATGCTGGTCAGCAGCTCCTTGGCCCAGATGACCACGCTGACGCCGACGGCCGCCTTCAGGGTTCGGAACTGGTGGAAGCGGAAGGGATGGGCCACAGCCAGGTAGCGGTCCACGGAGATGCAGCAGAGGAAGCCCACGCTGATGTAGATGTTCTCGTAGAGGAGGATGCCGCACACCTGGCAGGACAGGTCGCCGTGAGACCAGTTGTCGTGCTGCAGCACGTACTGCAGCCAGAAGGGCAGCGAGCAGATGTAGAAGAGGTCGGCCACCGTCAGGTTGCACAGGTACACGCCCAGCTCGTTCCGGGCCTTGATCTGCAGGTAGCCGAAGTAGAGGGACAGGCAGTTGGCCGGGAAGCCCACCACCAGCACCGTAACATAGACCACCGGGGCTAGCGTCTGGTGGATGGTATGGTCGATGGTACAGCTCATCGAGGAGTTGTCTGCAGTGATGTTCCCCATCTTTGGGCCTGAAGGGGCCACACTCCTCATGGGTTCAGGGACTGGGCCTGTCTCTCCACCGCCATCCTGTTTATAGAAGGTGGTTCAAGCTCTACCAAGGGCTGGGCATCGCTGGTGGTGGGCAAGACCCTGAAAGTCAGAGGCAGGAAAGGCTTATAATAGTAGCTAACGTGTATGTGGCACCTACTGTGTGTCAGGAACCGTTCTAAATCCTTTACTCATTTAATTTAGAAGGTGTACTAGCCCACCAACTCCAATTCAACTAGAATATCTGAACGGCTGGCCATGATGGCTTACACCTGTAAGCCCAGCACTTTGGGAGGTGGAGATCGCTCAAGCTCAAGAGTTCAAGACCAGCCTGGGCAACATGGCAAGCCGTTGTCTCTGTAATTAACAAATAAATAAATAAATAAGAAGAATAGATCTGAATGGGAGCCCCAGGCAAGGTGGCTCACACCTGTATTCCCAACACTTTGGGAGGCCAAGGTGGGCAGATCACTTGAGGTCAGGAGTTCGAGACCGGCCTGGCCAACATGGCAAAACCCTGTCTCTACTAAAAATACAAAAATTAGCTGGGCATGTTGGCATGCATCTGTAATCCCAGCTACTCGGGAGGCTGAGGCAGGAGATTCGCTTGAACCTGGGAGGCGGAGGTTGCAGTGACCCAAGATTGTGCCACTCTACTCCAGCCTGAGTGACAGGGGGAGACTCTGTCTCAATAGAAAAAAAAAAAAAAAAAGAATATATCCGAATGGGTCACATACCAAGATGCTGCAGGGTAGCTTACGTCTCCCCTCCCCATTCCCTGGCTTTGCCTATGTATTCCCCATCCTTTATATATTTTCCTGCTCCCTTGGTGTAGCAAGTAAGGCTAGAGGTTCTTATGAGCATGTGCCCACCCTGAGCCTGCTCTCCCAGGGAGACTTGGGGCAAAGATCAGTTCTAACTCACACGCGATAGCACCGGCCACCTTCATCCACAGCAATAGGCAGCGTTCACATTTGTCCTACTTGCTCATAGGAATGTACTACTTAGGTCCATTTACACTGAAGCCACTGCCCCTCATGGGGACCTCTCCAGATAGCATCAGAAGACGCCCAACCTTGTCTACATTTTACCACGTTCTGGCAAGAAACAAAAACCCAGTTTCCCACAAGCACAGCCTGGACTGTTGGGTATTCATCCAGCAAGAGCTACCTCTCCTCTCCTCCATGGAGCTCCGGGAAAGCTCTGGACCAAGGCCCCAGGACATGAGCGCCAGGCCAGGGCCAGCCACGTACAGACTGCAAGTCACTTACCTTGCCTCAGCCTAGGTTTCCTCACCTGACAAATGGAGATAAAAACACCTGCCCTTGGGGGTCAGTATCAGGGCCACATCAAATGATGGGTATGCAAACACAGGGCATTGTTTTTCCAGAAGCAAAGAGGAGTAGTAGGAGATTATAATCTTACTGGAATTCGTGAGAAGTTCCTATTTATTGGCTGGGTGCAGTGGCTCACACCCATAATCCCAGCATTTTGGGAGGCTGAGGTGGGCAGATCACTTAAGGTCAGGAGTTTGAGACCAGCCTGGCCAGTGTGGCAAAACTCTGTCTCTACTGAAAATTAGCCAGGCATGCTGGCGGGCTCCTGTAATCTCAGCTACTCGGGAGGCTAAGGCACGAGAATCCCTTGAACCTGGGAGGCAGAGCTTGCGGTAAGCCGAGATTGCACCACTGCCTGGGCGACAGAGTGAGACTCCATCTCAAAAAAAAGAAGTTCTTATTGAGAATTTAACAAAGAAGATTCCAGATATATGAATAAGTTTGAGCAAGATAGAATACAATGTTTTGGTTGGGCGCAGTGGCTCACACCTGTAATCCCAGCACTTTGGGAGGAAAAGGCAGGTGGATCACCTGAGGTCAGGAGTTCGAGACCAGCCTGGCCAACATGATGAAACCCCGTCTCTACTAAAAATTCAAAAAGTAGCCAGGTGTGATGGCGGGTACCTGTAGTCCCAGCTACTCAGGAGGCTGAGGCATGAAAATCACTTGAACCTGGGAGGCAGAGGTTGCAGTGAACTGAGATCATACCACTGTACCCCAGCCTGGGTAACAGAGCAAGAGTCCGTCTCAAAAACAAAAAAAACTTCTTGGATGAATAGGTGAATGACACTTTCCATCTTCCAGGTGAGGAAACTGTGGTTCTAAAGGGCAAGTGACTTGCCTGAAGCCAGCCTGAGGAAGGAAGCTTTGCTGCTAGAATCCAGGTCTCCTTGCTCCACATCCCTGCCACGTACAGTCTCTGCCTGAGACTCAGCTCCCCCACCTCTCAGTTCCCAGAAAACAGGGACTCCCAGTCGCTGACTCACCTCTTCCATCCTCTTCAGGGCACTGGCCTAGAATTCCAGTGATGGTGGTGGGAGGGAGTTGCTTCTTGTTTTCATTGTGGTAAAACACACATAAAATAACATTTACCATTTTAGCCACTTTTTTTTTTTTTTTTTTTAGATGGAGTTTCACTCTTGTTACCCAGGCTAGAGTGCAATGGCGCAATCTCGGCTCACCGCAACCTCCGCCTCCCAAGTTCAAGCGATTCTCCTGCCTCAGCCTCCTGAGTAGTTGGGATTACAGGCATGCACCACCATGCCCGGCTAATTTGGTATTTTTAGTAGAGATGGGGTTTCTCCATGTTGGTCAGGTTGGCCTCGAACTCCCCACCTCAGGTGATCCACTCACCTCAGCCTCCCAAGGTGCTGGGATTAGAGGCGTGCGCCACCGCACCCGGCCCATTTTAGCCACTTTCAAGTGGCATTAAGTATATCGACACTGTTGTGCAACCATCACCACCCTCCATCTCCAGAACTCTTTTCATCTTGCAAAATTAAAACTCTGTACCCATTAAATAATAACTTCCCAGCCCCTAGCAACCACCATTTCTGTCTCTGTGAACTTGACTGTTCTAGGGACCTCATATAAATGGAATCAGACAGTATTTGTCCTTTTGTGTCTGGCTTATTTAACTTAGTATAATGTCTTCAAGATTCATCCATCTTGTAGCACATGTCAGAATTTCCTGCCTTTTTAAGGCTGAATAATAGTCCATGGTATGCACAGCCCACATTTGGTTTATCCATGCATTGATGGACACTGGGATTGTTTTTACCATTTGGCTATTGTGAATAAAGCTGCTATGAACATGAGTGTACAAAGATCTGTTCAAGTTCCCACTTGCAGTTCTTTTGGGTATATACTCAGAATTGGAACTGCTGGATCATATGTTAGTTCTATTTTTAATTTTTTGAGGAACCGCCCTACCGTTTTCCATACTGGCTGCACCATCTTACATTTCCACCGGCAATACACAACAGTGGGTTTGGGGTTTGTTTGTTTGTTTGTTTTCATTTGTATGTTTTGGTGGTGAGAAAAAGGGGAGAAGGAACAGCTGAAGTCCGTGATCCCAAAACTCTGCCCACAGCCCAGTGAATCAGAATTCAGCCCTAGTCATCCTCCTCTTGCCAGCCCTCCTGTCCCTGAATTGCAAGCTCACACCTGTGGGGCCAAATGCTTTGCCAGGCTTACATATGAGGAAATCCACAGCAGCTCGTGTCCCCGAATGGTCCCCTATCCAGGGCCGTTCCTGTTTCCGAATTTACTTCAGGTTCTCCACAGTCCACATAAAATCTGCCCACAGGAAGATAAAATCCATTCATAAAAGCACAGGCCCCCAGGCTCCCCCCAAATGGCAAATGAAGTCCCCATGAAAACACAACCAGTCGTCTTGGAAATTCACTGAGCATCATCAGGCTATGGTTTACGAGTGGTGGGTGTATATACATGTAGGGTGGTGCTTCCTCTTCCCTAGGCCAACAATAAGCTAATTCTGGCAACCAAAGTCAGAAACATTCAAGCCTAAAGAACAAAGAAGAAACATTTACTCCGTTTAGATGAAAACATGTCCTACATTCATTTTGGAGAGAAAAGAGGGTTTTGGTATTCTAATGCTGCAGTACTTGAACTTAGGTACTTTAGAATCCCCTGGGGAATTTGCTATGACAGATCGCTAAGCCTCACCTCCAGAGTTTCAGACTCAGTGAGTCTGGGCTGGGGCTCAGGAATTTTACATTTCAAACAAGTTGCCAGGTGATGCGGATGCTGCCAGCCCATGGACCACACTTTGAGTAGCAAGGTGCTAGGAGAGTCTGGAAGGTCCAGGGTTCAGCTCCTGAGTGCATGCCCTACAAGAGCTCCCAAGGCAGGGAAACAGAGGAAGCTGGCAGGGGAATGTGATCCAGCAGGACCTTGTGGGCACAACCAGGTCGCAGCCCTTGGGATGTCTCCCAGCTGATTCAAGGCCCCAAGAAAAGGCGATTAAACCTGAGCACTTACACCTTTTATTTGCAAAATACAGTTTACAGAGCTTTTCACTTCTGTTCTCTTGTCCAATTTTAAAAACAGCCATTTAGAGATGTGTCCATTCTAGAGATGAGAAAACTGAGGTCAGACAGATAAAGCAGCTTGAACTATCCAGTACCCTGGCTGTCACTGCACAAGTGTGTGTAGAGCATCTCCGATGTTCATAGCACCAAGCTAGACATGGAGGACCTAGAGGTCAACAAGAAATGGGCCAGGTGTGATGGCTCATGCCCGTAATCTCAGCACTAGCTGAGGTGAGAGCCCAGGGGTTCAAGTATCGGGGGAATCACCCCTGATAATTTAACGTACTTTCATGTAGGTTCTATTTCCCTAAGTGTCAGCCGGTCTGAGAAATAAAGGGAAAGAGTACAAAAGAGAGAAATTTTAAAGCTGGGTGTCCAGGGGAGACATCACATGTCGGCAGGTTCCATGATGCCCCTCAAGCCGCAAAACCAGCAAGTTTTTATTAGTGATTTTCAAAGGGGAGGGAGTGTACAAATAGGGTGTGGGTCACATGCTTCACAAGGTAATAAAATATCACAAGGCAAATGGAGGCAGGGCGAGATCACAGGACCAAGGCGAAATTAAAAATGCTAATGAAGTTTCATGTCCCACTGGGCACACATTGTCATTGATAACATCTTATCAGGAGACAGAGTTTGAGAGCAGACAACCAGTCTGATCAAAATTTATTAGGCGGGAATTTCCTCATCCTAATCAGCTTGGGAGCGCTACAGGAGACTGGGGCTTATTTCATCTCTTATCTGCAACCGTATAAGACAGACATTCCCAGAGCAGCCATTTTAGACACCTACCCCTGGGAATGCATTCTCTTTCTTAGGGCTGTTCCTTGCTGAGAAAAAGAATTCAGCGATATTTCTCCTATATGCTTTTGAAAGAAGAGAAATATGGCTCTGTTCTGCCCAGCTCTCAGGCAGCCAGACCTAATGGTTATCTCCCTTGTTCCCTGAACATTGCTGTTATCCTGTTCTTTCAAGCTGCCCAGATTTCATATTGTTTAAACACACATGCTTTACGAACAATTTGTGCAGTTAACACAATCATCACAGGGTCCTGAAGCAACATGCATCCTCAGCTTACGAAGATGATGGGATTAAGAGATTAAAGACAGGCATAGGAAATCATAAGAGTATTGATGAGGGAAGTGATAAATGTCCATGAAATCTTCACAATTTATGTTGAGATTGCAGTAAAGACAGGCATAAGAAATTATAAAAGTATTAATTTGGGGAACTAATAAATGTCCATGAAATCTTCACAATTTATCTTCTTCTGCCATGGCTTCAGCCAGTCCCTCCATTCAGGGTCCCTGACTTCCCACAACATTCAAGACCAGCCTGGGCAACACAGCAAGACTCTGTCTCTACATAAAATTTAAAAATTAGCCAGGCATGGTGGTGCACACCTATAGTCCCAGCTAATCAGAAGGCTGAAGTGGGAGGATTGCTTGAGCCCAGGAGGTCGAGGCCGCAGTGAGCCATGTTCATGCCACTGTACTCCAGCCTGGGTGACAGAGTGAGATCCCCCATCTCAAAACAAAATGCAAGAAATGGCTCCCAGTCTCAAGGAACCTCCAAGCTCGAAAGACAGGAATGTCCCATGCACAAATCACTAGCATGCAAGGCAGTGTATGGTGGGTGCAGTGTGCCTCTCTCCCACACACATTAAACACTGGTTTGCCCTTTTTATTCCCTGTGCACTCCCTGTGGGATGGCTGCTTCTCCGTGGTTTCAACCCCATCTACACTCTGATGACTCCCAGGTCTTTCCCAGGATGAAGGCATAACTGGCTTCCTGCCACTCACAGGACACGCTCAGTGAGGCCCATGCTGGGTCCATCATTTTCTCTACTGGTCTGTTCTTGGAAGGGGCCTCCTCACCTGCCCAATCACTCATGTCAATGGCTGGCCTTCAGCTTTCACCCACATCTTCATCCACAGCATCCAGTTAATTTCCAAGTTCTACCATTTTCAACTCTAAGTATTTCCTATGTCCATCTCCTCCTCTTCAGCTCTCTTGCCAGCACCCTAGATGGGCTTGGTCAAAAGCTCCTTCCCAGAGTCAGTGCAACAGCCTCCTCTTGGGCTGCTTCCTGTCTCCATCTTACTATCCTCAAAGCCATCCTCTAAACAGAAATCTAACCCAGTCACACCCTGCTGCAAACGCTTCCATGGTTCTCCAATCATCCACCCATCCATCCATCTGTTCATCCATCCATTCACATATCTATCATCCATTCATCCATCCATCCACCCAAGTATTCATTCATACAACAAATACTCACCAAGTGTCTATTATACGGAAGGCACAACACTAGACACTGGCCCCTAGTAACAAGTGGCTTTTAGTCTTAAAGGGGAGGAGAGAAGATAAGTGAAACAAGCTCACAAAGAGAGTGCAGGATTTTGTGAGGGTTCATGGGTGGGGACCTCACCCTGTCAGGAAAGGCCTTCCTGAGCATCGGCAGTTACAGTAAGATCAGGAGAAAGAGGAAGTGCTGCCCAAGCAGAGGAGAGTTTCTACCTGTGGAAAATGTGTGGAAACAGACGAAATGCAAGAGGAAGAGAAGGGGCAGCTCTGCGGAACTGAAAGTAGGTTGGTGTGACTGGATCTAAATAAGAGGTAGGCAGGGCGAGAGAGGAAACAGTGTGAAGCTGTAGAACTGGCAAGTAATTATAAGGGAGGTGGGGAACAACCGGGGCAAATCGGAGATTTTTCTTGGTGCCTGGTCCTTATAGCCTCCACAAAATTATTTGTTGGATGGATGGTGGAGAGGTGGGAGGGTGAATGAGTAAATGGAGGGATAGGGGTAGCCAGATAGATGGATGACTGGATGGCTGGACAGATGGATATATGGGCAGCTGGAGAGGTGAGTGGATAGATGGGTGGGTGGATGGATAAGTGGATGGGTAAATGTGTAAATGGATGCACGGGTGAGGGGAAGATGGATAGATGGATGAGGGAATGGGTGGCAGATTGATTATGGGTGGGTGGGTAGGTAAGTAGGTGAGTAGGTGAGTGAGTGGATAGGTAAATGGTGGGGGGTTGAGGCTGGGTGCTGGGAGAGTGAGGATATCATTAATAGAAACAGGAAAGTGAGGAGGAGGAATCACTGTGGTCCTCTCTCTGCTTAGCCTGCCTGAGCTGGTCTGAGGGTCCTGATTTTTCACCCGTGCCTTCCCTTCTACTGTTCCCTGAGGACAGGCACCCCCAGATGGAAACTCTGACTTGTCTTCTACCTCATCTCCACAGGAACCTTGCTCCTCAAAAATCAAAGAACACAGTGGATGCAAAAATATTCTGTAAACGGAAAAATGTAGACGTAGAGAAGAACTAAGCCACATCTGTCGAGGGCCCTGCACTTGCCAGGCAAGTTTCTGAATGTCTGTTCTCTCTTTCAACACCACTCTCATCAGCTCCTACTTTACAGATAAAGAAACTGAGGCTCAGAGAGATGAACCAACCTGCTGAAGTCTCCGCAGTTGAGATGCGGCAGGCCAGGTCTGGAACTCTGACTGGTCCACACTTTCCTTCATGCTGTGCTGACTATCATGATCATCCCGGAACCACCACCCTCAAGCCCCCAGCTCGGCCAACCTCCAATCCTCACAGATGCTGCAGCAATGGCCACCAGGCTTGGTCCTGGGCTGGCCCCCTTCACCCGGACTATGCTTTAGCAGGTCAACCATGTTTTCAACGCCCACTGAGGAAAACCAGCCACGTGGCCAGTCCGTAGTTTGGGAAGGCATTAGAGAAAAGAATCAAAATAACACTTTATTACCCAGCTAAGAAATTGAGAAAAACTATAGAGTGACTCAATGCCTGAAAGCAAATCTTTAGCAAATGCAAATCAGCATAGAAGTCTCTGAGGACTTTAACGACCAAGAGAAATTAAGCTCCCAACAGGAAGGAAAGGCCTCTCTGACTAAGCTAGGAGTCTCTTGCATGTCCCAAGTCAGAAGGCGGAGGTGCCTCAATGCTGGATTCCAGCTGGCACATAAATAGTGATCTAACTCGCCCCGCTTTTGTGCGGCACACATTGGCACGCACACAGACAGTTACTCATGGTGCCAGGGCTGCTCACGGAACCCCAAACCCACAAGAGCTGGGGAGTTTCCCCAGGGCCCAGCTTCCTTTTCCTTCAGCCGGCCAAACCTCTGCATGCTTTAAGCAAGGCTGTTTCATTTTCTGAAAGTGTTAATTTTTCCCTCTGAGGAGAGGGGAAAAATCAGGATGCATTTTTCCTTAGTCCCCATTTTCCCCCCAGATCGCCTCACTCCAGCAACAACGTGGACCATAGCATCTCACTTCTAGAACCCTTGTCACTGTTTCAAAGGTCAGTCCCATCTGGGCTCACAAAGTCCCTGCAAGTCAGGTGGGCTGGCATTGCTAAGCCATTTCTCAGAACCTGAAGCCCAGAGAGGCTAACGCAGGGAGGCTCAAACTCACACGGTCAGTTGGGGTGGATCTGAATCCAGAACCCATGTGTCTAGGCACCAACTTGCTGCCTTTGAGCTTTTTGGATCACAAGCAATAGCAAGAAATACACCTGACATCACGACCCAGAACACACAGACACAGACACACATGCACACACACACACACACACTCACCTGTACAAAGCAACAAACTTCCCCAAAGCAATACTTACCCTACTTCTTGCCACGCACTCTGATCATTTCTATTCTATTTCAATCTTTTAAATGCAGGTCATGAGCTACAAAGTTGATTTACTGACCCATGAATGGGTCACAACCCGCAGTTTGGAAACAGCTGGATGGACCCCCACCTGTGCTTTCCAGTTTCTCCTAGAGCCTCAGGGCCCCAAGAAGGCAGTGTGGTCTCTGCAGCCAGGTGAGGAGCAGGCAGCTGCTGAAATCAGGACGGAGGGAGTCCTCTGAGAGGGGAGTCTGAAACGAGTCCTCTCTGACTCTGCCTGCCTCCGCTAGGCTCTCCCCTCAAACCTCAAACAGCTGGGCTTCCTGCAGAGGCTCTGCAGGAGCCTGGGCACCCTTGCAGCCACGATCCCAGCTCTCCCTCCAGCGACTTCCCGCAGCCTGAACCTCCCAGCTCCGGCTAGAAAATCCCCAGCTGGAGGCTGCCCATTCCCGAGCTGAGGCAGAATCATGTGAACTCCAATCTGGTGTCAGGCTGGGCGGTTGCCGAGGAACCACTCGCCAGCCAGAGGCTGAGGGCGGCGGAATGGCTCTCTCCACGCATCCTCCTCTGCTCTGCATGCAACCCAGAGTCAGTGAGCAGCCTCGCCGGGAATGTGAAAGCCTGAGCTAGGGGCGGGTGCCCTCAGGACTGTGGTGGGGCGATAAAGGAGGAGGGGGTGGGCTAATTCTAGCCACCTTTCAGCACCTACAGGATACCAAGATCCAGGCAAAGGCGGGGGAAGCTGCCAACATCTGGGTCACTGGGGTTCAACCCTGGCCACGTGCATAAGAACATACCTGGGAGCCTACAAAAAAAATATCAATGCCCGGGCCCCACCCAGGGCTGGTTAAATCATGCTTCCTGGAAGTGACATGCCAGCATCATCAATGGCTCTAAAGCTCCCTGGACTGCTCTAAAGTGCAGTGAAGGTGTGCAACCATGGATGTGGTGAAGCAGGTAGGATCCTGTTTGGCAGAGCAGCAGAGCAAAGGCAGTGGAGCTAAGGCTCTGGGCATGAGTAAGGATAGGGCAGGCATCAATGTTTTCAACTGTGTCAGTCCCCAGAGCAGGAACCAAGCCCAGGGCTCTGGCCCTGGGGGCCCTTCTGGCTCTCAGGAGCACTTACTAAACTCCCTCCCTTACACACATAACACAGAGGATGGAAAGGCCCAGCATTTTGGCATAACCACCTCCCTCCAAGACAGACTCCTTGGAAGCTGATTATAAGCTATGTTGCCAGAGCCAGGAAGCCAACAGACACGGTGCATGGGGCCACTGGGGGCACGAGTCCTTCCTTTTGGAAGCGGCCAGAGCCCTGTGCTTGGTCCCTGCTCTGGGGACCAACACAGTTTAAAACATTGATGCCCATCTTATTCATGCCAAGACCCTTGGCTCCATTGCCCTCACTCTGCTGGTAGGGGGTCTAAGGAAATCCCCTTCAGTGGGGCCTGGGCCCTCCAAGCAAATGCTACCACATAGCACACCTTTTAAAAACTATTTCCGGCCAGGTGCGGTGGCTCACGCCTGGAATCCTAGCACTTTGGGAAGCCGAAGCGGGTGGATCACCTGAGGTCAGGCGTTGGAGACCAGCCTGGTCAACATGGTGAAACCCCATCTCTATTAAAAATACAAAAATTTGCTGGGGGTGGTGGCGCATGCCTGTAATCCCAGCTACTCGGGAAGCTGAGGCAGGAGAATAACTTGAACCTGGGAGGTGGAGGTTGCAGTGAGCCAAGATCATGCCATTGCACTATTGCACTCCAGACTGGGTGACAAAAGCGAAACTCCGTCTCAAAAAAAAAAAAAAAAAAAAGTTTCCTATGTCAGTTGCTTCTTGGAGGCCTTATGTTACAAGCAAAGGCTTCAACTTGTTGTGGTGCAGTAGTGTTCATTTAGACACACGTGCTATTTCTGAGTTGCGGAAGTGTGGCTGGCTTTCCCTGATGTCATATAGGAGGACGCGGGGTTAGGAGCACAGAACTGACTTAGCAGTGACTGCCTGTCTTACCCCTAGGACACAACCTGCCAGAGAGAGAGCACCTCTGGCCTTCTACGGGGTGGCCTGGCCTAACAGGGTGTGCACACACGGGCCGTCTGCACCATCATCATCTATACCTGCAGGAGCCACTAATGGCATGGTGTCCCCTCCCGCCTCCAGCCCTGCCAGGGGCTGGCAAGCTGCCCCAGCCCCTCTGCTGGTGGCATGTGCCCTACTGCACCTGGAGTAAGGACCATGCCTTTGGGATGAAGAAGGAGGGGTGAAACTTTCTTTGGTTTTACTCAAATTGGCTGAGCCCAGGTCTTTGTGAAATGCTAGCTCAGTAAGAGAAAAAAGAGCCCATGCTCTCTCATGTGCTTGGCCCTCAAGGGGTTAGAAAATAGCCTGGAGTGGCTCAGTACCAACAGCTGCCTTTACCATTTCCTGAGCATTTGCTTTGCACCAGGTGCTGTGCTAAGCACCTTCCCCATCCTTTGTTTAATCCTTATATCAACTCTGTGTGGCAGGCATTATCCTGTTGCCCAGGCTGGAGTGCAGTGGTACCACCTCACCTCACTGCAACCTCCGCCTCCTGGGTTCAAGCAATTTTCCTGCCTCAGCCTCCCAAGTAGCTAGGATTACAGGCATGCGCCACCATACCAGGCTAATTTTTTTTTTTTTTTTTTTTTGAGATTCGCTCTTGTTGCCCAGTCTGGAGTGCAATGGTGTGATCTCGGCTCATGGCAACCTCCACCTCCTGGGTTCAAGCAATTCTCCTGCCTCAGCCTCCTGAGTAGCTGGGATTACAGGCATGTGTCACTATGCCTGGCTAATTTTGTATTTTTAGTAGAGATAGGGTTTCTCCATGTTGGTCAGGCTGATCTTGAACTCCCAACCTCAGGTGATCCTCCTGCCTCAGCCTCCCAAAGTGCTGGGATTACAGGCGTGAGCCACCGCGCTTGGCTCTAATTTTTATATTTTTAGTAGTGATGGGGTTTTGCCATGTTGGCCAGGCTGGTCTCGAACTACTGGCCTCAAGTGATCCACCTGTCTTGGCTTCCCAAAGTGCTGAGATTACAGGCGTGAGCCACCATGCCTGACCGAAACAACATTGATTTCTTATCTTGCAGTTCTGGAGGTCAAAAGCATGACGTCGATCTTACTGGCTAAAATCAAAACTGCAGTCTGCAGGGCCACATTCTTTCTCGAGGCTCTAAAATCCATTTCCTTGTCTTTTTCAGCTTCTAGAGACTTCTAGCATACCTTGGCTTGTGACAACTTCCATCTTCAAAGCCTACAGCAGTCGACTGAGTCCTCACATCACATCTCCTCTTCTGACTCTCACGTTCCCTCTTCCACTTCGAAGCGTCCTTCCTTGTGACAATGCTGGACCATCTCCTTACTTTAAGGTCAGCTGATTAGGAGTCTTAATTCCACCTGCTGCCTTAATCCCCCTTTGCCATGTAAGGTAACGCAGTCGCAGGTTCTGGGGATTAGGAACTGGACCTCTTTAGGGAGGGCATTATTCTGCTTCCCACACTCACCATGTGATACTTACTTAAAATCCTGTGTAGTGCTGGCTGGGTGAGGTGACTCATGTCTATAATCCCAGTACTTTCAGAGGCTGAGACGGGCGGATTGCTTGAACTCAGGGGTTTGAGACCAACCTGGGCAACGTGGTGAAACCCCGTCTCTACAAAAAATACAAAAAATTGGTGGGTGCAGTGGCATGTGCCTGTAGTCCCAGCTACTCAGGAGGCTGAGGCTGGGGAATTGCTTGAGCCCAGAAGGCGGAGGTTGCAGTGAGCCAAGATCACATGGGCGGCTAGAGTGAAACCTGTCTCAAGCAAAACAAAACAAAACAAAAACCCTGTACAGCGCTGCTTCTCGAATGTTAGTGTGCATGTGTTATACATCTCCCAGGAATCTTGTTAGTGTAGCTTTTGGTTCAGTTCAGTAGGTCTGGGGTAAGGCCCGAGATTCTTCCCTTCTTTTTTTTTTTTTGAGATGGAGTCTCGCTCTGTCGCCCAGGCTGGAATGCAGTGGCACGATTTCAGCTCACTGCAAGCTCCGTCTCCCGGGTTCACGCCATTCTCCTGCCTCAGCCTCCCGAGCAGCTGGGACTACAGGCGCCCGCCACCGCACCCAGCTAATTTTTTGTATTTTTAGTAGAGATGGGGTTTCACTGTGTTAGCCAGGATGGTCTTGATCTCCTGACCTCGTGATCTGCCCTCCTCGGCCTCCCAAAGAGCTGGGATTACAGGCATGAGCCACCGCGCCCTGCCTGATTCTGCCCTTCTAACATGAACTGAGGACCACCTTTATCTCTTGTACCCCCATGGCAATTGCTATAATGCTGCACAAGTGTTTGGACTAAATACATACTTGATAATGGAAAGGGCCGGGCATGGTGGCTCACACCTGTAATTCCAGCACTTTGGGAGGCCAAGGCAGCAGGATTGATTGCTTGAAGCCAGGAGTTTGAGACCAGCCTGGGCAAAAAAGTGAGACCCTGTCTGTACAAAAATTTAAAATATTAGCTGGTTGTGGTGGCCTGCACCTGTAGTCCCAGTTAGTTGGGAGGCCAAGGAGGGAGGATCCCTTGAGCCTGAAAGTTTGAGGCTGTAGTGTCCAGCCTGGGTAACAGAGAAAAACCCAAAGGAAGGAAGGGAGGAAGGGAGGGAGGGGAGGGGAGGAAGGAAGGAAGGAAAGAAGGAAGAGAAAAGGAGGGAGGGAAGGAAGGAAGGAAAAATTGAGCTCTGAGTGTTTTTATCACTGTGGTACAAGGGAGCTGGGAAAAGGGCTCGTCACACACGCTTCACACAGAAAGAAGGTGGCCTGAGGTTCTAAATGACAAACGGGTGCTGAGCAAGGGGATGCAGGGTGGGTGCTCACCTGCTTTGAGCTCCCAGTATATGCAAGCCATTGAGCTTTCCATAGGCTGCCTTGATGCCTCACAGCAACCCGCCAGGTAAATATCATCCCAGCTTTATCACTGAAAGCTCAGGGCTATCCAAGACCAAGGGTCACACAGCTGGCAAGCAAGCAGCAGTGCTGAGATTCAATTCAAGGCCTGAATTCACTGTGTTTTCATTTTTAATTAATTAATTAATTTTTAGAGATGGGGTCCCTGTTCTATCACCCAGGCTGGAGTGTAATGGTGCGATCATAGCTCACTGCAGCCTCGAAAGTCTGGGTTCAAGCAATCCTCCCACCTCAGTCTCCCCAGTAGCTGGGACTCAGGTATGGGCCATCACACCCAGCTCACTGTATTTTTTTAAAATTTTTTAGTATATGCAAGGGATTGGTTCCATCATTGTATTTATTTATTTTTATTTATTTATTTTTTGAAACAAGTCTCCCTCTGTTGCCCAGGCTGGAGTGCAGTGGCACGATCTTGGCTCACTACAACCTCCACCTCCTGAGTTCAAGTGATTCTTGTGCTTCAGCCTCCCAAGTAGCTGGGATTACAGGCACATGCCAACATGCCCGGCTAATTTTTGTATTTTTAGTGGAGACAGGGTCTCACCATGTGGCTTATGCTGGTCTCAAATTTCTGAGCTCAAGCCATCTGCCCACCTTGGCCTCCCAAAGTGCTGGGATTATAGGCATGAGCCACCGCACCTGGTCCATCATTGTATTTTAATATTTACCGATGTAATGCATGGAAATATGTATGACTGTTGGTTAATGCCTATCTTCCCCTTTACACAGGAAGCTGCCTGGGGAAGGAGGAGCTGGGTCTATTTTGTTCTTTGCTAGGGACCGTGCACACCAAAAACATGCCGAATGTTTGGGTGAATAAATGAATCTAAATTCCACTTCTTCCTGTAGCCTGCTGGGAGGGCCAGCGTGGCTAAAATTGAAGTCAGAAACTAACAATCTGGGGGAAACAGTCAGGATATAGGATGAGGCAACAAGAAGAGGGTTGGTTTGGACTCTCAGGGTGTGAGTGGGTGGCCTTGCGTGGAAGTGCATTTCCTGGTGCTGAACCGGAGACTTCCAGCCAGGAGAGTCTGTGGTCTGAGAAGGTCTGAGCTGCCTGGGGCATCTCTCCTGTCTGCAGCCGCAGCACAGACCACAGACCTGAAGGTTGCCATGGCAACCCCTGGGGCCTACTGCCCCCACTGCCTGCAGAGTGCTCCAGCCCATCAATTAATAACCTAATAATGTATGACAACAGTCACTCCAAACACACAGGAAGCAGCCCTCTTGAAAAACAAACAGACTTCTCCAGCGACTTGAGAGCTTCAAACATGCTCATTACACTCAACTCCGGGCCACCTGCTCAAATCTATTTTCTTGAATCCAAATTGCTCTCTCGTTGGCTTCTCCCTCTTGTTTTGAAGGCCCAGGGTTGACAAAGCTGGGGATTGAAGAGGTTCCAGGGAAAATGATGCTAGAGAGGCCACTGGGTAGGATGCTTGCTCCCTCAGCCCTGTGTCAGGCCCAGAGATACTGATTCTGACCAAAATGGACTGTGATAAGGCCCATGTCTCTGTCTCTGCAGGTCCTCTCCTGGGAGAAACACTTCAACTTTTGCAAAAGATTCATTAATTCATCACCATGGTGCCCAGAAAAAAAAACACAAAAGAGAAGACTCAAGTTGTGGCCAACCCAAGGTGGCTGCAAACTGTTTGACATTTTCCTCGTTGAGAGGTGGGGGTCTAAGTCCCCTCCCTTGAAATTAGGCAGGCCCTCTGACTGCCTGACCAACAGAAATAGCGTGGAAGCGACACTGTACCAGTTTTTGAGGCTAAGTCTGAAGAGACTGGCAGTTCCCACTTCCTGTCTTCTGGGAATAATTGTTCTTGAAACCTAAGTGCTATGCTGTGAGGAAGCCAAGCAGCCTCGTTGACAGGCCCACATTGAGCGGAACCAAACCCTGGCCAGCAGCCCCTGCTGCGCCCCTAGCTGACAGCCAGGTTCGACTTGTCTTGCATACCAGTATGTCATCTTGGAGGAGGATCCCCCAGCCCCAGTAGGGCCATCTCAGCTGATGCTCCAAGGAGCAGAGATGAGCCACCCCCACCAAGCCCTGCAAGAAAGACTGCCAACTAATCAGAAGGAAGACTTGCAAGTTGGGTTGGGTATACTGAAATGTAAACATGTAGCTACTACTCTTTTTTTTTTTTTTTTTTTTTTTTTGAGACGGAGTCTCGCTCTGTCACCCAGGCTGGAGTGCAGTGGCGCGATCTCTGCTCACCGCAAGCTCCTCCCCCCGGGTTCACGCCATTCTCCTGCCTCAGCCTCCCGAGTAGCTGGGATTACAGGCGCCCGCCACCATACCCAGCTAATTTTTGTATTTTTAGTAGAGACGGGGTTTCATCGTGTTAGCCAGGATGGTCTCAATCTCCTGACCTCATGATCTGCCCGCCTCAGCCTCCCAAAGTGCTGGGATTATAGGCGTGAGCCACTGCGCCCGGTCTAAGTTAATATCTTTAAATGTGGTTTGTTATGCAGCGATAACAGGAACATAAATTATTTGTCCCCCCAAATCACTTTAGGGCCTATCATGTGCTGGATTCATTCGTATAATTATTTGATTTCAATTTTTATAACAATTCCTTGAGGTGTAGGTATTATCATCTCCACTTTCCCTATGAGATACTAAGACTCAGAAAGTTAAAATATCTTGTTTGAGGCCAACCAGCTAGGAAAGATGAAACAGGAATTGTGATGCTAAAGCTCATTCCTCTACCACTGTCATCATCATCCTCATCGTGGCTGGTGCCAAGTGCTCCTCCTTCCCTCCGGGGTCTTCAGTCACCAGTCGTGGCTCATGCCTGTAATCCCAGCACTTTGGGAGGCTGAGGCAGGCGGATCACTTGAGGTCAGAAGTTTGAGACCAGCCTGACCAACATGGTGAAACCCCGTCTCTACTAAAAATACAAAAATTAGCCAGGCATGGCGGTGGGCACCTGTAGTCCCAGTTACTTGGGAGGCTGAGTCAGGGGAATCGCTTGAACCCAGGAGGTCGAGGTTGCAGTGAGCCAAGATTCCACCACTGCTCTCCAGCCTGGGCGACAAAGCAAGACTCCATCTCAAACAACAACAACAATAAAAAAGCGACTTGCCCAAGGTAATAGCTCTAAAATATGAAAGAGCTGGGACTGGACTTAGACTATCTGGTTCTGGAACTGGGCTGGCAAGTGAAAATACCCTAGTCATACAGTCCACAGCATCCTCACTGTGCAGCCCCACTTCCACTGTTGAGCTCAGGAATTTGTTTCCCTCCCTCCTTTTGGAAGCGATCCTGTGTGTGGAGGTGGGGGCAGAGAGAGTAAAGCCAAACGTAACTACAGCATCTCAGATTTGCAGACTCTCAAACCAGCCTCACACCTCAGTGAGGTGACAATGGCTAATATTTTACAGAGGCCCAGCCACAGCAAGTGACCTGCGCAAAGCTACACAGCCTCTGGCTCCAAGGCAGGGCTCTTTCCCCTGCCTGTGCCCTCTCGCCACCGCAGCCCCTGTTCTCCAGCTGGAGGACCACCCAGAAGACCACCTGGACCCTGCTGCCTCCGTTGGGCCATTTGCTTGGCGGAGTAGTCGGGGGGTGGTGGGCCTGCAACCAGGGACCCCACCTGGCGCTGCCCCTGCCGACCAAGCAGTGAGCCAGCTCTCCCCTCCTCGGTGGCAGCGGGTGCTGTCCGGGTCTCAGGGCTGCCCTGAGGGGCCGCACAGATCTGGGGGATGTAAAGGCCCAAACGGACTCGGAATGGCCGGTGCGGCCGGGCTCTGGGAAATGAAGGGCTCGCGGTGTCTCGCACTTTTTGTGGGGGCGGGAGTAATTACCAGGTGGCCGCGGAGCCAGCCGAGGGGGTGGCTGCTAACCCGGGCGGCGACCGCAGGCGGAGACGCCCCGCCCGGGAGAGGGACCGGGCCGCGCCGGCGCTAGCGGACAGACACCCGCGGTCCCGGCCGCGGCCGCGTCTCTCGCCCCCGCCACGCCCCGGCGGCCTCGCTCGGGGCGCGCCCCCGCCTCGCACGCGCACGCGCACGCGCCTGCACCCGCGCTGGCCCGCCCGGTTCCCGCGCGCTCGCGGGGCCGCTCCGGGGGAGGTGCAGAGACCCGGCCTTGGCCCGCGCGCGGTTTCCGGGGGCCGGCGCGCCGGGGACCCACAGGCGAGGCGAGAGAAAGAGGTTGGCTCGCGGGGACACCTACCTGCGCGGCACGGGGCTGTGGCGCCGGCCACCATTACCCCGCGCCCCTCCTCTTGCCAGCGCGCACGCAGATGGCAGGGTGGCCTGGGGAGGTCTTCGGGTTCCTTCCTGGGAACGCAGGGCCAAGTTGTGCTCCGATTCCACGACCCCCCACCACGTCGGGCACACGCAGCCCTGAGTGAGGGTCCATGCCCTGCCTTTCACCCTGACCACAGCCCCTAGGCTCGGCGCCTGCCGGGAAGGGCCGCAATGGCTCAGAGACTCCTGCCCCCGCTACCATCCTGCCCTGGGGGACAGGTTCTAGAACACTGCGTGGGGCTCAGAGTGGGCCTGGCTGTAAAAGGACAAGGGTCCTTCTCCAGCCACGTCCACTCCCAGGTGCCCTGGCTGTCAGCAGCCTCTCACCACAACCCCAGGGTGACAAGCCTAGAGAACAGTCCAGGAGTAGCCTTTCTGTCCTTTTCCACGTCCGTGTGCCCAGCACGGGCACATCAGTAGCCACGCAATAAATGAAGTGCGGTGTTGCAGCTCTGGGCCTCTCTGCACCTGCCCTGACCTCAGCCTGTCCAGCCCAGCCTGGGGCTCTGCAGTTAGGTTTGCAGCCTCCTGGGTCCCTGCCCGGTGCTCCTCAGAGCCGGAGCCTGTCTGCCGCAGGGATGGCTTAGAGGACCTCCTACTGACCTTCTTGATAATTCAGGGAGGACTTAGTCCCCTCTGCCCCACATACTCACAGATAATAGTAATAATAGTCCCAGCCCACATCTATTGAGCACTGCTGTGTGCCGGGCACTGTTGTAAGTACTTAATTGCATTAACTCATTTGACGTTCAGGGCTCTGTGATGTAGATAGTATTGTTATTCCCATCTTATACATTGGGGAATGAGGCACAGAGAGGGCAAACAACTTGCCCAAGGTCACACAGGTGGTACGTAGAGGCCTCGGGATTCAAATCCAGGCAGTTGGGTACAGAAGCCCTCCTCCTACCCACATCCTGTCCCAAGCCACCCTTGGCTGTTTCCTTCTGCTCTTTCACAATTGCATACGTTGGCTCCTGTGGCCCTCCTCACTGCATAGACCTCCTGTTTCCCACCTCCTGGACTCCTGCCCCCATCTTAAGACCCCAAATCACTTCCCCTAGGGAGCATTCTTGGTTGCCCCGGGTAATGTGTGCTGAACCCTGCTGTGTGCCCTTAGCCCCTTTCCCAGCATTGCACTGCCGCTGGGGTCGCTGGCACACAGCTGTCTCTCTACAGGGCCCTTGCTCTCAGCCCAGTTATCCTGCTCAAAGCAGGGTGCCCCCATTCCTATTTGTGAAATGAATGTCTGGAACTGTCACTGCAAGAGTCTGCAGAAGGTTGGGCGGTTGTCAGGACAGATGGTTGCAGGTTAGGGACGAAGGGTGATTGGAACCTCAGGCAGGGGAGGTAGAAGGAGAAAGAGCAAACATCTCACCTTCTGCTAACCCCTCTGGGTGGCTCAGTGCTCCACACGGTGTGACTTAGCCCTCTAGGTGAGTCTCCGGAAGGATGGACAGTGGGTAAGAGGACAGAAGGTACCCTGGCAGTGGAAGGCTGGGGAGCAGGAGGAGGCAGAGAGAGGCACAGGGAGTGTGGAGGCGGGGGGATTTGCTTTTCTCACTGGACACTACCCCAGCAACATCCCAGCAGGCTAAGAGGCTGGATAAGCCTCCTCTGCTGGTCTTCATTTTGAAATTCCTCCTTAGAAAGTCCTCACAAATGGAATTTTCTGGGTTGACTATGCCATAAAAATTCACATCTGCTTTCTAAAAGTTGCCAAACCGAATGTAGTTGTGAAGAGTTTGGCGTTGAAAGCCAGTGTTGGCATTTGAATCCCAGTTGTACTACGCACTAGTAGGGTGACCCTGGACAAGTCTTTTAACCTCTCTGTGACCGTTTCCATCTGTGAAATGGAGACACATCTTCAAATGAGGGCTAAGATGATTACATGAGTTAAACCAAGTAAAGCCCTTAGCTCAATGCCCAGCACACATGAGGGTTCAATAGATGTTAGCTGTTATTATCACTGTCATTGGATATTCCAAATATCCTCTTATTTGCGGCTCTTATCATTTATTATTTATTTATTTATTTTTGAAACAGGGTCTCACTTTGTCATCCCCCAGTGTACAGTGGAGTACAGTGGCTGGCGGCTCACTGCAGGCTCAATCGCTCTTATCTTGTAAATGCTTCCTGTGTACTTAGTGCCTGTGCACGATCTCTTTTCATCTCCAAAACAAGTAGTTTTATTCTCTCCATTTCACAGATCAGGAAACTGAGGTTTCATAAATTGCCTGAGGCCACTCAATTCCCAAGTGACTGAGCCAGGACTTGACAGGAGTTCTGACTCTGAAGCTGTTTCTTCCAATGATTCTGTTCTGCCTCATCTTATCTCTCTAGGAAAGAGGTGGGCTGTTTTAAAGCTTATTGTCAGTTGCTAGATCGAGGACTCTGACTATCAGGAGTACAGAGCATGCCCTGTAGAAAATGTATTACAGAATGCATCCTGCCAGGGCTACCACACTGCACAACCTCAAGGGTGCCGCGCATGCTGTAACCCATCAGTTGGTGGTCCCTGGAGTTGGCACAGTGTGCCAGTACTTGGTGGCCCTGTGTCCTGCCTCTCCTTTTCTTTTCTTTTGTTGAGACAGAGTCTCCCTCTGTCACCCAGGCTGGAGTACAATGGCATGATCTCGGCTCACTGCAACCTCGGCCCCCTGGGTTCAAGCAATGTTCATGCCTCAGCCTCCTAAGTAGCTGGGATTACAGACATGTGCCACCACGCCCAGCTAATTTTTAGTATTTTTAGTAGAGATGGGGTTTTACCCTGTTGGCTAGGCTGGTCTCAAACTCCTGGCCTCAAGTGATCCGCCTGCTTCAGCCTCCCAAAGTACTGGGATTACAGGCGTGAGCCATCGCGCCCGGCTATGCTTCTCTTTTTTCACCCCACATTCTCCGTTTACAGGTGCCTAAACTTATCCAGTGCCTTTCACAGTCTCAATGCTGTTAAATTAAAACAAACTCATTTTTGATTCATGCTTCACTTTTTAGAGACAGACAGCATGGCTCTTATTATAGTTACTTAAAGATCTGGAACTGGCCAGTGGAGTGTGAGAAGCTTGGGCTGTTGCCAAAATACAGACTTGGGCATTTCTGGCCGTGCTTTCCCTAAGAAAATGATGGAGCTGGAGAACCATATAGAAATTCATCATACTGCTTGCAAAGTCACTTTTGACTGGATTTTGCTATGTTTCTTGGTGTCAAGATGTCCAGTCCTTGGCAAAGACAGCAGAATTTGTTGTTTTGTAAATAAAACCTGGCTTTACAAGCAACAAAACAGCTCACTAATGGTAAATTAAGCACATATTGTCTTCCAGAACCTTCCTGAGCCTAGAGAATGTAAATTATGACCTATGCTTTTGAAATGCTGATTGGAAATGCTGCACTAATAACTATCTGTCTCGCCCACAGAAATTATCTCCCACATTGGGCTGGGCTCCAGAGACATGGTCTGAAATTCACCACCCCCAGTGCCAGTGATGTTTGCATCCATTTCTTCTTTTCCAGTCACTTGTGGGTTTTTCTTTTTATCTTGGCATCTGTAAAGGCAGAATCTCTACACAGAGCCTGAGGACAGCTCATTCCCTGCATTTCCCCAATGTCAAACCCAGAGTGACACACTGCAGGTGTCCAGAAAATGGCAGCCAAAGGAGTGTGTGAAAGAGGCTCCCGCACCAGCAATGTGCTGCGTACTTTCTATCCACCTATCCAGATCCAGTCTCCATCCCCCTACTCTAAGGATGATGTCACCCGGCACCCTGCCTTCCAGCGTCTGTTAGATGTGGGTGATAGGAAGCACTAACTGGAGATCAGAGGATGGGAGGAGAGTGAAGACCCGGGGGTATTTATCCACTCTGCCAGGGTCACTTCAGGTTGGCTGCCTCCCTCGGCTGAAGATGTCAGCTCAGCTCCTGTTGGAGTCCCTTTCCTGCACTTCTCTCTCCCTTCCTCCTGGAAGCCTAGGGCTAGTAACAGCTCCTGAGGCATGCCAGTCCCACCGTGTGGCACCATCCCTTAGCCCTGTCCACACCTTTGTGTTAAACTCTTATCAGTTACCCTGCTTGAGGGTGCCATCTGCTTCCTGCTGAGTCTGACTGATACAGAAACGGATGCATCAGATACATCCTCACTGCAAACTCATACTAATGGAAAAATGTGCATATATTTCAGAATGTGCTCAGATGATCTACTTTTGAAAATTACTGTTTTTCCACTTCGTTCTTCCAATTAGCACAGCTGGCTAGCCTTAGCGGAAATCTCTCTTTATCCCCTAAACAACAGAATGAGTCCCTACTTCCTCCCTCGGTTCTAGCGCCAGCTCATCTCAGTCTCTGCTCAGGCCCAAAGCCTTCTCTTGCTGATCCACCCCTGTCCTGTGCTTCCCGTCACCATGAGCCTTCTAGAGCAGAGCACGTGGCTGCCGAATCAGGTCGGTAACTTTCCTTCTGGGAAATAATTGCCGATGCTGAGTCAAGCACCTCTCAGGACAGTTTCAGGCAGAAAGAGGCTGGTTTTCTTTCCTAAGAGTTATTGTTTCTGGCAACAACCACACTCCAGCAGGCTCGGGCCTGAGCTGATGAATGGGACAACCTGATGACCACCACAAAGTTGCGTCTGCTCCTATCCAGCTAATCCGAGGGCTCTCAGACAGACTGTGACTAATGGGGACATCTGAGGGCAGAACATTCGAAGGCCAGGGAGGAACAAGTCCAGACAAAGTGTGAGCACACACATCTGGAGGGCTGGGGAGCCCATGTCACATTCCTGGCTGGACTATGGACTCCAGGAGGAAGGCTTCAGGTTGGGCTTGCTCAGGCTGAGGCAGTTTGGGAGAGTGGGAGTGCAGGGGACTTGGGCATCTGAATACCCGGGTTTGAATTCCACATCTGTTGCTTTTTGGCTCTGAGAGCTCTGGCAAGTTATGTAGCCTCCCTGGGCCTTGGTTTCTGCTTCTTTAAAATGGGGTTAACAAAGAAGATTGGTGTAAGAATCACATATAAAGGTGCTGTCAAGAAATCTGGTTGAAGGCTGGGCGTGGTGGCTCAAGCCTGTAATCTCAGCACCTTGGGAGGCTGAGGTGGGAGGATCACTTGAGGCCAGGGCTTCAAGAAGAGCTTGGGCAAGACTGTAGCTATAGCCATAGCAAGAATCTGTCTCTATTTAAAAAAGAAGAAGAAGAAAAAAGGAATGGAAATAAATTAATTAAATGGAAGTGTGGTTGACATAGAAACCAGGATACCAGCCTTGCCGGGTCCAAAAACAACAGGTTATGCTGGGAAGGCACAAGAGGGGGCTTTGCTGACGGAAGTAGCATGGCCCAGGCTGGGGCTGTTCAGCTCTGGTCAGCCTCTGCCTTGGTTCCCTGCTTAGGGAGAATGGCCCCAATCCTGGCGCCTCCACTTATTGGTTATGTGACCATAAACAAGTGACGTTCTCTCCGTGCCTTAGTTTCCTGATATGTAAAATGGGAATAATAATAGTACTGAGCCAGGCACGGTGGCTCATGCTTGTAATCCCAGCACACTGGGAGGCTGAGGCGGGCATATCACTTGAGGCCAGGAGTTCAAGACCAGCCTGGCCAACATGGTGAAACCCTGTCTCTACTAAAAATACAAAACTTAGCCAGGCATGGTGGTGCCCGCTTGTAATCCCAGCTACTCGGGAGGCTGAGGCAGGACAATCGCTGAACCCAGGAGATGGAGGTTGCAGTGAGCCGAGATCGTGCCACTGCACTCCAGCCTAGGCAACACAGCAAGACTCCGTCTCAAAAACAAAAACAAAACAACAACAACAACAACAAACAGTACTGCACAGGGTTGTTGTATTAACTGAGTTAGTAAGTATAAAACTCTTAGAACTGTGCCTGACCCTAGTAATGCTCAATTAATAAATGTTAAGCCATCCCTTCTTCCCCCGATGCCCATGGAAGTCCTATGTGTTCCAATCTCATTTAAGGGTGTAGGCTTCTTTGTGGCAGTGAGCTGGCTAAATGGTGATTACTTTTCTTTGATTTGCTACATAAGATTTGCCTCCTGTGGGGCTCACATGACTTCGTGTGTGGATGCTGGGGGAGGACAGGGATGGATGTGAGTGGTATTTGGCACACAGAAACTTTTCCAGCGTTAACTGCCTGGGACCCCTGAAGAAAACCATTGGCAGCTCTCCCTCCAGCCCTCTTGGATCACGGCTTAGGTGCCTATAATAGGGTGTGGATGGTGTGGGAGGGTGAGAAAGGGCTGAAATGAGAGCACTGGCAGAGAATCTGTAGCCTAGACAGGGGCCTTACCTAGAAAACCTTGGAGAAAATTCTTCTCCTGAGCTGGGCTTCAGATCTTCTTGGCCTGTTCCAGGCATCTTGAGGGCAATAATGGTGCCAGAGAGGCAGTGTAGCCAAGAGGCCAGGAAAGTGCGCCCTGGAGCCCCACTGCCTAGGTTCAAATCCCAGCTCTGCCACATGCCAAGTTATTTAACTTCTGTTCCTCACAATGATGGCACCTAACTCATGGAGTGTCATGTAATGTGCCTGGAGCAGTAAATATCAGCTACTAGGAATATTCCACAAGCCAGTGTGTCCTGTGACTACGACGGACGGCTACTACTGTGGTAGGCAGAACAACAGTCCTCAAAGATGACCGTGGCCTTGGCTGGACGCAGTGGCTCACACCTGTAATCCCAGCACTTTGGGAGGCCGAGATGCACGGATCACTTGGGGTGAGGAGTTCGAGACCAGCCTGGCCAACATGGCAAAATCCTGTCTGTACTAAAAAAAAAAAAAAAAAAAATTAGCTGGGCATGGTGGTGCATGCCTGTAGTCCCAGCTACTTAGGAGGCTGAGGCATGAGAATCGCTTGAATCCGGGAGGCGGAGGTTGCAGTGAGCCGAGATTGTGCCACTGTACTCCAGTCTGGGCAACAGAGCAAGACTATGTTAAAAAAAGAAAAAAAAAAAAAAAAGATGACTGGATTCTAATCCCTGGTACCTGTGAACATGTTACCTTACACATTAAATGGACTTTGCAAATGTGATAGAGATTTTGAGATGGGGAGATGATCCTGGGTTATCAAAGTGGACCCAATGTCATCACAAGGGTGGAAAAAGGAGGCAGCAGAGAGAATTTGAGTGATGTAGAGAGGGGAGGGCTCCGCCATCCATTGTCAGCTTTAAAGATGGGAGGGGCCACAAGCCAAGAAATGCAGGCAGGCCTGAGACACCGAAAAAGGCAAGGAAATGGAGTCTCCCCTGGACCTCCATAAAGGACCTGGCTGGCCCTGCCAACACCTTAGTTTTAGCCCTGTGAGACTCTATTCTGTCCTCTAGAATTCTAAAATAATGAATGTGTGTTGTTTTAAGATACTAAGTTAGTTGGTGGTAATTTGTTCCACAGCAACAGGAAACTAATACAGCTGTTGAGACCCAACACAGCTCTGTACTTGGAGGCTGGACCATGCGGAGTCACTCCACAGTGTTTCCTGAGCACCTGTGGTTTAAATGTCACCCACAGCCCCTGCCCTCTGGAGGTGTGGGGAACACACCAGACCATGGAACTGAATGCGCCCTGGGTATGCGTATCGCCAGCGATGGAATATTCCGGGGCAAGAGGGCTTGGGGGGATCCGTTGGTTTAAAAAGGCCTCTGGAGAAGCTGGACTCCTGGCAGGGCCTTGAAGGATGGAGGGTTTGGATAAGGACAGGGATGAGGGCAGGGAGAAGGAAAGAAAGACATAATTGGAAGTCAGGGAGGCTTACTCAGTTATTCATTCATTATTCGTTCATCAGCTCATTTAACACCTGTGCTCCAGGCTGTGGGGCCAGGGTGAAGCGGGTGCCAGGACAGTGAGGTGAACAAGATAGACCTAGTGGTTGTTCTTTTTTTTTTTTTTTTTTGAGGTGGAGTTTTGCTCTTGTTGCCCAGGCTGGAGTGCAATGGCATGATCTTGGCTCACCACAACCTCTGCCTCCCGGGTTCAATCAATTCTCTTGCCTCAGCCTCCCGAGTAGCTGGATTACAGGCATGTACCACCACGCCCAGCTAATTTTGTATTTTTAGTAAAGACAGGGTTTCACCATGTTGGTCAGGCTGGTCTCGAACTCCTGACCTCAAGTGATCCTCCTGCCTCGGCCTCCCAAAATGGGAGTAATCCCAAAACTGGGATTACAGGCGTGAGCCACCACACCCGGCCCCAATCCTTTCTTAATCTGTCTTATTACACTAAGGAGAAAGCCTCACGTGGGTGCTAGTATGCCTTTAACACCACTCTCATTCTTGCTCATCTCCTTTTTTAGCCTAGAGAGCAGGCCTCAGGTATGTTCACAGGTGCTAAAGTTTAATAACACTGCTGCCTAGTCCCTTGCTTTTATTTGTTTAATTACCTTCCTTTTGTGGCAAGAGGTACTGATTTTCTATTTCTGGAAGTAGATTATAATTTCTTTTTTAAAAAATAATATATTTGTGTAATAGAACCAAAAGTGGGATTTTCCCCCTTGCCTTGGAATTGACCACTGGGTCCAGGTCCTCTTTAGTGGTGGGGCCTGACTCCACTCCCTAATCAGGACTTCCACCAACAGCAGCCCCCTCCACCTCGCAATCTCTACCCCCCAACACACACTGTCAGTAAGGGGCAGCGGGGAGGGGCGGGGTGGGGAGTAGGAACTGAGGTTAGAGGAAGAGCACTTGGAGGCTGAGAGTCTTCGAGAGCTGGAAGTGGGGCTACTTTCTTTAGAAGGTGGGTCTATCTGCTCTCTCTCCTCAGTCAGGAGCCCCAGGGGTCAATCAGAGGTAACAGAATTTGTACCACAGGGGCCTGGAAATGATGAACTCTGCCCAGGAAGTTGAGGAGCACAGATGGAATCTGAAAATAGTGGTGGTAAGACATAAGTTTCGTGTTTCCATTTTTTGAGTGGAGGTCCCACGGTAATCCAGCTCCCAAGGTAAAATATTCAAATAAAAACATTATGTATATACTAGACATGGAACTTGAGGGGGCTGAGATTTTTTGAAACTGGTTAGAAGGGAAAACCAGGATGAATACAGCAAGAACAACATTCTGATAACAGCTATGATTGGAGGAAAATGGGCAGGGAGGAGCCACGCCTCAGGAGCCAAAGTAAAAAGCACCTGGTCTGGAGGGCGGGAAGTCAGGGAAGTCTTCCTGGAAGAGGTGCTTCTGAACTGAAACGCAAAAGTGACTAAGAGGTATCCTAGGACTTCTCTCAGTGACTGGTGTGTATGATGCTGTGGATACAGAAGGGGCCCTTGAATGTTGATAGTGGGGGCTCATTGGTCCAGGGGTGTATTGCTGGGGGTCACTTAGTTTGATTTTGATCATCTTGGGCAAGAAGGAGAAGCAGTGCAAACCTCCCACCAGTCACTCTGAATTATAGTCTGTCTCCCATGTCGAGTGCGGTCACTCTGAATTACAGTCTGTCTCCCATGTAGAGTGTGAATTACATGGGCAGTGACCAGCTCCCTCCAGCTCAGGCCAAAGCCCAGCAGAGTGCCCGTTTTGCTGAATAAATGAATGAGGGAATAGATGGAAGGATAAAACGAGGCAGTTAAATAAAATAATGCGTGAGAAGTACCTGGCACCAGGCGGGCATTCAGTAAATATTAGTGTGCCTCTCCTTCCTCCTCTCCCCTCTCTCCTCTCTCTGGGCCGGGGTGGAATAGCATTTCCCCAGCTTTAAGAGATGCGACGGAGCCCAGACCTCCAGCTTGGGCCCGGGTCCTTGGACTCCTCCCGTAGTGTTCCTCTCGGTGCCTCAGCTGCAGCTGACCTATGAAAGGTCATGTCCTCAGCGGGTCTGGACAGTGCTGGACTTTTGAGATCTGCCCCCACTCCAGGAACCCTGGGCAAGAGAGCCCCTCTGGCCTCGCGTCCCCCCAGACACCACTCCATGACACCCTCAGGGTGGGAAGTCCCTGGGCCCCAAGAGCCCCATCCATTTGTATCCTATCCTAGCACAGAGACCTACCCCAGTCCTTCTCCTGCTCCACTTCCCCCGAAGGCCTTTATTCCACAGATGGGATTTGAATTTTCCGCCCCAGTAGCTGGCGGGGAGCCGGCCTCGCTGAAGGTCAGCCGTTCCCGGGTGCGTCCCCGCGCTGGCGCCGCCGTCAACCCTCGCCCCGGCCGCCCGGCGCACTCACCTCTGTCGGGTCCCGAGTGCAGGAAGCGCGGCCGCAGTTCGGCTGAGCCCGCGGGAGGGAGTGGCCGCGGGGACTGCGCCTGCGGGGCGTGGCGGGACCGGCGCGGAGCTCGCCGTGCGGGGTCCCCGGGCGGGAAGCGGAGGCTCCGCCGCCCACCCTGCCACGGGGACAGAGTCCAGGCCCCGCCGGACACCAGGGCACCTGCACCCCCCACCGGCCTGGGGAGGGTGCGGCTCCCAGGACAGCTCCTAGGGCACCTCCCTCCCCCCGGGGCTCGAGGGGCCCAGGTTTCCCTCCCTGCAGCCAGGCTGGCTGGATCCCTGCCCCTATCTATTTGTGGTCTCTTTGTGGGAGGGGAGATGGGGAGCAGGTAGCTGGTTCTGCCTCTGCTCTCAGATGGGACACGATGAACCCAACTTCGTGGGGCTGGGCCAAAAGGCCGGAGCTTGGAGAGGGGACATTGCTGCGCTTGACTTCGGGCCATGGACTCTGCCCGGTGGAGACCATTGTACCACATACGGATGGAGAGGTGACGGGCTTGCCCCCGGGCCTGGGGTCTGTCATTCCCCGGGTGGACTCTTTCTGCTGTCTCTGGAGAAGGGCAAGGAGGGAGGGTGGAAGGTGAGGGAGAAGCCGGGACAGAGTTTCCCAGCCTCCAGACAAGCCCGAGTGGCCATTCTCTGTGCCTTGCGCGGGAAGACCACGTCTCTCAAACCTAGGCTCTTCCAGGGCTGAGTTTGGGGGCAGCGGAGTCTGAGGCGGCTGGGTTATTCTGCTCTGCGCCTGCCACTGGGCCTGCCTCAGCAGACCTTTGGAATCGGATCCCTGTGACCATCCTGCACGCCTGGTACCCCTCTCTCTGAGGCCTTTCCTAGGGCTGGGAAGGCAGAAATGAGAGGGAAATGGCCTAGGAGACAGCCAGCCGCTGGCATAGCTGCGTGCACCTTAGGACGGTGAGCTCCGCAAAGCCCCCAGCTTTTCTTCTCTTCTCGTTCCTTCTTCACCTTTGGTTACTTCTGCTCAATTATTCAGACTCTTCTCCTGCAGCCCATCCCTAAGAGGTGGTGCTCCCTGTGCCGAGCGGACCTGTGCTGGCTTGTGAAAGCACATCTGTGAATTTCCAGGAATTGTGCAAGCCAGTTGTTCAGCACAGCCATCATTAACAATTAACTTATGTAAACCTACCATCAAGTAACTTACATGAAAAGCAAAGGTAACACTCAAGACTCCCCACTTCCTAATTATTTTACTTTTACCCATGCTTTCAGGTTACACCTATTGTATCTGTATGGTGGTGATATTATATCATGAGGTACATCTCTTTCTGGTGAAGGAAATCCCAAAATATTTCACCCCAAAATATGGCTCCCTGGTATAGTGAGTATTTTGAATTCAACACCCTTAGAGATCAATAAACTGGAAGAAACTTTCCCCCTATCTACAAAAAGAAAGGACTGAATCACCAAGGAGAACAGTTGTTCTTGTTCGCCCGTTATCTCATTACCCTTTACAGCAAAGAAGACCCAGAATGTAACCACATCTGAACAGACCCTTTTTCGAGACAGTGACTGTTTCCAAGGATCATATACATTCCAAAGAATTTTACAAGTTACTTTCTGTTCCCCATCCAATCATTCTCCCTAGTAATCATTTATAATCCCTCAACAGAATTCTTCTCCCTCTCCCATAACCTGTTCTGACAGGACCCCAGCCCCCATTCTGTCTGTAACCTCGAGGTAGTATATAAGTTTCTGGACTTCACTGGAGGGGGTCTAGTCTTTATTCTGAAGGCTCTCATGTATACCTGTTAAGAATGATAGAGAAGATGTCTTGGGTGAATATTATGATATATAAATTATATCTCGATCTTTAAAAAATTGAGGCCAGGCACAGTGGCTCACAACTGTACAGTCCTGGCACTTTGGGAGTCCGGGGCGGGTGGATCATGAGGTCAGGAGTTCAAGACCAGCCTAGTCAAGATGGTGAAACCCCATCTCTACTAAAAATAGAAAAATTAGCCTGGCGTGGTGGCGGGCACCTGTAATCCCAGCTACTCGGGAGGCTGAAGCAGAGAATTGCTTGAACCCAGGAGGCGGAGGTTGCAGTGAGCCGAGATCGTGCCACTGTACTCCAGCCTGGGCGACAGAGTGAGACTCCATCTCAAAAAAATAAATAAATAAAAAAAATTGAGATTTTTTTAATCTCAAAGACTGAGATCAGTTCCGTGTTAAGTGATGTGTTCAGTGCTGGCAGCTTGACGCCGGCCATGCTGAGAGTACTTATACCACAGAAACTGGTAAATGTTATAAACTTGGGCTTGATTTATGTTTTTTTCATTGTCTAGTGTCTCTAGACTTAAGAATAATAGAGAAGATGTCTTGGGTCAATATTATGGTATGTAAATTATATCTCAATTTTTAAAAAAGTGTGTTGCATCTGTAGCCATTATAATAGGAATAGTACAAAAAATTGAGGAAGTATTTGTTCAGCATTCAGAAACTACCACTTGATTAAACAAAGTTACTCATGTTTTCAGTGAAGTTCTGACATAGATCTTTGACTTGTTTCCCTTTCATTTTACATGTTAACGTATAAGAAATTATCAACCATATTTGTGTTGGAGCTACGCTCATTTGTCAGTTGCAAGCCTCAGTTGGCTACAAATACACCTGCAAAAAATCAATGAGCTTTCTGCAAGAATCAATTGGTTGTATGGATTTTACAATAATTGTTATTGCACGTTTTATTATTTATAAATTGTTACTGATAATAAAGAGTCAAACTCTGGCCAGGCGTGGTGGCTCACGCCTGTAATCCTGACACTTTGGGAGGCCAAGGTCGAGGGATCACTTGAGGTCAGGAGTTTGAGACCAGCCTGGGCAATGTAGCAAGACCCTGTCTCTACAAAAAATAAAAAATTAGCCAGGTATGGTGGCATGTGCCTGTAGTCCCAGCTACTCAGGAGGCTGAGGCAGGAGGATCACTTGAGATTGCAGTGAGCCATAGTGATACTACTGTACTCCAGCCTGAGGGACAGCGTAAGACCCTGTCTCAGAAGGAAAAAAAAGAATATCCAGCTGCAACTTTGGTATTTCCCAGCCACCAGGTCACACACCACACCAACGCAGAGGGTGGGGCCCTGGAACTCAGGAGGGGGCGTGATCCAGGGTGCTCTCTTAGCCACAGGATCCCATGGTACTGCTAAAGGGGGCTGGGGCTTGGGATTGGTGTGGAGGTGAGCAGGGTCTTAGCATTGAAAGCAGCTGATGGAGTAACAGGACACGGGGGAGAATGAGGGGAAGGCCAGCATCCTCTGGATGGGGCAGGTTGGGAGGTGGGGTGGGAATACAAAGAGGCCTCGCTTTGGAGGGGGAGGATGGTGAGCTGTGTTGGGCATGTTGAATTTGAGGTGCGTTTGGGACATGCAAGTTGGAAATCCAGATCTGGAGTTTTGGAGGAGAGGTGGAGGCTGGAGATACAAGTTTGGGCCTTCTGGGAATAGGTGGTAATTAAAGTTGTGGGTATGCCTGGGCTTGATGAAGTATGGTCAGGGGGCTGGGTGTGCCTTGAGGGGAGCCTGTAGAGAGGACCTAGTCTGCAAAGGGCTGGGTGTGTGTATAGAGCACCTTCGACATAAGTAACTCCATCTTAGAAAAAGACTCCATCTTACATTTAATATGGCACTTCGCCAACAGGGACCGCATGTTTTACCTGATCAGTAAAGACTGCATCCAGCCAGATAAGGACATAGCCAAGCACACTCTCCACTATCAGTCCTCACCAGAAGACTCTGTGACTATAAAAGAAGAAAGACTTCAGCAGCTTGAAACGGCCGTCCCAACTGACACCATCTTGCTGTCACTCGTGATCAGCACCCAGCATCTCCCACCGAAGGCTCTGCCCACATCAGTGACTCTGCTATTTACAACAGCCAAGATGTGGAAGCAACCAAAGTGTCCATCAACAGATGAATGAAGAAAATGTGGCACATATACACAACGGAGTACTACTCAGCCATAAAAAAGAATGAGATGCTGTCATTTGCAACATGGATGGAACTGGAGCTCATTATGTTAAGTGAAATAAGCCGGGCACAGAAAGAGAAACTTCACGTGTCCTTACTTATTTGAGGGAGCTAACAATGAAAACAACTGAACTCATGGAGGTTGAGAGTAGAAGGATGGTTACCAGAGGCTCGGCAGGGTAATGGGGTGGGAGGGGAGTGAGGACGGTTAACGGGAACAAACATATAGTTAGATAGAATAAGACCTAGTATTTGATAGCACAAGAGGATGACTACAGTCAATTATTGTACATTTAAAAATAAAAGAGGCCAGGCGCGGTGGCTCACGTCTGTAATCCTAGCACTTTGGGAGGCCGAGGTGGGCAGATCACCTGAAGTCAGGAGATCGAGACCATCCTGGCCAAAATGGTGAAACCCCATCTCTACTAAAAATACAAAAATTAGCCAGGCATGGTGGTGGGCACCTGTAATCCCAGCTACTCAGGAGGCTGAGGCAGGAGAATCGCTTGAACCCGGGAGGTGGAGGATGCAGTGAGCTGAGACTGCGCCATTGCACTCCAGCCTGGGTAACAAAAGCGAAACTCTGTCTCAAAAAAAAAAAAAAAAGAAAGAAAGAAAGAAAGAAAGAAAAGAAACAGCGTCAATAAAAGTCTGACCTTGTGGAAAGACACACAAGTGTGTGGACCTGGTTATGCCTGACCTCGCGCTGCTCACAAGTGTGGCCAATGTGGCGGGGAGTGTTCTAAATAGGAAGGTCCCCCGAGTCAGGGCACCTCCTGAGAAGTGACGAGGGCTGAGAAGTTGCCTCTGGATTAGCGACCTTGGCAGGAGCTCTCCCACGGGACCAATGGGACCAAAAGCCAGCTGGAGTGGATGGAGGAGTAGGGGGAGAGCCTGAGGCAGCGGGACCAGTCGGCTGGAGGGTGTGACCTAGGGCAGAGACAGCCGGCAGAGGGGAGCAGCCCAGATTCCTGCCCCACCCTCAGGTCCAGGATGTGACCTGTGAAATGTGGGATGTGAGGAAAGGAGATTAGAGCCAGCTCGAATCTCAGGCTCCCGAGGCTGCAGAGATGGTCCTGGGAACAGGGGAGCTGGGTTGATGAGAGCAGCAGTCCCGGCCTGAAGGTCGGGAGATGCTGGGCTGGAGGTCACCTCCACAAGCGCTCCCTTTGTAGGGAGGGTAGGGTCAGGCCTGAAGGGGGAATGCATGACAGGAGAGTGGTGGAGGCAGAATCCAGGGCTCTGCCCGCAGCCCTGATGTCCCCGGGAGGGATGAATGAAGGGACGAAGGAGCAGGCAGCACAGAGCTGTCCCAGAGGGACAAAGAAGCGTGCAGCAGAGGCTAAGGTGCCAAGAAGTGCCTGGCCAGCTGTCAAGTATTGCAAAGGCCACACAAGATGAAGACTGCGGGTGGCCACCGCTCAGTCTGGCTCAAAACAGCATGGATGGCAGTTTCTGCGGAGTGGCCAGATACAAGGACAGATTGCAGAGCCTCGGGGAGAACGGGCAAGGAGGCAAGAGGAGAGAGCCAAAAAATAGGCTTGGTGGGAAGGAAGGAGACACTGAGGTGGCAGCTGGACAGAAAAACATCAGAAGAACCTTGGTCAGGCGTGGCCATTTTCATGCCTCCTCCTTCCCTCTCTTCCTCCTCCCCACCATGCATCCGATTTCAGTATCTTCGGCCCCTAAGGTCCACATTCCAGATCCAGCATTTACTGGTTGAGTAGCCTTGGGAAAATCATAAGGAGCCCCTTCAGGCTGAGCTCCTGTCACGACATGAGACGAACGCCATAGCAAAATGGGATTCTTCAACTATTTTTGAGATGGGGTCTTGCTGTGTCGCCCAGGCTGGAGTGCAGAGGCACAAGTCCTGGTTCACTGCAGCCTCGACTGCTGGGGCTCAAGTGATCCTCCCGCCTCAGCCTCCCTAGTGGCTGGTACTACAGGTGCACACCACCACACCCCGCTATTTTATTATTTTTTTTTGAGACAGGGCCTCACTGTCTCCCAGGCTAGAGTGCAGTGGCACCATCAGTGCTCACTGCAGCCTCGACATCCCTGGGCTTAAGGGATCCTCTGTCTTCAGCCTCCCAAGTAGCTGGGACTGCAGGTATACACCACCACACCTGGCTAATTTTTCTCTCTTTTGTAGACAATGTCTTGCTATGTTGCCCAGACTGGTCTCCAGCCCATTGCATGCCCCCTGTGGTGGTGGTGATCCATTAGAAAAACAAATAAAATAGGATTCAATTGATGCCAACTTAAACACACCTGCGGAGGGGTGGAAAGCTGTCACCTTACAGGAAATCTTTGTCCTTCACATCTGTCTCTGGTTGCACGTGTTAACAGCTTCCCCCACCTAGTGGCAAGGAAAGTGGTGGATTCCAACTGTGGAGGAAGGGTCCCCGGGGTGCACGGGGAGGGGCGCGGGGGAAGGGCGCAGGGGGAGGGGCGCATGGGGAGGGGTGCAGAGGGAGGGGTGGAGGGGCACAGAGGGAGGGAGGGAGGGGTGGAGAGGCGTGGAGGGAGGGGTGGAGGGGCGCAGAGGGAGGGAGGGAGGGGTGGAGAGGCGTGGAGGGAGGGGTGGAGGGGCGCAGAGGAAGGGGTGCAGAGGGAGGGGCGCAGAGGGAGGGGCAGGGAGCCCCAAGTCCCCAGGGGCCCACCCAATGCTAAAAATGTGCAGTGAGGAAAGCCAGAACGCACTTCGGTTCCATTCCATTTTATTACAATCCTGTCCTTGAGTTCCAGAACGAATGGCTATTTAATACACAACCCCAAACACTCCTAAAATGGATCTTGTTAACATTCAAAAGTCTCCCATTTCTTTCTCAGTATATTAAATCAAAAGGAAAAAAAAATCTTAAAAAAAAAATCAATAGGTTTAGTTCACCCCAGGAAAAGCACCTTTACAACAGGAAACTAAATTGTCAGGAATCTGACCAAAGACACAAAGCAGCAGATAAGATTCCCGACAGAAGAGAGTGACTCCCACTGGAACATAAATAGATCCCCCCAAAGTATACATATTTCACATGAGTGTGTACATATACATGTCATATATTAAAAAAAAATTGGTTTCTATACCCAAAAAGTTATTCAGAAATAAATCAACACCCCGAGACCGGGGATGTCGGGTGCCGCAGCCAGGTTACACATCGAGCTTGCACCTCGCTCTGTGCAGGTGCTCCTCAGTGCACTGTGCACACTGGCCTGGAGGGGGCTGGATGGGGGCCTCTGTCCTGCCCCCCAATCCCCAGGCCTGGCAGATCCAGTGTTTGCAGAAAAGTGAGCCAGGGAAATCTAGGAAGGCAGGTGCCTGTGTGGTCCCCAAACCCCCTGGTGCACAGCTCAGGAGCCAGCTGGAGGCTGGAGGCAAATGGCCAAGGCCACCGCCAGCTGCCCTGCAGGCTGCCGTGGGTCCTGGGGTAAAGGGAAGTGCTTGGAACCCCAGGAATGAACAGCAGCACTCTCACTTTTTCACAGCAGGCCTGACTCTGGGGTCTGCCAGGCCCTGGAGACCTTTGTAGTATCGCCAGTCTGGGCTTCTCCTGGGATCCAGTGGCCTTTGGGAGAGGGAGTGGGCTTTTCGACCCGCCAGGCCTGAGCCTCGTGAGCCTGTTGTGTGAGTGTGTGTGTGCTTAACGGAGCTCAACACATTGCAAATGAGTGTTCTACTGGGACATACTGGAGTAGTGTCTGCTTTGGGGGAAGTCAGTTTGTCATTGCATCCTAATTGGTCCCCATGCTGACGTGGATTTGTTCCAAAGATATCAGCTGCTGGAAGCGGCAGACACAGAAGACACGTTACACACCTGGAAGCGTAATCCTCTCGGGGCTTGGCACAGTGTTTCCATTCACAGAACAAACAGCAGAAATGCGTGGGAACCCCTTTCCTCATTCCAAACCCTTTCCTGGCACCGCAGGCAAGCAGGAGAAAAGGCCGTGAGTCGGAAGGCGCGTCAGTACTTTTCAGGTTTGCAAGCTCAACCACGAGACAGTCACACGCAGCCGTACTCATACCACACGGTCTGCGGGTCCCCGCCGGGCTCCGGGGAGGCTGGACTGCTCTTTGAGACGCTCCCTCGACTGCAGTCCTCGGGGCCCCGGCTGGGGTGGGGAGCCAAATCAGGAGACCGACCTGGGCTCTTGGCCGGGAGCCCCTCACTGCAGCCCTGCCCCGGGACCCCGTCTCCCTCTGAGAGGCTGAGCCCTGCCCGGACAGGGGCGATGGTGGCCACCTCCCCTGAGCGTGGGGGCGCCTTGGGCTTGGTCCTGGCAGCCGGGGCTGCAGCAGGTGAGAAGTGCGGGAGCTGGGAGTTGCTGCCACTGCCAGCAGCAGCAGCACCAGCACCTGCAGTGGCAATGGCGGGGGCTGTGGCAGACTGATGCAGGGGGGCCAGCCTCTCCTCCTTTGGAGGAGCCAGGGAGAAGTGCCTCGTGTCCAGCGGCCGGCTGCGGGGACCTGGGCCCTGACAGGAGCTGCCAGCCTTTCCCACAAGTGGGGTCCGCTCCCGGGCCAGGCTGTGGGAGCTTGGGGGTGCGGGGCTTTGCAAGGTGTGGCTGCCTGTCTCTCTGCCCCCTAAGGCCTCAGGAGCCCCCAGCTTCTGAGGGGACTCCTGTTTACAGGCCTCTGGCCCGCTGGCCCGGAGAAGGTCAGCTGAGGCCAGGCTGAAGGCCCGGCTCAAGGAGGCACTGCGGCTGGCAGGTGCATGGGAAGCGGGGGGCACCGCACCCTGCCGGGGTCTGCCCAGAGACAGGCTCTGGGGAGGCTGGGCCTGTCTCGGGGCCACGCTGGGTGGGGCCTCGGCCTCAGTCAGTCTGAAGTTTGGCTTTACGTACTGCCCGGGCTTCAGCGGCCTCCCCTCCGAGGTGGGGGCGGCCATTTTGACGGTGGGGGCCACAAAGTTGGTGAGCATCTTGGCCCCTTCTTTCTTGGCAGGTGGTCCTGGTTGGCCTCCGCTGGCTGGGGGATCGCTGGCCTTTCGGAAGTAGTCGCTCAGCAGGTCATCCCGGCAACTGGGAGTGTCCTACGGGGAAGAGAGTGAAGGTTGGAGGTGGGCATGAAGGTTGGGCGGGTCCTCGGAGCCTCCTCCTGCCCAGGACGCCCCCGAGCAGCCCACGGGGCTGGGACTGCAGTTCCTGCCTGCCTTTCCCGAGGCACATGTGCTGCCCCTGCCACACACCAGCCCTGGGCAGGACAGTGAGGGTGGCTGAGGCAGCATGGGACCACCAGGAGAGAACCCCAGATTCCCCCCAGGCAGCCCCCTAACTTTACAGATAAGGAAACGGACCCAGAGAGGGAAATGACTTCCTACAAAGTGAGTAAGTTTCCCAGAAACCTTGACTACAGCCGACTGCTTCGGTCTGTCTGGTTTCCACCAAGCACAGCAGGAACTAGAACCCTGGCGGATGTGAGCAGGGCCTTCCTTCCCCGGTCACCCCGGGACATCATAAGGACTTCACCTTGCGCCACCGAGAGCAAGAGGAACAAGAGCAGCTCTTGAAACGCCGGAACCTTCACTGCCACTCAGACCTCTCTCTGGGCCCGAGAAAGAGAAGAGGCAGAAGGGCCCGAGAAAAGAGAGAGGGTGCGGGGGACAGAGAGGTACAAATGGGGTCCGCAAGGGTCCAGAAGGGGGAATGGTGGGGCTGCACAGGGAAATGAAGACACCGGGAAGGCCCAGCCACCACGCTGTCCCTGCTAAGCTGCCGCCTGGGCTGTGCTTCCCCTGCCCAGGGAGCAGGTGTCATTTGCCACTACCTTGGGAATAGGCAGAACCACGGAGGCAAGGGTCTATGGCCCCCTCAGGGAACTGCAGCCTTCTGCAAGCACAGCTTCTCCTGAGGCTGACATGGATGAAGAGGAAGAGAAGTCAGCTCATGGGGGATGAGAGGCCGGCAGGTGTCAGCCTGAAGGCGGGTTGGTAGCTCAGGAGCCATCTGCACCTGCCAGCAACTCCTGTCCCACACAAACATCTGGACATGGTGCCACTGGACAGAGATGCATCTGCTGTTTTATGTAGTTTGACACTACACATCTTGGGTGGGCGTCCAGTAAGACCCATGATATCCACAGGTACCTTTCATCACCTGTGGGGCCATGTGCTGTTCTGGGAACCACATGTATAATTGCAAAGAAACTCATTTAATTCTCAAAATGACCTTGCAAGGTTGTTGAAAGGCTGTGTCAAGGTAAAGAAACAGGTCACGGAGGTTTGGCAGGCCATGCGTCCAGAGAGAGGTAGACCCAGATGAAAGCCTGTGGCTGCCTTACTCCAGAGCTGCTTTCCATTCCACCAGACTCCTCCCTGCACACCTCAGAGCCTTTGATACCCACCCTTCCTGGCCACACAGGGAGCCCCATCTTGTGACACGCCCTCCCTGCATCATCGACGCCCAGAGAGTGGGGGCGCGGTGGGCATACGGTTGTCATTTCCCTGGAATGGGAAGCCCCTGTGTACATTAGGGGCCTTGTGTGTCAGGGGTACCAGGAGGGAAGTCAGGTGTGTCAGGGGTAGGGGGTTAAATATCCCAGGCAGACAGAGGGGGCTGGCTCGCTGCATGCCAGCCATCAGCTTTCAACAGAAACTGCTACAGCCAGACTGTTTTGGTCTCATTTAAGCTAAAAATGGAAAGGTAACAGTACAGGGCATAGGGAATGGGGACTGTGAGGACGAGTCTGAGCTGAGCAGGGAGGGGTCCCACTCCTTGCTCAGGACCTGCCTGCCAGATCTCCAAAGGGAAAGAAAAGCATCATAAGGGGCATATAACAAAAAAAGACTGAGAAGGAAAGCCTTCCAGCTGTAGGCCCCCCAGCCCCCCAATTTCTGGAGTGTTCTTCTTCAGTCCATTAGACCAGCAGTTCTTTTTTCTTTTTTTGGAGACAGAGTCTCACTGTGTTGCCCAGGCTGGAGTGCAGTGGCACAATCTCGGTTCACTGCAACCTGAGCCTCTCAGGTTCAACAGATTCTCCTGCCTCAACCTCCCGAGTAGCTGGGATCACAGGGATCTGCCACCATGACCCAGCTAATTTTTGTATCTTTAGTAGAGATGGGGTTTCACTATGTTGGCCAGGCTGGTCTCGAACGCCTGACCTCAAGTGATCCACCCACCTCAGCCTCCCAAAGTGCTGGGATGACAGGCCTAGACCAGTGGTTCTTAAACCATGGTGCCTACCCAGCCGCAAGACCATTATCTGGAATTTATAAAGATGCAAATTCTCAGCGAGCCCAACCTCAGACCCATTGATTCAGAAACTCAGGGGATGGGTTCTGCGGTCTGGCAAGGCCCCCAGACGATTCAAACGCACGCCTGAGTTTGAGAACCACAACATTAGACCACTAACTTCTCGAGGGCAGGCCCTCCTTTGTTTTTCTCCAGCTTTGGCTTCTCCAGCTCCTTGCACAGAGTAAGTGCTTGGGAGAGAGAAATATTTAAATGAAGGAAGGCAGGGCCATGTTTTATATTTCTCTCGTGTCAACTGCAAGGCTGGGCACAGCACATGGAGGCAAAGAAAATCTGCTGCTGAACTGGTTTGCTTTGCTTTTCAAGAGCAGGCATCATGCATACTGCTTAACATAAGACAGTAGGTGCTCAATAAATATCTACCAAACACACACTTTCTTTTCTGCGTCACTGTGCCCTAGTAATGCAGGTCACAGGGTTTACCAGAGAGCTAGACAAAATCCAAATGTATTTCTTTAAGGGGAATGAGACGGAAAGACTGAAAAAGCCTGAAGTTTTAAGAATCCTCAAAAGGGCTCAATTGCGGACAATGAACTTCACTCAGTAACCCAACAGCTCACGTGACAAAATTCAGAGCACTTTAAAGATGTATGTGCAGCTTCAAAAAAGCTAAACGAAGACCTACAGAGGTGGCAGGAGGTTGTCAACAGGCAGTGTTTAGGGTGAGGAGCTGCAGAGCTGGGGCCAAATCTAGCTAGCCGCCTGTTTTTGTACATCCTGTAAGGTGAGAATAGTTGCTACATTTTTATTTTTATTTTATTTTTTCTTGAGACAGAGTCTCGCTCTGTCGCTCATGATGGAGTGCAGTGGTGCAATCTCAGCTCACTGCAACCTCTGCCTCCCGGTTTCAAATGATTCTCCTGCCTCAGCCTCCCGAGTAGTTGGGATTAAAGGCGCCTGCCACAATGCCTGGCTAATTTTTGTATTTTTTGTAGAGACGGATGTCTCTACAACTCTGCTTATCTTTTGTAGAGACGGGTGTATTTTTTGTAGAGATGGTGGCCAAGCTGGTCTCAAACTCCTGGACTCAGGTGATCTGCCCACATTGGCCTCCCAAAGGCTGGGATTACAGGCGTGAGCCACTGCACCCGGCCAATTGCTACATTTTTAATTGGTCAAAAAGAAATTTTGTAAAAATGTATTTCACAACATGCGAAAATCATATGAAATTCAAATGTCAGTGTCCATAAGTAAAGCTTTATTGGATGTCAGCCATGTCCATCTATTGACATAGGATCAAGTGTCTGCTTTCTCGAATGTGGCAGAATTGAGTAGCTACAACAGAGACTGTGAGGCCCAGAAAGCCTAAAATCATTCCTCTCTGGCCCTTTCAAGGTCCTTAAAAGTTTGCCAACCCCTGCTGGAGAAAATGCAGGGGAAGCGGGTACTCAGAGCTCTGCCATGAAACCCAGTGTGAGATCCTAGCCCTGTAAGTCAGGTGCTGGCCACGCGCCCTTGGTGCCGGCCACAAGCTCTGCCAGCTCACTTCCCAGACCCAGGGGAGAGCAGCCTCCAGGGTCAGGGGCTGGCGGCTGGCTTGCGGTGACTTGCCAGCTAGTGCTCTAGTCAGCCTCTCATGTCCAAGCCAGTCCTGTGCCTAGGCCACGCCACCCCCACCCCATCCCTTTCTGCAGCTATGATCCTGAGCTAGGAAGAGACAGAGAGGGAAGAGAGACAGGCCAAGTCTGCGTCCAGATCACTCACATGGGTGGGGGAGCTGCGGTTGCTCTCCTCCAGGAACTCCTCCAAGGTGACCATCTCACTGCTGGGGGAGGCTGAGCAGGGCCGCACTCCGACGTGCGGAGGGGCTGTGCCCCTCTTCTGGGCACCCTCCTGTGGGAGAGGCCCGTTCCAAGGCAAGGGGTACTCGTGGCGGCCAAGGGCGTTGCATCCCGGTGTGCTGGCCTCCCGGGGCAGAGTGGCCAGGTCCCTGCTGGGGATCAGGTCTTCGCTGCTGAAACTCTCGGACCGGCCATGGAGCTGCTCGGAGGAGCCTGGGTGTCAGGGCAGGAGACAGAGGACCCTCATCAGTCTTGGCAGCCCTCTGGTGGCTTCTAGAGGCTTCGTGCTGCCTTTGCCCACTTCAAACTATCAGAGTAAAACCCTTGCCTGAAAACCCAGGGCTTCCTCCCACCAGGCTGAAAGTCTGGACTCCTTTTGAATTTCACTTTGGCTTTAAAAACAAAATAGCTTGAGATAAAAGTGGAAAGCTTCTGCTGAAGTTTAAGTTATTACTGGCTGTAAGGCACTGCCCTTGTCAGCGCTCGCTCATGGCTAAATGCACAGGGAAGGTTCATGAAGAAAGACCACATTCTGTGCCTAACACAAACCATACATGTTCCAAGAATCAAAATCCTCCACATTTGTTCTGTGGCCACAGGGGAATGGAACTAGGGTTACTCTCCCCATTCTTCAGATGAAGTAAATGAGTCTCGGGACCTGTGCCATGCCTGCATTCTCAGTGCTGCTCGGGGGAGAAGGGAGCTGAACCCCAACCCATTCCAACTCCCAGCCTGTGCCTGAAACTGGACTGTGTGTCCTCTGAATGCGTCAGAATGCATTTGGAACCCCTAGTCATGTATTTCAAAATTTATAATAATATGAGCCCAGAGCGAAACCACCAAATACACTTTTTTTTTTTTTTTTCCTGAGATAGGGTCTCATTTCTGTTTTCCAGACTGGAATGCAGTAGCATGATCACAGCCCACTACAACCTTCACCTCCCAGGCTCAAGCGAGCCTCCCACCTCAGCCTCCTGAGTAGCTGGGACCACAGGCATGTGCCACCATGCCTGGCTAGTTTTTTATTTTTTGTAAAGATGGGGTTTCGCCATGTTTCCCAGGCTGGTTTCTAACTCCTGGGCTCAAGCGATCCACCTGCTTGGGCCTCCCAAAGTGCTGATTATAGGCTTGAGCCACTGTGCCTGGCCCAAATCAATTTTTAAAAGTACACAGAAGCACAACACTTACCTTTTAGGTTAAGAGGTGAGCTGTTGCTGGATGTGTTTCTACTGCTCTCTAAGCTACTTGGCCGCGACACTGAAAGGAAATGGCAGTGTTAAAATTAAAAAAACAATGACCAGGTATATCCCAGATTAGCCATCTGAGAAAAACTATGCACTAAAACAATCCTGTGCCAAAGCTAAGCCCAACGCTCTCAGGAAGGAGGAACTCTGGGACTCCCTCTGCACTCCAGTGAGGAAGCCTCGCTTCACCAACGGAGTGCTGGGCACAGCACAAGTAGCCATCAACAGATGATAACTCTGCTTATCTACATTTATGAGGCCTGGGGCTGTAGCTTCAAACAACTTCACAAAGGAAATCTCACACAGAACGCCAGTATAGAGGGCAGACAAAAAAAGGCTGCGCTGGGTGAACCAGAGGTTGAGGTTGCGGGAGGCCCTCCTCTATTACTGCAAAGAGCTTTCTGGAACACATGTGGACAGCCTCAGCCGAGGCCACGGGAAGAGAGATGAGGGCTGTTCAGGGCTATGTGTGCGCACATGTAAGTGCGTGCACCTGTAACCAGGGAGGTGTCACATCAGGGGACCCACAGGGAGCAGGTGCCAGGGGCCTGGGAAGGAAAGGGGTGCTCCCTTCTCCTGGATATTTGCTGTTCTTCAGCTTCTTTTTGTCATTTGCCTCAAAATTTACATCTGCCCCAAAGGAAAAAAATCAAGGTTTATGGTGCTGAGGGCACCTGCCCACCTGGCCACAATAGGTGCTTGCCTGAGTGTGGCTCTGCCATGCCACCCCACTGCAGACTTTCAGGAAGGCTGGCACCATTCCCTACAGAGGGCAGGCCATCCCTTCCAGGGCCCACATGCCTCTCCTGAGCCGCTCCTCCAGCGGCCCTATCTCGAGAGCAAACGTGTCTATGCTGCTGTGCTATGAACCCCCGTGGCAGGGATGGCATTTCAGTTGTCCCTGCCACCCCCAGCATCCAGCAGGTGCTGAGCTGAGCCACCTCAGGAGCCTGCAGAAGAGACACCTGGGGTTCCTCTGCTCGCTGTGCCACAAAGGCAAGTTCACTCAGGTTTCCTGGGTCCACAGGGCACCTGGTTCCAAGGGCTGAGGTGCTCTGCAAACAGCAGATGTCCAGAAAACACCTGTTAACAAACATGTTTGAAACTGAGCCAAAAACATACTTGGTGATAACGAATAGCCTAAAAACAGAATTGGTCCCCTCCCTGAGCAGTGAAAATGTGAAATAAACAAATGCACATCTCTCTTTAAAAAATAAGTAAATTTCAGTATAAGGACACCGTGATAGCAATCAACAGCCCGAAAGCACCATTGTTTATTTAAGTATTGCAACGCAAATCCTTTTCCCTTCTTTTTCCTAAAAGAAGCTAGAGGAAACAGAACATTTATGAAAAAAGCTCCTACGGTTAGCTGACTGATCGCAAACCTGGCTGCTCAGGGAGATGCACCCAGCACATGAGGCAGATTTCTTTTGTTGGATTAGCCTCCACTCAGCGTAAAGATGTAAGACTCCCGTTCATTCAATTGTTTCATTACAGTTCTTTACTCAAGTAGAAGACTGTAAGAATGTCAACATCATCAAGCTTTTTAGACCGTGGATAGGGGAAGGAGGTGATGCCAGCTCCTACACTTACCGAGCCTTTCACAAGTAAACCGAAATCGATGTAAACTTTGAGGGGTCTTTTTAGGATTATTTTCTCACCCTTCTAGGGTTGCTTTTCAAAAATTAAACCAAGGCAGCTTTTGATTTTTGAGAAGGCAGGTACTGTTTACTGTCTCCCTTCTGCAGAAATTTATAACATGCCCGAATCAAATGACAAGTGCTTCTAACAATTTCCAAGACTAAATACACCTCAGAGCTACTATGGGCAACTGCAGCCAAGTGAGGACAGTAAGGGACCTTCTTGAAATGAACACTCCCCACCTGGGCCACTGGAACTTCCTGGCCAGCCTGGAAGGGTCGCTTGAAGGCATGAAAAGGAGAGGTCAGTGCTTCCAGAACTGTGATGCTTGGGAAGTAGCGAATTCCCCACCACTGGAGGTATATAAGTAGAAGCTACACACTCAGCCCCCTGGGGAGGGGAAGGAAGAATGGGTCCCCCATTTCAACCTTCATTTGGTGTTGGACTCCCCTATAGGACTCAGCTTAAAGGAAAGGTACCGTGGATAAAAACCAGTCTGGAAACCCAGGCTGGAGGACACAGCACCCTCCCTACTCACCGTACTGCCTGTGGTTGGGGACCTCAAACTCCAGGGATGGTTCACAGAGGTTGTCATCTGAGTTATAGCCTAAGGTGAAAATAAGGCTGGTGAGTCACGGTTACAGAACATGCCTCATCCACAGGGAACCCCGCCACCTCGCCTGGCATCCGGATCCCAGTAGCTCCAGTTCTTGGGGATGAGGGAGTGGAATGCAGATGCTGCCTTTGGGACCTGCCTCTCCTACCCCTCCACTATTTCTCCTGCTGGGACAACCCTGACACTCCCGATTCCCATCCCCTTTAAATCACACTTCCACCTCTGCTGTGGCTGGGACGTGTGGACCAAAGGCGTGTTCTGGCCTAAGGATGATATAAAAAGAGCTGAATATTGAGTATCCTGGGGAATCCTTTCCAGTCTCAGAGGCCAGCCCTGAGAGCAATTCGCTTTCAGCAATCAAGTTGTCTTCAGGTGGCAGGAGGAAGAAGGAAGAAAAAGAGGCAAAATCAGAATCTACTCCTTGAGGGGAGAGGCTGAATTCCTGGGGACTAACCCTTGCACTAACAGCTCCTGACCAGAAACAGACCTGGGATCCATCGGCCATCAAGCATTCGGCTTTTCCCTGAGGACTGGAAAATGCCCCACGTCTCAATCCTGCTAGTTTCTACCTGAGAGCAGACCCTGGATCCCCTCCAAAATGACAACAGGGTCTCCATTTTGGAGATGGTGACATGCCCACCTGCAACAGATATCTGGAGTGCGAGGGTCCCTTGAGGTCAGGACCCCGTCTCTGTTGCTTTGTTGTTCAGACTCAAGGTTCCGCATGCCCATGGCTTCAAGAGTCAGGTGGGTGGGTTTATTTATGCAAATTAACCCCTTCTTGCTCTGTCAGACTTCCAACACCCCAGAGGCAATCACTTTCAACTCCTTCAGCTGTTTCTTTGGATATTTTCCTATCTCTTAAATTATAAGGGGAATGCCCTTTTCAGTTTTAAGCATTATCTCTTCCTTTCTCTTTGCATATTTTAAATTTCCAAATGCTTCGCCCTTCCCTGTTGCTTTTTTATAGCATCCTGTTCTTGTTTCTTAGGTGCAATCATTTCTCTTATCTCTGATTTGAGTGTCACCTGGCAAGATCTGACTGAGCCATTCTGCTGGGACTCTCTCAAGCTAATGAGATTACTCAAAGAATATTTTAATCTCATGCCTAAAGATGTGAACTCCCGGCACCCTGGAGACAGGGAGTTCCTAAATCCTTCACTGAACCCGTTTGTTTTCAATACAGGACACCTGCCTCAACTGTGTCAGTGAACTTCCAGTTCAGAGACTCTATCCTTTCTTGGCCAGGTGTAGTGGCTCAACACCTGTATTCCCAGCACTTTAGAGGGCCAAGGCAAGAGCATTGCTTGAGGCCAGGAGGTTGAGACCAGCCTGGGCAACATGATGAGACCACATCTCTACAAAAAATTTAAAATACACATACACACACACACTAATTTAAAATATATAATTTATTTTCTCTCGAGAAAAAAACCCCAAACTTTTACCAAGGTAGGGCAATGGCAGTTGCCTGGTTTTAGCCCAAACTCTGGTTCTCAGCCCACCTTCACCTCCCTTCTGGAGCTATTTGGTGCCTTCACTTCCTGAATGCCGGTGGTGGCAATGGGTTCTGAGTCCCCATTGCAGTTGGGCCTCTGGAGGGTTTCCTGCCCAAAGTCCTTGGCTGGTAAGCACAGCTGCATCTGTGCCACCAAAACCTGTCAGCAGCCTCACCCCTCTGCTCACCACCTCTCAGACTGAGAGGGAGAGCGACCCCTCTGATTTCCGAGAGCCTGGGGTCTTCAGGAAGGACACTAGGCCCGACGCCCATGGCTCTGGAAGGGCCCGCGACTCACCTTTGGTGCGGCCTGGGTGCCGGGTGATGGGGGTGGAGCTGGAAGGGGCTGCAGTGGTGGCTGAAGTTGAGCAGGTCCGGGAGCCCAGCTCCGAGGGCCAGGACCTCATGGCCAGATCGGTGGAGGCATCTGTGCGGTCAAGGCTGCCTCTGTGTGGGGAGCCTCGCTTTGGTTTTAGATCCCCAGGGCCTGAGGCAGAAGAGGACATTGAGAAATGAGGCTGCCAAGTCCTATGCCCAGGCTGGGAAACCACACCATGGCCTAGAAGCAGGGCAGCAGGGCACGAGGACCACAGAGACAAAAGCGGGGCTGCCACAGCTCTCGGACTGCGACTTCAATGGGGCCTGGTGGGGCAGGTGGGGGCAAGAGGGCTTGGCTTCAGGCGGGTGTCGGAGGCCCCACGAGGATGGCTCTGGCTCTAATGCTGGGGTCATACTGCCAGCCCTGAGAGGCTGGGAGGAGACAAAGGGAGCCCCTGAGAGGATAAACTGTTGGTAAAAGTCACACATATTCACTCTAGGACACATCTCCTGTGTAACACTGTCCGGAACTCCAATCCCTGACTTCCAAGGATCCAGGCCTGTAGCTGAGGATCCGAAGGTCCTGCTGACTGGACTCACTAAGGACTTCAAATAGAAGTTTATTGCTAACCTCACAATATTCTGTTTTTTTCAAAAAGGGAAGCCTTAATCTCTGCATGGTGAGACTAACTGCAAGAAAATTTTTACCTTGTATCTTGTGCTTTTCTGAAATCTCTAACTTTTCTACCATGAACATAAACTCTGGTCAAAATTAAATAACAACATATATAAAATCATAAAAGAAAAACAGCCCATAAAACCAACTACCCTACAGGAAGAGGACAGGCTCCCCCAACACAAGATAAAAATGAACATGGCTGTCATTCCTAAGAGCTGACAAAGCACTTTGCAGAGCATCCCACTCTGTGTGCCCTGATGGCATGGACCCAGAGCCAGGACTTGCTGTTGTGGTTCGGCTTCTCCACCCATCAAGCTGTCTGCCCTCCCAGCCACTCAAAGTCTGGGCTCACTGTGCAGTTTTAAGTGCCCAGAGCTGATGATTTGAAATCAAAGGGAAATTTGGATTTTCAAAGATAACCCTGATGAGAAGCAAGATTCAAGTCTGCCTGAATTGGGACAGGTGGAATGAATCGGGACAGGTGGAATGAATTGGGACAGATCATCCTACAGGTGAAGCTAAAATTAGGATCCACAAGGGAGGCGGAGATGAGTGAACAGTTAGCATGAGCAGCAGACAGAGAAAGCACAATTCCAACAGCATGCGCGGAAGACAGGTCTGGAGGACCCGGTGCCATGGCAGCCCAGGGTTCCCAGAGTGAGGCTCATGAGATGAAGTCAGTGGCACATTAACCAACTCTCGTATTTTAGTAGTTATGTGTTTATTCTTACGATTACCTTGTTTTTATGATGATACTTGTGTTTTCCACTTACAGGACTGATACTAATCTTTCCTTTTAATATATTTAACTCAAACTGTGAATCAATGTAAGGGAAAACATGTAGGTAATCATATTTTTGTAGGTAATCATAGACGGTATCAGGATATGACAAAAATAACGGAGATGGTACAGGGATGGCTAGAGACAGGAAATGCTCCATAGGTAATGGCCTAGCTGGCCGGCTGGCATTTTCCCTTGCTCGAGGCATGATTTGTGTGCTGATGTTCTTTCTGTCTCCTGCTGTTTTAACTTCAGCATCCAAGATGTCATAAAACCACAGCACAGTCATAAAACTTCACTCTGGGCTGAACTCTGTCTGGGCAAAATCAATCCAATTAGTCAAAATGCCTGAATGGAGCAATCAATCCTTCAAAACAGAACACATTTTATAAGGGCCTTACCGGAAAAGGCCCACAACTCAGTGCTCTGACAAAGGAAGAGGAGAAAAGGGCAGCAGTTTTAAATTTAGCTGCTTAAAAATGAGTCTTAAAAAAAACCCTCACTTGACAGAGGCTGTACATTTTAGGAAGTGCAGCAACCACCCGCCAGTGCTGCTTGACACACGGGCAAAACATAAGCTCGCAGGTGCAAGAGACGGGAGAGGGGCACGGCCACTCGACTTACTTAGTACGGACATCCTGGCCCAAGGACATGTGCACGTATATCCTGAGGCTCCCCCTAAAACTGTGTTGTGCTGAAGAAACAGTCCAGGGAGTGTGACAACTCATCTTCTATTTTGAAATCGGAATCCACGATGGCTACTTTAAGCTTGAAATTGGGGGCAGGAGGAGGGGTCCGCTATCGGCCATCTGGCCTTTTAGACGCTGGCTTTTTTTGTTTGTTTGAGTTTCGGAAATGAAGGAGGGTACACAATGCAGACACATGATAAAGGAAAGGGATTAGAAATCTCCAATGTCAGAGAAAGAGAGAGGCTCGTTAGGAGAGGATGGGATGTCGGAGGAAGACCAGAACCGCAGGCGTTTAGAGAGAGCTGGGTGGGTCGTTGGAGACTTGTCTTTGTCCTTGTTTTTGCTTTTCAAAAAGGGACTCTTTTTGCGCGGAGGTGCTAAATTGTTATCAATCGGATAACCCAAAGGAGGAAGGAAAAAGAAAACACAAATAAATGAAATGAACAATAATGACAAATGAATCGAAATTAGCTAAATGTACTTAAGAAATCAGAATCCCGTCTTGCCCAGGAAAGATGAAAACAGTACACAGTACTCAAGACCAGAATCAGGGCTCGGTAATCATCTGTGCTCTGACTCAATTAATTTAAAGGCACCTGAACGCCAACAATTTATTTCCTCAGCGTGTGAGGAGAATTACATACTGCCCAAGGAGCCAATGGTCTAGATGATTTTTCAGTTTCAGTGTGCCAAATTATCAAACACGAAAGCTTATTAATTTAGGGCTCAACTTCTCTTACTCATCCATTTTAATGACGGGGTCCCTAACAGCTCAGCTCACACAATCCTCCCGTTTCCACTCAAAGACCTTGGGAACACTCAATGATCCGTTTCAGGGCACTGTAATCAAATACTCTACCTGAAATATTCACTAATGATTTTGTATCTCTAAAATAATCTTTTGGCAGGATGAGTTTTAAAATAATTTAAATACCTCCTTTGCATACTAAAAAAAACCCTTCAACACCAAGAACCATGATTTCCTTTTAGATCTTCTATATACATCCTCCACTCCAATCCTCCACTCCTTAGCCTTTAGTGTCTTAACAAAGCAGACAATTGGGCTAACTTCCTAAACATGTCTTATAGTAACATTAATCGACCTAACCGATTTCTGATGTAAGATTAAAGTTGATACCAGGATTTCCATTATTTCTTCCTCCACAGCACCACCTGGTGGCCACAGTGGCTCACACCAGAGAATAAGGGACCAACTTCTTCAAGGTTGGTGTCCTTGTGGCCGTTTCAGGGCTAAGCTCTTGTTCGGCATCTTCAGGGACCCAAAGAGCTTTAACTGGAGACAGTCCGTGCAGTTAAGTGCATGCAGTTAAGAGCTCAGGTTTAACTTGCCCACTTTACTAACCTTTATATACTTAATTAATGTACAACATTAAAGTGAGAACTCAATGACCAAAAAAAAAAAAAAGAGCTCAGGCTCCAGAGTGCGGTTGACCTGCGTTTAGGTCCCACTTACCCAAAGCAAGTGTTTCCCACTGCTGAGCCTCACTTTCTCACCTCTACACAGGGTAGGCCACTTCCACCTGCCTCAACAGGGTCGTTAGGATTCAATGAGATGCATAAAGCACATAAAGTAGTTAAAGGGTGCTGGGCCCAGAGAGAGCACCCAAGACATGGTGGCTGCTAGTGATCGTGATCATGGTTATGGACCTGCTGGCTCACGGATCACTTTGGACCAGTCAAGCATTTTTTTCTCTGAAAGTTTTCCTAACTCAGACTGATTATAGTTAATTAATTCCACTTAAAGAGTAATACAAGTTGAGATGACAAATGTTCAAAAATTAAACAGGAGCCAATATAAAAACCTGAGGCAACAGAACCCCTCTAGATTAAAAAAAGTTAAGCTTCTCATTTACTTGCATGTCAGGCCTCTAATTTTTTTCTTTTTCTCACCCTGTCTTACGGTGCTGACTCTATCTAATCTTATCCCCATAAAGAATGACAGTGTGTTAGTCCCTGAACAATGTGCGTGAACATTATTTTTGTTAGAGATGGGGTGTCACTCTATCGCCCAGGCTGAAGTACAGTGATATGACCATAGCTCACTGCAGCCGCGACCTCCTGGACTCAAGTCTACTGAGCAGCTGAGACTACAGGTACATGCCACCACACCTGGCTAAATAAAAAAAATATTTTTTTTTTGGTAGAGATGGGGGTTTCCTTGTGTTGCCCAGGCTGGTCCCAAACTCCTGGCCTCAAGTGATCCTCCTGCCTTGGCCCCTCAAAGTGCTGGGATTATAGGCATGAGCCACTGCACCAGGTCTTTTTTTTGCATCTGAAGGGGACACAACAGGTACTTGTGAATGTGCCCCCTGAAAGGCTTGTGCACACACCACACTCAGAGGGTAGCCTGTCGCTGGTCTTCAGTGTTATATCCTCCGCCTCCAACACCCCATGGGTCTCAGGCATAGGCTGGGTTTTCAGAAAGTCCTGGTGTCCTTTGTAAAAATTTAAATGACTCGGGGTGCAGGCCTGGGATAAATAATCTCCCCAAAATGATATTTAAAGGTAAAGCTGAAAATTTAACAATGTGTAAGGTAAATGCTGTGTCTAATCGATTCTAAGACACCTTTAACATCCTGGAAATTAGGAGGCAATTTCAATGATGTCTCAGTCACCACTGGCCAGGTGGCCACGGTGACAAAACTGACATGGTCATAACCAACTCATCTTGCTCCTAGTTTCCTTACGTGTGTGTACAAAAATCAAATTCTTATTTAGAAAAGCTCTTTCAACAAGAGCGTAATAAAAATTCGAAGTGGGGGCCCTGTACCGTTTGATTGCCTCGTGGTATATAAAGTAACTGTGCAGCTTTCACGGCTCCTGAGAGTTGATGAAATACAGCATACACGACGAGAAATCCTGTTCTTGTCTCAGAACCTCTGCCAAACTCCAAAGGACAGCCCTGAGGGAAAAGGCACAGTGTGTCCTATGGCTGGTGGGACACAAGGCCAGATCAGGCTGAAGAAGTCCTAACCCACCTTTCAAAGTGGTAACAGATGAAACCACCCAAGGCTTTCGGGAGGTCTTATATACATGGAGAACGTGTTGAGTGCACCTGGGATCTCCCTGCACAAAGCAGCTTACTACAAATCTTTGGCACATATGAGGGAGCCCAAAATAAGCTACCTCACTTGTCTCTGTGGTACCTGCACGAATGTCAGCTTTGGATATTCCAGTATCTGCCCAGCTATGTGATGAACGATGCTTTTCGTTCTAAAATAACAAAAGTGGCTGGGCGTGGTGGCTCACGCCTGTAATCCCAACAGTTTGGGAGGCTGAGGCGGGTGGATCACTTGAGGTTAGGAGTTCGAGACCAGCCTGGCCAACGTGGTGAAACCCCGTCTCTACTAAAAATACAAAAAATTAGCCAGACCTGGTGGTGGGCGCCTATAATCCCAGCTACGTAGGAGGCTGAGGCAGGAGAATCACTTGAACCCGGGAGGCAGAGCTTGCAGTGAGCTGAGATCACGCCACTGCACTCCAGCCTGGGCAACAAGAATGAAACTCTGTCTCAAAAAAAAATATATATATATATATAAAAAATAAAATAACAAAAGCATTATGGGACAAAACGGTCACCACGCTGAATTTCTACTTGGCTCGTAACACACCTAAGCAGAAGGCGCACGTGCAGTCACCCACCCCCGGCATGTTCCTGCACACGTGTGCACAGCCACCAGCGCGGGACCCTTCAGGACACCCCCTTCCTCACCCGACCACGGCCAGGGCGGCCGCCCCTACCTTTCCCCGCAGACCCGTTGTGGGCGTCGCGCTCTTCTGCACAGTTGGAGCCAAGTGCGGGGGTGTCGGGGTTCTCGGCCTGTGATCTGAGCGGCTGAGAGGCCGCCGGCGAGGCGGGGTCTGAAGACTCCAGCTGCCAGGGAGGGCTGTCCACGGTGGATTTTAAGCGTTCCCTCGAACCCTCTTTCTTTGGTTTGATGAGTTTGACTAAGGCTTTGGCTCCAATCCAGTGGTTCTTCCTGGTTAGAAGTAGATGTTTAGGACATAGCCAGCCCTCCCACACAACCCCAGGGGGTCCCTGGTTCCCTAACATGGGCTGGGATGTTCTTCCCCAGTCTGGGAAGCTCGGCCACTCACGTGGGGTTCAGGACAGTGACGCTCATGACCATGGTAATCATATTTGGGGCTCAGGAGCTAGAACCTAATTCTCAGTTTGGCACAGGGCTGGGGATGGTAGAAGCACGTGCATCGTGACAGAACTCGACTCTAGCTTCCCAGGATGAAGGAAGTGATGCCATGCTTAATTTAGTTGGCAATTTTTCTGTCAAAAAGCCATTTCCATGAATCTCATTTTCTGCTAAAGTTAATAATCAGTGAAATAAGCTGGCATTCCCTTGACTCCTCCCTGGCACTGAGTAATCTGGGTGAGGGGGAGAGGGCAGAGGAGAGCAGGCTGTTTGATTAAAAATCAGTGCATTTAAAGAGTAAGCAATAACATCACAGCGAGCTGGACACCGAGGGCATCCTGGTGTGACATGAAGAGAACCCCGCCTGGGCTCTCACCCCAACTACAGCACCTATTTATATTATCACTCCAGTTTCTCATCTTGGCTTCAATTACTGTGTCAAACAGACGATTCAGACCGAGCTTCTGGGCCAGGCATGGTGGTTCACGCCTGTAACCCCAGCACTTTGGGAGGCTGAGGTGGGTGGATCACTTGAGGTCAGGAGGTCGAGACCAGCCTGGCCAACATGGTGAAACCCCATCTCTACTAAAAATACGAAAATTAGCTGGGCGTGGTGGCGCATGCCTGTAATCCCAGCTACTTGGGAGGATGAGGCAGGAGGACGGCTTCAACCTGAGAAACGGAGGTTGCAGTGAACTGAGACTGTGCCATTGCACTCCAACCTGCATGTCACAGTGAGACTCCGTCTCAGAAAACAAAACAAAACAAAACAATAAGCACACACACAAAAACCAAAAACAGACTGAGGTTCGGAAATTCTGTGGTTCTGGATTCCCAGACACCTCAAGGGATTTGCAGTGATTCTGACTTCAAGGCTGGGCCAGGACAATCTGAAGGGACAATTCCTGGGGCTCAGGCCATGGACAAGGGGCAGCACTGCTAGGCTGGGCCAGCTCCACTCGGCGGGAGCTGCTGCTCTCTGGGAAGAGACATGTCCATGAAGCCACCCTGAGGTTCTGTGGATCCATAAAAATCTGCATAAGGTCAAAAGGTTCCCACATTTGAAGACCATGGGGGCTGGGTCAAGTGTGCTGCCCAAGCATCCTCTCCAAAACAGGAACATGGGTGTCCACGTCATGTTTAATCCTGAGACAAAAACCTGACAAGACAGCCCTGCCATCCTGCTTGAGTGACTCCAGGACCACGGATGCTCTGCCCCCTTAAAAAGGCTCATAGCTAAATGAAGCCTGTGTCTCACCGGGGTCACCAGACATTGGCCACCCCTCACAGGACAAGCTAGAGTACAGAGGCAGGCTGAAAGGATTCTAAACTCTCTCTGATGTGGGAGACATCTGTGCACAGGTGATCCGCTACACAGTGGATGGTGCGGGGCCTGCCCTAGATGACTGCTTTCACCCTGTGCACAGAAAAGGAAGCTTTTAAGTTCTGTCTTTATGTCACTACACTTAAATCAACTCACTTCTTTGGAGGAGGATCATAGAACTTGTATTGATCCATGATTTTTTCTTCCAGCTTTTCCTTGTGTCTTCGTAAGGCATTTAATTTGTCTCTGTGAATACAGGAGAAAGAAAACCTATCCATCCAGTTTTAAATCAAACAAGTGAATTTACTCATCGGCCCAGCCTGCAACCTTGTGTACCCGGGGCTGGTATTTTTCCAGGATTGAGATGAGGGTGCTCATCACTGTCATGGCCACTGAGTTTGGAACATGTGAATGGAGGCATGTGCCATGGGTTCGGGGAGCTCTATGACCCTGAGATTTACTGAAGCCCCTGGGACCCAGCCGTGAGCGAGCTCAAGGCAGCCAACTTCTAACAATCTGAAAACTCATGCTCGGAAGACGCAAGGATTCTCCTTCCAGGTTGTTCAAGACGTGGGATGCTCCCGGGGTCAGGGAGAACCTACCCCGCAGTGGTGAGGGGGCGGGGTTCGGGGGGTACATATTAACAACACCTGGGCAGTGAGGTTGAAAAAGTCAGCTCAGCAAAGTCAGATGCCTGACTCAGGCCCATTCCCACTCAGAAGCAAACTGAGAAGCTTTCAGGGGCCAGAAAGAGAAGTTAATGAGCACAGCAGGGCTGGAGAAACCAGGGGCCCTGGTGGGGACTGCAGTGAGCTCCTGTGCTGCCAACTCCGGCAGACCCCACTGCCGCAGGGGACTGAACCAGGGCACGGCGGGGCGGACTTCCCAAGACACCAGATGCCCAGATGATGAAGCCAAATTTCCTGATTTCTAAATATTGGAAATTGGGCCACTTTTCAAAAACTCTGCCAGGGACCAAAGAGGTATCTCTTGAATCTTGGGCGGGCTCAGGCACCTCTGCTTACCGGGGAGACCTTGGCCTTCCTCATACAAACAGAAAGTTTCTGTTTGCACTTAGGGAGTCACGGGGCTGCATCCACAGTGCCTTCGGAGCCACGCTGCCCATGGTACTGAGTTCTGTTGCCCACTCATGCCTCAGCGCTGGGTGGTCTTGAGAGCCCAGACCCTTGGCTTCCTCGTCTGAAAACGAGGCCTTACATGAGAGGTAACAGCTCATTCTCGAAGCTGCCAAGGTCCTGCCCCAGATGAGGGCTATCCCAAGAGCTCACGATGAGGTGAGCCCCTGTAACAAGTGACCCCAGCCACGCTCCGCTCCCAGTCCCCTGACTTGACATCTGTGTGCTGGTGTTCTGTGCTCACGGCCGTGCTGCTGAGCCTTAAGCCTTGAGTACTTCATGGCTGGGGTTGGCCCCACAGACTCACACAAACTCCAGGGCCCAGAGCAGGCCCCAGGAAGCCTGCCAACCCGCTGGCCTGGAGTAGACACTGTCTAATGCAAAAACGTCATCAAATAATCCCCCTGAGTGCTCCTATACTTCTTCCAGTTAGCACCTGCCCAACCTCTGCTGGTGATTTTTATCACTGGGATTATAGAGGGCCAACTTCAGGGTCATTTCCACCCCATAATTATAGCGTGCTTTTACATACAAACCATCCTCCCCAAGGTGGCACGCCAGCCCTAGACACGTAGGTGAAGCCGACAGAATAACAAAGGAGCATCGTTACATCAGAGAGCTGGGACAGCACACCAGTGTTCACTGTGGCCACAGTGACCACGTCCCACCACAAGCACGTCCCTTCTTGCCTTCCCCACACTGATGCCAGCACACCAATGCCTGCCCGGACGCCAATACCAGCCATTCCCGATCACGTGGAAGGACAGCCCAACCACCATGGCTAGGATCCAGAAACCACACTAGATTCTTGATTCCTCGACTTCTGAACCACGAGATTCCTGGCACCAAGGTTCGTCCTCTTGCCTTCTATTTCTGGAAGCTTCCCTGGCCCCGCCAGACTAGTATCCCTTCCAAAACAACTCCAGGAATCCAACATCTTTAGCTGGACATGGAAGCTACCACAGCTGAGCGCCCACCTCCTTTTCCAGCCTTCTCTCTGGATGCCCCCTGCACATTCCCCGCACTTAGACCACCTGCCACAGCTCACCTTCCCGTCCTCACCTGCCACGGCTCACCTTCTTGTCCCCTCACCTGCCACAGCCCACCTTCCCATCCTCACCTGCCACGGCCAACCTTCCTGTCCCCTCACCTGCCATGGCCCACCTTCCCGTCCTCACCTGCCACAGCTCACCTTCCTGTCCCCTCGCCTGCCACGGCCCACCTTCCTGTCCCCTTGCCTGCCACAGCTCACCTTCCTGTCCCCTCACCTGCCACGGTCCACCTTCCTGTCCCCTCACCTGCCACGGTCCACCTTCCTGTCCCCTCGCCTGCCACAGCCCACCTCCTGTCCCCTCGCCTGCCATGGCCCACCTCCTGTGGGCCTCCCCCAGACCCCCCAGGGTAGCTGTGGACTTCAACTCCCTCTATGTTTTTTTCCATGCTTCATGTAACCATTCACATCTGGCTGGTAATGGACAAAGCTCTGTTCACATCTTACCTCCCCCTACTGGTTCCTGGCTACCAGGGAACTTGTTCTGTGCACCTCACAGGGCCCACCAAGCCCACTTCCCTCCATCCAGGGGGACACAGGCAGGTGCACAGCACTCATTCCCAGCCTTCAGTTTGAATTCTCCCCCTTGAGATACTTCAGTGTTCTCATGATTTTTTCAAGTGAATTTAATTCTAGAAGCAGAGAAAAGAAGCTTCTGGTGGTGGAAAGCACCTCTGAAAGAGCAAACAAAAGCCAACTGAGAATTCTAGAAACTGAGAACATTCCAGGAAACTAAGGGCAGTCCGTGTTGGTGATCAGTCTGTGCCCTGCCCTCAGGATCCCAATGGGCACAGGGGCTCCTCTCTGCATGGGAAGCCAGGACCTCCAGAGACTGAGGACCTGCAGCTGTGGTGAGGGTGCGGAGAGGGGTTCAGGGACTCCCTGCTTACATGTACTGCTTCTGCTCCTCATGGTACTGCTCCTTGTTCTCCATGTTCTGCTCCAGAAGCATCTGGTTCTGCTGGCTCAACAGCTGGATCTGGCTCAGGAGGTGATGATTTTCTTCCTCCAAGTTCCCCTTGAGACGGGAGAGCAGCTAGAACACAGACCAACAGCGTCTCAGACACCACGTGACCCGGTGTTCCCACTGCTGGGAACCTAGCTCCCAAAGGAAGAAAGCCACTGCACAAAGATGTTCAACGCAGTATAGTCTATGCCAGTGGAAACTCGGAAAGGGCCAAACGGCCAAAAACGTGGGAATGGCTGAGTTCCCTTTGCAGCTGCACTGTCCAATCCAGATGTTCCAGATGTCCCTGGCAACGTGGCTACTGAGCAGTAAAATGCAGCTAGTACCAATCATGATGCACAAGTGCAAAATACACAACAGATTTTGAAGGCTTAATACAAATAAAAAGAATATGAAAAATCTCATCAATAATGTTTTCCTCTGTTTGTTTTGAGACGGAGTTTTGCTCTTGTTGCCCAGGCTGGAGTGGAGTGGCATGATCTCGGCTCACTGCAACCTCCACCTCCCGGGTTCAACCAGTTCTCCTGCCTCAGCCTCCTGAGTCTCAGCTGGGATTACAGGTGCCTGCCACCACACCCAGCTGTTTTTTTGTATTTTTAGTAGAGACGGGGGTTTCATCATGTTGGCCAGGCTGGTCTCGAACTCCTGACCTCAGGTGATCCAATCACTTCAGCCTCCCAAAGTGCTGGGATTACAGGCGTGAGCCACTGCGCCTGGCCTGAAGTCTGCCAACTTCTGTTATAGAGTATGACTGGGGTACAATGGGAAAATCACAGGCTTTGGATTCCAATGCGCAACTATGAGAAAGGAGGATGGGCTCGTGGGGCCACCGTAAGGATTGAGTAACATAGAGGAGAACACAGCAAAATGCCTGGTACACCGGAGGTGGGAAACACAGGCTGTCTCCTCCTCTTCACCCCATTAGCAATTCTAACTTTGACTTCAACATTAAGAGAAAAACCAAAATTCTACCTGTTTTTAATATAATTATACATAATTTATGCATACAGTGAGAAGAACTGGAAGGGAAAAGGAGGTGAAGCTGTGGCATTTTTTCACTAAAAATACTTCTGTGATTGCCACCGCTATATTGCTTGGGCAACAATTAAAACAAATACCATAATAAAGCATTAGTCTCCCCAGTGTAGAGAACTGCACGAGGCTTGGGAGTCAGGCACGTCACAAACGTGGCAAGTCAGCGGTCTGCAGGGTGAAAGGCCATCCCTGGAAACTCAGCTTTGGCCCAATGGAAAGACCCTGTGTGGCCAGAGGAGGGGGTCCCAGGGAACCAAGCCGGCTAGGCCCCGCCCTTCAGCCCAAGTCCATGATCCTGAGGGCCAGTGCATCCCAGGAACGATGGGGGAGCTGCTCTTCCACCTCATTAGATGCCAGGCAACAAACCAACCCAATGTAAGGCATATGGGCTCCTGGAGAGAGGTGGGGTGGGAGGGGCGGCGAGCACGGCTCCGAGCACAGCCACCCCCTCTCATCACTTCGCTCATGCTGCTTTGCTTCTGCCACAGGGTGAACCACGTCCCCAAAATTCATACAGTGAAGCCCTAAGCCCCAGTCCCTAGCATGGGACTGCATTTGGAGACAGGGTCCATAAAGAGGCCATTAAGTTAAAATAAAGCTGCCGTGAGGTGGGGCTCTGATCCAATCTGACTGATGTCCTTTGAAGAAAAGGAAATTTCGACACAGATACTGGGAATGAGCCCGCACAGAGAAAAGAGCACTGCCTGCGAGCCAGGGAGAGGCCTTAGGAGAAAACAGCCCAGCCGGTTCACGGATCATGGACGTCCAGCCTCCCAACCGGGAGAAACCCACTTCTGCTGCTTAAGCCACCCGGCTTGAGGTCTTTTGCTCCTCCAGCCCAGGGAGACAAACGTGGCTTCCATGTGTGGCCTGTTTGGGGGGACTGGTTTGTGCTGGACCTGGAGTTCCGCTGAATCCCTCCCCAAAAGCCACCATCCCGGCCACAGCCCTTCCCTCGTCCCCTCTCATGACCTGTGTTCCACCCTGAGTGAATCATCAGCATCTTCCAAAAAGTACCCCCGTCCATTTCTGTGCAAATCAGTCCTTCCCATGCAAAGCCTACCACACATGTCCAGCTCTTGCCAGTCCTTCACTTCGTAAGTGTGACCTTTTCCACGGGGCCTCCGCTGCAGCCCCTGACCTGAAACCTCCTGGAAGATCCTGACGCACCTGCCTGTGACAGCACAGCCTCTGGGGGCGAGGATTCCACAGGCAGTGCCGTGGCCTTTGCCTCCATCCTGCCTCCACCCCTGGTGGGGCCCTCAGGGTCCCAGGGTCTCTCATTCTCAGGGGGCATCACGAGATCTGGGTGGGTGGCCATGACAAGGCATCTTGGCACCCTGCACCTCAGTTTCCTCATTTGTGATGTCTTACAGGGCTACTGAGGGGTCTGGGCAAAAGGTGTCTGAGACTGTTTCTCAATAAAAGAGCAAACCTTGTCCTGAGGTGCCGGCTGTCCCTGGGGCTGTCTAGGAGGTGGAGTGAGTCCTACGTGCTCCTCCCTGCCACACCTGCCTCACCAGCCTTCCATGTGCTGGGGTCTGTTAAGATCTCATCTGGAGAGGGTCTTGCTGCTTGAGGCCATTTCCAACCTTGTGTACTAGAAGGGACGGCTCTGGAAGCCGGGGACTCCTGAGTGAGCTCCGTCCCAGAGGCAGCCACACCCCAAAATGGAGCAAATTCACACCACTTCTCTAGGACAGTGTGACTACCGAACTGAAGAGATGCAGGAAGACGGTATAGACACAGCTAAGAGGATCGAGATAAAACATCATCAACCGTCCCCACCGTGCCTCTCCTGACCCTGCAAAAGGTGACGGTCAGACAGGGGTGTTTTCGTATACAATCCCACCAGAAGCCACAATGACCCCCGTCAGCACCTCCAGCTTCACCGCAGCCTCTGTGCCACCTCAACACATTTGTGTCTTCGAGCACAAATGCCCATGAGGACCCCTCACAGCCTGGCTGAGCCCTGGGCTGTCCCCTTGGGGGACTCATCCCTGTCTCCCGAGGCTCCCCTGGCGCGGGCCTCACCTCGCAGTGGTTGTCCAGCTTGGTCAGCGAGATGTCCATGGTCTGGTGCTGCTCCTTCAGCTCGTCGAAGCGGGCCTGCCAGCGGTTGAGCTCCAGCTGCGCGTTGTTCAGTGAGGTTTTCAGCTCCTTGGTGTGGGCGTGCAGCTCCTCGTACTCCCCCTTCAGCTGGTGGTGCAGGAAATTGACCCTGGAGGGAGAAGAGTCACAGGGCAAAGGAGCTGAAGAGCCTGCCAAACAGGTAACGGCCCAGAGACCTGGGCTACGTCCCAGCTCTGACAGTGGCAGGCTGTGCAACCTTAGACAAAATCACAACCTCTCTGGGCTTTTTTTTTTCTTCCATGCATAAAATAAGGAGCTTGAACAAAACTGTCCATCAGCAAACTATGTTCTTTGGGGATGCATGAGGGCACCCCTGATGCCACCACACTGAGCCTCCAGGGAGACTGAGCAGGCAAGCTCAGACACCTGTTTCAACACAGCATCACTGCTACGATCACTTCTATGCTACAGCTTTGGTATCTGTGTACACTTGAAAAACAGGATTCTGCTGTTTAAAAAAATGTTTAAACTACTAACTAGACCATTTTTGCTCTAAAATTCTATGTCTCTGCCCAGCTCTTCTTCCCAATTCCAAGCCCCTTTCTAATTTCAGCTCCTGAGATAAAGTGTGAGATGGTGTGTATTGTGTAAATCTACTAAAATTGCTATCATCAAAACAACTATTATCCAACTGGGAGTTCTCTGGAGATTTGTATCAGAAAGCTCAAATTACCAGGGTCTTGTGGACTTGATTTGGACACAGACGTGTCTTATTTGGCCTGTACAATTTTACTTTTTAAAAACAAATTAGTTGACCAGGTATGGTGGCTCACGCCTGTAATCCCAGCACTCTGGGAGGCTGAGGAGGGAGGATCGCTTGAGGCCAGTTCTACACCAGCCTAGGCAACATAGTGAGACCCCCATCTCTGCAAAAAGTAGAAAAAAGTTGCCAGGCACCCGGGAGGTGGAGCTTGCAGTGAGCCGAGATCATGCCACCGCACTCCAGCCTGGTGACAAAGCGAGACTCCGTCTCAAAAAAAAAAAAAAAAAAACCATTGCCGGGCATAGTGATGCACACCTGTGCTCCCAGCTACTTGGGAGGCTGGGCTGGGAGGATCACTTAGGCCCAGGGAGTTGAGGCTGCAGTGAGCCATGATCATGCCACTCCAGCCTCAGTGGCTGAGCAAAATCCCATCTCAAAAAAAAAAAAAAAAAAAAATGTAGTTGCCAGCATTAAAAAATTTGAAGTTTACATCAATACCCAAACATTCAGGTTCTCTTAAAATATAAAAAACAAAAGGCTGCCCAGGCAGTCCCGGGCCTGCCTCCAGCTGGTGGCCTTTGCTGGAGCGGATTCTCTGCTGCCCTTTCAGACAATGTGCATTCTCCGTTCTACGGTCTGTGGTCTATGTCTGGTACTGTTTTACCCACGTGCTTTATTTGCCTGGGGAGCCACGGTATCTGAGTTTCTAACCCCCTGTATACACGAACTCGAGTATGTGGGAGGAAGAAGAATTTCGTATGGTCAAGCCTTTGCAATGAGACAGGACCTGGATTCCATCCTGACTCTGCTATTCACTAGAAACACTGACTTGGAACAAGTTATTTAATCTCTCGCAACCTGTTTCCTCATCTGTTTTTAAAAAAGCCGAAAAGATAATAATCGTATAATCGATTCTCATTACGTGTGGTAGTCACATTCTATAAAGTTGCTGTAAACACTGAATTAGTGAACAGCGAAGCATCCAGCCTAGGGAAAAAATACAGAATTAGGTTCCCGGGAGCCTCTGGTCACATTTTTGTTACTTGATCAATACATAACCTTGTTTTCTGTGGGTTTCTGTTTAAAGATACCTTATGTAACATATTCACAGCCAACAGCACTATAACTCATGCCTGAACAAAGCTTATCTAAGACTTTTTTCTCTGTAAGGCACATCACAGCCACCTTCTGCTTAGGGACATGAAACAGCACTTCAGTACTACAATTGTGGGTCATTTTAAACAGCAAAGTCACTTCCCGAAAGCACAAAATATGAAAACCGTGGTACTGAAGAGATTCTGAAAGGGACATTTGTTTGCAGTAGGAGCTGAAACAAGAAGGCAGTGTGTTGTCGTGTGTGCCCTCAGCTGGGAAGGTGCGCATCCAGCGACTCCCGCAATTCACCATTCTGTGCGTGTCCACAAAAGCCCCACGGAGACTGGTCTTGGGGCGGTAAATAAAACTTTAGCAAGTAGGTGGATTCACAAATAGGGGTTCTGTGAATCATGAGGAATGTGCAGTTTCTCCTTCATGAGCACGAGGCAGGCTTATGCCAGATGATGAATGCACCTGTGCCTGATGCAATCCTCACCACAAGGGAGGGAGGGGAGAACCACCTAACTCAGAAGACGCGCCATCCCCAGGTGTCAACTGAGTCCTCGCATGCCAGCAACCAGCTAGAGTTACCCTTTAGCTTATTTTACCCACCCAGCTGTTCGCATAGCAAGGGATAAAAATCCACGATTGCGGGGGACTCGACCTTTTTGGTGGTTGCTATGCAAGGAGGGTCTGAACAGAATCCGGGGTGCTGCTGTGTGCAGGGCTGGGTGCCGGCGCTCACCTGTCCAGCTCGCCCCGCAGCCTCTGGTTCTCACCCATGGCAAGGGCATTTGTCCTCTGCTCCTGCTGCAGCGCCTCTCGCTCAGTGGTCAAGACCTTCTCCCGCTCCTCCAGCTCCGCCTTGCGCTTCAGCATGTCACCGTGCCTGTTGGAGGGAAACACCTGCTGTGAGTCTGGCCAGGGCCTTCTTTTCCTACAGGTAACACACCCCAGAGGATCTGCGTGCCTCCTGTGAGAAAATGGGATTCCTCTGGAGAGTCTCTGCAGGAGTGAGGGGCGTGGGGAAGGGAGCAGGCAGGGAGCGTGGCCGCTGGGAGCCATGTCAAGGCCAGCACCAAGCCCCGGAGCCCAGAATCCTCTTCCTCCAGCCCGATCTGTCTCCATAGTCCCTCCATGCCCCGATAAAGCAGTCGCTCTTCCTTTAGCCACCTGACAATGCGATGACTACATTTTCTGAGCTCCATGCCCTTCTCTTTTAGGGAATTATAAATAAGCTACTACGTAGTTCACTAAGCACAAATAAATCTAAGAGAAACCACAAAACAAACAGTGGAATTCCACTGCAAATCACAGCTAATCCCACCCTCCAAGGGCTGGAGAAGCCTCTCCCTCTCCCCTTAGGAGCCCGCATCCACTTGTTCTTAGTCTGGCCTTCCCCAGGGGACAGAGGCTCACCCAGGAGCTGCCAGGGACTAGCTGTTGTCACATACACACAGCAGCTCTCCTCTGGCCCCTTAGCCACAGCCCTCACCGTCCCCACAACTTTCTCCTTACCCTCAAGGCTCTAATGTTTTCCAGGCTCTAATCTATCTTTGTCAGCTGCACTGGCCGTCTCTGGGGGGCAGAGTACAATGATGTAGCTCCATAGGCCCCGGCCCCTCCCCCTCCCAGCCTGTTTCAACCTCGTGTGTTCACGGGTGACCCAGGATCTCCTAGCAGACTGGAAGTGTTGAGAAGTCTGAGGCACAGTCTCCTGATCGTCCCCATTCAGGCAAATTCTTCTCTACAGACCCCTTTCTGAGTGTCTCACACCCAAAGACAATCTGACAGAGGCTAGCCAGTGTCCCTGGGGTTTCAGGCCTTTCTCTTCAGGACTCCAGTGCACCTTGTTGGAAAAGCACATTCATCAAGCATGTCTCTAACCATTAGCAATGACCCAACTATAGGGCGGAAACTTTATAACTCTTACTCACCACTGAATCCCCGTGTGAGGAATGACACGTAGTGAATGCTTGTTAGAGCAATAAGTGAGTGAGTGTCTCCGATTTAAGTGTCAAATGAGAAGAAGAGAAAACCATCATCCTTGTGTGCCATGTACCTACACTCCTAAACCTGTAGCCCTGCTGCAGACACAGCAAGGGAGCCTCTAGTCATCTGTCCAACCAGCAAAAAGCACTGAGTAACTACCACAAGCTGTACTGAGCAAGGACCTGCAGAGAAAACAACAGTCCAAACTCCACCTGCCAAAACCTTTGCCCTCTGAATGCACATTAAGAATACAATAAGGGGCCAGGTGCGGTGGCTCACGCCTATAATCCCAGCATTTTGGGAGGCTGAGACAGGTGGATCACTTGAGGTCGGGAGTTCAAAACCAGCCTGGTCAACATGGTGAAACCCCATCTCTACTAAAAAATACAAAAATTAGCCGGGTGTGGTGGTGCATGCCTGTAGTCTCAGCTACTTGGGAGGCTGAGGTAGGAGGATTGCTTGAACCCAGGAGGTGGAGGCTGCTGTGAGCCAAGATTGCTCCACTGCACTCCAGCCTGGGCGACAGAGTGAGACTCCATCTCAAAAGAAAGAAAGAAAGAAAGAATACACTACGGCATTATTTAATACGACATAACATAACACTAAGAATAAGGCACGCGAGTGCCTGGTGAGTGCTGGGCATCATGCTAGTATCAGACTTACACGAATGCTTCATTAGTTTGTCAGCTGGGTGCAACTCCTACCACGTCTAGACACAGCACCACGTACACAATAAATGTCACACAAATAACAAGATGGGTGGGGGAAGACGAGGGAGAGATCAAAGTGCCAAGAGGCAGAAGATGCTACTTTAGGCCAGAAGGAGTAGTTTTATAGTTTCATATGCCTCAACAGCCCCTGAAGGATGGAGATCTGGATGGATAAAAGGGGTGAAGAACTCCAGATAGAGACAAAAAGGAAGCACTTGGTAAGTGAATAAATGAATGTCATCACCACCTATGAACCCACAAGCATCATCAGCGCCCACACAAGGCTTTTGTGATTCAATGACATTTGTGGCTCCTGACCGTGGAGATATGCTCCCCACTCCCACCTTGAAGAACCAAGGATCGCTCAGCCATGTTGTTGAGGCTGCTCCAAAGGAAATACCATCAGCGGGGCCATTTCCCAGGCAAAGGAAGTAGAACTTGCTCCCTCTGTTGTACTCCAAGTATCTGAGAGCCTCTCTTTAGCCATGTCTCTCTCATGCATCAGATTCAGGTGCACATCACACCTGCCCCTCAGACTCTGGAGAGCAGCATCCTACCTCTCCTAGCCCTCCCTGGATCCTGCCATGCCCTGCGCAGGTGCCTGGTACCATCACTGATTAGCAGGAGACAATCCCAGCACAGATTGGCTGACTTAATGAATACAAAACCCAAGACCATGAACTGTCAAGAGTGCAAAGTTAAGATGTGTGCATTTCAATGTAAGTAAGTTTTACCTGTAAAAAATGGGGTGAGGGGGTGGAGAGTGGGAGGTGCACATGAAATGAGAACGGCAGGACATAAATGACTGTCGAGAGTGCATGACGCATACACAAGAGTTTCACTATATGATTCTGCTTACTTTCTATAAGATTCCATAATTAAAGGTTAAAAATGAAAGAAAGCAAGTGAGACTTTGATATGAAAGAGAAGAGCTGGGAGGCCAGAGAAGGCACACCCCTACAAACGGAGCCGTGGAGAATTCCCTCCTTATTTCTGCTTTGGGGAGAAGAGAGAGAAGAGAACCCCTAGGGATCAGGGCCCCAAAGGCCCACTGGAAGTAGCAGAGGCACCCCCTTCTCCACACAGGACCCCCTCTTGCTACTGTCTCCAGTTGCACGAATTCCAAATTGCTGAAGGTAATGTTTATTTCCTTCCCTTTGGGAAAGCTCAGGTGCCCCAACAATGGGAAGCAGCTGGCCAAGAGATTTCCTGCAGGGGAGGGCCGGGGAAGTCCCAGTCCTCCGCGCAGCCTGACAGACTCCCCAGGCCTGGCCCCAGGCCCTGCTGCAGGCCTACCCAGGGGCCCCACCTCCACCCTCCTTCACCTCCCCTCCCCACACACCCTGCCTCTCCCCCGAGCCCTGCCCACTTCCCCAAAGCCCTGCCTCTCCTCCAGGCTCTACCCCTCTCCTGAGATCCCGCCTCTCCTCCAGGCTCCACCCCTCTCACGAGCCCCCCCCCCCCCGCCTCTCATCCGGGCTCCACCCATCTCCCCCAGACCCTGCCTTTCCCACAGGTCCTACCCATCTCCCCCAGACCCCGCCTCTCTCCAGGCTCTACCTCTCCCCCCAGGCTCTGCCTCTCCTCCGGGCTCCACCCCTCTCCCCAGGCCCCACCTCTTCTCCATGCTCCACCCCTCTCATGAGGCCCCCGCCTCTCCTCCAGGCTCCACTCATCTCCCCCAGGCCCCGCCTTTCCCACAGGTCCCACCCATCTCCCCCAGACCCTGCCTCTCCTCCAGGCTCCACCCCTCTCCCCAGGTCCCACCTCTCCTCCAGGCTCCATCACTCTCCCCCAGGTCCCACCCATCTCCTCCAGGCTCCACCCATCTTCCCCAGGCCCTGCCTCTCCCCCAGGTCCCACCCATCTACCCAGGCCCCACCTTTCCCCCTGGGCCCAGCCTCTCCTCTGGACTCTACCCCTCCCCAGATCCCCTTCCTTCCCCAGGCCCCACCTCTCCCCGAGCTCCTTGTGCTCCAGCTCCAGGTTCCGATGCAGTGTCTTCAGGCAGCTGTGCTGGCGGATGAGGGCCTCGTACTCGGCCGATTGCCGCTCGTGCAGCGTGCCCAGGTGCTCGTGGTCCTGCAGCAGGGCCTCGTAGGCCGCCGTAAGCTGCTCCTGCTGCCTCTGCAGGCTTTCGTTCTCCGTCTCCTTGGCCGTGTGGTGGTTCTGCAGCAGCGTGTACTGCGCGGTGAGTGCGGCGCTCTGGGAGCTCAGTGTGGAGTTCTCCACCTGCCGAGAGGGAGAAGCGCGGCGTGGCGCAGGCCCCACAGTCAGCGAGGAGGGCTGGGGAGCAGGTCAAGTGCTCGAGCAGACACGAAAACAGCCGGGACCCTCAGGGCAGAAGACCCAGAGGGTACCCAGGATGGCTGTTCCAGAACTTAAGGAACTGCTGTGGGAAGGGGACTAAACCGCATAGACGGGCACTCAGAGGGTGCTTCAGTCCTGAGCCACTTGCCACAAATGTGAGCTGCTGGGGCAGATGATGTCCTTTCCCTGGATAACTCCCTTGTGTGCTGTGCCCTCTTTGACTATTTTTTAAAAACCTCTTTTCAGCTGACCGTGGTGTCTCAGACTTGTAATCTCAGGACTTCAGGAAGCAGAAGCAGGAGGGTCACTTGAGCCAAAGAATTCAAGACCAGCCTGAGCAACACAGTGAGACCCCATCTCTACAAAAAAAAAGTATTTTTAACTTAGCTGGGCATGGTGTTGTATGCCTATAGTCCCAGCTACTTGGGAGGCTGAGGCAGGAGGATTGCTTGAGCCCAGGAGTTGGAGGTTATAGTGAGCTATGATTGCAGCACTGCACTCCAGCCTGGGTGACAGAGTGAAACCCTGTCTCTTGCAATGAAAACAAAACCTATTTTCTAGAACAAGTAGACAGAATATCTGTAAATAAGGATATAGAATACCTGAACAATACTATCAACCTACTTAACATAATTGATATTTGTATACCTCTCCATCCAACAACATCCAAAATCATCAGAAAACTGAAGAGGAGGGAATACTTCCCAAATCATTTTATGAAGCCAGAATTACCCTGATATTAAAACCAGATTAAGACTGTAAGAAAAATTCAAAATAGTCAATATACTATTTTCTTGTTAGCAGAACAAATTCCAATTTCTTTGCCAAACAGTTTCCTGTTGATTGTCCTCACCCCATAAGTTACATATTTTCAAACTTTTCTCAGAAATTGCAATAAAAAGCCAGGTGTGGTGGCTCACACACCTGTAATCCCAGCACTTTGGGAGGTGAGGCGGGTGTGGATCATTTGAGGTCAGGAGTTCAAGACCAGCCTGGCTAACTTAGTGAAATCCTATCTCTACTAAAAATACAAAAATTAGCCAAGGCACAAGAATCACTTGAACCGGGGAGGTCGAGCTTGCAGTGAGCCGAGATCGCACCACTGCACTCCAGCCTGGGTGACAGAGTGAGACTCCATCTCAAAACAAACAAAAACTGCAATAAATAATTTATTTCCCCACAGTCTATAGGCGATAAATGAAAACAAGCATCCAAAGTGGCACACAACCTAGTTCTGCTTGATGCTCTCAACAGTCTGGGAGCCACTTAATATCCTACACTTCCCTCTTGGAAATTAAAAATTTACATTAGCTTAAAAAGAAAGAGTTCTGCCAGGTTCTACAGTAAAGAAACCTGGTTAACTTTGTTAAACCAAGCTTAATCCTGAAACTTCTTTTCCAAGTCAGTCCTAGTAACACCTCAAGGAAAAGACTGGAAAACACGGACAGGAATGCAAGTAAAAGGAGAGAAATAAAATGAAAATTGCCCATGCAGCCATTTTCTCAATCACTGAAAATGGCTTAAAAACTATCACCCCCCTTCACTGATCACTGTTTACAGCGAGTCTATTAATAAAATCCCAAACTGCTTTGTGTTTTGATCTGCTGCTTTTGAGGAGTCCTAATGCCCCCAGTTGGTCCCCAGGAGCCACAGATAAACATCCCGCCGGGCTTGTGACCACTGGTGCTGGGAGCCCCGCTCACCTGCAGCTTGGCAGTCTGGGTCTGCAGCGTGGTGTTGTGCTCCTGCAGGAAGGCGCTCTGTTTCTGCAGAGTCAAGATCTGGCTGCTGAAGGTCACGTTCTGGGTCTCCAGGTGCTGCAGCTGTTCCTTGAGCAGCTGCTTCTCAGCCTGCAGAGCTGCGTTCTAGAAGATCGGGAGGTATGAGCGAATCAAACTCCAACTGGGTAAATGCTAACTGGCCACAGGTACTTGGGTTGTAATGAACCCTCAGAAGTTGATGTTTTGGGGGCCAAAGCGAGGGGTCCACTGGATGAGGGCAGTATATTTTCTCTCTTTGAAAAAGATAATCAGCAGGATTTTTTTAAAAGGCTACACATCATGGGGACACTGCCTGAGACCTGCATATGTGAGTGGGAGGTGAATGCATGCTGGAGTTAAAGCCGCTTCCTTTGTCTCTTTAATGCTTTCCTTTGTTTTCTGTTGAACACCCTAAGAGTGCATTTCTGTGAGCTGGTTCCATCTCCCATTGACTCCAGCCCTGAGTATCTCACAGGACAGGGAGTCAAAGCCTTAGGCTACAGCCTTACTCAGAGGTGACAGCAAGTAGAATAAGGCACTTTACATTACGTGAGACTAATAAAGACCATGTTAAAGTTTGCCACCAACTGGGCTAAGGGCCAGGACCCATAGTCTTTTACTATCCCTTATTAGCATGTGGCTTTGGGTCAAATCTCTGAAATTCTGTTTTAGCTTTATCATCGATCAAATAATGAAAATCACCACTCTGAACTTCATAAAGTCATTGTTGAGAATCAAAGTCAGAGGTACGGACATGCATCAGCAGACTTTTTCTAGAAAGGGCCAGATAGGAAATACTTTTGGGTTTGCCAGCCATGGGGTTTCCATCTCAACCTAAAGAATCACTGTCACTGTAGGGGAAGCAGCCCCAGACAACCTGTAAACAATGGGCATGACTGTCTGCTAATAAAACTTTATTTACAAAAGCAGGTGGGGGCTGGAGTTTGCCAATCCCTGGTACTGGGCACTGAAAGACACAACACTACAGGAAAAGGCTGAATTGCCATGAAGACTGTGTGTACCCCTGATGTGAGAATCACTGAAGGGACCTCGAATGAAGAGGGGCCCACGGGACCTGCAACTCAAGACGTGTCCAACTAGATCTGGCTAAATCTCCTGTGTTCTTTGCAGCAATAACAAGTCATCAATGGGACTACTGATAAGGCAGTCTCTCTCTCTGTCCCCAATGGACCATGCCCAGGCCAGCCCACTCACATTCCGCTCCAGCTCGATGGCCCGGTCCTTCACTCGGAGAAGCTCCATGGTGGCTTCCTTGTGGCCGGGCCCCCAGGCCTCCTTCCCCTGGTGACTGGTGGCTGTCTTCCCCGCAGGGTGCTTGAAAGAGTTCTGCAAGTGCTGTCCCTCTTCCTGGTTCTGCCTGAGGGTCTCACACTCCTTCTTCAGCTACAGGTGTGACAATGACCAAGGAGGCTTTAGGCGGAAGCAGCCTGGCCTGGAGCCCCAAGTGAGTGGCTGAGGGCAGCCTGCACCACACCCTCCACACTCCCCATACTCGCCAGCCCTGGTCCGTGTAAGCCAGACGCGCTCCTTCTCTTTTGAGGGGAAGGCACCAACCCTCTGCCCTACATTTTCCCTTCCCTTCCAGAGAGGACAGGGAGGCGGGGGCCTGCAACCCGTTCCTGCCTCAGTCCCTGCTTTAGCTATGTGGCTTCCTGCTTTCCTGAGCCTCAGTTATCCACTCCCTCAAACAGAGGTGAGGCTGAGGATACAGGAGGTGAACAGGGACGAGATCTCAAAGCCCCTGCTGGCACTGGAGCAGCTTCATCCAGATTCCTATTCAATCCTGTAGCCAAGAAGCATGGCATGTGTTCAAAACTGAGGCTGGACGAGTGCATGTGTGGAAGGGGGGAGTGTGCACACCTGATCATCTGTGAGAGTGTGCACATTGAGAGCACGTGTTGGGTGTGTACACCTGTGTGTGAGGAGCATGTGTTTGTGTGTGGAGTGTGCACACACGTGGTGGGCACATGTATAATACGTGTGTAGAGAGCATGCATGTACGTGTAAGGAGCATGTACATATGTGTGTATGTGTGGAGAACACACATCTATATGCGTGTGGAATGTGTGTTAACACGTGGCAAATACGTGTGCATGCATGCACCCAGAAGTAGACGTGTGCATGTCCTCACGAGTCCCTGTGCACCCATCTGTCTCACTGGAGGGTGCCCGTGAGACTCTGCAGGCCGTTGCTCAGTGCCCAACATGCAGTTTCATGGAGGGCTCTCAGGGGTGTTCCCATATCTTGCCTGGAGGACTTGGTGCTGCTCTAGGCCACTGCCCGCCTACCTGCAGGCCTGTGGCTCTTACTCTGGTTCTGTTTGGCCCCAGTGCATGTGATTCTGAGGGTGGCTCCCTCAGTCACTCTGTGGCGCATCTACACCTGCCCTAGAAAATGGGTATCCAGGCCACCCCACTGCTACACAGGTGAGGGGCTGGAAAGGGTGAGGCTGAGAATGGGCAGCTGGGCCCACAGTGCAACCTCTATGCTCACCGTCTGCAGCTCACTCTCTAACTGGCGATTTCGGCTTGCTTTCTCTTCCATCTGTGCTTCCAAGAGCACGATCTTTTCTTCTTTCACGGCCAGTGTTGTTTTTAATGCTGATTCATGTCTGCCCTCCGAAATCTTGTATTTTCTGGAAAACACAAAGATACAATAGTATCGCTTATCTACTTCTTCTCCACAACTTCCCAGTGTCCTTGCTGCCAACACACCACTCCTTCCATTAGGCTGGGTTACGGAGCTGCAGCTTTTGGTCCAGAAGAACTCACGAGCCAAAACTCATCTTCCCAGAACCCTTTGGGGGTTCCCTGGGTAGAAACACCTGTGACACCTTCAAAGGCAACACCACGGCTACAGTTTTACAGTCACTGTCTGAGGCAGGAATTATTATTGCTATTTTACCGAAGGGGTAACTGAGTCTCAGAAAGGTTAAGCAATTTGTCCAAGATCACAGTGCTAGGTTAAGTGGTAAGTCTAAGGCCTTTCCACCAGAGACGACTCCTACTATAAGACATGTGGATCTTCTCTGTTATAAGTCCAGGAAAAGTCCAAGATGTTCGATTTCCCAAAAAACAAGATCAGGCTGAGCACAGTGGCTCATGCCTGTAATCCCAGCACTTTGGGAGGCCAAGGCGGGAGGATCACTTGAGGTCAGGCGTTCGAGACCAGTCTGGCCAACATGGTGAAACCCCGTCTCTACTAAAAAAACACAAAAATTAGCTGGGCATGGTGGTGCATGTCTGTAATCTCAGCTACTCAGGAGGCTGAGGTGTGAGAATCACTTAAAACCAGGAAGCAGAGGTTGCACTGAGCCGGGATCGCGCCACTGCACTCCTGCCTGGGTGACAGAGTGACACTTCGTCTCAAAACAACAACAAAACCCATTATCATTTAAGCAAGCATTGCAGGGAAAAACTGTAACAGTCCAATTTTTTAAAAAAATTAAGAAGCGTGGCTGGGAGCAGTGGCTCACACCTGTAATCCCAGCATTTTGGGAGGCTGAGGTGGGCAGATCGCTTTGAGCTCAGGAGTTCAAAACCAGCCTGGCTAATATGGCGAAACCCCCTCTCTACAAAAAATACAAAGATTAGCCAGGTGTGGCAGTGCATGCCTGTGGTCCCAGCTAGGTAGTGGTCTCCAGCTGGGGCTGGAGGATCGCTTGAACCTGGGAGGTGGACATAGAGGTAAGCCGAGATCATAACACTACACTCCAGCCTGGACAACAGAGCCAGACCCTGTCTCAAAAAAAAAAAAAAAAAAAAAAAATTAAGAAGCTTTTTCATCGACAAAATCTTCCACACCTATCTGAGAACCTCAAGGAACAAGAGCTGGAACAGAAACGACCAAGGAACACTGGGTTCAAGGAACCGCGTGAGGTCACAGGTCACAGCCCTCGGCAGTAGAGAGTTCATGGAGGTCTCAGGGGAGGGTGAGGAGCCTGCAGACTGAACAGCAGAGGAAGTGCTCCCACGATGGGGAGAGGGAGAGGAGGCCCTCACGTGTCACTGCCGCTGTCGTCCTCCTGCAGCAGCAGCTCCCTGTTGAGGCCGACCTTCTCCAGTTCCTGGCTCAGCTTGTCCAGCTCACTGCTGAGCTGCTGGCTCTTCAGCTTCTCGAGCACCAGGTCCTGGAATGATGGGGAGAGAGCACGGGATAGGAGCTCAGCAAAACACGCAGGGAGGCCAGGTGCCAGTCCCGCCCGGGTGTGAGCAACTGTCCTCCCAGGCCACGGCTGCCTCTGTGTGGAGCGACGGGACTCTGAACCCCAGGGATGCTCTTCCCAAGGAAAGCCAATGGATGCACTTGTCCAGCCCTCCTGGTGCTGAAAACAACCAGACCAGGTGGCTACATGTCAGGATGGATCTAATATGCCACTTCTCTAAGTCATGTATTTGAAATGCCACTTATGTTGACCTTTAAGTAGTACGTTTGATTTCTGATAATATGGCTGCCTTTTCAACAAAGCAACAAGTAATTAAAGGGCCCTTGTAGACACTTTGAAACAGAAAATGTGTAAAGAGGGGAAAGATTTTATTTTAAACGCTGGATCTGGTTTACTTTCCATTTTTTAGAGACAGCGTCTTGCTTGGTTGCCCAGGCTGAAGTGCAGTGGTGTGATCACAGCTCACTGCAGCCTTGAACTCCTGGCTCAAGTGATCCTCCACCTCAGCCTCCTCAGTAGCTGGAATTACAGGTGTGCACCAGCACACCTGGCCAATTTTTAAATTTTTTGTAGAGAGGGGGTCTTGCTATATTGCCAGGTTGGTCTTGAACTCCTGGCCTCAAGCAATCTTTCTACATTGGTCTTCCAAAGTGCTGGGATTACAGGCGTGAGCCACTGCACCCAGCCTTGGTCTACTTTTCAAAACATGGGTGTTGAATGCATGTCGGTGGTTCACTTCTTCCACCCCAGTTTACGTCAGCACCTCTTTGTAGCTCTCAAGGTAGTGACCGTTTTCTGCCTGGTGTCACAGTCATTCACATGCATGCTTAACCCTCCTACCGAATCCTCAGACCTGAAGGGCAGTGTGACAGAGACAGTGATGCTCACCACCTACTCCCCAAATTTCCCAGCCACCCTGTATCAGCTGAAGCCAAGTCACCAGCTCTGGCAAAGGGGCTGTAGGTGGGAGTGACGTGGGTGACTTCCTGACTGGAGCACAGAAGAGCCTATGTGTGACATTCAGCTGCTCTTTCGCCTGCCATGGCAACCGCCCAAGCCTGGTGTTGAGACGGTGGAGCCATAAGATCAAAACAGCCTGGACTGCTGGGTCAAGCAGAGGACAGACTGCCTGAAGGGTCTCCTGGACTCTGGTGAGCAAGAGGTAAGCCTTGGCTGTGATGAGCTGCAGGGATGCTGGGGTTGGCTATCGTAGCACAGCCTAACTAACCTACGCTAACAAGCCGGGGCTCTGCCTGTGTTCATATTTTGGATCTCTCCCCCACAGCACATGGAATTGCCTGCATGGATGGTCAGTCATCTCTTTCCAGTGTGGAGACTGCTCAGTGTTCACCAAACCCATTTCCTTCTCTTATGTGGCATGTGCACCCTGTGGTTGGGTGTGGCTGTGCTGCTGAGCCCCACCCATACAGCGTGATCTTCCTCACTCTCTCTTTTCCTCCTCTACCCACCACACGCCGAGGAACCAGAAGAGGACTCCACTGGGGGTGCCCAAGCCTCAAGATGGCAGAAGCCAGGCGCCTGAACTGGGCCTTAAGTGCAGTGACTCCAGCGCCTGGCTTCTCCCATGTGGGCAGGGCCCCCACACTAGACCCCTTCACGAGTGAGATAAACGGTGCTGGGCCGCTCAGCTGCTGTAGCCATTTCCCAGAGCAGCCATCTACTCACCCCAGCATACTAAACAAATGCCCAGGTGGCCCAACAACACTTACCAGGGTAAGGACAACATGGAATTCTGGAGGATTTTATATCCCTCAAGAGATTAACACATTCACTCTCTTTGACCCTGTAATTCCATTTCTGAGAATATATCCTAAAAATAGTTTGATTCATGAAGGTCTGTGTATACAAGATGTCTAGTATTATTTAAAATAGTGGAAAATAGGATTCTAGGAAAAAAGGTAATAAAATTTAAAAAATAAATTAAAAAAAAAACTTCAGGAAAGGATTCTAGGAAAAAAAAAGTAATAAAATTTAAAAAATAATAAATAAAAATAAAATAGTGGAAAACACTAAGACAATCTAAACATCTAAAAAATAATTACAGTAAACCTATAGGATTAAATATCTTGGCCAGGTGCAGTGGCCCATACCTGTAATCTCAGCACTTTGGGAGGCTGAGGCGGATGGATCCCCTGAGGTCAAGAGTTCAAGACCAGCCTGGCCAAGATGGCGAAACCCCGTCTCTACTAAAAATACAAAAATTAGCCAGGCGTGGTGGTGCATGTCTGTAATCCCAGTACTCAGGAGGCTGAGGCAGGAGAATTGCTTGAACCCAGGAGGTGGAGCCTGCAGTGAGCTGGGATGACACCACTGCACTCCAGCCTGGGCGACAAAGCGAGATTCTGTCTCAAAAATAAGTAAGGGTCGGGTGTGGTGGCTCATGCCTGTAATCCCAGGACTTTGGGAGGCCGAGGCGGGTGGGTCACCTGAGGTCAGGCGTTCGAGACCAGCCTGGCCAACATGGTGAAAACCCATCTCTACTAAAAATACAAAAAGATTAGATGGGTGTGGTAGCGTGCATCTGTAGTCCCAGCTACATGGGATGCTGAGGCACGAGAATCACTTGAATCCGGGAGGCAGAGGTTGCAATGAGCCAAGATCACGCAACAACACTCCAGCCTGGGCGACAGTGAGACTCCGTCTCAAAAATAAATAAATAAATAAAACAAATAAATAAACAAATATCTTACAGCCATTGGGAATTTGTGGCTTTGAAATCTAAAATAACAAAAACCACAACATAATAAATAAAAACCACAACAGCTCACCTGCGTGTATGACATCAAGCACGTGTCTGTATACACAAGCGAAAATGATGAAACGAAACAACCCAAACTATGAGGAGCGTTATCTCTGGGTCGTAAGATTGTAATACGTGGTATTTACTGGGTTCTTAGACCTTAGGTATTGCTGTTTAGAATTAGATAAAGCATTTAAGGAGAACACAGAGTCTTACTTGTCTCCTGAAACCATGCACCACAGAACCCACCACCACCACCACCTGCCAATCCCCTTACAGGGGCCGCCTGTGTCCACTCACCTCCCTCAGAGTCGTCAGTGTCCTCGCATGCACGGTGACTTGCTTGGTGAGGTCCCGGTTGTCCTTCTCCAGCTCCTTCAGCTTGCCGGCCGCGTCCCGGCAGCGGGCCAGCTCCTTGTCCAGTGCGCGGCTCTCCTTCTCGACAGCGGACAGTTTGGCAGTGCTATCATCCAAGACCGCGTCCTTGAGCTCCACCTGCTGCCACAGCCGCTTGGTCTCCTTCTCCAGCAGCTTCTTATCCTTCTCGAGCTGGGCCACCTCCTGCTCCAGGGCCTTCCTGTCCTTCTCGGCCCCCTCCAGCTGTGCATTGGCCAGCCGGAGGGCCTCCAGGTCCCGCCGCAGCGCCTGGCGCTCGGCCTCCAGCTCGCCCAGCTCACTCTCCAGGGTCTGTGTCTTGTGGCTGCTGCTCTCCAGGCTCTGCTGCAGCCTGAGGTTCTCAGCGCTCACACTCTGGTAGCTAAGCTCCAGGCGCTCTGACTTCTTGCCCAGCGCCTTGAGCAGCTCCACGTTCTTCCTCAGCTCCTCCTTCTCACGCTCCAGCTGCTGGTTCTCCCTCTCCATCTGTGCCAGCTTGGTGCTGGTGAAGCGCATGGTCTCCACCAGCCTGCGCAGCTCCAGGTTCTCTGCGTCCAGCTGCTTGTTGTCACGCTCCAGGCCCTCAAGCTGCAGGGACACGTTCTGCAAGGTGTCCAGAGACTTCCTCAGCGTCCGGTTCTCCAGCTGCAGGCCCTGGCTCTCATGCTCCAGGGCCTCGACTTTCTCGGTGGCTGTCTCCAGGGAGGTCACCTTCCTGGCCAGCCTCCCGTTCTCCTCCTGGAGTCGCTGCAGCTCCCTCTCCAGCTTCTCCGCCTGCTCCCCCTTCTCCTTGGCCTGCTCCAAGTCCCTGTGCAGCTGCCGCTTCTCAAACTCCAACTGGCTGAGCTTGCCATTGGCCTCCGTCACCGTCTGGTGGAGGGCTTTGTTCTCCTTCTCCACGTCTTTCATGCGGGCCTCGCTGCTGACCTGCGACCTCTCCCGCAGCGACCACATGGCTCGGTTGAGGTGGTCCTTTTCCTGCTCAAGGTCCTTGATCTATGGGAAAACACAACAGGCACAACCCAGGCTGCTGCAGGAACCTATTTCAGTGACGTGGGCTCACACTGGGGATGGGAGAGAGAAGGCCTTGAATGGCTGTCCGACCTGTGCTCAGATACTGCCTGTGTGTTCCCCAGAGGCCTGACAGACACGGATGAGTGGGCACGGACACCACCACTTAGATGGTTCAAGTCAGAATACACTGAGAGCAGCCACAATGATTTTAAAATGTAACTACATCTCTCTCCCTAAGTTTCAGTGGTTTCTCTTGGTCTCTGGTGGCCGGGCCCTGCCCACCTCTGCAGCCTCTGCTTACATTACTCTCCACCTCCTGCTCACTGCTCCTAGCCCAGCTGACTGTGAACACTTTGCATATGCTGATCCCTCTGCCTGGAGTACTTTCCTCTGGCTATCAGCCTCACTGGCTCCTTCCCATACTTGGGGTCAGCTCCCCAAAACATCCTGGCATGATGATTCTAAGGTGGCCGTGTATCCCAGTATTCTCTCCCTCAGCACCCTATTCTCTCAGTAGCACCCTCCTGAGATCATCTTGCCTGTCACCTGGAAGTGTGCCTTCCGGCTGTGAGCAACATCTGGGCAGGGCCCTGTCCGTCTGTTTACCATGCGCCATTCCAACCATCTTCTCCGGGCTTTTTATTCCTCTACTACAGATGCCAAAAAGCTAAAATACTTGGGGCCGGTAATGGTGGCTCATGCCTATAATCCCAACACCTTGGGAAGCTAAGACAGGAGGATCACTTGAGCCCAGGAGTTCGAGACCAGCCTGGGCAACATCGCAAGATCCCATCTCTATTAAATTAAACAAACAAAACAAAACAAAAACAAAAAACTAAAATACTTGGTACCCTGGCATTCTTTGCAGGCTGAGGTAGTCACAACGTTAGTTCTGGCCAACGTGACATCTACGGAGCGTCCTTGGGAGGGTTTCCCAGCACCGCTAAGCCCTCCACCTTTCTCCTGCTTGTACCTTAGGGATGTGCAGCAGCCACTGCTAAGGCTGTCAGAGCTATAGGCAAGAGGTCTGGTTTCTGATGGCATCCTTGAGCCACTACATCAGCCCTGGATTGCCTGCCCTGGGGCTGCCTGTAGTGTGAGGCAAATAAAACCACACGGGTCTGCCAGGGTTCTCAGCTGGGGCACTACAAACATTTGCAGATGGACTGTTCCTGCCCTGCGCACTGAAGAATGTGTAGCAACATCCTTGGCCTCCACCCACTCCATGCCAGGAGCACCACCCCCTCTCTTCCCCCGGGGTCACGACAATCAAAAATGTCTTGAGACATTGCCAAATGTCCCTTGGGAGACAAAATTCACCCCACCTTTTCCCACTGCCAGTTGGGAAACTGAGAATTGCTGATTTAAGCTGCGGCTAAGCTAGGTAACGGATAATCCATGCATCCACAATACAGTACCAGGAATGGCTGTAATCCTGGCTCTCTGTCTTGCAGGCAGGGGTTCTGGGAGAGGAGTTAGTGGTGCAGGCACCTACCTGCCTGGCTTTGTCAGCCTTCAGGGTCTCCATGTCACTCTGCAGCTGCTCCTTCTCTCTGATCAGCTCCTCACTGAGGGTCTCCAGGTCTTGGCTGCTCTGCTTTTCTCTCTCCAGCTGGGTTTGTAACTTTTCAATCTGCAGAACCAAAAGACCCAGCCCAGTGCAGACGTCAGTCCTACGAAGTGAACCATGATTTAAAACAAAACAGAAACCGCCCCCACAGAATGCACTAATGGGTCTTTTCTCAAGGGAAGACCTCCTGGCATCATTCTGTAGCAACCTCCCCACTCCACAGCTGTCACTCTTAAGACAGAAAGTCACCAGGCAGCAACCCATCACCATCCCCCCAGTGTCCCTCTGCCCCATCCTTGCTGCCATGTGCTCCACTGCCTTGGGCCACCACCGCTGGGTGCCCTTGGGGGCTTCAAATGCACCCATCTTCCTGTCCTCCCAGAGACTTCCTGCCTCAGCTGGTGATGTCACCTGGCTGCTCAAGTGGCCCTCTGTTATATCTCTTCTTCTTTCACCTCCATGGACATTTGTCACCAAGCCCTGTCCTTCCTGCCCCTTCCACACTTCCACCATCTCCATCACAGGCCAGGCCACATTTTGTCTGACCTGGACAGCCACCCAGTGATCTCCTTGACATCAAGGTCTTATGCCAGAACCCACCTGTTCGCAGCCCTCCTAAACATGAACTACCTAAACAGAGGTCCTCATGCTCCCCGTTGCACACAAGTGCCCGACTTGCTGAAATGCAGATTCTGACTCAACCTTTTTTTTTTGAGATGGAGTTTGCTCTTGTCGCCCAGGATGGAGTACAATGGCAAGATCTCGGCTCATTGCAACCTCCACCTCCCAGATTCAGGCAATTTTCCTGCCTCAGCCTCCTGAGTAACTAGGACTACAGGATCCCGCCACCACGCCCAGCTAATTTTTATATTTTTAGTAGAGACGGGGTTTCACCGTGTTGGCCAGGCTGGTCTCAAACTCCTGACTTCAGGTGATCCACCTGCCTCGGCCTCCCAAAGTGCTGGGGTTACAGGCATGAGCTACTGCACCCAGCCAACCTTTGCATTTCTGATTGCTGTTGCTTCTGGTCTAAAGGTGTGATTGCCTGGGTCCTACCTACCCCTGCTGGACCCCTCTTCTTTCTCGTACTGTGGTTCTTTGTCCTATACTCCAGTCCATCCCCGAAGAACACCCATGCCCCTGATGGACCTGCTGGGCTGAGACATGGGATGGCTGCAGACTTTCTGGCCCCCAGAGGGTTTCCTGTCCTCCCTGCAGCTGCTGGCTTGGGCAACGGTCTCATGTGGTGCAGCATTAGGTTTTCCCGGGAGTTCTGGGTGCCAGGACCCTGCCCCTCAGCCCCCAGGCTGCATGTCTTCACATGAGCTGCTCCTGCCTCTCATGACAGGCCCCCAAAGGGCTGCCCCTCTTCCTCTAAAAATAAGGATTCTTTTTCCTTCTTGACTCAACGAATGAACTCTTATGACTTCAATACAAAGCTACAGACACAGACGAGGGAGGGGGCTTCTCTAGGACCCATGGAGGTGCCTTGAGTTAGAGAGAAAGATGTTTTAACTTCAGGGAACTATTGTTTCCAGAAGTCCCAGACCAAAGCAAGCATGCAGCCTGGGCTACATTCAGGGTGGGGTGAAGAGCCAGGTTGGCAGTATGGGCCCCCCCTGTGGGCCTCAGCAGGGCCAACAGACTTGCTTACTGACTAGGAAATGCCAGCTGGATGGCTGAGGTTGGAGAGAGAAATTCGGGATGAGCTGAGCTGGCTGAGGGTTGCCAGGCCCGAAGCACAGCCTATCTCCTGCTGGTGCTGAAGGGTTCACCTGTCAAACGCTGGCGGGCACCCCTTACGTGTCAGACTCCGGGCTGGGCACTGGGGCCAATAAAACAGTCAGTGAGACATGGACAGAGGGTGAAGGGAGAACCACCCTGCAGGGTCGGGCCAGATTCCAGCCAGGCTCAGGGCAGGCCAAGGACGAGAGGGAGGAGAGAGCTCCAGGCTTCAGACACAGGACAGCTCTGCCTGCAAACAGCAGCCCCTCCCTTCCGGCGCCCCCCGCGACCAGAGAGTGTGTGCCAAGACAGGGCCTCCCTAGGGCCATGGCAGGAGAGGCTGGCGTCGGGCCAGGGAGACAGTGGGTATAGGGCCCGAAAGATCAGCATAAGGAGTTGTGATGGGTGGGCGGCGCCCCCGCCAGGTCCTGTTTGTATAGACGAGGGGCCACAGCAGACAGGACAGGGCAGAGAGATGCCTGGGCACTACCCTGGTGACCTGCCAGGAGGGGCCCCAAAATATCACTAGACCAGCGAGATAATACTGCAGGCTTTCTGGGGCAGCATCGTGAGGACCTGCAGAGCTGGAGGTTTTCATCTTCCTAAAGGGCAATTTTTTTTTTTATCATGGCCAAGGTGGGGCTGCCACTTATGAAGACATTTCCCGTGCTAGGCCCACATGAATCTAAGAAACCAAAACACTGAGCCAGCTGTGGTGGCTCACACCTGTGATCCTAGCACTTTGGGAGGCTGAGGCAGAAGGACTGCTTGAGCCCAGGAGTTTGAGACCAGCCTGGGCAACACAAAGAGACCCCAGTTCCAAAAAAAAAAAAAAAAAAATAGCTGGGCATGGTGGTACGTGCCTGTGGTCCCAGCTATGCGGGAGGCTGATGTGGGAGGATTACTTGAGCTCTGGAGGTCGAGGCTGCAGTGAGCCATGGTCACACCACCGCACTCCTGCCTGGATGACAGAGCGAGACCCTATCTCAAAAGACCAAGTCACTTTCCCATGCTGCCCTGCACCGGAAGACGTGGCATGAGATGGGGGTGTTTTCTGTTGTCCTACAAAGAGAGGAAAAACCACCTGGCAGCTCAAATGCTGCAAGGCACACAAAGTTCAAAGGGACAAGAGTGAGGAGCCACGTAGGAGACGTCCCATGAGGGAACTCAAGGGACCAGTTCCCAGAAGTGGGGGACCTGTTCCCAGCCTCAGAGATCATGAACCTGCAGAGTGGCTGGGTGCAGTGGCTCACATTGGGAGGCTGAGGTGGGAGGATCACCTGAGGTCAGGAGACCAGCCTGGCCAACATGGCGAAACCTCATCTCCACTAAAAACACAAAAATTAGCTGGGCATGGTGGCACATACCTGTAATCCCAGCTACTTGGGAGGCTGAGACAGGAGCATCGCTTGAACCCAGGAGGTGGAGATAGCAAGGAAGCTGAGATTGCACCACTGCACTCCAGCCTGGACAACAGAGCGAGACTCCGTCCAAAAAAAAAAAAAAGAACCTGCAGAGCCAGGGGACCCAGGTCTCCCGCCACAGTGATGCCTCAGTAAATGACACTGCCAGGACTCACAGCTGGATGGCTGAGGTTGGAGAGGGAAATTCAGGATGAGCTGAGCTGGCTGAGGGTTGCCCATCCCGCATGGCAGTCAGCCTGCAAGAACACTCTGGCCTCCTCCCTTGACTGGAATCTGACAGCTGGTGCATTCAGAGCCCCCAACACACCAGTGCCTCCACAGTCTGAGGCAGGTGGATGAGAGGTCCTCTGACCTGGAATGAGCAAGACCTGTCCTGCACCTGAGATGGAATCTGCCATGTGACAGGGATCCTTTTAACTGTAGAACAAGACTGGCTTGCAAACCCTCATCTGTTCACCCAGATGTTTGGCTTCTACTCTGCTCCCAGGAAGACCTAACAGCTGTCATTAAAACAGAACACAGTTCAGCTATGTCTTCTTCCCCATCCCATAAACCCAGAGGAGGGAGAAAGCACTGACCTGCTTGTTTTACCACAGCAAGACCCTAAGGTGTTCCATCAGTGGCCTCACACATACATACCTAGGCTTTGCAGCCCCAAGGATGTTCATTACCACTTTAGTCAACAACTCAACGTCTGGTATTCAGTACCTTACTGGTTCTTCTCCCTGGGTCCCGATTGCATGCTTTATAACAGTGCACTGCTCTCTTTTTATTGAGCACTATGTGGCAAATCTGTCACACACACTACCTCTTCTAATCCCCACAACAGCCAGCATAAGAAATGTGTGTTTGGGGCCGGGCATGGTGGCTCACACTTGTAATCCCAGCACTTTGGGAAGCCAAGGCAGGTGGGCCACCTGAGGTCGGGAGTTCGAGACCAGCCTGGCCAACATGGTGAAACCCTGTCTCTATTAAAAATACAAAATTAGCTGGGCGTGGTGGTAGGTGCCTGTAATCCCAGCTGCTCGGGAGGCTGAGGCAGGAGAATCACTTGAACCTGGGAGGCGGAGTTGCAGTGAGCCAAGATTGTGCCATTGCACTCCAGCCTGGGCAACAAGAACAAAACTCAGTCTCAAAAAAAAAAAGGAAAGAAATGTGTGTTTGGTTGCTGCTAAATTTCCTGGCACAAGTTTCAAAAACCCTTGGAATCTCCAAAGGGATAGCTGTCTTTCTTGTATGGTAAGATGAATGAGGACTGGGGGCTCCTGGAGAGCCTCAGGATGGGGGCTGGTTGCCAAGGGAACCAACCATGTTATTAGAGAGTTGAAACTTTCAGGCCTCTCCTACCTCCAGGGAGGAGACAGGGCCTGGAGGTTGAGCTAATCAAATGGCAAATGATGTAATCAATCATGCCTATATAATGAAACCTCCGTAAAAACCCAAAAGGACTCGGTCAAAAAGCGTCCAGGCTGGTGAACATGTGGAGGTACTGGAGGGGCACCCGCAGAGGGCAGGGTAGCGTGGCACCACTCCCCGCACCCACCGCCCTGTGCATCTGTTCCGCCTGTGCGTTGTATACTTCGTAATAAACAAGGAATACTAAGCCATCTAGGCAATAGCGGAGCCCACGAAGGGGGCGGTGGGAACCTCTGATCTGCAGCCAGTCGGTCAGAAGCACAGGTGACAATCCGGACTTGGATTGGCACCTGAAGTGGGAGGCAGTCTGGTGGGACCGAGCCCTTAGGCTGCGGGGTCTGTAGTGTCAGAATTGAGTTAAATTGTAGGATACCCAGCTGGTGTCCCCCGAGAACTTGAGAACTGCTTGATATAGGGAAAACCCCACACCCCTGGTATAAGCAGTGAGGTACTGGGAGCAGTGGCGTGGAAGAGAACGAGGGAGTTTTCTTTTTACAGGCAGGTACCCCATCAACCCCATTTCACAGATGAAGACAACGAGGCACAAGAAAGTCACATGTCCGGGTCATCCTCTAATGGCAGCGGAGCAGGGACAGGGCCACGCCCCCTCTGGCTCTCCCCAGTCCTCACTCCCGTTCCTATTATAATCAGTGGTGACTGTGCCTGGATTCTGCCCACTGCCTGACACCTGCATGCTCTACCTGGCCCCCTCCTTGTCTGTGCTCCAGACAAGCACTGGGGAGGATGGGAGGATGCCCGAGGGCTCTGTGCCTCCCCGGTGACCTAAGGAGGCTGAGGTACCTTCTTGCTGAGCTGGTGGTTCTCCTTCTCCAGCTCCCCGCACTTGAGGCCGCTCTCCTCCAACACCAGGGATGCGTCCCGCAGCCCCTGGATGGTGCTCTGGAGGCTCTGGTTCTCCTTCTCCAGCTTCAGGATGCGGCTGGACGCACATTCGTTCAGCTCAAACACAAACGACTTCCTGGAGGCTGAAGACAAAGTCCAGTCAGAGCCCAGTGTTCTGTGGACCTCCACTTCCACTCTGCCCCAAGCTCTGAGACGGTCATCAGTCTTGGAGTCCAGGGTCTAAGGGGCTGGGGAAGAACTCCCACAGGTCAGCTGGGGACCCTTCCTCCTGCCCCTCCACTCCCAGTGCCCGAGGGTTCCTCTGCAGGCTTTGCTGGGGTCTGTCAGGGCAGCAATCCAGGGCTCAAGAAGGCGGCAGGTTACAGTCCAGGAGCCAATGCAAGGGCTGTGTCACTTATGGGAACCATTTGGCTATCAGGCTGCTATTCTAACTGTCCAATCAAGGATTTTAGAGGCTAACAGATATGACACATAAGTGACATTTTCCATACTCCCCAGAGCAGAGTGGACATCTCGGCTGCTCAGCAGGCAGGGGCACGTAACTGACCACTCCCGTTGGCCACGGATGGCAGAATCCTACACCAGAACATGTGTCGGGCACTTGTCAGCCTGGATAAGACGCTATGCAGAGATTTCTTTCTGTAACTTCACAATTATGTTGAAGAAAACTGTGATAGTATACACAAATTGCTTTTAAAATTCTAAGTGAGATGAAAAATAAGCTAAAAATAGTAAAAGGCAGACTATCTACTCTGCTTGTAAACAGCTCAGATGCAAATGGAGAAGGGAACAGTCTTGAGTCAGGAATGGGAGTTCCTGGCCCCCTCCTGCCACAAGCAGGTGCATGATTTTAGGTAAGTCATGGGGTTGTTTTGGGAAGGGGGAAAAAAAAAAGGTATGCAAAAGCCCTCTTAAGAAGGGAGCCCGGTTCTTCCCCCTGTCATTTACCCAACCCAGTGCCATGTCCTCATCTCTTGGGGCCTTTCCACACTGTTGCTAATACAGCTATTCCTCCCCCCACCTCTTCACCCCAGGGGCTGTGGGTACAGGGGGGAGATGGCTTTCACAGCAAACACATAAATCTGCAAATGTGTGTGTTCAGATCCCTCGGGTGATCATAAAGACTGAACAGCATCTCGTTTCCCTCTGAGTCTTCATCCTCTACCAAGGATAACGACACGGACCACCGAACAGGCCAGAACACGCCCTAAAGACCCAAACCAACAACAGGCGAGAAGTGGAGGGGACAGTGTGTCCCTGGCCCCAGCCCAGCGCTGACACACACATAAACACACACGCACTCCACATACAAGGATGCTTGGAGGGCTCTGTCCTAACTAAGCTGTAAATGAAACTAACCTAACTTCAACATCAAGCCTCAAATAATGAGCCTCCATTATTTCACAACCTGCGGTCATCTGGACAGTGCCTCTGCAGAATTCATGGGGGGGATCCCATTTTTTAAATTACAGAAAAATATATTTTAAAAGTACCATTTTAGCCATTTTAAAGTGTTTGGATCTGTGGCATTAGGTACAGCACACTTTTCTGCAACCATCACCACCATCCCTTTTCACCTTCCCAAACTGACCACAGAGAATAATTTTTAAGGTTCTATGAGTTAAACAATGGAATCGATGTTTCATTTCCTCTTCCATTAAAGTCAGTGCCTTGAAGACTATTAAAACGACACAATGGTTTACTACTAAAATGCCAGTGTTTCTCTTTTTCTTTTTTTTGAGACAGAGTCTCAATCTCTCACCCAGGCTGGAGTGCAGTGGTGTGATCTTGGCTCGCTGCAACCTCCACCTCTCAGGTTCAAGCGATTCTCCTGCCTCAGCCTCCCGAGTAGCTGGGATTACAGGCATGCACCACCACGCCTGGCTAATTTTTGTACTTTTAGTAGAGGCGGGGTTTCTCCATGTTGGTCAGGCTGGTCTCGAACTCCTGACCTCAAGTGATCTATCCGCCTTAATCTCCCAAAGTGCTGGGATTGCAGGCATGAGCCGCTGCGCCCGGCCCAGTGTCTCTTTACTAGTGCAAATCTCGTCAGCACCCCTCAGCAACCAGAGTAACTGGGTATATCTTAGTAAGACAGACAAGAAGGACCGCGCTGTACAGAACACACGAAGGGCCAGAGCTGGGGTTCATGCTCCACTGTTTTCTCTCACCCATCCTCACAGTCATCTTGTGAGGCAGGTTCATTACCCCTATTTTGCAGGTAAGGAAACTAAAGTTTTAAGAGGTTAAGTACTTGCCCTAGGTCACCCAGCTAACCAGCGGAGGAGCCAAGGCTTTATGCCAGGTCTTTCTGGCTCTCGAAGCCACTGCCCCATATACTCAGGCTTTGCTTGCACGATGCCATCATTCTAGCAAACACTAGAATGATGTCAGTTCCTAGCTAGGCACTAGGAGTTGACAACACTAAGAATAAATCAAGGTATTAACTTTAAAGAGCTCACACATTATACAAAATGGTCTAAATCGGTGAGGCCTTCTCACCAGCCACCATGGTCTCTAACAAATATTTAGTTGATGGGAGACCATCCTAGCTGCTTGTACCACCTCTCTGCTCCACCAGGGGGCGCCCCCAACCTGGACGTCCAGAGGCAAGGGATTTGGGGGATCCCCCTTGTGCAGCCCTCAGGCCCCAGAGCTACGCACAGATATCAAAGCACAGACAGCTAACTTCTCACACAGATTCACAGTGAAACTGGTTTTAGGTTCGGAACTGATAGGAACCCCCAAATACAAGAAATATTCACCTGTTTGCAATAACCTTTCCAGAATGCTTAGATGTCTATCAGAATTTTTTTAAAGCCACGCCCTAAACAAGCCAAAAGCCCCATCACACCCTGGAAAGTCTAAGTAACTATGAACTTGCACTATCACGTGCACGGGAACGGTGAGCGTGTGCTATTTTCAAACACAGGAACTGGCTCATTGTTTGCCGGGGCTGAGGCTTCCTGCGCAGGGGGGTTGAGTGCGGCCCCGCCCACGCTTCCCATGATCGACACCTCCTCTCGGGGCGCGGAGCAGTGGGCAGCAGAGCAAGCCCAGGAGGGAAGAGGGAAAGGGAGAGGCCCGGCAGAGGCGCTGAGAACCTGGGTCTCGGGGGCAGCAGCCACTCAGCACCTTCCTCACCCAGGAGACAGAAAACAGGCTGCCTCCATCTTGCCCGATTATGCAAATGAATGGAGGAAATGACGCCCTGGGTACATTTATAGCAGGGATTCGTGGCCACTGGTGATGGCTCCTGCCATCCAGGGCTTTCAGCCATCCACAGATGGCCTAAGAGAGCCTCTGGGTGTCAGTGCACTATAATCTGGAAGCTCCTGGGAATGTCCATATGGGAATTCGGAAAACTGGCAACACTTAATTTGTGTTTTGCGTCCTGACATCAAGGCTGCCAGACCTCTCGTGTCTTCCCTGGGGAGAACTGTAATGAAACAGTTCCAAGTGGAGCCTGAAGGAAATCATGTTTGCCTGGGATGAATGGATGGGCTAACATGGCAGATTCAGAGCCCAGGACTCAGCTCCCTGGAGGCAGCAGTGGCCACGGCCAGGTGGGCTCCCCGGCACCAGGCGCTACCTACCGTCTGACAAGTCTGCGTTCTTGGACAGCTGCTCCAGCTCCCAGCCAAGGTGGGCAGATTCGTTCATGCTCTGCTTCTGTGCAATCTCAAGGACCATGTTTTCTTCCAGCAGCTCCTCAATTCGTTTCTTATCTGTGTCCCGGTCCTGGGGCAAGCAAGAAGAGGCAAGAAGTGAGGCTGCACAGCTGGGGATCCCTCTGGACAAGCCTCAGCCCCTGTACAGCTACCGTCATGTGCTGTGGATGAAGATGTACTGGCTCACTTCCAAATAAACAGAGCTGCACAGAAACATCCCAACACAGGGCCCTGCTATGAGAGGTAAAGCCACTCAAAGGTACCCTGACCTGGCTACCTAGGTTATGAAGAGAGACCCGAGGTCCCTAACTGAATGCTGTCTGAACAAAGTGACATATTGCACAGGGCTTTAAAGCAAGTGTGCAGTGATGGGTAGCTTCGTGGCTCTAGTGAAGCCCTAACAGGCCTCTAAAGCTGTTAAGAGGCTAACAAATCACAGCTCACCCCACACCATCAACACCAGCAAAGACCTTTCTTGCAAAAGACACACACATACACTCATTCCTACAGAAAAGCAATACAGAAGTCAAGTGCTCTCTGTTTGTGGGTGTTAAGTGGCACCCACTCAAGCCTGCTGATTTTAGCAAGCTACTCCCCACAGTCAACAAGTCATTGGTGGTAGCAGTGGCAGCAGCAGCGGCAGTAGCAGCAACAAACTCAGTAGTTAAACTATCAGAGAAGGGCACAGCATAAACCTGAACCTGCCCCAATCAGTTTTCTTTTCTTTTTTTTTTTTTCTGAGACAGGGTCTTGCTCTATCACCCAGGATGGAATGCAATGGTGTGATCACGGCTCATTGCAGCCTCAACCTCCCAGGCTCAAGCAACCCTCCTGCCTCAGTCTCTCCCAAGTAGATGGAACTACAGGCTCACACCACCATGCCCAATTATTTAGTTTTTGTAGAGATGGGGCCTTGCTAGGTTGCCAGGGCTAGAACTCCTGGGCTCAAGGGATCCTCCCACCTTAGCCTCCCAAAGTGCTGGGATTACAGGCATGAGCCACTGTGCGCGAGCCCAATCTGTTTTCAATGTAGTAACAACACAGCCTGCAGTACCAATTCCAGGTCGTGAAGCTTGGATTTCAGCTGCAGGTTCTCCTTTTCCAGCTCATGGACTCTATCGCCCCGGGCCCGAGCAGCAGTCAGCTGTTCCTCCAGCATGGCCTTGGTTTCAATTAAAATGATATTATCTTCTCTCAGCTCCTGGTTAGCAAAAACATACATGAGAACCATCAGATAAAGGCACCTGGGTCATTAGGATGGAATTCTAAAACCAAAACTCTTTCAGGCATCTGGACCCAAGCAAACAATCTAGAGGGAAGTCTGAGGCAGGAAGTTTTTCCCTCTACTTTTTTTTTTTTTTAATTATCTTCAGCTTTTTTTTTTTTTGAGATGGAATGTCACTCTGTCGCCGAGGGTGGGGTGCAGTGGCGCGATCTCAGCTCACTGCAACCTCCACCTCCTGGGTTCAGCAATTCTCCTGCCTTAAGCCTCCCAAGTAGCTGTGATTACAGGCGCCTGCTACTGTGCCCAGCTAATTTTTGTATCTTTTCATCATGTCATCCAGGCTGGTCTCGAATTCCTGACCTCAGGTGATCCACCTGCCTTGGCCTCCTAAAGTGCTGGGATTACAGGTGTGAGCCACTGCACCCAGCCCATCTTCACCCTTTTTAATCGGGCAAGGTCAATGGACTTTCTCTGCTATAAGAAAAAAAAAAAAAATCCATGAATCAAGATAGGCTGGGAATAGTGCCAAGGCTTTGACATGCCTAATCTCATCTGGATGGACAAGGGGACCCTGAGCCCATTTCCTTAACAAGGAAGAAGTGGGGTCGAGAGTCAATCCTGGGTTCCAGGTCTGAGTCTAGTAGACCTCTTAATTCAACATTCATTCTACAGATGTGGGGCCTGGAAAAAAGCAGCTATTCAGATAAACTTTCATTCAATACACTGCTCCTATCTGAGTATCTTACAAACACTCTTAGATAACAAAAGTTCTTGGCAGTTTCCTGGAAATGGGGGTCTTTAAGACAGTTAAGTTTCAGCACAGCAAACCACATAAATATGAGCTCCACAAATATATACAGTTGAGGGGTCCGCTGGATCTATTTTTGACACAGGCAGTGATGTGCACAAGGGAAGAAGTCGGTCCAGGGTGCACATCTCCACTGTTCCTTTGCTAAGGGCTTTCTTGGTTTCTCTTCTCCTGGGCCCTTCCAAGCACCGCTCGGTATCTGGCGGGGAACTGAGCTTCCCCCAAATGCCTTCACAGGTTACAAACAGCACACGCCAGGAGCCTGTATGCTTCTTTCGGTGGGCAGAGCTGTCTGAGGTTTGTCCCACTCACGAGTCACACTGGAAACCAGGCTGGGAGTTTCTGCTTATCCACCATGTGCTCATCTTCCTATGTGGGCCAGAATCCAAGACTCCTGGTGGAGGGGAAGCCACACACTTTCCGGCCAGCGGACACAGCTTTGATCAAAGCCTGGCAGGCGGTAAGGGGCTTGGCCATTAAGTCTCTGGATTCACCTGCGTGCCCTCTCTCGGCCTGTCCCCAGCAGAGACCACATCTACTATGTGGCTGGCCCTGCCCCAGGCAATCCATGTCCTGCCTTACTCACAGTGGCCCTCAGAGGGAGGCAGGGACAGTCCCTTCCTGCAGATGAAAGATCAACTCAGAAAAAATAAGAAATGAGCTCAAAGCCACGAACGTAGTGAGGTACAAAGCTGGGGCCTGACAGGCTGCAGACCCTGTGCTCTCCTCACTGCCCTCAGCTCCCTGAAGCCCACCCTCGAGGGGCTTGTGTGGGTGAGAGGCCCTTATTGTACTAATGACACGAGCCAGAGCACAATGACCGGCTTCAAAGCAGAAAGAAGGCCCGGCCTTTTCTCTCTGGCTACTGCCCCCACTGTTCCGACAAGCGTTCCAGCAGGGTCCACCGCCAGCACTCCCCAGCATCACTACCCTCAGGCCCTGGGCAACCACCGCACAGGCTGCCCGCTGCTTCACCCTCACAACCAACTCCTATTCAGCCTTCAAGACCCAGCCTGAGTTGTCCCCTAGGAGAAGTGCTTGAGAATTCACTGTGTCCCACCCAAGTCAGGCTTCTGGGCTCCTAGTGTTCTGGGTCTGCTCTGAGGCCACAGCAGGCCGGCCTGTTCCTCCCCCAGACCAGGAACCCCAGGCAGGACTGTTGTGCTTTTGCTCTTGTGAGCCTCACATAAGTGTTCAATAACACCACTTGGCCAAATCATGCCACAAGGAGGGAGGAATCAAAGGCGGCATGTGAGGTGGACCTTAAAGAACTCAGAGACTTCCTGGAATGAATGGAGATGGCCAGGAGTGGGAAATGGCATGGAACAGAAGATTTCTAACTGCTACTCAAACATGCCGTGGTTTTCTGGCCATTTCAACCTCCACTATATATAAGGTAACAGAAACATCTCGAGTGCCCTGCACACCCCACCACCACCTCTGAAATGAGAAGCCAGATCCAGAAGCTGCGTCCAAGCTCCAAAAGCCAGCCCAGAGCTCCCCCGGGCACCTGGTGAGGAGTGGGAAGCCTGATTCCACACCTCTGGGTAGCTGTCCAAGGCCAGAACGCCCCACCATGGCCCTGACCACAAGTGACCTAGGAGGCTATTTAAAGGCCCGACCCAGCCCAGCAAACAGCTGAGGGGACCACACTCATGAAGTCACAGGCCAGGCCTGAGGGCTGGTCCAGGAGGCTCGAGAGCTCACTTCTAATCTGCCACTGCGACTTGGGGCAGTGATTAGGCATGGGAGCTAACGGGCCCCGATTCCCAGGGCTGCTACATACACTCTCAACCCGGAGTCCTCCTTTACACGATGGGCCTGAAGACAGGGTGACGCGGAGCTCGGATGATACGTGTGAAATACTCCACGCGCAGTGCCTGAGACCTACAAACTCGCCAGCTGCCATCACCGCCAACTCACACCAACAGAGCACCCCCAGCACTCCCCGCGGAGCACCTATCATGTTAACAGAAAAAACTGGCTTCTAGGGTGCCTCCTGACCCCTGAGGAGCACACAGCACCAGAGGGGGTGCGGAATCAAACAAACAGGCAGTCTTCCGCCAGGGAGCTCGGTAGCAACCACGATGCCGTATGGTTCCCTAAGGGGGCCACAGCAGCAGGAGGCTGGCCCAGGGCATCCTCAGTGGGGAGGGTCTGGGTCAGCTGACTCAGGGCAGGCAGACCTCCTACCCACCCAGGAAACATCACCCCCGCTCTGAACTCTACCTGCTCATCCAGCTTCATGGACATCCCTTGAACTTCACCGAAGACCTGCCTGTTTTTAAACTTCACCCACTTTGAGAAGCATGGGGGACTTAAACCTTAAACCAAACGTCAGGTCTGTCCTATTCAATGTCTTAGTGTGCTGAACCTCATCACAACTCCTCAGCAGTTATTAAGGAACAAGGGAGACACAAAGTCCCAGGTGGGAACAGAAGACTTCCCTGTGTTCAGGGTGTCCTTAGTAAGTGCCCTGAATCTTGACATTCCCTGATTAAGTATGACGTGACATGTCAGCTCTAACGTGAGCTGCTGGAGGCCGGGGCCCTTCCTCAGGCCTCCACGGCCTCTGAGACAGTGGCAGCCCCTCACCCCTCCTAGGAGTACCCCTCTTTCAGCACTTCCCACACCCCCTTTATTTCTTCCTTCCTGTGAAGGCTGAAGCTCACGTTCATTCACAGGCAAGCATCAAGGTCTGGAGGCAGGCAGTCATTCCTATCCCAGGTCCCCCTGCTTAGCAACTGCCATGCTGGGCAAGTTATTAATTAATCAATGGTCAGTTTCCTCATCTGAAAAGAGGGGAGGAACTGACAGTGGCTGCTAAACTTGCAGGGCCACCATGAGGCTTTGGTGCATGGATGCAGTTAGGGCCTGACACCATTCCTAGCAGGCGGAGAAAACTCCACAGATACACAAGGTCGTTACCACTCACTGAAAGACCTGATTGTGTACCTCATTTGGGCCAGACCCTGAGAATGTGAAGGCCCAGTCAGGCAATGTTTTCAGCTCTGCAGGTTTTAAGTCTCTATCACAACTACTCAACTCCACAGAGGGAGCACGAAAAGAGACAACAAATGGTTGTTAGCTGTGTTCCAACACAACTGTGTTCATAAAAACTCACGGGGGCCGGGTTTGCCCAGGGACTGCCATCTGCTGACCCCTGAGCCAGAAGGTGCATGGGGCACAGAGGACCAGGGGTCAGTAAGGCACAGACCCTGTGTTCAAAGAGCTCCCACTCTGGTTGGGAAACAGACAGGAAAGTGCCACGTGATGAGCACTGCCTGCAGTCAGGAGGGGTTTCAAGGAAGCCTGGAGCAGGAGGCTGGGAGACGCAGCCTGCACAGCTCAGCGCCCCACCCTTGACCTGGCCCCAGAGTCTGAGGAGTGAGCTGGGAGGAGAGAGCGGGGCTGGGCTGAGGAAGCACTTGTGCAAAAGCACCAGGAGTCCTGGGGGAGCCAAAGGGGGGAGTGGCAGACGAGGGTACAGTGTGGATTTTACCCAGGAGCCATGGAGAGTGACTGCAAAGGCCTCTGCAGCAGGACAGACAGAGGCAGACTGGCCAGTCCAGACCATTAGGGAGGCACTCCGTGGGCCGACTCTGGCGTGATATGAGCGAGGATGCCAGTGAGGCTGAGGCACACTCTTCAACACCCGCCTCCGGACAAGGACATGCTGGGAGGTGAGAAACAGGCTTACAAACAGGAGGGGCACCTGGACCTGGGACGGGGGAGATGGGGAGGAAGACAAAGAACCAAGGTGGCCCTGTGCTCTGGCTTGAGCACCCGAGTGGATGTGACTCCAGACCAGAGACAGGACAGGCAGGTGTGGAGGGAAAGACAATGACTCTGAACACACTGGCCTTGAGATGTCTCTAGACAACCCGGGTACCCTGAAGCCTGGAGCACAAGACAGAGCCTCAGCCAAGGATTAAGATCTGGGACTCAAGGGTCTATGCAAGTGGGCTAAGGGAAGGCGGCAGGGCAGGTGAGCCATCCCTGGAGAAAACCCAGAGGAGGAGCAGAGGGTGAGGGGTGAATGAGGGCCCTGATACTGAGGGGTGGGCCTGCAAGGGGAGGGTGAGTCCAGGAGTGGGGAGAGTGGAAGCTCAGGGAGGAAGTGGTAGGAGGGGCTGGGGCTGAGGAGTGCTTGCTGGATATGTCCATGTCAGGAGCGCCCTTCACTGGCAAGAGTGGCTTTGGTAAGTGGAGTGGGGGAGGGTACAGGCACGGCAGGTGGCCCCAGACTGGGGGAAATGGGCCCACAGCTGACACTGCTTTCACACAGGTCTGTCTTTGAGCCCAAGGAGAGGCAGCTGGAGAGAATCAGAGGAAAGTAGAAAGGTCTGTTTTAAGTTAAAGATGGGAGAGCCTCAGGGGCCCTAAGACACTGGACTCAAATCAACAAACATGTCCCAAGCACCTTTTCCTCCTGAAGATGACTGAGACCTCTGAGAGCTGCAGGAGACGCTGCCTGGGGCCCGAGGAGGGTGGAGGAGGGCAGAGGAGCTGGGGCCCTATCTCCAGGCCCCATGGCCAAGGCAGACCAGGCCACAGCAGAGCTCCCGCCCCACCCCGTTCCTGGTCTCCATGGTGGGGTGGGGGGTGGGGGGTGTGCATGTGAGAGAGGAGACAGAAAGACAAGACACACATTCTGAGAATGATCATTAGCCCAGTTCCTCACTGGCCGGTGCTGGCCAACAACGCTTTCTGTCCCTCTGGCTGACCCCTCACTGCAGAGATCTATTCCACGGTCCCCACCTCCTTGGGGCAGCTCCCTGTCGGGGAGGCTCCCCATGGACAGGTGCACCCCAGGATAAGCCCACTGCAAACATGCTCCTATATCACAGGATGCTCCTATATCACAGACATGCCCGAGAGCACCCCCTACTTTGACAGATGGGGACAAGACTTGCCCAACACCTGGCAAGCTGGGTATAGACTGTGCCCAGCTAGGTCTCTGCCCCTGGGTGTAGACTGTGCCCAGCTAGGTCTCTACCCTTGGGTGCAGACTCTGCCCAGCTAGGTCTCTGCCCCTGGGTGCAGACTCTGCCCAACTAGGTCTCTGCCCCTGGGTGTAGACTCTGCCCAGCTAGGTATCTGCCCCTCGGGCTCTTTGGGAGCCAGCGCTGCCTAGAGAGCCGTAAATCACACAGGAGCAGAGAGGCGCCACATCACTCCGCTCAGGATGCACACAGCATCTATGCATCTGCTCTTTGCCTGCAGTAGAAACTTTCAGCCAATTTTAAAATACGGGGAAAGAGAACCTTCCAGTTCTCTGCCTTCGTCCTCCTCCCTTGCAGCCCTGAGGGCAACCCCTGTGCCCTGGACAGCACTGAGCAGAACTACTGTTTACAAAGGGAAGTCAGGGACACCCCACGCCCGCCTGCATGCTTCCTTCTGGACCGAGGGACACCTACTCTGCTGTTCATTTTGTTTTTTCACCTCTTATGTAAGCTAGGCTAGGAGCAAAAATAGCTGCCAGACTTTTGAAAACAAACCATGTACATTTGTGTTCCATGTTTTTGTAACCAAAATTAATCTGCCCTTGCCCTGAAGCCTGGGTCCTTTATCTTGTCCTACCACACAGCAGGACGCGCTCTCCCTTCGGTGATGCACACCGATGTGCTTTCCGGGTTAGACGGGACAGCCTGTCTGGGCAGACCCGGCCACCAGTCTCTCCCACTGTACCTGCAAGTGCTGCACCAATTCGAGCTGGCACGAATGCAATAACCTCTCTGCTCTCCTGCCCATCTCACCTAACAGCCCTGTCTCCAATCCCACGGAGTCGAAAAACTCATGATTCCTCCCCTTCCCTCCTCCCCAGACTGCAAGCCTTTTAACTGCAGAGCAAAGAGTGGCGTGATTACCAAGTGCCTTGTGTGTGCCAGGCTCTGTGTACACGCAGTCAAGTAAGAGAGTCCCGCCTGCTGGGGCTCAAGGTCCACACAAAAAGCCTCTGGCCACACTCCACCCACAGACTGGCCCTTGGCTCTGCAAACCCTGCCTTTCCGGAGGGAATCCACGAGTGAAGAGCCTCGGGGGGAAAAAAAAGACTCTCTTCATCTGCAACCATATTCCTCCAGCTTGGGAGGAATCCAAGAAGTATAAAGAGAGAGACACACGCAGATGTGTTCCTATTTCCATTTGGATGACGGCCACTGACGTATGTGCATCTCTTTTGGCTGTACTATAGGAATACATTAAGTAATTCAATAGAACCTTCTTGCTAATATTTTAATGGTATAGATATGCTAATGAATTCTCTTCGAAACATATACTTAGTGTACCCTGTTGCTTTATGTCTTATTTTAAACTGAGCCTTAAGGGAATATAGTATTTTAACATTAACTCTGCCAACAATTTTATCTAGAAGCCTGTTGCCATTTTTGCCGTCTGTGAAATTTATGTCCAAAGAAAGGCAAGATTACATTTTTTCCTAACAGATTGAGTTGGTGTAGTGTATTCTTGGTTATCAAAATACTCATACAGCTTTGGGATTTCGAATTGGTAAATATTCATGATGTGTGAAAAAGCATGACATATACTGCACGCTCTCAACCATGTAAAACGATGCTGTGTGCACACACAGGACACAGAAGGACACGGCAAACTGTAAACTGCTTGTGATTCTGGAGGACTTTGTTCTTTGCTTGTCTTTTTCAGTTTCCTATAACGCACATATTAATTTTTTAAAAGTAAAGGTTATTTTTTTAAGGGGGGCAAGATGGCCTGGGAGAGGGCCTGTAAAATGCAGATTTCTAGGGCCTGCCCTTACTCCCTAGGGTCTAGGGTGGGACCCAGAAATCTGCATTTTAAACACAAACCCTCGGCTGATCCTGATATAGGCAGACACAGACCACATCTTGAGAAACTGAGAAATGAAGAGCTGAGACTTATGGGAAGCTGCTTCACAGCTTTAAACTGATCAATATTTTTAACTGTTTCACAATGGATATGGTTGACCAGGTGTGAGCTGAGGCAAAGTGCCTGTTGTCCCACTGACCTTTTATTTGGAATACCTCTTCTAACACTAACATTTTCTCGTAAAAGTATAATAATAATAATAATAATAATAATAAAAGAAAAAAAAATAAATATAAAATTTCCTGAAAGGTCGAAATAATTGTATCACACACACCCATACACACACCACCTAGATTCTACAATTAGAATTTTTGCTATATGTGCTTTATCACATATCCATCCATCTATCCATCTCTCTAACCACTTCATTTTTATTTTCTGGGTAAACATACCTCGTACTTGGGTCTTTTCTAATCTAAGGCTTTACCACCTGCGGGTCAACCTCAATTCACAGATGCATTTCTTTTTTTTGAGAGAGAGGTTCTCACTCTGTCGCCCAGGCTGGAGTGCAGTGGCACAATCTCGGCTCACCACAACCTCAGCCTCCTCCAAGGTTCAAGCAATCCTCCCACTTCAGACTCCCGAGAGTTGGGACCACAGCTGCCTGCCACCAGAGCCAGCTAACATTTTTGGCATTTCCTTGTAGAGATGGGGTTTCACCATGTTGCCCAGGCTGGTCTTGAATTCCTGGGCTCAAGAGATCTGCCTGCCTTGTCCTCCCAAAGTGTTGAGATTATAGGCATAGGCCACCATGCCTGGGCCACAGATGCATTTCTTCATGGTGCTGTCTGCTTTTAATTGCATAGGAACTGTTCTTAAGGAATCTCAGGGCAAATTCCCTGGAAATGTGCATCGCTACACTCTGAAAACCATGGATTTTCATATAAAGCTGGGCACACGCTTATTTATTAAAAGCAAACACGGGCCATCAAAGTCACCTGTGCATTAAGGTAGCGCTGGGCCTTGACATGAAGCCCACTCAGCACTGGAGGGAGTGACTGGCCCAGGCATCTGCCACTGGGGGCAAGGGTTCACCTCAACCCCAGCAGGGCTCAGATGGTACCTGGCTCCCATCTCAAAGCAGCTCAGCTCCAGGCTTCTGAGCTGCATTCCAAGTTAAGTCCAATACACACCTGAGTGCTCGGGTGGGAGGCCCGCCCCAAGAGCCCTGTGCTCCCATACTCGGCTTCTGCAGGTATCTGAGAAGGTGGGGGCTCCAATGCAGCAGAGCAGCCACCAGCTCTGCAAATGCAGTACTGCCCAAAGCCAGCTCCAGATTCACTAAGCAAGCGTCTCTCCAACACCTCCCAGGGGCCAGAACTGCTCTACATGCTGAGAACATGCCCATGAAGACACAAACCAAACTCCTGGGCCAGGGTTCCTCGTCTGGTGGGACTCGGGGAAGCAGTGGTAGAAAGCAGGGCTCGTACATCAGGCAGACTTAGGGCCACGTAGCCTGAGTGCTTAAATGTTCTGAAACACCCCACACCACCCGCCTCGTGAAAATGCTTGATGGGCACGATGCACGCTGCACATCTTCCATGGCTGGGCCCTGAGAGCCCCTCCAGCCTCACCTCTCACCGTCCACCCGGACACACCAGGACCTTGTGGCCCTGACCTCAGGTGTCCCTCCTGCATGCTGCTTTCTCGGGCTTCCAGGCCTTTGCTCCTCCCGCTGCCTGGCTCTCCCTGCTTGGTTAACTCCTAGCTATTTCAGGCCTCACTTTCAACAGCACCCCCACCCCTGGCCCCAGCCATGTTTGGGTGAGGCGCCCTCCTCTGTGACCCCCAGCACAGCACTGATGGTGCTGCGTCCTAACAATGTGCTGCCCGCCTGCTTCCCTCCCCAGAGGCTAAGCCCTGTGGGTCCAGCTGTCTCTTCCATGACTATATCCATGCTGCTCAATTAACGTCACTGCATAAAGAAGGCAAAGTCACTCACAATTGGAAAGGTTTCAAGTCTGGAAGAGGGACAAGGGAGGGAATCCCAAATTGTTCTAAGCATCCTATGAGGACTGAAGACAGTTTGCTAGGCTGTTGTAACTATTCCAATCTGAGGACTGGCATCCTCCACCATTTATCTGAGTCGTGACACTATGGGCATCCGAAGGGAGTACAGCTCACTCCTCTCAACAGTGGCCTGGACTCAACTGACCATGCCCAGTTCATCACCTGTGTTGGCGGCTCAGTGGCTGCAAACCCACATTTGTGTCACTACCTATCCCTGAGTAAATGTCTCATGCAGATAGACACTATTTCTCTTTCTCTTGTGATTAATAAAATGAATACGAAATCTAAGGCATTATAAATCTCATGGTAATTTTCCACTATGAAAGTCGTTAATGTGAAAAATACTTCTGTCACTTCACAGAGGCATGACACTGGAGACTATGGAAATCTCTCTACAACTCCAAGAACTCCCTGATGCAGAGGGCACAGCTCGTGTGTTTCTAGATCCTCTGCTCCTGGTGCAGGGCTCAGCTACCATGCAGGCAGGTGCTGGGCAGACGCGTCTATGTGACTGAGCAAGGATGTTCCCACAAGGCCAGGAATGAACACGGAGACGGGATCCCCAAACCCACCCTCCTCCATAAATCAGGGTACGGGGTGAGATGTGGGAGTCACGTTCCATCCATAATCCCACGTGCAGGAGGAGCTGCTGAGGTGGTGGTTTGTGCTTGACAATCCCCAGCCCTCCCACCCGGGGCATTTCCAGTAAGCAGTGCAGCCATCAGAAGCTGCCCATGTCCCGGAATGCATCTGTGCCGGGGATTCGTGCCTCCCATAACCCAGAGCCAGTGGCCCATCTCCAGGACAAAGCTGAGAAATGGTCTACCCTCCCCACCCCTCACCCAGGCGCGGGCTGGCTTTGCACAGCCTCCAGAATGCCTCCTCAGCAGGAGGTAAGGAGCCTTAGCGTGTGGCTCACATTCCTCAGGGGACACTCCCTGAGTGGGTATGAGGAACAGACAGGCCCTCGCCATAGCCTAGCCAACCCACCTTGCCCAGTCCCAGGGCCTCCAGGGCCCGGCTGCAGCACAGAGCACATGGAGATCCTGGGCCCACAGCCTTCCCCAGCAAGCCCGACAGCTCCACGGCAGGGAGAGGGCAATACGGTGCTCTGCCCTCCGTGGCCTAAGAAGCCTTCTGGCTGGTAGGAGAGACGTTGGGATTATTTCTTAGCCTTGAACAAGTCCACTCAATGTGTGCCAGTATTCTGATTTCACTCAGCTCACGCTTTCTAACCACTTCCAGCCCCCGTTGGAATAGGCCATGAGAAAATTCCTAAATCCTCAGAAAAGAGGGTCCCGGAAGCTGCTACTGACATGAGGTTGTCAGGGTGAGTGGTCAAAGCATCAGAGACCTCACCTGGGTCTCGGTCTCCATGTAGCCTTGACCCTTTCACCTGCATTTTTCCCAGAACGTTGATAAGATTTAAAATGAAGATGGTTAGAGTAGCCTCCACTGGCTGATGGCTTACTATGGGGCTTGCCCAACACCAGTTACATCTTTGAAACCTTATAGAGCCATAATAGTAATTCCTATTTTATTTTTAGAGACAGGGTTCCTCTCTGCCACCTAGTCTGGAGGGCAGCAGTGCAATCATAGCTCATTGCAGCCTCAGCATCCCAGGTTCAAGCAATCCTCCTGCCTCAGCCTCCTGAGTAGCTGGGACTACAGGCATGTGGCACTATGCCTGGCTAAATTTATTTTTTGTAGAGACAGTCTTCCTATGTTGCCCAAGCTAATCTTGAACTCCTGGCCTCAAGCGATCCTCCCACCTTGGTCTCCCAAAGTGCTGGGAATATAGGCATGAGCCGATGCGCCCGGTTGCCCGTTATTCCCACAGATGAGGAAATAGTCCTAGCAAATTAGCCACAGAAACTGCAAGAAGTCTTTTAAAAGATGCACATGGATAGAAGGTGATCATAATGCCATGAGGTGGGGGCAAGAGAAACCCTGAAAGGAATCACTGCCTTACATCAATCAATGACACTCCTTCCCCTCCCCTACTGACTGGGGGATGATGAGGAGCAAGAGGGGGGCACCGGGAAGCCCAGGCTGAGGTGCCAGGGAAGCATCTGCTGAGACAGCTGTGGCTCCGCTCCCCCAAGCCCCCAAGGACAGGTCAGTCTGAATCTGCTTCTGAGGAATTTCCAGCAGCCCCATCCAGGGGCCTCACAGCAAGGCTGCCTACCTCCATGCGGGCCTTGTAGAAGTCCACATCGTGCAGCTTCTCCTTGCAGCGGGTCAGCTCTAGCTCCAGCCTCTCCACGCGGTTTGCCTTCTCCCGCAGGGAATCCAGCTCGTCTCGATAGGCACGAGCAGACCGGGCGTCTGCCGCTAGCTGGATGTTCTGGAAGGTGGACAAAGGCAGGAGAACCTAGCTTAGGGCAGCCTCTAGGAAGGGCAGAAAGGCCATTGCCCTCCTGCATGGTGTCTCCATGACAGCTCAGGACAAGCCAGCTCCTGGTGGCTGGGGGCCTCCATGTGCCACCACCACACAGGATCTCCACCTGCTGTCACTAAGAAACAGGGTCATCCCCATAGCTGTGCTCAGGACAAGTGGCTCTTGTGTGGCTTAAAAGCGCTGCTGTTGCACTCCTGACCCTCCGGGCCCCATTACTGGACACTCCAGCCCTGCCACCCCCAGGACACACAGGCTCAGGCCCCCGACTCACCTCCTGCTTAACTTTCTGCAGTTCCAGCACCAGCTGGTCCACCTCATGTCTGGTATCTACAAGCTGCTCTGTCTTATCCTCCCTGCAGAGGCAGTAAGGAGAAAGAGTGTGGGAGGCAGCTTCCTCAACAAGCAGCCCTGGGAGCAGGCTGCCACTTCCTAAGACCAGTGGGAAAAGGAAAGGACCCGGGATTTGGGCGGTGGGGAGGCGATCTGCTTATGAGGCCTGCAAAAATGTTACCGACTCAAAATTCTTTTCTTTTCGTAAGTTTGCAACACCGGCCCTTAAACTATGTCCATCTGCCACTCAGGTCTCCCTTCAAGTGTGTGGGGCAGGTAAGGAGACCCCAGCGGCAGCTGTACCACCCCACAGCCAGGCTCCACAGGTGACATCCATCAGCTGCAGGAAACCTGGGAGAACAGGCCCACCAGATTGGAGGGAAGGAGGGGCACCTCCTCCCTCCAGCCAAGAAAACACATCAGGTGTGGTCGTCCTGGCCCCAAGCTGGAGCTGAGCGTGGACTGGAGGCTGCTTCTGTGGACAACTTGCACCGTCTGGACGGGAGGAAACCCTGAAGACCGGGAAGAACCCCCGCCCCCATCCCTGTGCAGGCCTCAGAAGGGGAGGCAGCTAGTCCGAGGTCAAAGAGTAAGCTCAGGGCAGACCCCAGCTGACTCCGGGGCACACGTCAGAGCTGTGCCATTGGCAGCACCACACATGTGAGTCGGCGCCACACCAGAAACATGTCTGCAACACACACAAAGGTAGGAGAAGCAGCCGGGGACTCACAGCTCCTGCCTGACGCGCCGCAGCCTGGCCTTGGTGTCGGCCAGCTCTACGGCCAGGTGCTGCTTGTCTTCGCTGGAGAGGCTGCTGGTGGGGCTGGGAGTGGAGTCAGCACTGGAGGACTTGACGGGGCTGGGTGGATGCTGTGCCTGCAGGTAGTCCCGTTCCTGAGTGAGGTCCACGATCAGCTGCAGCCGGGCAGAGAGGGGGATGGAGGAGAACAAATGGGGTTAACCAGCACAACACCTGAGCTTGAACACGGTGAAGAAACCACCAAAAGACAGATATTTCAGCGGAGACTAAGAAACGAGGAGGAAGGTGGGAGAAGGCTGGCGTAGGTTTTGAAAAGAGGTGAAATATTTAGTGAAACAAAAGGGAGTGTACAAAGGAGGAGGGCCCCAAGCTCCGCATCCTGATTCCCTGTATCCTCCCACAGGCCCGAGGTGAGAATGCACTGCAGGGGCCATAACCAGGGAAAGCACGCACGTCCCACCCCAACCAGAACCTCAGCAGCAGGACTGAGGCGTCTAGGCTGAAGATGAAGGGAGAGGAGATGAAGGGGCCTGAGCCCCTTCCCAGGCTGACCGGGCCGCCAACCCGCAGACGCACCTCGGTGCACTCGTCCCGCTGGTCGATGAGCCTCCGCAGGTGGAGCACCATGCTCCTCGACAGGGCCTCCAGCTCCTCCGGAGCCACGTCGGGCAGCTCCAGCCACTGCAGGTCAAACACGTTCTCTTGGTTGTGAGTCACCTGTGGGCACACATGGCAGGGCACTGCAGGGGCGGCAGAGACGGGCACCTACTTCCCTCACACTGCAAACAGCATCTCCTTCCAATCAACCTTACCAATCCCTCAGTGACAAATTTACTGTGGCCAGCAAAAGGGTGCCCTACGCAAGTGCGGCCAAACTCTTCTGCAGAGCCCTGTTCATACAAACCACTTCTGCTTTCAGAACTGGGTCAAAGAGGACGCTGATTTTCAAAGGGGACCAGAAAGCACGCCTTACAATTATTTCCCTGTAAGGTACTGGGATAAGATATCTTCATTGGAGATACATCAATGTAGAACACAAAGAAGGAAAGCTTCAGGGTGACAGAGTGAGGAAAGGGACTATATGTTACTTCTTAAAATCTATGCGAACAGAGCAAAAATATTAATCTTATGTCAGAATGTTGTGTACAAAGCAATCTTGGGTTGTTTTCTGGAACTATTCATAATCAAACAATTTTCAGGTAAGGGTGCATCTCATTCCCACAGGCCACAGAAGACAGCCTCTTTGTGCCCCTTTCCCTGGCCTGGGAGCGGAGATACACAGCTGTCTACGTGAAACAGCCTCTCGATGCACACCCCCAGATCTGCCACAGGAGACAGGATCTATTTCGAGCTCTTCTCCTCTCAGTTTTGGAAGAAAGATACCATAGTGCTCAGGCCTCAAAAGAGGAAAACAAAACAATGAAATCAGGGGTATCTACTCTGAAACACACCCAAAGAAGTATTTATTCAATCAACAGAGGTAGAGAAAACAAAAAAACTAAGCTTGAGCAACATAGTAAGACCCCATCTCTACAAAAAATTTAAAAATTAGCCGGGCGAGGTGGCATGCACCTGTGGTCCCAGCTACTTGGGAGGCTGGGGCAGGAGGACCACTTGAGGCCAGGAGTTTGAGGTTGCAGTGAGCTATGATCACACCACTGCACTCCAGCCTGGGTGACAGGGACAGACCCTGTCTCTAAAAAAAAAAAGACAAACCCATAAAATAAAAAGCAGACAGAACCGTGTCAACAAAGGCCCTTCAATTTCTCAAAATTTGAAGAGACACCACCTTCTTACCTCTCCCCACCTTAAAAGGCCAAGTTTGGATACAGGTGATCTGAGAATTAGGAGAAATCGTATCCCATGATTCAGAGCACCCTGAGGGCACAGGATTGAGAGGCCAGTTCTAGGCCTGGTCCAGACCCAATGCTGGGGAAACTCCTTGGACATCTCGGGGCCTCTGTAAAGGGTGGTGTGGCTGGGCTTCAGGGGCTCAGCCTGGCTGCACCATGGCCACTTGCTGAGCTTTTATTGAAATGCTTATGCCCCCTCCTCCCCCGAGTCTGACTCAGTGGGTCTCTCATGGGGCCCAGCACCCAAATTTTAAAAAAGCACCCAGGGAATTCTGAAGCCCAGGCCCGACAGCCCCAGCCAGCTATGGAAGCTGGTAGGCCCAGCTACAGCTTCTCCCCAATATCAACCCAGGGAGTCCTGTGCTCAGCTGCCTCTGCCAATCACACACCAGCTCCTATGCGTGCAAATCTTCATGCATTTATCTCATCTGTCCAATGACACTGACTGCTGAACCCATAACCCCTAAGGTAATTAAAGCACACAATGCTTATTTTAGAAGGAGTGTGGAAGTGGAGGGTCAGGAAAGTACATTTCCACCTGGATACTGCCCCCCAGGGTGGCCGCCTCCTTAGCTGATACCACCTCTGCCAACGTCAATGGCAAAGGGCCGGGAAGGTCAGGCCTCAAAGGCCAGGGGCTCCTCCTCCTCCACTCTGCTGACGCTCAGTGCAGAGCCCTCCCGACCCCTCACTGGGGGGCTTGAGTTGGGGCTGGGCCAAGTCTCCCAAGGCGGTCTTTGTGGGACTCGCTGGTTTTGATTCCCAAGTGGTGTCAGCTTGTCTCTGCCATGTCACTGACAGAAGCAGAGAATCTCTCTATTCTATAAAGATCAACCATTCAAAGCAGGGTGACATTTGCCAGAATACATTTTCAGGGCCTGTAAATCAAATTCTGGGCCTCAACCACTTGACAGCTCTTAAAAATAGTCTGAGTCCATATTAGGCAAAAAGAAGGAGACAAAAGATGACTTGATTGAGGTGTTTTTTTTTTTTTTTAAATTTTTATTTTTACCCTCACTTTATTTTAGCTGGCTGATTGATGGCTATCTTTCCAAATAGAATCAATGTGTCTGTGGTGTCTGAAACCTAAGATTAGCAAAATCGTAATGGGTGATGTATTCTTTAAACGTTTCCATTCATAGAGAAGTTTTGCCTCCTGGCTACCACGGGAGCAGCAGTCCACGGCTGAGCCCTCCACGAGGCCACGCACCTACCTCCTGGATATGGGCCACGATGCCAGCCTGGGTCTCAATGTCCAGCTGTTTGATTCTTTCAATGAACTCCTCTTTCCTCTCACACTGTGGAGGGTTACATGTGTTAATGGAAGCACTGTTCAAGTGAGGGCAAAGCTGAGTCCACCACGGCCACGGAATGAGTTTCAAAAGGAACCACCCACCCCGGGCTTCTCCTTCATAACTAAGAATGCTCTTGTCCTCCTACCAGCCTTACGCTGATGTGTCTCTAGTGGTTGCCAGAACCACCTACATCAGAATCACCTGGGGAGCTTGTTCTTAAAACTCCAATCCGTAAGCCCCCACCCAGATTGAAAAGACCAGGATGGAACACAGAACGCTTTAAACAAGCTCTCCAGGTGATTCTTAAATACGTAAAGATGGGGGACACCTGGTTTAGGCCAGGGGCGGCAAACTTCATGTGTAAAAAGCCAGATGGTAAATATTTTAGACTCTGTGGGCCATTTGGCCTCCGTCACAACTACTCAGCTCTGTCGTTGTAGTGGGAAACCAGCCACAGACAATATGTAAAGGCGGGCATGAGGCTGTGTTCCAATAAAACTTTATTTGAGAGAGGGTCTCGCTGTCACCCAGGCTGGAGTGCAGTGGCATGATTGTGGCTCACTGCAGCCTCAAACTCCTGCACTCAAGTGATCCTCTCGCCTCAGCCTCCCAAGTAGCCAGGACCACAGGCATGCGCCACCACACCCAGCTAATGTTTTCTATTTTTTGTAAAGACGAGGTCTCATTATGTTGCCCAGGCTGGTCTTGAACTCCCGACCTCAAGCGATCCTCCCCCACCTCAGCCTCCCAAAGTGCTGAGATTACAGGCATGAGCCACTGCACTCGGCCCAATAAAACTTTATTTACAAATATAGGCAGCAAGTCAGATCTGGCCCACAAGCTGTAGTTTGCAGATCCTTGTTCTAGTGGTTCCTACACTGGGGACAATTTGCTAATGGTACCCTGGCCTGAGGGATCCCCATCTCGCCTCCTGCCCAAGGTGCCCTGGTACTAGAAACAGCTGCCACGTAGAACAATGGCCACTCTCTTCCAGGAACCCAGCGGCCTTCTGTCATATTGGACTGAAAGGAGCATCCTCCCACCTAAGCTAAGGGCTCGTTCGAGTCCCACAAACCCAATATGAGATGGCTGGGGTATGTCCCTCTGCTGCAGCCCTGCCCAATCCCTACCTGGACGGCACAGCCCAGCACCAGCAGCAGCACCTTCTTGATTTCCTCCATGCTCTTCCCTAGATCAAGAGAGCAACACATTTAACTCAGCTCAACTGCTGATATAATTTCAGTGACATGTTTACCGTAGGGAAAAAAAATCAGATAAACAAAAAAATCATCTCTCCACTCTGTGACATTCACTTAGGTATACACACTCCATCGATCTTCCGTGGGTGGCTTTATTTACTTTTTATTTTATTTTGAGACAGGGTCTCCTTCTGTCACCCAGGCTGGAGTGCAGTGGCAGGCCCACAGCTCACTGCAGCCTTGACCTCCTAAGGCTCAAGCGATCCTCTCACCTCAGCCTCCCTAGTAGCTGGGACTATAGACACATACCACCATGCCCAGCTAATTTTTGTATTTTTTGAAGAGATGGGTTTTTGCCATGTTGCCCAGGCTGGTCTCAAACTCCTGGACTCAAGTGATCCGCCCGCCTCAGCCTCCCAGGGTGCTGGAATTACAGGTGTGAGCCACCACACCCAGCCTTATTTACTTTTTAAACCAAATGAGAATTCTGTACATAACTATTTGAAGCCCCTTCCATTCAAATATGTCATAAATATCTCCCCATGAAAATTAACAAACCATAACATCAGCATCCCTTTTTAGCGCATCAGGTAAGCAAAGTACACAATGGGAGAGAACAACTCCCATAGGAAATACTGAGTTGACGCTAAAATAAGGCTGTATACAACCTTCCCCTTTTTATTATGCAAAATTCCAAACAGACACGGGAGGACAGTATAATGAACCTCCACAATACACTCAGCCTCACATTATCAACATTCTGCACCTCTCACTCTACCTGCCTCCTCCTTCCCCCTTTTAAGTTTGTTTGGCTGGAGTATTCTCAAGTAAATTCCATAAGAACATAAAGCCATCCTTTTTTTTTTTTTTGAGATGGAGTCTCGCTCTGTCGCCCAGGCTGGCATGCAGTGGCACAATCTGGGCTCACTGCAAGCTCCACCTCCCAGATTCACGCCATTCTCCTGCCTCAGCCTCCCGAGTAGCTGGGACTACAGGGGCCCGCCACCGTGCCTGGCTAATTTTTTGTATTTTTAGTAGAGACGGGGTTTCACCATGGTCTCAATCTCCTGACCTCGTGATCCGCCCGCCTCGGCCTCCCAAAGTGCTGGGATTACAGGCTTGAACCACCGTGCCCGGCCCCCACCTTTTTTTTTTTTGATACAGGTTCCCACTCTATTGCCCAGGTTGGGGTGTAGTGGTGCAATCATAGTTCACTGCAGCTTCTACCTCCTGGGTTCAAGTGATCCTTCCACCTCAGCCTCCCGAGTAGCTGAGACTACAGGTGCACACCACCACACCTGGCTAACTTTTGTATTTTTTGTAGACAGGGTCTCATAATATTGCCCAGGTTGGTCTTGAACTCCTGGGCTCAAGCGATCCTCTCGCCTCAGCCTCCCAAAGTGTTGGGATCACAGGTGTGAGCCACCGCACCTTTTTGATGGTTGCATACTTACTTTGTAAATCAAGGCCACTAACTTATTTAACCAATCCCCTTCCAGAGGTTCAATTTATATATATATATATATATATTTTTTTTTTTTTTTTTTTTTTTTTTGAGACAGTCTCACTCCGTCACCCAGGCTGGAGTGCAGTGGCACAATTTTGGCTCACTTCCACCTCTGTCTCCTGGGTTCAAGCGATTATCCTGCCTCAGCCTCCCAAGGAGCTGGGATTACAGGCGCTCGCCACCACGCTCTGCTATTTTTGAATTTTTAGTAGGGATGGGGTTTCACCATGTTGGCCAGGCTGGTCTTGAACTCCTGACCTCGTGATCTGCTTGCCTCAGCCTCCCAAAGTGCTGGGATTACAGACGTGAGCCACTGTGCCCGGCCTTAAAATATTTCAATCTAAACAATGTTATAAAGAATATCATGGTAGCTAATTCTTTATGCATTCCCTTTTTAAGCTTTTCAAATTGACAAACTGCCCTGCAGACAGGCTCTGCCATTTCACCCTGGGAAATATGTGGTAATTCCCATTTTCCTACCCTTGACCAACATTTACCCCACCACTCTTTCCCAACTTTGTCAATCAGGCCAAAAATCCTATTTTGTCATTCTGAGCTGTGTCTCTTTGATTGTGCTTGTGGCTGAATGCATCTTCACCTGTTTATCTATCTCAAACACTTAAACAGCAGCAGAACACCTGGGCCTAGACGATGGGCTTGGTCACCCAGGAACTGTGTGTCCCAGACAAGCCATACTCTGTCCAAGCCTCAGTTTCCACATCTATAAAATGGCCTGGGTAATGTGCAGGGTTCCCTTTGAGGTTTAAAAAAAAAAAATCTATGTGTTCTGTCTTTTTCGTTATATTCTATTGTATTGAGGAAGAAAGGACATGCCAGAAATAGCTTTCTTCTCTTAAAAAACTTAACCAACTCACACACTGGGCTACAGTGGCCCAAAGTGTCAAAGACTGCTGGGATGAAAAAACCAAACCGCCGTCCTGAGAACCAATGCTGCGGTTCATTTCAGATCCCTGGGTATAAGTAGTGAATGAATATGCGACCTCCTCCTAAGACCCCTCAACTGAGAAATAGCTAAAATTGGCTTTCCTTGAGATAATGACATCACTGTCAAGCCTCAGAACTGGGACTGGAGGTTCACTGAACCAGAAACACACCCCGCCCCCCAGCCTGAAGCCAGGGCAGGGAGAGACTGGTGGGCTGGACCACAGGGTCTAAGGCCACTTTCCTGCTCTGGAGGACACACCTGAGAATAAGGCTCAGCGTTGCAAAGCAATCTTCTAAGGTTAAATCCTTCTTTTGCTAGTAAGTGTAGAAATGTGTCAATATTTGAAATGGAAAAATTCTCAAAATCTTAGGATTTTTTTTTTTACTTGAGATCTTTTATTTGGCCCAAGATACTCTAATCCATAGAATAAATATCACCACAGTGACTCACTTCCCTATTAACATGGAGCTACTCATCAGCCACTTAATTTTAGTTTCGATAAAGAGAAAAGGGGCTGGGCACGGTGGCTCATGCCTGTAATCCCAGCACTTTGGGAGGCCGAGCTGGGAGGTGAGGTCAGGGGTTCGAGACCAGCCTGGCCAACATGGTGAAACCTCGACTCTACTAAAGGTACAAAAATTAGCCGGGCGTGGTGGCATGCGTCTGTAATCCCAGCTACTTGGGAGGTTGAGGCAGGAGAATCACTTGAACCCAGGAAGCAGAGGTTGCAGTGAGCTGAAATCGCTCCACTGCACTCCAGCCTGGGCGACAAAGGAAGACTCTGTCTCAAAAAAAGAGAGAGAAAAGGGAATGCCCCACATGAGTGTTAACAAAGCCTCCAATCAGTCTTTCTGACAGTGCTTGCCGGCTCAGCCCAAGTCACCCACCTCCCCCTTTCCCTTTTGTCGGCCCACAGATCACTGGCAAGTGCTCATCGCATGCCCATGCTGGATATAAGAGGCACAGACCCTTCCCAGCCATCACTGGCTTGTCTTCCTACAATAAGACTCACTCTTTGAAAGGCCACTCACCTGGTACTGTACCCACCAGAGGAGCTGAAACACTAAGAAAGCACTTAAGGGCCTGAGATCAGCCCAAACAGAAGTCAGGGTTTGCACAGAAAATCTTTATGTACCCTATTCACAGCAAAGGCCCCAAAGGAACTAATTACATCACACTGTAGAATCATTTAGACAACTCTGGTGATCCATTTCCCCAGCCCAAAGCAGATTACAACAGCAAATTAAAAGGCAGGAAAGTGCTGGAGAGGCTCACTGATGGTGTTCTGAGAACAAGGAAGAGACCAGAAACCTTGCACACACACCAGAGGGCTCAAAACTACACTCTGAGTCCAGGTGAGTGGCCCACACCTGTAATCCCAGCACTGTGGGAGGCTGAGGCAGGAGGATCACTTACATTCAGGAGTTCAAGACCAGCCTGGGCAACATAGGGAGCCATCATCCTTGTTTTTTGTTTTTTTGTTTGTTTGTTTTTTGTTTTTGTTTTTTTTGAGATGGAGTCTTCGCTCTGTTGCCAGGCTGGAGTGCAGTGGCTCACTCTTGGCTCACTGCAACCTCCGCCTCCCGGGTTCAAGCAATTCTCCTGCCTCAGCCTCCCGAGTAGCTGGGACTATAGGCATGCACCACCATGCCCAGCTACTTTTTGTATTTTTAGTAGAGATGGGGTTTCACCATGTTGACCAGGATGGTCTTGATCTCTTGACCTCGTGATCTGCCCGTCTCAGCCTCCCAAAGTGCTGGGATTACGGGCGTAAAGCCACTTGTGCTGAGTCTTTTTTTTTTTTTGAAATGGAGTCTCGCTCTGTCGCCCAGGCTAGAGTGCAATGGTGCAAGCTCAGCTCACTGCAACCTCTACCTCCTGGGGTCAAGAGATTCTCCTGCCTCAGCCTCCTGAGTAGCTGGGATTACAGGCGCATGCCACCATGCCCAGCTAATTTTTGTATTTTCATTAGAGATGGGGTTTCGCCATGTTGACCAGGCTTGTTTTGAACTGCTGACCTCAAGTGATCTGCTTGCCTTGGCCTCCCAAAGTGCTGGGATTACAGGTGTGAGCCACTGTGCCCAGCCAAGACCCTATCTCTATTTAAAAAAAAAAAAAAAAAAATTAGCCTGGCCTGGTGGTGCACTATTTGTGAGGCTGAGGTAGGAGGATCGCCTGAGCCTGGGAGGGTGAAGCTGCAGTGAGCTTTGATTGTGCTACTGCACTCCAGCCTGAGTGACAGAGCAAGACCCTGTCTCCAAAACAAGCAAATAAACAAAAAACACCACAAAAACAAACAACACTCCGAGGCTGTTCGGTGACAGAGCAAAGGGTTCTACTCCCTCAGCACCCTGCAATCACACACAATGACAACCCTGAGTTCGTTCATTCCCTCATTCATCCCAACACCCATCAGATATCAAGAAAACACTCAATCTGACCCACAGCACAGGTTAGAAGAGTATGGATTCCTGTTTGCTAAGGTTTGTAACAGGAGGGAAAAAGGCTTTAAAGGTAGAGAATTACGTTTAGAAAAATATTCATGAAAAAAATAAACTCTTTGGTGATGAACAGGTTACTAAGAAATTCACCTCTGCCCTCATTCAAATGAAGCAGAGCGATGCTCGCTGTCACCAGGCTGAGTGAATAGAAACATTTGCTTATAACAAAAGCATCCTGTGATCCCCACCCCTACGGATTCCTACAAATTTTTTTTTTTTTAAAAAGCACCCAGGGCGGGAAGCAAAAGTTCCCTCATTTCTCATGAGAAGCCGATGCCCAATTTCTTTCAGGATTTCAGTCGTAAGAAAAACCGCTATTTCCATAAATCTACCAGATTGCGGGTTTTGAATAGTTTCAAAACACAGCAGAAGATTCCCTCCTGGGTCCTTGCCAGTACGACTGGCTCAGTGACATAGTCAAGCAGGCCAAGATCAAACAAACCTACAGACAGCTCCCTGCCAAGTACCTACTATGTGCTGGGAGCCAAACCAGCAATCTGAAAGCTGATAAATGCTACGGGAACCCGGGAAAGGAACTTCTAATTTGCAGCAAGGCCCAGGGCAAGGACTCTAAAGGGAATAACCTTTGAGCTGAGTTCCACAGATGAGGAGGAGACAGACTTATTGGGTAGGCAAGTGTGGGCTTTCTGGGCCCAGGGAACAGTACGTGTGAAGGCCAAGAGGTAAGAAAGCACGCTGCTTGTCAAAGTATAAGTGCTTTATGGTTACACTTACTTGAGCTGCTGTTCAGACGGAGAAACGGGGGCAGGTTATAAAACGACGTGGATTTCTACACCAAAAAACTCACAAGCAACCACTGGGGGTGGGGATCGAGAAACATCAGACCGGACACACTCTACACTTACCACAACTACACTCTGTCGAGAATAGGAGAACCCCCGGGGGAATCCCAGGACGGCCTGAGTCAATAGCTGAGTCTAAGAAAAACCTTACCTTACTACCTGCTTCCTGGAGTCTTGACACAAAGAAATTCACCCCAGCCTTTCTTAGCAGAAATGCAATGCAGGCAGGCCAACATAAGCTATATAGAAAGCTGCAGATGTTAACAGTCATAGCTTCCAAAACAGAAGGGAAACTGCCTGACAGCACATGTTTCTAAGGGCAGAGGTGAGGATAGAAAAGTAGTTGCACAATTAAAATACACCATCCTCTAAAATGTGCATTATATCAAGGTTTGAAAATTCCCCAACTTGCTAGCTCTGAGTCCATGGCAGACATGATTAGTCAATCACAGCACTTTCTGACTTAGGGTGGAACTAGGCCTCAGAATCCTTCTGAACACAGCACTCCACAGACTACCAGTTAATGGAAATTAACACATGGAACAAAACCTGTCTTCCTTCCATGACTGGTACATAATGTGTAGAGTCCTTTTTGACTCCACTCTTTGGTTCTTTAAGATGTAGTCGTGCACATGTTCAGAAGACACTTCCTTTTTTTTTTTTTTGAGACAGAGTCTCACTCTGTCACCCAGGTTGGAGTGCAGTGGTGCAATTTCGGCTCACTGCAAGCTCCGCCTCCCGGGTTCAAGCGATTCTTCTGCCTCAGCCTCCCAAGTAGCTGGGACTACAGGCACCCACCACCAGGCCTAGCTAATTTTTGTATTTTTTAGTAGAGACAGGGTTTCACCATGTTGGCCAGGCCGGTCTCGAGCTCCTGACCTCAAGTGATTCATCCGTCTTGGCCTCCCAAAGTGCTGGGATTACATGTATGAGCCACCACGCGCAGACAGAAGACACTTTCTGATTTCTGGATGCAGGAACTAAATCTTGTTGTGTATAAACAATGACTGAGGTGTGAAGCGGGGGATTTAAGCAATGGCAGGTAAGCATCCCTTTCCAAGAGGCAGCCCTTCCTGCCCCAAACTGCACACTCTCTGCCCTTGCTGGGGTCAAAGGCACAGTGATGCCTCTCCATAGATGAACAGGGGTCAGAGATAAAGCAGTGAAACTGATTCCTCTGTCTTGCTAACTCAGCTCCCCACAACCACAGAGGCACAGCACCTGCAAATGACCAGCCAGGCTCAGGGTTTAATCCTCACAACCTGGAAAGACTGACCATATTCCATAGAGTAATTCTGCCCTTCCCTCCTATAGACCACCATTACTGCACCTTAATACACGGCATGCTACCATGTGACTTAATTCCAAAAGCAATCCCCCGAAGATGGCATGATGACTCCATCTTAGAAATAGAAGGATGCAGCTCAGAAAGGCTGAGTCACAGAACTAAGATCTGTTCCCGGGTCCACCACCACCTACTACCAACTTATTTATGTTTCCTTCCAAAGCAGGGAGCTATGTGGTTTCGCTTCTGATGCCGGTGGTCCCATGCAGGTTGTTTAACCATGTTTGCTGACTGAGTGAGGTTAACTGTTAGCATCAAGTACCTGGATTAGAACCGCAAAGAGAGCAGTTTCAGTTTCTCTCTTCTACGGCACATATGTGTGCTTACTCATTCTACATTCTCTTCTCTTCTGGCTTATATGCTGGTGTGAACCACTAACTGCTTTCCCTGGTTTTGTACTTAAAAACCAGTTATTTCATAAGGATGCTCACGAGGCTGTCACGTGATTTGAAAACAGCAGTGCACTGAACACGACCCTGTTGTCTCTCCTCAGTACACAGGCACATCCCAACACTCACTCACATGGGCACGGCTCTGAGGGCCCTCCTGAGGGCTCAGCTTACAACGAGAAGAGCTGTTTATTATTATTTTAACAGTTGGGGTACTTCCCAGGCACTGCCGAGGAATACTCGAGGTGGAGAGTTCCCCGTGGGTGGGCACACGGGGATGCTCCATTATATGTGTCCCCACCCACAGGGAAGGAGACAGGCACCTCTATGCACGGGCTCACATTCTGGGGAGCGGCCCCTGTGGAATCCTCATGTCACCACGTGCCCCTGCCCCCCAGCATTAACGTAACCAGGCACACACATTTATCAAACGTGGACTCTGGCAGGCACTAAGCTGCATGCCTGTGTGGAATGGTGCAGGAGCCTCCCGGGGGCACTCTGACTCGTGGCCCTTTACTCTAGTGTCTCTCTGCGGCCTGTGTCAAGTCGGTCCCACCCCCACAGATACCCCAGCACCACCACGCACAACAGATGACAGCTGCCCCCAGGTCATGTAGAACACTCTGAAATATCAGCCCCTCGGAGCACCCTCACCCCAAAAATGACCTCCTACCCCACCTGCCTGCCACGACTGCAGAAGCTGAGAGCAAATTCATTTCCCAGCACCAAACAACTGAAGACCAGAAAAGCAGAATCAGCCACAAGCCTGCAGCTTGAGACCCGAGTTTGCCCTGGGAGGGGGCAAGGAGCTAGGGCAGGCAGGGGACGCTCTGGGAAAGGGTCCCTCCCAACCACCAGGTGGAAAACTCAAACATAAAGACCTTTGACAAATAGCATCTCTTCCCTCCTCCGCAGACAGTGGCGGCCACAGAGAGTAGGGCTGCTGGAAGCCATGGTGTGGCTGTTGCAGCCAGCGGCGTGTTCTCTGTGTGCCCGGGCCATCGCTAGGAAGTTTACTAACAAAGTCTGGTCTCCAGGCAGATCCGCGGGTGCTCGGAGGCCGGCATGTGGGCCGCGCTGTGACGCTCGGCTGGGCTTGGTGTCAGCCAAACTCTGCACCTTCCTAGGAAAGGAAAGCCTCGGCTCCTGGCTCAAGTGCCCCAGCACTGCACATGGACTGGAGACCTCATTTCTGGATCCAACAAGCAGCACAGAAGCAAAGAAGAGGATAGAAACGGCGTAGTTTAAAAGAGCATTTGGTTGCTTTTCTGAACCTTCTCTCTCAAGGATGAAAGAGGAAATTTTAGAACAATCGAAATGCCTGCAAGATTAGCTTTTTCTTATTTCTTCCCTCCCATTCAAAGGCCCAAAACTTTTTGCAAATATGAAAATTATATACACACACACACACACACACACACACACACACACACACACACACACACACATTTATACACAGGATTAGAGAATTATGGCCAGGAGAAATAAAATAAAAACAACGGGGGTAGGGGAAAAGAACACAAGAATGGCTCATGAAGCCTGAGTGGCTGACCCTCAGCCTGCACACCACACGGTGAGCAGGCATGGAGCCAGGCGCAGGACTGGGAGGGCCGCAGGGCTGGGAAGACAGGGCTTTTGATTTTTAAAAGCACCATCTCTGCAGCAGGAGGACTGCTCCCCACAAGCCGGACTCTGAGCCTGTGCCTGGGTTGCCAGGGTGGAGGTCAGCAAGCCTCGGGCACACCCAGCCCTCACAAGTTCCCGGGAGCCCCCTGAAGGAAGGCAGGGCTGTGCCGTGTGGGCTATGAGAGAGAGGTTTCCATGGCATCTGAAAAGCACTCCAAGGACACACTGGCAGGAGAGCAAATCAATACTGAGAGGGTTAAATATTAAATTCCAAGGAGTTTCAGGAGGTCTATTTCCTCTGGCCCATGAAACCTAAACCTCAGCTGTCACAGAAGGCCTCCTCCTTGCCCCAGGCTTGCTGCCCCTCATGAGACTCCTAGCAGCTTGCACTCCCCTGAGCTCGTTCCACCTGAACACCTTTCCTCGCTTTCTCTGTCCGTGGCTTACCCAGATATTGCCTCCTCCAGGAAGCCTTCCTGGCCTGCCCAAGCAGAACTCATCAGCCCCCTTGCACTGGCTGTGAAGCACATTCTTGCACCATCTTCTGTCCTAGAATAAATGTTGCAGTGGACTCTGTATTCCCTTCCTGCCCAGACTGGGGGCTTCCTGAGCAGAGGCGGCCTGTTCATCTCACCAACAGAGGATCTAAAGAAGGGGCTTGGGCTGAGCTCCTTTTGTGAGCCTCTGGCTGAGGGGCAGCCAGCTTAGATGAGGAAGGATGAAAAGGTGCTCCAGTCTTTTATTTGCGGAGGTCAGAAGTCGGGCCTTCTGGCTTCCTCAGCTGGTGCAGTAGATAGAGCAGAGTCCTGCACTCAGCTGAGAAGGAAGGTCGGTCACAGCATTTTGTGTGCACAGAACCCTGTCTCTTCGGGGTGCTTCCTCTGCTGCTGGAATGCGCACCCTCTGTAACCATCATAAGAGAGAGAAAACATAGGACAGAGGGCCAGGCCACTGAACAGCAATTAATAAAACCCCAAGGCTCTTCTCAAAGGTTCCAGGGGTATTCAGACAGGACTCTGTAGGGTGTGCATATGGAGTCGCAGCTCCTCCAGGGCTCCCAGGAATCCTGCTTGGCATTTAGAATGTAAGAAACATCAGGGCAGACCGGTGACGGTAACCTTCTTGCTTGGAACCAGTGGCTGACTATCCACAAAAGTAACCATCTGTGCAATTTATGGTGAGAAATCTGTCTTGCACCTATGGAGACCTCCATGCTGTGTGCCTCTGAATGAGCTCCTCCGCTCTCTGGGCTGGGCTTCTGCACCTAAATGGCTCGTTCCCTTCCATTCTAAATGGCTTCGGTGGGATCAGCCATGTGTGAGTCTGGAAACCACTACTATACTTGGATACAAACCCTGGAAGAAAAAACAATGCTCTCTTCCAGCGCAACTGTCCTGTGATTCATCGCAGAAAGTAATTTGCTAACACCCTGGCTTCCCGTCAGACAAATCTAGTCTTTATTTGCGCGTGTGGCACAGTGACAGGCCTGGCTGCTGAGGAAGATGCGGAGAAGCCAGAGCTGGAGGGACCCCGGAGCTAGTCTAGCTCCATCCAGCATCCTCCCTCACTGCTCAGACAGCACAGACGTGAGCTCTTGCTTCTCACAGGCTTCTTGTAGAAAACACTCATCAGTAACCGCGGAAGATGTTTAATAGCTGTGCAGCTGGCAAGATGGTGAAGGCGGTTTTCAGGGAGTCATCTCAGGCCCAGGGGAGACAGACATGTGGTACTAGGCAGAGAATGAATCTCACTTGACCCTGACCACGGACAACTGGCCTTCTTATCTGTGAGAGCAAGTGGGTAACACCTGTCGTGGGCCCCAGCTTGACGGGAGAGCAAAGTGGAGAGAGGAAGAGAGAAAGGTGGGCCCCCTGCATGGATGCTGTATTTACTGAGCACCTACTACATGCCAGGCACTGATCTAGGCGTTCAAATACACTGACAACAACAACAAAAAAAACCCCAGGATTCCTGCTGTCATGAGAGCGTGCACCCTAGCGGGGGAAAAGTATGCAATGACACAGAGGGGAAAAAATAAATGAACAGTATAGTCTATTCACAGGTGCCAAAAGGTATGGAGAAGGGAAAGCAGAGCAGAACAAAGAAGACAGGGTGTGTGGCAGGAGAGACAGGTGGGGCCACACTGAACGGGGGCTCACAGGAGGTGTTTACACAGCTCGCTGGCAGAGGGACCGGCAGGTGCACAGGCTCTAGTGCCCAGAGCGGGCTGCAAAGTCACAGTCGGCTGACCTGAGGAGTGGGCTGCTCGGGCTGCCATGCTGGGAGCAGACTGCAGGGGGCAGAGGTGAGGACACTGCCCTGGGGAGCAGCCAGGCGGAAGCAGGGTAGCTGGTGGTGGTGAGGAGGGCTGCAGGGGAGAGCTCGGCTTCTGGGGGTGCACTGAGGGTAGACCCAGGACGCCAGGCGATGGTGCAGACATGGGTAAGAGGGAAGGATAAGGATGGCTGAGGGGAAACAAAGCAAAGGACGCTCTACGGCACTCAGGCCCCAGAAGCCTGCACACTGCCTCACTATGGGGGCCAGCTCTTATAAGAGCTGTCATATAAAAGTGAGGCGGGGTTCAAGCAGGGTCCAGCCAGAGCTCAGGCTGTGCTCGGAGATGCAGAGACTACAGCAGTGAGCACCAGACAGACCCTCCCCTCCCCAGGCACGTGAGTGCAGCTGAGAGTGAGCTGCAAAACCACAACACCATCAGAGCAGAAATCCAGAGACGGTCCTGGGGCGGACACAGTGTAAGGGAGTGAGGAGTTTGGGCCGGGACGGGCAGATGCTGAGGAGTGATTTCAAATGCAATTTTCAGTATACGAAGTACTGTTTCACAGTCACTGCACTGTCGTTGACTTCCACCCAGGATAGGAAGAGAGTGAACACCCTTCTGTCTGATGGGTGTGGGGGGTTAAGTGAGACATACAGAAAAACTGTAAGTTGTGGCACCTCCCTTTTTTAGGTCAGAGAAAGGGGACAAATGCGTAGACTCTCAGGGTCTTTTAGTATCATTGTGTTGGGGAACAGCGGGTGGACCAGATGTTCTGTTGGGATCTGGAATCTGGGAGCTTGTGATGCTATGTGCCCAAAACAGAAAAGTTACCCCAAACTATAAAATGTTATAAATAACAGTACAGTGTCAGCATCCATCAAAAAAAGGGTACAAAGCAAGCCCCTCACACATGAGGGGGATAGATTTAGTTAAAAAACACACACACGCCCCACCCCGGGCAACCATACAAATTAAAAAAACACCAACTTTGTTCTTTATTTAAAAAGAAACGAAAAAAGCTTCACACATCTATTTTTACAATTTAAAACTGAAAATGCTATTTTATAAATACATCTCTCTGCCCCCAGCACTGGTGTCTGCATCTTCCTGCTGGTGGATGTCCCCTGCCAGCCTCCTCTGCTCTCAGAGCACCCTGGGACCCCTGTCAAACCTACTCATCCGTGCACCCAGCTCCCGGTCCCCCAGCCCTGACACATTGCCCTCTGCGTGCAGCCTGCTGAGGCCACCATCTAGCATGTCAGTCAGCGAGGCCCGGGGCCCCCTGAGCCCTCGGTGATGGGTAGGGTTATTCCCGTCCTTCACTTTCCCAGTGCTCACTGTCCAGTTTCTCCAACTCCACCTTCAGAGCTGGGACCAGCTGATCCATGTGGGCTGATTATATACCATGGGAGCCCCAGGGACATTCAATTCACCTGTCAACAGTCTAAAACCAGCTTCCCCTTAACATTCTAAAAACTGAATTGTGGTTAGGGTTGTACAACTTTGTATATTTATGAAAAAAAATCACTGAATATACACTTACAATGGGTGTATTTCATAGCATGCAAATGATACCTCAATAAAGCTGTTAAAAAAAAATCAGCATCCACATCTTTACAGATGTTTCTGTTTGGCAGCAGACCTGAGATGGGGACCTATGTTCTCTGCCCATGGACAATCTCTGTGGTGTTGGGAGGTGCCTGATGGCAGCGGGGCAGAGAGGGCAGGCTTCCAGATGGTAGTGGAAGGGGAGACACCTGCAGGGATGAGAAGAGGGGGAGCACCAGCAGGAACGTGGGCAAGCTACGCAGGTGACATCGGAGCTAAAGGGGAGGGGTGAGAAAAGGCGGGGAGAAGGATGTCTTTAATATTAGGTTCAACCATATGCCATTTTTATAGGTCAAAAAAGGCTAGATATTGGCAATCGCCTACAGTTAAACCTAACCCTTAGATGTCCATGTGTGACAGATGAAGAGGCTCAGGTTTGGGGGCGGACAGAGCAGCTTTCCAATCAGCCCCTCTGCTTACAGGCCAACTGGTCAAGGGCATGGCACCCAAGCCCTCGGAGCCTCAGTTCTCTCCCTATAAACAGAAATGGGCGCAGCCACACCACAGAAGCACGTTTTCATTCCTTTAAATACAAATTTTAATTAACTAATTAAAGATGGAGTCTTGCCTGTCATCCAGGCTGGAGTGCAGTGGCACAATCACAGCTCACTGCAGCCTCGACCTCCTGGGCTTAAGCAATCCTTCTGCCTCAGCCTCCTAAAGTAGCTAGGACTATGAGTGCGTGTCACCATGCCTGGCTAACTTTTTTATTTTTTGTAGAGCTAGTGTCTCGCCACCACGCTCGGTCTTTCATTCCATTTGTAATGCATGTTCAGTGCTATGCACAGGGTGGGCTTGCTAAGGAGTGGCTGTCCCCCTCTCTTGCTCCTCCGCTGTCTCCAGGGCAGACGGAACAACAGGACTAAGCTACCGCCAACCTCTACAGACATCACTCTCATCTCCTCCCGTAACCAGTCCCAAATAAACTAGCAAGGCGGCAGAGTTCTGCTCAGCAAAACAGGCTCCACTTCCCTGAAGTTACCAGAAATCATGAGAGTCCCCCTGTCCCCGGAGCCCAGGGCTGTGGCCAGCATGGACGGCATCTGGCGTCCCCGCCGTTCCCTGGGGGAGCCATAAAATAAAGCCGGAACACACATGACCCCATGGCAGAGCTAGCAAGGGAGCAGAACCAAAGGCTCCCTGCTACTAACACGTGAAGTAGGGGAGGGCGCTTGCTGCCAGGGGCCACCAGGAGGACCAGGGGTGGCCTCTGCAGGGTCTCCATGTAAAGCGGTGAGTGCCCACAGGCCAGAGCACTGAAGACTATCAGGGTTCCAGGGATGCTCTTCCTTCTGGCTCATGCAGAGAAAAGGCGGACACCTCAGCCAGCTGGAGCCCAGAAAGAGCGTCCCCACAGAACAAGGAAGCCGCTGCTCATGTTCTCAGGGCGGTGGCACTAAAAGAAGACTGCTCTCCCACCAGCTTTGTCCTCGCCTGGTTACTCAGTGAACTCTTCTAAAGTCTCAAGGCCACTAGCTACTGTCATACGGACAGGAGAGGGGATGGCCAGGCTGCAGTGAGACCAGGCTGAGGAGACGCCAACAGAGGGAAGCCTGAGTCCCTTTTGGAAATGTCTCTAATGTTTAGGATTCACGGTCTATTACCATCCTACAGGTGTGGATTTTCCTGTGTTCCTTGACCCCTCACCTACTCCAGGAGGCCCCAGACCTAAGGTTCCAAAATGATGACAAGGTTTCCATCAGAACAAGGGAAGTCCTAGCCAGCGAGTAAGTCTGTCCCTGGGGCCTGTGACTTCTGTCCACGAGCTATGGGTGCAGGTAAACACACACAGGTGAAAGGGACACAAAGCATCACTCCATTTAATGCACCCAGGAAGTTATCTGACAGGCAGAGATTAAGTTCTGACTTTCTGTAAGATGCCAGGAGGACATTTAATTTGGTCTTTTTCATTTTATAATTAGAGATGAGGTCTCACTATGTTGCCCAGGCTGGTCTTAAACTCTTGGGCTCAAGCAATCCTCCTGCCTCGGCCTCCCAAAGTTTTGGGGTTATAGGAATGAGCCACTGCGCTCGGCCTCATTGAGTCTTTCAAACTCACACTGAGCATCAGAGTCTGCGGGGACCTAGAATCCGTGCCTGCCAGGAGAGGTGAGTCCAGCAGGGAGACATAAGACAGATCAATAAGCTCCGTCACCGAGCATGAATGAAGCCTTACAGGACCCCCGTGAAGACAGATGTCAGTTCTCTAAAGAGATTCTTACTCTCTTGTCTAAGGTACCACACTCCCTGATGGTGTCAGCTGATTCCACACTTACTGAGGAGGTGAGTCCACCAGATGGTATGACTCACATACCTAAACCCAGACTCATCTTCCCAGGAGGAACAAGGCGGTGGCCTTGCCGGCCACTGCACACACATCTGAGCGGTTGGGAGGCTTCATTCTTTTTCTTTTTTTTTTTTGAGACAGAGTCTCGCTCTGTTACCCAGGCTGGAGTGCAGTGGCACAATCTCGGCTCACTGCAAGCTCCACCTCCCGGGTTCACGCCATTCTCCTGCCTCAGCCTCCTGAGTAGCTGGGACTACAGGCGCCCGCCACCACACCCAGCTAATTTTTTGTATTTTTAGTAGAGATGGGGTTTCACCGTGTTAGCCAGGATGGTCTCGATCTCCTGACCTCATGATCCGCCCGCCTCGGCCTCCCAAAGTGCTGGGATTACAGGCGTGAGCCACCACGCCCGGCCTGGGAGGCTTCATTCTTAAGGAAGAAATGTGCCCTTGGCTGAATGCCTCAGGGTAATGAACCCACTCTTTAAAATCTCACCAAAACGATCACACGTTTTCACTGTGCTGGCCCAAGCTGGCAGCCAGAGCTTGATGGCCAGCAGCTGCCCAACGCCATGGCACTGGCTGGGCACCGCAGGGGAGAAGGGAGCGGCTTTCACTCACCAGACAGTGGATCTCTGCCAATCATCAAAACATTGGGCAAATTCATTACAATCAGCTGCTGGAGAACTTCCTGCAGAAACAAAGGGGGAAAAGATACCATTAAGAACCGGAAACAAAAATAAAGAGGGATTAAGTAAATTACAAGTAATGAAGCCCCCGGATGGGTGCACAGCCATCCCGTGGTGACTACGAAGGTGCTAATAATGACAGCAAGGAGCATGTAAGATGCAAACAAACATGAAAGCCAAAGCCTAACTGTATTTCTGTCTTGATGGTTAGCAAATAAAAAGTATGTCTACAAGAGATTTAATGGGGTTATGAAAAAAGAAAAAGCATATTTAAAAAATAAAATGAAAGCTAAAGTTATGTCTGCATAGGTAGAGAGGCCTTGGAAAAAAAGGCAATAGATGATATGCTAGGACAGCAGTATGATGTTCCTTTTTTAAAAGATACCCTTATTTTTATTGTATGGCTTGTGCAATTAAAAAATAAGGAGGCCAGGCACAGTGGTTAATGCCTGTAGTCTCAACGCTTTGGGTGGCTGAGGCAAGAGGATAGCTTGAGGCCAGGATTTTGAGACCAAGCCTGGCAACATAGCAAGACCCCATCTTCACACACACACACACACACACTCTTAAATTAGCCAGGTATAGTGGTATGTGCCTGGGATCCCTGCTACTCGGGAGGCTGAGGTGGAACAATTGCTTGAACCTGGGTGGTCGAGGATACAGTGAGCTATCACACCACTGCACTCCAGCCTGGGGAACAGATGGAGATCCTGTCTCCAAAAAAGAAAATAATAATAAGAAGAAATAAAGATTAAAGAGATGCTACTGAGCCTTTCTAATCTGATGGTTCAGGATCCAGCACTAAGCAGGTCTTTGGTACAAGTTATAAATGAGGAGACTTCTCTCATTTATAGCATGGGCTTCCTAAGCGAGGGATACATCAGAGCTGCCCTGCCCAGCCAGAGGTGGGCCACAGGCGATGAGCTGCCTTCCTGCCCTCACACCAGCAGGCTTGGAGAGAAGGCCCAGGCATCAGCTATCAGTCATGCCCGCTCGTCTGGGTACAGGCTCTCCTCAGCGTGCCGGCTCACAGCCCAGCCTACCACTTACATCCCCCTAAATATTTCTCGGGGCAGATCAGTCTTCTGTGCCTAGATGCACCACGTCGTTCACAAATAAGGAGATTTTAAAATTCCAATTCTGGCGGGGCACGGTGGACACGCTTGTAATCCCAGCACTTTGAGAGGCTGAGGTGGGAGGCTTGAGCCTGGAGTTCAAGACAAGCCTGGGCAACACAGAAAAAACTCGGATCTACAAAAATTAAGAATCAGCTAGGTGTGGCACTGAGGCCTTGTGGTCCCAGCTACCTGGGGGGATTGCTTGAGCCCAGGAGTTCCAGGCTGCAGTGAGCTATGTTGCACAAGTGCACTCCAGCCTGGGTGACAGAGTAAAGCCCTGTCTATAAAAAAAAAAAAAAAATCCAATTTTATGGAAGACAAAAAAGAGGGTGGGTTTCATAACTACTCTAAAAGTGGCCACTATAGAAATTCTTCACCAAGAAAGCTCCTCTTAGGCCTTTAAAAATGTGTTTCTGTTGAGACACAACTAGTTTCGTAAGTCGCTCTATTGCATAACATGCGGAATCTCTATATCCAGTATGCCGCTAACTAGCACTCGAGAAGAAGAGGAGGATAATTACACAACCCACATGGCCTGGGTGCGTATCTCAGACCATCTCTGAGTCAGATTAGAACGGGGGCCGAGGCCGCATGCCGGGAGAGGCCAGCACCTGCAGAGAACATAGAAGATGGTTTTCTCGTCCCTCCTTATTGTCTTTCTATGCTCCTATCTACACTGCAGGAGGGGATGTTAAACCGTGAGGTGTACCCCACTCCTGAACACACCAGCCCCCCTCCACTCAGTGCTGGAAATCATATTTCTCCATTATCCAGGGTCACATGTCACCGTGTCAGCTAATGCTTTCTCAAACATGTCTCAGCTGGCAAATATCTGTACGTGTTGGACAATAGTGTGAGTTGTTTAACAGCCTCAGCCCTCCTTTAGGGCTTGGGAAAAGTCAATGTGAAAAAATTGTCTCTTCAATGCATGAGTTCGCCAAAGGGGTCCAACACCCTTGCCCTACCACCCCCGGCAAAATATACCAGTAAAATCAGTGAAATCTGCTTTCCAGCTAATTTACTCAGTGAAAGGAGAGTGCCCAACGACATGAGCCTGTCCATCACACAGCTCCCTCCCAGCCTCAAGACTACACTCCAGGCTGGGCGCAGAGGCTCACGCCTGTAATCCTAGCACTCTGGGAGGCCAAGGTGGGCGGATCACCTGAGGTCAGGGGTTCAACACCAGCCTGGCCAACATGGTGAAATCCCGTCTCTACTAAAAATACAAAAATTAGCCAGGCCTGGTGACGCATGCCTGTAATGTCAGCTATTTGGGAGGCTGAGGCAGGAGAATTGCTTGAACCCAGGAGGCAAAGGTCGCAGGGAGCCGAGATCACGCCACTGCACTCCAGCCTGGGCAACAGAGCAAGACTCCGTCTCAAAAAAAAGAAAAAAAGAAAAAAAAGACTACACTCCAGTGTTCCAGTCAACCCAAAAAACAAAGGTCATCACCAGCAAACCAGCCACAGTCCCCTTTCCAACTCTTGGCTAGCTTTCTTCTGCCATTTGTCCAAGCTCAGCCCTGTATCAGGGTGAATGTGTTTATAAGCGAGATGCAATATGTGAAATCATCTTGTTTTGTTGTTTTGTTTTTTGAAATAATCTGAAGGTCACTGCAAAAGATGCAAATTGTTATTTTTATGCGAATGTTAATCTAAGCAAAACACTGCTGGAAATATTGCTAGAAAATGTATGTGTTCTCCTTCCAAAACAGGATGTTTAATTTTGTCTAATCAGTACTTTCTAGTTTTCCCACAAGAAACGTGTCATTTCTGCAATTAAGAAATAACGTTTTGCCGGGCGCGGTGGCTCATGCCTGTAATCCCAGCACTTTGGGAGGCCGAGGCGGGCGGATCATGAGGTCAGGAGATCGAGACCATCCTGGCTAACACGGTGAAACCCCGCCTCTACTAAATATACAAAAAATAAGCTGGGCGTGGTGGCGGGTGCCTGTAGTCCCAGCTACTCAGGAGGCTGAGGCAGGAGAATGGCGTGAACCCGGGAGGTGGAGCTTGCAGTGAGCCGAGATTGTGCCACTGCACTCCAGCCTGGGTAACAGAGCGAGACTCCGTCTCAGAAAAAAAAAAAAAAAGAAATAATGTTTTAAGAACAGACAATATCTTTCTGAGTTGTTCCTTTCAAAACACCATGGTTCTCCTAAGATGTAATCCTATGGCCAAAGCTACTCTCAAGCCATTAACTGGTCCTCTTAAAGAACCATCAATCACATTTCCAGCAAAAACTGGCTCAGATGCTAGGGCTGTCCAGCAATATACATAATTGAGACACATTAATTTCAAATTTTCTATTAGCAATCTTTAAAAAAGTAAAAAGAAACAGGTGAAAATATTCAACTTTAATTAAGCCAATATAATCAAAATATAATCATTTCAGCCCATAATTGACATAAAAATGTATTGAGATATTTTACTTTTTTTTTTTTTTTGTAGAGAGGGGGTTTCACCATGTTGCCCAGGCTAGTGTTGAACTCCTGGACTCAGGCAATCCCCCCACCTCGGCCTCCCAAAGTGCTAGGATCACAGGTGTGAGTCACCTCGCCTGGCCTTTGCATTCTTTTTCCATACAGTCTTTGAAATCAGTGTGTATGTTAGTTACACTTACAGCACATCCCAATTCAGATGCTAAATTTTCACTGGAAATACTTGACTGTTTCCAGATTTCACAAAATCTAGAGTTGAAAAAGTTCATTTGTTGGAGGTATAATATGCTGAGATTAAGAAAAAATAATAAAAAAAATTTTTAAGAAAGAAAAAATAGACTTGTATTCCCAGGTTGTTCCAAACACATTTAAAAGTTTTCCTACAACTGAACTGAGTACCAGTTTTTAAATTTAAATGAACTAAAACAAAAAATTCATTTCCACAGTCAGACTGAGGTATCTCCAGGCCCTGAAGGCCACATGTGACTGGTGGCTACCGGGCCCCAACACCAGACCTTTGCCCTCCCCTTCGGGGAATGTGGTGGGGTGAGGGGCCTCTGGGCTGGCCCTCAGTCTGACAGGGACGTGAGGAGGCTGCTGACGAGGGGACCCTCCCACGTGGCATCAGAACAGAAAGCCGCTCACTTGGAGGCTGCAGCTGATGCTGTCCTGCCAGGGCAACTGGTCACACCCCAGCCAGCCACCTGTGAGGCAGGACCACACCAGGCTGGAGAGTGCAAGCCCAGTGGTGCTCCGGACAGGCCCCCACATTTGCCAGCGAGTCCTCCTTGTGCCACTCTAGCCTTTGCAATGGCAGAAACAAGTGCCAAGGCAGGCTTGAGGGACAAACGACACACACCAGCCTCGCTGAGGCCTCTGTCTTGTCACCGGTCCTTGTGGTCAGATGGACAGGGAAGAAGAGGGTCAGGCTTGGCGCACAGCCCTCCAAGGGAACTCCCTTCCACAGAGCACATGGTGGGGGTGCGGCATCGCAATCCAGGGTAGATTGCACTCCTCCCCACTCCTCCCCACTTCTCCTTTAGGTTTGCTTTCGGATCCTAAAATAAGATTTTGCTTTTCATAAATGACTTGCTTTTCAACTGCATCCTGGAATGACTCCTCGGCCAATTAAATGCTTTAGACAAACAAAAAGAAAAGTCAATGAACAAAGGGTCAGAGGCAGGTGCATTTGTGTTTTGGATACTGCAGGGGCCACTGGAGTCCCTAGGGGTTGGGGGAGAGCAAGGCTGAAAAGCACTTTGTAATCTCACAAGGGGAGAGGGCCCACCCACCTGACACTACCCTGGCCTCAAATCTAAAATCTAGGCTCTTATCAGTCACCCCATGGGGGAGGGTTGCGGTGGGCCAGGACCCCCTCAGGAAGCATCTGGCACCCCGGCAGGAAGGTGGCAGGGGCAGCAGTTGTGTCTGCACACAGTGTCAACAAGCCTCCATTCCCAGCTCCCGACCCAGATCACAGGAAGCAAACTGAGGGTGGCCCAGAGCATGCTGCATCTCAAAGCCTGTAGCGGTGGCTTTCCAAGGTCACAGGCATAGAGTTCTAAGAACAGAACCAAAGAGAAAGCTGATTCTATTAGAACCTGCTGGGGACAAACATGAATGTACCTGTTGAGAAACCGGGACTGTCCCCAAAGCACAGGATACAGGTGTCCCACTCCAGGCTCCATAGGCGATGAAGCTCTGACGGGGGAGGACAACATCAGATCACAGAGGCGCCTGGTTAGGGAGTGACACCCATGCTGGGTGGTGGGGCCACTGCAAACAAGACCAGCGTCCAGACCAATGGTCTGACGCTAAGCACTTGTCACTGCTGGCTCCAGGAGGCCACAGGCACCCTATGGTCCCCTCCAGCCTAAGTGCTCTCCTCCTCTCCTCCAACTCCCTCACCCCTCACCCCTCCCAGGCAGGGTTCACTTTGCTGGGGCTTCTGCCCTCCTGAGAGGCAGAAGGACAGAATGAGTGACAGGCAGGTGTCTGGAGCCCGACACCTCCAAGCAGGTAGGGATCAGGACGGGATCCACCTCCAAGCAGGTAGGGATCAGGACACCTCCAAGCAGGTAGGGATCAGGACGGGAAGGGACTGGGATGGGAAGGACCCAAGGAAAGGGGCCTGAGCGCCTCCCTTCTCCACCTATGATGGCCCCTCACGCCCCACATGATCCTGTATGGCTTCTGGGGCTTGTAGATGAGGTTCATTTTCTGTTTTGTCCAGTTGAGGCCATTAAACTGTTAGGGGGACAGGCCGCCTCATTCCTTTTCAGCCAGTCTCTGTCTGGGACTTAGAAATAGTGCATCCACTCAGCCATGTTCCTCATGGGCTCAATGTCTTGGAGGCCCTGAACTGAGCCTGTGCTTTCTTTTGGGACCTCCTCCCTTGGTTTGGCAACAAGGTACTCAGCTCAAGTACCTTAAATGACATCCTTAGCCCCACTCTGAGAACAAGTATGTAGACCCCAACTCTGAGTCAACCATCTACTATGCAATCTGTCAACCACAGACTATTAAAGGCCCTAAACTTCCCCAAAACTTCAAACGGAAGCATGAAAGAGGTGTGAGATTAGAGAACAGTACTCTTAACAGTCTTGCTGCAAACTAACGCTGGGGAACGGTTCAGGACGCTATGGCCACTCATCCCATTTAGGAAGGCAGCAAAGAGTGCTCAAAGGTGTAAAAAGATACATAATTGTATGTACAGTAGGAAATGGATGTTGAAAAAAGAAAACAAAACCTCAAAGGAACTATATTACACTAAAATGACAGAATTTTCTTTATTAGAGTGATTAGGACAAGAGCAAGTTTCCTCAACATTTTCTAAATATTCTGTAAAGGTTCTCACAGAGACCGTATAGTCAGAGGCATCTATTTACTAGGTATTTCAGCTGTGAACATGACAGACCCACTTAAAAAATACACACACACACACACACACACACACACACACACACACAGGGCTGGGCATGATGGCTCACGCCTGTAATCCCAGCACTTTGGGAGGCCGAGGCAGGTGGGTCACCTGAGGTCAGGAGTTCAAGACCAGCCTGGCCAACATGGCAAAGCCCCACCTCTACTAAAAATACAAAAACTAGCCAGGCACAGTGGCATGCGCCTGTAATCCCAGCTACTTGGGAGGCTGAGGCAGGAGAATTGCTTGAACCTGGGACGCAGAGATTGCAGTGAGCCGAGATTGCACCACTGCCCTCCAGCCTCGGCAACAGAGCGAGACGGTCTAAAAAAATAAATAAATAAAAAAAAACAAGAAACAAACAAAAAACATGTATCTGTATCTATATCTATATATCTATATCCACTCTTTCCTCTGAGACAATTCACCAACTATCCAAGATGAGGAATGAAAGTAGATTGCCATTTTAAATAACAGCCATGAAAAGCAAGCTGCACCTTCAAGCATCTTCTCATCAGGAGAAGCAAAGCCTCTTGATTGGGAAGAACGGATGGGAGCCAGGAGCACCCAAGGGGTCTGTAACCAGTGAAGGGGGACAGGGTCCTGGGCGAAAGGCTGACTCTCAGGGTACAAGCCCTGTGAAGACAGAGCCTCGGAGGTCCCAGAAAAGGCCCACTCAACACCTGAGGCAAAGTAAGGGCCTCCTGAAAAGACTTAACATCCTGCCAGGGCCATCTCAACCTCTGTGCCTGCTCCAACAAAAAGGTTATTTTCTCCGCAGGTGGGAGAAACATTACAGTCCTGGGAAAGATGCAGGTGGAAACACCGTTCTGTGCATGTGGCAGAGGTTAGCTTCAGTATCCACTGAAAACACTAGGACGGTTGGACCAAGAACAATGATTTCACGAAGAAATGGGAAGAATTATTTTTCTCCTTCTAAGTAAAACTGAATCTCGCAGCTTGATATTTTACCAAGAAGGAAGAATAAACGCTGCCGAAAGCCAAGCGTTTAGGCCCAGGGGATGCCCCCCATGTGGCTATGAATGGGAGCTGCTAATGCAGAATAAAAGAGAGGGAAATCCCAGAAAAGTTAAGACGAACGCCCGGCACAGGCATCCAGGATGAAGGTGACGCTCACGGTTGCCAAGGAGACCAAAATGGTCCAAACAGCAAAGAGAGCCTTCCACACAGCCAAAGCAAAACCACAAAGAATGCCACTGTTGACCCACACACGCTAACAGTCAAGACTGAAACAGCGGAAGCATGAGTGACGTTGGCTTCGCAGGTGCACCCAGCACACCTCTAGACACCGTCTTCTCTGGTGCCCAAAGCCAGGGGATTTTCTACACCTTTAGGTCTGGTCTGGGGTTCAGATATTCAGAAGACACGCACTGTGTACACCTTGCAGCGAGCTGAGAACTCTCGGCCTGTCTGGGAGGGAGGTAGACAGTGGCAGCACAGCACAGGGAGTACTGCCAAACTGCCCAGGCAAGTCTGGGAAGGCTTCCCAGAGGAGGCAGCTTCTGAGCTGGGCTGTAGAGAATGCTTAAGAGTCTGACATGTGAGGGACAGAGCCAGGAAATGTATTAACTGCTAAGTGTCGGCAGCAAGTCAACCCTTCGGCTACCCTAAGCATCAAACTGAACTATCTACATTCTCTGCGCTTCCCACGAGGGTGCCCTTCCTCCCACAGCCCCATCACCACCAGATTACCACCTGCCAGACCCTACTTGCCCTCCAAAGCTCAGCTAAAACGCCCCCTCCTCTAGGCAGCCACCTGATGCCTGATGATTTTTTTCTCCCCCGAACTCCTAATGCTTCATCAGCCCCCTTCTGTAGCACTTTCTACACTGTGCCATGTCAATCAACTCCCCACTCCGAAGTGGCAAAAAGCTGCTAATAGTGACAGTTGGGAAAATTAAATCAGAAAATATTCCTCAAAATATATATTGAGTACACAGTTTTTAAAAACCTCTTTTGTGGAGGAGGTGTCTTCTCTGTCTCTTCCATGTTGACAAGGGAACCAAGATCTGAAAACCGACTGTTCTGCTCTATCACTGCAATGAGGGTGGTTTCTCAGCTAATTCCCGTGCCTTGAAACCTGGAAAATCTGACACCATATTCCTTAAGATTCACAGCCTGTAGCTGTTAACAAAAGTTAAAAACATTTCAGAGTGGGAAAAAAAGCTTCGAATTTGTTTTAGAATTTTCCATTAGAACTTGTATAAGTGGAAGATTGAATATAGATTTTTAAAAACATTCCAAAGTGAACTGGTAATGCTGGCTTGAATAGACCATGCTTTCAAACTGTAAAATCCCAAATGCAATAGTTTTATGAGCAAACTAAGCAAAACTAAATTAATTTTAAATTCCTAAACTACAGAAGTGACTTCAGACAGGAAAGGCCCCGCACGTATTCCAGTGTTCCCAATGTCTAGTCCAGTGCTCTAGGAGGGGTGTCGAAACCCTGCATCGATTTAACACTTCCAGAAACGGCATGGTGCTGGCTGTGCTTCAGGCAGGCGGGATGCTTTTTGAGGGCCCCCAAGAGAACCCTGTAGTCAGGAGGGATATTCCACAGATCTCCTTTGCAGGTGTTGGAACATCCACGCTCATGCCACTGATTAACTCTCCGCAGGACACATCTCACAACCTCTTCCTGGATTTGGCCAGAAGCAGCCCCTGAATGCATCGCAACAACTTGATGGCCAAAACAAAAGCCACCTGACGACCTGGCACTGGCAACCAGCCAACCTCAGGCTCTGTTAGCAGAAACACCAGACAGTGAAGAGGTTCCATCTCCTTTCTCCTCCTTCCTCCCTGACATTCATGCGAGGTGGCCAGGACAAGAATTATGAGCATTTCCAGTGGGAGGGAACAGCCGCAGCACAATGTCGCTGATTGTTTGCCAGCAGGGCCTGGAGCAAGACCAGGGTTGGAACCTCAGGCCTGGAGAGCTTCCCTCATAGACACCGTCTTCATCACCTGATGCCCAAAGCCAGGGCACTTTCTACAGCACAGGCCCGCCCCAAACCTTCAATAACAACCCACGACACAGCCTGTGGCCCAACCCCAGCCAATCACACCCGCCACGGTGTCACCCCATCGGAGGGCAACAGGGACTTGACCCCAAAACCAACACTGTCTGGGCTGGGCTGCTAACTACAGCTGGAGTACAATTTTCTTTTTCTTTTCTTTCTTATTTTTTGAGATGGAGTCTTGTTCTGTCACCCAGGCTAGAGTGCAATGGCGCAATCTCGGCTCACTGCAACCTCCACCTCCTGGGTTCAAGCAATTCTCCTGCCTCAGCTTCCCAAGTAGCTGGGATTACAGGCGCCTGCCATCATGTCCGGCTGATTTTTGTATTTTTGTAGAGACGGGGTTTCATCATGTTGGCCAGGCTGGTCTTGAACTCCTGACCTCAGGTGATCCACCCGCCTCAGCCTCCCAAAGTGCTGGGATCACAGGTGTGAGCCACCGCGCCCGGCCAATTTTCTTATTTTTTATTCATTATTATTTTTCTTTTTTTTAACCTCTGGAACACAGCACATTTTCTAACATAGCCACTGAGAGGAAAACCCAAGCAGTGGTTTGTCCTCGCTGCCTGCACAAAGCCCGGGCCCACATGCTTGTAACTCCATCTGCACAAGAGGTTCTCCTCTCCACCCAGTCCCTCTTCAGGGCGGGGAGTCCTGGCAAAACGAGTGGCAATGAAGTGCTTTTATGTTACGAGGCTGTCATGTAAAGCTGCTGATAGATTCAATCCATCTGTTCCACCTCATTTCGATTAATCCTGGGATCCCTAGGGCCTGAAACCAACTGCAATCTGCACAAGCCCAGGAGCGCCGGCTCCCCTAACAAGGCCACCCGTGTCTCCATACCCAGCGACCAACTCGGCCCGGCCGAGGCCACCATGTCATCAGAAAACCCCCTCCCATGGAACACTTCCTAACTGCCTGTCCTCGTGGCCGTGTTCACAGAAACAAACATAAGTCCGTTCTTTGTTCACAGAAAGGAAAACAAATATTTCCTTTGAGCTGACCCAGGAGGAGGAGAACCGCTGGGAAGGAGCACCTAGAAACTCAAACACTACCATGTGAGGGCAGAGCCACTAAGTCCTGCCTCTGCCTGTAACCTACTGTGTGGCCTCAGGCAAGTCACAGTCCCTCTCTGAGCCACACCCTCATCTGTACCAGGATCAGGACTCCACAGTCTCTAAAGGACTTCAGTCTCCTTCAGAAGGGGGAAGGGAGGGGCTGGAAAAAGAGACGCTGCTGGCAAGAGAGGCACAGCACATCTTTATGGCGTTAACTCGGCTGCCAGCTCTCACCAGCAGGCAAGTGCCCACGCGTCCAGAAGAACTCAGGGAACCCGGGAGGGAGGGAACCAGAGGATGTTTCAAGTACCCCCAGGAGCTCCTGCCACCTTCCCTTTAGGGCTGTGTGATGCCCTGGATTGCTCTGTGGGCCGACTTGTCTTATCTGATGCCAGGAAGGGCCTGTTCTGAGCCCAAGCCAAAGAAGGGGGCGGGGGGCAGCCCCAGAAACACGGGCAGAACACGGCATTCGACTCCTTGGAAGAGAACCTTTGCCCATAAACGGTAGTTCAGGAATCATTTTACAAGAGGAATGCAAGCCGGGTCTCTGCATCGGGCTTTAGGAATGACCTGCTGCAGTGATGCCTCAGCAACCACAGGTGTGGATGGTAGGGGAGGGGAAGGCGGGTCAGCAGGTGGACACATCCGTGCATACAGACCCCAACAGCAGAGGGATGCTGAGAATCTGCATTTTAAAACCAAAAGAACCATCAAGATTATCCATAGAGTCAGGAAACTGAGGCCCGGAGCAAAAAATGACAGAGGCGTAGCCCCACATTCGGGTCTGGAAACCCAGGTCTCCTTGGACTCTGCCCTAGGGCTCCTTATGCCACACCAGGAAGCTTGTATCCACTCAGTGGTGTCTGCTGAGTGCATGCCATGCCCTAAGGTGTGTGTTTGGGGTGAGGCAGAAGGACTTCAAGGATTAGGCTAGGGATGGAGAGCAGGGCCCTGTCCCCACAGGACAGCATCTGCAGCAGTTCTGGGCTGCCCTGTCCTCTGTCCCTAAGTCCACCCCTCCTGGCTAAAATGACAGCATCGGTGCTCCAGTGCTTGGAGTTGATATAAGGGCCCTGATTTTATGGCTGTGAGGGATCGTATGACTGTGACTTCGTGGTGGTAGAGTCCTTTTTTTTTTTAAGCTTCTTGGCAAAGTCAGTATTTTTGCTGATGGCTGGAAAAGTCAGTAGTTCTGCTGATGGATAAGTAAGAAAGGGGCAGAGAAAGTGTGGCCAGAGGCAACTACGGTATGCATGCAGGGTGGGCTGGGACAGGCATGACCCCCCCCCAGCCAGAGTGAGTGTAGCCGTCCCATGGGAGGAGCTATGTGCTGTCCAGGCCCAGCCGGCCTCACCCCGCCGGTGGCAGAAGTACAGAGGCCGGCGGTGGCAGGAGTACAGCACAGACCAAGACCACAGTCTTGGTCCCGAGGAGCCTGTGGAGTCACAGACTGGGACCAAGACTGCCTCCCGCACCCTCCAGTCAGAGGTGGCTCTAGCTGATTTCCTGGGCGGGCACCTATCTGTCCTGGGCACACCCTCCCCAGCTCAGCAGAAGCAAGGCCTTCCTCGTCCCAGCAAGTAGCTGGGCTGGGGGAACGTGGCGCCTGCCCACACAGTGTCCCATGTCCCACTCCACCGCTCACCCACCCAGGCCCACAGGCACCTATGCCAGGGCAGGGCTGGGGCCACGCCACACCCTGGCAGCCCTCACCCGGTGGCCTGACAATGCCGCTGCACTCCTAGGCACAAGTTGGAGCGGGATGGTGGAGGGCACCTAGGAGCCTCCAGCAGTAGATGGCAGCCCAGACCACCCCAGCCTGCCGGGTGGGAAAGGCAGGCAGTGGGGGCAGCCAGCCCCCAACCCCATGCCCCAACCTGAGCCCAGGCCTCAGGGCACGAGCACCACAGCACAAGAGGCACCAGCATTCCCGAGTGACCAGGCCTCCTTGTCCAGTGTCCCAGGGCAGGCATCTGGAGGGCAGGGAGAGCTCCTTGAGGAAGGGCAGCCATTCCCTCTCTCATTTATGCCACATTTCCCGGGCACCTGCTGGGTGTCTGATGGCATGCCAGTTGGGAGGTGGAGGGTATGAAGCCAAGACTGCTGCCCTCAGAGCCAGGAAACAAAGACAAGGAGGACAAAGCCTGTGGGATGGCGGACAGTGAGGGGCCCAGGGTGTTTGCTACAGGGCCAGGTCCTGTCCTGGGGAGCTCACAGCCTGATCCCACCAGCAAATCCCACCAGCAAGTCTGGCACCCTAACAGAGGGATGGCAGGCACCTGAACTAGGGGACTGGGAGCAGAGGAGAGCGGGGAATCCAGAAAAGCTCCAAGGAGGAGGTGGCTGGAAGCTGAAATGGGAAAGAACGAGGAGCAGGTGCCATCCAGGTAGATGGCAGTGGTGGCGGGGGGCATGTGTTAGTTCAAGGAGGGCTAGGAATAAAGGAAAAGGAAGACACAGAAGGTGCCCCCACCTTGTGTCTCCGGCTACAGTCCCACGATGAAGGACAATTGAGAACCAGATGTGCACGGAACCACCGTTCAGGGAGTCTAGACCCAGCCCCGTCTGCACGTATCTAAACGGTGACAGCAGCAGCTTTGGAGTCCCCTCTGCCAGCTCCACCACCACGTTACTGCTGGGCCTCAGCATCAACCCCTGCCAGGTGGCCAGGCAGGCAGGCATCACTTAACCCAGTGACAATCAAGCCTGTGCCTGGCATGAAATCAGGCCCCCAGAGGTGCTGGCTGAACCTGAGGCCTTTCCTACACCGTCAGGTTTTGCTGGGCACTATGCTCTCAACATGCTCAGGGGCGACACACCGTCCTCCCTCCTGCTTCAACACAGGGCAGCTCTGCAGGGGGCAAACACAGGAAGCCACAGTCAACACAGTGAGCCCATAAAGGAAGATGGTCCCAGCTACCTGTGTGTGTGAGGAGTGGGGTCCATTCTAGAGATCCCCAGGAACACACAAACCCTCCCCAGCCCCCGGGCTCAGGACCAAGGAGGAAGAACTGAGCCAGGACATCTGCTGGGGCCACCTTCTCTCTTCTCCCTCTGGCCTCAGGAGGGCCAAGAAAAACACACACGATACTGGTGGTCTATGGTGGTCTGGACTCACAAGCGCTGGCTTGGACGCTACGCTAAGAACATTAGGGGCAGGTCTGGCCCCGGGAGCAAGTGTGCCATGGTTCATCAGTGACATCTGCCTGGGGCCAAGCAGAACTTGTGCTGGGCAAATGGCAAAGGATGAAGAGAAGGAGAAATTCTACACACACGGGAACCAAGACTCTCCAGTGTGGATAATTAAGACTGTAATTACCCCTCCTTAGCCCCCATTCGCCCCTCCAAAAAAGTTTTCTGGAGGAAACAGACAGTAGAGCAGACATTTCATGCAAACTGGTCACTTTTCGTTACAGGAGTTTACAGTAAAAGATCAGACTTCATCTAGAGAGCAAGAAACTCTCTATTCTATCACCAAGAATGTATTCTATAGCAGGAAACTGGGGGAGGGCACATCGGGACACAGTTGAAAAGCCGGGGAGGGGGAAGGTTCAGAAACGACAAGTTTCTAATGACTAATATCTCGGCAGGAAGTGAAAATCTCAAAAGATGTTATCGACTTTGCAGCAGCTGTCCAAGTTCGGGGGTGGGCAGGGGTTGGAGGTGACCTGGCAGCCCAGCCGGTCCCCTGCCCACCCGCACTGACAAAATCCTCTCTGTCCAGCAACACTTGCCTCCAATGCCTTCCTCAAACCCCTCCGCCGGCAATGATCACTTCCTCAGCAATCAGTGCTCCCGGGCCCCTCTCTCGTGTCCCCGCCTGAGTCCCACACAGGGAACTGAGATCCTCAGGGTCCTCGGGGCAGATGCTGGAACATGCTCACCTCTGAATCCCCCCAGGGCTCTGCACAGTGTGGCCCACAGCAGATGCCTGCCAGCTACTGGTAAATGGAACTGGCTGCGGGGAGGAAGGCCCTGGTGAGAACAGAGGCTTTGGGACCGCCAACTAAATGCACCCTCCCCCATCTACAGTGTAAAGAACACTTTATTTCGAACAGCAATAAATCAGCATGCTGCATAAACCAGGAGCTCGGCTAGACACACTGTGTCTATTACCTCTCATCCTAACTCTGGCAGGCAGTAGCAGGGCTAAGCCCACCAGGTATCTGCTAATGCAAGGTCCACTTGATCAACAGGTATTTTTGATTGCTTGGGATATTGGAGTAAATGAGAGGGCTAAAGAGGTAAATATATGTCACGTGTGTGTTAAGAAGCAAAATAAAGGAACATAGGAGGAAGTGACAGAAAACATAGCTCTTACAGACAGGTGGTCAAAGAGGGCCCTCGATGAATCGTCAGCTGAGCAAAACGCGAGTGTAGGGAGGGTGTGAGCCAGGCGGACAGGTGGAACTGGAGAATCCCAGGCAGAGGGAACAGCCAGAGGCAAGGGGTTGCAGCCAGGACAGGCTGTGCAGTCCTGCTGGGCACAGAGCCTGGGGTGGCCCAGCTGACCTTTGAGGCCATTCCAACAGTCTGGCAGTGTCTGCAGTGGTCTCTGCGGTCAGGCTCATTCCGAAGCCTCAGGAGGCACAAGGAGCTCTCACACAAGTAACTCACTGTGATCCCAGGGGTAGTTTAAGCATGGGTCCTAGGCACAGATGACTGGTAGTGGTTACCTAGAGTTCTGTGTTGAGAAGGATTCTGAGGGCAGATCTGGGCTCAGAGACAAAGAGGGCCAACATTGGTCAATGGTGCCTGTCAGAGCCAGCAATGAAGATGTGGTGACACTCCCTTATAGAGCCCAATGGGACAGGCGCTGTAACACGTATGTGGTATACAACATGCCGAGGGGATGTGGGCAAAACACCAGGAACTCTCTCCACTAGTTACGAAGCTACGGACTAAACGTCCTCTGCTAAACCAGCCTTACCCTTTGAGTCTCCTTCCTGGGCTGTGGGCTCCTGAGGGTGGCGATCTAGATGGTCTCGCTCCCCAGGGCTCTCCCAGGGCCTGGCACACAGCAGGGCTCAGCCATCATTTGCCAAACGAGCTAATGAAGGGCCACAGGCCCCAGGGTTAGCATGCGTGTGTGTGTGTGTGTGTGTGTGTGTGTGCGTGTGCGCGCGCATGTGGGAGAGAGAGAGACAGGCTGTGTGAACAGCCTGAATCTAAAGGACTGGGACAGAAACAATGCCCTTCAATTAGACCAACTGGACCCCTGCTGTGTGAGGCTCCGAACTGAGGACTCCAAAAAAAATCAAATCAAATCAAATGAAGCTTTTTCTTCCTTCCTTTTTCCTTTAAGTAGGGAAGCTTTTCTTCAGATGCGAGTGAGGTGGGGAAGAGGGGGGTGGGCAGTGGAATCAAAGAGCGTTCTCGGGGAAGTAGGGAAGGGCAGGCGCACAGACCCGCCCCGGCACCTGCTCACGAGGCAGACCAGCTGCTCTGGCTTCACCGCAGGGCCAGCCGAGAGCCCACACTTCAGGCAAATAAAAGCACCCTCACCAGCTGTTCCCATGCCCAAGCCAAGCAGGATGGCAGTCTGTGCCAGCGCTGCCTCGGCAGCAAGTGGACTCTTCCAGCCCAAGCCACGAGATGAGGGGAGACTCAACCCTGTCCGTGCCCGGAGCACCTTCCCTGTGCGAGGCTCCTCAGGACGAGTTGGGGGCAAATGTCTCCTTCTGATCTGACCCTTTCCAGCTGGCATGCAACTTCTTGCATTCAATGGGGCAGGTGCCGTAACTGTGCCCATTTTACAGAGGAATAAACTGAGATACAGAGAGTAAGGATGTGTCCTGGGGTCACATGACTAGAAGTGGCAAGGCTGGGGCTGGAAACGTAGACCTTCCAGCCCCGTGAGTTCACAGGAGAAGAGGCTTGAACCCAGTCAGCCAACAGCCAGCAGCCCAAACGTATCTGCAGAGGAGACCTGAGGAACTGGGAGGTGCAGAGCACTCTTTAGGCTGTGGCGGCCAGGAAAGGCCACACTTGTCACTCCCACTGCTGCCCCCAGGACAGGGTGACAATCACAGGCCAGGCTTCTCTCCTGTGAGCTCAGTGCCTCCTGAAACACCCAGCTGCTCCTCGCAGGGCGTATGCATGTCTGGCTGGTGGTGGGGGCGCTGTCCGCTCCTGCTCCCCGACCTTGGTCGCCATCTTCTGTGCTTTGCACACTCATGACTGCCTCGATTTTATATCCACTCATGTGTTCATTCACTCACCCAACAAGCGTTTACTGAGCCCCCGTCCCCTCAAGGCATGTGCTAGGAGCCAGGACGTGATGGTGAATGGAAGCAGAGAGGACTCCCGCCCCCCCAGGGACCATAGTCAAGGTCAAGGTAGCGAGGGGCTTTTATCCACCGCTGTCTCTGGAGAGCCCGCAGGTGGGAACACAGCCCTGGTGCGGCACAGGGAGGCTCTAAACAAACATTCCCTGCATGAACGCAGAGGTGAGAAGGAATGCCGGGAAGCCTGCAGCTGGGCATCCTGAGACCCACCTGGCAGCAGAGGCAGAGAGCAGAGATGCGGAAGAGTGGCTGGTGCTGTCTGTGGGGAGGCCCAGGAGTCCCCTGGATGGTGCCCTCCCACAGGGGCCATGCACCCCCAGGTAAGCCCAGTGTTGGCTCAGTCCCTAGCTGGCTGCCCACGACACCCAGGCCTGCCGAGGTAGGAAAGGATGTCTGTCCCTCAGTCACACTGCCGAGCCCCTGAGGTTAATATCCCAAAGTGACTGCCACAGCCCCGGCCACCCAGACCTGGGAAAGCGGGGCTGGCCCCAGTACATCGTGAAGAACTGCTCCAGGTGGGCAGACTGGCCACTCCACACCCACCTGAGCAACGCTGCCCCCCCCCCCGCCCACTATCACAAAGTGGCTCCCACCCTGTGTCCACTGAGACACTTGTCTTGAAGAAAGGAGAAAAAATGAAGAGAAACCGAAGCCATGAAAAAGCACCCTCACCTGAACAAACAAGCTCATCCCACCTCAGACTGTCTGCCCTGAGCTTTTCTCAGGAGGAGGGGGTGGCAGTGGCCACTGAGGGCTGGCAGCATCAGTTGCCAGGGACAGGGCATGGGTGTCACGGGAGCCCTTCAACCTATTCCTGTGTGGCAGGCTGAGAAATGAGCTTACTCTTCCATAGCGGAGCTCCCAGCCCGAGGCCTGCCGTGAAGATGACAGACAGTTCACGCGCATGAGAGCCGGAGTGATGGTGCTGAATGGCTGACGATCTATGCCACTTAGCTCTGATGTCGGCAAGCGTGGTTATTCACTCCCTTAACCAGCAAGCAAGTGGAGTTCAGGGGGTTAAGGGATGCACCCCGGTCACCCGAGCATGGGACGCATCGTGAGACTCATCATCGGTTCTTGAGAGTCCAGATCTCTTGCTAAATGCAGATGGTCCCCCTCAGTGCCACTTCAAGGTTCTGACTTTTTTAACCCACAGGATTCACAGTATAATCATTATGTACCCAGAAGTGCTAAGAACCATGGTGGGGAGGGTTACAAGATGCACCCCTGAGAATTATGTTCATCTGTGAGTAACAAAGACCTTAAAAATTGTGACTTACACAAGATTGAAGTTTCTCAGGAGGCAGCCCAAAGCTGCTATACGAGCCCCCCAGTGCCGGGTGTCAGGGACCAGTCTCTGTCTGGTTGCCCCTCTGTGGGGACTGGACCTCCAGCCATTACACTGCAGTGCGTGCAGCAGGGAGGAGGAAGGGGGAAGGGAGGCGCGCTGCCTTCTCCTTCTAGGAAGGCTTCCCAGGAGCACGTGACGCTGCTCCATACATGCCATGCAGCCACATGGCCGTGCCTAGCTGAGGGGAGACTGGGGGTTCTTTAAGTAAGGAAGACGAGGAGAGTAGGTACAGAATTGGGCAGAAATCTGCCACATTAGAGGAGATAAAACATGACCTCTGGCCCTGTGGAGATTACCAGCTCATTAAAAGACACACGCACATGTGGAAATTATTAGTGGGTGAGGCCATCTATAACAAGGCACTAATTGTGTGACACAGATAGGAAACAGTAGTTGAGGAAGTGCAAAGCCACAAGCTGGCAGAGGTCACTACAGCCAGCAGGCATCCTGAAGTGGGGAGCCCTGAGATAGAGGGACAGGGGGTGACAAGAGAAGCAGGGGAAAGAGTAACTAGAAAAGCAGACTCCACCCCCTCCCCCAGTGAACGCCAGGCCATCACAGCCTCAGCTAAACCAGCTCGGGGCCGGGGGAGCGCTGGGCCTGACACGCACGGAACTGGGTTAATTGTTCATGGCAGTCCTTGGCTCGGGACACTCATCTTTGGTTTGCACATGGCCCACTTCCACTTAGTCACTTTTCACAATGTAATAACCACCTGCACACCCACCAGCTGAAACAAAGGCTAGGGCCTTGACAATAACCTACAGCCAACCAGATGGCGCCCCCAGCACACCGCCACCTCCTCCCACCCCAGACACCAAAACCGAAATGAGAAGTACACATTCCCATGCTCTTTTTTACGCAGTTTTATTGCATCTGTAAATTTTCCTAGAGAGTACAGTCATTGTAGTTGCTTTTAACTTTATTTTTAAAAGGCACAGTGCTGTACGTCATCATTGGGAACATGCTATTTTTACTAATATTTATGATATTGCCAGAATCCACCTACATCACTGAGTTATGCTGCAGTTAATTTGTTTGGACAGCTGTATAATATTCCATTGTGTGACTGTGTCTTCGTGTATTCATCCCTTCTCCCACTGATGGGCATCTGGGCAGCTTCCAGGTTTCTGTTATTGTGCGCAGAAGGGCTGTGAAGTCCTGGGCATCCATGTGCAGAAGTTACTCCAGGATACCCCTAGGAGAGAAATCAGCTGGGCCACAGTACGGTGTGTGGATGTGGAACTTTAGGCATTACTGCCGGAGAGTTTTTCCAAATTGAGCACAGCAATTTGCATTCCCACCAGCAGCTGATGAAAAGCAGAACAGCAAAAACTTGCGACACACTGGAGGCCCACGAGAGTTCTGATCCCTTCTCCGACCCCTCGTGTTACTGGTCCCTTGACAGGGAGCAAACAGACGCATTATGACCCGGCATCACAAACTAATGTGTGGAAGGGCTGGGTCTTGTCCCCGAGCCAACCTGACTCAAACCCCAAGCTCCTGGCACCAACGCCTCCCATGCCTCAGGGCAAGAAGCCACAGGGGGAGGCAGCTCTGAGAGGCAGAGGATGAGGTTGCAGTCAGAGGATCACATCAAGATGGACACCTCCAGAGGGTCAAGTTCACGGTCAAGGGCTGAAATGCAGACACTCCCAGACCAGTGTGTACAGGATGTGGCCTTGGCCACCCGGGGCAGCTAGGAACTAGGCCCACACATGTGCTGTTGCAAGGTCTTCTACTCCGGTGTTTCTCACTCCATGTTTACTGCCTGATTCACGTGCCTCCAGGGGATCACAAGAGCAGAAGCGGGACGCTGAGGGTGTCTCCTGGGGAAGGAACTCCGGCCTCGGGCTCGCCTCCTTCCCCTCCGCCCCAGCACCCATTCTCCTTGCTGGCTGTCAGTGCCACTCCCAGAATAGCCCACAGTGATGGCCTTCCATGGCCAGGCCTGGCAGCCACATCCTGTGCCCGGGCCTCCCGCGGGGGTGTCTTGTTCACTGTCCACTTCCACCGGGTTTGCTTGAAGCCAATGCGAAAAATCAAACGCTGTGTCTGCCCGCAACAAGTTTAGTTACCGGAAAAAGGGTCTATCCTGAAAACAGGATGAGAAGATTTTACTAAAGGAAAAGGGGTTTGGGGGCTGAATACAGGCTCACTATGGGATATCAAAAGGGGTAAAACTGTTGGGAACTGGGCGAGCCCATCGTGAGAACCACCTCCACGCTGAAGGTCCTTTCTCCTTACAGGGGTCTCCCTTGCCAGCTTCCGGTGCAGGGTCCTGAGACAGTCAGGGTCCCTCCCCCACCTCATTCATTTCCTCATATTTGTTTTCACACATATATGCTCAATCAATATTTGTCTAGTAAAAACAAAACTCACATTACTATTTATGCAAGAGTACAAATAACCTTTGTAAAACTGTTAATAATAGGATTCAGCTATCTTGGGGCGGCTGGACATACTGCAGCTTTTCAGAAAACCTTACATAAAGCACACCAGTGTTCAGCTAGGAGGCGGCGGCAGCAAAGTCCCAAGAACAAAGTGCTGGTGTAGGAGTCAGGCCCGCATCTCTAAATAGGTAAATCAGTTTTTAAAAGAGTGCCAAAAATTACATGCAAGCCAAAAAGTTGTCATTAGAATTCTATACACTTTAAAAACATTTTTATTGTGAAAAGTCTCAAATGCAAATAAAAGCAGACAGTACAATAAGCCCCTGTATACCCTCCAATTCAACAACAAGCAAGATTGGCTCCATCTATCTTTTTTCCCTTTGCTGTAAAGGGAAAGAATTTTAAAGCAAACTCTAGCATCGTGTCATTCCACTTCTCCATCAGAATGCGCCTCTAAAGAATATTGGCATTTTCTTACATAACCACAATTACATGCTCTGAAGTTGTTTTTTTTTCCCTTATGTGCCTCTTAAAATGAAGGCCTCTGTATGTGTTTGGAGGCCAGCCCAGAAGTAGGGGACAGAGGGAAGGGGCGGGGGAGACCATGGAGAGAGAACTGTGTTGGTGGAAGCTGCAGCCCCCAGGGAGGGTTTGTGATTTGCACACCCCGTGTCCTCCCTTCTGTGACTATAACCACTAACCACCAGCCAAGGAGAATGGGAACTTGGAAGGCTGACAACGTGGCCCACCAATCTGGTAAGGGTGTAATAGCATTGCTGGTGGAAAAATTTAAGTAACTCTTCTAAGTGCCAAACTGATGCCCCTTCCTGCAAGAAAAATGAGCTACACACAGGGCTGTGAAGTAGTGTGTGCCCTGGTCCACCCTCTGTTTAACCCACTGAAAGCCACTGGTCCCATCATGGGAAAGGTTACCTCCATCACTCAGGGGCTCCCAGAGAAGCACCTGTGGGTGGGCAGAATTGAAAGGTGTGGGGCTTTCCTGGTGCGGTCTGAGTCTTCTGTCCCCCAGCTTGTCCTCTGAAGGAGACTGTGACCCACCAGACTCTTCATGCCTCTGCGGGGGTGAAACTCCAAATCTTAAACAACCTGAGCACAGGGTACTGGGAACACAGATGTGACCAACCAGCCCACAAACTTGGGGAGGAATTTTTTGGGTTTAGGATGTGATCTTCTCTACATTCTCTACGCCCACGAAGTTGCATCCTCTTCCTGCTACTGAAGAAAAATGCTTTCAAACTTGACCCAAGAAGAGAGAGGGCAGCAACACTTTCTGCCCCAGGCGGCCCCTGCAGGGGACTGCAGACCTGTCTTCCATCCAAACCGGGCCTTTTGGCCGGGTGCGGTGGCTCATGCCTGTAATCCCAGCACTTTGGGAGGCCAAGTTGGGTGGATCAATTGAGGTCAGGAGTTTGAGACCAGCCTGGCCAACTTGGTGAAACCCCGTCTCTACTAAAAATACAATTATCTGGGCATGGTGGCGCGTGCATGTAATTCCAGGTACTTGGGAGGCTGAGGCAGGAGAATCGCTTGAACCCAGGAGGCAGAGGTTGCAGTGAGCCAAGATCGTGCCAGCCAGGGCAACAGAGCAAGACTCTGTCTCAAAAAACAAAAACAACAACAACAAAAAACCGGCCTTTTCTTGCGAGACTCAGCTCACTCCTCTCTCCAGTCCGAGCCCACCTCCCTGCCTCCTTCCTGATGCCTTCCACTGTGTATTTTCTGAACAGCCCATTTTATCATGACATCTTGTCTTCATTGTTTCACACTTTGTCTCATCCTCTACTAGGATGGGTTCTGTAATGTCAGGGCAGTAGAAAGAACACTGGGTTGGATCTCAGCCTTAGGTTTTAGTTTCAGACCTGCCATTAAATACTGAGACAAGTCACAATTTCTCTGGGCCCTGGTTTTCTCATCTGTAAGATGAGAGATAGCAAACACTGTGTATGGAGCGTTACTGTCCACCTCCTGCCCCCACAGCAGACATCACTAATTGATGAAGCACTCTTTTCCACAAATCTCAAGGCGGAGGCCTCATAATCCTTCTCAACACAGCCCTCTGGGCAGCCACAACCAATCAACTCAAGATTAAACCTATCTGCCACTCCCTGGAGCAGATGGTTTCCAGGGACCCTTTCAACATGGCGGGCCCCATGACACAGCACCTTGGAGATTATGCAAAACATGAGAACACAATCTTTCCCCAGCTTATCTGGACTCTAAATTGGCCTTCTTTGTCAGGAATAACAGACCCTGAAAGGTTCTTCAAAGTCAGGTCCCTAACAAAGCTGTTCCATCTCCAGCTCAGCGTGTTTCCCTTTGTTCTATAGGACATGGGTCCTATAGACACCATCCAGCAGGTGAGGCAGAGATGACCCAGAGAAGAGGGAGAAATACACAACCACCAAAGCTGGGGATGAAATTAAATCTGACCTCAGCCCAAGAAGTAGGTACAGGCATGCATAGATGCTCCCAAGGACTACCTGGCCTCCTACAGAAAATTCAAGGGATGACCTTGTCTTCTTGGACTTTTGGCACAGACTCAAGCAAACACTCCAAACCCAGGCTTTAAAATTCTCTGCTTTATCTCCTGCAACATAAAGACTAGGGCCTCTCAGAGCCCAGGTGTCATCTGATTCTGACTCTTTAACAACCAGTGCCACAGGCCCCGGAAATCTGAAAAGCCCTGGGCTGTGACCCTCATCCTACTTACCCAGGAGGCCACAAAGCACGGGCCTGTCAGTCACTATCCCTCCCTCCATCCTCCAAGGCTGGGGTTGCTCCTGCCTCCCTCAAAGCCTCATCTTAAAGCCGGATCCTACTGAAGGACCCCAGAGCTCCAGTGCACCCCTTCCCAGCACCTTCCAGCCCAGTGCCTTCCTGCATCACTGCAGCCTCCAGCTTTCTTATAGAGCCCTATTCTCACCATCTGCAGACTTGGAGCTGGGGAAGCTGCTTCTTAAAGGTAAGAGAGTCACCCCCTCGCACCCTGGCTCTGCCAGGCCTGGAGTGCCCAGGGCAATCCATTCCACAGAAAGGCTCATCTCCCAAGGAGACTGCCCAAAGCCCAGGCTGGCCATGCTGCAGTGAGGGGTCCAGCCAGGAATCTCAGGGGGCCATGAACGGACCCCCCAAGCAAGACTGTCTTTGCTTCCACCAAACACCACTACTTTGATCAAGGCCTCCTCCCCAGCACCAAGGAATGAGAAAACCCCTCCCTCTTTCTGCTTGGGCACTCAGGTGTCCGGGAGGCAGGAGAAGGGGGAGGAGAAAGCGGGGAGCCAGGGACACTCTGCCTCCTCAGAGGTCGCCAGGCACTTATTAAACCGTCTCTTCCTTGCTGGCTGAGGATACTCCATAGAGGTATCGGTTTACTTTGCAAAACCAGTTCTTGCTGCTTAATAGTGTGGGGCCGGCTGAATGGCCGGTTGGAAACCAGACACCCCTGGGAACAGCCCCATTCCTGGGGAAAGGAAGCCCTGGGAAAAGACACAAGCGCTCCCGCAGGCCACAAACCATTTTATTACCCACATTGTGCTGTGATATGGAGAGGGTCTCCAACGAAGAGGACCTAGCACTGGAAGGTGATAGCCCCAGAAGAGAAGAGGCTTCTTTCTCACCGTGAGGCAGAAACAAATTTATCTGTATGTAAACTTTTCCAGTAATGGGTGATGCTGTGACACCTGCAGAAAGCAGCCTCCCTCTGTTTCTACTATAAAGGCCCATTCTGCAGGCAGTGTGAGGGCACCGCCTTCTGGAGTGCCACACCTGGGTACCACAGCACACTGGTGCATGCCGGGAAGATGTTCCTAGGGCACCACACCTGGATACCAAGAGGACTGGTGCATCCAATTAGACCGAGGTGCAAAAGCCAATGCATCAACATCCAAGCCATGAAGATTATCCAAAAACTCTCAGGTGCAGGCTAGGCGTGATGGCTCACACCTGTAATCCTAGCACTTTGGGAGGCTGAGGTGGGAGGATCGTTTGAGCCTAGGAGTTCGAGACCAGCCTGATCAACATAGCGAGACCCCCATCTCTCTCTCTTTTTTTGTGTGTGTATTTGAAATTTTTATTTTAGGCTGCAAAAACAAAAACAAGCAAACAAACGACAAATAACTTGAAAATAGGCTTGTCAAATGATGTAAATTCATCCTTTCCAGGGAAGCAGAAGGTAGAGCATCCTGCTTCACTGCTGCTTGCACTCTGCTGGGTTTTGATCCTTCTTTGGGTCATAGTCTGGATCATTTCCCTCATCTCCTTCTTCTTCCCCTTCGTCATCTGCTTCTTCACCTTCTTCATCATTAATCATCACCCCATCTCTTAGAAATAATAATAATAAACCAAAAATTCTCAGGTGGAAAGACTATGACCTTCACTATTGTGCTGCACACTACACACTGGCACAGGAGGAAAGGGTGGCCGGCCTACCCTCAACTGCACAGCTGGGACGTCCATCAGCTGCTCTCTCCTACACTTGTGGCTGCTCCATGGTGCAGGGCCAGTTGGGGAACCAGGCTTGTCAATGTGCTGTGAACAAGCCCAGTGTGCTGCTGGACTCCGGATCCTGGGGTCCTCCCCCACTCCCTTCCTGGCCATAGACAGCCCTAAGGGTGGATGAGGCCCACTGGTGATGCCCCAAACCCTGACCCTCAAATCCACAGCTCGGGGGTGGTTCTTAGGGCACCATCCACCCAGCAGCAAAGGATACTACAGTTCCTATCCTCTAAAGATGACAAACTTTCTCCTTTCAAAGCACATTCTCCCCATGAAGAAATGCAGTGTGATCCCTTAGATCCCTGGAAGCCTTTTCTAATGAGCCACATGGTGAGACCGGCACTACCAATCCTTTTCTAAGACAGACAAGGTCCACCAGGACACAGCACGCTCAGGTAGTTCTGCTTTGAGGTTTGGGTGTGCTGCTCTGCAAGACCCCAAAGCACACGGAGCCCACGTGGAAAGTGTCACCCACTGGCCAGGAGGTTTACCTAAGAAGTCTACCAATGAATGCCAGCCCACCACAGCCAGGGCCCCTTTCCATCTCTACCCCAGACTCAGGGTTCTCTCACCCCACAAGTAACTTTAGCACAAGAAATGCCCTCACGGCATCTACTCCCCACCACCCCCACCCCATCAGGCCTCGGTTCTGACAGACAGCAGCACCCTGACACATATTACGAACGTGGGAGCCTCCTACAGCCTCAGTGAGAAGGTTCCCAGGAGAAGGAGCTAACACAGTGCCAGATGTCTCACAGCTTGCCCAGCCCTGGGAGGGCCCACTTGGCCCACAGAAAACCTGTGTTTGGAGAAGGGCCTCAGGTCACAAGGTGGGCGGTAAGGCCAAACTCGGACACCAAAAGCTGGTTGCCCCTCTTTGGTAGTCCAGGGTGTGCTGAACAGAGGGCTAGATATTCCAGGGTTTTAAAAGCCTGCTTTTGACCAGGCGTGGTGGCTCACGCCTGTAATCCTAGCACTTTGGGAGGCCAAGGTGGGAGGACTGCTTGAAACTAGAAGATCGAGACCAGCCTGGGCAACATAGCAAGACCCTGCCTCTTTAAAAAAAAAAATTAATTAATTAAAACTAAAAGCCTGCTTTTGTCCTGGGTGGGGCATAGGGCTTGCTGCCTATGACACATCTCCACCTCCTAGGAGAATTGTCCACATGCATTTTTATATCAGAGGCCACACAGTACAGAGAAAAACATTGGGCCAGGAGCAGAAAGGCCTGTATTCCAATTTCAGGTCTGACACTCACTAGCCATGTGTGACCCTGAGCAAGCCAGTTAACATCCCAGGGCCTCATTACCTATCTGTAAAATGGGGACAATACTTCCTGAACCATCTACTTCATACTCTTTATAGATCCTGTGATGACTGAGCTCTTTCTATGATGAGTCAACAATTTAAGAAGTAGAGCAGGCCGGGCGCGGTGGCTCACGCTTATAATCCCAGCACTTTCGGAGGCCGAGGTGGGTGGATCACTTGAGGACAGGAGTTCGAGACCAGCCTGGCCAACATGGTGAAACCCTGTCTCTACTAAAAATACGAAAAAAAAAAAAAAACCTAGCCGGGCATGGTGGTGGGTGCCTGTAATCCCAGCTACTCACGAGGCTGAGGCAGGAGAATCACTCAAACCCAGAAGGCAGAGGTTGCAGTAAGCCGAGATCACACCTTTGCAGTCCAGCCCAGGCAACAAGAGTGAAACTCCATCTCTAAATAAATAAACAAATAAATAGTAGAGCAGACCAATGGTAGAACCGACAGGGCCTGTGCACATCTGCGCATGCCACACACACACCTGCCACGGTGGCCATGGCTCATTTGCCACCCCGATGTGTGACCCTGCTCTGGAACCTGACAGTCTCCATGCTCGGGCCAATCTGTGTGTTTTCTGCTCATGCAGCTTGCATGCCACCTTTTAGACTTTCCACCATGGCCAAGCCCAGTGTTGGACGTGATTGTTCAAATGGGAGGGAAGCCTTGTGGATTCCATCTTAGAGGCCAGCACACTTTCTCCTCATGCCCAGCGACAAAACAACCCTGGGATCTGCGTTCACAGCCTATGACCCAGGCTAGCCCCACTTTAGGGGCTTGGGACCAACTAAGTCATCTCTGCCAGAGAAGGTAGCCAGGACCCACTACAATGAGGTAGTACTGGGCATCCTCTGTGATGAAATGCAAAAGTGGTGGTAATTGTTAATATTTGTGTACTAAGCGCCCAGCACCATTCTAAGTATTTTAAATATATTAACTTATTTATCCTCAGTCTAACCTAACCTTTTTGTGATTCCCACTTTATGAATGTGGAAAATGAGGCATAAAGATGCAGAGTGACTCGCTCAAAGTGGAATCAGCTTTTGGCGCAACTGTCCACATCCAAAATGCACAGCCTAACGCAAGGACTTGTTCTGGGAAAAGAAAATCAACCATGGGGCTCTAAACACACAATGTTTATGCAAAGATAATTTAACTCCTTTGTAGAACTGACAGTCAGTTTCAAGGGGCTGAGCTGTGTTACTGAACGTCTCAGCTCCGTTCCCACAACCACAGAACCTCTACGGGTTGTCATGGAGAGTGCCAACGTCCGGGCCATGGAGGTTTGGCGAATTGGCTCAGATGACAGTTACACTCCGCTGCGTCTTCTTCCAAAGGCCCAGTCAGGCCAAGCCACCTCCGCAGCATGTGTGGCGGGAACCACACACGATATAGACAAAACTGCTCCCAGGAAGGCAATGACAGTTGCCGCCTATAAGAGCTCTCTTTCTGTTGCCCCCAGATTTCCAAAGCCAGATGGAAACTGACAAACCTGAACTCTCTTGCCTGCTAGGTTAGGCCCTGGACAAAGGCACTAGGAGGCAGACTAGACAGGCCTCCTCCTGTTGCTCTGACCATAAGAAGTGCACGGGCCAGCTGTCGCCACTCCAGGGACTTTCCACAAGGCTTTATGCAGCCGCAGGAAGATTCCTGGCTGATGCCTGACAGGGAAACAAGGAAAGGAGGCAAGGCAGCACCCTGAGAGACAAGATCCAAGATGCTGATGGCATGGACAAAAACCACTTAATGGCCCATGTTTCAGTTTTCTTGTTGGCTAAACGAGGAGCAGCCTGGGCAGGATCAGCAGTGCCCAACCCTGGCTGCACATGGGAATCATCTAAGACAACGGCTTTTAAATAATACTGACAGCCAAGCCCACTTGGGCCAGTTAAATCAGAAACCCTCACTCTACAAGGGGTGGGGTCCGGACAATGCATTTTAAGGGCTCCCCATTGGTTCTGCCTTGCGGCTGGGGATTCAGGTCCCTGCAAGCTTGAACATTCCACTGCTGAGTGAAGCCACACACCATCAGGACTTGCTCTGAAACCACCTCCCTTAGAGTCACCATTAGCCTAAACACAGAGGAGCAGTTACCACGCCCCAGTGATATCCCCACTGTGCTGTGGCCAGCAAGTGGGAGACAGCCAGGGTGTGAAGGGCCCTAACCAATGTATGACCAGATTTCTGTCATCTGTCACACAGGAGTGAGCTCCAGCTCTGCTATTAACTCACCATGTGGCCTCAGCCACCCCCCCGACTCCACCTCCCATGTAAAATGAGGGGACTGGGCCTCCTGGCTCTAGGCTGCCTCAGCCCAGCTTCTCAACGTTCTTGACACTGATGCTACAGCCTCCAGGCCTCAGGCGCTCAAGGCCCAGGCAGGTACCAGGTAGCGCCTGTTCTGGAAATGTCCAGGGCTAAGGTGTCTGCCACAGCAACACTAGATCCCTCTTTTCCTGAGTGATCTGAACTATAGCAGCCTTGAGCAGACAGTGACCACGTCTGCTGCCCAGGGCTTAACTCAGACGCTCACAGTAAGCTCTCAAACTGATGTATAAACAAGAAACACACACAGCGAGCTGTCAGCCACTCGCAAAACACAGAGAATGACTTAAAAAGGATCGAAACACTCAAACACGTGACGTTTCAACCAAACACAGACTGAGATCCGCTCTAACTGTGGGCCATGATTCAAGCACACTTGCAGCGAGGGATGTGAACTTCTCCCTTTGGGGCTGGTGGAAAGGGCTTCCCTGGGTATTAATAGCCCTCAGCTGTCCCCACGAAAGCCACAGATTCCCTTCCCAGGGAAGGGCCACAGGCTCCGCAGGGAACCCTGAAGCACCTGAACGTGCTGAGGTAACAGGATGGTGCATGAGTCTCTGTCTTCTTCAGACCCCTATCATTCATGTGACAAAAACAAAAGACAGAAAATAAAGCACCGAGGGTCCTGATTCTGCTCAGCCTGTCAGAATATTAGTCTGCATGCCAGCCCAACACGAGGTTCAAGTGAAACTGAAGTACACAGAGACGCTCCTGTCCCCCCCTGAATGAGGAGCCAATTAGTTCATCTGAAGACCTGCCTGGCCCTTATGGCCTCAGCAGCTACTAGTCAAGTGGAGTGGGGGTAGTTTACAAATCAGGGAGGGACAGGTACAGTGAGGAGGGAAAATGGCTCCATCCAGGCTTCCTCCGAGTCCAAATGTTAAAAGAGAAGAGAGGGTCATGGGCTCTGACCTCTGCTCCATCCTCCTCCTGGCCTTCCCGGCTTCCCCAGGGGAAAGTCAACAACTGCTCTTGAAGATGTGATTCCAAGTTCAAAGTCAAGGTCACTGACCCCAAAGGCTTCAAGCAGAAAGGGATGCTTCCGTGTCTGACAGTTTAGTCCTGCTTGATTTAAGCATGAGCTTCTAAAAAGCCTTGCTATCCTAGGACTATCCATCATCAACAGGAGTACCTTGGCTGCTGGGGCTTAAGAGGAATTGCTTTGATGTGGAAAAACCCCTTCGCTGACTCCAAGTGAAAAAAGGTTTTTGGCCGGGCGTGGTGGCTCACACCTGTAATCCCAGCACTTTGAGAGGCTGAGGCAGGAGGATCACTTGAGCACAGGAGTTCGAGACTAGCCTAGGCAACACAGCAAGACCCTGGCTCTATTTAAAAAATAAAAATAAATAAAAAAGAAAAAGAACGAAAGAAAGAAAAAAAAGAGAAAAGCTTTTTCTCGGCTGTAATCCCAGCACTTTGGGAGGCCGAGGCGGGTGGATCACAAGGTCAGGAGATCGAGACCATCCTGGCTAACACAGTGAAACCCCGTCTCTACTAAAAATACAAAAAATTAGCCGGGCGTGGTGGCAGGTGCCTGTAGTCCCAGCTACTCGGGAGGCTGAGGCAGGAGAATGGCATGAACCTGGGAGGCGGAGCTTGCAGTGAGCCGAGATTGTGCCACTGCACTCCAGCCTGGGCAACAGGGTGAGACTCTGTTTCAAAAAAAGGAAAAAGAAAAAGGATAAAAAGAAAGAGAAAACATAAGAAATGCTGACAAGTCCTGCTCAACTAGCCATGGTTACTTTGCCCCCTCAGTGGGGCAGCAAGTTGCTACTTTCAAGGCTGGGCTGGGGTTCCAAACCCCTTATGATGACTATCACACACATTCTTAGTAAATGCCCGATTCTGCTCCTTGACACAGATTTAAGCACGGCGTCTGGCACATAGCCATATGTTCCACAGAAACCCTCCATCCGCTTAATTTATGCTTTTGGCATCTCCACCTCGTTATCAGACTGGAGAGGGTGGGGACCCTTCTCACTCAGTGCAACACCGAAAGCATGCCCCGTGCTCTGTGCTAAATGAAGAAAAACCAAGCTGGCATCTCAGAGGCGCTCCTGTTCACTAAAGCCTCCCATCACAGAGAACACTGGGGCGGTGACGCACAGGCTGCCACAGGGCCCTCACCCATCCAGCCTCTGGGTTTTCTAACTAACTGTTCCAAGTCAGTGTTGTGGGTCACCAGGAGGCAAAGTCCATGGCCAGCCCACTGCACCCTCCCAGTGGCCGGTGGCCGTACCAAAGTCGCCTTCCAGGTATACATAAGAAAAGCCAGTGGCTGGTCCCATTCTATTACAGGATTCCCGGAGCCTAAGGGAGTTACAAAGAAAAAAAAACCCAAACAACAGATTCCAAAGCCCAGAGAATGGGGTGGAAACATCCTACTTCCTTCTCCTGTTCTCCCATCACCTATCAGAACCAGACAGCGCAGAGGACAGGGGTCTCCAGAAAGGAAGAACACGGATTCGGTCCTCAGGCTCACCACTTCCTTGTTTTAAGGTCTTGGGCTCTGGGACAAGGTTCCCAGGGTCCTTGGTTTCTCTGAACTTTCGTCTCCTCATCTTTGAGATGAGAATAAATGCCACCTAGTGAAGGTGAAGACTGAAATGGGAAGGAAGTAAGGATTCTTAGCAGCAGTCCCAACACCCACTGCCTTCAACACCAAGCGCTTAACACAATGGCAGCCACAAACCAGAATGTTCTAGAAGCCTGAGAAGCTTGCCCATTCACTGGCACCTGTGTGTTGAGCCTCATGCTGGACCCAGGGAATGCAGAACACAGTTCTTTTAGTTTACCATCATCCTCACAGTACAAACTCTCTTCCTGCAAAAAAAAAAAAAAAAAAAAAAAAAAAACCAAAAACAAACAAACAAACAAAAACCCACTGGGTGCCCGTTTTTAATTGTGGTAAAATATGCATAACCTAAAAAAAAAAGCTTAAAATGGTTCAGTTTTAAGTGTATAGTTCAGCGGCATTAAATACATTTATGCTGTCGTGCAACCATCCCCACCATCCATTTCTAGAATTCTTTTCATCTTGCAGAAATGAAATTCTGTACCCCTTACACAAATAACTCCCTGTGTTTCTTGCTTTTTAAAAGCCAGAAGTAGGCCGGGCACAGTGGCTCACACCTGTAATCCCAGCACTTTGGGAGGCCGAGGCGGGCAGATCACTTGAGGTCAGGAGTTTGAGACCAGCCTGGCCAACATGGTGAAACCCCGTCTCTACCAAAAATACAAAAATTATCCAGGTGTGGTGGCGTGTGCCTGTAATCCCAGCTACTTGGGAGGCTGAGGCAGGAGAATCGCTTGATCCCAGGAGGCTGAGGCTGCAGTGAGCTGAGATCATGCCACTGTACTCCAGCCTGGGTGACAGAGCAACTCTGTCTCAAAAAGAAAAAAAAAAACAAGGCAGCTTCCTAAAAGACCAGAAGTTACATGTTCCTGAGTGTACTATATTCCTTTTCCTTGTTTTTAAAATTTTTACTCTACTCTGGAGCTGAAAGTCTGCTTTCCAGCTAGTTTCTTTTTTTTTTTGGAGATGGAGTCTTGCTCTGTCACCCAGGCTGGAGTGCAGTGACACAATCCAGCTACTTTCTAAACTCTTTCCAACTAAATCTGAACATACACTTGGATCTCAAAGTTGCCTCATGAGTTCACTCCCAGGATCCATTTGGCTGTTCCTGACTCTCTGGTGCCTCTGGGGCCTCCAGGGTAGCAGCCCCCAGGCTCACCATGACAGCTGCTCCCACTGACCCTGTTCCCACAACACGGCCACCTCCAGTGGTTCCAGCTCTCCCTTCCTGAACCTGTACCTAGGAGGGGTTCAAACAGACCCAGAACTTAACATGCTCTATAAACTCTGGCTTCAGACCACCCTTTCCTACCACATGCCACCCCCAACCCTGCCAAAACAAAACAAAACAACAGCAACAACAAAAATCCCTATCCAGGAAACCTAGAGGTGGGAGTCGATGGACATGGAGCTCCGAGGGGCTGGCCTCAACCACCCAGAGCAGGGAAGGACACCTCAATTAGGACTAGAGGAGGAGAACCTTTTCAAGGGGAAAGAGAAAGGAGAGAGGCTTCAGCTGGTCACATTTCCAATTCCTTTCTGTTCAAAAGGAATGAGATCAAAAGGCTTGTCAAAGTGGCTTTGCCTTTAGAAATCAATTTACCTCATCTTTTAAACCCAGAGCCGATAATGACCCAGGGTTTCCACACCAGCAATGCATAAAAGGAGGAACACTTTAAAGCCCAGCCCAGCCAGAGGAGCTGGCCCTTTGGAGTTCTTGGAGGCAGCACCAGGGACCCCAGCAAGGGCGGCCCCTCACTGCAACCCCCTCACTCTCACCGTGCCCCTCACTCTCACTGCACCTCTCACTCTCACTGAGCCCCCTCACTGTGCTTCCCGGGAGAGGCAGAGGCTGCCGGAGTCCCCGCCCTGAGTGAGTCTGCAATGTGGGGTGGGACACAGAGAAAACAAGTCAGGGCCAGGGGTGTGATGATGGCGATAATGATGTTAAATTCCAGAGAGTCCTCAAGGCCTCACATAGGGAAAAAGGAAAGGTGCTGGGGCAGGAGAAACTGCAAGGACAGGACGTGTGAGGGAGCAGGAGAGGGACAGACAGTACCGGAGTCCGCTCCCAGAAACGGCCCATGGGCACCGGGCACTGGGCTGGGCATTTCCCAGGCACCAATCGCTCACTGGCTCTCTTGGAATCACTGCAACCCAGGGAGGGGAGTGCAGTCATCACCCCCATCTGACAAAAGAGGAACAGGCTAGGAGGGGCTGGGCCACTTGCCCCAGGTCACACCAGTGTCAGGGCGGCCCTGGAGGACAAGAGGAGCCGCCCCTGGGAGAGGCTGAGCTGGGAGATGACAGGTCCAGGTGCCAGCTGTTCCGTCTGCAAGTGGGATGGGAGTGCCCCCCCAACCCCTAACCCCCCAGCCCTGCAGGCAGAAGGGCAGATGAGGCAGAGGCAACCTGAGTGAATTCTACCTCCCGAAGGAAGAAACAAGGGTAAGGTAGGAGAAGGGGTACAGACAGAAGCGCCTTCCCAGATGGCCTCAGCCCCCATCTGGCTCCCTCCGAAGGTATGGACAACCTGTTTTGGATTAACTGCCCCAGGTGGTTATCAAAATAGCCCAGAGTTCTCAGAAACCACCAACACTTCTTTCTTCTGGCATCTAAGCTTGGGATACTCGCCTCTGCAACTTAGTCCATTTCCATCTGAAATATTCAACTTCCGAGCCTGACCAACATGGTGAAACCCCGTCTCTACTAAAAAATACAAAATTAGCCGGGCATGGTGGCCCATGCCTGTAATCCCAGCTACTCAGGAGGCTGAGGCAGGAGAATTGCTTGAACCTGGGAGACGGAGGTTGCAGTGAGCCGAGATCGCGCCACTGCACTCCAGCCTGGGTGACAGAGCGAAACTCCGTCTCAAAAAAAGAAAAGAAATCAACTTCATGAGTTCTACTCCATAAAATTTGAATGCCACAAATTCTCACCTAAAAACAGGGTGCTAGAAGACCAACTGAGCACAAAAAGTGCCAGCTGCTCCGGAGTTTCTGTCCTTTAAGTAGTCACAATTCCACACTTTAAAGGCACGTAAATCTGACTTGCTGGGCAGAAGGTGAGCCTGTCTGGTTATTAAGGTTTGGAAAGAAGGCAAAAATTTTAGTCTTAAAATTTTAAAGTCATTCAGCCTAAACCTTAGAACGCTCAGGGGAGCCAAGCTGGCTAGACAAAGTTGAAAACAATCAATTTAATTTCCACCCCCCAGGGACTGAGCCTCGCGGTACCTGACATATGGCATTTCCATCAACAAAGCAAACACCACATGAAAAGCCTACAGGTCTGCGTGAAAACAGTAGGGGAGCCCTAAGCTCCAGCCCAGCCCCCTCACTGCATTGCACCTCCATACTGGTTTACCCCCTAAACAGTCAGGGCCTGGGTCCCTGCCATGTGTCAGGGACACAGAGGAACAAGGCAGGTCCCATCCTCTAATTACTCAACAGTCTAGAAAGGGCAGCAGGTCGGGGCCACTTTGCAGGGTCATTTTAACCTAGAGACAGGATTCCGGGCCCAGGCCTGGTGTGACACCGTGTTCACTGATTGTAATGACTTATTCTCTGAATTATTTACTCCACTGAATGGTGGCCTCTATCGTTATGTATCTTGTCATTAACACATGCTCACTGACGGCAGACACATTTCCATGCCGGTGCAGTGACAGACAAAAAGATTCAGTGCCTGCTTTTAAGGAATTCTATTGCTGGTGAGGGATAAAATCGTGAGGCTTCCTTTGATGAGATAATATGTGTAAGTCACTCAGCTTAAAATAAAACGATCACACAGGAGAAAAACACGCAGGGCTAGAGACAGGCACACGTGCACACGCGTGAGATTAATCCAAATGAATCAGAGTGCATTACTCCGGGAGGGGTCCTTGGATAATCCGCTCAGTAACAGATGAACACAGAGTGGCCAGGGGAGGGGGCTTGGGTGGGGGGCCTGCCTGCCACCCCTCTGCCAGATGGGTGGGCATCCTCCCCTCCCACTCACGTGTCCCCCAAGTACAAGGCCTTTGTAGAACCCCTCCTACAACCCTCCCAGGCTGGCACTATTAATATCTCCACTTTTCAAATAAGAAAGACTCTCAGAGATGAAGTAACTTACCCAAGGCCACAAATCTGAGGGGTGCACTCAAAGGAACCCACCATTCAACCTTGTGCCTCTGCAGATGGTGAGGCTCATGGTTGTTTTTCCATTTCTATTTGGATTTGTGTCTCCTGCCTCCCAAGACCCCTATCTGCAAGTAACTGCCCCCTCCGCCTGCAGAATACAGGTGAACAAGTGCGTCCCCTGCAGAGTCAGCCTGGGACCCAGAGCTGTCGCTATTATTATTCACTGATTCAAGAAACGTTTTGTGATCTCATTTGAGCCTCACAACCACCTATAAGGTAATTTTTACCCCTGCTCTACAGGTGAGGTTGGACGATGCACCTTAAGTCACACTGCTGGGAACAGTGAACACAAGCTTCTGGACCAGGGAAAGCGTTCAGGGACCCAAGCTGACACAATGGCAGAGCTCTCGTCATTCCTGCCTTCCCACCTCCCATCCCACCTTGTTCTCTGGCTTCACTTTTCTGGCCTTCGGGTAACCAAGTAAGTCACCACACAGAGCTGGCTCACCCACTTCCACCAGGCAGTGGCTAACCTCATCCCCCCACCGAGAAGGCAAACCTGCCTGCTCCCTCCCCAGGCCACCAGACCCCAAGCCAGGATTGCCCAGCTGCAGCTAAGGGAAGCAACAGGAGGCTTCTCCCTGGAGCTGCAGTGTGCCCCATCTCTTCCCCTACAGAATGCCCCTACATGTAGAATTACCACCCCTCAACACTTAGCCTCCCCAAAACCCAGTCCCAAACCAATAGAACCCTCGCAGTGGAACATGGCAGCCTTGACTCTTTATCTGAAATCTCTGCCCCCCCCCCCCCAAATACCACCAACTCAGAACTGGGGGTACAGAGTGTGGCCCCTTCAACTTTTACAGTACTGGCTGAAACCACCAATTTAAGACCAGCACTTCCTCATCCTCCTTCCCTCGACATTCCTCTCATTACTAGAAAAATAAGACGACAATTATATCGCGAAGGATCGAGGGGCCCTGGATGCCAAGGCGAAGCAGCAGAGAATCTCTGCCGTTCCCAAAAGAAGAGCTGAATAACAAAAACTGCTATGAGCCCTGGAGGGGAGCCACGCAGCCGGCTTCATGGAGAGGCAGAGCCTGCCTGGGCAAGTTCTTCTTCAGAAACTCCTTTTGACAAACCAGTGAGAACATCAAACATGCTGATCCTGGCATTTAACACCAAACCCAAGGCAAAGGAGAAACCTCTGTTTTTTCTTTTTAACGACTTGAGAAATCCATTTCTCTCCTTTCTGTCACAAAAGGAACTGGTTCCTCCTGCCACTTCCTCCCACTCTGGCGTTTAGGGTATGTCCATAAAGTGAGCTGTGTTTCCAACCTTCATTCACGCCCGCATCACTCGATTCCCACAACACTCATCACCCACAAGCGCAGCTTTCAGTCGGAGCTGAACAAGACCTAACTAAGAATGAGCCCGACAAGCACCGGAACACCAAGCACGGCTCACTCGTGGCTTCTGCAAGCTTAACATTCATCGTTTCAGCCATAATTTTTCTGGAAGCACAAATTCAGACCCCTTGCCCTCCGATCAGGGGATCACTCAGCTTCCACTCCCAGAAGCTTTATTGCTTACTTTGTGCTCCCAAGATGGGCTCATAAACACACATCTCTGTAAATAAATGGCCATGAATTAAGAAACAACTTCAGGAGTTCGAGACCAGCCTGGGCAACACGGGAGACTCTGTCTCTACAAAAAATCAGAAACATAAATTAGCCAGAAGTGGTGGTGCATGCTTGTAGTCCCAGCTACTTGAGGGGCTGAGGCAGGAGGATTGCTTGAGCCTGGTAGATCAAGGTCGAGGCTGCAGTGAGCCGTGATCGCACCACTACACTCCAGCCTGGGCTATACAGAGCAAGACCCTGTCACCAAAAAAAAAAAAAAAAAAAAAAAAGAAAGAAAGAAAGAAAGAAAAAAACTTGAGCAAACAGTGAAACAGTCAATACTTGACATGGTAAGATAACCTGTATCAGAAACATGATTCTGGAACAAACACCAATAGTGGAGGGAGAGGGGCCTGGGGGAAGTCCCGATGTGTCAATATCCAGAGGTGGGCAGGTCTCTGAGCAGACCCTGTGAGGCTGCACGTTCTGAGCATCTGGGCTTGGTGCTGTGCCCAACAGGCCCAGGCAAGGGGACAGCCACAGGGGCCTGGGTGGCATCCCCAACACCAAGAGCGAAAGCAAGACTCCTGAGCCAAACCTCCTTCCCGCAAAGGCTGAGGAAAGGATGGCCGCTCCTGAAATAGGAGAAAAGCCCCAGCAAATCAAGGTCTTGACTCAAGTCCTAGAGAAGGAACCCTCAGAGAATAGAAAGACTGTGTACACACACACACACTCTCTCACACACACACACTCTCACACTCATACTCAAACACACACACACATTCTCTCCATCTCCTTGCCCTGGCTGAACTCCAACTCTGCTAATTACATCAAACCCACCTTTCGCCCTCTGCAACCCCTGCAATTAGCCCTGAATCTCTGCTTCCTGCAGCTCTGGGGTGAGGGGTGAAGTCTGAGGCCAGCTGCTCCCTGTTCCACCCTCCGCCCAACCCCGGAAGTTTCAGAGGTGCCTGAAGCAACCCAGTCCCTTCCTCTGGGCTCCAGGCTGGTGTGAAGTCGGGTTATCATGGGAACCCACACTCCCAGCTGGGGGGCACACCACACGCAGCACCCCCACCCCACTGCGGGTGCAGATCCTGACTGGCCCTGCCAGGCTTTACAGGGCAGCAGGTCCACCTGCAGCAAGTTACCTGCCTACATGATTCTAGAAAGCCTGGCTTTTAGAAAGAAGCTTCTCCAAGCAGCTGATGATGAAGAAAACTTGCAGCTTTCTGGGGCTGTTTCCTGATCTTGCTCGATGAGCCTTGGTTTCCTAATCTGTAGGATGGAGACAGTAATTTCTTCTTTATAATACCGAAGTAACAGTGAAAAATGACGAGGCTCTAAAGCCCCCAGCACAGGCACTCAGTAAAGGTTAAGCTCCCTCCCATTCATCTCTCAGCCTTTTGATTTGGGCATAGATCTGAGTCCCACAGTTCCTCGCTGCTATCTGATATGCCTGGACAGCATTTCTTCTAACAACAAAAAGGAGAGAAAAGAAAGGAAAACAAGTCCAACTGGCACTCTAACAGCTTACAGAAACCAAACCTGCCTCCCAAGAGGTTTGGGCGTTCAGCACACCACCAGGTCCTCAGGCCGTTTGCTCCACCCCTGGCCAACAGCCGAACCACTGAGCTTGTAACACCAACACTGGCTGGCATGGTGGCTCACGCCTGTAACCCCAACCTTGGGAGGCCAACGCAGGAGCAACGCTTGAGCCCAGGAGTTTGAGTAGCCTGGCCAACACAGTGAGACCCCATCTCAACAAAAAATTCAAAAATAATTAGCTGGGCATGGTGGTGCGCACCTGTAGCCCTAGCTACTTGGTAGATTGAGGCCGGAGGATCGCTTCAGCCCAGGAGTTTGAGGTTACAATGAGCCATGATCGCACCACTGCACTCCAGTGTGGGTGACAGAGTGAGACTCTGTCTCAAAAATAAATAAAAAGGTAAAATAAATAATTGAAAGAAATACAAGCAGCAGGAGCCAGCAGGACAGGGAGCACCATGGGCTGGGAGTGCAGGCCTTTTGTTAAGTGTGGAAAAGGGGATTCTAGTGGCCCTGAGAGTTGCAGCCCTCTTATCTGGCTGATCAGGAAGCTACCGCCACCAGCCTGTAGCCCTAGGGGCGCACAGGTCTGCTGCAGAGCACGTCTTTCCTGGGCCCAGACGGCCGTTCCTGCTCCTCTAGGGTGCTTGCTCCAGGTGGGCACTGAGCTGCCCACAGCTGAGTGGTCTGCTGGGCTGCGGGCAGCCCTGTGTGCTGGTGCCCTCTTTCCTCAGGGGTCCTCCTCTCTGCGGCCCGCTCTCCCTCTGGTCCTCCCACTTGAGGGACTCCTCACTGTCATCTTGGGGAGTCCCATGTGCTCTGCCCAGCCCTAACCCTGGGGCCTGCTCCCACCTCCTCGGCCGTGGGCAGTTCTCATCCCCCGCACCTGCTTGTGACTCTCGAGTCAACTTCCCCATGGCTCCCATCTGCATTCCCAGCCGGGAACGCTCAGATCCACCTGCCCGACACCGGTGACACCAAGCCGGCTTGCTCCCCACTAAGCCCACTTCTCCACACCCAGAGCCCCAGGTCCACCCAGAGAGCTGCACCAATGCCCCACCCCCCAAGTCACACCAGGAACCCAGGGACCCCTCACCCCTGGATTCCCACATCCGGGCTGGATCTCCATGGAGTCTCCTAGAGCTCATCCTTCTCTCTGCTGCTGTGGCCTCAGTCCAGGGCCCTGCGACCTGCCAACCCCTCCCAAAACCTGTGCATTCTCCAAATGTGAGCAGGAGTTTTCTTTCCTAAGGTCTCTCTTTTAGAAGTTCAGGTTCCTAGGCCAGGCTCAGTGGCTCACGCCTGTAATCCCAGCACTTTGGGAGGCCGAGGTGGGCGGATCACCTGAGGTCAGGAGTTCAAGACCAGCCTGGCCAACACGGTGAAACCCCATCTCTACTAAAAATACAAAATATTTGCCGGGCATGATGGCGGGTGCCTGTAATTCCAGCTACTCAGGAGGCTGAGGCAGGGGCATCACGTGAACCTGGGAGGCAGAGGTTGCAGCGAGCTGAGATCAGCCACTGCACTCCAGCCTGGGCGACAGAGTGAGACTCTGTCTCAAAAAAAAAAAAAGAAGTTCAGGTTCCTAAGCACCTAAGCACAGCCTGGAGCCTCACCCCCATACCCCCAAGAGACGCCCCAACCTTCAGGCTGCTTTATGTCTCCAAAGCTCTGCAGGTGCCGCTCTTCCCAGAGGACACTCCTTCCCTGCCAGTCAACCCCGCCAGCCACAGGCAGACATTTCCCCCGAGAAAGCTCTCCAGGATCCCTGCTCCCCGGGCCTGTGTCTGGCCATATCCCCATGTCCTGCGTACATAGGTGTTATTGCAGCTGATTTACCTGGCCACTCTCCCACCCCACAAAACGTGAGCATCTCGGGCATGGAGAGGACAAGAAAGAGAAACAGAAAGAGGAAGAGCTGGTAACCTGGCAAGTCCCACCCACCTCTGGGCCACCAGAGCTTCCACATCCTGCATTTCCTTCTTCCATTATACAAACTCTAGCTAGGGAATGGGGAACGGGAGGAGGACAGGGGACCCCCGCAGACCACTGCCCTCCTCAGGCACATCTCCCAGCAGTCTGGAAGGTTCGCTCTTGAATACTGAACGGACTGCAAACCTTCACACGGAAGCTGACTGTGACCTCTGGATGGCTGGGTCCACAAAAGCTCCCGCTGCCGACATGGGGACAGAGCCCAGGCCTGAGCTGGACTCCTGGCCACAGCCAGGCCCTGCCCCTAATGGCTGCCTTGTTCTCTAACCCCCTCTACGATTCCCTCAGGCAGTCCTGCTGGAGAGATCCCCAAAAGGCACTCAAGATCTTCCAACACAAACGAAGTCCACCCACCCAGACATCGCAAACACAACCTCAGGGCCTCACCGCCTGGCAGGAACTCGAGAATCTTCAGCATGCAATAGCAATTTGTTAAAATAGCTGCATTTTAACCAACACAATCACAAAGGGTGAAGAAAACACACACGGGCAACTGACCAAAGAAAAAGGAAAAAACCTATAAATAAGGCTATTTTGGCAGTAAGTAGCAAAAATTCTCAAAGTATTCATGTCCTTTGACCTATGAACTCCCTGCTAAGGAAATAAGAACATTTGTTGAATGACTTATGTACCAAGTATGTTCACAGTGGTATGGTTTATAATTCTGAGACAATGATAGTAGTTACACCCACACGATAAAATGTTACACAGACACCAAAATTAATGGCGGGGAAAAGCTTGCTCACTGCATGGTAAATGAAAAAAAGGCAGGTTACAAACAGTATAATGATACGAGCCATACTTTAGAAACACACACACACACACAAAGCAAGCACAAGTACCAAAATGCTGGCAGTGGTATACCTAGGTGTTGAGATAACAGGTGAACTTAAGTTTCTTTCTATTTCCTAATCCATAGTAAGAAATTTTTTTTTTTTTTTTTTTTTTTGAGATGGAGTCTTACTCTGTCGCACAGGCTGGAGTGTAGTGGCGCAATCTCGGCTCACCGCAACCTCTGCCTCCCAGGATCACGCCATTCTCCTGCCTCAACCTCCTGAGTAGCTGGGACTACAGTCGCCCACCACCACACCACGCTAATTTTTTGTATTTTTAGTACAGACAGGGTTTCACCATGTTAGCCAGAATGGTCTCTATCTCCTGACCTTATGATCCGTCTGCCTTGGCCTCCCAAAGTGCTGGGATTACAGGCGTGAGCCACCGCACCCGGCCAGAAAATATTTTTATAAACAAAAATGTTATTTTTAATTTCCTCACAATGTGGACATGAGCTACAAAATAAAAAATATGGCCCTTCTCTTTAACCTTTGAAGTCAAAAGTGGAGAAACTAATTTCTCCTCTGCAAATTCTGTACAACGTATTATTACTCCTAAAGCAAATGCCTCTTGTACCAGAAGCCATTGCCTGAGTGGACTCTAGGTTCCCTTGAATCCTGTCCCTGCCCATCAAAGCAGTTAAGTGGACTAAACCCTCTAGACCACACAAATGAGACAGAGCCACAAGTTTAATGTATTCTTTCCACCAACAATGTCAAATGGACATTTCCTTCTATTCCTGCTTTTGACAAAAGATTTTCCATGGTGGATCATGCCTGTAATCCCAGCACTTTGAGAGGCTGAGGCGGGAGGATTGCTTGAGCCCAGGAGTTTGAGACCAGCCTGGGCAACTTAGCGAGACCTTGCTTCTACTAAAAATCAAAAAAAGCAGCCAGACATGGTGGTGCACACCTGTGATCCCAGCTACTCAGGAGGCTGAGGTGGGAGAACTGCTTGAGCCTTTGAGGTTGAGGCTGCAGTGAGCTATGATCATACCACTGCACTTCGGCCTGGGAAACAGAGCAAGACTCTGTCTCAAACAGCAACAACAACAAAAAGCAAAAAAACACAAATTAAAAGATTTTCCTTCTTCAAACAAAATGTCCACATTTCTTAAAGATAATCCTAATTTTTAGTAAACAGACCATACTTATCTAATACAACTACCACAGAGGCTGACATCTCAGAAACAAGGCTGAGCAGAGGAAGAAGTTACAGGCAGTGTGCTGCCATTTATGAAAGTCTCGTCTAAAGATCACACAAAGCTCTGTGTGTGTGTACACAAGTGTGTATAGTGTGCACACACGCATATATATACAACACACACACATATACACAGCAAGAGGATAAAAGTGTTAAGTAGATACCACCCAATTAATGAGAGGTGTTAACCCCAGGAAGGGAGAGAAGGACAACAGGGCTTAGTAGTGGCTGCTGAGAACATCTATCTCAACAGAAAATTTTTATTTCTTAAAAAAAGGAAAAGTGAGTGTTCGTTATGACCACTTGTACTGTTTTATTTTTAATTCTTCAAAACAATAAAGGAAAAAGAAAAGGGCTGGGAGAAGCTAAGGCACCCGGGCTGTATTTATTCTGCTGTTTCACTCGAGATAAGGAAACTTCTGGCCTTGTGCCCATGCTAGAGGCCAGAAGTCAGAGAGCCGAGCTCAAGGAACCCAGAAATCTAAACTTCCTTGAGCGGATCGTAAACTCTAAATCGCCTCTAAATCTCGCAGTTTCTGGTCACCATGCAACTGTAGCATTTCAGGCCCACCGCCTTTGTTTGAAGGAGGGCACTCAGGAGGCTCAGAAGGAGAGCAGCCTACCCAGAGAGACGGCGGGACCCCAGCCTTGCTGCCTCTGCACCTGGCGAGGAGAGGCACGTGAAGAAACAGCAAATTCCTCATTTCAGAGTGAGTCCTATGGGTAAGTCCCCACATCCATCCAAGGGTCCCGATCTAACTGGGTGAGATATCCACATGTGGACTCGATGACAAAGACATACGTCTCCAACAACACACAGGGAATGTATCCAGGCCACCATCTGAAGTGCTTCCCGCCACACAAAGCCAAAGAAACCTCAGAAACTTCACATGACAATGAGGCCCTTTCCAGACAAGGCGCCGGACTGAAGGTGTCCAGGGCAGGGAATGGGGATGGGATGCCAGGCACAACCCCGGAGCACAGACAGGCCAGCCGCTGCTGCACAGGGCGGACTTCTGCTGGAACAGCCTCACTTTCAGCCTGACTCCACTATCTGCATTTAATGTAAATATTCAAGGTTCTTAATGAAAAAAATGAACCATTACATAAATCCAAAATTTAATTTTAACAAAAGACGGGCCAGACACCGTGAGTCTTACAGGCTCGTGCCTATAAGCCCAGCACTTTGGGAGGCCAAGGCAGGAGGACTGCTTGAGCTCCCAAGTTTGAGACCAGCCTGGCCAACATAGTGAAACCCTGTCTCTACTAAAAATACAAAAAGTAGCCAGGCGTGGTGGTGCCCACTGGTGGTCCCAGCTACTCAGGAGGCTGAGGTAGGAGGATCGCCTGAGCCCAGTGGAGGGGGAGGTTGCAGTGAGCTAAGACTACGCCACTGCACTCTAGCCTGGGCGACAGAGAGAGACCCTGTCTCAAAAAATTAAATTAAATTTTTAAAAAGCCAGATGAAAAGGAGGTTGGCTGTTGAATGAGTAAAACAAGCATCGGAGGACACAGGGTAACCCTGCCTAGCCAGGCCGAGGCAGCTTCAGGCTGCTCAGCAGATGTCCCATTTGAGGGTGCTGTCCTAAAGCCAGTATCCCCACCTTGGACAGGCCAGCCTTTTCTTCTCCAAAATGCAGAGACTGACCCAGGTGCTCTCTGTCCAAGGCTTTGTCCTACTCTGGCTTTCTCTGCCCCTTCCCAGCTACTCCCTCAACACCGCCTGCTCCCTCTGGTAACCTCCTGGTCACCGCATCCTCTCCTTCCCCTCCTCCAGTCTGAGACCCTGCCTTTCTGTCCTGGGGCGATGAGACGTGCACCTGGTGTATGTGATGGAGAAAGGTCACCTGGTGAGGACTGAGCTCCTTCTGCCCAGGAGATCCAGCTCAACGTGACTCTTCTAGAAATCACCAGAAATGTTCTAACCCATTGGTTCCAGTGGTTCCCATGGGCATGTGCGTCAGAAGCACCTGGGGGCCTGTTAAAATACAGACTCCTGACTTACACGCAGGCCCAACAATCTGCATCTCTAACAAGCTCCCAGCGAGGCTGCAGATCTGGGGACCACACTTTTGAGAACCACCATTCTCACCCACTGATTCTCAATCCTGTTGGAATGGTGAGACTCAAGCAGTTGGGAAACTTTTGAAAATGCAGATTCCAGGGCCCAAATCCCAGAAGAATCCAATGCAGTAAGCCAGGAAGGTGGAGAATCTGCCTTAGATGCCGGTGGTGGGATGAGATCTCAGCCACATGCCTCCCCAGGTGTTCAGAGGTCAACTTGAACGTCCTAGTGACACGGCCCATGCTCTTTAGGAAAGGCCTGGCCTTCCAGACTGTCACTGCTCCAGTGTGCCGCAGAGAAGAAGGGGACAGTTAGGGGCACAGAGCCATCTCCTGGCAAACAAAACCCAGAGCCGGAATGCGCGACCTTGATGTGTCTACCAAAAAGCCACAGGTGAGACGGAGGCCCACCCACGCAGCAACCCAGTCAGAGTAAGGAACGACGTTTGTCCCACTTCATTCCAAGCCCTCAGGACCTTCGGGGCTACTTTCCCAAGAAAAGGCCGGGCGGCTGCTTTACGGAAACGTTCTGGAATACTGCTTTACTATAATAACCGGTTGTGTTTGTGCTATAATGTTAGGTGGGAGGGAAAAAAGGCAGGATACGCAATTGTATATATGGCCACAACCACAATGGCATAAAACAAAAACTATTCACTCAAGAACTGAAAGGAAATACTACAAACGTTAACAGCGATTGTCGCTGGATGCTGGGCTGATGGGTGGGTCTTTTCTCTTGCTACTTGTCTGTTTTCTAAGCTGTTTACAAAGAGCACGTACAGTACAACCTGTATGACAAGAACTTTATTTTGTCATAAATCGGAAGAAAAAAAAAACACAGCAGAACACCGTCCACACGGAATGCGCCAGCCCTGAACACAAGCGTCTTGTCAGCTTCCTTCAAGCGGGCAGGACTGAGAGGCAGTGACCACTCCCTGGTCAGCAGCAAGTGCTGTCAGCATACACTGACTGACCATTTGCTCTGAGCTGGGCCAAGACTGCCAGCACACACCAGCCCAGTCCTCCAGGAGCTCCCAGCACAAAAGGAGGGAGAGCAGGGATGCAGGGTCCTCTTTCCACCTGGAAGTCCTTCTGGACCCTGAGGGCGGGCTGGCCATCTTTTACTTTGTGTGGCCACTTCCCATCTTCTGGAACTCTGCACAGTACCCCAAGAACAGCAAACTGCTTCTCAAACCCACACAGTCTCAAGTGAGTGTCAAGTCCATTTTGCCCGGCCCAGAGCTGAATGGACCCTCAGAGTGGCTGGTCACCAACAGCAGAAGTCCTCCTGGACTGGCAGTGCCAGAGGATGGCATCTCTATGGCCTCACTGCCCCATGCTACTCACAAAGTCCTGCAGAAACCTCACCTCCATTTGAGACCTTCATCACATCCAAGCTGACCAAGAGCTCACAGTGCAGGAGGAGAGAGGACAGGGATGCAGACATCTGCCCAGTGCTATACCATTGGCTCTGGCCAGACCTGCCCATTCCCTCCCATGACCCTCCAAACTAGAAACTCAGTTGCCCATTGAAACTGAAACTCCACTCAGGTATCACCTCCTCCAAGAAGCCTTCCCCAGCTCCCCGCATGCAGGCTGGGTTAGGGGGTCTTGCCTCTTGAACTTTCAGCACTATGTGCTTCCCCTAGCACTTAGCACACAGTCCTGAAAGCACCTGCCTGTCACAAATGGCACCTTCAGACAAGGCCCATGCCCTGCATACCTGCTGAGCAGCCGGCACAGCCACCAGGCCCTCATCACAGATGTCCAGGTCATTGACAGCACCATTGCTTTTACCCCACTGCCCCGTGCATGGCTGTCGTGAGGGAGACGCCAGCAGAAATGCCCCTGCCTATAGCATACACCATGGTGAGTGTGGGTCCCCTTCAACTCCCCAGAGCCAACTCTCACAGGCTCCCACACCAGCCCTCCAGGCCTCTCCCTGACCCTCGGCCCCCTCCTCAGACATCTGGAACTAAAGGGATGGGACTGGTTCTAAGCTTCCCAGATGCAATGTCCAGAGAGCCCACGGTGCCCCTCTCCCAGTGGTCTCTGGACTGAGCACAGATGGCTCACTGAACTGGCCCACACAGGCAAACCACAACAGCCCCCCACCCAACGGGAGGAGGATGGAAACAACTATCTCAGAAAACCCAGGCCATTGTCCACTCCCTCCCTCTCACGTTCAGTTTCAAATTCATGTTGAAACAGAAGCAAGGGCTCCTGCAGCAACCACAGCTCTCGACAGGAACTGGGCCCAGCACAAAGCCCAATGCCACAGCACACATTCCGCCTGGCAGCCCACTCAGCAGGCCCTCAGCGGACCCCAGAACCAGCAACCACTGCACAAGGGCAGAAGGGGAGTCACGGCTGGCCAGACGGCTGGCTTCCTCATGTCAACAGAGGCCTCACAACATCCAAAGATGCTCCCGAATCCCAGAACCAAGACTAAGTTACAGCCCAGGAAGCCGAGTGCGAGGCACAGGTCTCAGGCGGAGTCTGGTCACATGTTTAGTGAAACGCTGGCGTGAATCTGGGAGGCAGTTGTTCTTGAGCAGTTCCCAATCTGTGTCCCCTGGAGTCCCAGGAACCCAGACAGATGCCCTGGAGGCCGAGGAGACGGCTGAGCACAGTGCACTGGGCTTCATCTGGGGTCTCGAGAAAAATCATATGGGGGGAAAGTTTCACTGCTAAGAAAAGGTTTGAAAACCAGGGCTCCAAGGTACACAGTTTCAGTCCATATCCATCCGTGTTGGCCATACAGATATCACTAACACCATCAAAGACTCAACTGGCCTTCCCAAGGCTGGTATGGGTTTTGGGTTTGGTTTTGTTTGTTTGTTTTTGAGACGGAGTCGTGCTCTGTCACCAGGCTGGAGTACAGTGGCATGACCTTGGCTCACTGCAACCTCCACCTTCCAGGTTCAAGCGATTCTCCTGCCTCAGCCTCCTGAGTAGCTGGGACTACAGGCGTGCACCACGCCCAGCTAATTTTTGTATTTTTAGTAGAGGTGGGGTTTCATCGCGTTGGCCAGGATGGTCTTGATCTCTTGACCTCGTGATCCGCCCACCTCGACCTCCCAAAGTGCTGGGATTACAGGCGTGAGTCACCACGCCCAGCCTGGGATATTAAAGAGCAAGTTCCCATCAGGCTGGCTTGACTGTCCCATTGACCACACATGGCAAATGCGGTAAACACTTGAAAGACAGACACTCCCTAAGCCCAGTGCTCCTGCTTGCAGCTAGAGGTGGGCTAATTACGTTCTTGGTCTCATCTTCATAACCCTCCAGTGGTTCCTCCTCTCCCTCAACCCTTGAATGGCTCCTGTATAAAGAGCCACTGAGCCAGGGACTGGGGACAACCACATCAGGGTCACTTTCGGGAAGCCCATTCCAGCCAGTCCCCACTCAACTGCATTCTCGGGGCAGAGGCTGCAAACTGAGGCTCCTCTCTGGGACCTTCACAGTATACAGCACAATGCTACACACAGCTCAAAGAACATTCACTGAACAAAGGAAATCAATGCACCATCTCATCCTCACACATGCCCCAACAAAGGGTTCACATGAAAGCAGACCAACTGTCAACAAGTAGAGGCCTAAACGTAAGCACCGTTTCCTCCCGGCCTCCTGTGGGAAAACCGTGACAGTGACGATACTGATGGACACACATCAGAATTCCCGACAGCAAAACCGCCCTTACCTGGTAGTAGGTCTTAATGTTTCTCACCAAGATGGTCAAATTCTGAATGCGAAGGTTCACATCATTGTTGACGTGCTTATTGATGCGTTGATTTGTGGGCCTGGGATCTCTAGGGGAAGAAACACGAGAACAGAAATTGCATCTCCCAGCAGCTGCCACACTTCCTTTCCCAGCCACGACCCAGCATCTTGTCCTCCAGTCCCTAGGTGACCATGAGGCTGTGCTGCAGCAATTGTGGTTCAAGTCAAATCCCAATCCTGCCACTGCTAAGCCAGGACCTCAGGTGGGCCACATAGCCTTTCTGCTCCTTGACCCGAGCACCTGGCTCACTGCAGGCCCTCAGTCAGTGCTGTTTCCATTCCCACCATTCCTAGCACCCACAAAAAACAACCACATATCAGTGCAGACCCCAAATGTTATATTGTATAAAACTAACCCAGCCAAATATATTTCAAGATTAGAAGAATTAAAAGCTGAACAAAGAAAAATATGTGAAATATCAAGAAAGAAGGAGAAAAATGGTAGTTTTTTTTTTTTTAAATAGAGACAGGTCTCACTCTTGTCACCCAGTCTGGCGTGCAGTGGTACCATCACAGATCACTACAGCCTCGAACTCCTAAGCTCAAGGGATCTTCCTGTCTCAGCCTCCCAGGCAGCTAGGACTACAGGCCCAGCTAATTTTTTTTTATTTTTTATAGAGACAGGGTCTCACTATGTTGCCCAGGCTGGTCTCGAACTCCTCAAGCCATCCTCCTGCCTCAGACTCCCAAAACACTGGGATGACAGGTGTGAGCCACTGTGCCCAGCCTAAAATGGTATTTTTTGTTGTTGTTGTTTTTGAGACGGCGTCTTGCTCTTTCGCCCAGGCTGGAGTGCAGTGGCGCAATCTCAGCTCACTGCAACCTTTGCCTCCTGGGTTCAAGCGATTCTCCCACCTCAGCCTCCCAAGTAGCTGGGATTATAGGTGCGTGCCACCATGCCCGGCTAATTTTTGTATTTTTAGTAAAGACAGGGTTTCACCATGTTCGCCAGGCTGGTCTCGAACTCTTGACCTCAAGTGATCCACCCGCCTCGGCCTCCCAAAGTGCTGGGATTACAGGTGTGAGCCACTGTGCCAGGCCAAAATGGTACATTTTCTGACTTAATACGCCAATAAAATCATAATGTTCCATTAAACACAGGTCTCCCTCTGTCATGCGAATTGGTCTTGGGCTGGTCCTCCCTGTGATTTACAAATTCCAGGGACAAAAATCCTGAGAAACTGGCATAATCAATCTATGACACTCTATGGTGTACAATGCACCCTGTAAGAAATGCTAAGAGACACAATTAATTCATGTGGGAAATCCCCAAAGTGTCATTTATTTTCCAACCTCAGTCAAAAGTCAGGTCTGGTTGTGATGAAACTAGAAATCTACATCAAGTGATGTATCATGTCCCTCCCTCATCTATATACAGGACATTTCTCAAAATGCTCAGTGTCAGAAAACGTTCCCCATTAGACGAGAGCACTCAGCATTACTGAGTTCGCTTCCACCCTTCCACAGACTGTGCGCTGCTTTTCATAACAAAGGCCTCCCTTCCATCTGACAGTCCCAAGACACCGCAAAGGATGGCTAATTCAAAGGAGGGCCTGTCTTCACAGTTTCTTCTGTCATCCAGACCCCGTGATGAAGGTGCTAAGCCTCTTGGGGGTTAGCGTGGGGAGTTAAGGAAATCAATCTCAATGCCATCTGGCTCATTCAAAGCCAATAATTAGTAGAAAATTGACAAAGAAAAAAAAAAACCCTACAAATCGAAATCGTTTCAAATGTTTCTGGAAGTACAGTGATGGAGTGTGGCCAAGTCATTTACATGTTACATGTTTCTCTTGGAGTCGTGCATAACTGAGAAAATAAAGGTTAAGAGTTCTGTGGAAATTAATTCAGGAAAAGAAGAGGCATTCAGAATTTAAACTGCAAAGGCATTTTTAGCTACAGAAGTGTTCCCAGCAGCATAAAGTAATTTAACTTAAAGGTACAATTCTCCTCCCTTTACTGCAGATACCTTAAAAGATGAAAATCAATTTCACAGTGACAAATGCACTTCTTAAAATAGCAGAACTCAGAGAACATGCAGCGCTTTTTCTGTTTTGTTTTTTGTTTCTTCTTTCTTTCATCTTTGTCATTGTAGTCCCATCTTTCATTGAAGTCAGACGGGACCACCCCAGGAGTGGCCAGGAGCCGAAAGCCTCAGTATACATCGTGGACATCTCCAGCACGTGCAAAAGCACAGCATACACTCAGGGTCGGGAACCTGGGAGTCCCCTCACATCACAGCATAGAAGCCTCTGACCATCCCTGCTATTGTTCTCCCTAGTTCTTGCAAGAAATAGCTCACTGCAACAACACTCTAAAAGAACCCTGACATTTACTGTATGAGTAATTAAGCTACTTACCGTGATTATTAGGACTCCCTCCTTTAACTAAGCCTCTCTGGGTAGAGAGGCTATCAGGACACTAATCAAAACAAAGCCTCAACTACAGTTAAGGAAGGCACATCTCAATCTCCACTTTGCCCAGCACCCCTGTAACTCCGACCTTTCTATGCTGTAGGAAATGGGAGTCAGGAGACATGGGTTCTAGTCCAGGTCCCAAGCCTAGCCAAAGTTCACTAGGCTTCAGTGTGCTCATCTGCAAAATGGCTACAGGATCCTCCCAGCCTTCAAAGGCTATATGGTTCCATGAAGCCCACATCTGCGTTAGCAAACTTGGACTGTACTTGCTTCTGTACCACAGGAAGATGTTATTATAACTGTTAAACAACTGCACTTCCCCAAAAGTTGTCATTCAGAACAACAATCATCTTTACATGATAGTCTTAAAACATAAAAGGCCGACACTCTAGTATCAGGATCTCAGAGGACAGGACACAAACATGGTAGCTGGTCGGAACTTGGAGAGTTCCAAAAGTTCCAAGTCTAAGGTGTGGGCCCCCAGGGATTCCTTTTCATAAAAACTTCCAACTAGAAAAAAAGAAACTGGCCAAGCACAGTGGCTCATGCCTGTAACCCCAGCACTTTGGGAGGCCGAAGTGAGAGGATCACTTGAGGTCAGGAGTTCGAGACCAGCCTGGCCAACATGGTGAAACCCTGTCTCTACTAAAAATACAAAAATTAGCCAGACATGGTGGCATGAGCCTGTAATCCTAGCTAATCGGGAGGCTGAGGCAGGAGAATCACCTGAACCTGGGAGGCAGAGGTTGCAGTGAGCTGAGATCAAGCCACTACACTCCAGCCTGTGCAACAGAGTGAGACTCCGTCTCAAAAAAAAAAAAAAAAAAGAAGAAGAAGAAAGGAAACCAATTCTTGCTAGACTTTTAAAGAGAGTTATAATTTAGGCTTACAGTAACCTTGCCCCCCTCCTTTGGGAAAGCCAGCCCCCAACTTTTGGTCATATTCCAAAAACTTCCTAAATTTAAAGCTAAATCAAGAAACTATGTATTGACACAGAGTGATGTCCCTCATTTATCACAGGTTAAAAAACATGTTAAATGTTTTTATACATGTTTAATGCATTTTTATACAAATATGGACCCATGCTAAAAAACAATAGCAAGAGTCCATATTTGTAAAAAAATATTAATACATTAAGGACACATATTAATATATATCACAGATAACATTCAGAAGGCACTAGAATATTGACATTGCTACCTCCACATGGTAAAATCCCAGGCAAGTTTTTATTTTGCTCATCTGTCTATGTTCCTATCCTCCTAGGATGAACATAAATTGTTTGCGTATTTTTTTTTTTTTTTGAGATGGAGTCTTGCTCTGTCGCCCAGGCTGGAGTGCAGTGGCACAATCTTGGCTCACTGCAAGCTCCGCCTCCCGGGTTCACGCCATTCTCCTGCCTCAGCCTCCTCAGTAGCTGGGACTACAGGCGCCCGCCACCACGCCCGGCTAATTTTTTTGTATTTTTAGTAGAGACGGGGTTTCACCGCGTTAGCCAGGATGGTTTTGACCTCCTGATCTCGTGATCCGCCCACCTCGGCCTCCCAAAGTGCTGGGCTTACAGTCATGAGCCACCGCGCCCAGCCTGTTTGTGTAATTTTTAAGGACTCAAAGCCCCCATGTGTCATATACTGCAGCCAAAAGATGGAAATTACTGAAGTTCACAGGTAAAAATTGTTTTTTCCCAAGATTTTTGCGCCAATACAAATTCATTCAACCAACAAGTAAAAGTTCCCTTTTTATCCTAAGCTTCTACATCTGCAAAAGGGAAACATAAACTCTCCTTCAAGTGCACTGGGGGAAAAGTTATCCTTCAAATGCTTTTTGGGAGGTAAAGAAACTCTATTTCCCTGAGGATGTTTCTAACCTATGAATAATTAACACAGTATCCTGAATTTTGCAGCTAGCACCAGGGGTCACAAAGGAGCCTGAACAAATACGGTTGAACTTAAAGGGCACGAGCTCTCAGCCCTAGTACCAAGTTCCAACTTCAGCCACTGCGTCAAACCGGATGGTTTACTCTCACAAGTACAGATGTACAGCACTAAAGGCATGGGTACACGTACGTATGTACACACACAAACTCAGATCTGGGCCTCATCTGCACAATGATAGACGTATGTTAGGCTTTTTCTATATACAGTTTTATTTAAACCTCCCCCAAATTGGTAAAATACCATCCCCTTATTACAGATCAGGAAATCAAGGCTTAGAGAGTTTCAGTCATTTGCCCAACATAATAACACTAGGAAGTGGCAGAGTGGGGATTTGAACTTGTCTGTCTGATGCTAGGGTTAAGGCTCTTAAATAATTTTCCTACAAGAGAATGAAAAACGTGTCCAAAGTTAACCAGAGCAAACTTTGTTTTCTCTTGGGTGCTAGTAGGTACCCGAGACACCATGTTGACAGAGGAGCTATTGAGCAGGCATTCCCAGGCCTCTCCATCCAGGCCACTCAAAGCCTCAGTTTCATTCATGAATTCTCCTAGCCCTGGGCCTCCCCAGAAAGCTGAACCTGTGGGGCTTCCCGGCTTCCAGGTGCTGATGTCACAAGGAGACCAGGGCCAAGAGACTACTAACAGCCTTCTCCGGTTGCCGGAGACAATGGCCAGGTGCAGTCACGTGACCCCCGGCGAACCTCCACAAGGCTCCCAGGTGTTAGGTAACAGCCTCTTATCTGAGCTCTGTTAGCAGTACTGCGCAACGCGATTTCCTCAGGTCCTACGAACTTGGGGTGAAGGAATCAAAACAGGCAAATAGCACAGTCTAGGAGCTACTGGCATGGGAGATGAGGCAGAACAGCCTTACCCCTTACCTGCGGGCTAGTGACATGTTGCCATTTGGTAGGAGTGAAAACAGAGGCTTACGTGCAGTACAGTCTAAATGGGGGGCTAGGACTTGGGTCCCAGGGTCCAATGTTGCCCTAGACCTCATTGGTAGAGGGCTAAGGGCTGAGTACTGTGGGGTAATCCAAGGATCGAAGAATGTGGGGGAAAAGGTAGCCCAGAAAAAAAAGAACTTTTACTTGGTGCCTCAAATCCTTTCTGGATTAAGATGGCACCTACATAGGCAAACAGCTAAATGTGAACACACAGTTTCATTCTGTCCTCACAACCATCTCTTAAGGAAGGTACTTTACGCCCCATTTTACAAATGAGGAAACTAAGGCACTGAGCGACGTGCCCAGTGTCACACTGCTGGTAAGAGGGAGGCCAAGGGTTTGAATCCCAGCTGGCTATGCAGGCTGTCCGATACGGGCCACGGTTCATTGTTTAGTTGAGGTAATTCTACATAGCATGAAATGCATAAAGTTATAATTTGAGGAGTTTTGGAAAATGAAACATACTCCAGCCACTCTGCAGGACATTTCAACTACCCTGAAAAGGTCCCCCGGGTCCTTTCCAGTCAATCCTCACCACTTCCAGATGCAAAAATACTATTCTGACTTCTATCACCTGGAACTGGGTGATTCTGATCACCCATGCAGGAAATCATGCCCACCCACTCTCTCTTCTCTTTCCTCATTCTGGAAAGCCAGCCATTCAGCCTCCCCACACTCCCTTCCTCTGTGCCCAACCCATCCAGAGGGACCCAGAAGCACTTCTTGAAGTCTTAAGAGCCACAATTTACCAGTTCCCACTTCTGGAATGATTACCTTGGCATACCACAGACAGAACATCTAAAATTGCCCAGGGAAGGGGAGAAGCCCTCCCACTCCCCACCACCCCAGCCGAATTTAGCCACGGGCCAAATGAGAACAAGTGATGAGCTGGCGTTTCTCAAAGGAACGGTCCAACAGGCTTTCCTGATTTACAAGCAAGTGGGAAACGCTTCAGGAATTCCAAAGGTCAGGGAAGAAAGAGAAACAGTCCCAGTGCTTTTGTTCCCCCCTCTGCCTGGGTGTAGGAGCTGAATGAAAAGGCTGGGGATACTGCTGGTTTTTTTAATTAAACAGTCTTGGGCTTGGGTAAGGACAGGTTGAAGTTTCACCGGTCATTGCGCCAATGGAATCCAGTAATTTTCAGGGTCTAACAGAATAAGGGGAGAGTGGCCAGAACTCGAATATGCCACCAGACAGCTCCCAGAAAACTCAGTTTCAACAAAGTTATCTAAGAAGTGCTGTCAAAGCTGGCAACAAATTTCTGTTTTTGAATCTAATCAGACACTGAAGATTGGTAAGATTGGTAGTGACTTTTTTCCCTACACCCACAGCTGTGAACCTTCAAAAAAAAAAAGCAAAAACCATTAAACAGCATGACATCAAACGACTTATTAAAATAAAAGGAGGCCGGGCACCACAGTGGCTCATGCCTGTAATCCCAGCACTTTGGGAGGCCAAGGTGGGCGGATCACCTGAGGTTGGGAGTTCGAGACCAGCCTAACATGGAGAAACCCCATCTCTACTAAAAATACAAAATTAGCTGGGCGTGGTGGCACATGCCTGCAATCCCAGCTACTAGGGAGGCTGAGGTAGGAGAATCGCTTGAACCCGGGAGGCGGAGGTTGTGGTGAGCTAAGATCACACCATTGCACTCCAGCCTGGGCAACAAGAGGGAAACTCCGTCTCCAAAAAAAAAAAAAAAAAAAAAAAAAGAGCAAGGTTCTTGAATTACTTTTTTCTAAACAGGCTGTTTAAGGCAATCTATATAAGCCACTTTCCGGATATGCCAAAGCAAACTGCTCCTCTGCCTTTGTGAGCCACAAACGAAGCTGATCTCTCATTAGCTAATAGATTTATGCTCCAGTATGACAACTTGCTCAGTCGTAGGTGAATAGGCGCGCACACGAGGCTGATCCACAGAGAACATTAGGATGTTTTATTTTGCTTCAAGTGCCTGTGAATCATCCCGACACTCAGTTCCAATGTTCCCTGCAGTTTCTGAGTTAAAAACAGAATGCAAAGGTAGAAGCCAACACCTACATTGTGGCAAGCTGTCAATCAGGCCGTGCAGAGCTCAGCAACAGGAAAGGATGTGGTCAGATGTACTCGCTGGCAAGAGTAACTTCTACCAAGACCCTGTTCAGGCTGCATGCTTCCAAACAAACAGCACCACGGCCTCTGACTCCCTGGGCCCCTCTTAACACTGTGACTTTAAACTCAGTCCATACAGTGGGACTTAATCAATTGCACTCGCTCTGGGGCAACTGAAAAAGGAAGATGAAATGTAAAGGAGCTCAGAAACACAGGCAACCTCATCTAAAATGAAACTTTACAGTAACCCTCGGATGCCTGGGCCCACCCCGACACTTCCTGTAACCAGACACTCTCCGTTACATGTTCCCTGCCCTCCAAAACGGGACTTTTTCATTTCACTGCTCAAACCACAATTAAGTCCTTGAGTTTGAAGTCAATTGCACTATCTACACCACGTAAATGACAGTCATTCAATTCCAAATTTCCTTCATCAAACCAACTGCCCGACTCACTGTCCTGGAGTTCTTCAAACACCTACGAATGTCCAACAGGCATGTTAATACTGAGATACCAGCGTCTCCACCTTCAGAGAACTACCCCCCACCCCACACACACCCCGCCATGCAACCTTCCACTCCATTTCTACTCTCAAACTTTCTAACGCACCATTCTTTCCTTCCTCCGAGAAGAAGGTAACTTACATTTGCAGCATGATTTGGTTCAAAAAGATGCCGTCCACTAAATCCATGTACATAGTCAGGTTGTCCTGGTTGCCGCTTCCAAACGGGCCAAAAGTTTTCACCTGCGGGGAGGGGGACGAGGAGAGAAAGACAGGAAGTCACCTCATGCGCACAAACGGTCCAAAGCTCTCCCAGGCAGAGACTGGCCGGGTCAGTGTGAGCACAAGGGGGTCACCCACTCCCACACCACCCTTCAGCAGGCACCAAGCCCGGCCTTCTCCTAGGGCCTCTCTCCCCTCCCCGCGCCGGGCAACAGACACGAGACAGGAGGAAAAACTTCCTCGCCACTTTTCTCCCGCGTTCCAGAGCGGAAAAAATAAAAATAAAAAGGACTTTTCAATAAATGGCTCACGTCTCAAATACATTGTAAATCAGTGCGCCCACCCCAGTCTGTTCACGTTCCCATTCGGCGCCCCCCATTCCCCACCCGTCACCGCCATCCACCGGCTGGTCTCAGGGATTCAGAAAAACTACATGAAATACTTGGTTGGGAAGAATGGGGTCCTTTTCGGGAGTGGCTAAACCCCAGGGACAGGAGTGACCACTGGGACCCGGTCCGCCCCGAGGCCGCCAGCCTAGAGCCCCAGCGGGAACAGGTGTACCCGCCCGGCTCCTGGCCCGGCCGAAAGCGCGGCGGAGTCCCGCGCCGGACGCACAACGAGGGCGCCGGCTCCAGAGTTACAAAGCTCCGGACTCCAGGACGCGGCCCCAACCCCGGCCGGGAGCCACTTGCTGCGTCCCTCGCGCCCCGGAGCCACCCGGGGCCCCGGCTGGGTCGGGTCTGCGGCGTCCCCTCGCCGGGCTAGAGAAGAGCCGGTGCACCAACAAAGGGGCGGGGAGCCAGGCGCACTCACCCAGGTCACCAGCGGGCTCTGCAGGAAGAGCTCCAGGAGCTCCGAGACTGTCACGTCCATGCTGAGGCTGCGCCCGCCGGCTCCGCGCCCCCCGCCCCGCGTCCCGGTTCCCCCGCGCCGCGGCACAAAACGGCTCCGCAGCGAGCAGCGGGCGCGGGGCTGCGGCGGCTCGCGCCCGGGAGACAAAGGCGGGGCGCGCGAGCCCACGTTCCGCAGCTTCGGCGGCCCCGCGCCCCGCCCGGGTCTGGGGGAAGGGGAGGGCCCGCCGCTTGGGGAGGAACAATGCGGGCGGCCCCGCCCCTCGGCGGCCCTGGGCGACCGGCGCGCCGCCTCGCGGTGCCAGCCCGGGAGCCCGGGAGCCCGGGCGCGGGACGCGGCTACGCGGGGCGCTGGGAGGGGACTGGTGGCCCGCGGCGGGTGGGTCGCGGGGCCTGGCTCCCCGCCCGTGGGATCGCGCGCCCTCGCCGAGCGCAGCCTCCCCGCGTGTGGGGCCTCAGCACGTGGCGCATCCCTGCGCGCGTGCGCCTGCAGCCGGGGCCCGAGGGCCACGTGCGAGCTGGGGTGCGCGGGCACTGGTGCGTGCCGGGAGGTGGGACGCCCTGCTCTCCGAGGTTGCTCTGCCCTCCGAGGTCGCCCGCAGGCCGCCGCCCGCTCTGGGCTTGGGGAGCTCGGCCCTGCGCCTTTCCGGACTCCTGGCAGGTGCAGCCCCAGGTACAGTCAAGAGGCCCCGCAAACCCCCACTCCTCACGGTTGTGCCCGGCGCGATAAACGCGCCCCGACCCTGGGGCCGGGCTGGAGGGCAAAGAAGAAACTTTATGTTGAGTTTAGGCCTTAGGGGCGCGGCCCCTCGCGCCCTACCGTGCCCCACCGTGCCATGTTCCGGGCTGCCTGCCTTCTAAAAGTTCCTGCAGGAAGCAGGTGATGTGGCCTCCCCGACCCCGGCCCGCCCCCACCACTTTGCCGGAGGCGAGCTAAATTCCAGCCGGGGTTCCTAGCGGCAGCTTAGTGGCAGGCGACAGGAAAAAGGGCAAAGGCCCCAACTGGCTGGAAGGCAAGCCCGGGGGCAGGACCTCCGTGCGGGACGGCACGAGGCAGGAGTCGGCTCCAGGCTGGTCTCGGCCTGCTAATAATTTCACACCACCAGCCGGTCATTGTTCAAAGCACTGTAGACCATTTTACTAATTTAACCCTAACGATGGCCGCATTTCCCAGCTGGGCCAACTGGTACAGGGTTGACCCGAAGCGCCCTGCGTAGCGCTTGGCAAGTATACAGCAGGCACTAAATGGCTGCCGAGAGGCTCGGTGGTAATTTTGAAAGTTGGCTCTGTGCAGTGTTGGGGCTGCGGCATCTGCTGGTGGCGAGTGGTATTACAGCCCAGCGCTGGCGGACCCTGTTGGGCTGGGGAGGGTTGTGAGATTATGGCCTGAGAGCCAACGGGGGCGGTTAGGGGTCCCTAGAGACTGTGGAAGGCGGGGTAGCATAAAACACAATGGGGGACTGCAGAGGAACTAAAATTTCGAGACTACATGGTTTTGTTGTGCACCAGAAGTTCATTAGAAAAGTTCCTTAATTGCTTCTCCGCCCGCCGCGATGGCACTCGACCCTGCGGATTAATTTAACAACTCTGATGGTTGCTCTGTGAAATTTGAAGAACAGTGGTTTAAGCAAAGACCACAAGAAAGGAGACTTGAGATCCAAGAGGAGTGTGTGCCATCGCTGTGGAGGAGTTTCAGTTGTGAATCATGAAATGTCCTGTAAACCATTTCAAGGAGTTTGATTTTTATACCAAAAACAATGGGAAGACACTACAGGTTTTTGGAGCAGCATCTCAGACGTGTCGGAAAAGATGTTTTGATCCCTCAAATAATGAGAGAAAAGGCCAGAGAGAGGTCTTCTGACAAGTTCAAGATTTTACCAAATGTTGCAAGAACTCTGGAATCCTTATGATAGTAAAATGCTGGAAAGAAAATTCTGCATTGAAAGAATGTCTAACAGCTCACTATAATGACCCAGCCTTTTATGAATAATGCAAAGTGGAATACCTGAAGGAAAAGGAAGAATTCAGAAAAACTGGAACTTCTACAAAGAAAAGAAGCTACCCACAAGTGTGTAGACAAATATTCAGATGACATTCAGGATCTCTAATATTCATGGAAGTCGTTTATAGAATAAACCTTAAATAATGGACTCAAGAATGTGTGTTAGCTAATTATGTGTGTATCCTAATTATGGAAATATTAATTTTATCTGAAATAAAAATCTTTTCTTTCTTCTTTTTTTTTTTTTTGAGACAGAGCCTCGCTCTGTTGCCCAGGCTGGAGTGCAGTGGCGTGATCTCGGCTCACTGTAAGCTCCGCCTCCCGGATTCGCGCCATTCTCCTGCCTCAGCCTCCAGAGTAGCTGGGACTACAGGCGCCCGCCACCACGCCCGGCTAATTTTTTGTATTTTTTAGTAGAGACGGAGTTTCACCGTGTTAGCCAGGATGGTCTCCATCTCCTGACCTCGTGATCCGCCTGCCTCGGCCTACCAAAGTGCTGGGATTACAGGCGTGAGCCATCGCGCCCAGCTAAGAATTTTTTATTTAAAAAAAATTCCTTAATTGCTCATAATGTAAGTTAGTTCAAAAATAGGTATGTGTACACACACCGCTCTTCGCTTGGAAGCCTCTCCTCTGAAAAGTAAGGGATGCAGATGCGGCCAAATTTGTTTTTCTAATTTTTTTGGAAAGACAAGGATGGGGGATCTTTAAAGTTATTTATTGAGGCCAGGTGCAGTGCCTCACACCTGTAATCCCAGCACTTTGGGAGGCCTAAGTGGGTGGATCACTTCAGCCCAAGAGTTTAAGACCAGCCTGGCCAAAAAAAATAGAAAAATGAGCTGGGTGTGGTGGTGCACACCTGTGATCCCAGCTACTCTGGAGGCTGAGAATCACTCGAACCCAGGAGGTGAAGGTTTCAGGGAGCTGCTATTGCACCAATGTACTCCAGCCTGGGTGACAGAGCAAGACTCTGTATAAAAAAAAAAAAAAAACATTTATTGAGTAAGCTTATTCTCTCACACTAAGAAATACAGTGAACAAATTCCTTCTGACAGTTGTGAGACTTTTCCCATCCTGGCGAGGGAATTTTCCCCTGGGGACATTGACAAGGCCCTGGGCCACAGCCATGTCAGGAATGTTTGCTTTGGGGTCAGTTAGCTGCTGTGTCGGTTCATAATCATTGACGTATCTGCTACCATGCCTTGGCTTGACTACGCCACTGGGATTAAAAGGAACTAACTCAGCTCCCTTGTTCCCTAGGAGGCAATGGGGCAGGCAAACTGGATGGTGCCCCAGGTGTAGCAAGGTTGGAAGGCTTCAAAGGACCGGGTGGCCTGGACAAGTTTCCTCCTAGAAGTCACTTAATCTGCAAAATCAAGATAAGACCATTTTCCCCATGTGACTTGACAATATTAAAGCTCAAGGTGATGCATGTAAAAAGATTGTGGAAGCCATAAAGCTTTATAGAGATACATAATCACTCTCTTCCTCGTCTCCTGCCCCATTCTGCTACCCTTGCTTTAATAAAAATCGCTTCCCCGAAGTCTCCGTTGGGCTGGGACATAAGCTTCAAGGAGCAAACACACAGACCCTCCACTGACCACTACACAGAGAGTCCCAATGCCCTTCCTCCATCCTTCCAGAACACCTTTGGCTTTCACTCCATCCATCTGAGCCTTAACTCTTTATTTTTAAGTTTTTCCTTGTTAATCTCTGGATATAAATGTATTTATTGCTTAATACATTGCTTTCTGGATAGAAGCAGTATTTTGTGTTCTTCTGATAAAGGAATTTTCTACCCTCTCAGAAAATACTGACTCAGCAGTGTTAGCTAATGGCATTTCTACTTCACCTGATAGAAGCAGTAGCTTAAATTGTTCCTACAATTTGGGGTTGGGAGAGGGAATGGCTATTTTTTTTTCTTTTCGAGACTGAGTCTTGCTCTGTCACCCAGGTTGGAGTGCAGTGGCGCAATCTTGGCTCACTGCAACTTCTGTCTCCCAGGGGTCAAGCTACCTCAGCTCACTACCATGCTGAGCTAATTTTTGTATTGTTAGTAGAGACAAGGTTTCGCCATGTTGGCCAGGCTGTTCTCAAACTCCTGACCTCAGGTGATCTGCCCGCCTCGGCCTCCCAAAGCGCTGGGATTGCAGGTGTGAGCCACCATGGCTGGCCACAAAATACTATATTCTATGATAGTTTTATATTCTGTCACAGATCTGACATTTTGGAACATTCTTTTATTTACTTTATTTATTTATTTATTTATTTATTTATTTTTGAGACAGATTCTCGCTCTGTTGCCCAGGCTAGAAGTGTAATGGCTGAGCAATCATAGCTCACTGCAGCCTCAGTCTCCTGGGCTCAAGTGATCCTCCTGCCTCAGGCTTCTTAGTAGCTGGGACTACAGGTGAGCCCCACCATGCCCGGATAATTTTTTTTTAAATTTTTTAAATCTTAATAGAGATGAGGTTGCTATGTTGCCCAGGCTGGTCTCAAACTCCTGATCTGAAGTGATCCTCCTGCCTCGGCCTCCCAAAATGCTGGGATTACAGGTGTGAGCCACCATGCTGGGCTGGAACATTCTTAAAATATTGGAAATTAGACTGGGCGAGGTGGCTCACACCTGTAATCCAGCACTTTGAGAGGTCAAGGCGGGCAGACCACAAGGTCAGGAGTTCGAGACCAGCCTGACCAACATGATGAAACCTCATTTCTACTAAAAATACAAAACTTAGCCAGGTGTGGTGGTGTGTACCTGTAATCCCATCTACTCAGGAGGCTGAGGCAGGAGAATCGCTTGAACCCTGGGGGCGGAGGTTGTAGTGAACTGAGATTGCGCCACTGCACTCCAGCCTGGGTGACAGAGTGAGACTCCATCTAAAAATAAAGAAAAAAAAATTGGGAATTAATATTATTGTCAAATTCAGGAAAAACATAAAGGATTTGGGGTCCTTTGGGATGCAAAGCGTAGGAGAGTATCTGTGTTTCTACCTGCTGCTTGTTAATGTGAGACTGATATTTTGGGAAAAATTTCAACCTATTTCAAAGATTTTTTTTTCAGAGAATAGGAAACAATACACTAAAACATGGAATGCAGCTGAGCGTGGTGGTCTCACGCCTGTAATCCCAACACTTTGGGAGACCAAGGCAGGCAGATCACGAGGCCAGGAGTTCAAGACCATCTTGGCTAACACGTTGAAACTCCGTTTCTAGTAAAAATACAAAAAAAATTAGCCAAGCGTGGTGGCACACACCTGTAGTCCCAGCTACTCGGGAGGCTGAGGCAGGAGAATTGTTTGAACCCAGGAGGCAGAGGTTGCAGTGAGCTGAGATCGCGCCATTGCACTCCAGCCTGGGCAACAGAGCGAGACCTCATCTCAAAAAAAAAAAAAAAAAAAAAACATGGAAATGCTAAAGTATACGTGTAATATTGGAAACCAGGATGCTCAAGTAAACATATTTTCAACTGATTTATTTTTCCTTTAACTTTTTCTTAAAGATATAGCTTAAATCTTATGAAATTGCTGATATTTGTCAAATTCGGGCCTACAGAAATGGCAATTTCATATGGTTGGAACTAAAGACTAACAATATTTAAAAATTAAAAAATAAACATTATAGAATTTCTGCTAAGTGCTAAACATTATGATAAGCACTTTAAACAAGACATGAACCTGCTCTCAAGAAATAGTAAGAGTGCCAGATGTGGTGTCTCATGCTTGTAATCCCAATACTTTGGGAGGCCAAGGCAGGAGATTGCTTGAGCCCAGTTCAAAACCAGACTGAGCAAATATAGTGAGACCCCATCTCTACAAAAAATCTAAAAATTAGCTGGGTGTGGTGGTGTGCACCTGTAGTCCCAGCTACTTGGGAGGCTGAGGTGGGAGGATCACTTGAGCTCAAGACGTCAAGGCTGCAGTGAGCCATGATCATGCCATTGCACTCCAGCCTGGGCAACACAGCAAGACACTGTCTCAAAAAAAAAAAAAAGGAGTAAGAAATAGTCACAGATAAATTTAAACCTTTTGCATTTTTAGAAGTTATGTGCAGACAAGTAAAAATAATAAAAGTTCAATCATTTATTATGATGCTAGATGCATCTGAAACTGGATAATACAATATAGTTTTTTGTTTTTTTTTTCTTAGGACAGAGTCTCGCTCTAGCGTGATCTCAGCTTGCTGCAACCTCAGACTCCAGGTTCAAGCAATTCTGCCTCAGCCGTCTGAGTAGCTGGGACTACAGGCATACACCACCACACCCGGCTAATTTTTGTATTTTTAGTAGAGACAGGGTTTCACCATGTTGGCCAGGCTGGTCTCGAACTCCTGACTTCAATTGACACACCTGCCTTGGCCTCCCAAAGTGCTGGGATTACAGGTGTGAGCCACCATGCCTGGCCATACAATATAGTTTTATGTCATAAGACAACCTTGCCTGAAACCTTTCTAGAAAATGCATAAATTTGGGGTCACCAGAGATATGGGTTTGAGTCCTGGCTGTGCCATCTACTAGCGGTGTGACTTGAAACAGATTCTTAATGTCTCTTAGCAAAGGTTTTCTTGTCTACACAGTGTGGCTCCTGCTACCTGCCTCCCAGGAATGCCGTCAGAATGAGGAACAATCTATGTAAAGCGCCTGGTATAGCCTAAGTGTTCAATGAAAAGTGGCTTTTTTGATCGTTGAAATTATTAAATTGTTACATTTATAGCACTTGATATTTTTCAAAGCATTTTCACTTATACTGTCATTTGTCATAAATCTCAATGGAAAAGAGAGTCTAATTAATGTGATCTGCCTAAATTGGCTGAGCAAATTTAGATTTGGGACTAAGAGCCAGGCATCCTGAATGGTTCCATGCTCTCTCTTCCTGATCACAGGCGCTGAAGACATAAGCTGTATTGTAAAGCTATGTGTCAGCTCAGAACTGTGTCTTCAGTGACAACATAATGAAGACTAGATGTGACCCTTGACTTTAAGAGCTTGATCGTGCATAGGAGGGACAGCATCTTGGAAAGCATGTATAAGGTACAGAAATAGTACAATGGAGAGTGTGTTTACACCTTAACTTCTTTTGGGGAATTGTGAAAGGCTTCGCTGAGGATGTGATATTTGGCCAGAGTACTTAAGGCTGAATAAAAGCTCGTCCTGCAGATAGCTGGGAAATGTTGCACGTGGCGATTTTCTGGGGCCGCTGTTATGAGGGTGATAACAAAATTTTACTAAGATAGTTGTAGGTAAGGAAAGGCAGATTTATTAGAGAAACTAGGAAAACCTGTTGCAAGGAAGCAATGGGCAGGTCAGCAAGAGAAGAGCTGACTGCAAAGAGACGAAGGCTTGCTGGGGATTTTACGGTATGCTGCTTGTACTGTGTGCTGAAGAGAGCTTTGTGCAGTGCTGGTAATGCCAAGGTTGCAGTGAGCTAACTTGCATTTTTCTATTAGCCGAGGGTCTGCTGATAAGTTGGGTGCAGGAAGATTATGAGTTATTCGTGAAGGAGGGCTGTGTGTCCTGGACCATAAACAAAGACTGACTTACAGCTTATCTGCTTTCTCTTTTTGCTTTCCCCTGGTCCTGCCAAGCCTAGCTCCTTTTCCCTCACTAGGACTCACAGTAAGGACATCCTAGGCAGAGGGCACACCGTGTGGAAAGGCATATGGGAACCACAACATTGCCGAGACACAGAGGGAGGTGATGTTACCGGGATATGGGGGAGGTGGGCAGGGGCCAGCTTGTGAGAGGGCCAATGGGCCAGTCCAGGAGTTTGGACTTTATCTTAAGGAAAGGTGGGAGCCAGCAAAAGGGCTAAAGCTGGAATGGGCCTTGACTAGGTTTGCTTTTCTTTCTTTCTTTTCTTTTTCTTTTTTTTTGAGACAAAGACTCTGTCACCCAGGCTGGAGTGCAGTGGTGCAGTCTTGGCTCACTGCAACCTCCATGGTATGGTTTGGCTTTGTGTCCCCGCCCAAATGATCACCTTGAATTGTAATAATCCCCACATGTCAAGGGTGGGGCCAGGTGGAGATAGTTGAATCGTGGAGGCGGTTTCACCCATACAGTTCTCATGGTAGTGAAGAAGTCTCACGAGATCTGATGGTTTTATAAATGGGAGTTCCTGCGCACAAGTTCTCTTGCCTCCTGCCATGTGAGATGTGGCTTTGTTCCTCACTTGCCTTCTGCCACGATTGTGCCACCTCCCAGCCATGTAGAACTGTGAGTCCATTAAACCTCTTTCCTTTATAAATTCCCCAGTCTCGGGTATGTCTTTATTAGCAGTGTGAGAACAGACTAATACAGTAAATTGGTACCAGGTAGTGGGGTGCTACAGTAAAGATACTCAAAAATTTGGAAGCAACTTTGGAACTGGGTAATAGATAGAGGTTGGAACAGTTTGGACATCTCAGAAGAAGACAGGAAAATATGGGAAAGTTTGGAACTTCCTGGAGAGTTGGAGGGCTCAGAAGACAGGAAGATGTGGGAAAGTTTGGAACTCCTAGAGAGTTGCTGAATGGCTTTGACCAAAATGCTGATAGTGATAAGGACAATAAGGTCCAGGCTGTGGTGGTCTCAGACGCAGATGAGGAACTTGTTGGGAACTGGAGTAAAGGTCACTCTTGTTACTTTAGCACTAAGAGACTGGCAGCATTTTGCTCCTGCCCTAGAGATCTGTGAAACTTTGAACTTGAGAGAGATGATTTAGGGTATCTGTTCAGAAGAAATTTCTAAGCAGCAAAGCATTCAAGAGGTGATTTAAGTGCCGTTAAAAGCATTCAGTCTTGGCTAGGTGTGGTGGCTCACACCTGTAATCTCAGCACTTTGGGAGGCCAAGTGATCAGTTGAGGTCAGGAATTCGAGACCAGCCTGGCCAACATAGCAAAATCCTGTCTCTATTAAAAATACAAAGATTAGCCAGGTGAGGTGGTGTGCACCTGTAATTCCAGCTACGTGGGAGGCTGAGGCACAAGAATTGCTTGAACCTGGGAGGCAGAGGTTGCAGTGAGCAGAGATTGTGCCACTCCAGCCTGGGTGAGACTCAGTCTCGGAAAAAAAAAAAAAAGTGAGATTTAAAAAAAGTGAGCATCTCAGAAAAAAAAAAATTCAGTTTTATGTATTCACAAAGACATGGTTTGGAATTGGAACTTCTGTTTAAAAGGGAAGCAGAGCATAAAAGTTAGGAAAATTTGCAGCCTGATGATGCCACAGAAAAGAAAAACCCATTTTCTGAGGGGAAAATTCAACCCACTGCAGAAATTTGCGTAAGTAACTAGGAGCCAAATGTTAATCATTAAGGCAATGGAGAAAATGTCTCCAGAACATGTCAGAGGTCTTCATGGCAGCCCCTCCCATCACAAGCCTGGAGGCCTAGGAGGAAAACATGGTTTCCTGGGCCAGATTCAGGGCCCCGTTGCTTTGTGTAATCTGGAGACTTAGTGCCCTGTATCCCAGCCGTGGCTAAAAGGGGCCAATGTAGAACTCAAGCCATTGCTTCAGAGGGTGAAGCCCCAAACCTTGGCAGCTTCAACCTGGTATTAGGCCTGTGGGTGCACAGGAGTCAATAATTGAGGTTTGGGAACCTCTGCTTAGATTTCAGAGGATGTATGGAAATGCCAGGATGTCCAGGTAGAGGTGTGCTGCAGAGGCGGTGCCTTCATGAAGAACCTCTGCTAGTGCAGTGTGGAAGGGAAACGTGGGGTCAGAGTCCCCACACAGAGTCCCCACTAGGGCACCACCTAGTGGAGCTGTGAGAAGAGGGCCACTGTCCTCCAGATCACAGAATGGTCGACCTACCAACAGCTTGGACTGTGGGCCTGGAAAAGCCACATATACTCAACACCAGCCAATGAAAGCAGCCAGGAGTGGGGCTGTACCCTGCAAAGCCACAGGGTGGAGCTGCCTAAGACCATAAAAACCCACCTCTTGTATCAGTGTGACCTGGATGTGAGACATGGAGTCAAAGGAGATCATTTTGGAGCTTTAAGATTTAATGACTGCCCTGCTGGAGTTTGGACTTGCATGGCGCCTTGATTTTGGCCAATTTCTCCCATTTGGAACAGGTGTATCTACCCAATGCCTGTACCCCCATCGTATCTAGGAAGTAACTAACTTGCTTTTGATTTTACAGGCTCATAGACAGAAGGAACTTGCCTTGTCTCAGATAAGACTTTGGACTTGGACTTTTGGGTTAATGCTAAAATGAGTTAAGACTTTGGAGGACTGTTGGGAAGGCATGATTAATTTTGAAATATGAAGACATGAGATTTGGGAGGGGCCGGGGCAAAATGATATGGTTTGGCTCTGTGTCCCCACCCAAATCTCACCTTGAACTGTAATAATTCCCATGTTTGTCAAGGGCAGGACTAGGTGGAGATAATTGAATCATGGGGTTGGTTCCCCCGATACTCTTCTCACAGTAGTGAATAAATCTCATGAGATCTGATGGTTTTGTAAATGGGAGTTCCCCTGCACAAGCTCTCTTGCCTGCCACCATATAAGATGTGACTTTGTTCCTCATTCACCTTCCATGATTGTGAGGCCTCCCCAACCATGTGGAACTGTAAGTCAATTAAACCTCTTTTCTGTATAAATTACCCAGTCTTGGGTATGTCTTTATTAGCAGCGTGAGAACAGACTAATATACTCTACCTCCCAGGTTCAAGTGATTCTCGTGCCTCAGCCTCCCAAGTAGCTGGGATTACAGGTGTGTGTCACCATACCTGGCTAATTTTTGTATTTTTACTAGAAGGGGTTGTACCATGTTGGCCAGGCTGGTCTCGAACTCCTGGCCTCAGGTGATCCACCCACCTCAGCCTCCCAAAGTGCTGGGGTTACAGGCATGAGCCACCATGCCTGGCCAAGGTTTGCATCTTAGAAAGATCTCTGTGCAACCTCAAATACAGGATTAAAGAGGAAAAAAGGCAAGGAGATAAATCAGGAGAGTTTTGCAATAATTCCTGTGAGGGTGATCAGGGTCCAAACTAGAGCAGGGGAGGTGGAGAGGAGGGTTGGTGATTGAATGTGGAGGGTTTGGGGAATTTGGATGGGGTAGGAAGACTGAGTTGTGTCACCAACCTTGGGGAGCCTACCCAAGTTTCTTTCATGGCCCCTTGCTTGGCAAAGCCTAGTCAGTGGATCCGCCACAAGCTTGGTAAAAATGCAGTCTCAGAACCCTCCCAAGGCCTACTTGAATCAGAATCTGCATTTGAGGCTGGGCGCAGTGGCTCATGCCTGTAATCCCAGCACTTTGGGAGGCCAATGCAGGCAGATCATTTGAGGTCAGGGGTTTGAGACCAGTCTGGCCAACATGGTAAAACCCCATCTCTACAAATAAATAAATAAATAAATAAAATTAGCCAGGCTTGGTGGCAGGCATCCCAGCTACTTGGGAGGCTGAGGCACGAGAATTGCTTGAACTTGGGAGTGAGCCAAGATTGTGCCACTGCACTCCAGCCTGAGCAACAGAGCGAGAGTCCATCTCAAAAAGAAAAAAAAAGAATCTGCATTTGAACAAGGTCCCTAGTTGATTCCTAGGCGCCTTTAAGTTGAAGAAGCAGAGCTCAAGAAAGCATTGCTTTCATTCACTCTTTCACAGCCAGCTGGCCTCCAGCAGGAGCCTCAATTTGGTAAAGATAGATTTACTGTAAAGGTGCAGGATTAAAGGACGTATCACAATATATCCGTGTTCAATAGCATCTGGCACCAGAAGTATCTGGGTAATGGAAGAGAAACAGGTTTGAAATGTACAGGACTAGCCAAGTGACACAGAGTGGATAGCTGGCAGGAGGAAGCAGAGGGAGATTTCTTTGAGCCCCAGACTCTGCTGGTTCGTTTCCAAATTCTAAACTTGTAGCATGTTTTCATGTGTAACAGTCAATAAGCAAGACTAATATTTATTGTTTAATACCTAAGAGTGAGCACATTTTCAACAATGGCTTACTTGTTTAAGGGTATTTTTAAAAAATCAACAGGGAAATGACTTTGAGACCTTGTCACTGAAAAGTTTCCTATAATCTTTGCTCATGTAACTGAGGCAGAACAGGACAAAGCATTTTTAGGACCCGATGCAGCCTTTGAACGGGTGTTGTAACTCTGGGGTTCTGAAAACACCTTTTTATGATTAAATGTTAAGACCAGGCCAGCCACAGTGGCTCACACCTGTAATCCCAGCACTTTGGGAGGCCAAGGCAGGTGGATGACTTGAGGTCAGGAGTTTGAGACCAGCCTGACCAATATAGTGAATACCCGTCTCTACTAAAAATACAAAAATGAGCCAGGCATGGTGGCCCACGCCTATAATCCCAGCTACTCAGGAGGCTGAGGCAGGAGAATCACTTGAACCCAGGAGGTGGAGGTTGCAGTGAGCCAAGATCGTGCTACTGCACTGCAGCCTGGGCAACAGAGTGACACTCTGTCTCAAAAAAAAAAAGACCTAAGTGAACCACCAACAATATGTGAAAGTGCTTGTTTCTCTATCCCACCACTGTACCACCAGAGGGGACGGTCAAACTTTTGAATCTTTGCAATGTGATCAATTAGAAATGGAGTCTCATTGTAGTTTTAATTTGCCTTTTCTCTTATTGCAAGTGAACTTGAACATCATGTTTCTAGTACATCTTTTAATATCTCAGCCAGGTGTGGTGGCTCATGCCTGTAATCCCAGCACTTTGGGAGGCCAATGTGGGCAGATCATCTGAGGTAAGCAGTTTGAGAACAGCCTGGTCAACATGGCAAAACTGTGTCTCTACTAAAAACACAAAAATTAGTGGGATGTGGTGGCAGGCACCTGTAATCCCAGTACTCAGGAGGGTGAGGCAGGAGAATTGCTTGAACCTGGGAGGCGGAGGTTGCAGTGAGCTGAGATCATGCCACTACACTGCAGCCTGAGTGACAAATGAAACTCTGTCTCAAAAAAAAAAAAAAAATCTATTTGTGAACTGTCTGTTCAAATATCTTTTTTCCATTTATCTGTAGGATTTTTGGACATTGTCAACATTTTAAAGAGTTCTTCATATAAATTAGGATTTTTGTCCCTTGGTGATGTATGTCACACATATTTTCTGCCAGTTTATCATTTTTCTTTTGACTTTGTTTTTGCTACAAAAATGTATTGTTATATATTTATACCTGTCAATATGGTGGATTACACTGATTGACTTTTCAAAGGCTGAACCAGCCTTACATTCTTGGGATAAACCTTAGTTGGCCATGACGATTTATTCTTTTCATGTATAATTAGATTCAATTTTCTAGTAATTCGTTGAGAATTTTCACATCTATATTTATGAGGGATATTGGCCTCTAGTTTTCTTTTTCTGTAATGTTTTTGGTCTTGGTGTCAGGTAATGATGACCTTAGCAAATGAATTGGGAAGTGTTTCTTCTTCTTTATAGCCTAAAAGAGTTTGTGTAGACTTGATATTTTTCCTTAAATAATTGGTAGAATTTGCCAGTGAAGATATCTGCACCTGTAGTTTTTATTGCTAAAAGGTTTTAAATTATAAATTCAATTTCTATAATAGATACAAACTAACCAGGTTATTTCATCTTTCTTAAGCTATATAATATGATTTGGCTCTGTGTCCCCACCCAAAACTCATGTTGAATTGTAATTCCCAGTGTTGGGGGAGGGGCCTAGTGGGAGGTAATTGGATCACAGGGGCAGACTTCCCCCTTGCTGTTCTCATGATAGTGAGTGAGTTCTCATAAGATCTTGTTGTTTAAAAGTGTGTGTCACCTTCCCCTTTGCTCTCTGTCCTGCTCCGCCGTGTGAAGATGTGCCTGCCTCCGCTTCACATACCACCATGGTTGTAAGTTACTTGAGGCCTCCCCAGCCGTGCTTCTTATACAGCCTGTGGAAATGTGAGTCAATTAAACCTCTTTTCTTCATAAATTACCCAGTCAGGTAGTTATTTGTAGCAACGTGAGAACGAACTAATACAGAAAATTGGTACCAGAGGGCCGGGTGCGGTGGCTCATGCCTGTAATTCCAGCACTTTGGGAGGCCAAGGCAGGTGGATCATGAGGTCAGGAGATCGAGACCATCCTGGCTAACATGGTGAAACCCCGTCTCTACTAAAAATACAAAAAAAAAAAAAATAGCCAGGTGTGGTGGCGGGCACCTGTAGTCCCAGCTACTCGGGAGGCTGAGACAGGAGAATGGTGTGAACCCAGGAGGTGGGACTTGCAGTAAGCCAAGATCATGCCACTGCACTCCAGCCTGGGCAACGGAGCGAGACTCCTTCTCAGGAAAAAAAAAAAAGAAAAAGAAAATTGGTACCAGAGAAGTGGGACATTGCTATAAAGATACCTGAAAATGTGGAAGAAGTTTTGAAGTTGGGTCATGAGCAGAGGTTGGAACACTTTTGAGGGCTCAGAAGAAAAGGGATGATGAGAGAAAGTTTGGAACCTCCTAGAGACTTATTAAATTGTTGTGACCAAAATGCCGATAGTGATATAGAAAATGAAGTCCAGGCTGAGGTGGTCTTAGATGGAGATGAGGAGCTTATTGGGAACTGGAGTAAAGGTCACTCTTGCTATGCTTTAGTAAATAGAATGGAGCATTGTGCCCCTGCTCTAGGTATCTGTGGAACTTTGAACTTGAGAAAGATGATTTAGGGTATCCGGCAGAAGAAACATCTAAGCAGCAAAGCTTTCAAGATGTGGCCTGGCTGCTTTTTTTTTTTTTTGAGACAGAGTCTCGCACTATTGCCCGGTCTGGAGTAAAATGGCATGATCTCGGCTCACTGCAAACTCTGCCTCACGGGTTCACATGATTCTCCTGCCATAACCTCCCAAGTAGTTGGAATTACAGGTGCACACTACCACACCTGGCTAATTTTTTTGTATTTTTAGTAGAGACAAGGTTTCACTATGTTGGCCAGACTGCTCTCGAACCCCTGATCTCATGATCTGCCTGCATTGGCCTCCCAAAGTGCTGGAATTACAGGCGTGAGCCACTGCACCTGGCCCTGCCTGGCTGCTTCTAACAGTGTATACTTATATTCATGAGCAAAGAGATGGTCTAAAACTGAAACTTATATTTAAAAGGGGAAGCAGAGCAGAGAAGTTTGAAAAATTTGCAGCCTGACCATGTGATAGAAAAGAAAACTTATTTTCTGTGGAGGAATTCAAGCCAGCTGCAGAAATTCACATAAGAAAAGAAGAGCCAAATGTTAATAGCCAAGACAATAGGGAAAATGCCTCAAAGCCATTTCAGAGACCTTTATGGCAGCTCTTCCCATCACAGGCCTGGAGGCCTAGGAGGGAAGAATGGTTTCATGGGCCAGGCCGAGGGCCCTGCTGCTCTGTGCAGACTCAGGACATGGTGCCCTGCATCCCAGCCACTCCAGCTTCAGCTGTGGCTAAAAGGGCCCCAGATATGGCTCAGGTCACTGCTCCAGAGAGTGCAAGCTGGAAACCACCAAGGTTTCCACATGGTGTTAAGCCTGAGGGTGCACAGAGGGCAAGAATTGAGGCTTGGGAGCCTCTGCCTAGGTTTCAGAGGTTGTATGGAAACACCTGGACGTCCAGGCAGAAGTCTGTTACAGGGGCAGAGCCCTCATGTAGAACCTTTACTAGGGCAGTGCAGAGGGGAAATGTGGAGTAGGAACCCACACACAGAGTCCCCACTGGGGCACTGTCTAGTGGAGCTGTGAGAAGAGGGCCACTGCCCTCCAGACCTCCGAATGGCAGATCCACTGACAGCTTGCACCATGCACCTTGAAAAGCTTCAGGCACTCAATGCCAGCCTGTGGAAGCAGATGCAGTAGCTGTACTCTGCACAGCCACTGGGGCAGAGCTGCCCAAGGGCTTAGGAGCCCACCCATTGCATCAGTGTGGCCTGGATGTGAGACATGGAGTCAAAGAAGATTATTTTGGAGCTTTAAGACCTAATGATTGCCCTGCTGTGTTTCAGACTTGCATGGGGCCTGTAGGCCCTTTGTTTTGGCCAATTTATCCCATTTGAAATGGAAGCATTTAGCCAATGTTGGTACACCCATTGTATCTTGGAAGTAACTTGTTTTTGATTTTACAGGCTCATAGGCAGAAGGGACTTGCCTTGTCTCAGATGAGACTATGGACTTGGACTTTTGAGTTACTGATGGAATGAGTTAAGACTGATGGACTGTTTGAAAGGCATGATTGTGTTTTGAAATGTGAGAAGGACATGAGATTTGGGAGGGCTCTGGGGTGGAATGACATGGTTTGGCTCTGTGTCCCTACCTAAATCTCATGTTGAATTGTAATCCTCAGTGTTGGGGGAGGAATCCGGTAGGAAGTGTTTGTGTCACAGGGGCAGATTTCGCCCTTGCTGTTCTCATGATAGTGAGTGAGTTCTTGTGAAATCTGATTGTTTAAAAGTGTGTGGCACCTTCCCCTTTGCTCTCTCTCCTTCTCCACCATGTGAAGATGTGCCTAATTCCCCTTTGCCTTCTGCCACAATTTTAAGTTTCCTGAGGCTTCCCAGCCATGCTTCTTGTACAGCCTGCAGAACTGAGTCAATTAGACCTCTTTTCTTCATAAATTACCCAGTCTTGGGTAGTTCTTTATAGCAATGTGAGAACAGACTAAAACACTTTGGTAGCTTGTGTCTTTCCAGGAATTTCTCCCCTTTATCTAAATCCAAATTTATGGGCATAGAGTTGTTCCTACCATTGCCTTATTGTCCTTTTAATGTCTTTAGAGTGTGTATTGATGTTTCTATTAATTTTTCTGTTCTTAATTTCATTGATTTGTGTTCTTTATTTTCTTCTATCTGAGTTTGGTTTAATTTCTTCTTTTTCTAGTTTCTTTCTTTCTTACTTTTAAATTTATTTATTTTATTTTTTATTTTTTTAGACAGAGTCTCACTCTGTCACCTAGGCTGGAGTGCAGTGGTGCATTCATGGCTCACTACTGCCTCAATCTCCCAGGCTCAAGTGATCCTCCTGCCTCAGCCTCACAGATAGTTGGGACTACAGGTGCACACCACCACACCCAGCTAATTTTTAAAATTCTTTGTATTAGAGATGAGGTCTTACTATGTTGCCTAGGCTTCTAGTTTCTTAAAGTGGAAACTTATATAATTGTTTTGAGACCTTTCTTTTAGTTTTTTTTAGACACCTTTTTTGAAATATAATTCAAGGCTGGGTGCAGTGGCTCATGCCTGTAATCCTAGCACTTTAGGAGGCCGAGGTGGGTGGATCACCTGAGGTCAGGGGTTTGAGAACAGCCTGGGCAACATGGAAAAACCCAGTCTCTACCAAAAATACACAAACTAGGTGTGGTGGTGTACCCCTGTAATCCTAGCTACTCAGGAGGCTGAGGCACGAGAATCACTGGAACCCAGGAGGCAGAGGCTGCAGTGAGCCAAGATAGCACCACTGCACTCCACCCTGGGAAACAGAGTGAGACTCTGTCTCAATCACATATTATACAGTTCACACATTTAAAGTGTACACTTTGGCCAGGTGTGGTGGCTCACGCTTGTAATCCCAGCACTTTGGGAGGCTGAGGAGGGTGGATCACCTGGGATCAGGAGTTCAAGACCAGCCTGGCCAACATGGTGAAACTCCATCTCTACTAAAAATACAAAATTAACCAGGTGTGGTGGCAGGCACCTGTAGTCGCAGCAGACTTTTCAGTGAAACCTTATAGGCCACTCTCTGACATATTTAAAGTGCTGAAGGAAAAAACCTTTTTTTTTTTTTTTGAGACAGAGTCTTGCTCTATCACCCAGGCTGGAATGCAGTGGCGTGATCTTGGCTCACTGCAACCTCTGCCTCCTGGGTTCAAGTGATTCTCCTGCCTCAGCCTCTCGAGTAGCTGGGATTGCAGGCACCCGCCATCATGCCCAGCTAATTTTTGTATTTTTGTAGAGATGGGGTTTTACCATGTTGGCCAGGCTGGTCTTGAACTCCTGACCTCAGGTGATCCGCCCGCCTCAGCCTCCCAAATTTCTGGGATTACAGGCATGAGCCACCACTCCTGGCCGGAAAAAAAACTTTTATCCTCGAATAGTATATCCAGTAAATATATCCTTCAAACGTAAAGGAGAAATAAAGACTTTCCCAGACAAACAAAAGCTAAGGGATTTCATCAACACCAGACCTGTATCACAAGAAATGCTAAAAAGAGTTCACCAGTCTCAGAGAAAAGGACATTAATGAACAATAAGAAATCATCTGAAGGTACAAAACTCACTAGTATTAGTAAGTACACAGAAAAACACAGAATATTATAACACTGTTAATCGTAGTAAGATGAAAAGATGAGCTAATCAAAAAATAATAACTAAACAACTTTTTGAGACATAGCTAGTACAATAATATATAAATAGAAACAACAAAAAGTTAGAAAACAAGAAGTCAGGTGCAGTGACTCACATCTATAATCTTAGCACTTTGGGAGGCCAAGGCAGGTGGATCACTTGAGCCTAGCAGTTTGAGACCAGCCCAGGCAGCATGGCAAAACCCTGTCTCTACAAAAAATACAAGAATTAGCCAGGCATGGTGGTGCACACCTGTGGTCGCAGCTACTTGGGAAGCTGAGGCAAGAGAATTACCTGAGCCCAGGAGTTTGAGACTGCAGTGAGCTGGGATTGCACCACTGCATTCCAGCCTGGGCAACACAGTGAGACCCTGTTTTAAAAAAAAAAGTGTAGAGGTTTCATTACTTTTCTTTTTGCTTGTTTATGCAATTGGTGTTAACTTGTCATTAGTTTAAAATAATGGGTTATACTTGCAAGCCTCATGATAGCCTCAAATCTAAAAACATACAATGATAGACAAAAAATAAAAAGCAGAATATTAAAACATATTACCAGAGAAAATCACCTTCACTAAAAGCAAGACTGGAAGGAAGGAAAGAAGGAAGAGAAGATCACAAAACTATCAGAAAACAAATAACTAAATGGCAGGAGTTAAGTTGTTACTTATTGATAATAACATTGAATGTAAAAGGACTAAACTCTCCAATCAAAAGACATAGAGTGGCTAAAAGGATTTTTAAAAAAGACACAATAATCTATTGCCTACAAGAAACACACTTCACCTCTAATACACACACAGACTGAAAATAAAGGGATGGAGAAATATATTCCATGAAAACAGAAGCAACAAAAAAAGCAGGAGTAGCTATACTTATATCAGGCAAAATAGAGTTCAAGACAGAAACTATAAAAAGAGACAAAGGAGGTCTATCCTTTATCTCCTTATCATTATATATATATATATCATTATATAATGATAAAAGGATCAATTCAGCAAGAGGATATAACAATTTTAATTATATGCACCCAACACTGGAGCACCCAGATATGTAAAGCAAATGTTGTTAGAGCTAAAGAGAGAGATAGACCCCAATACAGTAATAGCTAGAGACTTCAACGCTCCACCTTCACCATTGGATAAATCTGCCAGAAACGATCAACAAAGAAACATCAAACTGAATCTGCACTGTAGAACCAATGGACCTAACAGACATTCAGAGAACATTTCATCCAGTGGCTGCAGAACACATTCTTCTCAGCACATGGATCATTCTCAAGAGTATACCATATGTTAGGCCACAAAACAAGTCTTAAAACATTCAAGGCTGGGCGTGGTGGCTCACGACTGTAATCCCAGCACTTTGGGAGGCCGAGGTGAGTGGATAACGAGGTCAGGAATTTGAGACCAGCCTGGACAACATGGCGAAACCCCATCTCTACTAAAAATACAAAAATTAGCCAGGCGTGGTGGCAGGTGCCTGTAATCCCAGCTACTTGGGAGGCTGAGGCAGGAGAATCGCTTGAACCTGGGAGGTGGAGGTAGCAGTGAGCTGAGACCACGCCATTGCACTCCAGATAGTTCATATTCATAGATTGGAAGGATCAATATTGTTAAAATGTTCATGCTATCCAAAGCAACCTACATATTAAATGCAATCTCTATCAAAATACCAGAGCCTGGGCAGCAGAGCAAGACTCTGTCTCAAAAAACAACAATAACAACAACAAAAATTCAAAAAAATTGAAATGATATCAATTTTCTCTGACCACAATAGGATAAAAATAGAAATCAATGACAAGAAATTAAGGAAACTATACAAATACGTGAAAATTAAACAATATGTTCCTGAATGACCAATGGGTCAATGAAGAGATTAGGAAGGAAATTGAAAAATTTCTTGAAACAAATGATAATGGAAACACAACATACCAAAACCTATGCAATACAGCAAAAGCAGTGTTAAGAGAGAAGTTTATAGCTATGAGCGCCTACATCAAAAAAGAAGAAAAACTTCACAACCCAATGATGCATCTTAAAGAACTAGAAGAGCAAGAGCAAACCAAACCCAAAGTTGGGAGAAGGAAAGAAATAATAAAGATCAGAGCAGAAATAAATGGAATTGAAACAAAGAAAACAACACAAAAGATCAATGAAACAAAAAGCTGATTTTTTTGAAAAGATAAACTTGACAAACCTTTAACCAGACTAAGAAAAAAAGAGAGAAGATCCAAATAAATAAAATCAGAGATGAAAAAGGAGACATTACAACTAATACTGCAGAAATTCACAGGATTATTAGAGGCTACTATAATCGACTATATGCCAATAAATTGGAAAACCTAAAAGAAATGGATAAATTCCTAGATACATACAACCTACAAAGACTGAACCATGAAGACATCCAAAACGTGAACAGGTCACCAATAACAAGTAACAAGATCAAAGCTGCAGTAAAGTCTCCCAGCAAAGAAAAGCCCAGAACCCAGTGGCTTCACGGTTAAATTTTACCAAACATTTGAAGAACTGATACCAACCACTCAAACTATTCTGAAAAATACAGGAGGAGGGAATACTTCCAAACTCATTCTAAGAGGCCAGTATTACCATGATACCAAAAGCAGACAAAGACTCATTAAAAAAAAAAAAGAAAGGAAGAAAAAAGAAGGAAGGAAGAAAGAAGAAAGAAAGACAACTACAGGCCAATACCCCTGATGAACACTGATGCAAAAATCCTCAACAAAATACTAGGACTGAATTCAACAACAGATTAAAAAGATCATTCATCCTGACCAAATGGGATTTACCCCAGTGATGCGAAGATGGTTCAACATACGCAAATCAGTCAATACGATACAGCGTATCAACAGAATGAAGAACAAAAACCATAGGATCATTTTAATTGATGCTGAAAAAGCATTTGATAAAATTCAACATCCCTTCCTGATTAAAAAAAACCCTCAAAAAACTGGGTATAGGAGGAACATACTTTAATATAATGAAGCCACACATGACTGACCCACAGCTAGTATCATACTGAATGGGGAAAAACTTAAAGCCTTTTCTCTAAGATCTGGAACATGACAAGGATGACCACTGTCACCACTGCTATTCAACATAGTACTGGAAGTCCCAGCTAGAGCAATCAGACAAGAGAAAGAAATAATGAGCATGCAAATTGGAAAGGAAGAAGTCAAATTATCCTTGTTTGCAGATGATATGATCTTATATTTGGAAAAACCTAAAGACTCCACTAAAAAGCTATTAAAACTGATAAATAAAGCTACAGGATACAAAATCAATGTACAAAAATCAGTAGCATTTCTATATGCCAACAATAAACAATCTGAAAAAGAAATCAAGAAAGTAATTCCATTTACAATAGCTACAAATAAAATTAAACATCTAGAAATTAACCAAAGAAGTGAAAGATCTCTACAATGAAAACTATAAAACAGTGATGGAAGAAATTAAAGAGGATGCAAAAAAAATGGAAAGATATTTCATATTCATAGATTGGAAGGATCAATATTGTTAAAATGTTCATACTATGCAAAGCAACCTACATATTAAATGCAATCTCTATCAAAATACCAACATTCTCTGCAGAAGTAGAAAAAAAAATCCTAAAATCTATATGGAACTACAAAGACCCAGAATAGCCAAAGCTATTCTAAGCAAAAAGAACAAAACTGAAGGAATCACATTACCTGACTTCAAATTATACTACAGAGCTATAATAACCAAACAGCATGGTACTGGCATAAAAACAGACACATAGACCAATGGAACAGAATAGAGAACCCAGAAACAAATCCATAAATCCAAAGTGAACTCATTTTTTACAAAGGTGCCAAGAACATACACTGGGGAAAAGAGAGTCTTCAATAAATGATGCTGGGAAAACTGGCTATCTATGTGCAGAAGAATGAAACTAGATCCCTATCTCTTGCCATGTACAAAAATCAAAATGGATTAAAGATTTAAATCTAAGGCCTCAAACTATGAAACTACTGCAAAACAAAATTGAGGAAACTCTCCAAAACATTGGACTGTGCAAAGATGTCTTGAATAATACCCACAAGTACAGGCAACCAAAGCAAAAATGGACAAATAGGATCACATCAAGTTAAAGAGCTTCTGCACAGCAAAAGAAACAACAAAGTGAAGAGACAACACACAGAATGGGAGAAAACATTTGCAAACTACACATCTGACAAGAGATTAATAACCAGAATATATAAGGAGCTCAAACAACTCCATAGGAAAAAAAATCCAATAATCCAATTTAAAAATAGGCAAAAGATTTGAATAGACGTATCTCAAAAGAAGACATACAAATGGTAAGCAGTTATATGAAATGGTGCTTGGCAGGGCATGGTGGCTCATGCCTATAATACCAACACTTTGGGAGGCCGAGGCAGGAAGATCACTTGAGCCCAGGAGTTCAAGACCAGTCTGGGCAACATGGTGAGACTCCCAACTCTACAAGAAAACAAAAAACATTAGTTGGGCATAGTGGTGCATGCCTGTAGTCCTAGCTGATCGCTTGAGCTGGGAGGTGGAGGCTGCAGTGACCCATGATCACACCACTGCACTCCAGCCTGGGTGACAGAGCCAGTCTCTTTCTCTGTCTCTCTCTACGTATATACATATGGTGTTCAACATCACTGATCATCAGAGAAATGCAAATTAAACTGCAGTGAGATATAATCTCACCCCAGTTAAAATGGCTTTTATCCAAAAGACAGGCAATAATGAATGCTGGCAAGGATGTGGAGAAATGGGAATCCTTGTACACTGTTGGTGGGATTGTAAATTCATGCAAACACTATGAAGGACAGTTTGGAGGTTTCTCAAAAAACTAAAAATAAGGCCAGGCGTGGTGGGTCCACCTGTAATCTAGCACTTTGGGAGGCCGAGGCGTGTGGATCACCTGACGTCAGGAGTTCAAGACCAGCCTGGCCAACATGGTGAAACCCCATCTCTACTAAAAATACAAAATTAGCTGGGCATGGTGGCACATACCTGTAATCCCAGCTACTCAGGAGGCTGAGGCAGGAGAATCACTTGAATCCAGGAGGCAGAAGTTGCAGTGAGCCGAGACGGCGCCACTGCACTCCAGCCTGGGCGACAAGAGTGAAACTCCGTCTCAAAACAAAACAAAACCTAAAACCAAAAAATAGAGCTAGCATATGATCCGGCAATCCCACTGCTGGGTATATACCCAAAAGAAAGGAAATTTGCATAATGAAGAGATCTCTGCACTCCCATGTTTGTTGCAGCTGTGTTCACAATAGCCAAGATTTGGAAGCAACCTAAGTGTCCATCAACAGACAAATGGATAAGCAAAGTGTGCTATACATATACACAATGGAGCACTCTTCAGTCGTAAAAAGGAATGAGATCCTGTCATTTGCAACAACATGGATGGAACTGGAGGTCATTAAGTGAAATAAGCCAGGCAGGGAAAGAGAAACTTCACGTGTTCTCACTTATTTGTGGGAGCTAAGAATTAAAACATTTGAACATGGATAAGAGAGTAGAAGGATGGTTACCAGAGGCTGGGAAGGGTAGTAAGGGGGTCGGGGTGGGGAGGGTGGAGATGGTTAATGGGTACAAAAAATTAGGGGCTGGGTGCAGTGGCTCATGCCTGTAATCCTAGCACTTTGGGAGGCCAAGGTGGGAGAATCACTTGAGCCCAGGAGTTTAAGACCAGCCTGGGCAACACAGTGAGACTCCCTCTCTACAAAACATAAAATTAGTTGGGCACGGTGGCACACGCCTCTAGTCCCAGCCACTTGGGAGGTTGAAGTGGAAGGATCACTTAAGCCCGAGAAATTGAGGCTGCAGTGAACTGTGATCACGCCACTGTACTCCAGCCTGGGTGACAGAGCAAGACCCTGTCTCAAAAAAAAAAATAAGATCTAAGATCTAGTATTTGATGGCACAACATTTGATGACGTACTCAATATGAATTTAATTGTACATTTAAAAATAACTAAAAGACTATAGTTTGTAACGCAAAGGATAAATGTTTGAAGTGATGATACCCCATTTACCCTGATGTGATTATTACATATTTTATGCCAGTGTCAAAATACCTGCATATACCCTATAAATATATATACCTACTATGTACCTATAACAATTAAAAATTTAAAAAAAGATTCTGTTCTCTAGATCTACTCTTGGTATTAAAATAGGTATTAGTGGCTGGGCGCGGTGTCTCACGCCTGTAATGCCAGCACTTTGGGAGGCCGAGGCGGGCGGATCACGAGGTCAGGAGATCGAGACCATCCTGGCTAACACGGTGAAACCCCATCTCTACTAAAAATACAAAAAATTAGCCGGGCGTGGTGGCGGGCGCCTGTAGTCCCAGCTCCTCGGGAGGCTGAGGCAGGAGAATGGCGTGAACCCGGGAGGCGGAGCTTACAGTGAGCCGAGATTGCGCCACTGCACTCCAGCTTGGGCGACAGAGTGAGACTCTGTCTCAAAAAAAAAAAAAAAAAAAAGGTATTAGTTTACTAGAGCTACCATAACAAAATACCACAGACTGGGTGGGTTAAACAACAGAAATGTATTTCTTCACAAATCTGGAGTCTGGAAGTCCAAGATCAAGGTGTTACCAGGATTGGTTTCTTCTGAGACTTTTCTCGTTGGCTTCTAGATGGTCGGCTTCTCCTCCCTATGTCTTCACATAATCTTCCTTCTGTGTCTGTCTGTGTCCTAATTTCCTCTTCTTAAAAGTATACCCCAATGACTCATTTTAACTTAGTTACCTTTTTTTTTTTTTTTTTGAGACGGAGTCTTGCTCTTTCGCCAGGCTGGAGTGCAGTGGCGCAATCTTGGCTCACTGCAACCTCTGCCTCCTGGGTTCAAGCGATTCTCCTGCCTCAGCCTCCCGAGTAGCTGGGACTACAGGCACACGCCACTAGTTACCTCTTTAAAGACCCTGTCTCCAAATACCATCACATTCTGAGGGACTGGGGGTTAGGACTTCAACATACGAATTTTAGGTGTGCTCAATTCAGCTTGTAACAATATCCATGTTGCAAATCAGTTGACCATAGACACATGGTTTTATTTCTGAACTCTCTCTTCCATTTCAATTGATCTCTATTTTATATGCTAGTACGACACTGTCTTGGTTACTCTTGTTTTGTAGTAAATTTTGAAATTTGGAAGTGTGGGTCCTCCTACTTCTTTTTTTTTTTTTTTTTTTTTTAAGATTGTTTCAGCTATTTTGAGACCTTTTGCAGTTCCAGATGAATTCTAGAAGCAGCTTTTCAACATCTACAAATAAGTCAGCTAGTGATTCTGACGGGGATTGCATTCCGTCTGTGGATCAAGTTGTGGAATATTGACATTTTAACAAAATATTAATCTTTCAATCCATAAACATGGGATGCATTTCCATTTATTTAAATCTTTAATTTTGGCCAGGCCTGGTGGCTCATGCCTGTAATCCCAGCACTTTGGGAGGCTGAGGCAGGCGGATCACTTGAGGCTAGGAGTTTGAGACCAGCCTGGCTAACGTGGAGAAACCCCATTTCTACTAAAAATACAAAAAAACGGCTGGGTGTGGTGGAGTGCACCTGTAATCCCAGCTACTCCGGAGGCTGAGGCACGAGAATCGCTTGAACCCAAGAGGTGGAGGTTGCAGTGAGCTGAGATTGCGCCACTGCACTCCAGCCTGGGTGACAGAGCAAGACTCTGTCCCCAGACAAACAAACAAAACTTTAATTTCTTTCAACAATGTTTTTTAGCTTTCAGGGTATAAACTTTGGACTTCTTTTGTTAAATATGTTTGTATCTTATTTTTCTTTATGCTATTGTAAATGGAATTGTCTTCTTAATTTTCAGATTATTCATTGCAAATGTATAGAAATACAACTTTTTTTTTTTTTTTTTTGAGTCTCTTGTTGCCCAGGTTGGAGTGTAATGGCGCGATCTTGGCTCACCACAACCTCTGCCTCCCAGGTTCAAGCGATTCTCTTGCCTCAGCTTCCCAAGTAGCCAGGATTACAGGTATGCGCCATCATGCCCAGTTAACTTTGTATTTTTAGTAGAGATGGGGTTTCTCCATGTTGGTCAGGCTGGTCGTGAATCCCAACCTCAGGTGATCTGCCCACCTTGGCCTCCCAAAGTGCTGGGATTACAGGCATGAGCCACCACGCCCAGCCTTTTTTTTTTTTTTTTTTTTTTTTGAGACGGAGTCTCGCTCTGTCGCCCAGACTGGAGTGCAGTGGCGCGATCTCGGCTCACTACAAGCTCCACCTCCCGAGTTCACACCATTCTCCTGCCTCAGCCTCCCGAGTAGCTGGGACTACAGGCACCCGCCGCAACGCCCGGCTACTTTTTTGTATTTTTTAGTAGAGATAGGGTTTCACCGTGTTAGCCAGGATGGTCTCGATCTCCTGACCTCGTGATCTGCCTGCCTTGGCCTCCCAAAAGTGCTGGGATTACAGACGTGAGCCACCGCGCCCGGCCCCAAAAATACAACTGATTTTTGTATGTTGATGTTACATCTGCAACTTTGCTGAACCTGCTTATAGTTCTAAGAGTTTTGTATGAATTCCCTAGGACTTTGCATGCAAGATCATGGCATCCACAAACATCTACAAACAGTTTTACTTCCGCTTTTTTTTTTTTTTTTTTTTTTTTTTTTGAGGCACGGTCTTACTCTGTTGCCCAGGCTGGAGTATGGTGGTGTGATCTTGGCTCACTGCAATCTCCTCTGCCTCCTGGGCTCAAGTGATCCTCCCACCTCAGCCTTTTGAGTAGCTGAGACCAACAGGTGCATGCCACCATGTCCAGCTAATTTTTTTTTTTTTTTGAGATGGAGTCTCACTCTGTTGCCCAGGCTGGAGTGCAATGGCACAATCTCAGCTCACTGCAACCTCTGCCTCCTAGGTTCAAGTGATTCTCCTGCCTCAGCCTCCGGAGTAGCTGGGATTACAGGCATGCACCACTACGCTTGGCTACTAATTTTTTAAAATATTTTTTGTAGAGAAGGGGTTTCGCCATGTTGGCCAGGCTGGTCTGGAACTCCTGGGCTTAAGCCATCCACCCTCCTTGGACTCCCAAAGTGCTGGCATCACAGGGGTGAGCCACTGCACCCAGCTATTTTTTCCTTTCTAATTTGATGCTTTTCATTTAATTGTTTTACCTAAATTGGCTAATACCTGCAGTACAATGTTGAAGAGGCAAGGGACACTTCTTGTTTCTGATTTTAGGTGGAAAACATCTAGTCTTTCACCATTATCATGTTAACTCTAGATTTTTCTTAGATGCTCTTTATCTGGTTGAGTTTGTGTAGTGTTTTTATCATGAAATGGTGTTGAATTTTGTCAAATGCTTTTCTGCATTTATTGAGATAAACGTGGTTTTGTATTTTAATCTTTTGATATGGCTTATTACATTAATTGATTTAAAGATGTTAAACCAACCATGCATTCCTAGGATAAATCCCACTTGGTCATGGTATATAATTCTTTGTTGCTGGATTCAGTGTCCTAGTATTTAGTTGAGAATTTTTGCAACCATATCCAGAGATATTTTATAGCTTCCTCTTCTTGTGATATCTTTGTCTGGATTTTGTTATTAGGGTAATACTGATCTCACAGAATGACTTGGGAAGTGATCCCTCCTCTTCTGGTTTTTGGAAGTTTGTGAAGAATTGGTAAAATTCAGTAATGAAGCCATCTGGACTCCAGGGTTTTCTTGTGTGTGGGGATAGTCTTTTGGATCACTAATTCAGTCTTTTCACTTGTTATAGATCTCTTCAAATAGTGTTTCTTCTTGAGTTAGTTTCAGAAGTTTGTCTCTAAGAATTGTCTATTTCATCTGAGTTATCTAATTTACTGGCATACAATTATTCATACTACCAACCTTCAAGGTTGGTAGTAATGTCCCAACCAAATGTCTTTTATTTCTGATGTTAATAATCTGAGTCTTCTTTTTTTTCTTGGTCAAGCTACTGCTTCTGTGAACAACCAGGGGGGTGTTTTTTCCCTCCACTCCAAATGAAGTCTATCCTGCTTAGTAGAACTACCTAGCTGGTTGAGCTGAGGGGTTCGAGTGGGGAAGTAAGGTGGCTTCGGGAGATGGGAGTAGCTTCAGGAGATGGGAGTAGCCCTGGGCCAAAATTCTAGATAGACTCCCACTGTTCTTACCCAAGATTATTATTTTTTGAGACAGGGTCTCACTCTGTCACCCACGTGGGAGTGCAGTGGCATGATTACAGCTTGTTGCAGCTTTGACTCCCTGGGCTGAGGTGATCCTCCTACCTCAACCTCCGGAGTATCTGGAACTACAGGGATGTGCCACCATGCCCAGCTAATTTTTGTATTTTTTGTAGAGGTGGGGTTTCACCATGTTGGCCAGGCTGGTCTCGAACTCCTGAGCTCAAGCGAGCTGCCTGCCTCGGCCTCCCCAAGTGCTGGGATTACAGGTGTGAGCCACTGCACCCGGACCACCAAGATTCTTAACTTTTCTTAATTTGTTATATGTCTTTGGTTGATTTCTACAGTCCTGAAATGGTTGGGGATTTTTGGCAATTTTGCTGTTTTGTTTTTTGAGACAGGGTCTCTGTCACCCAGGCTGGAGTGCAGTGGTGAGATCATGGCTGTCTGCAGCCTCAACCTCCCCCGCTCAAGTGATCCTCCCACCTCAGCCTCCAGAGTAGCTGGGACTATAGGCACACCATCATGCCCGGCTAATTTTTGTATTTTTTGTAGACAGGGTTTTGCCATGTTGCCCAGGCTTGTCTCAAACTCCTGGGCTCAAGCAATTCTCTTGCCTTAGCCTCCCAAAGTGTTGGGATTACAGGTGTGAGCCACTGTGCCCGGCCAATTTTGCTGTTTTAACATTGCTATTTGGGGAGAGATTTGCCAAGTTCCTCACTCAGCCATTTATGGATGTATAATCTTAATCAATATATTAATTCCCACTGCATAGACTATGAATGACTCCTTAAAGTAGATAATTTACAGACTTGTTTGGACTATATTAATATATATTAAATAGCTACTACTTATTGAGTACCTACCATTGGGATAGCTGTTTTATGTATACATATATTCCACAGCCCTCATGTTGTTTTGTGGATATTATTCCTATCACAAATGAGAAAACCAAGGCTAAAGGAGCTTGCCTAAGATATTACTAGCAGAGTAAGAATTTAAACCCAGGCCTTTCTAATAGCTCTTGCTATTCCACTTTGTCCACTTTTCACTGCTGTCTTACCAGGAAAAACATTCTTAGAATCAATTTATCAATCAATATACAAGCATGGAACACATATTGTGGGATTTCCTGAGTGCTGATTTAGCCTCTTTTATTTTGCACCCCAACCCTCTATCCCATTCCAGTCTTCCAAAGTAGGCCCTTGAAGGGCTTGAATTGGGGGTTTTGGGTGAAAGGTTTTCACTAATCATCATTCTCTACCTTTGTTGAAAGCCACCCCAAGCATCCAAAGGCCAAATATTTCTGGGCTCTTAGTTTTGGAGAGATTTTTACCTCTCACAGTATAAGCCAATCAGAATTATCTTGGAGGTTGGTTAATAAAGTATTATTATTTCCTCACCTTCCTTTAGAGCAGTGGTCCCCAACCTTTTTGGCACCAGGGACTGGTTTCATAGAAGACAATTTTTCCACAGACCAGGGTGGGTGGGGGGATGGTTTTGGGATGATTCAAGTGCACTTACATTTATTGTGCACTTTATTTCTATTATTGCATTGTAATATATGAGATAATTATACAACTCACCATAATGTAGAATGAGTGGGAGCCCCAAGCTTATTTTCCTGCAACCCGACCATCCCATCTGGGGGTGATGGGAGACAGTGACAGATCCCTCGCATGTGCAGTTCACAATAGGGTTTGCGGTCCTGTAAGAATCTAATGCCACTGCTGATCTGACAGGTGGCACTCAGGTGGTAATGCAAGCAATAGGGAATGGCTGTAAATATAGATACAGCTTCGCTCGTTTGCCTGCTGCTCACATCTTGCGGTGTGGCCCAATTCCTAACCATGGACTGCTACTGGCCTGTGGCCCGGGTATTGAGGAACCAACCAGCTCATACTAGGTCTGCTGATGAAAGTCCTACTTAGGGGTAAAGACCTATGACCAAAATGAACGCTGAGCTAAGGAGTTAGAGGTGCTGGGGCAGAGATGAATAAACCAGGAAAGCTTAAAGAAGCGGGATTGTAGGAATTGTTGATTCAACAAATGTTATGACAAGGGGGTATTTTGGGCTTTTAGAATTACCCTAAGGTCTCTTTCTAGCTGCAGTTCATTAACAAAAGAAAAAAGAATTACCCTAAGGCTCATGGGCACAAAGGATAGGAAATTTTGTGGTCAAGAATAAAACTCTTGACTGTTTAAGAGCATCAGCTGCTTTCCTAGTCTGTATTCTGTGTGCACATTGTTCAGTCTTTCCTTCCTTTACTCAGATTACCCAAAATCGGCCTGTGGGTTCAGTATCATACTATATGCTAGGGATACAAAGTTGAAAAGGATATAGCCCCTTCCTTCAAGAAAGGAGTGGGGGTATCGGGATCACTTTTGAATGTTGAAAGAATTTAAGTTCATCAGCAGTCAAGGCAGAGAAAAGAGCACTCAAGAAAAGGGGCACAGTGCAGGTAAGGGCAGATCCTTTAGGGCACAGCATGATTGTGTCAAGGACCTAACAAGAAATGTGGTCTGGTCAGAGCTTGGGAAGTTGAGTGCACAAAGGTGGAACCCTAATGAATCCCAGCATTGAAGGAGTAGAGAATGGAGACATCAAATCTGAGACTGGCCTGGGCAACATAGTGAGGGCCCATCTCTTAAAACAAACAAACAAAACCCATGGTGGCACACACCTGTAGTCCCAGCTACTAGAGAGTCCTGGCTATTCCAGAGGCTGAGGTAGGAGGATTGCTTGAGGCCAGTTCAAGGCTGTAATGAGTGATGATTGTGCCACCACACTCCAGCCCTGGCAACAGAGCGAGACCCTGTCTCTTAATCACCACCACTGTGGGCAACACAGTGAAACCCAGTCTCTACAAAAAAAATACAAAGATCAGCCAGGCGTGGTGTCACATAACTAGTTCCAGCTACTCGGGAGGCTGAGACAAGAGGATTGCTTGAACCCAGGAGGTCAAGGCTGCAGTGAGCTGTGCTCGCCCCACTGCACTCCAGCCTGGGCATCAGAGTGAGGCCTCATCTCCAAAAAAAAGTTAAAACACATGTGTAGAAACCAAGACAAAGATATCAAAAAAAAAAGTGGTTGGTAGCTAATGCTGCCTCAGTGTCAAATAATAGAGAACGAAAAAGGATCCAATAAACCTGCAGGTAGGATGTTACTTATACCAGAGCACTTTCTTTGAAATGGTAGGAGGCAGAGGAAATTAAATAAACAAAAGCCCTTCTGGCATCATGTTGAAGTAACCACTATTTCCTCTGAGTACATGGAAGAACCTGTTATCCAGGAGACTGAAAAGGGTCAAGGAACGTTGTGTCTCCAACACGAACTATTTGAAGAAACGAGACATTTGATTCCAGCGTTAACATACTCAGCTGAAAACAGGATCTCTAGTTTTCTTTCAGATTTATCGTTCTACAAAGCCAAAATAAGATATTAAGGCTAAAGAAATAAAAACTGAATTAGCATTGGGAATCACAACATACTGATGACTCTCATTTCCTCATATGCTCTCAAAGCCCCAGTGTAATGGTAGATAATAGTCCATACATAAAAATGTCTATAATCTTTCTTGAAATAACATTGTCAGAAAAAGTTAATATAATCTGAATAAAAGAATTTTGAAGGCCTAAATTTTTCTCCAAAAAGAACTCTGACAACACTGTTTTAGCAGTTATTTTTGGTTAAATACCAGAAATCTGCTGACAACCTGAGAAAATTTCCACTTAAATCTTCCAGTTTAAACTTGTTGCCATTCTAATCTTGCAGCCTTTATAATGACCAATTGTTAATTAAGAAAAAATAGTAGGGAATGTTTTTCCCTGCTCCATGCCTGCCCTGCATTTCCAAATTCAAAAAGATTGACTTGCAAATTGGAGTTCTGGGAAAAATTAGATGTAAGATCTGAGTATACTTGGGCAGAAAAAAAGACACATCATTCTATTACAAAGATGTCAAGGTGTTTCCTGCAATAATTTTATAAATCTTTTTCAGAAACTGTTGAGTTCACTCTGGGAGGTGAAAATGTTTTCATTTTAAACACTGCAAAATGACCAAAAGAACCAATTGGTATCGTTAAGGTGCGAAATAATTTTTAACTACATTCATGTCAGTTACCAAGATAGTACCTATGATTAAGGGTTTGGACTTTTGGTCAGGCATGATGGCTCACACCTGTAATCACAGCACTTTGGGAGGCCAAGGCAGGAGGACCACTTGAGACCAGGACAACATAGGGAGATCCCGTCTCTACAAAAAAATAACCAACTAGCTAGGCATGGTGGTGTCCCTTTGGTCCCAGCTACTTGGGAGGCTGAGGCAGGAGGATCAGTTGAGTCTGGGAGGTCAAGACTGCAGTGAGCCATGGTCATACCACTGCACTCCAGACTGGGTGGCAGAGTGAAACAAAAGTATGGACTTTTGAGTCATATGGAACTGTGTGTAGTGTTGTATTTCTAGCAATTTCTTTCTAACAGTATTCCTTCATAAGATGACAAGCTATTTCTAACCTCATTTCTCCTACTGTTTTAGGAACACTTGTGTCAGGTTTCTATTTCAGTAACCATAATCACTAGTAAGTAAGGGAACACAAAAGTCCATCAATGAAAAGTCATCTCTTAACTGTGGAAGGCCAGCAGTTAATATAGTGGACCACAAAATGAAAGCAAGTGATGCAAGTTCTTCCCTCAATCTAAGAACCTGCAGAATACCAAGACAAGTGTTTCAAGAATCACCCAGAAAGGTCAGTTTTAAATTGTATGCTTAAGGCAGAAACATTACTTGACATGGGGCTTTCTAGGTAAAAAAGGAAGACATAATATAATTGGCTTAGATCCTAAGAGTTTTTCTTCTCTTTATTTGCAAGATAAGTTGATTAACTTCAATTATTAATAACCAAACCCTGTGCCTCCATATTAGATCTATACTCTAGTGAGATATAATCTCATAATTAAGCACCCAAAGTTTTTGTTGTTAAAAAAAATTATCAGCCAATAATAAAACTTTTAATGACTGTAGCAAGTTGACACTTTCTGGTTTTCTATCCAACTATGCAGTATAGTCTTGTTTTTGGTACCACCATCGTAATTTACTGAGGAATAAACAAGACAAGACAGAGAAGCACACAGCGCTTGCTAGATACTCAGTTAAAGTATATGATACTTAAAATAGCATCCTTTCCTGGATATGAAGTTTTATTCACATTTGAAAATATATTAAGTTCTAAACTCTTCACTTTAAAAAGTGAGGGTAAGTAGAATTATTTTCATTTTCCTTGAAATAATTTGATCACATCTAAGACAACAAAAAGAACCTATTTAAAAATACTGTTTTAATAAGGTGACAGGTGATGGTCCTCTGGCCAGGTATTTATTTAGAAACCACCACTTACAAGTCAAACTGGTATTCCAAAGGGAGTAGTTAAAAACAAAAACAAGAAACATACAACTAATACAATTTCTCTTACTCTTCACTTTTCTTTTTATTATTCAAAAGTCAAATGTTTTTAAATCATCCATCCTCAATTTTGATTTAATGTACCGTCGTTTCCCCAAGAAAAGAAATTTCAGAATCTCTTTGGAATACTAATTTCATGTTTCTAGATTTAACAAAACTGTTGAAGTTTTAAATTCCACTCTATTTCCCTGAATTCTCAAGACAGTTGCTGATGTAAATTTTAATATAAAATATTTAGTCACAAAATAGTATTGCTTTTGTATGCACATAGTTGTAAGATTACTTTGCTTTTGTCAATAAAAACTATACCATCTTTCATAAAACTCTAAACAAATTAAGAACTGTGATGTAGAACAAAAATTACACATGGTAAAACAGGTACCAGCACAACGTTAGGTTATATTACATCAAAAAAAGTTTTAATGGTCCCAAATATATATACTCAACAACTAAGCATACACTCAGGGGAGGAAAAAAAAAAATCAAAAACAAAGAAAAAAATTATGACACAAATGACCACATCTAGAATTCCACTCAATCTTTAATCAAGTAGGGAGAAGTCCCCACTTAAAAAAAAAAAAAATCTGCAGTTTGAAGGGCCAAGGGAACAGATAAAAAAGAGGAAAACTTTATACTCGCCCCTCCCCCACAGAGGTTTTCCAAACCTGTTGTAGCTTGACTAAAATGTTCAGAATGTATGATTTTAAAGGCAGGTCTCTTTATACAAAGAAACTGCTGGCATTCTTGACTAGTGAAGAATTATGGCAGAAAGGCCCATTCTTCTGAGTCTCAAACATGGTCCAAGAAAGCATATTCTGATTGTAGCAACTGACCAGTCAATCCAGAGTTCCACTTACAAAACCCCTGCCCTGTTGGCTTTTTGTTTCCATTTCCTTCCCTGAGAAAAGGGCAATGTGTGGTCCAAGCTGGAGAGCTCAAAGGCTTAAGTCTTTCCCCTAAATGTATGATATCCCCTCCTCCTGCTCCATTGAATTGGCACTTGATGAGCAGAAGTCAAGTGTAAGAGGCTGATCTGTGTCAGTCATTCACAAGAGACCACTGCGCTTTGTTGTGGATTTTGTATGGGGGAGGGGTGGAGAACCAGTTTTTTTCAACAGGTACTGATCCTAGGCCGTTGCCATTATTATGAATCAAATTTTGCTTTCTTTGACAATGGTAACGTATCTTCCTTATCTTCATCCTCATCATCATCTTCATCATCATCAGGATAATCTACCAGACCCACGAGGCCTCCCTGTTAAGAAATAAGGATTATTTAAAGAACAGAAAACAAAACATATAAAAACACTGGTGTTTTCTGGCTGGAGAAAGAAAATAGATCTACCAACATAGTAACGGTGATTATTTCTGGGTGGTGGGACTGTGTTAAATTTCAATTCATTATGTTTACATATTTTCTAAATTTCCAGTAATAAACATGCATACTTTTTTACAATAAGGGAAAACTTTGAGTTAATTAGAATTAAAGCAAAAAATTTTTTTTTCCCCAAGTCGGAGTCTCGCTATGTCACCCAGGCTGGAGTGCAGTGGTGCGATCAGGGCTCACTGCAACCTCCACCTCCTGGGTTCAAGCAATTCTCCCTGCCTCAGCCTCCCGAGTAGCTGGGATTACAGGCGCCCGCCACCATGCCTGGCTAATTTTTGTATTTTTACTAGAGACAGGGTTTTGTCATGTTGGCCAGCTTGGTCTTGAACTCCTGACCTCAGGCGATCCACCTACCTTGGACTCCCAAAGTGCTGGGATTACAGGCATGAGCCACTGCACCCAAACTAAAGCAAAAAAATTTAAGTAGTTTATAATCCTAGCAAATTACCCAGGAGTTAGAAAATGAATGAAAAATGTTTCAAGACTTAATAGCACATTAAAATTTTTTAAAACATAAAGTCGAAAATAGTATAAAAATGAGGCTGAGCATGGTGGCCCATGCCTATAATTCCAGCACTTTGGGAGGCAGAGGGATCACATGAGGACAGGAGTTCGAGACCAGCCTGGCCTGTTAATTAACATGGTGAAACCCGTCTCTAATAAAATTACAAAAATTAGCCAGGCATGGTGGTGCACATCTGTAATCCTAGCTACTTGGGAGGCTGAGGCACAAGAATCGCTTTAATCTGGAAGGTGGAGATTGCAGTGAGCTAAGATCATGCCACTGCACTCCAGCCTGGGTGACAGACTGAGACTCTGTTAAAAAGAAAAAAAAAATACCAAGAAGAAAACTGCAGCAGATAAAGAGACCACCAGAAATGAGGGTAGATAGGCTTTCTATTAGAGATTAGGAAAGCAGTTCTACCCTGACTCTTCCTCATCATTTCATCTGGGTTTCCTTTTAGCCCTGCTCCGTCACCAGAAACGACTGCTGCTTGCTTTATTTATTTATTTTTTGAGACGGAGTCTCACTCTGTCGCCCAGGCTGGAGTGTAGTGGTGCCATCTCAGCTCACTGCAAGCTCCACCTCCTGGGATCACACCATTCGCCTGCCTCAGCCTCCTGAGTAGCTGGGACTACAGGCGCCCGCCACCACGCCCAGCTAATTTTTCTATTTTTAGTAGAAACGGGGCTTTACCATGTTAGTCAGGATGGTCTCGATCTCCTGACCTCGTGACCCGCCCGCCTCAGCCTCCGAAAGTGCTGGGATTACAGGCGTGAGCCACCATACCCAGCCCTTGTTCCTTTCTTATATGAAATGTTAGTGACAGTAGATGTTTTCTTAAAAAAACAAACCTTAACTGGCAAAGTAAAGTTAGAAGTATCCAGATATTTAGATTATCATTCCCCACAAAGGCTTTATCTGGGTATTAGTTAGGAAAATTTATTCAAGAATAACTGAAAACCTTAAACATTTCTGTAAATGTTGACATACAAATTTGAAGTTTCAGTTCTAAAATGCAAAATACCCAAGTAAGAATTCACACTATATTCAGACTTGCATTGGTCATAAAAAAACTTTCAGAAATTTCTCAACCTTTATATAAGTTCAAGTGGTGGAGGGGACTCATCCTCTAGTTCATGAATGTTAAATCAGTTCTAGGTGGCAGTAACCAAAGGGAATCTTAGTCAAAATTATTGTTGAGAAAGCTTCAATTGCGAAAAAAGGGGGCAAAATGGGAGTCAAAAATGTACCTTTGTAGTAATAGCTGCCGTCTGAGATGTATTTTTAGGTACGGATCCAGGAGAGCCTGGAGATCCTGGGGATCCAGGTGATCCCGGAGAACCAGGCAGATTTGTTGTAGATGACTGGCTGGTGAGGTTAGTCTTCGTTCCACTGGACAGGGAAAGCTTGAAACTTGGGCTCTGCCGTCCAGAAAGATTTGTTTTCAGAAGCACTTCCTTTTCCTCACTTTCTTTTACTAAAAATGAGAATACTGTCAATAGTTGTCCCCCATACTCATTCTTTTTTAAATTTCCCCAAATGAGGTAACACTAAAACACATTTAACTAGCTTACTACGCTGGGTAGAAACATTGAAGTTCAATTTATAAACGAAGCTTACCAAAATACTAACCACAATTCCATTCATTTGATCTTACTCCAGAGAAGAAGTGAAACCTTCAGACTCATATTTAGTATCCCTACCCTTCCTGAAATAGTAAATTCCTTATTCAACTCAAATTAAGAAAACTTAGTCTATGCCTGCACAACACTGCTATTCAGTCACATCCCATAAAGCAATGGAGTCTTTAAACCCTATGCCATCACATATTCCAAGCAAATAATCATTTTGTCAAGAAATAAGATTAAATCTAGAGTAAGAAAGCCTTAATTTTCTCTTGCCCATTTTTTTTCAACATACATTTCTTCCTTTCCATGAATTTACTTATTGGATCCATAATATCATCATCATTTTTAGTTTTGTCAGATGGAGACACTACAGCTTCTCCATCTTCCATGTCATCTTCATCTGTGTTAAACCACATCTCTTCTTCATCTTCTAGTGTTCTGGCATCTCTTCGATATCTGTGATTCCTCAAGATGGAACGCATACTACGAGTAGAGAAGAAAGAGTAAATACAATCATATATGGACTTAATTGTACTGTTACAGATGACTTATTAAACTTGTCAACATAGGGAATTAACATGAAATTTACAAATATTAAAATATCAATGTAAATCCAGGTATTTAGATTAATGTACAAAATTTTAAAGAATAATTTGTAACCTTAGTAACTTGTAAATTCAAAGCAAGTAATATAATGCTCTGATTTTATTTTGAACACATGAAGCCTCACTTCCACTGTTTGGTCTTTTTTTTTTTTCCCCATTATCTAGCCTGATAAATGCCTGAGGTATTATACTAATAACCAGCCTAATCCTCAGGGAAACGTTTATGTTGACGACCCTTACAGGAAGCTACAATTTCTATTTGTTATCTGCTGATTTCCCCGTTCCTTGTCAAGCCAAATAATATCAAATAAACAATAAAGCCACTACCATACAACTTGATGCTGAACAAATAGGTTTAAATATATGGTAATTTACCTGTCAAGTTTGGGATTATCTTGCCTTTCTCTTTGTTGTTCAAATCTCAGTTTTAATCCTTTAAATGTCTGTACATAATCTACATCTTCCAGTGCTTTCCAGTAATTTTCAATTACATGAGCAGTTAATGATTTTATATCTTCCTACAGAAAAGAATAGTAATGAAAAAATGATAGGAAAATGTCATTTTAGCAAGATGAGGCTTAATTTAATCAATTCATACCCACCAAAAATAGCTTAATTTCGTAAAATTACATAATCTTAGAGATAACCAAACAATAAAAAATGGGAATAAAGTACATTGGCTACTATAGTAGTCCCCAATTTATCTATGGGTCTTTTTTTTTTGAGATGGAGTTTTGCTCTTATTGCCCAGGCTGGAGTGCAATGGCATGATCTTGGCTCACTGCAACCTCTGCCTCTTGGATTTAAGCGATTCTCCTGCCTCAGCCTTCCGAGTAGCTGGGATTACATGCATGCGCCACCACGCCTGGCTAATTTTGTATTTTTAGTAGAGATGGGGTTTCTCCACGTTGGTCAGGCTGGTCTCGAACTCCCAACCTCAGGTGATCCGCCCGCCTCGGCCTCCCAAAGTGCTGGGATTACAGGAGCGAGCCACTGTACCCAGCTATCTATGGGTCTTTACAAAGTAAATGCCCAGGTCTTGTCCTAGGTGATTCTGATTCTGATGTGCGGGCTGGGTATGTGTATTTTTTAGAGATGGGGTCTCGCTCTGGCACCCAGGTTGAGATAGAGTGATATGATCATAGCTTACCGCAGCCTTGAACTCCTGGGCTCAAGCAATCCTCCCACCTCAGCCTCCCGAGCAGCTAGGACTATCGGCATGCACCACCATACGGGGCGAAGTTTTAACAAAAAATTTTTGTAGAGATGGGGTCTTGATATGTTGCCCAAGCTAGTCTCTAACTCCTGGCCTAAAGCAATCTCCCACTTTGGCCTGCCAAAGTGCTGGGATTATAGGCATAAGCCACTATCCCTGGCCATGGACATATATGTTTTATTCATTAATTTTTATTTTAGGTTCAGGGGGTCCATGTGCGTATTTGTTATATGGGTAAACTGCGTGTCACAGGGGTTTGGCGTATAGCTTATTTCATCACCCAGGTAGTAAGCACAGTACCCAATAGGTAGTTTTTCAATCCCCACCTTCTCCTACTCTCTACCCTCAAGTGGCTCTGGTATCTGTTGTTGTTCCCTTCTTTATTTCCATGTGTACTCAAAGTTTAGTTCCCACTTACAAGAGAGAACACACAACAGCCATGCGTATTTTAAAAGCATGTCACAGGCTAGGTGAAGAGGCTCATGCCTGTAATCCCAACAGTTTGGGAGGCCGAGGTGGGCAGATCACCTGAGGTCAGGAGGTTGAGACCAGCCTGGCCAACATAGTGAGACCCTATCTCTACTAAAAATACAAAAATTAGCTGGGTATGGTGGCGCATGTCTGTAATCCCAGCTACTAGGGAGGCTGAGGCAGAAGAATCGCATGAACCTGGGAGGTGGAAGGTGCAGTGAGTCGAGATCATGCCACTGCACTTCAGCCTGGGTGACAGAGTGAGACTCTGTCCCCACACCCCTCTCCCACCCCCCAAAAAAAGCATGTTACAGAAAAGTTCTGGAGATGAATAATGGTGATGGCTGCCAACAATGTGAATGTATACTTTAAAATGGTTAAAATAGCAAGTTTAATGTTTTATACTATTTTATCCCAGCTTTTAAAAAAGCATGACATCCAGGTACTGAGGTATGCACCTACAGTCTCAATTACTTATGAGGCTGAGGTGGGAGGATCGTTTGAGCCCAGCTGGGCAACATAGCAAAACCCTGTCTCTAAGAAGCAAACAAAACAAAAAGCCATGCCAGATAAATTTGCACAGCATCAATGAGAACCACTAGCTTATTACATTACTAGAGAATAAAGAGTATTACGAAATTGGTCTTTAGAAATGTGTAAGTTAAGAAAAACACATTCAAATGCTTATCTGTCAAGTGTAGTTTTGCTTTCTTAAAATGATTACTGCGACCATCCTACAAAGCAGCAGTCCCTAACCTTTTTGGTTTCATGAAAGACAATTTTTCCACCAACTGGGGTGGGAGTAGGGGGGCACGGTTTCAGGATGAAATTGTTCCACCTCACAGTTAACCAAAGGGTTCATGCTCCTAGGAGAATATAATGCTGCTGCTGATCTGATAGGAGGTAGAGCTCAGGCAGTAATGCCTGCTTGCCAGCAGCTTACCTCCTGCTGTGCAGCCTGGTTCCTAACAGGCTATGGACTGGTCCACGGCCAAGGGGTTGAGGACCCCTGCTATAATAAAAGATTTGTAGCTGCTGAGAGGTAAGATGTAGCTTGAATCAAATCTCTCACAGGCTTTTGGTACTTTCGTTTTTTTTTTTTTTTTTTAAATCTCTCCAAATATTATAATCTCAAGCCAAAATACTAGGTAATGCATATTCAATTTTTCTCAAACAATTAAAACGAAAATTCTAATTAAAAATACAGAACCTACCACTCTAATAAATTCAAACATCTCTATTATGGCAGAGTTCATCAGATTGTAGCGGGATCCATTGTTTAGAAATGCTTTGACTACTGGTTCAAACAAAAAACTTTTCATTATGTAGCGGTTGTAAAACTCATCTTTTAATCCAATAATCTTTCTCTTAAAACGAAGGGCACCTGAAACACAGAGGCATTGTTGTTTAAATCACATACCACTCTTCCATACTTTAGACTTACCAAACAAAAATAACCATCAAACCAAAAAAAAACTGTTTAACACATATCAATAATTATTTATGATGTTTGCACTTCCGGAACTGTGAACCTAAAGATAAGGATTATGAAAGTGTTATCAGAAAAATGTCTTCTAAAAGTAGTATATGTCATCATAGAACACAAGTCTTAGAAAGCCAGAAAAATCCTGAAAATAAACCAGTTACTAATGACCAAAATGTAATTTACATCTAAAATAAGAGCTAAGACAAACAAATGAACCTATCACACTACTTAAGATGAAAAAATTCAACAGGACCTTTTATATCCACCTTAATAGAAAAAAACAAGTGTTTTATTAGGGCAATCCACTGTATAATTTGATCTTCAATATTTTTGGACACTCTTATTATTTTGCATTGTAGTTCATGGAATTTTATTTATTTGTGGATGTGGCTGTAGAAAGGCCATAAACCCACAAAAATCTGCATGACCCAAAATTTGCCTTGCCATAGTTTAAAAATAAATTTAGAGGATGTTATTTAAAATGTGGTCCTCTATGCTTATTGTAGCGAGTATGCTTTTTAATTTTTTTCTAGTTTTCATTTTCATAATTAATTAGGCTTTAACTTACAGATTAAAAGGTATATTTACATCTTGAGGTATGGGGAGTTACTTAAGTCACCATTCATCAAGACACAAATATACTCAGACAGCTAGACTTCAACAAAGCCCTCTTTACCTAAATGGAATTATCAGTAAGTTAATGCCCCAGTTATTGTAAACAGTGCAAAAAAGCATACTCACTTCATGCAGTCACATCGTCTTCGGTTGGCAAGATTAAATATTGTGTTTGTATTTTGGTTTCTTTGGAGATCATGGAAGTGGCTCGTTAAATTGCCAATTTGCTATTAATCAAGTCCTTCATGAGCAGGTAGCCAGGCAACCATGCTGACACGGTTTCTGGGTGGGAAGGCAGAGGAGTAAAGCAGCTCAATTTTTCTTTAGTTGGCAGAAAAGAGGTCCACAAGTGAATGCCCAATTAGGTACAGTTGATTATTAACTGCCTTAACAATGCAACTTATTTAAGAGTGTATCTTTCTTAAGAAACACTCTGGGCAGGGAGTTTCTAAATAGTTTATAGAATAATAATTGCATTTTGTTTTTTAAACTACTGAATATTTTTAAAAACATACTCATGGTGAACTAAGACATTTTAAACACTAAGAGGCATCTTTCTGTGTGATAAGTCAAAGCCTAACAAGGGTTTATTTTCCCAAAACAATATTTTCAGTTTGTATTTTTAAGGTTATTTGACAAAGGAACTTACTGAGGCATTTCCATTTGTTAGGAATAAAAATCAGTACTTTAGAGCTAATATACCACCATTTTAAACTTGTAATAATTAAGGCAGGAGTATTACTATTTTAAGAATTCATACTCCCAACTTTGCAGGCTTTCTGGAGACTTGTGTCCTACCATAACACACACACACACACACACACTGACCCCTCTTGTCTGACTGTAGCTCCTAGGTGAGTGAAAAACTCCTTTCCTGAAATTCACTAAGACAAGGGAATGTAGATGGCACCACTGCACTTCTTCCAGAGCACTTCTATCCAGAAACTGCTGGGGTAGATAGAAGGAGGTTCTACTGGTCTTTTTGTTTTGGTCCTTATTTCCATTTGCTCTTACATTTTTATATCAAGAACTTTGTATTATTACCACTCAAATCCATCCCTTAAAAGAAACCTGCATCAAAAATATCCAACCACTATTCTTTGCTGTTGAGTAAAAAGCTGCTTTCAAAATTTTACCAGTAAGATCTAGGAAGTCAAGTCACTCAAAGTAGAGTGGAGAAAGCTTTTAGGATAGGCCAAGTTGGCATTGCCACTGGATTTTCAATGTAAAGCACATTCTGCTTCCACTCACATCTCTAACCTTCATTAACATTTCCAGGAACCTCTTGTGCTTAGTTTCAATCATCTCTAAAAAACATTATTTATCTGTACTTTATAAAACGTGAATTTCATGTAATAAATTTGTGACTTTTTACCTTGTAACTAATGATAATTGAATATATGCCTCTATAATAAAGCTTTATTTCATTCCTTTTTAAGATTTCCACGTTTTTAACAAGAACAACAAAACACCCTCAAACAACATAAAAGTATGAGCTAAAGGGCTACAATGTAAGATCCAAGGAACTTAATAAGGCCAAGGAAATTGATAGACGTGATATCTAGCCTCTAAAGACCGAGTTTAGAAACGATTGCTAGACACACCTACATACTTAACTAGTTGTCTTTAAAGATGACAAAGTATAATAATTAAGCAGCAGCAAATATAAAAAAATTAAAAGCTCCCTAAATCCCCAAACTGTTACATTTAACTGCTCATTACTGTCTGCATTTATATATGTGCACCTAAACTTAAATATCAATAAACCCTCCTTTAAAAAATACTATACCTAATACTTCAACATACTTTTTTCAGAAGAACCACAAGTATCTTAAATTTCCTCAAATTTATTTTAGTTCTTAGATATCTTTGATAAAAACTCCTATTGCATACTACAAAGCCAGTTCTAAAAAGCTTGTTCCTAATGACAGGCATCTTTGTTAGGAAGATACTTATATATCCTCAACCCTGGGAAGAGAGGTACACCAAGAAGTCCTTTCAAAGAGTTAGGTTTAATGATAACCTGACTCAGTTTGGAAAATATCAACAATGAAACATAACTAAGATTTTGCTAACACACTTAGTTTCCAACAATAAACTTCCTTTACTTAAAAGATTCTCTCCAAAGTTCTCATTAGATTATGAGAAATTTTCTTTGCAATACTGCAAGCAAAATAATGAAATGACGAACTGAACTAAAGAAAAGTCCTTTCCTTTCAGCTGCATTGTCCTGACTCTCTTTAAAAATGACCAAGTAGGCTGGGCGCCGTGGCTCACGCCTGAATCCCAGCACTTTGGGAGGCTGAGGCAGGTGGATCACGAGGTCAGGAGTTTGAGACCAGCCTGACCAACATGGTGAAACCCCATCTCTACTAAAATACAAAAATTAGCTGGGTGTGGTGGTGCGCTCCTGTAATCCCAGCTACTCAGGAGGCTGAGGCACGAGAATCGCTTGAACCCAGGAGATGGAGGTGCAGTGAGCCGAGATCGTGTCACTGCACTCCAGGCAAGGCGACAGAGTGAGACTCCATCTCAAAAAAAAAAAAAAAAAAGGGAAAAAAGAAAAAAAAGACGAAGTATACTTTGTCCACATGCCACTTTTTTTTTTTACCCAATTAACATGTTAACTGTGTATTCAACCAAGAATGCAATACTCTCCCATGACCAAGACGCAACTCAAGTTACCAATTGTGTGAAATTTTTCATCTGCCTCATTAAATTATAATGAATTATTTCCACTATGCATCCAAACACACCTCAATATAGTGCTTATTACTGTTGTATTTTGATTTTCACATGACTCCCTCCTCCTAATGAACTGATTCTGTTGATGGCCAAGTCCAGGTCATAACCATCTTCATTTTCCTCGTACACCAGATATAAGATAGTAATCAGATCTAAGATGCCACTGACTAAGCTACCAATTATAGTGACATGCCATTAACCCATTCATGCTAGAGGTTGCAAATTTTTTTCTGTAAAAAAAAAAAATCAGACCTTGGTGATGACCTTGAGCAGGATATAAATAACTCCCACAAGCTTAGCGTTCAAATAATGGAACACTAGGCATAAATGGGTTAATTGTAAGACTCATCTTGATTTCAGAGATAATGTGTAAAAGTGTACTTTTTTGAATCAATGAAATATAGTTGTGTTTAATATGTTTGGTAAAATAAAACTAAATTTATTCATTTATTCAGTTTTTCCATTCTGCTCTCAAATCCCCTTTCCACACTTGAACAAAACTCTATTGTCAACATAAAAGAACAAGTCAAAGAGCTATAAACTCCCCCTCTAAACTTGGCCTCAGTGTTCTCACTTTTTCTGTGATAGTATATGAGAAAAATGAATATAATGTTGCCCTGATAGGAAGTTTAATGAATTTTAAAAGAAAGCAATGTTGCTTTTATAAAATATAAAATTTATTATTTTTCTTGGGTGGGGAGACAGTGTCTCTCTGTTGCCCAGACTAGAGTGCAATGGTGCAATTTCAGCTCACCGCGATATCTGCCTCCCAGGTTCAAGCGATCCTCCTGCCTCAGCCTCCCGAGTAGTTGGGACTACAGGCGTGCACCACCACACCCAGCTTTCTATTTTTAGTAGAGACAGGGTTTCACCATGTTACCCAGGCTGGCCTAGAACTCCTGACCTCAGGTGATCTGCCAGCCTCATCCTCCCAAAGTGCTGGGATTATAGACATGAGCCACTGCGCCTGGCCATTTATTTATTTATTTATAAATTTTAAATAAAATTTTAATTTATAATTATTTTAATAATATGTAATTACATGATTTAAGGATTTTTTAAACATCAAGCAAAACAATTAGAAATGAAGTAAAGAAGATTAGCAAAAACGGATATATATATTCAGGTCTCTAATTAGTGCATGACTATGACTGCTTCAAACAACAACAACAACAACAACAACAACAAAAAACACTCAAACTTACCTTTAAAAACCAAAGGGCAAAAATTAAATTACCACCAGAAATCTCTTACAGAACCTCTAGGGTGCCCCTAAATTTGGTCTAACAACTTACCAGTAAGGACCACTTACATATGGCAACTCATTACCTGAGATGTCTGGCTGCTGCTTGATAAAGAACATTCTGGATTAACCTATTTTCAATTCAGAAACATGGTTTTCTCTAACAAACTAGGGTCTTAAGAACACTGTGAAAGTCATTTTGAAAAACTTACGTCTAAGAACAATCTTGTTATTAGACTATATTGCTCTAAAAGAGTCTACAAACATTTTCATAAAGGTCCACCTAGTACATATTTTACGCTTTGTGGGCCACATATGGTCTCTGTACCATATTCATTTCTCTCTTCTCAGGCCACCTTTTAAAAATTTCAGCTTGTAGGCTGTACAATCACAGGCCGTGGGCCGGATCTGGCCTCAGCTGTAGTCTGTCACCCCTGCTATAAAATATCCAAGGTAAAATGAGCAAAGTGCTGTTTTAGTAATGGAATATAACACTGTAGATACATTCTACTCCCTTACTGTATATTAAGAAGAGAGTCAAGAAAAACACCTGCTCAACATGGCAAACCTGCATAATCAGTGACAGAGCTAGTATTATGACCTAGATCTCCTGATCTGTAATCAGTGGTCTTTTCATTTGGGCAATAAGATGTAAAAAATGCCAACATGCCAATAGACAAAGATGAGAAATAATTCTAACACTTACATAATGCCAAGAAAGCATGCTTGGAGGCCATAAGAACTAGCACTCTCCGGAGGATATCCTTATTAATAATGTAGTTCTTTATGTGGTAGGTATGGTGCTCCACACAAAATGTTAACAATTCCAATACAAGTGCCAATAGTTGGGCAGTCTGAAAATCATCTAAAAGAAACAAAACACAACTAATTATATTTAATGACTAACGTTTTCCCTTCTAAAATGTAAGAACTCAAATTCTAATCAAGTAAAATCTCTTCTATTAACCTAAATATGTTAACTTTAGGGAGGAGGAAATTAGCATTTACTGAATGCCTAACATGTGCCAGGAATGGTGCTTTACTTTTTTTAATTTAATTTTAACAACCCTATAGGAAACTGTTTCACATTATGAGCCTATTAACTAACTAGACCCAAGTTGGAAAAGTTAGTAAGGCAGAGTTAGGATACAAATCTAGAGTATCTGCCTTATTCCAAAATTCAAGGACCCTCTACCAGGTATCTTAGCATGTTCTCCAACAGATACAGCATATGAGGTTCTGCCAGACACCGTGTCATCTTTGGTGCAATTACTCTCTCTCCCTGTTCCCTTGATTCCAGTGTGTTTTGTGCCTCCTTTACTACTTGTAACGAGTCTATACTGAATTATAATCATTGACTTATCTTTACTCCTCACTAGGCAGCAAGCCTCTGAAAGGCTTTTTTTCATTCCCCCACATTTAGATTATAACACAGTCCTTCACAAAATCACAATGAGTTCTCATCTTAATAAAGGTTGGAGGAATAGAACATGTGGTTTGGAAAGAAGCCTCAAGCTTTACCTAATATGAATAAAGCAGGTAAGAAAAATGGACATTCACATTTCATGGACTTGATTCTGGAGTTACACAAAAAGTAAATTTAACTTGTATTTTATGTGAGTGCTATAATTATGCTATATTAAGAATTCAAGGCTGGGCGTGGTGGCTCACACCTATAATCCCAGCACTTTGGGAGGCCAAGGTGGGCAGATCACTTGAGGCCAGGAGTTTGAGACCAGCCTGGCCAACGTGTTGAAAACCCCACCTCTACTAAAAATATAAAAATTAGCCAGGCGTGGTGGCAGGCGCCTGTAATCCCAGCTACTCAGAAGGCTGGGGCAGGAGAATTGCTTGAACCTGGGAGGCAGAGGTTGCAGTGAGCTGAGATCCCGCCACCACACTCCGGCCTGGGCAACAGAGCAAGATTCTGTCTCCAAAAAAAAAAAAAAAAAAAAAAAAATTCCAATAACAAAATAATATATTTACTCCTAAAGCTTAAATAAGCAATTTCTGAATGTAGACCTAAAACTACCTCCTAAATTAAACACACACACACGCACGCTAAAGCTCTAATGAATACAATGCAAAAATAACAAACCTTAACATATCTTCAATATAAATAAAAGTAGCTTAATATCGTGCAAAAATCCTAGCTCTGTCTATACATCTGGAGTACAAATAATTTAAAATGAATTTTTCATAGCTACTGCCCTCTATATTTCACCAGTGTAGATGCAAACTGAATACAAATATTATTCAACAAAAAATTATCTTATTTCTTTTACATGTTTCTGTTATCTGATTACAGTACTTTTGGGGAATTTTTTTTTTTTTTCGAGTCGGAGTCTCACTCTGTCGCCCAGGCTGGATGGAGTGCAGTGGCGCGATCTCGGCTCACTGCAAGCTCCGCCTCCTGGGTTTACGCCATTCTCCTGCCTCAGCCTCCCCAGTAGCTGGGACTACAGGCGCCTGCCACCATGCCCAGCTAATTTTTTTTGTATTTTTTTAGTAGAGACGGGGTTTCACTGTGTTAGCCAGGATGGTCTCGATCTCCTGACCTCGTGATCCGCCCGCCTCGGCCTCCCAAAGTGCTGGATTACAGGCCTTTTAGGGAAATTTTTATCATGAACCTTTCTTTTCAAAATACATTATTAATACTCCAGGTTGCTTTTGATAAAAACAACCAACCAACCAACCAATTATTAAGACCTCTCCCTGATGGTTTGAACTTTTAAAGACTACTACTTTTTAAAAGGTGTGTCCTCCCAGCCTCTACCTCCCACTAACTGCCTCCTAAAAAGATTTACTTAACACCAACTTTGAATTCAGCATCCAAGAACAGAGAACTTAACTACCAACCTGAATTATCTTACCTTTACTAGGTTTGTCTTCTGTTGTATTTGCTAGTAAAGGAGCAGTGAGAACATGCATACAGTGCTTGTAGAAGAAACCCAGAAATTCAGTCTTTTCTGTTTTCTAAGGAATCAAGAACAATTCCATGAACTTTAACCGCACTGGTTCCTACCAGCAATACACAATATACTAGCTATGAAAAAGAGGGAAAATGCTCATGGCTTACATTGGCAGTGGCTAGCATGTTCTCTGGGTCAACTAAAGTTCGAAGCAGGCCCATAAGTTGGACTGCTCCTCCAAGTTCAGGATCTGTATCACAAATCATATGTTCTATAATGAGGTTGATGAGCAAAATATCCTGGAGAGAAAAATAGACATACTCAGGATCACTTATTATGAGAGAACGGAAAAAGCAAAAACTAAGACACATACCACAGCATTATACCTAGGCTCTAGCTGTTTTGTTAACTGCAAAGTGAAATGTTTAACTCAGTTATCTGACAGGACATATGACAGTGTTTCATTCCCCAAAGTGTGGTACAGGGACATAGCCCTAAATAGAAATTTCTTGTCTATTATTTTTAAATTCCTCTGAATAAAGCAAAAGCAAAGTTTTAGTTTGGTGATAATATATCTTTACAACTTTCTAATAATGTAATCTACCTTTTGAAGAAAGCCAGTGGGTTTTATGACCATAGCTTTAAGTGTAAGAATATTTAGGTAGGATTTAGAACATCATTTTACTTTCATTGCTTTTATTTTAATTTAATTTTATTTTTTTGAGATGGAGTTTGCCTCTTGTTGCCCAGGCTGGAGTGCAATGGCACGATCTCGGCTCACTACAACCTCCACCTCCCGGGTTCAAGCGATTCTCCTGCCTCAGCCTCCCTAGTAGCTGGGATTACAGGCATGTACCACCATGCCCGGCTAATTTTGTATTTTTAGTAGAGACAGGGTTTCTCAATGATCATCAGGCTAGTCTTGAACTCCCTACCTCAGGTGATCCGCCTGCCTCAGCCTCCCAAAGTGCTGGGATTACAGGCGTGAGCCACCGTGCCCCGTCTATTGCTTTTATTATTATAGAGTCCTTCTATTTATGGCCAATGATGTATGTTCTCCATTTGAAAAAGTGATATAAAATTTCCTTTTAAAATAAATTTAGGAAAAAATTATCTGAATGTCTGAAATTGGAGAAAATGAGACTATGGTATTTAGAGAGTGCAGAGAACAAATGGATTATACACGTTCTAAATATCAAAGAAAATAGATGGCAGGTTTTCCTGAGGTCCTATTATGACTGGTATTCCTCACCTAAGTAGTAAATAAGATTGAGAGGGATTCAGTGAGAAAATCCCTGCTCTTGCCTATGTGTATGCAAAGGCAGGATGGACAAGGGATAGAGAAAATGCAGACAGTAGATGGAAATGATGATCAAGAAGAGTGGGAATCAAGAGTCCTAGTGATTGAAATGTTATTCTGTTGCAAAACAGGAAAAAAAAAAAAAAAAAAAAGAGTCCTACTGTGTGTATTTTGAGGTATATCAATACATGTTCATATGTTCAGCTCATGGGTTAATGGGACCAACAATAGCCTTTATTTTCAATAATACAGATACTTTGGTTCTCAAAGAATTTTTTTTTTTTGAGATGGGGTCTGGCTTCGTCACCCAGACTGGAGTGCAGTGGAGCAATCATAGCTCACTGCAGAGTCAACTCCTGGTCTTAAGAGACCCTTCCTTCTCATCCTCCTGAGTATCTGGGACTATAGGTGCATGCCACCATACCTAAGTTTTAAAAATTATTTTTGTACTAAAGGAGGGTCTTGCTATGTTGCTGAGGCTGATGTTAATATTTTATGAAAGAAAAACATGACACAACAGTTCAAACTGGTGCTTTTTTGCACCTATCCTGCACTATACCTTAAAAATAAAAACTTCAACATAGCAGTTACATGGCATTCCATTTCCTTTTGACATCACAATACATTAAATAGGATCTTTTCAAAAAGTAAGACAGTCTATTTTCTTATTTCGTAAAAATACCACAGGCTGGAATTCTAAACAGATTTTTTTTTTCCTTAGGGGATCTTTATTCCCCTCCTCCCTTAAGAAGGACCTGAGAGCAGGTCTTTCTTACTCATTCTTACGTAAAAAGTTGCTTCCAAATTGTTATAGGGGAAGAAGGAAAAAATCAGAATCATTGGTTCGATTATTTTAAAATAAAGGAGAGCACACATATTTAGTGCTCTCACATGTCATGCACTATGTGATCCAGGCGCACCCTTCACATTGCCAGGATATATTCTCTATTGCTTTAAAATCTGGTATATCTCAGATGCTAACGTGTGAGTGTTTGTGAACAACATAACAGCTTGTTCTCTATGGCTAGGCAGTAAAGAAACAGCACCCTTCATATTTTAAGGGACTGTGCTGCATTTCTTCATTCTTGACGATTTTGAGAATCTACCCTAAAGTCAATGTTTTCCTAGGTAACTTACTCATAATTCCCCAGATACAAGAATTGATTGACTAAATGATTTAAAAAAGACAACATAGCAAGTTGACTTCAGAATTAAAAACAAAACAAAACAAAAACAAACAAAAAAACCTGACATGAACATTTTAAAAGGCAATTTAAATGAACATAAATAATTGCTGTAGGACAAAGTGATAAACTGAGACAGGAACCAATTTAGGGGAACAATAAGCCATCTGATATTTTGGCTACACTTTTCCCAAACAGCAACAATTAAATCTTAAAAGTGAATAATAAACACAGTTATAGCTTCCTACGTATAAATACTTACTATTAGTACAAATAATATTTACCTTGCTGGTTATTTTTTGCTCTGTTAACTTCTTACTTACATCATCATTCTGCTGTGCCTCCTGCATGACAAACTCTCGCACCATGGACGGATTATATTCAACCAAGTATGAGAATATATCAGTGGCAGCACTTTGCACCTGTGTGTCATCCATGCCCTGCAGACACAAAACATTTATTTTCTTGTACTTATAAAAATATGGAACCTATAGCTACGTAAATATCCAAACCTAACAAAACATGAAAAAACTGCAATGTAAAAGAAAGGTCAAAGAAATTCTTCTGCATATAAAACTCTTATTGTATGGATAAAATTATACTTTCTAAATCATTTATTTGTTTGCCTATTTTAACATTTCAGCTAATAAGCTGCAAAGCTGACAAATTATCATTAAATTATAGAAAATTCCTTTAACTGCATTCTTTCACTACTGTGTGAAAACTGTCTAGTATTGGAATTTTACAGCTTCTTTAACTTAATGAACTACACAGCTAATATTAAATATTGGCTATAATAGAATATTAGCATGTAGCATTAAAAATATTAATTTTGGCATTAAAAATGGTAATTAAAAATGAGGAGACACAAAACTTACAAGGATGACTTCTAAAGCTGGTAATATGCCCATGTTTGACAAAGTCTTGAAAAAAGCATCTCTGTTTTGAGGCTGTAGCGTTTGGGAAAACGCACAAAATTCTTTTAAAAAGTTAACCTGAAATTAGAAAAAAGGATAAGCGATATAAAAAGTTTTACTTATTTATTTATTTATTGAGACGGAATCTTGCTCTTGTCACCGACGCTGGAGTGCAATGGCACGATCTTGGCTCACTGCAACCTCCACCTCCCGAGTTCAAGCGATTCTCCTGCCTCAGCCTTCTGAGTAGCTAGGATTACAGGTGCCCGCCACCATGCTTGGCTAATTTTTGTACTTTTTAGTAGAGACGGGGTTTCACCACGCTCGCCAGGCTGGTCTCAAACTCCTGACCTTGTGATCCACCCACCTCAGCTTCCCAAAGTGCTGGGATTACAGGCATGAGCCACCAAGCCCGGCCAGTTGTTTTATTTTTATGCTTTTCATAGTATCTAATTTCTTACCAATTCCTGTCTTTTTTCCTCATCTGTTGCTTCATCTGTTAGTTGTGCAAACAAATCTGTCAGAAATTTTTCATCTTCCTGTGAAACAAAGGACAAATGCAATTATGTTAATGCTAAGATTGTCCTAAAATATAATTTCAGGATGCTTTAATATAAACAGCAATAACTAAAAAAAGGAAAGGTGGTATTGGCAATGCTGTCTTTTTTTTTTTTTTTTAACAGAAGGACAAACCACACTATTAAAGTATAAAATTTTGTCAAGGCTCTATTTTCTAAGCCTATATAATAAAGGCCAGGTAGTAAATATTTTGAGCTTTGCAGCCCATGTGATCTCTACTACGAGTACTCAACCCTGCTCCAGTAGTATGAAAGTAGTCACAGACAACTGGAAATGAATGGATATGGCTGTATTTCAATAAAATATTACTTACAAAAATAGCAGGATCAACACTTGCTGACCCCTCACTTCCATAGGTTTTATAACCTTAACTTTTAAAAGGTAGGTTCTACAACCTCTCAAATGAGAATGAAAATGAAGACAAAGCTACTTTAGTGTTTTAAAGATACAGAGAATGACTCAATTATTTAAAAAGCAAAATTTAGAACTTTTTGTTTTACTTCCTCATTTTATAATTCAGACTTGGATTTTAAAATTTACCCAAGCCCAATTAAGGTGGCAGAGGCTTCATGATTGCCCGGTCAATGTTTCTCATCGCTATTTTTTCATCAAGATCTTGGCTTTTGTTTTGTTTTGCTTTTTGAGACAGAGTCTTGCTCCGTCACCCAGGTAGAGCACAGTGGTGCCATCTCGGCTCACTGCAACCTCTGCCTCCCAGGTTTAAGCAATTCTCCTGTCTCAGTCTCCTTAGCAGCTGGGACTACAGGCACACACCACTACGCCCAGCTAATTTTTGTATTTGTAGCAGAGATGGGGTTTTGTCATGTTGGCCAGTCTGGTCTTGAACTCCTGGCCTCAAGCAATCCACTGGCCTGGGCCTCCTGAAGTGCTGGGATTACAGACATGAACCACCATGCTCGACCAAGATTTTAATTACATACTACCTCAGCTAGTGGAAGTAGATTCAATACCACTCCAGCCCTAGACATGCTTCACTCTAAATACATATACACATGGATGTGTATACAAGCTCCCAACTAGATTACTAGCTCCACATTCACTGTTGTGAGTGCTCCAGAAAAATCTTCTGTGGCACTAAGTTAGTTTGGTTATTCCCACCTTTACTTTTTCTAAAATGAACAAATAGGTTATACCTCATTAATATGATCTTGACCATATTTGTTACCCAAATGGCATCCAATTTCAAGACACATCCCCAAAACACTATATTCTACCAAATGGGTACCAAATGGTTAAAAAAGACATTCTCTGAACTGCTGCAGTTGGGGTACAGAAATAGAGAAAATAAGAATGTTTATGGTACTACAAAGGAAGCAGTCAATGTTAAGAGGGTGTGATATTTATTTTGTGTGCATGGGGCTATACAAAGTGGGCAGGAACCTGCATTAAACTGTACCTCAATCATTTCTTGCCAAAACATTTGTAAAATGCTACAGCCTTCACAGCAGCACTTTGAAGTGTCCAGCATTAAGAGAAACAGACGTATTGGCAGCCAGTATTTTACACAGCATATTGCAGGGAAGCAAAGATTTAACAACTTGAAATTATTCATACTTAATGAATAAAACTGGCATTTTACAGGTATGAAGACCAAGAAAACACAGAACTGACAAATCCCCACATAACAAAAACAGAACCATACGGAGCTAAAGAAAAGGATCAGGAGAACTCAGTATTTTAGTTCATACTTTTCCTTTTTTGCCTATCACTGGCTAATACTTTAGAAATACAAAATTTTCTAAACAGTAACAGACATGATTAAACATACTGCTTTATGTGTAATGTGTGCTACCAAGCAGCTCTTACTACATTTATTGTCTTCCTTTCTATACTTAACAAATTCAGGTTTCAAATAAATTTTACTTATACATCTGAGGTAGTCTTAAAAGATCTTCCAAGTCATATTACACTTATCTGCAGTGGTGCGACCTTGGCTCAATGCAAACTCTGCCTCCCAGGTGCAAATGATTCTCCTGTCTCAGCCTCTGGAGTAACTGGGATTACAGGCATGTGCCTCTGCATCCTGGATTCAAGCGATTCTCCTGCCTCATTCTCCTGAGCAGCTGGGATTAAAGGTGTCTGCCACCACGCCTGGCTAATTTTTGTATTTTTAGTAGAGACGAGGTTTTGCCTCGAGACGAGGCTGGTCTTGAACTCCCAACCTCAAGTGATCCACCCACCTCAGTCTTCCAAAGATCTATTATTCTTACAATATCATAGGCATCAAAGAATAAAAAACAACGTGTGTGTGTGTGTGTACGGGTGCAAGTAACAATTCTTTCTTTGTACTACACAAACTTTTTTTTTTGTTGTTGAGATAGGGTCTCACTCTGTTGCCCAGGCTTGAGTGCGGTGGCATGATCATTGCTCACTGCAGACTCGAACTCCTGGGCTCAAGCGATTCTCCCAACTCAGCCTCCCACATGGCTGGAATTATAGGTATGCATCACCATATCTGGCTAATTAAAAAAAAAAAAAAAAAATCTTTTTTGAGATGGAATTTCACTCCTGTTGCCCAGGCTAGAGTGCAATGGCACGATCTCAGCTCACTGCAACCTCCGCCTCCCAGATTCAAATGATTCTCCTGCCTCAGCCTCCCGAGTCTGGGATTACAGGTGCCCACCATCACGTCTAGCTAATTGTTGTATTTTTAGTAGAGATGGGGTTTTGCTATGTTGGCCAGGCTGGTCTTGAATTCTTGACCTCAGGTGATCCACCCACCTTGGCCTCCCAAAGTGCTGGGATTAAGGCGTGAGCTACCGCATCCAGCCCCAGGCTAGTCTTCAACTTCTGGGTTCAATCAATCCTCCTGCCTTGGCTTCCCAAAGTGGTGGGATTACAGGTATAAGCCACTAGGCCCAGCCTATGTAAACTTCTATTTCAGTTAGAATAGACCAATTCACACACTGGGATGACACAGTAAGAGCTTTTCTAACTTTGAGGGTGTTACAAACGCAAATTATTGTCTAGCTCTCAGAGACTTTGACTCTGTTTTGTGCAGAATTCATGATACTACACCCTAGGGGATTGTGACGCAAACACCCTAAAACACCAGATCAGAGAGATTGGGCATACTATAAGAAAAAAAATCTACATTTTAATAAGCAATTATCAGTAGATACTTAAAAAATTCCCATGAATATTACATCATATTAAACATTCTTTACATGCCTGACCTCGGTTAATTTTCAGACAACTTTACAGGGTAGGCATTAATGTCACCATCCTTCAGATGGGGAAACTGAAGCTTTAAGAAGTTAAGGCTGCCCAACTCACATAGCTACTGAGAGTTATTAAGTGACAGACGGAGCTGAAACTCAAATTCACATGGGTTTAACTCATCCACAGGCACACCCCTTAGCAAAACGTGGCTTTTGGTAGGGATACATGCAGTTATAATTTGCCTCCTCTGCTACATTCCCTAGACCCTGAAACTGGACTTTTACTGTATCATTATCTGGGAATTTTACAAATTCGTTTTAAATTTTATTTTTTTAGGTAGAGACAGGCCACAGCGCCTGGCCCACAATTCTCATTAGAATTTATATTCTGTATTTAGTGACATTTCTCTTGGCTTTGTGCTTCACTCTTTCCTCTTCCAATCTGTTCTTTTCTATGCATAATTCATACAGTAATAACCCCAATGTTCAGCATTCAACCATTTCATTAATATTATCCTCCTACAGTTAAGTATGGTGGCTCACAACTGTAATCCCAAAACTTTGCGAGGCTAAGGTGGGAGAATTGCTTGAAGCCAGGGGTTTGAGACCAGCCTGGGCAACAAAGTGAGATCCATTCTTTACAAAAAAATTTTTAAAAGGTGCATATGGTGGCATGCATCTGTAGTCTTAGCTAATTGGAAGGCTGAGGTGGGAGGATGGCTCAAGCCCAGGAGTTCAAGGTTGCAATAAGCTATGCCTGTGCCACTGCACTCCAGCCTGGGCAACAGAGCAAGACCCCAACTTAAAAAAAAAATCAGGCTGGGCCCAGTGGCTTACACCTGTATGTAATCCCAGCATTTTGGGAGGCCAGGGCAGGCAGATTGCTTGAGCTCAGAAGTTTGAGGCCAGCCTGGGCAGTACGACAAACTCCATCTCTACAAAAAATACAAAAATTGCCTGGGGGGGGGGGGGGTGGTACACACCTGTGGTCCCAGCTACTCAGGAGGCTGAGGTGGGAGGATTGTTTCAGCCAGGGAAGCGGAGGTGGAGGTTGCAGTTGCTGAGACTGCATTATTGCCCAAAAGCCTGGGTGACAGAGTAAGACCCTGTATCCAAAAAATCATCCCCTCATACCATTTCTTCAAACTACATTTGTCACACTTACGTCTCCTACCCCAGATAGAGTAACTTTCTGGTCTCGTATTATGATTGTATATTATAATCTCTTAAAATATCTCACAATACTTAACTTTATACATTAACAAAATTAAAACTCAATGTACGTATTTAAAAGGAGCAAATTGTTTTTGCTGCATCTCTTGAAGTATGAAAAAAGGAATGATCTAACTCACCTGCAACATGCCAACAATCTCTACCTTATTGAAAAAGATAAAAGAGTGAAGTGTTGATAACATGTTTTCTTCAAAGACCGAAGGAGTTGGTAGAACCATATCTTGTATATACTGAACTCTGTATGTCTGATGAATTTTTTGTTTCAGCTCAGGATCTGATATGGGAATCACTTCTTTAAACTTGGCTGTTTTTGTTAGAAATTCCCTGTGTTTTCGTGGTTGTGATAAAGCAGGATCATATTCTAAACATCCAATGACGTCCATTATACATTCTTCAGAGAACATAACTTCAAAAAGAGCAGTTCGGTTCAAGAGAAAGATGCCTTTGATAATTTCATACAAGTGGTGCAGTCCTTCAATATTTTCCAAATCTTCACACACATGAAAAAGCTCCAGGAGCTTTTTAATATAACCCTCATTTTCTAGTGCCAGTGCAAGTTTTTCACGACGAAGAGGTGAAGGTAAAGATGATGCCACAAGTTCTGCAACTTCTTCAAGGCGACTTAATTCACAAGATGGCAATTCTAAGCCTGGTGATGACATATCATCAAAACGCTCCTCTTCAGATTCATCCACAAGGTCCTGAGTGATGTCCACGGAAGGGTCCTTTCCTTGAACCTATGAAAAAAAATTTAATTGCTGACAAAATATATAACAGCTGACCAGCAAACCTAAATGCTACTCTAAGATGCATACTAGAAATGTTGTAAGAAACCTATATGATAATTTTCAAGACAAAACTGCCTACTTTTCTACATTACATTTCTCCAAATAACGTATACTTTCAATTTTAAGGAAGTTAGTCAAAGTTCAAAAACAGAATGAGCTTCCCTATAAAGTATGAGGTCTGCTGGCAAGAACAACTTTCTAGGACAGGCTAAACTAAGTGAGACTGTTATGAAACAGCCCTCTGCAGACCCACAACATAGAAGCCTGATGCTAAAACAGCCACTAACATCTCATATCCCTGGCCCTCTTTTCCAGCAGACCAAGGCAAGTCTCAGAAACAGTCCTAAGACTGTGCTAAAGGATAGCTGCCACCACCAAACTCTTCAATATTTAACTCTGAGGTGAAGATCAAATAAACACCAAATATCATAATGTTATGATCACAGAAAATATATATAATTATAAGCAAAAAGGAAAATATTTAACATCAATTGATTGTAGAAACCAAGGACCAAAGAGCGTGAACAAACTGGCTTTGGACCAAAGTGAGTCACTGATTTGCTATAACTGACAGCCCAAAAACAGGATTTAAAAAACACTAGGCAGAATACAAGTGTACCTACATAAAAATGAAGCCACATATAAAGTAAATACAACCTGTATGTAGTAGAGTTATCCCCAGAAAAGGTCTGCTGAAGGTTAAGTAACCAACCACGAAAATATTTTCCTTTCTACACACCCTAACCTGTAGCCTTCATGATCCCTCTAGGAGCCTGAAAATCTGTCATAAAACCCAATTTTATGCCACTGGAGGGGCTCTCATTATAAAAAGGTAACTTACATTGACTACATTTTAAAGTAAGGCATTTTTTTTGGTAACAAAAGGTCAATGATAAACTTTGAAATGAAACAAATTTTGTTATCTTGGCCCTAGAATTTGGGACAGTGACCACTAAAGCAAGTAGAAGGCCAAGTAGAATGGTAAAGGGATGAAAAAAATTAGACCTTATATGAAAAAGCCAAGAAGCTTAAATTGCTTAGCGTAATGAACAGATGCACTGATAGATACTAGAAAAGATGATGACCTGGAATACTCTTCTTGAAAAGTGTTGCAAGGTGATATGGTCTTGACCTCAACCAAGTGGACAGCAGCACTGAAAGGAGGCAAGTCACATTCATGGCTTGTACCTGCATGGTCTCACACTGGCTCTGAATTTGTTAATTATGTAAGCTCTCATTATAGTTTTAAGTTCCTAACACCCAAACTATGACTTTACCCACAGAAAAATGTTATATTTTGATTAGCAAACCAAATGAAAAGAGAGGAGTGCCCTTATTATATTAAGAATGCCATCTTTTTGAGTTGAGCAAATTGGTGAACATGGTTCAAGAAACAGAAAAACATTTAATATCTCAGAGAGCAAAATGTAACGACTTTCTTGGATCTAGAAAATGATTGAGAAGTTCAGACAGAACCCATAAAAAGAGTGACTGAGAAATGACACCTTGAACATAAACTATGTGAAAGTTGAAAGGGAATATTAGAAAAGAATATTAAAGCAGCTAGTGATAAAATTATTAAGATGATGGAAAACTTTATGACATTAAAGACCAAACAAAGGTAAAGATCCGACAATATTAAAGGAGAGCCAGGCATGACAATGACAGAGTGAGTTCAGGTTTGAGTTACACAGTGGCATAAAGGAAGACTGTATCCAGAGTGGAACTGTTTGATTCAGAAAGATGAAAGAGAGGAGAACAAGATTTGTCTGAATAACAGATGGTATTAACATAGCCTGAACTCATTGATGTCACCTCTCTCTCTTTGGGATAACTCTACAAGACAAAATCTAGAGAAATATGCTATAAATATAATTGTTGGACAGAAAGCAAAGAAAAACTAAAAAGATGGATGGTATTCAGATATAAATGTTAGTCCTTTCATGTTTCAGAGAAGGAAAGGGACAGCTTAACAGACAGGTTAATTTATGAAAAGCACAGCTAAGTAGAATATATACTTCAAATAAATTCCATTAAGTTAAGGAAAAACGGTGCTAAGGACACTATATCTTCTATAAATGCTATGGCTGTCAAACTTTAGGGTGCATCAGAATCACCAAAAGCAGGCAGCGACAAACTGCAGCCAGATTTGGTCTGCCACCTGTTTTTGTAAATAAAAGTTTTACTAGAAGACAGCCCCTCCATTCATTTATGTGCTGTCTATGACTACTTCCGAACAGAATAGCAGAGTTGACCTAGCTGTGACAGAGACTACATGGCCTGCAAAGCCTTAAATATTTACCATCTTGTTTTTTACAGAGAAAAGTCTGGCCTATAGGGCTTGTGAAAACAGAATTCCTAAGAAAGGATTTTAAAAAACAATTATTGGACCCTACTTGTAGTTTTTGATCCAGTAGGTCCGGGGTCGGTGGGAGGGGTGCTAGTCTCAGAATTTGCATTTCTATCAGTTCCCAGGTCATGCTTGTGCTGCTGGTTTGAGGGCCACATTCAAAGGAATTAAGGAATCTGGTGAAGATTATTCTCTAGATAAAGTAAACATGGAGATGGAAAAACCTTCTCTAGAAAGAAATGGCCTAAGAAGTGTATAACAAGAGCCAACAGCATTAGCTACTAGAGCACATACAAATGCAAATTCACAAAAGATTGTGATTATGTCACTAGGGAAAGTCCAGAATAAATTAAGAACATTCGAGCCTAGAGGCACCATAAGGCTGAATAGTCAGTCAACAGCCATACTGCTCACGACAAGTACACGGGTGGGTTTTCTTTCAAGAGCCACAAGAAGTTATGAACAAAGAGTGATGTAATCAGACTTGCATTTTTAAAAAGATCACCTAATCACTCTAGCTAAAATGTTGATTTAGGAAGATCAGTCAAGACAAAACCAATAAACCAGGCAAGAAATGATGGTGGCTTGGAAAAATACAAAAGTAAAAATGAAGATAAGCCAATGGATCTAGATTTATTATCGAGGGACTGAATGGATAAAAGCAATGATGGAAGGATAAACATGATCCACAAGTTTCTGATTTCAGCAACTGGATGGCACTTAGAAGGAGATGGGACAGATGTATGTGAGAAGATTATGTTTGGTTTTGGAGTACTAAATTTGAGATGCTAGTGAACACGAAAGGAGAAAGTTTCAAAAGGCAGGTGGATATAAAACACAAAGGCATGAGCTAGGGAGTTTAGTGTCAATAAATTATACCTTCCTTTAAATCAAGTTCAAAGACAGCAGTGAATTTAAAAGATCAATTTGAAATTTATTTAAACTCTTGGGCATTAGTTGAAAGCATGGCAAAAAACTAAACACTTAAAGAAAGCATGTTGATTTTTTTATTTAAAAAATTACCTGACATATTTTCTCCCAAATTTCATCACATCCAGCTTTTTCTTGAAAGCTAAGGGCCAAGTCATAATTTTCTGCTTCAGACCACACAATCAGAGTGTCCTTTGGAGACATAAAAGGAGTCTGAGTGATTAACATACACTATCACAAACAAAAATGAACAAACAAAAGGAAATAAAACTGTGCTCATTTTTACTTTTTGCAACACTAATACTGGCAATTATCAATGTCTTTCTTTTTCAAAACAATGACTTTTTACACTTCACTTTCCCCAATCTATAAAATAAAAATAATGTTTCCTTAAGGACAACTTAAACCAATATATGAAATATATTCTTTTCATGCATTGCAAAAGATAAAAACAAAACATTATACCAATTATACCAATGCTATCCGAAAAAACTGACTTACATTTTATGCTGTCATTAAAATGTCCAAAGAGGAAATCTAAGCATAAAATAGCTAGGGCATGTTAGGACGATAGGGTTAATAAAACTCCTTCTCTCTTCCCTCTATTGTCAGCAGGTATTTTTCACCAGGGGCTTCTGAGGTCCATGAAGCCCTTGAAATCATTGGCTAAATTTGTAGTACGTGAGCATTTACCTATACATAGGTTTGTTGTTGTTTTTTTTTTAAAAAACTTAGCAAAGTGCTATGGTTCAAGAAGCAGCAAACTCCTAGCACCTACCACCCTTTCATTCCTATTCAGAACTTCTTAGCTTTATTTTTTGTAGAGATGGGGGTCTTGTCATGTTGCCTAGGCTGGTCTTGAACTCCTGGCCTCGGGCCCTCCCGCCTTGGCCTCCCAAAGCACTGGGATTACAAGTATGAGCCACAGTGCCTGGCCATCTAGACAGAACTTTAATGAACATTTAATGAACAGTTCAACAGTTTTTATTAAGATGTAATCTCAGCAAGACACTGCACATACAATACTGAGACCATTTTATATTCCTCATAGTACCAAGAGCATATATTCTACAATATGCATGGTATAATAAAAATATTTGGCTGGGTGTGGTGGCTCATGCCTGTAATCCCAGTACTTTGGGAGGCTGAGGTGGGTGGAGGTCAGAAGTTTGAGGCCAGCCTGGCTAACACGGTGAAACCCCATCTCTACTAAAAATACAAAAATTAGCCGGGCATGTGCCTGTAATCCCAGCCACTCGGGAGACTGAGGCAGGAGAATTGCTTGAACCCAGGAGGCGGAGGTTGCAGTGAGCTGAGACTGTGCCACTGCACTCCAGCCTGGGCAACAGAAACAAAACTCTGTCTCCAAAAAAAAAAAAAAAAATAGAGTCAAAATATTTATAAGGCCTAATATATCCTTTTGGCAGGGTGCGGTGGCTCACGCCTCTAATCACAGCACTTTGGGAGGCCAAGGCAGGCGGATCACCTGAGGTCAGGAGTTCAAGACCAGCCTGGCCAACATGGTAAAGCCCCGTCTCTACTAAAAATACAAAAAACTTTTAGCCAGGCATGATGGCGGATGCCTGCAATCCCAGCTACACGGGAGGCTGACGTGGGAGTCACTTGAACCCAGGAGGCAGAGGTTGCAGTGAGCCGAGATCGTGCCACTGCACTCCAGCCTGGGTGACAGAGTGAGAGTCTGTCTCAAAAAAAAAAAAAAAAAAAAAAAAAAAATCCTTTCAAATCTTACTGGCAATAAATAAATATACATACTGTTTGATAGCAATCAACCATTTCAAAAAAGGACCCTCTCATTGAGAGCAACCTACAAATCATCTCATACAAGAAATACTGAATGGTACAAAGGAGGGTTACATTTAATGGCTAACTTCAAAATCTGAAGGGCTATGTCACTCGGTGTTTTTTCAAGCTGGTACAAAAAGAATTTAGAAGAGTAAAGTTAGATGGATTTGAGTACGGTATAAAGAAAAAAATAATTCAATCTGACTAGTAAGTAACCAAAAACAGCTATGCAAAGGCCGACGACTGGGTATCCATCAGGATGATAATGGTTCCTGTATTGAGAAGGAAAGATGACTAGCTTAAGGTACCTTTAAGGACCTATGATTCTATTGCAGCAGTTTCTGATCTTTCTCACTAGCAAGGACACTTCTGTTTTTTTTGTTTGTTTGTTTTTTGAGATAGTGTCTCTATCACTCAGGCTGCGGTGTAGTGGTGCCATCATGGCTCACTGCAGCCTCTACTTTCCTGGGCTCAGGTGGTCCTTCCACCTCAGCCTCCCAAGTAGCTGGAACTACAGGCATGTGCCACCATGCCCAATGTTTGTATTTTTTGTAGAGGCGGAGTTATGCCACGTTGCCCAGGCTGGTCTCAAACTCCTGGGCTCTAAAAGTGCTAGAATTACAGGCGTGAGCCACCACTCCCAGCCAAGAACCTTCTTAATCTAACACAAATGGATTCCATGTTTAAAAATGTGTCTAAGCAAGGCACAATGGTGTATCCCTATAGTCCCAGCTAGTTAGGGGGCTGAGGAGGGAGGACTGCTTGAGGCCAGGAGTTGGAAGCTGCAGTGCACTATGATCACACCTGTGAATAACAGCCACTGTACTCCAGCCTGAGCAACATATCAAGACCCCATCTCTAAAAAAGTAAAAATGAAAAATTTATCTGCCAAACTGCATATTAACTCTGTTCAGTCATTTATATAACTGTCAATCATGAGACCAGTAGTCTCACTGGACTAAAGTGCTGCCAGCCAGAAGTAAATAAATGAGAATCTGATTTGGTTGTGCAGTATTACTAAGTCTATAATTTTTATTCAGAATTTTGGAAAACACCTCAAACTCCACTTTTTATACTATGTTAAAGGACTTCCAGATATCACAGACACCAGGCAGGCAATCTGATCCAGACTGCGTAGCAGTTCAAGCTCAAAACTATTAACATTCTAAGATCAACATGCCAAAAATTAGTAAGGTTTCATTTTTAGTTTACCTTTATAATTCACCAGAACAGAACAAATGGTAGAAGAATTTGCAGTTAATCTATAATTCTGGCAGCCTAAATACTTTACAAGGTTATCCGCTCAGTAAATACTGAGCACTTATTATAAGGCTCCAGGTAAGACAAAATTAAAGTTACGTTATTTTCCCTCAAGATAGCATGGAATGAAAATACTAAGAAATTTAGGAGGTAAAGAGGCCACAGTATAAATTCTAATACCACCATCTATGTGGCAGGTAATGCTTAGGAAGTGAGGTAACCTCTCTGAGCCTCAGTTTCCCCATCATTAGGATGGGAAAGATATATACTGTTATGAAAACTAGTCATAATACAGATACCACTTTTTTTTTTTTTTTTTTTTTGAGATGGAGTCTCGCTCTGTCGCCCAGGCTGGAGTGCAGTGGCGCAATCTCGGCTCACCGCAAGCTCCACCTCCCAGGTTCACGCCATTCTCCTGCCTCAACCTCCTGAATAGCTGGGACTACAGGTGCCTGCCACCATGCCCAGCTTATTTTTTGTATATTTAGTAGAGACGGGGTTTCACCGTGTTAGGATGGTCTCGATCTCCTGACCTCATGATCTGCCCGCCTCGGCCTCCCAAAGTGCTGGGATTACAGGCGTGAGCCACCGCGCCTGGCTGGTACTACTTCTTAGTGATGAAAACAAAGTTGGGAAAAAATAACAATCATCTTGGGAGTGAAGGGAACAACCTGCCCAAATTAGATGGCTCCTAAAATTCTGATAAATACGATTATCAGCCCAATAAAGGCTACTAGGATAAGTGTAAAGCCAATAACACATTCTGCTATAATGTATATTCAGAATCACTTGGAGGCTGATGCTTAAGTCAGGGTATAGCCAGACATATGCTCTTAATTACCCATTTGACAAATCTAGCAAGTTTATAAAATTTTAGAAACTGCTCTTCTGTGTTCCTTGAAGATTCCAAATATTACAGCAACTTTTCTCCAAATTATCTTGCTTATCACCCAAAAACCTATAGACTGAGACACATGAATCTGTTCATTCATTCTCAAAACAGTTTCCATCTTTCCTTTTTCTTAAGATGTGCTTTTACTCTTCAGCTGAATACAACTTCAAAACATGAATTTAATGTATTTAAGTATGGAAGACCAAAGCCAAATACTCCAGGCTCTAGATTTTTCCATTAAACTTAAGTTTTCTTAAGAACATTAAATGCAATACAGTATTATATCAGACTATCAAACTATCAAGAAAATATACTGTATGAATGTTTGGTGGATAAATAAATCACGACTAAATATATTTAGGAGTTGACACCAGCATTCCTAACCACTATTTGTGTGGTCAAACAAGTCACGACCTTTACGCATCACCTAATGGGAAAAATAAAAACAATACTAACTTCCTTCTAGTATTTTAAAGATCAATGATGAAGCAAAGAACTTTATGAACAAGCTGGTAATCTTCTTTCTTCTCAATTAACTATTTTGTATCTGCATCTTCCGGGCAATGAGGGAACTGATCTTGACTTCACTGGCTATATAGAGCACTCATCTTGTGTGTCTGTGTGGGTGTACGTGAAGCACACGTGCGTGTGTACTGAATGAATACCATTTAATAACAGCACTAGCTGATACTAAGTGAAAGATTTACTTTCTGATATTTCTTTGCATATTAGAAAGGTTTAAGAAAGTGTATTTTGAGTACACTGTACTGTGAAGTACAGTTATCTTCAAAACTGTAGTATCATAATAAGACCCTATTCAGGAATCTGTAAAAGAAATCGGATTCATATGACAGATTCCTATCTACACAGTACTGCTGTAGAGGGAGATATTAATGTTCCTTCTGCACTATCATCCACAACAGGAATTTTCACCATTTAACTGTGTTAGTAGCAGCTTATCACATCAATGGTCACCTTTTTTTTTAGGTAAAAACAAGGAAATTTTAAGGCTCAGTTGCTATAATAGGTGGAACACAAACTCCATTTTAACTTCTGGCAAGCTTTTTAAATTTAAAATTATTGTGTTAAACACTATAGGAATTGGCAGAAATCCTATTTTAGAATTTCACTGGCAAACTGTTGTAATCTGTTCTAAATTTTTCACTATAAGCAATCAGATAATAAACTTTCATTTATTCAAAAGGAAAATACGCATGATAAAACACATCTTCAAAATTTTACCTGTTGTTTCTGGTATGCGGTGTTAGGATTTATTTTGGACTCTAAAAGTAGAGAACCTAGGAAACAGAAAAAGACATTCCATTATGTTACTGTAAAACAGCAAAATTATATTCCCTTACGTACATACATATTTCCTTAAAAAAAATTTTTTTTTTATGAGACAGGGCCTCTCTCTGTCGCCCAGACTGGAGTGCAGTGGTGCGATCCTCAGCTCACTGCAACCTCCGCCTCCCAGGCTCAAGAGATTCTCCTGCCTCAGCCTCCTGAGCAGCTGGGATTACAGGTGTGCGCCACCACAACAGGCTAATGTTTTGTATTTTTAGTAGAGACGGGGTTTCACCATGTTGGTCAGGCTGGTCTCAAACTCCTGACCTCAGGTGATCCACCAGCCTCAGCCTCCCAAGGTGCTGGCATTACACCCGTGAGCCACTGTGCCTGGCCTCAAAAAATATTTTTAAATATTTTTTCACTTTTTGTAGAGATAGAGTCTCGCTATGTTGCCCAGGCTGGTCTGCAACTCCTGGGCTCAAGTGATCCTCCCACTGCCCCCTCCTCCCAAAGTGCTGGGATTGCAGGTGCAAGCCACTGTGCCCGGCCATATTTCCTTTTCTGAACATCTGATGCAAACTCAACTTCAGTTATAGAAAAATTATTATTATTTGGGACAGAGTCTCACTCTGTCGCCAGGCTGGAGTGCAGTGGCGCGATCTCGGCTCACTGCAACCTCCGCCTCCCGAGTTCAAGCGATTCTCCTGCCTCAGCCTCCTGAGAAGCTGGGACTACAGACATGCGCCACCACGCCCAGCTAATTTTGTATTTTTAGTAGAGATGGCGTTTCACCATGTTGGCCAGGATGGTCTCAATCTCTTGACCTCGTGATCCACCAGCCTCGGCCTCCCAAAGTGCTGGGATTACAGGCGTGAGCCACCGTGCCTGGCCTAGAAAAATTATTTTTAAAACAATGTAAGTTTAATTACAGTAACTTGTAACCCAAGAAATGTTTTTCTGAGACAGAGTCTCTGCTCTGTTGCAGTTGTGCGATCTCAGCTCACTGCAACCTCCACCTTCTGGGTAGTTGGGATAGGTGCCAGCTACCATGCTTGGTGAATTTTTTTATTTTTTGTACAGAGGGGGTCTCCCTTTATTGCCCAGGCTGGTCTCTGGGCTCAAACAATCTACCCGTCTTGGCCTCCCAAAGTGCTGGGACTACAGGCACAAGCCACTGCACCCAGCCAATAAATGTTTTATATACGTGCTTACTTTTAACAGGAAAGACATGATAATCTGACGAGTAAGGACTGGATAACAATAGAAAATCTACTAATTTATGGACAGCAGAAGGTAATTAAACAACACAATGTGAAGTCAGATGATCTGGGTTAAAATCTCTTATATATTGTATGACTTCCCATACCCCTCTCCTCTTATCAACCGGTTCTAGTTTATACCTGCAAGTACTACCTGAAGACAAACTCTGGCCCAAAATATTTGAGAAAAAGCAGTTTTCTCTGCAACTGTCTCTCATACGGAGCTTTCATTTCTTCTATTACACTTAACAATTGCTTTACCCATTCCAAATAGTGGTTAGATGGCTAAGAGTGCTCTTAACATTTCCAAATTTAGTTTGCTTTTATATCAAAATTCATTTGTTTTATGAATGCTGTCCAATATTAATGATTTAATGACCATTCACTACTGTGTGCTCAGAACAGTACCAAGTAATACCGAACGCAGTAAATTAACCAAGTTCTGAGAACTCAATTTGTGTATGTCTTATGCACATGAACAGCTTTCCACTTCACACCAACCCTCCCAACTATGTCTAGTACAGGTGACCTAATTAATCCAAAATCTCTTTCTTATCCTTTGAGTACTTAAGGTAACTAAACATTCACCATATTATTTTTTTCTACCTGTATTCCCCACAAACCCCATGTCTTTGGGCTTTTTTTCTTTACAAAAACTGGTTTTGGCTTAGGAGGCTCAGATAAGCATTCTCACATTTTGGAGAAAATGCTGTTTTAGTCTTCTTCCTCTTTATCCAACTTTTGCCAGATTAATCAAAACACATTTTCCAGTGCCCCTTCAATTCTCTTTATGCTCAATTTTCAGGATTTTATTTTGGTTATTAAGAGCTGTGCTAGTGATAAATTCACAACATGAAAAAGCAGCAGGTGGCCAGGTGTGGTGGCTCACACCTATAACCCAGCACTTTGGGAAGCTGAGGTGGGAGGATCACCTGAGGCCAGGAGTTTGAGAACGATTTTGCCAATAAAGTAGGACCTTGCCTCTGCAAAAATAAAATAACAATAAAATAAAATAAAAATAAGAAAAAGTAGGCTGGGCGTGGTGACTCACGCCTGTAATCCCAGCATTTTGGAAGGTTGAGGTGGGCAGATCGCTTGAGGTCAGGAGTTTGAGACCAGCCTGGCCAACATGATTAAACCCCATCTGTACTAAAAATACAAAAATTAGCCGGGCATGGTTGCAGTGAGCTGAGATCGCATCACTGCAATCCAGCCTCGTCAACAGAGACTCTGCCTCAAAAAGTAAATAAATAAATAAATAAATAAATAAATAAATAAATAAATAAGCTGGATGAGGTAGGGCATGCCTATAATTCTAGCCACTCAAGAGACAAGCAGGAGGATCTCCTGAGCCCAGGATCTCAAGACTACAGTGAGCCATGACTGTGCCACTACACTCTAGACTGGGTTCTAGACTGGGTGATAAGAGATCCTGTCTCAAAAAACAAAGGAAGGTGCAGTGGCTCATGCCTGTAATCCCAGCACTTTGGGAGGCCGAGATGGGAGGATTGCTTGAGGCTAGCCTGCTCTCATATATAGGATGGTGAGACCCCATACTATATATTTGTAATATAAAATTTAAAAAAAAGTATAAAAATCTCCAACTATCTTTGTAGTCTTTCATTATTTTAATTACCAGAATAAAAATTGCATTCTATTATTCTCCACAGAAATAATAAAGTATATAAAGTACATTATGGATCAATATTACTTTTTTTTTTTTTTTTGAGACGGAGTTTCGCTCTTGTTGCCCAGGCTGGAATGCAATCGTGCGATCCTGGCTCACCACAACCTCCACCTCCTGGGTTCAAGTGACTGTCCTGCCTCAGCCTCCTGAGTAGCTGGGCATGTGCCACCATGCCTGGCTAATTTTGTATTTTTAGTAGAGACAGGGTTTCTCTATGTTGGTCAGGCTCGTCTTGAATTCCCAACCTCAGATAATCTGCCCGCCTCAGCAGGCAGGTGGGTCACTTGAGGTCAGAGGTTCAAGACCAGCCTGGCCAACATGGTGAAACTCCGTCTCTACTAAAGACACACAAAAACCTACTTTGAAATACAACTCATATTCTCAGACACAATCTATCTCCAGAAAATTACAAAAGTAAAATAGAGTGAAAGAATTGGATTACTTTATCAAATTATATTTCAGAAGATGCAAGATCTCTAATGGCATAGGACCCAACTAGGAAACGCACAAAAGTACAACCTATATAAAAGAAAAAATTGGGCATCACAATTAAAAACTTGTTTGTGCTGCAAACAATACCATCAAGTAAAAAGAAAGCCCACAGAATGAGAGAAAAGATTTGGAAAGCATATATCTGGTAAAGGACTTGTATCCGGAATATATAAAGGATTCTTACAACTCAATATTAAAATGTGGGCAATGAATTTGAATAGAAATTTATCCAAAAAGGATATACAAAAAACTAGTAAGCATATGAAAAGATGCTCAGCATTAGTCATTAGGGAAATGCAAATCAAACCCACAAATAAAGGCCAGGCACGGTGGCTCATGCCTATAATACCAGCACTTTGGGAGGCTGAGGCAGGTGGATCACTTGAGGTCAGGAGTTCGAGACCAGCCTGGCCAAAATGGTGAAACCCCATCTCTATAAAAGACACACAAAAAATTAACTGGGCATGGTTGTGCATGTCTTTAAACCCAGCTACTCAGGAGGCTGAGGCAGGAGAATCACTTTAACCTGGGATGTGGAGGTTGCAGTGAGCCAGGATTGCACCACTGCACTCCAGCCTGGACGACAGAGACTCTGTCTCAAATGAAAACAAAAACCAAAACCACAAACGAGATACCATTTAGTACCCACTAGAATGTCTACAATCAAAGACAAGACAATAACAAGTGGTGACAAGGCTGTAGAGAAACGGGAAGCTTCATACATTGCTTCTGGGAATATAAAACGAGGCATCAATTTTGGAAAAGTTTCGCAGTTCTTCAAAAACCTAAGCAGTTACCTTGCAATTTCCCTTCTCGGTATATATCCAAGAGAAATGAATACATGCCCAGACAAAAACTTGTACATTTATATTCACAGCAAGGTTATTTACAACAGCAAAAAATGAACAGATAAATTCAATGTGGCATATACTCAGCTACACAGAGTAATGAAAACCTAACACATTACAATACGTATAAACCTTGAAAACATATGAAATTAAAGAAGCCCATCACAAAATACCACACGTCCAGATAGATAAAGTTATATGTGTGTGTGTGTGTGTGTGTGTGTATATGTTTTTTTTTTTTTTTTAAGACAGTCTCTCTGTTGCCCAGGCTGGAGTGCAGTGGCGTGATCTGAGCTCACCGCAGCCTCTGCCTCCTGGGTTCAAACAATTCTCCTGCCTCAGCCACCTGAGTAGCTGGGACTACAGGCATGTACCACCATGCCCAACTAATTTTTGTATTTTTAGTAGAGACTGGGTTTTACCATGTTGACCAGGCTGGTCTCAAACTCCTGACCTCAAGTGATATGCCTGACTCGGCCTTCCAAAGTGCTGGGATTACAGGTGTGAGCCACCGTTCCCAGTCCAGACAGGTAAATTTAGAGACAGCAAACAGATTAGTGCTTGTTTAGGGCTGGGAGGAAGTGAAAGTGGGTAGTGATTGCTAACGGGCACATGATTTTTTTCAGAGGAGACAAAATGTTCTAAAATTAGATTGTGGTGATGGTTGCAAACCTGTGATTATACTAAAAAACAATGAATTGTACATTTTGAATTGGTGAATTATATAGTATGTAAATACTGTTTAAAAAAAAAACAACAAAAAACAGGTGAAGTGCAGCCTGGGCAATATAGTGAGACCTTGTCTCTACAAAAAAATTGAAAAAATTAGCCAAGTGTGGCAGCGCGCGCCTGTAATCCCAGCTGCTCAGGAGGCAGAGGTGGGAGGATTGCCTAAGCCTTGGAAATGCAGGTTGTAGTGAGCCAAGACCATGCCACTGCACTCCAGCCTAGGCAACAGAGCAAAACCCAGTCTCAAAAAAACAAAACAAAACAAACACACACAAAAAGGTAAACTCTAAAGTATAAATATTCATACAATGGATACCACGAACAATGTTAATATATGAATCAAAGAGTAAACACAACAGATATTTTACAAACCTGAACAAAAGACAGCTGAGACAAAGGTATAAACCATACAATTCCATTTACACAAAGCTCACAAAGTGGCAAAATTAACCTATCATTAGGCTAGCAGTTTTCTCTGGGTAGGATAGTGACTGGGGAGGAACATGAAGTAGGCTTCCAGAGTAGTGGTTATGATGTTTTTTCAAGGGTGTGCTCGTTATTTTTTGAAAATTCATCAAATTGAATACTTATGATTTGTGTACCTTTTTGATGTATTATACTGCAATTCAAAAGTTTAAGTTTAAGAAGTCAGAAACACATAGCACAGGGGATTGAGGTTGTTATTCAAGTTGTGCTTTCAAGAAACACATGCCTGATTTTTACAGTCACTAAAACAAAAAACACGGCAGTGCAGTGGTATGACATTGTCAGCCACCTAATCCCTAATAGCAATTATTTCTCAAGTACCAGTCTCTTTTACATTTTCTTCAAAACTCTCTTAGTAGTGTTTACAGGATCAGGATAATTAGAAAGGGGGGGGAAAGGTTTGACGTACTCCCTTCCAAAGTTCTGGCTAAAACAGGACATACTAGAAGCTTCTAGTATTGGGAAATGTTTTTCTGGACCATTCAGGATATTAGAGGGAAGTATCCCCTGAAACTCTCTTTTCAGCCATATCACACAGTTTTGGTCTAGGAAGTCCAGCTCTGATCCCCAATACCATATTCCCAAAGAGATAAGTAGGCTGTAGAGGCTAGAAAGTTCAAAGTCTTTCAACTTGAGGGCTCAGTAAGACAATAAATAAAAGACACAATACTAGGTTTATTCCTAGTCTATTAGGTTTCCCTCCATCACCTAATAGGTTTTATTGAGCCAAGTTATAAACACTAAACCAATCAACTATAAAAGATCCAGTTCAGTGTTAGTATCAATTAACACAATCCTTCGCCCCAACAAGTTTGTATTTTGTTGCTACAGCTACAGTATTAGGCACAGTAATTCTATCCTACTAAGGTATGGGTATGGATGGGGATATAGAGCTCAACTTTAGGAGAGGTATTTATTAAATAACATGGTAGCAGAGATGACAGGCGAGAAATGATGATCCTTAGCAGGAGACCTCAGCAACATTAAGAGGGAGGCAGAGAAGGTTCTAACTAAGAGCAAAACATGTTTCTGAAAACAGTTATGTCTAGTGGAACTCAATAACTGAAGCACACACTCAAGACAGACCCCATTCACCCCAACTCATCTGAGAAACACATCTATCCTCTCCAATGAAACAGATGCCCTCATCTCCCAAGAGGAATCATTTACACACACACACACACACACACACACACACACACGAGATACCTTCTCCCACACATCTGAGAAAGACATTGTCACAAAGACCAGGGATAGGAAATCCTACACTCCAAAATTCAAGAAAACTCCAATATTGAGACTTGAGAAAGAATGAGAAAGGAAACACAGAGAAAAATGAAAATCAAGAGAGTGCTAAAGCTAAGCGGAATCCATCAGTACTTCTAATTAGATCTGCCACTGTGGAATCTATCATTCCTAACAAGTTCTAATGTCTACTAATTGATATGTGCACTTGGACTTTCTCAAAAACATAAGGCGTCCTTAATACTCATTTACCAGTACCAAGACTGAAAATTGAATCATCTTCACCTACCCAACTTTTAAACACATACTATTCTTTGGGCCAACCATTCTTCTAGGAAATTACCCTATACCCTCAGATAAGTGCCAAGGTATATGGATAAAGATTTCATCAGCTGAGTCTGTAATGGCAACAAACTAAAAACAATCTATACCAGCCGTTCTCAAAATGTGATCTGGGGACACCATGGGGCCTGCAAAGTCAAAATTATTTTCAAAATGATACTACAAGGTTACATGCCTTTTCCACCATTAATTCTCTCAGTCTACACTGATACTGCCAAAGACTGAATGCAGAAGCAGATGAGAATCTTTCTGGTTTTTTAAAAATTAGGCCAGATGCTGCAATTTGTAAAAATAGGCCAGGCATGGTGGCTCACACCTGTAATCACAGCACTTCAGGAGGCCGAGGCAGGCAAATCACTTGACATCAGGAATTCGAGACTAGCCTGGCCAACATGGTGAAACCCCGTCTCTACTAAAAATATAAAAATTAGCTGGGTGTGGTGGTGCATGCCTGTAATTCCAGCTACTAGGGAGGCTGAAGCAGGAGAATTGCTTGAACCTGGGAGGCAGAGGTTGCAGTAAGCCGAGATTGTGCCACCGCACTCCAGCCTAAGCGACAGTGAGACTCTGTCTCAAAAAAAAAAAAAAAAAGACACTCTTCTCATTAAACTCTTATTTTAGAAAAGTTATTTTTTCTTAATGATATTTTGTTAACATGCTATGTTAAAACATTATTTTTAAGTGATTTTTTTCCTAAAGTCTGTTTTAATTTCTATTATGGTAAATACTGATAAATACAATCCAAATGAACTTCTGGGGAATCCTCAATTTAAGAGTATAAAGGTATCCAGCTGGGCATGGTGGCACGCGCCAATGTCCCCAGGTACTTGGGAGTCTGCTATGGGAGGGTCACTTAAGCCTGGCTAATTTTTTTGGCCGGGTGTGGTGGCTCACGCCTGTACTCCCAGCACTTTGGGAGGCTGAGGCGGGTGGATCACGAGGTCAGGAGATGGAGACCATCCTGGCTAACATGGTGAAACCCCGTCTCTACTGAAAAAACAAAAAATTAGCCGGGCGTGGTGGTGGGCGCCTGTAGTCCCAGCCACTCGGGAGGCTGAGGCAGGAGAATTGCATGAACCTGGGAGGCAGAGCTTGCAGTGAGCCGAGATTGCGCCACTGCACTCCATCCAGCCTGGGCGACAGAGTGATACTCCGACTCAAAAAAAAAAAAAAGAAGCCTGGCTAATTTTTGTATTTTTTTTTAGTAGAGACGGGGTTTCACCATGTTGGCCAGGATGGTCTTGATCTCTTGACCTCATGATCTGCCCGCCTTGGCCTCCCAAAGTGCTGGGATTACAGGTGTGAGCCACCACGCCCAGCTGAGACCTCTATCTCTACAAAATAAAAATAAAAATTTGCCAGGCATGGTGGTACAGGCCCATAGTTCCAGCTGCTTGGGAGGCTGGGGTAGGAGGATTGCTTGAGGCCAGGAGGTTGAGGCTGCAGTGAGCTCTGATCACACCACTGCACTCCAGCCTGGGCAACAGAGCAAGACCCTGTCTGAAAAAAACAAAATAAAATATAAAAATGAAAACAAAAGAAACAAAAAAAAGAGTCTAAAGGTATGCTGAGAAAAAAAGTTTGAGGAATGCCACACTGTGCCACCAACAAGCTACTGTGTGAATAAGTACTGTGGAATACTACACTACTTTTAAATGAGATCTGTGTATCCTGACATTAATTGATGTCCCAAATATACTGATAAAAGAGGTGTTTACAATTAGGAAATGGGAAAACAATGTCAAAAGGAGAAATGCGGCTCAGAACATCACCAAGACAACTGCAGGTAGAAACTGTCACATTCCAATAGCAAGAAAAAATATAACAAAGGCCGAGGCAGGCGGATCACAAGGTCAGGAGTTCAAGACCAGCCTGGCCAACATGGTGAAACCTCATCTCTACTAAAAATACAAAAATTAGCTAGGCATGGTAGCGCATGCCTGTAAACCCAGCTACTCGGGAAGCTGAGGCAAGAGAATCGCTTGAACCTGGGAGGCAGAGGTTGTAGTGAACCGAGATCGTACCACTGCACTCCAACCTGGGTGACAGAACGAGACTCCGTCTCAAAAAAAAAAAAAAAACAAGTTCCCTCCCTGCTTCGTATCTTGGTTCTTCCTATAAAATGAAATGTGAGGCCCTTTCTTGTAGGGTGCTGCCAACCCCCACCAAAACACAACACTACACCTTTGGGGGGATTGGAGATAAAGAAGGCTGGTAGTACAGAGTGAGGTATCCTTCTAACAAAGTCTACATTACAGAGAACTCAGCAAATATTTTTAAAAGGAATGGTTTTGCATAAAAATTATAGATTTCTTGCTGAGTGCAAGTTAATACAACAAGATTTATAGTTAAGAAAAAACTAATACCTACCTCACAGGGTTGCCATAAGCATTAACTGAAATTTTTTATTCAAGTGCCTGTCCCAATATGTAGTACATAACCAGCACTCAATAATTTTTTTTTGAGAGTTTCGCTCTTGTCAGGCTGGAGTGTGGTGGCACGACCTCGGCTCACTGCAACCTCCGCCTCCCGGGTTCAAGCGATTCTCCTGACTCAGCCTCCAGAAGTAGCTGGGACTACAGGTGTGCACCACCACACCCGGCTGATTTTTGTATTTTTAATAGAGACGGGGTTTCACCATATTGGACAAGATGTTCTAGATCTCCTGACCTTATGATCTGCCCGCCTTGGCTTCCCAAAGTGCTTGGGATTACAGGCTGAGCCACCGTGCCCGGCCTCAATACTTGTTTTTTTAAGGCATCATCATACAATCATTTCACTGGTAACACTGTACTGTTGTATAGCAGGAAAACGAGTACTAATAATGACCCATAAACACCAAGCATTAATAATGACCCATAAACACATTACAAATAAGAGGTTAACCAATATATTCATTTACTGTTTAGGAAAAACATTCCAGTACACATTTAGTCAACATTCCATAAAAAAATTACTGACTTTTAAAACTTATGGTAGGCCAGGCATGGTGGCTCATTACTGTAATCCCAGCACTTTGGAAAGCTGAGGCGGGTGGATCACTGGAGGCCAAGAATTGGAGACCAGCTCAAGACCAGCCTGGGCAACATGGCAAACCCTGTCTCTACAAAAAATGCAAAAATTAGCTGGACATGGTAGTATGTGCCTGTAGTACCAACTACTTGGGAAGCTGAGGCTGGACGACTGCTTGAACCCAGAATGTTGATGCTGCAATGAGCTATGATCACGCCACTGCGCTCCAGCCTGGGTGAAAGACCAAGACCCTGTCTCTAAAATTTAAAAGCAAAAAACCCCAAAAAACACCTTCTGGTACACAGCTTTTATTCATCTGGAAAATTCACTTGTTTAGAAGATTTAACTTCCTCTCACTGAAGAAACGAGATAGTATAGAGAATTCCTGTAATTTTTATGGTTTTATCTTCACTATCAACCAATCAGACTCAGGTAGCAGGGAAGTAATATGGGAGTGGTTGGGTTTGGGTTTAAGTAACTTTGGTCTTCACCACAGCCCTGATTTGGAATACTGAAGGATTTCAGACTGAACAGCTATACCCTTGTCACTCCTAAGCAAGCAGCTCAACCCATCAGCTTCTACAGTATATTGTCCTTATCAATCTTCAAGGCTTAAGGCTGGGACTTATGTACTATGCTTCATTAGTAGAGAGAACGCACCATCAAAAATGAGTTAATGCCAGCCTGGGGAACATAAGGTGACCCCATCTCTACAAAAATAATAGAAAAAATTAGCCAGGTATGGTGGTGTACACCTGTGGTCCCAGCTACTTGGGACACTGAGGTGAGAGGATTACCTGAGTCTGGTGGTCAAGGCTGCAGTAAGCCCTGATCACTGCACTCCAGCCCGGGCAACAGGGTGAGATCCCGCCTCAAAAAAAGAAAAGTCAATGGGGCCCAAAATCTTATATAGGTGGGAGACTGAAGTGTGCTTTTTTTTTCTTTTTTGAGACGGAATCTCACTCTATCGCCCAGGCTGGAGTGCAGTGGTGGCGCGATCTCAGCTCACTACAAGCTCTGCCTCCCAGGTTCACGCCATTCTCCTGCCTCAGCCTCCTGAGTAGCTGGGACTACAGGCTCCCGCCACCACGCCCGGCTAATTTTTTTTGTATTTTTAGTAGAGATGGGGTTTCACCGTGTTAGCAAGGATGGTCTCCATCTCCTGACCTCGTGATCTGCCCGTCTCGGCCTCCCAAAGTGCTGGGACTACAGGCGTGAGCCACGCGTCCGGCCGAGACTAAAGTATGCTTTAAACCCATAACAGGTATGTGCTCCAAGTCCTTCTTTCCTGATTTTTTGGAAAAAAATGTAAATGCCTCATTACATAGTGGCATTTAAAAACTAAAATGGGCCAGGTGTGGTAGCTCACAGCTATAATCCTGGCTACTCAGGAGGGCGAGGTAGGAGCATTGCTTGAGGCCGGAAATTCAAGACTAGTCTGGGCAACACAGTAAGATCCCACGTCCCCTAAAAAAATTTAAAAATAAATCAGCTGCACATGGTGGCATGTGCCTATAGTCCCAGCTACCTGGGAGGCTAAGGTAGGAAGATCACTTGAGCCTAAGAGTTTGAGGCTGCAGTGAGCGATGATCGTGGCACTGCACTCCAGCCTGGGTGACAGCAAGACCTTGTCTCTAAATAAACAAACAAACTTTTCAAAGTGAAATACTTCCCCTTGTTCCAACACTGAGCTCTTCTTGGTAAATATACAGAATGCTTGGCATATACAAGATTCTATACTACTGACTGATCTGTTCATTTCTCTCACAGCCCTTACCCCCAAAAGCTTTTCCACCCTAAGTGTTCTGACCTCCTTTTCTAATTATAGTAGGGGTAGAGGCAGACCCACCTACAACGAACATGGAGTTCTATCAAGAGGCAGAAACAGCACAGAATCCCAGTTTTACCATTCGCTAGCAGTGCTGCCTTGAACAAAAACATTTCTCCATGTATCATTTTCTTCATGCCTCAAGTAACAGTGAGAATTTAACCTGTTTAACTCTGTAAGATATGAGTCACAGAACAGATAAAACTATTTTGAAATGTAAAAAATACTTTATAAAATTCAAGGTAAAAACTCAATGTAAGCACACTATTCTGGATGCCGTGGCAAGTACTTTATAATAAGGAGCACAAATATGATTATGGCCAAAGATACTCTTCAGTGTGTGGAGGAATTCCAACTCCCTTACATTTCTTTTTTTAAATTTTTTGTTTTTAGAAATAGGGTCTCACTTTGTCACCCAGGCTGGAGTGCAGTAGCATGACCATAGTTCATGGCAGCCACAAAGTTCATGGCAGCCTCAAACTCCTGGGCTCAAGCAATTCTCTGACTTCAGCCTCCTGAGTAGCTAAGACTACAAGTATGTGCCACATGCCCAGCTAATTTTCTAACTTTTTATGGAGATAGGGTCTTGCTATGTTGCCCAGGCAGGTATCGAACTTCTGGCCTTGAGCAATCCTCCCCCACCTTGGCTTCCCAAAGTGCTGGGATTACAGATGTGGGCCACTGTGCCCGAGCTACATTTTTTTTTTCTGAGACAGGGTCTTGCTTCATCAGCCAGGCTGGAGTAGTGGTTCAGTCACAGCTCCCTGTAGCCTCGACCTCTGGGCTCAAGCAATCCTCCTGCCTCAGCCCCAAGCAGCCGGGACTACAAGGTGTTTAACACCACACATGGCTAATTCAGAAATTTTTATTTTGTAGAGATGGGGGTCTCACTTTGTTCCCCAGCCTTACATTTATCAACTGTAAAACTGGCAGGTGGATGGGTAAAAATCATAATGGTGAAAAGTAGTACAAAGGGGCAGAGGGAGAGAGAGTATCAGGAAGAATAGCTAATGAATGCTGGGCTTAATACCTAGGTGATGGGTTGATCTGTGCAGCAAACCACCATGGCACACATTTACCTATGTAACAAACCTGCAAGTGTACCCGGGAATTTAAAATAAAAGTTGAAGAAAAAACAAAAGAAAGAAAAGTAGTATAATGATTTGACCACAAAGGGAGAGCACAAGTAAGGTACGAAATTATTATCCTTACTTCAAGTTAACAGACACAGCATACACTGAAATAATTAAAAATAAAAACAAAATAATCTTAAATGGAAGATTGAACTTTGCAGGTATATGGCTATCATAAAAACTGAGAGAAATAAGGTAATCTATCTTCATTAAAGAAAAGCATGGGCCAGGTGCGGTGTAATCCCAGCACTTTAGGCGGCCAAGTGGGAAAGATCACTTCAGATCTGGAGATTGAGACCATTCTGGGCAACACAGTGAGAACCTTTCAAAAAATTCAAAAATTGGGCCAGGCATGGTGGCTCATGCCTGAGCCCAGGAGTTCTAGACCAGCCTGGGAGACAAAGTAAGACCCACCCCTTTCCATCTCTTAAAAAAAAAAAAAAAATTTTTTTTTAAATTACCCAGGCGCAGTGGTGTGCACCTATAATCCCAGCTAGGCAGGAAGATCAACTGAGCCCAGGAGTTTGAGGTTACAATGAGCTATGATCCTGCCACTGCACTACAGCATGGGCAACAGAGCTCTTAAAAATTAAAAAAAAAAAAAAAAAAAAAAGAAAAGAAAAAGAGCAGGGCACGGTGGCTCACCTGAGGTCAAGAGTTCAAGATCAGCCTGGCCAACATGGTGAAACCCTGTCTCTACTAAAAACACAGAAATTCACCAGGTGTGGTGGCAGGCACCTGTAATCCCAGCTACTCGTAAGGCTGAGGCAGGAGAATTGCTTGAACCCGGGAAGCAGAGGTTGCAGTGAGCCGAGATTGTGCCATTGTACTCCGGCCTGAGTGACAAGAGCGAAACACTGACTCAAAAAAAAAAAAAGAAAAGAAAAAAAACAAAAGGGACGTGTTCTTACAACCTATTTTGCCAGCAGAAACCTACTGGATAAAGATGCAATCCAAGAAATGGGCCCAGAAGCTTAGTGGGACATCCCTTTTCCTCTAAAGTAAGGTAGGTTGAGTGCCAAGTTACTCAGTTTTGGAAGGGAAGGCATACAGTACTTACCAAGACTGATCTGCTCTGTAACATGAAGGCCACAAGTACTTCCATTTAGAAATTCCCTTCTGTGATTCTTAGACGAGCATATAAGCTCCCCTAACAAGAACTGAGCCTACAGTTGAGATAGCATTATTATAGCTTCCCCTTCCACAAATATAGACCCAATAATGAGAAAATTTTAAAACTACCCAGGCCTTTCTATACCTATGCTAAAACTATATATTATAAAATTCCCAAACGCTTTGTCTAATGACTGTCATTAGACTGTACTAAGTAGTGTGTACAGTTTAAAATGAATTGCCTGAATTTGAATCCCAACTCATACCATCTTAATAGATGAATGATTTTGGACATGTTGTCATCCTTTCTGAGAGAACTTATTAAAAAAAAAGAAATGCGGCCGGGTGTGGTGGCTCACGCCTGTAATCCCAGCACTTTGGGAGGCTGAGGAGGGCAGATCACCTGAGGTCAGCAGTTCAAGACCAGCCTGGCCAACATGGTGAAACCCTGTCCCTACTAAAAACACAAAAATTAGCCATGCATGATGGCGGACACCTGTAATCCCAGGCTTGAGGCTTGAAGCAGGAGAATCCCTTGAACCTGGAAGGTGGAGGTTGCAGTGAGCCGAGATCATGCTACTGCACTCCAGCCAGGATAACACAGATTCTGTCTAAAAAAAAAAACCACACACACCATTTATTTCACAGGTATGCAAAAGCCCCTATCACACTATCTCTAGCACTGACCGGTTTCTCACCAAATTAGCTGATAGCCTATTTCTAAGGTGGATGATTAACACATCACAAAAACTTAATTTTATAGACAATAAAATACTTCAAAAGTGTTATCAAATATTTATTTTGTTTTAAAGAAATAATCTGAAAATCAAAAGATTTTTTTGGGGAAAAGCTACAAGTAATTTAGAAAAGAAAAACTTCAACACAATAATGACTAGGTCTAGCTCAAGTATGGAAAAGTGCAATAATTTTAAGTTTCTATTGGACAAATGACTCAGTTTATGGAAAATCAGAAATACTTTCCATTTTGCTCATGACAACAAAAAGAAAATATCAATTATCCTATGATGGAGAATGGAGCAAGCACACAATAATGGCTGACCCCAACTAGCAGTCAACACAAAAACATTCAGGTAAAGCTTGTAGATAAACTACAATTGAAATTATTATTATTATTTTTTTTGAGACGGAGTCTCGCTTTGTCGCCCAAGCTGGAGTGCAGTGGCGCTGATCTCCGCTCACTGCAAGCTCCGCCTCCTGTGTTCACACCATTCTCCTGCCTCAGCCTCCTGAGCAGCTGGGACTACAGGCGCCCGCCACCACACCTGGCTACTTTTTTGTATGTTTTTAGTAGAGACGGGGTTTCACCATATTAGCCAGGATGGTCTCGGATCTCCTGACCCTGTGATCTGCCCGCCTCGGCCTCCCTAAATGTTGGGATTACAGGCGTGAGCCACCGTGCCCGGCCGCAAATATCTTTAGGCTAAAAGTAATTTTCATTTTCTTTGAAATAAACCTTCAGGCTAATAAAGCAGCAAATGCAAGTAGACAGTAACATGGGAGTTTAATATGGCTAATAGCACTAAATCAGAGCACTGTTGTGAGAATTATGTAAGTCAATATAAGTAAATTGCTTAAAGAGTTTGGCACATAGTAGGTACTCAGTAAATTTTGACTTATTATCCCTATTTAGATGTTAGAAGAAATGTTAATCATCGACTAAAGATCACTGACAGTATTTCACAAGTATCCTGGAATTTTTTCTAAGTCCATGGTGTGTGTGTATGTGTGTTTGTGTGTGACAGGGTCTCCCTCTGTCACCCAGTGCAGTGGCATGATCACAGCTCACTGCAGCCTCCACCTCCTAGGCTCAAGTGATCCTCCCACCTCAGTCTCCAGAGCAGATAGGACTACAGGCCCGTGCCACCGCACCAGCTAATGTTTGCATGTTTTGTAGAGATGGGGTTTTGCCATGTTGCCCAGGCTGGTCTCGAACTCCCGAGCCCACGCAATCCTTCGGCCTGGGCCTCCCAAAGTGCTGGGATTATAGGCGTGAGCCACCACACCCAGCCTAAGTCCATTCTTTGCATTCAGTTTTCCTTACAGCCTAAATTTACAAGGGCACATCAGTAATTCAGTTAAGCTCTCCCTGCTAGATAAAAATTAAAGTCATTTTGTTTTAGTCATTTAACCTCCAACCTGCAAAATGGAGGAAGAGAGATTTGTAGCTATTTCCAAAATGGTAAAAATATAAATGGAGGTTGGGCGCAGTGGCTCACGCCTGTAATCCTAGCACTTTGGGAGGCCGAGGCGAGTGGATCACCTGAGGTACAGAGTTCGAGACCGGACTGGCCAAAATGTTGAAACCCCGTCTCTACTAAAAATACAAAAAATTAGCCAGGCATAGTGGCACATGCCTATAGTCCCAGCTACTAACGAGGCTAAGGTAGGAGAATTGCTTGAACTCAGGAGATGGAGGTTGCAGTGAGCCACGATTGTGCCATTGCACTCCAGCCCGGGAGACAAGAGCAAAACCCAATCTCAAAAAAAAAAAAAAAAAAAATCTATACATATTATATATACTATATATTATATATACTATAATAATATATACATGGAAAAAAATTTCTTATATTAATTATGTAGAAAAGCATACTTCTGATAGCACATTAAGCTTTTATACTTAAAAATATCTTAAAGGATTTTTTGTATAATGAATCAAATTAAACACATAATGTGAAGGTTATATTATTTTTAATATGGATATCAATAAATTGATCTCAAATCTACATATGCTTTCAGCTAGGATGGGGGTCATGCCTGTAATCCTAATACTCCAGGAGGCCGAGGCCGGTGGACTGCGTGAGGTCAGGAGTTCGAGACCAGCCTTGGCAACAGGGCAAAATCCTGTTTTTATTTTTTTGAAAGTAAAAAATTAAAAAGAAATCTACAGATACTTTCATCTCATAAGAAGCTGATACTAAAAGCCCATACCTTCCAACATACTATGTAAAGTTTTCCAAATGTGTGAAAGATCTAGAGTAGGTTATTATGTGAGTCACATACAAAATTACACTAACACTTGACATTCAAATTGTATTTTAAGAAGCCAATAACTCAGGCCCAGAAAAATATACCCAACATTCAAAAAATTTTAAATGCCACCAAAAGAAAATAATTTCTCTCCAGATTTAAGTTACTTTGGGTAACCTTATAACCTGTGGGCAATATACTCCAAATTACCACTTTCAATTTAAATAGAACATCAATGTTCCCAGAGTCTTCAATTACAGAAGGCCTAGTCTTGTTGGTTTTTCATGGAATTGGAGTTCTGGGTAGAGTCCAATTGAAGAAAATTCCTTGAAATTAGTTCGCAATAATTCAGATACAGAATCACTACAATCATAATAAACTGGCATCGTTAGTAAATGTAAAATATAAACTAATGTACCAAGAGAACTGGAAGATAACTTACTTTCACATTTGGAAGTAACAATTTGAGAACAGTTTTACCCCACTTGAGTATTTTAAGTGAAATTCACTGTATATCGCCAAAAACAGTGGCAATCCCTACAGAGAACAAGTCTTTTAAAATATGAAACACTCAGCACATGTGGAAAAAAGAAAAAACGCGAAACACTTATTTTCAAATAACTTAGTCTTTGAACCTTGAGGGCTGTTTCAAAATTTGTGAAGCATAAACACTAAGGAAGATCCGAAAGGTTTTAAAAATTATCTGCCAACTTCTCTGCACCTGTTAACCAAATTATGAACACCCATTTAAGCAATCAAAAAAAAATCTCATATAAATGATTCCAAATTTGCAAGATGTTTATATAGTGAGCTACACACAAAATTCTGCATTACTATAAAAAAGACAACCAACACTGGTGAACAAAAATCTTCGCAAGGGAAAGCGTTTTCTCTTAGTGTAGAGTTGCCAGATACAGTGTTGCCAACCTTCAACACGATCAGAAACATGTAGCAAAAAGATGTTTAAAAAGAAAAACAAACACAGCAAAATGTTCTTCAAAGTGTGAAAAGTCCAAGAACTTTCTTAGCTCCAAGCAAAGTTTCATGCCTGCTTTACAGATGGGTGAACTAAGGCAAAAGATCGGATCAATCAGTGTCTTTCTCAAGGTCACTCTAGTGCAAAAGAACAGCACACTCCGGACTCCCTATCTCAGGTCCTCGACCTCTCCACACTCCAGGGCGGCACAGCGCAAACACGCTTAGCTCTCCTCGTACCCAAAATGCCACCAGGCACTCAGAGAAAGGAAACATTTCAAGCGCTCTTCGGGGAGCTCCCGCAGGACTGGGGTGACTGGGGTACCTGGGGCCCGCCCTCCCCCGAGGTGGCCGCCCTCCCCAGCCGTCCCTCCGTTCTCGTGGAGCGAGCGCCATGCCCCGCAAGAACCCGGGAGGCGGCCCAGGGCCGTGGGGGCTGCGAGGGTCACGCCGCGAGGGGCTTCACTTACCGTCGCTCTCAGCCCTGACAAGCAGAGACATGCCCTTCAGCCGCTCCACGTAGCCAGACGACACATGCCCGGTGCCCCGGTCGTCCCACTGCCGGTCCTCGTTGAGCGTGTACACCTTCACCCGCCGCCGGGTGTCGGTCATCGTGCCGCCCGGGAACCGGGGCGGGGGCCCCACCAGTAGACGCCCAGGAAAGGGGCCCTGGAGAGGCGAGGGGCGAGGCGTGAGGGCGCCCGCGAGCGGAGGGCTCCCCGGCCTCACTGCCGCCGCTGGGCGCCGCGGGGCCGCGCCGCCACCTGCATGGCCCGCTCCAGGGACCGAGCTCTGGGCCGCCGCCTTTCCTCGCCTCCGGCTCCCCGGCGCTATTGTCCAGGCCTGGCGAGCCCGGCGCCCGGTAGCCCCGAGGGGGCCGCACAGCGCTTCGTAGCCTCCCGCCCCGCAGCGCTAGGAACTCGGGGCTCCCGTCACTGCCCTGCTCCCGCCTCCGCCATGATCTCCGCGAAGCAGCTTCCCGCGCCGCCGCCGCCTCCTCAGGCCGCCGCCGCCGCCGCCGCCATATTTTCCTTCCTTATACCTGGCCCTGCCACCGCGGCCAGTGGCTCCCTTCCGCTCCCCCTGCTTTAAACGTCAGAAGCCGACAGGCGCCTGATCCTGCTGCAACTGCTACCACTGCCCGGGAGACTCTGAGGGCACCCGGCCGCCCAAGCGACCCGGACTAGTGGAAATCGGTTTCCCTCTGCCGCCGTCTCTTCCGTCTTCCTCACACAGCCAAAACCGCCGCCATCTTGGTTCGCCCCTCAAAAGCGGCGCGCGGGGCCACCCAGGGAGCTGCTGCAGGGGCGGCTCGTAGCCCCACCATTTAAAGAGACAGCAGCGAGACCGGGAGCCTTACTGCGGCGGAGGCTTCCGACGGAGGCGGGAGGCGGGCGCGGAGTTGCCGAGGTGGCGGGAGCGCAGGGAGCGGAGGAGGCGGGACGCTGATTGCGCCGGTGACAGCCCGAGGCTCCCTCCCGCCTCCTCGCACGCACCGTCGTGCGAGCGTGGGGCGGTGTGTGCGTCCGTCGCGCCCTGTGTTCGTCATCAGCCCCACTCCAGGATGCACGAGGGGCGTGGATCCGTCTGCGGCCTCTGCGCGCGGGCCCTGGCGCCTCGGCCTCGCGTCCGCCCGCCGCCGCCACCTTCGCTTGTTCCTGCTCCGTCCCTGCCTCTGCCCCTGCCCCTGGCCTGCGGACGTCGGGCAGCGTGGGCCTGGGCCCCTACCCGCTTCCGAGAGCGTTTTCCCGGGGCCGCCTTTATGGCTGAGTTGGGCGCTCGGGACCCACCCGGCGCCTTGCGGACTTGAGGGAATGAAATGGAAACGCTTCCGGGGAAGGTCGCGGGTGTGGGCGGCTAGGTCGGCTCAGCCTTGGGAGCCGCCATGGGTCGCGGACTGGCGTGGCCAGTGTGGAAACTTCGGACTGTTTGCGTTTTCTGGGCGTGGGACCGAGTCCCAAGTGACAATTCTAAAACTTCACCTTACAGCCTAGGCAAGCCCCAATGCTCCATTCCTTCATCCCTATCAGAATTGTCTGCCAGCCTTTCTTGTCGGAAAAGGAACTTAAGGCGCTCACAAAAACAAATGCGACACTGTGTAATCGGGAGGAGTAATTCTCAGCTTTAGGTAGTCCTGTGTTTTGAAGACCTACTTGATGTCAAGTATTGCTAATCTTCACAAAGGAAGATCATTCTCGTTCCTGTCATGCAGCTCATATGCCACCATTTTGGTGGCTTTTACCATTTGCCAGGCCTTGCCAGGTCGGGCTTGTCCGCTCGGAATATAATGCAGCCACACACATAACTTTAAATTTTGCAGTAGCCACAAAAAGTACGAAGAAACTGGTGAAATTAGTTTCAACGTTTTAGTGCGGTATTTTCAAAATGTTGTTTCAATAATCAAATTACTGAGATATACGTTCCTTATTTACCGTACAATGTCTTAAAAATGTGATATATTTTGTCCTTCCAGCAAGTCTCTGTTGGGATACTAAATTTTCATCAGAAATATCTATGTTTAGATTTTATTGAAAAAAAAATTTTTTGGAGACAGGGTCTCTCTCTCTCACCCATCCTGAATTGCAGTGGCTCAGTCTCGGCTCACTGCAGCTTCAACCTCCTGGGCTGAAGCGATTCTCCCATCTCAGCCTCCCAAGTAGCTGGGACCACAGGTGCGTAGCACCACTGCCAGTTAATTAAATTTATTATTATTATTTTCTTGGTAGAGACGGGTTTCACTGTTGCCCGGGCTGGTAGAGTTTATTAAATTTACAGTTGAAAATGTAGAGTCACATATTCTGTTATTCCAGTCATACTTAAAAGTTTTCCAAAAGCTGAATCAAGTATCAATTTTTAAATTTAGCTGGGCGCAGTGACTCACGTGGTCAAGGAGTTCAAGACCAGCCTGGCCAACATAGTGAAACCCTGTCTTCACCAAAAATACAAAAAAATTAGCCGGTCATGGTGGTGCGCGCCTGTAGTCCCAGCTACTCGGGAAGCTGAGGCAGGAGAATCCTTGAACCCGGGGGGCGGAGGTTGCAGTAAGCTGAGATTGTGCCACTGCCCTCCAGCCTGGGCAACAAAGCGAGACTCTTGTCTCAAAATATAAAATAAAATAATAATTTAAATTTAAAAATTAAGTAAAATAAAAAATTCAGCTTGTGAGTTGCACTAGCCAAAATTTGAAGGCCTGGTAGCCACGTGTCTAGTGGCTAGTTTTGGAAGATTCGAGTGCTTGACATTGCCAGGAATCTTTTAAACCTGCAATGTGGCTGGGCGCAGTGGCTCACACCTGTGATCCCAGCACCTTGGGAGGCTGAGGCAGGCGGATTGCTTGAGGCCAGGAGTTGGAGACCAGCCTGGCCAACATGGCAAAACCCTAACTCTACTAAAAATACAGAAATTAGCCAGGTATGGTAGTGTGCGCTTGTAGTCCCAGCTACTTGACTGTCTGAGGCACGAGAATCCGCTTGAACCTGTGGAGGCGGAGAGTGCAGTGAGCCGAGATTGTACCACTGCACTCCAACCTGGGTGTCACAGCAAGACTCTGTCTTAAAAATAAAGAAAAGAGAAGAAACCTGTAAAGTAACTGATGTTATACCCATCTATTAGGAAGGAAGCTAATAGCATCAACAGGGCTGAGGGGTTTCTGGGATACAGGACTTTCAGTTTTAAAATCCTTTAGACGGGACCTTCCTCCCCAACAATTTAAAATATAAAGATATAAACAGGGCGCAGTGGCTCACGGCTGTAATCCCAGCACTTTGGGAAGCCGAGGCTGGGGGATCACGAGGTCAGGAGTTCGAGACCAGCCTGGCCAACATGGTGAAACCCCCGTCTGTACTAAAAATACAAAAATTAGCAGGGCGCGGTGGCCCGTGGCTGTAATGTCAGCTACTCGGGACGCTGAGGCAGGAGAATTGCTTGAACCCGGGAGGCAGAGGTTGCAGTGAGCCGAAATTGCACCATTGCACTCCAGCCTGGGCAACAAGAGTGAAACTGTGTCTTAAAAAAACAAACAAACAAAAAAACGATAGAAACGAGTGCTTGCAAAGACCAGTCAGAAACTCATTATTCACAAACAAAACGAAAATTATGAAAACAAAGCAATCGCTTTTTCTTAAAAAAAAAAAAAAGGCAATTTATTTATGTATTTTGAGGTGGAGTCTCCCTCTGTCACCCAGGCTGGAGTGCAGTGGCGTGATCTCGGCTCACTGCAACCTCTGCCTCCTGGGTTCAAGTGATTCTCCTGCCTCAGCCTCCCAAGTAGCTGGGATTACAGGCGCCTGCCACCATGTCCAGCTAATTTTTGGTATTTTTAGTGGAGACATGTTGGCCAGGCTGGTCTCGAACTCCTGACCTCCAGTGATCCATCTGCCTCAGCCTCCCAAAGTGCTGGGATTACAGGTGTAAGCCACCACGCCTGGCCAACAATTTCAAGTATTAGGGCAGGAGAGCAATTTTGTCAATTTTTGATGCAATGAAGACATCAGTAAATTTATTCATATGCTAATACTTATTTGATCCCCAAACCAAACATGAAATACTTTGTAGAAAATAATAAAGTAAATTAAAAAGAAATTATTTAGTATATGGAATAAGGTTAAAAATTATAGTTTATGGAACATACCATAAAATATTAGATTTAAATGAAATTTAATACAATACAATCTTAACAGTTCTATCCGTCTAGATTCTACCAGAGAAACAACCAGTAGAATACATATACACAAAGATGGAGAGAGTTATCTCAAGAAATTTGTTTACATGATAGTGCAGTCCGGCTAGGCAAGTCTAAAATATGTAGGACAGGTCAGCAGCAGAGGGGAAACTCTGAGGCAGGAGCTGACACTGCACTCAACAAATTCTTCATCGGAGAAAAACATATTTGCTCCTTTTTTTTTTTTTTTTTTTTTTGAGACAGAGTCTCACTCTGTCGTCTAGGCTGAAGTGCAGTAGCACAATTGCAGCTCACTGCAGCCTCCGCCTCCCCCAGGTTCAAGCAATTCTCGTGCCTCAGCCTCCCAAGCAGCTGGAACTATAGGTCTGTGCCACCATGCCCCGCTAATTTTTGTATTTTTAGTAGAGATGGGGTTTCACCAAGTTGGCCAAGCTGGTCTCGAACTCATGACCTCAAGTGATCTGCCTGCCTCAGATTCCCAAAGTGCTGGGATTACAGGCTTGAGCAACCACACCCAGTCCTGATTTGCTTTTAAGACCTTTAGCTGATTGGATGAGACCCATCCAGATAACTTGGGATAATTTTCCTTTAAAGTCAACCGGTTGTGGATGTTTAATCACATCTACAAGTACTCCCACAGCAATGCTTAGATTAGTGTTTGTTTGAATAACTGGGTAGTATAGCCTAGCCAAATTGCCAGAAGAGCTGGGTGTGGTTGTTCATACCCATAATCCTTGCATTTTGGGAGGCTAAGTGGGAGGATTGCTTGAGGCCAGGAGTTCGAGACCAGCCTGGGAAACCCTCTTTCTACAGAAAATACAAAAATTAGCTAGGTATGGTGGTGTGTGCCTGTAGTTCCAGCTAGTCAGGAGGCTGAGGCAGGAGGATCCCTTGAGTCCAGGGGGTAGAGGCTGCAGTGAGCCAAGATCACACCACTGCACTCCAGCTTTGACAACAGTTAAACCCTGTCAGTAAGAAAAACAAACACATGCAAAAAAAAAATGGCCACAAAACTAACTTATAATAACTTAATCATATTCCATGCACAAATGGTGATATGGTTAAGAAAATTCCTAATGGAATTCAAAAAGGGAGGTTGCAAATCACAAAAGGCTGAGATACGTTGTCTTAGTGGTCAAGCATGTGGAGGATGGATCACCAGTCCAGGTCCTGCCTCTTAGCAGTTGTGTGACATTTCCAAGCTTCTTCAGCTCTCTGTACCTCAGTTTCCTCATTTGTAAGATAGGAATAATGTTAACTTCTAGGGTTGTAAGAAATAAGAAACTGATTCTTCATTCTTCCTGTGCTCTAAACATAAAGCTTTCTCACCGAACCTTTGTACCTTCACCTGCATGCATAATGTAGATTTGTAAAGTATGTACTGGAAGGAGCCTGTTCATTACGTAGTATCTGTACCTGTTTATGTTACTTACCTTGATCCATGTTGCATTCATCATTTTATAATATTGCCTGCCTTAGGTTTAAAATCCTGGAAAGGACAGGGACAAGGCTGCTGGCTTGTACGCTGCCCATATCCAGAAGGTGCCACCAACGTAGATGACCTCTGTGTTTGCCAGTGAAGATAATGTTACCTGTATGGTGAAAAGGGCATACCACAGAAGTTAGAGGAGTTGAGTCCTCATTTTCGTTCAGCAACTAAGTCGGTGGTCTAGGATAAGACCTTAGCCTTTTTTGGCCTTAGTTTTCTAATCCTGATAAGATGACTTAAAATTTTTTAAAATTTATTTTTATTTTATAAATATATTTTTTATTGACACATAATATTTGTAAATATGAGGTACAGATGATATTTTGTTACATGCATAGAATGTGTAATGAGCAAGTCAGAGTATTTAGAATATCTATCACCATGAGCATTTATCAATTCTGTGTGTGGAGAACATTTCAAGTCCTCACTTGTAGCTATTTTGAAATGTACAATACATTGTTGTTAGCTATAGTCACCCTACTGTGCTACAGAACATTGTAACTTATTCCTTCTGAAACGACCTTTGCAAAATTATGAGAGTAAAAGAAATCTGACATAGTTGACTCCATCTTGTGTCTGACCCCCAAGCTGTCCTTTGTCATTCCTGGGCATAGGCCAAGCTAGCTTTGGGAGGAATTCAGTTTATAGTTTAACTTGAAAACAAGGATAATAACAATTCCTCCCTAAAACTAACCCCTTCCTTGCTCAGGGACAGAAAACTGCATTTTTAAGACTAATGAAAGGCCACAAGAATAGCATTATGGGAGGAGCATGAACTCTGCTAAAATATAGGCATAATTTCTATCACCCATTACTGCGCAGGAGTCCTGTGGCCGGAGGTCACAAGACTTGTGACCTTCCCAATTGCTCCTATAGATAACAACAATATTGTTGAACCTAAGATTGTTTTTTCTGAGATGTTTTTCAGACTGACCCCACCCAGACTCATGACTCAACTGGTCCTGTGACCCCACCCAGAGGTGGACTCAGCACACACCTTTATGATTTAATCTTCAAGCAGTCAGCAGTACCCATTCCCTAGTCTCCTGCCCACCAAATTGTCCATAAAAACCCTAGCTTCTGAGCCTTCAGGGAAACTGATTTGCGTGATAACTCCAGTTCTCACAAGTGGATGGCCTCTAGTCAGTTACACTCTTTCTTACTGCAGTGCCGTGGTCTCAGTGGATTGATTTTGTCTGTGCAGCAGGCAGGAAGAATCCCTTGGGCAATTACATTTCTATTTATTATAACTGCATGTTTGCATGTTTGTACCCCCCCCTTTTTTTTAGGCAGAGTCTCACTCTGTCACCCAGGATGGAGTGCAGTGGTGCGATTTCAATCACTGCCTCAACCTCCTGAGTAGCTGGGAGCACAGGTGCTCACCACCATGCCCAGCTAATACTTGTAATTTTTTTTAGACACAGGGTTTCACCATGTTGCCCAGACTGATCTCAAACTCTTGAACTCAAGCGATCTGCCCACCCTGGCCTCCCAAAATGCTGGGATTACAGGCGTGAGTCACTGTGCCTGGCTGTTTGTACCCATTAATTAGCTACTGTTTGTCCTAACCCTCAACATCCTTCCCAGACTCTGGTAACTATCATTCTACTCTGTACCTCTATGAGATCAGCTTTTTTAGCTTCCACACCAGTGAGTGCATGTGATACTTGTCTTTTTGTGTCTGGCTTATTTCACTTAATATAATGACCTCCAGTTCGGTCCATGAGGCTGCAAATGACATGATTTCATTCTTTTTTATGGCTGAAAAATATTCCATTGTGTAAATATGCCACATTTTCTTTATCCATTCTTCTGATGATGGACACTGTTGTGAATAATGCTGCAATAAACAGGGGGATGCATGTATCCCTTTGAAGTTGTGATCTCCTTTCCTTTGGTTATATGCCCAGTAGTGGGATTGCTGTATCGTTTGGTAGTTCTATTTTTAGTTTTTTGAGAAATCTCCATACTGTTCTCCATAGTGTCTGTACTAATTTACATTCCAACCGCAGTGTATGAGAGTTCCCTTTTCTCTGAATCCTTACCAGCATCTGTTATTTTTCTGAAACGATGATGATTTTTAAGGAAACTTCTAGCTTTCAGATTCTGTTAAGTGTGCAATGATGGTTGTAAGAACAATAAAAATCACTAAATTCTCCCCATAAAGGTGGATGTCGATATGACCACACATGAGCATTTTTATGACATTCATTAGAATCTTACTACAAAGCACCATGTTTTATATAGTATATATATATATATATGAAAATAATCACCAGAGAAAATACTCAACAAAATAGGTATTCCAACAGTCATCTCATCCATTTTTATCCTATTTTCTTTTTTTTCTTTGAGATGGAGTTTTACTCTTGTTGCCCAGGCTGGAGTGCAGTGGCCTGATCTTGGCTCACTGCAACCTCTGCCTCCTGGGTACAAGCGATTCTCCTGCCTCAGCCTCCCAAGTTGCTGGGATTACAGGTGCCCGCCACCACGTCCAGCTAATTTTTTGTATTTTTAGTAGAGATGGGATTTCACCATGTTGGCCAGGCTGGTCTCGAATTCCTGACCTCAGGTAATCCACCCGCCTCAGCCTCCCAAAGTGCTGGGATTACAGGCGTGAGCCACTGTGCCCGGCCTTTTGTCCTGTTTTCATAAGTTATGTACATACTTAATTTGCAATGTAATATTTGTGATAAAATTATTAAAGAAAAATTATTCATGATGCTGTTGAAGATGATAAGGCAGACTTTATTCAAAGGGAGCCACGGTGACAGGCATAGGGACCATTGCAATGGGGTCTCACAGTCGGGGAGAGAGATTGGACTCAACTCCGTCTCCAACAAGGATGAGTGAGGATTTATCACCAAGGAGCAAGCTGGGAGTGGGTGGAAAATTGCTAAGAAGAAACATGAAGGATAAGAGGTTTCTGGCTAAACCAACTTGTTAGGATTATTGCTAAAGGCAGATCAGCGTGATAAGATGTGGAGGCTGGACAGATATAAGCGTGGAAGACTTTTCACTAAACCAATTTGTCAGGATTCTTGCTCAAACTGGATTTAATAAGGACAGAGAGAGAAGCCCAAGGTCGAGCCTAGTGCAGGGAGGACTCAGAGGAGCCTGACTGAGGTTTTGGTCAAAGGAGAGTCTTTGTCAAATGTTGAAGTTTCCCTTATCCTACCCTTAACATAATGACATTGGGAACAAATCAGAAAAGAAACATAATTTTAGATAAAAGCTGGAGCAGCCACAAACTAACAGCTTAGAACTCACTACCATTCACAATTCATTCCTTTATATGTAAAAACAACCTCACAACGTGCTGACAAGCAAGTCTTCCTAGTTAACAATAATCAAAACAAATGGGAAATATATTTGTAAAGAACAAAGCGAATCAAAGAAATTCCTTAAATCTGTCATTCAGCTAGCATGCTTGGGAATTATTCAAAATACTGTTAGGCTTGGTACAATGGTTCATGCCTATAATCCCAGCACTTTGGGAGGCCAAGGCAGGAGGATCACTGCTTTAGCCCAGGAGTTTGAGAGCAGTCTGGGCAACGAAGTAAGACTCTGTCTCTATTAAAGTAATAATAATAATAAATATATAAAATGCTCCTGGGGGGCTGGGCGTGGTGGCTCACGCCTATAATCCCAGCACTTTGGGAGGCCAAGGTGGGTGGATCGCTTGAGGTTAGGAGTTTGAGACCAGCCTAGCCAACACAGTGAAACCCCATCTCTAGTAAAAATACAAAAATTAGCTGGGCATGGTGGCATGTGCCTGTAACCCCAGCTACTTGGGAAACTGAGGCAGGAGAATCGCTTGAACCCAGGAGGCAGAGGTTGCAGTGAGCTGGGATCGCGCCATTGTACTCCCACGCTCCAGCCTGGGTGACAGAGCAAGACTCCATCTCAAAAACCAATTTTTTTTTTTTTAAGAGATGGGGGTCTCACTTTGTCGCCCAGGCTGGTCTTGAACTCCTGGACTTAAGCAATCCTCTTGACTTATCTTCCCAAAGTGTTAGGATTACAGGCATGAACCACTGTGCCTAGCCTAAAATGGCAAATTTTATGATAAGTATATTTTACCATGATAAAAGAAGTCTACACTTTAGAAGCTGAATTCTGGTGGTGATATTGAAGACAGATTGAAGAAGGTTAAGACCGGAGTCCGGGAGGCCTGCTTGGACATGATGTCCTAGCCAGCAAGAGATTCTCAGGAGGGCCTGCCCCAGCACCAGGGCAGAGTTTTGGAAACAGAAGGATGATGACAGAGCTATTTTAGATATACAGTCAAGAAGAATAAGACACTCACTGACCATTGAGGTGGGAAGGAGTCATGGATTTCTAATATTTCCAAGTAACATGACAGAAAGAAAATGGGAAAGGGAACACAAAAGAAAATTTGATGGAAATAAGTATAATTTACAAAATGAAAAATACAAAAGCGGTTTTAATTAAAGGATTGTGAAGCAATCATTGCCTCTTTATCTAGGTGCAGTGTAGTCAACTCTGTTCTGTATTATTTGCAGGACCGAAGTTCATTAGTGGGGCTAAGAGCAAAGTTCCAGATTCAGATTGTACTTTGCCATGCTTTATTCTTTTTTTTTGGAGACAGGGTCTCGCTCTTTCTCCCAGGCTGGAGTGCAGTGGTGCAATCTCAGCTCATTGCAACCTCCGCCTCCCTGGTTCAAGCAATTCTTGTGCCTCAGCCTCCCGAGTAGCTGGGATTATAGGTACCTGCCACCGTGCCTGTCTAATTTTTGCATTTTGAGTAGAGACGGGGTTTCACCATGTTGCCCAGGCTGGCCTCGAACTCCTGACCTCAGGTGATCCACCCGCCTCGGCCTCCCAAACTGCTGGGAGTATAGGCCTGAGCCACCATGCCTGGCCATAGTCTTTCTATCCCTAAATTTTCTTGACATCAAGGTATAAGAGATAAGCCTATCAGATGAGTTTAAAGTCTGTTTTAAGTTATGAAATGTATTATACACACACAAAAATATATAAACATATTGTACAATTTATTGAATAAGATGAACTGTGAATTGCCATCTAAAGTACATCTTTCTTGTTTTGTTTTTTGTTTGCTTGAGACAGAGTCTCATTCTGTTGCCCAGGCTGGAGTACAGTGGTGCAATCTTGGCTCACTGCAACCTCTGCCTCCCGGGTTCAAGCAATTCTCATGCCTCAGCCTTCTGAGTAGCTGGGATTACAGGTGTGCACCACTGTGCCAGGCTAATTTTTTATTTTTTGTAGAGAGGGGGCTTTACCATATTGGCCAGTCTGGTCTTAAACTCCTGGCCTGCCCCCCTTGGCTTCCCAAGTGCCAAGATTACAGGTGTGAAACCCCATGCCCAGCCTCAGATAGATCTTTACCAGTATCTTAGAAGTACCCCGTGACACCCCTCCTTTCCATCCTCCACCAGGAGAATCACTTGTTCCTTTGTTTTTCTTTTTAGTGTTAACTCCAACATACTAATTTCTGGTGACAGAAGTCCTCATCTGCACATATCTTCTCAATTAAACTGGCGATGAACCCTTCCAGTACAAAAATGAAGTGGACCAGGCCTCTAGCCGTGGAGCCTCTCCTAGCTCTTCATCCCACTTGAACACTTACCCCTCTCCCAACTGTCCCAGTTGTAACTCAAAGGGTGGCATATCAAGGTATTTAAATATATATATGAATTTCTAAACGATATGCTATTAACGTGTAAAGAACTGAAAAACAAGCACAAAATTAGCTGTGTAAAAAAAAAAGACTACTGCCACTGTTAGAAAAAGACTCAGTCCTTGCTATAGACTGAATGTTTTTGTCCCCCAAATTTCATATGTTGCAACCCTGACTCCAAAGCTGCTGGTATTTGGAGATGGGGCCTTGGGAGATCATTAGGTCATAAGGGTGGGGCCCTTGTGATGGGATGAGTGACCTTATAAGAAATGCGAGGGGTTTTCCTCTCTCTATTCTCCATCATTTGAGGATACAATGAGAAGACCATGCACAAACCAGGAAGAAGCCCTCACCAGACACCAGATCTGCTGCTTGATCTTGGACTTTCCAGCCTCCAGAACTGTGAGCCACTCAGTATATGGAGTTTTGTGACAGCAGCTTGAGCACACTAAGACAGTCATAGTCTGGGTAACTGCCTGGATTCAGCTTTCCTCAGAGTTCATAAATGCCTCTTCTGGAGAATTCAGTGGGCAAAGCTGTGAGTCCTGGGAAACAAAGACTTCCCCTTCTGGAACATGTGTAGGTTCCCCTTCTGGAACATGTGTAGGTTCCCCTCGTGAAGCATCTGCAGGTTCCCCTCCTGGAGCATCTGCAGGTTCCCCTCCTGGAGCATCTGCAGGTTCCCCTCCTGGAGCATCTGCAGGTTCCCCTCCTGGAGCATCTGCAGGTTCCCCTCCTGGAGCATCTGCAGGTTCCCCTCCTGGAGCATCTGCAGGTTCCCCTCCTGGAGCATCTGCAGGTTCCCCTCCTGGAGCATCTGCAGGTTCCCCTCCTGGAGCATCTGCAGGTTCCCCTCCTGGAGCATCTGCAGGTTCCCCTCCTGGAGCATCTGCAGGTTCCCCTCCTGGAGCATCTGCAGGTTCCCCTCCTGGAGCATCTGCAGGTTCCCCTCCTGGAGCATCTGCAGGTTCCCCTCCTGGAGCATCTGCAGGTTCCCCTCCTGGAGCATCTGCAGGTTCCCCTCCTGGAGCATCTGCAGGTTCCCCTCCTGGAGCATCTGCAGGTTCCCCTCCTGGAGCATCTGCAGGTTCCCCTCCTGGAGCATCTGCAGGTTCCCCTCCTGGAGCATCTGCAGGTTCCCCTCCTGGAGCATCTGCAGGTTCCCCTCCTGGAGCATCTGCAGGTTCCCCTCCTGGAGCATCTGCAGGTTCCCCTCCTGGAGCATCTGCAGGTTCCCCTCCTGGAGCATCTGCAGGTTCCCCTCCTGGAGCATCTGCAGGTTCCCCTCCTGGAGCATCTGCAGGTTCCCCTCCTGGACCATCTGCAGGTTCCCCTTCTGGACCATCTGCAGGTTCCCCTTCTGGACCATCTGCAGGTTCCCCTTCTGGACCATCTGCAGGGCTGAGCATGGGGAGGGGAGAGGTCAGGGGAGTGACCACTTCCTATTTTCTACTTTCAGGAGATGTTCTCAACTCTTCTTTCCGACTCAACTATTAATGTCTTTTTCTTTTTTTTAGAAAGAGTCTCACTCTGTTGCCTAGGCTAGGGTTCAGTAGCATGATCATAACTCACTGTAACCTTGAACTCCTGGGCTCCAGTGATCCTCCTGCCTCAGCCTCCAGAGTAGCTAGGATCACAGGCCTGTACCACCACACCTGGCTAATTTTATTTTATTTTAAATTTTTGTAGAAATGAGGTCTTGCTATGTTGCCCAGGCTGGACTCAAACACCTGGTCTCAAGTGATCCTCCCACCTTGGCCTCCCACCTTGTATTGAACCACTACACCAAACTGAATTTTTCATTTTTTAAATTGTACTTTTATTTTCCAAGATCCCTCTTTTGTTCTCTGAATCAATCTTTCTTTCTTTCTCTTTCTTTCGTTTCTTTCTTTCTTTCTTTCCCTTTTTCCTTCCTTCCTTCCTTCCTTCTGTCTTTCTTGTCTTTCTGTCTTTCTTTCTCTTTCTTTTTTTTGAGACAGAGTCTCACTCTGTTGGCCAGGCTGGAGTGCAGTGGCACAATCTTGGCTCACTGCAACCTCTGCCACCCGAGTTCAAGCACTTCTCCTGCCTCAGCCTCCTGAGTAGCTGGGATTACAGGTGCCTGCCATTGCATCCGACTAATTTTTGTATTTTTAGTAAAGACAGGGTTTCCCCATCTTGGCAAGGCTGGTTTTGAACTCCTGACCTGTGGTCCACCTGCCTCAGGCTCCCAAAGTGCTGGGATTACAGGCATAAGCCACCGCGTCCAGCCTGTTTCTTTCTTAAAGTATTTCATTTTTGTTTTATGGATACCACATCTTCTGTCTCTGAGGATACTGGCAGGTTTTTATAAATTTTCTTTTTTTTTTTTTTGAGACAGGATCTTGCTCTGTTGCCCAGGCTGGAATGTAGTGGTTTGATCATAGTTCACTGCAGTCTCAAACTCCTGGGCTTAAGTGATCCTCCTACGTCAACCTTCTGAGTAGCTAGGACTACAGGCATGCACCACCACACCTTGCTAATTTTTATTTTATTTTTTTGTAGAGACAGGGTCTCACTTTTTGCCTAGGATGGTCTCAAACTCCTGGTCTCAAGCAATTCTCCTGCCTTGTCCTCCCAAAGTGCTTGAATTGCAGGTGTGAGCCACTATACCCAACCAAGTTTTTCGTTTTTTAAATTATGCCTTTTAATTTCTAAGATCTCTCTTCTGTTCTGTGAACATTTCTTTCTTAAAGCATTCCATTTTTGTTTTATGAGTACCACATCGTCTGTCCCTGAGGATACTGATTTTTTGTTTAGAAATTTTCTTTTTTCTTTTTTTTTTTTTTTTTTGAGACAGGGTCCTGCTCTGTTGCCCAGGCTGGAGTGTAGTGGCACAATCATAGCTCACTGCAGCCTTGACCTATGGGCTCAAGTGATCCTCTCACCTCAGCCTTCTGAGTAGCTAGGACTACAGGTGTGTACCACCACACCCTGCTCATTTTTAATTTTTTTTTTTTTTTTGAGACAGAGTCTCACTCTTGTTGTCTAGTCTGGAGTGCAATGGTGTGATCTTGGGTCGCTGCAACCTCTGCCTCTGGGGTTCAAGTGATTCTCCTGCCTCAGCCTCCCAGGTAGCTGGGATTACAGGCACCTGCCACCACGCTTGGCTAATTTTGTATTTTTAGTAGAGACGGGGTTTCTCCGTGTTGGTCAGGCTGGTCTCGAACTCCTGACCTCAGGTGATCCGCCTGCCTCGGCCTCCCAAAATGCTGGGATTACAGGCATGAGCCACCGCACCCAGCCAATTATAAAATTTTTTTTTTATAGAGACAGGGTCTTGCTTTGTTGTCCAGGCTGGTCTTGAACTCCTGGTCTCCAGCGCTTCTCCCATCTTGGCCTCCAAAAGTGCTGGGATTACAGGTGGGAGCCACTACACTCAGCCAGAAATTTTTCCTAAGAATAGTCTCTGTTTCCTCCAAGTTACTTTTCTACTTTTTTGTTGTTTGGTATCTGTCTTTCATGTTATGGACTTTTCTCAAATATCTGATGATCCTTGGCTGCCTACTCATGTTTAAGAACAGGGCACTTAGAAGCTATTTGGAAGCTACATGAATAAGTTAGATTTATCAACTGTGGACGCATTGATCTGGCTGGACCATTTTGCTGAGAAACACAATGATTTAACATCTTTAAAACATTTTCCTCTATGATCAAATTCTGCAGAGAAGAGTATGCCAACTGCTTGCATAGGAGAGGCAAAAGGCTTCTCATCAGCCCCAAGATTTAATGGGAAAACTTTCACTTAATTACCTTTTAAAAAATTAGTCCTTCTTCATACTCTCAGGCTCACCTTACTCTTATTCTAGGCACCACTGCGGTGACCAGTGCTGTATGGGCACTCTTCAGATTCACACAGATGCACCTTGACAGCCTCATCACAGTCCTGTGTCGCATGCTTCTCACTTCCCTCCCCAGGGCTCCTCTAATGCTGTAGGGGGCGATGCTGTGAGAACCTGCTCTTTGTCCATGAAAGCATAACCCATAAGTGCAGGAGAATTAACACTCCATCAGGTCAACTTTGGATTTAGGAACACTTGAACTAATGGACAGATGCTATCCCTTTCTCTCCACCAGACCAGTGCTTCTGAGGGCTCAAGCAATCATCTACCCGTGGCAGTGACCGTCTTTGCTAACACCTCCCTCAACTGGCTCCTCCTCCTGGTCTGCATTGTATTCGTCTTTTTTTTTTTTTTTTGGGGACGGAGCCTCACTCTGTCACCCAGGGTTGGAGTGCAATGGTGTGATCTTAGTTGACTGCAACCTCCATCTCTTGGGTTCAAGCAATTCTCGTGTCTCAGCCTCCCGAGTAGCTGGGATTACAGGCATGCACCACCACACCCGGGTAATTTTTGTATTTTTAGTGGAGATGGGGTTTCACCATGTTGGCCAGGCTAATCTCGAACTTCTGACCTCAGGTGATCCCCCCACCTCAGCCTCCCAAAGTGTTGGGATTACAGGCGTGAGCCACGGCACCCAGCTCTTCCTTGCTTTTCTCCATAGGATCACACTCCCCAACAGAAAACTCATTCTCAAGACTTTGTCTCAGCCTCTGCTTTCTGGGATCCCTCAGGTAAGACACCCTAACATCAGCCATACTTGATGTCCTCCAGCCTATGGCTTCCATGTGTGTGCTTCTCAAGCAAACTCATCCAAATGGACTGCATCCAGGTGAAAGAGGCCTTCAGGATCACATCTGAGGCTGAGCCTTACACTAGGAACAGGCCTGTCTGCCAGAACCTCACTCAAATCTTAATGCTCAATAGAGGTTCTGGAAGACACGGACTGTCTCTTGTTCACTGTTGGATGCATAATGCCTCCTGATTCATTCAGATATCAGCTGAATGAATGAGTGAATCCACTTGCTAGGAAAAATGCTAGAAATGACCAAATGCTAATAATGACCAAACGCATTAGTCATTGTTCCTCCCCTAGTTTATCTTGAGAGTCTGAATATTTCTGCCCAGGTCAATACTCTACTTGTGCCATTATTTTCCTCATGGTAGACCAAAAAGGGCTACTGTGTTAGGCCGTTCTTGCATTGCTGTAAAGGAATACCTGAGAATGGGTAATTTATAAAGAAAAGAGGTTTAATTGGCTCACAGCTCTGCAGGCTGCACAAGCACGGTGCTGGCGTTTCTGCTTGACTTCTGGGGAGGCCTCAGGGAGCTTTTACTCATGGTAGATTTTACTCGTGGCAAAAGGTGAAGTGGGAAAAGACACATCACATGGCAAGAACCAGAGCAAGAGAGAGGGTGGGGGAGGTGCCACACACTTTTTTTTTTTTTTTTTTCCAGGCAGGTTCTCACTCTGTCTTCCAGGCTGGAGTGCAGTGGTGAAATCTCAGCTCACTGCAACCTCCACCTCCTGGGCTCAAGCAATCCTCCAGCCTCCGCCTCCTGAGTAGCTGGGATTATAGGTGTGCACTACCATGCCCAGCTAATTTTTGTATTTTTTGTAGAGATGGGGTTTCACCATGTTGCCCAGGTTGGTCTCGAACTCCTGAGCTCAAAGCGATCTGCCTGCCTTGGCCTCCCAAAGTGCTGAGATTACAGGTGTGAGCCACCGCGCCTGGCTGCCACACAGTTTTAAACAATCAGATCTCATGTGAACTGAGTGAGCACTCACTCATCACCAAGGGAATGGTGCTGAGCCATTCATGAGGGATTCATCCCCATGATCCAAACACCTCCCACCAGACGCCATCTCTAACACTGGGGATTATATTTCAACAAGAGATTTGGATGGAACATCCAAACTATATTGCATAGCTCTCCCATGTCTGCTTGGATTTCTGGGGGCCAAAAAGAAGCCTATGCTTTTTTTCTTTTTTTAGCCATGTTGTCCTATGTGTACTAATAGCTGGGAAAACTAAAATGCCATTTAGTCTGTACCAAATTCCCATCAATACCAGGAGAGACTATAAAACTGATAGATTGGGAACAAGAGGGTTTACAACATGGATCTGGGATCCTATATCACACCTGGGATCATCTCATCATGATTAGATGATTAGCTCTCATCATGATTTTTTAACTTCCCACACTGCACCAACCTAAGGGGCTACCTTCTTTAAGACATGTTGGAGTAAGAGCTGGGACACTTAATATGTTGCAGTGGGCTCTAGGTGAGAAATGATCATGCCGAAAGCCTATTTAGTTTTCCTTTCTCTGGGTTGCCTGGGCTCCTTCCCTGGGCCTCCTCTCCTCGGCTTCTGCTCTTCACTATGACTTTTTGCACTCTCTTGCTCAGCTCTGGTGTTTCTTCATGGCCTCCCAGGATCAGTCTTGGCTGAGAATCTGCTTCTTGGACCTTGAATTCTCTCCTTTCCCATGCTAACCGTGTAAGCCTCTGCTCTCAGCTTTAATCGGTCAGTCGTAGCATAGGGCCTGGGAAAATAATGCTGACCTTTAACTGCTGCTCAGAGAAAGCACAGTGTTCCCATTTCAGTGGTTGAAGGAGGGTCCTGTTTTCATTCTTTATCATCATCTCTCCCTTCATATTTTTCTTTGATCCAACTTCAAATAGAAATTTTCAACCTGAGAAAGTTGATTGGAAAAAAAAAGAAATAATATCATAAGCACGAGTTAAACTAAACTAAACAAAAATTTCAAGGCCACCCATGTTAGGAAAAAAAAAATGATACCACTGATTTTTCGTACAACAAAATACATGTGCAGTCCCTGTAAGACTGTGTAATAAGATCTGATCTATACTTGACAAATCAAATCTTGGAACCAGAGTCAGACATTTAAGATCTAGACTGTGCTCAAAAATCCATTTCAGACCAGGTGTGGTGGCTCATTCCTCTAATCCCAGCACTTTGTGAGGGTGAGGTGGGAGAATCACTTGAGGTCATGAGTTTGAGATAAGCCTGGACAACAGAAGAAGACCCCGTCTCTACAAAAACTAAAACTAAAAATAAAAAATTAGTTGAGCATAATAGCACAAGCCTGTAGTCCCAGCTACTCAGGAGACTGAGTTAGATGGATTGCTTGAGTCCAGGAGTTTGAGGCTGCAGTGAGCTATGATCATGTCAGTGCACTCTGGCCTGGGTGACAGAGCAAGACCATGTCTCAAAAAATAAAAAATAAATACATTTCATATAGTCATTGTAGCTGTTAAGAAAAGAGTTTTATAATATGTAAGGAGCATATCAGCAGAAGTTTTTAAAAAAACACATAGCATTTCTATCTCACCCATTCCATCCATGGAAAATGTGCCACTACTGCCATTACTTTGAGATTGGAATCAATTACCCAAGCAAAGATACATTCTAGTTACTATTACTCTGTAACAAATTCTCTCTAAACTTAGTGGTTTAAAGTAGGCATTTTATTTTGCTCCCAATTTTGTGAGTCAGGTATTGGGGAAGGGTTTTGCTGGGCATTTCTCATTTGAGGCCTCTCATGTAGTTGCAGTCAGTTGTCAGCTGTGCTGCTGTCATCCGAAGGCTCAACTGGGCTGTGAATGTCTAAGATGAAGCACTCACATGGCTTGCAGGGGATACTGGCTGTTGGCTGGGAGCTCAGCCAGGCCTGTCTGCCAGAACGGCTATGCACGGCCTTTTTGAGAGGGGAGTTAGACTTCTTACATGGTGGCTGCTTTCCCTACAGAAAGCATTCCAAGAGAACCAGGCAGAAGTTGCATGGTCTTTTCTGACTTAGTCTCCAATGTCACACAGCATCATTTGTGCTTTATTTTATGGGTACAAACAAGTCACCAAAGCCAGCCCAGATTTAACAGGAGGGAATAGAGACTCCACTTTTGATGGGAGAAATGTGAAAGAACTTGATAACAAATTTAAAAATCACCTTAGATGATGTTAACCCATAGAGTCATAAGGAAAGAGATTGCATTTACAGTCAATAATACAAAATAAATTTCAGAGAGGTTGAGATAGGGTGTAGATTAAAAGAATCAGTTCATCTCAATTCTTTATTAAGTTTTTTTTTTTTAAATGTAGACATGTGGTCTCGCTCTGTTGCCCAGGGTAGAGTGCAGTGGCATGATCATAGCTCAGGAGTCTTGAACTCCTGGGCTAAAGTGACCCTCTTGCCTCAGCCTCTCAGGTCAGCCTCCTGAGCAATGGGTACCACAGGCATGCACCACTACACCCAGCTAATTTGTGTGTGTGTGTGTGTGTGTGTGTAGAGACAGGGTTTCACCCTGTTGGCCAGGCTGGTCTTGAACTCCTGGATTCAAGCAATCCTCCCACCTCAGCCTCCCAAAGTGTTGGGATTACAGGTGTGAGCCACCATGCCCAGCCCCTTATCTCACTTCCTAACAGACCCCAGAAAGATACTGGTCTGGTTTGGAGGATAACTGGGATCCCCACACAATGTTCTGCTTTCTTCTCTCTGATGCAGACGTATTTGCCCACATTGGGAGTGGCAGTCGGGGGTCATGGTTATAGGCAGCTCTATACCTCACCCTTCTAAATTTGCTGTTCAGGAGTTAAAAGCATTTCTCACCCCGTGACAATATGAAAAATCCAAGCAGTGTATTTGAGTGGCCTGGCTTTTCTCTAAGTATTACCCTAACCACTGTAGCTAGGGGTAAGGTATAGAATGTTTGCATCATTTAAGGATAAGCGTATTCTTCTCAAACACAGAGTTAGAAAGATTATTTGAAATGACAAAAATTAAGTCACAATCATACATTCGATTTGATTTGATTTGATTTTTTTTTTTTTTTTTTGAGACGGAGTGGAGTCTTGCTCTGTTGCCCAGGCTGGAGTGCAGTGGCACGATCTCGGCTCACTGGAAGCTCCGCCTCCCGGGTTCGCACCATTCTCCTGCCTCAGCCTCCTGAGTAGCTGGGACTAGAGGTGCCCACCACCACACCGGGCTAATTTTTTGTATTTTTTAGTAGAGACGGCGTTTCACCATGTTAGCCAGGATGGTCTCAGTCTCCTGACCTTGTGATCCGCCTGCCTCGGCCTCCCAAAGTGCTGGGATTACAGGCATGAGCCACCGCACCTGGCCCATTTGATTTGATTTTAAAATAGCTAAATAAAAATTTTTAATATTTGTATATTAACACCATCATCCTTGGCTTCCTATTCTACCTGTATTGGTTTTCAAAAGATGGAAAAAGAAATTGAGAGTAATGAATGCATGAACACGTTTGTACATTCAGAAAATACTTATAATTTATTTCCTTTTTGCCAAAAGATAGATAGTCTGAAAAGATGATCTATCACAAAGAACACCCTGAAAATAAGAAGTCCTTTGTGATCTGGACTTCAACGACATTAATCTGGGTACATTTCAGGATTGGGGGGTCTGTAGGGTGCACACATAAAAGAAAATGCAGATTTAACATGACCTAAAAGGGATCTCTTCTACTCAGATGAGAGCAGGGAAGACGCACATGAGCTTTTGCTCCTGACAGCCTTCTCAAAACTTAGGCAGATATGAATTTTATTTTGTTTTATTATTTTATTTTATTTTATTATTATTTTTTGAGACAGTCTCACTCTGTTGCCCAGGCTGGAGTGCAGTGGTGCGATCTCGGCTCACTACAACCTCTGCCTCTCGGGTTCAAGCGATTCTCCTGCCTCAGCCTCCCAAGTAGCTGGGATTACAGGTACACGTCATCACGCATGGCTAATTTTTGTATTTTTAGTAGAGACAGGGTTTCACCATGTTGGCCAGGCAGTCTGGTCTCGAACTCCTGACCTCAGGTAATCTGCCTGCCTCGGCTTCCCAAAGTGCTGGGATTACAGGTGTGAGCCATCACGCCTGGCCTTAATTTTAAAAGAGAAATCTCTATTTGTATTGCAAATTTTGATATTAGACACAACTCAGAATTCTTAAGAAAAAAATCTAAGTAAGAACAAAGTCAAAGCTATGTTAGAAATGTTATTTTTCTCATTTTATAGAAGAGTTTCAGCAAACATCCAAATCAAAAGACACTGAGGGGCTGGATGTGTTGGCTCATGCCTGTAATCCCAACACTTTGGGAGGCCAAGGTGGGATGACCACTTGAGCCCAGGAGTTTGAGACCAGACTAGGTAACAGAGAGAGAAATCATCTGTACAAAAAAAAATTTTTTTTTAAAAGACACCGAGAACATAAATGTCAACTCTCAGTGTCTAATTTGGCAGTCCTCAGCATAGCTTGTAAATGAATTTCAGTTTTCTCTTACTTATGGTTAATTTCTTATGAACTAAATCAATACTTACATATTTTATATTTAAAAGACTTATTGTGTCTAAGAGCTGAATTTAGCACTATCTTGTTGGGTTGGCCTGGGCCCTCCAAAATGCAGACATCAAGATGGAATTAAACATGCAAGGATTTTATTAAGGGAAATGCTTGTGTGAAAGGAAATAGGGAGAGAGCCAGGATGGCTGGGAGAGGCATCAGTTGGTGATGCAAGTGTGACCCTGAGTGAAGGAAAGAGAGAGAGAAGGCTGAGCACAGTCATGCTAGAGAGCATTGCAAGGAAGATTTGGCAAAGTTTTTTTTTCGAGATGGAATCTCGCTCTGTCACCTATCAGGCGCGATCTTGGCTCACTGCAACCTCTGCCTCCTGGGTTCAAGAAATTCTCCTGCCTCAGCCTCTCAAGTAGCTGGGATTACAGGCGCAAGCCATCACGCCTGGCTAAGTTTTGTATTTTTAGTAGAGACGGGGTTTAGCCATGTTGCCCAGGCTGGTCTCGAACTCCTGGCCTCAAGTGATCTGCCCACCTCGGCCTCCCAAAGTGCTGGGATTACAGGTGTGAGCCACTGCGCTCGGCCTCGGCAAAGTTGATAAGGGAGTCCCTGAGCGAAAGTCAGCCTGCAAAGCAGGCCATGCCTTCCGGGACTGTGTCTGCCTTGGTGTCCTGCTACACCCAGTCCCTAGTGGGAGCAGCCTATGAGCAGTAGCACCGTGCCCAAGCATACTGATGAATTTCAGAGCACAGCAGCTGGGGCCTTTGGTCAATTATGTTCCAAAAAAGAAGTCTATCAGGCATGTTCTCATGGCCACCACGTTTGCTATCACTGGAGTAGTATGCAGCACTAGAGCTATTCAGACACCCAGAAACAGGAAGCAGGAAGCAGGAACGGGGTGTCCAGTTGCAAGCACTCAGCCCTGAGGGAAATGTAGAAGACCGAAAAGGCATGTGTATGCTGCAATTCCCTGTGGATAATGCCAGTGCCCAATCTGTCCTTCTCTTCCCATCCTTTTCACATTGCATCTTGGGGCCCCTGAGGAGACTTCCCTTACCTAAGCAGGCAGCTGTCAGAACCTTCTCTGCAGAACTTTTTTTTTTTTTTGAGAAAGAGCCTCACTCTGTGGCCCAGGCTGGAGTGCAGTGGTGGGATCTTGGCTCACTGCAACCTCCACCTCCTGGGTTCAAGCAATTCTCACGTCTCAGCCTCCTGAGTAGCTGAAACTCCAGGTGCTCACCATCACACCTGGCTAATTTTTTTTGGTATTTTTAGTAGAGATAGGGTTTCGCTATGTTGGCCAGGCCAGTCTTGAACTCCTGACCTCAGGTGATCCACCCGCCTCGGCCTCCCAAATTGCTGGGATTACAGGTATGACCTATGGCACCCGACCCTCTGCAGAACCTGATCACGAAGGAAAAAAAGATTTAAAGACACTAAATCATTGAGTTTCTTAGCAAAATGGTCAAGGCAAATCAATACTCACACAGATTCCAATAGCTTTTCAGTGCCCCATTCCTAAACATGAGTAGACAGCCAAGGATCATCAGACATTTGAGAAAAGTCTATGGCATGGAAACTGATGGGAAACACCACATACGCAGGAAACGGCAACCTAGAGGAAATGGAGACTATCCTTAGAAAAGAAAACTGCTACAAACCTATCAATGTTCTCTGAGACAGAAGATGTGGCACCCATGAAACCAAATGGAGGGTTTTAAGAAAGGAACTTTCAGAGAACAAAAGAGAGGTCTTGGAAATTAGAAGTATAGTAACAAAAATGAAAAATTCAACAGATGGTACGAAACAGAAGCTGAGAATAGCTCCTGAAAGTAGAGCAAAAGGATGTATATAGGAGGAAAGTGATAAGAAAATCAGAGAAGCTTACAGGTAGAACAAAGCCAGAATATTAGGAGTTACAGGGAGAACAGAGACAATGGAAGGAAGACAATTATTAATCACATGATTCAAAAAGATTTCTCAGAATTGAGGGATGTGAACTTGTACACAGAAAGGTCCACCACGGTGTCCAGAGCCCGTGACATGGATATAGAACAAAAACAAAGCCCACCAGGCCAGATGTGGTGGCTCACGCTTGTAATCCCAGCACTTTGGGAGGCTGAGGCGGGTGGATCACTTGAGGTCAGGAGTTTGAGACCAGCCTGGCCAACATGGTGAAACCTTGTCTCTACCAAAAATAGAAAAAAATTAGCGGGCACAGTGGCATATGCCTGTAGTCCCAGCTCCTCTGGAGGCTGAGGCAGGAGAATCACTTGAACTCAGCAGGCAGAGAGGTTGCGCTGAGCCAAGATCGCGCCACTGCACTCCAGCCTGGGTGACTGACTGGAGTGAGACTCCGTCTCCAAAAAAAAAAAAAAAAACCAAACAACGAAACAAAACACGAACACAAAGCCCATCAGTATGAAATGTCATAACACTAGGGACAATGGAACGATATTTAAATCTTCCCTTACAAAAGAATCAGAGAAAATAATGGCATTGGGCTTCTCAATGGTAATACTGCAAGCTAAGGGACAAGGGAGCAATGCTTTTGAAATTTTGAGGAGAAGTGGTTTCAAGTAGAGAATTATATACGCAGCCAAACTATTAATCTAGTGGGAAGTAAATAAAGACATTTGCATACATGAACAATTTCAAAACACTGGCCACTCATCTATTTTTTCTCTGAAAGTTATTGGAGGAAGTGTTCCACTAAAATAAGGTATTATATTAATAAAGTAGAATATATGAGAGCCGGGAAACAGAAGATCCAGCAGAGGGAGACAAAATAGTGAACAGTGCATAGAAAACTAAGTGAAAACAAGGACATGTATTAACACCAAGAACAAGAAAAGGTTATCAGGGAAGAAAAAGAAATGTGGCTGTACTGTGAATGCGGCTAACGTTTCCATAATAACACCAACAGTGAATCTGACTCAACTATTCTATTTTGTTTTTTGAGATGGAATCTCACTCTGTCACCCAGGCTGGAGGGCAGTGGCGTGATCTCGACTCACTGTAACCTCCGCCTCCCGGGTTCAAACAATTCTCCTGCCTCAGTCTCCTGAGTAGCTGGTATTACAGGCAAGTGCCACCACGCCCGGCTAATTGTTTTTGCGTTTTTAGTAGAGACAGGGTTTCCCCATGTTGCCCAGGCTGATCTCGAACTCCTGGGCTCAAGTGATCTGCCTGCCTCAGCCTCCCAAAGTGCTGGGATTACAGGGATAAGCCACCACGCCTGGCTTAAGCTATTTTATTTTACTTTATTTTAATTTTTAGAGACCGAGTCTCGCTCTGTCACCCAGGCTGGAGTACAGTGGCATGATCATAGCCCACTGTAGTCTTGAACTCTTGGCTCAAACTCTTGCATGAGATCCTCCCACCTCAAGCCTCCCACTGACTAAATTCTTCATGAAACTTTCATGTGGGAGGATGAGAAGAGTGAGTGTTTATGTATGGCGGTGATAGTAGGGCTTAGAAAAGACCTAAATCCTCATCTTTCATAGTGGAATGTTAATCAATTATACTTTTTTTTTTAAACTTTAGGTTCAGGGGACATGTGCAGGTTTGTTACACAGGTAAAGCTGGGGGTTTATTGTACAGATTGTTTCGTCACCCAGGTATTAAGCCTGGTACCCATTAGTTATCTTTTCTGATCCCCTCCCTCTTCCCATCCTCCATCCTCTGACAGGCCGTTTTTCCCCTCTAGGTATCCATGTGTTCTCATCATTTGGCTCCCACTTATAAGTGAGACCATGAGGTATTTGGTTTTCTGTTCCTGCTTTAGTTTGCTAAGGATAATGGCCTCCAGCTCCATCCATGCTGCTGCAAGACATGATCTCATTCATTTTTATGGCTGCATAGTATTCCAGTGTATATGTACCACATTTTCTTTATCCAGTGTACCATTGATGGATATTTAGGTCGATTCCATGTCTTTGCTATTGTGAATAGTGCTGCAATCAACATACATATACATGTGTCTTTATGATAGAACGATTTACTTATAACTTAAAAAAAAAATGGCAGTGTAAGTCCAGGCACCGTGGCTCATGCCTGTAATCCCAGCACTTTGTGAAGCTGCGGTGGGTGGATCAATTGAGCCCAGGAGTTTGAGACCAGCCTAGGTAATGTGGCAAGACCCGGCTCTAAAAAAAAAAAAAAAAAAAAAAAAAAAAAAAAATTAGCCAGGCATGGTGGCATGTGCCTGTAGTTCTAGCTACTTGGAAAGCCCAGGAGATTGAGGCTGCAGTGAGCCAAGATCACACCACTTCACTCCAGCCTGGGCGAGAGAGTGAGACCCTGTCTCAAAAAAAACCAGACCAAAAAAATAGCAGTGTAAGCAGGTTATTTAGAGATTCCGAGGCAAATGTCCAAATAAACAGTTAAAACAATTTTATGTGGTTGCCTCTGAAGAAAGGGAAATGGAAGAGGGATATGTACAGGGAACTGTTAGATTTTATAATAATTTAGGATTATTTGACTTTCTGAAGTATGTGCAGGGATACATTTAATGAAAACGATAGCAAAATGAGAAACTTAAAAACAGAAAGCTAGGACTAGTTCAGGTTGATGAATGATTTTTAAAAACTTATAGATGTCTGGAATTTCCCATAAAGTTATTTACTAAATGTTTATTTGGTTGCTTGGTTATTCAATGGGCATTAGTGTAAGAAATCTTGCTTTCAAGTTTATTGACAGCATAAGTACTTAATCTTCACTTTTTAGTATTTACTTAGCAGTATCCAAAGCATATGGTGCAAGTTGCTCAACTTATGGATTCCAGCAGCTATTGTGCAACATATAACTACATCAATCGCAATGATATCTATTTGTTTAAAAACCCGTTGGGTAAGTACAAAAATGAGCTGGGCATAGTGGCGTTCACCTGTAGTCCCAGCTACTCGGGAAGCAAGGGGGGAGGATCACTTGAGCCTGGAAGGTTGAGGTTGCATTGAGCCAAGATTGCGCTACCGCACTCCAGCCTGGGTGACAGAGCAAGGTTCTGTCTTGTTTTTGTTTTTGTTTTTGTTTTTTGAGACGGAGGCTCACTCTGTTATCCAGGCTGGAGTGCAGTGGCATGGTCTCAGCTCACTGCAACCTCTGCCTCCTGGGTTAAAGCAATCCTCCTGCCTCAGCCTCCTGAGTAGCTTGGACTACAGGCACGTACCACCATATCCAGCTAATTTATGTATTTTTAGTTGAGATGGGGTTTCACTATGTTGGCCAGGCTGGTCTCGAACTCCTGATCTTGTGATCTGCCTGCCTCAGCCTCCCAAAGTTTTGGGATTTCAGGCTTGAGCCACTGTGCCCGGCCAAGGCTCTGTCTTAATAAAACAAACAAACAACCCCCTACCCCACCACCAATAAAAACCACTGGGTAGATTTAAACTACTCTGCTAAAGATGAACTTTTTCCCTGAAAATTATAAAAGAATTCACTATCCTAAAAAAATGGCTACGATAAATGGGATAAAAAGATGTTTTAATCAGTGAGAATAGTGGAGCATATATTTAACCATCTGTATCATACCAACCATATTTTGATTATGGGTATAATTATCTAATTCCTTTTTGAGCTAGGAAGAATTTTGAAACATAGAGAGCAACGTAATGGTTCTATCCATGAAATGAAAATGGGATTTTATGTAACACATTTAATATTATTTGAGCTGAGACCTGGGATGTTTGATGAACTCTGTCAGAACATGTAATAATCTTGGAGGATAAGAATGGCATTTGGGGCTAGGCGCGGTGGCTCACGCCTGTAATCCCAGCACTTTGGGAGGCTGAGGCAGGCGGATCACCTGAAGTCGGGAGTTTGAGACCAGCCTGACCAACATGGTGAAACCCCGTCTCTACTAAAAATACCAAAAATTAGCTGGGCGAAGTGGTGGGTGCCTGTAATCCCAGCTACTCAGGAGGCTGAGACAGGAGAATCACTTGAACCCAGGAGTCAGAGGTTGCAGTGAGCTGAGATTGCGCCATTACACTCCAGCCTGGGCAACAAGAGTGAAACTCTGTCAAAAAAAAAAGCATGGCATTTGGCAAGATGAGACTTTGGTTCCTAACTGCTCTAGGACCTAGGCTGGCTTGAGGTTCAGAGTGCCGGTTACTCTCCATTTGACTGTCCCCCCTTCCCCTGCAACATCCATTCTTTGCTCTTCTCTGCCCTACTCTGTGACCTGAAGTCTGATCCCCATGGAGTGTTTCATCCAGGCTCTCTTGCTCTCTGGCTTCTCACTTCTGGTTGAGCTCAGCCAGTAGGAGGAATGGCACAAGATGGGAAGGGAATATGGGCGGAGAAAGTAGTTGCAGTACAGTTGTTCTTGGTATCTGTGGGGGATTGGTTCCAGCACCCCCCAACCATGGATGCTCAAGTCCCTTATACAGTTAAGTCCTCCCCTAGCATCATCAATAAGTTCATGGAAACTGTGACTTTAAGTGAAAAGATGAATAAAGGAACTCATTTACCATAGGCTAATTGATAGAAACAAGAGCTAAGTTCCTATGGCATATTTCTGGTTATAAAAATATCACCAAACTTCTAAATAAAGACCCAAAACCATTCTAATATTAAACACTGAAATAGACCAGGCACAGTGGCTCATGCCTGTAATCCCAGCACTTTGGGAGGCCAAGGTTGGAGGATTACTTGAGGCCAGGAGTTCGAGACCAGCCTGGTCAACATAGTGAGACCTTGTCTCTACCAAATATTCAATAAATAAAAAATTGAAATAAATGTGAGTGATACATACATTTAAGAAAAATTAATAAAATCAAGCAAGATAATTATTTACCCAATGATTCCATTTCAGGGTTGCAGGTGGCCAGAGCCTATCCTGGAAGCTCAGGGCACAGGTGAGAACTAACCCTAGGCAGGACAGAGTTCCATTGCAGGGCTCTCTCTGTCTCTCTCTATCTCTCTCTCTCTCTCTCTCACACACACACACACACACACACACACACACACTCACACTAGGACAATGTATTTATTTGTTGTAGAGATAGGGTCTTGCTCTGTTGCTCAGGCTGGAGTTCAGTGGTGCAATCATGGCTGACTGCATCCTCAAACTCCTGGGTTCAAGCAATCCTCGTACCTCAGCCTCCTGAGTAGGTGGGACTATAGGTGTGTGCCATCATGCCCTGTTAATTTTTAATTTTTTTTTAGAGACGGGGTCTCACTTTGTTGCCCAGACTGGTCTTGAACCCCTGGACTCAAGTGATCCTCCTGCCTGGACCTCCCAAAGTTCTGGGATTACAAGTGTGAGCCACTGCACCTGGCAACACTGGGACAATTTGGACACACCAATTCCCCTAATGTGCACAGCTTTGGAATGTGGGAGAAAACTGGAGTCCCTGAGAAAACCCATGCAGGTGTAGGGAGAATGTGCTGACACCACACAGACTGCAGCTCTGGCCAGGAATCGATTTTTTCTCATCAATATTATAACAAAATGATGTCAAATGAAATGATGTTCTTCAAGGATCTGCTGTATAAAATCATTAGTATTTGCATATTACCTACACATATTTGCCCATATACTTTAAGTCATCTCTAGATTACCTGTAATTCCTAATACTACATAACTGCTATGTAAATAGTTATACTGTATTGTTTAGGGAATAATGACAGGAAAAAAAGTCTACATGTTTAGTAAAGATGCAGCCATCCATTTTTTTCTTCATCTTTTAAAAAATATCTTCAATCTGTGGTTAGTTGAATCCATGGATGCAAACCCCATAAATATGGAGGGTTGACTCTATTTTTTGTCTCTCTTTGTTTCCAGGCCTCAGTGCTGTCAGGGACTGTCTTCCAGGACAAGTGCTTTGATATAGCTGATCTACAGGGTTCCCTAGTTATATTTGTCTGTTCTCACATTGCTATAAAGGAATACCTGGGACTGGGTAATTTATAAAGAAAAGAGGTTTAATTGGCTCACAGTTCCACAGGCTATACAGGAAGCATGATGCTGGCATCTGCTTGGCTTCTGGGCAGGCCTTGAGAAATTTACAATCATGGCAGAAGTAAAGGAGGAGCAGGCACATCTTACACGGCAGAGCAGTAGCAAGACAGAGCGAGAGAGGAGGTGCCACAAAACCAGATCTTGGGAGAACTCACTACTGAGAGAACAGCACCAAGAGGATGGCGCTAAACCATCATGAAGAACCAGCTCCCATGATCCAATTGCCTCCTACCAGGCCCCACTTCCAACATTGGGGATTACAACTGGACATGGGATTTGGGTGGGGACACAGATCTAAACCATACCATTCTGCCCTCAGCCCTTCCCAAATCTCATGTCCTTCTCACATTGCAAAATACAATCATCCCTTCTCAACAGTCCCCCAGTCTTAACTCATTTAAGTGTTAGCTTAACTTTTCAGTGTTAACTCAAAAGTCCAAAGTCCAAAGTCTCATCTGAGACAAGGCTAGTCCCACTTATGAGCCTGTAAAATAAAAAAAGTTAGTTACTCTTAAGATACAATGGGGGTATTGGCATTGGATAAATACTCCCATTCCAAAAGGAAGAAATTAGCCAAAAGAAAGAGGCTACAGACCCCACACAAGTTCGAAACCCAGAAGGGCAGTCATTACATCTTAAAGCTCCCAAATAATCTCCTTTGACTCCATGTCCCACATCCAGGCCACACTGATGCCTTTCTGCCTGTGTGACTTTGCAGTGTTCAGCCCCCAGTGACTGCTCTCACAGACTGGTGTTGAATGTCTGCAGCTTTTCCAGGCACATGGTGCAAACTGTTGGTGGATCTACTATTCTGGGGTCTGGAGGAGGGTGGCCCACTTCTCACAGCTCCACTAGGCAGTGCCCCAGTGAGGATTCTGTGTGGGAGCTCCAACCCCACATTTCACCTCTACACTGCCCTAGTAGAGGCTCCCCGTGAGGGCTCTGTCCCTGAAGCAGGCTTCTGCCTGGACATCTAGGCTTTTCCATACATCCTCTGAAATCTCGGCAGAGACTCCCAAGCCTCAACTCTTTCACTCTGTGCACCTGCAGGCCTAACACCATGTGGAAGCCACCAAGGATTATGGCTTGAACCATCTGAAGCAGAGGCCTGAGTTCTGGGCCCCTTTGAGCCATGGCTGGAACTGGAGTGGCCAGGATGCAGGGAGCAGTGTTCAGAGGGGCTGTGCAGGGCAGTGGAGCCCTGGGCCTGTCCCATAAAACCATTCTTCCCTTCTAGAACTCTGGGCCTGTAATAGGAGGGGCTGCTGTGAAGGTCTCTGAAATGCCTTGAAGGGCTTCTCTCCATTGTCTTGTTTATTAGCACTTGGCTCCTTTTTACTTATGCACACTTCTTCAGCCTGCTTGAATTTTTCCCTGGAAAAATGGGCCTTCTTTTCTACCACATGAGCAGGCTGCAAATGGTTCCAAACATTTACGCTTTGCTTCCCTTTTAAATACAAGTTCCAACTATAGGCCATGTATATGTGATAGGTTGTTAGAAGCAGCCAGGCCACATCTTGACTATTTTGCTGCTTAGAAATTTCTTCTGCTAGATACCCTAAATCATCACTCTCATGTTCAAAGTTCCACAGATCCCTAGGGCAGGAGCACAAGGCAGCCAAGTTCTTTGCTAAGGCATAGCAAAAGTGATCTTTGCTCCAATTCCCAATAAGTTCCTCTTTTCCATCTGAGATTTCTTCAGCCTGGCCTTCACTGTCCATATCACTATCAGTATTTTGGCCACAACCATTTAACCAGTCTGTAGGAAGTTCCAAACTTTCTCTCATCTTCCTATCTTCTTCTGAGCCCTCCAAACTATTCCAATCTCTGCCCATTACCCAGTTCCCCAGTCACTTTCACATTTTTAGGTATCAGTATAACAATGCCCCACTCCCAGTACCAATTTTCTGTATTAGGCTGTTCTCACATTGCCATAAATAAATACCTCAGGCAGGGCACTGTGGTTCATGCCTGTAATCCTAGCACTTTGGGAGGCTGAGGCAGGCAGATCATTTGAGGTCAGGAATTCAAGATCAGCTTGGCCAACATGGTGAAGACCTGTCTCTACTAAAAATACAAAAATAAAAATTAGCTGGGTGTGGGCACATGCATCTGTAATTCGAGCTACTCAGGAGGCTGAGGCACAAGAATCACTGAACCCAGGAGGTGGAGGTTGCAGTGAGCAACATTGCACCACTGCACTCCAGTCTGGGTGACAGAGTGAGACTCTGTCTCAAAAAAAAAAAAAAAAAAAAAGAAATACCTCAGGCTGGGTAATTTATAAAGAAAAGAGGTTTAATTGGCTCATGATGCTGCAGGCTGTACAAGAAGCATGACACTGGCATCTGCTTGGCTTCTGGGGATGCCTCAGGAAATTTACAATCATGGCAGAAGGTGAAGAGGGAGCAGGCATGTCTTACATGGAAGAGCTGAAGAGAAGAAGCGAGGAGGTGCCACACATTTTCAAACAGCCAGCTCTCAGGAGAATTCACTCACTATCATGAGAATAGCACCAAGTGGATGGTGCTAAGCCATCAGGAGTAACCCACCCCCATGATCCAATCACCTCCCACCAGGCCCCACCTCCAGCAATGGGGATTACAACTGAACATGAGATTTGGGTGGGGACGCAGATCCAAACCACATCACTAGTGGAGTGAGATGTTGCTGGAAAAGTTGGCAGGGACCAAGTCCTGGAGGGTTCTCTTTGTTTTGGATTTTATTCTGGAGAGTGTAGGGATTCATGAAAGGATTTTAAGTAAGGGGATGTGATGACCGGGTTTATGTTTTGTAAAGATCACTCTGCAAGCATTGTGGAGGAAGGATGGGAGGAAGAAAATGTCAAAGTTGGGGAATCCATTTACAAATTAACTGTCCCAGACCAGGCATGAAATGACAAATATTGAGTTAAATCAATTCCAGTGTATACAGAGAGAAAGGAATGGATTTCAAGCACCCCTGCCCTTCTCATACAGAAAGGTATCAGTGGAGGCCTAATGAGGTGCAGGAACTCTCACTCCCACACGGTAGAGATATGGAGCACCCCAGCTTGGTGTCAAAAGAGGCTGAGTGGGAATCTGGACCTTTATCCACATTTGGCAGTAACAAGGCAGCAGTGCTCCCTTCTCCTGCTGGAGTAGTGTCACACACATACAAGAAAACCAGCCAAAAAGAAGGTTAAGATCTAGAGTCTCATAACACAATACTCAAATATCTCAGATTCCATTGAAAATGAGTGCCATGTAAAGAGCTAGTAAATCTCAAACTGAATGAAAAAAAAAATACAATCAATAGATGCAAACACCAAGATGACAGAGATGTTAGAACTATTTGACAAAGATAAAAATGCTTCAGTGAAAAATTATGAACATGCTTGAAGTAAGTGAAAAAATTGAAAGTCTCAGCAAAGAAATGGAAGAATGAAATAGAAATTTTTAGAAATTAAAAATACAATAAGTAAAATAAAATATCCAGCAGATGAGCTCAATTTGCTGAGCTGACAGAGGAATGAATCAGATAATTTGAAGATAGAACAATAGAAATTGAGCAATAGAGAAAAATAGACTTAAAAGGAATGAACAGAGCTTCAGGGACCTGTGGGTCTATAATGAAAGGTCTAACATTCATGTAATTGAAGATCCGAAGAAAAAGAGAAAGAAGGGACTTCCTTGTAAAAGTAGTCAAATAATAATACCAGAAAAATTCCCAAATATGGTAAAATACATAAACCTACAGATTTAAGATGCTGAGTGTAGTCCAAACAGGATAAACCCAGAGAAATCTACAACATTAACATAGTCAATCTTCTGAAAACAAAAGACAAAGAAAAAATATTAAAAGCAGAGCAAGAGAAACAACACCTTAAGTATAAGGGAAAAAAGCATAAATGTCAGCGAACTTCTCCTCAGAAACTACAAAGGCCAGAAGGAAATGGCAAAACGGTTTTCATGTGCTAGAAGACTGTCAACCCAGAATTTTATACCCAGAGGAAATATCCTTCATGAATAAAAAAGCCACAGCACTCTCAGATGAAGAAAACTATGAGAATTTGTTGGCAGACCACCCTAAGAGAATGACTAAGTGAAGTCCTCTAAGCAGAAAGGAAACAATAAAAGAAGGAATCTTGGAATATCAGAAAAGGAAAACATGGAAGTCAAAATACAGGTAAATACAGAACACCTTCCAAAACTCCTATTGAGTTTTCTAAATTATATTTAGTAGTTGAAGCAAAAATTATAACACTGTCTGGTATTGTTCTAAATGTATAAGGAGAAAGTAGTTAACATAAATAAATCTGGGAGGATAAAGGGAGGTAAAGAAAGGTAAAGCTTCTATATTTTACTTGAACTGGTAAAATGATGACACTTGTAACTATGATAAAATTTTGTATATGTGTGTGCTTGTATACACACATATAATTTTATATTATATATAACTGTATATTCTATATATAAATTCATATTTTATAAAATTATACAATAAAATATGTTATATTAGAAATCATTTATTATGTATCTAAATTATAACACATTATTTAAATAATAAAATGTTATATTTTATATTTCTATAAAATGTAAAATTATATAAATATAAATTTATAATTATATAAAGTATATTTATATAATATACTATAGATTAAATATTTATAATTCAATATTTATAATTTAACTATACACTAAATATTTTATAATATACTATAGATTAAATATTTATAATTCAATATTTATAATTTAACTATAGACTAAACATTTTATAATACATTATAGATTACATATTTTATGTTTCTAAAATAGTTTTTTTGAGATAGGGTCTCATTCTGTTGCCCAGGCTGGAGTGCAGTGGTGCGATCTTGGCTCACTGCAACCTCCACCTCCCAGACTCAAGCGATTTTCCTATCTTAGCCTCCCAAATAGCTGATATAGTTTACCACAAGGTAAACTATAAGGTATTACCACAAGGATCCCTCCTCTTGCTCCTTTATGGCCGCACCCATTTCCCTCCAGCTGCACACCTCCCACCTCCTTAACCTGTGGTAACCACTAATCTGTTCTCCATTTTTAAACCTTCTTTTTGGCTGGCTTTGTGTGTGTGTATGTGTGTGTGTGTGACACTACCTCAGCAGTAGAAGGGGGCACTGCCTTGTGACTACCAGATGGGGTAAAGGTCAGCCTCCTCCAACACCAAGGTGGGGTGCTCTGTATCTCTACTGTGTGGGGGTGAGAGTTCCAGCACCTCACTAGGCCTCCACTGACACCACCACGCTCAGCTAAATTTTGAATTTTTTGTAGAAATGGGGTTTTGTCATGTTACCCAGGCTGGTCTCAAACTCCAGGGTTCAAGTGATCTACTCACCTTGGCATCCCATAGTGCTGGGACTATAGGCATGAACCACAGTATCAATATCCTGACTGTGATATTGTACTATATATAGTTTTACAATATAATATTGTATTATTATATTATATTGCATTATAAAATGGTATTGTAATATATAATATAATATAATATTCACGCCCAGCCGAGAACCTAGAAATATTTTTTAACTTCATTTACATATATGTACATTTTTTATAGAGACAAGGTCTCACTATGTTGCCCAGACTGGTCATGAACTCGTGGGCTCAAGGTATCTTCTCGTCTCAGCCTGCCAAAGTGCTAGGATTACAAGTGTGAGCCATCACGTCTTGCTGAGAACCCAAAAATAGAGCCACACAAATATCCCCAACTCATATTTTACAAAAGTGCAAAAACAATTCAATGAAGGAAAGCTAGCCTTTTGAACAAATGGTCCTGGAATATTTGGACACCCATAGGCACAAACACTAACAAAAACGAACTTGGACCTAAATCTCACACCTTATAAAGAATTAACCCGGCCTGGTGCAGTGGCTCACGCATGTAATCCCAGCACTTTGGGAGGCTGAGGCGGGTGGATCACCTGAGGTCAGGAGTTCAAGACCAGCCTGACCAATATGATGTAACCCTGTCTCTACTAAAAATACAAACATTAGCCAGGCGTGGTGGCATGTGCCTGTAATCCCAGCTACTTGGGAGGCTGAGACAGGAGAATCACTTGAACCCGGGAGGTGGAGGTTGCAGTGTGCCAAGATCGCACCATTGCTCTCCAGCCTGGGCAACAAGAGCGAAACTCCATCTCAAAAAAAAAGAAAGAAAGAAAATTAAAAAAAAGAAAGAAGGAAGGAAGGAAGGGAAGGAGGGGGAAAAAAAGAAAGAAAAAATAAAGATTAATCCAAATTGATAATGGACGTAAATGTAACACGTAAAACTATAAAAATTTTAGCAAGAATTCTAGCAGAAATTCATTCTTCGGGACCTAGGAGTAGGAAAAGAATCACTGGACTTGACATTAAATGCACAATTCATAAAAGGAAAACCTGGCAAATTGGACTCCATCAAAATTAAAAACTTCCTCTGTGATAGACGCTGTTAATAGGATGAAAAGATGAGCTACATACTAGGTGAATATATTTGCAAACCATATACCTGATAAAGAATTTCTTTCTTTTTTTTTGATGCAGAGTCTCGCTCTGTTGCCCAGGTTGGAGTGCGGTGGCACCATCCAGGCTCCCTACACCCTCTGCCTCCTGGGTTCAAGGAATTCTCCAGCCTCCGCCTCCCAAGTAGCTGGGATTACAGGCACACACCACCACACTCATCTAATTTTTGTGGTTTTAGTAGAGACGGGGTTCACCGTGTTGGCCAGGCTGGTCTCGAACTCCTGGCCTCAAGCAATCTACCTCCCTTGGCCTCCCAAAGTGCTGGGATTATAGGTATAAGCCACTGTACCTGGCCAGTATTTCTTTTCCATTCCTTGCCTTTTTCTTCCTTCCTTCCTTCCTTCCTTCCTTCCTTCCTTCCTTCCTTCCTTCCTTTCTCCCGCCCTCCCTCCCTCCCTCCTTCCCTCCCTTCTTTCTCTCTTTTCTTTTCCATCCCTCGCTCTCTCCTTTCTTTTCTTTCTCTTTCTTTCTTTTCTTTCTTTCCTCTATTCCTTCTTTCCTTCCTTCCTTCCTTCCTCCCTCCCTCCTTCCCTCCCTTCTTTCTTTTTCTTTTCCATCTCTCACTCTCGCTTTTCTTTTCTCTCTTCTCCTCTCCTCTCCTTCCTTTCTTTCTTTCTCTTTCTTTCCTTTCTTTCTTTCTTCCTTCCTTCCTTTCTTTCTTTCTTTTCTTTTTCTTTCTTTCTTTCTTTTCTTCTTTCTTTCCTCTATTCCTTTCTTCCTTCCTTCCTTCCCTCCTCTCTCTTTCTTTCTTTCAACAGAGTTTTGCTCTGTTACCCAGGCTGGAGTGCAGTGGTGCCATCACAGCTCACTGCAGCCTCGACCTCCTGGGCTCAGGTGATTCTCCCACCTCAGCTTCTGAGGTAGCTAGGACTACAGGCACGCATCACCGCAATCAGCTAACTAAAAAAATTTTTTTTTCTTTTTTTTTGGTAGCAACAGGGTCTCCCTATGTTGCCCAGGCTGGTCTCCAACTCTTGGGCTCAAGTGATCCTCACACCTTGGTTCCCCAAAGTGCTGGAATTAGAGGCATGAGCCACTGCTCCCAGCCCTGGATTTTTTTCTTAAATATATAAAGCAGGCTCAAAAATCAATAGTAAAAAACCCACACACAATCCAATTAGAAAATGGCCAAAGACATGAACAGACATTTCACCAAAGAGGATATACAGATGGCAAATGCACAGATGAAAAGATAATCAGCATCATTAGCCATTAAGGAAATGCAAATTCAGTTCACAATGACATATCACTACACACCTAACAATGGCTAAAATAAAAAACGTTGACAACACCACATACTGTGGAGGATGCAGAGAAACTCGTTTACTCATATATTACTGGGAGAAAACAGCTTGTCAGTTTCTTAAAAAAACTGAATCTGGATATGACCCAGCAATTTTACTCCTGGGCATTTATCCCAGATAAATAAAAAGTTATATTCACAAAAAAACCTGTACATAAATGTTTATAACAGTTTCTTAGTAATAGCCAAAACCTGCAAACAACCCTGATGTTCTGTTATGGATGAATGGTTAAACAATGTATGTCCACACCATGGAATACGATCTGCTATGGCTTAAATGTTTGTGCCTCTCCAAAATTCATGTTGAAGCTTAATCCCCAATGCAATCGCTTTAAGAGGTGAAGCCTTTAGGAGGTGATTAGTCAAGAGGGCTTTGCCCTCATGAATAGGATTAGTGCCTTTATAAAAGGGATTGAGGGAGTCTGATCCTTTTTGGCTTTTGCCCTTCTGCCATGTGAGGACCCAAGCATTCAACCCTTCTGCCATGTGAAAATACAGCAGTGAGAAGGAGCCATGTTGGAAGCAGAGAGAAGCCCTTACCAGACCCAAATCTGCTAGTGCCTTAATTTTGGACTTCCCAGTCTCAAGAACTGTGAGCAATACATTTCTATTATTTATAAATTACCTAGGCTAAGGTATTTTGTTATAGCAGCAGGAATGGATGGAGACAGTATTTAACAATCAAAAGGAATAAACTGCTGATGACCACAGCAACCTGGATGGATATCCAGAAATTTATGCTGAGTGAAAAAAAGTCAATCCCAAAAGGTTGCATATTTTGTGATTTTATATAAAACATTCTTGAAATAATAAAATTATAAAAAGGAGCCCGGCTTGGTGGCTCACACCTATAATCCCAGCACTTTGGGAGGGCGAGGCGGGCAGATTGCTTGAGCCTAGGAGTTCAAGACCAGCCTGGGCAACATGGCAAAACCCCATCTCCACAAAATATGCTGGTGGCATGCCTGTAGTCCTAGCTACTTGAGGGGCTGAGGTGGGAGGATGGAGTGAGCCTGAGAGGTCAAGGCTGCAGTGAGCCAAGATTGCGCCACTGCACTCCAGCCTGGATGATAAAGACCCTCTCTCTCAAAAAAAAATTATAGAAATGGAGAACAGGTTACTGGTTATCAGAAGTTAAGGAGGTGAGAGTTATGGAGTGGCAGGGAAGTGGGTATGGCCATAAAGCAGCAAGAAGAGGGTAATGGAAATGCTCTGTATCTTGACTGTATCAGTGTCAATATCCTGACTGTGATATAGAACTGTATATAGTTTTACAATATAATACTGTATTATGATATAATACAGTATTATATTGTGTCATTATATTATATTGCATTATATTATAAAATTGTATTGTAATACAATGTTCCTTCCTTGGAGAAAACTGGGTAAAAAGTACATGGGATCTCTTTATATTATTTCTTACAACTGCATGTACATCTATAATTATTTCAAAATAAAATTTTGGCCAGGTGTGGTGGCTCATGTCTGTGGGAGGATCAGTTGAAGCCAGGAGTTCGAGACCAGCCTGGGCAATGTAGCAAGACCCCATCTCTAGAAAAATAAATGAATAAATAAAACAATTTTAATGAAAATATTATAAAGCAAACAACCGTGTAAACACCTGCCAATTAAGGAAAAAGAACTTGCCCAGGGCTGGTCGTGGTGGCTCATTCCTGTAATCCCAGCAGTTTGGGAGGCTGAGGCAGGAGAATTGCTTAAGCCTGGGAGTTTGAGACCAGCTTGGGCAACAGAGTAAGACCCTGTCTCTACATAAAATAAAATAAACGTAAAACAAAATAAAGTAAAATAGATAAATAAAGTAAAATAAAAATAAAATAAAATAAAATAATAGCTAGGCTAGGTTTATGTCTGTGGTCCCAGCTTCTCAGGAGGCTGAGGTGGGAGGACAGCTTGAGCCCAGGAAGTCGAGGCTGCAGTGAGCTATGATCACACCACTGCACCCCAGCTTGGGTGACAAAGCAAGACCCTGCCTCAAAAACAAAAACAAAACAAAACTTGGCCAGCACTTCAGAAACAAACAAACAAACAAACAAAAAACTTGGCCAGTACTTCAGAAGCTGCTACATGTCTCTTCCTATTCAAAATTACTTCCCCTAAATGTAACCACTATTCTGACTTTTTTTGTTTGTTTGTTTGAAACAGGGTTTTACTCTGTCACCCATGCTGGAGCCCAGTGGTGCAGTGGCGATTATGGCTTACTGCAGCCTCAACTTTCCAGGCTCAAGCAATCTTCCCACCTCAGCCTCCTGAGTAGCTGGGACTACAGGTGTGCACCACCACGCCTGGCTAATTTTCTTCTTTTTTAGAGATGCAGTCTCACCCTATTACCCAGGCTGGTCTGGAACCCCTGGACTCCAGCGATCCACCTGCCTCAGACTCCCAAAGTGCTGGGATTATAGGCATGAACCGCTGTGCCTGGCCCTTTTCTGAATTTTTACGGCAATAACTTTCTTGCTTTTGTTTATAGTCTTACCACTATCTCAAAAAAAAGAACCTCTGTTCTATACACTCTTTTGTTTGTTTGTTTTTGAGATGGAGTCTCGCTCTGTCACCAAGGCTGGAGTGCAGTGGTGTGATCTCAGCTTACTGCAAGCTCCGCCTCCTGGGTTCATGCCATTCTCCTGCCTCAGCCTCCCGAGTAACTGGGACTACAGGCACACGCCAAAGTGTCCGGCTAATTTTTTGTATTTTCAGTAGAGATGGGGTTTCACCATGTTAGCCAGGATGGTCTCGATCTCCTGACCCTGTGATCCGCCCGCCTCGGCCTCACAAAGTGCTGGGATTACAGGCATGAGCCACTGTGCCTGGCCTGTTCTATACACTTTTAAGATGAAATGTTTTCCTCTAAAACTGCTTCAGTTACATCCCCAACCAGGTTTGATATGAACTATTTTCCTTATCTTTCTGTTAACAATGTTCTATAAGATCACTATGATTTCATTTTTGACTCCCACACATAGGGAGTAGCTTTTATGTTGTTGTCTGTTTATTGATTTCTAGTTTAACTGCAGTGCAGTGAGGGAACATAATCTAAATCATCACCATTCTTTGAAATTTGTTGAGACTACTTCACCGGCAGTATATGGTCAATTTTTAAGGAGTTGTCAGTGTGAAAACTCAGTGGCAGTGTTTGTCATATTAAAAATATAGAAGCTACAGTTGTTCAGATGACTAAATTGGAACTTTTCTCCTGCATGTGTCTATATGTCAAATTGTCAGCATGACAAAAGTGACTGATGTGGCCAGGTGCCGGTGGCTCACACCTGTAATCCCAGCACTTTGGGAGGCCGAGGTGGATGGATCACTTGAGGTCAGGAGATCAAGACCAGCCTGTCAACATGGCGAAACCCGATTTGTACTAAAAATACAAAAATTAGCCAGTCATGGTAGTGCAAGCCTGTAATCCCAGCTACTTGGGACGCTGAGGCGGCAGAATCATTTGAACCCAAGAGGCAGAGATTACAGTGAGCTGAGATCATGCCACTGTACTCCAGCCTGGGCAACAGAGCAAGACTCCATCTCAAAAAAAAAAAAAGGACCGACGTTATTTTTGTATTTTTAAAAACCAATTTGTTGTATATAAAATTTCACAGATTGTGCAGATCACTTTTAAACTCACATAGGTAGGTGTCTTTACAGTGGTAAACTATGAAATGTCAGCGTTCAGCCAGACGGTATGATGGAGCAGCAGAAGTCAGAATTCAGTGAGGGGACACTGAAGGAACAGATAATGCTCCTGCTTTGCCTTGAAAGTGTCATCAATTTGTAATTTCAGGGTTAACTGCAGAAGTGTCTGTAAGTACATTTTATATTAAAGACAGACCAAAAACCAACACATCAAAGCTTCAAAAACTTTGGGAAAGGGTGAGATTAAGAACAAGCACATTTGGCTTATAGTAAATGAACTGATTTTTATTAATTGCCTTTGTCCATATAAAATGCTGATATTTACTGGAAACCTAGCCACCTTCATAATTATGATAAAAGTGCCAGGTTATAATCCAGAAGATAATGTGCAGGCAATAGCAGATATCTCTGACAAAGTGTGTCTCAAAAGTGATTTTATATATATATATATATACACATATATATTTTTATTTATTTATTTTTTGAGACAGGGTCTTGCTGTGTTGCCCAGGCTGGAGTGCAGTGCCATAATCTCAGCTCACTGCAACTTCCACCTTCTGGGTTCAAGCGATTCTCATGCCTCAGCCTCCCGAGTAGCTGGGATTACAGGCCTGCGCCACCATGCCCAGCTAACTTGTGTTTTTAGTAGAGACGGGGCTTCACCATGTTGTCCAGGCTGGTCTCGAACTCCCGACCTCAAGTGATCCACCTACCTCGGCCTCCCAAAGTGCTGAGATTACAGGCATGTGCCACTGTGCCTGGGTGCATTTATTTTTTAAACATTAGAGGCAGGGTCTTGCTATGTTGCCCAGGCTAATTTTGAACTCCTGGGCTCAAGCAATCCTCCTGTCTCAGGCTTCTAGGTAGCTGGGACTACAGTACAAATTTAATTAATTAATATTAATTAATTATTTGTATAGAGTCGAGGTCTCTCTATGTTGCCCAGGCTGGTCTTGAACTCCTGGGCTCAAGGGACCCTCCTGCCTTGGTCTCCAAAAGTGCTGGGATTGCAGGTGTGAGCCACTGTGCCCGGCCTACAGTACAGATTTTAAATGGTTGTATCTTCCTGGTTAATTGATCTTTTATTATTATAAAGTGACTATCATTATCTCTGGTATTGGTTTTTGCCCTAAAGTCAATTTTATCTGATATCATTATGGTCAAACCAACTATCCTATTGCTAATATTTGCTTAGTACTGTGTATCTACTTGGAACTCTACAGGACATTCTTTTTCTTGTTTAATACATTTGGAGTTACCCACTTATTGTTACCTATTTTACCCTTTATTTTTTCCTCCCAACTCAGACCTTTCATATGGGATCATTTTCCTTTTGCCAGAAATGCATCTTTTATAATTTCCTATAGTGGATTTTGATCCTGGCAAACTCTCTTAGCTTTTATTTGTCTAAAAATATTTCTATTTTTCTCTCATTCTTAATAGACATTTTTTAATTGACATAGAATTCTAGGTTGATGGTTATTTTTTAAAAAATACATTGTTCATGTCCTTTGTAGGGACATGGATGAAATTGGAAATCATCATTCTCAGTAAACTATCGCAAGAACAAAAAACCAAACACCGCATATTCTCACTCATAGGTGGGAATTGAACAATGAGAACACATGGACACAGGAAGGGGAACATCACACTCTGGGGACTGTTGTGGGGTGGGGGGAGGGGGGAGGGATAGCTTTAGGAGATATACCTAATGCTAAATGACGAGTTAGTGGGTGCAGCACACCAGCATGGCACATGTATACATATGTAAATAACCTGCACATTGTGCACATGTATGCTAAAACTTAAAGTATAATAATAATAATACTAATAAAAAAATTAAAAAAATACATTAACAGTATTTTTCCATTGTCTTCTGCCTTACATTGTTCTACTGAAGAAATCGATGTCAATGTCATGGTTGCTACTTTGAGGATAATATATTTTATTTAATCTGGCTTTTTAAAAACTGTTTTTATTTATATTTGTTTTTCTTTAGCTTCACTATTTCACTTTTTATTTATATTTCTTAGGTTTTCTTCTTTTTTCTTTTCTTTCTTTCTTTTTTTCTTGTTTGTTTAGAGACAAGGTCTCACTCTGTTGCTTAGGCTGGAGTGCAGTGGCTCAATCATAGCTCATTGCAGTCTTGAGTTTCTGGGCTCAGGCAATTCTCCTGCCTTAGCCTCCTGGGTAGCTAGGATGGGAGGTGTGTGCCATCATGCCTGGCTAATATTTAAAAATATTTTATATAGAGATGGGGTCTCACTATGTTGCCCAGGCTGGTCTTGGACTTTTGTCCTCAACAGATCATCTTGCCTCAGCCTCCCAAAGTGTGATTACAGGCATGAGCCATCACACCCAGCCTACATAACTAATATACATTATTTACTTGAATCTTTTTTCTTCCTAGTAGTGTTTTGATTATACTAAACCCATTAGAATCTTGGTGCACCCCACTATCCCTACAACTTAAGTTAATAGAACATCTGGGAATGAAATGCAAGGTTTTAATTTTGCTACAACTGCTTTTCATGTTTAAAACAATTGTTGATACAAAGCATTCAGGTGATGACATCCATGTAACCAAGGTGAGTGAAGCTGAACCCTGGGAAAGAGTCATAATTGAACTACATGTAATGGCAGCTAAAGAGAAAGTTCAATACAAAAAAATTGACTCTAGGGATCTCTTTAGGTCTATATATAATGAAAAAGATAAAGTCCTTCTGTTTTTAGAAAAGAGGGCTACTTAACATTGGAGTGCTAAACTACTATGAGTCCAAATAGAATACTGATTAAATAGAATTTGAGTACTAATTATTGATTAACTTCTAAGATATAAAAGAATCCTGCTTTTATAAATATCATTTCATAAATACCATTTGTTAAACAATATCAACATGTCATTTAGCAGTCTTAATTTTATGGCAATATTATGTAAGCATTAATCCATTGATTGATTTAAATGAGAAACTCAATAAATGTACAGTGAACAAGTATTTTCAGTTGTCATCCTGTCCAGGCACAGTGGCTCACCCCTGTAATCTCAGCACTTTGGGAGGCCACAGCAGGAGGATCTCTTGAGCTCAAGAGTTCAAGACCAGCCTGGGCAACATAGGGAGACCTTGTCTCTACAAAAAAATTTTTAAAAAGTTGTCATCCTTTTAGTAGCCTGTCTATGAATGATAAGAATTTATATTCAGTAACTGTTTCAATATGTGACACAGCAGGAAGGCTGCCATCTGCAAGCCAGGAAGAGAGAACTCACCAGAAATCAAATCAGCTGGCATCTTGATTTTGGACTTCCTTGCCTCCAGAACTGTTAGCAATAAATGTTGATTGTTTAAGCTACCCAGTGTATGGTATTTTGTTACGGCAGCCCAAGGAGACCAATATGTGTGAAATTTTTCATATTTAACTGAAGATTTAACTGTTAACTTGAGAATATTTTACTTAAGGGAAAGAAAAAAGAAAAACAAAAAACAAAAAACAAACAAACAAACAACTCCCCAGAGAGACTCTATGGAAATGTTGCAACTTCTAAAAAGGAGTTTAATTCACATGTACAGTGTATGGAATTCTTTATAAGATTATCATATTTCAATTTATCTGTGGATATGATGGCTCATAGGTTAGTCTGTGTTTAAAGAGTTTTTCATAACAAAACATATTTTCATTTTTATACCAACAAGAATGAGCTGGAATATAATTTCACATCCTATAGGTCTCCGGTTAAAAAATGATTATTTTCTTATATTACAATTTTTATCAATGAGTCTAACAATATGTAGGAAGCACTCTAAGCATAAAAATAAACACAATCATAGATGGTTAGAGTGGAAGCAAACCCCAGAAGTCATGAAACCCAAGCCTCTAACTTTACTGATGAGGAAAATAAAGTTCAGAGAGGCTTAGGGCTTGCTTATGGTTCTCATAGCTGGCAAGAAAAAAGATGAAGCTTAAAAGTGGGGCTCTGGGCCCCTAGTTCAATGTCCTTTCTACCACACTAAGCTGCCTCATCAACAAGGTTTACAGCTTTTCCTCTTCAAATGACCAAGACAATACTTTAAAAGAAGCCATTTCATTAAGAGTACCTTATAGTATATACATATTATAATACCTTTAGGAGGGTTAAATATATTCTTTGTTAAGTTTTTAAAAGCTATATTTTGTTACTGATTGTTAATATGGTAAATTAATAGAGCAGATGTCAAACCTTTATTTTAAAAGTTTAAAAAACCACTTTTGTATCATCCACATGCAGTTTAGCAACAGATATACATTTTAAAGCAAATTTTAGATACAATATGACAATTTTACCATCGACCAAATGTTTGATATTGGGATTCTACTTGTACTAGATAAGTTAGAAACTTCAAAAATATCCCAGGATATATAATATGTAGTTGAAAATAAACTTACAGGACTCCAAGCATGGAATAGTACTTGGGTAGCCTTTACTTTATCTTCTGTCTTTATAACAGAGATTGACAACTAACAGAATATGTGCTTAAAAGACTCACAAGCCAGGTGCAGTGGCTCATGTCTGTAATCCCAGCACTTTGGGAGGCTGACGCGGGCGGATCATGAGGTCAGGAGATCGAGACCATCCTGGCTAACACGGTGAAACCCCATCTTTACTAAAAATACAAAAACATTAGCCAGGCGTGGTGGCGGGCGCCTGTAGTCCCAGCTAGTCGGGAGGCTGAGGCAGGAGAATGGCATGAACTCAGGAGGCAGAGCTTGCAGTGAGCCGAGATCGCACCACTGCACTCCAATCCAGGTGACAGAGCGAGACTCCGTCTCAAACAAACAAACAACAACAACAACAACAACAACAAAACACTCACAAGCTAACAATCTGCATGGCATGGCCAGGGCTGTTGCAGGCCTAATTGTCAAGTGTCCAAGTTATTCTTCATCCGTTTCAAAATTTCTCCATCTTCCTTCTCAGTCTCTTTCTTAAATCTTGTCATATATATCCTTCAGTCACATCCAATTACCAAACAAAGAGAGATTACATGTGCACTATGTCTCCCATATAAAAATAAGTAAGACTGCATGAAAATTGGGCATGTTATCTCTGAAATGTCAGCAACAATTTCTGTAGAGAGAATTGGGTAAACCATTCAGAATACATTGAGGACCCTTCTGTATTATATATAGATTGCCAGCTCAATGGAAATATCTCTGCCTATCCTCCCAACTTTTTGTGTGGGCAGTTAGTCAAAATGCATACCTGCTTTTGTCTCTCACTCCATCCAGAGCTCAGGGTTAGGTCTTCACTGCCCTGTGTCCTCTGCTCCAGGAGGTCTAGGTGATTCTGCCACAGCCTCAGCTTCCACCGCTCTGTGAACTGCTGGTATTGGAAGATTCATAGCTAAGACTCCAGGGCACTCCTGAAGCCAAGAAATGGTGTCACTATCTCCAAGCCAGACATGATCACCTGTCTGTAGCAAGAGAAAGAGCCCTGCAATGTGAAGACATGTGAGACAGTAGCCAAATACCCAGCCAAGGACCAGGATGGCCGACTCGAAGCAGCTGCGGTTGGAGGCTCCCACTGAGATGAATGAAAACAGTGAATGAATCCTACACTGGCAACTAAGGTATCCAAGATCTCTCATTGGGAATGACTAGGCGGTTGGCATGATCCACAGAAGGCGAGGAAAGGTAGGGTGGAGTGACAGCCCACCCGGCAGCCACATGGAGCAAGGGCAGCTCCCAACCCCAGCCAGGGGAGGTGGTGAGTGATTGTGCTACCCTGCCTGGGAAACCATGCTTTTCCCACAGATCTGTGCAACCCACAGATCAGGAGATCCCCTTGTGAGCCCACACCACCAGAGCCTTGGGTTGCAAGTACAGAGCTGCATAGGTTCTTGTCAGCTGCTAAGATTACCAAGTTCCCAGGGGAAGGGGCAGCTGGCATTACTGCAGCTCCAGTCTGCTGTTTTCCCCTGCTGGTGCCGGGGATACTGGGTGGTTTGGATCCAGGAGCAATTCCCCACAGCGCAGCACAGTGGCTGTGGAAGATGGTGGCCAGACTGCCTCTTTAGGCCAGACCTGGACCCATATCTTCTCACTGGGCAGGGCCTCCCTGTGGGAACTTCAGCAATTCCAGCCAGGGTTTTATGGACGGAACTTTGATCTCCCTGGGATGGAACCCCTGGGGGGAGGGGCAGCCACAGTCTCTGCAGATCAGCAGACTTAGTCTTTCCCCCTGCTGGCTCTGTGGAATCTGGGCAGTCTGGGGAGTGGGATTACCCCCAGCACTGTGCACCCTCTCTGCTAAGTGGCAGCTAGAGTGCTCGGTTAAGCAAGTCCCTGATCTCTTGCTTTCTGACTGGATGAGAACTGCCCCCCATCCCAGTAGCGGTCATCAGACATTATACAGGAGCATTTCTGCTAGCATCAGGTGAGTGCCCCTCTGGGACAGAGATCCCAGAGGAAGGAACAGGCATCCATCTTTGCTGTTCTGCAGCTTCCACTGGTGACACCTCCAGGGGTGGGAAGAACCCAGAGGAATAAGGTCTAGAGCGGACCTCCAGCAAACTGCAGCAGCCCTGTGGAAGAGGGACCTGACTGTTAAAAGAAAAATGAACAAAGCAACAATAACAACAGCATCAACAAAAATATCCCCACAAAAACTCCATCCAAAGGTCAGCAGCGTCAAAGACCAAAGCTAGATAAAATCAGGAAGATGAGAAAGAATCAACACAAAAATGCTGAAAACTCAAAAAGCCAGAAAACCTCTTCTCCTCCAAATGATTGCAACACCTCTCCAGCAATGGCACAGAACTGGCCTGAGGCTGAGATGGATGAACTGACAGAAGTAGGCTTCAGAAGGTAGGTAATAGCAAACTTTGCTGAGCTAAAGAAGCATGTTCTAACCCAATGCAAAGAAGCTAAGAACTATGAGAAAACATTACACTGGCTGTTAACCAGAAGAATCAGTTTAGAGGGGAACATAATGGAGCTGAAAAACACAATACAAGAACTTCACAATGCAACCGCAAATATCAATAGCCAAATAGACCAAGCAGAGGAAAGAATTTCAGAGCTTGAAGACTGTCTTGCTGAAATAAGACAAGCAGACAAGATTAGAGGGGAAAAAAAATGTAAAGGAATGACCAAAACCTCTGAGAACTATGAGATTATGTAGAAAGACTGAACCTACGACTGATTGGGGCACCCGAAAGAGATGGGGAGAATAGAACCAAGTTGGAAAACATACTTCAGGATATCATCCAGGAGCAACCTAACAAGGCAGGCCAACACTGAAATTCAGGAAATCCAGAGAACCCCAGTAAGATACTCCATGAGAAGATCAGCCCAAGACACATAATTATCAGATTCTCCAAGGTCAAAATGAAAGGAGAAAGGTCAGATCTCCTACAAAGGGAACCCCATCAGAATAACAGTGGACCTCTCAGCAGAAAGCCTACAAGCCAGAAGAAATTGGGGGCCAATATTCAACACTCTTAAATAAAAAAATTTCCAATCCAGAATCTCATATCTGGCCAAACTAAACTTCATTAGTGAAGGAGAAATAAAATCCTTTTCAGAAGCAAATGCTGAGGAAATTTGTCACTGCCAAGACTGCCTTGCCAGAGCTCCTGAAGGAAGCACTAAATATGGAAAGGGAAAAAATGTTACCAGCCACTACAAAAACACACTGAAGTACACAGACCAGTGACACTATGAAGCAACTACCTCAACAAGCCTGGAAAATAACCAGCTAGCATCATGATGACAGGATCAAATTCACACATAACAATGTTAACCTTAAGTGGAAATTGGCTAAATGCCCCAATTAAAAGACACAGAATGGCAAGCTGGATAAAGAGTCAAACCCCATCAGTGTGCTGTATTCAAGAGACCCATCTTATGTGCAAAGACACACATAGGTTCAAAATAAAGTGATGGTGGAAAATCTACCAAGCAAATGGAAAGCAGAAAAAAGCAGGGGTTACAATCCTAGTTTCTGACAAAACCAACTTTAAACCAACAAAGATCAAAAAAGACAAAGAAGGGCATTACATAATGGTAAAGGGTTCAATTCAACAAGAAGACCTAACTATTCTAAATATATATGCACCCAGTACAAGAGCACCCAGATTCATAAAACAAGTTCTTAGAGACCTACAAAGAGACTTAGACTCCCAAACAATAATAGTGGGAGACTTTAACACCCAACTGTCAATATTAGACAGATCATCAAGACAGAAAATTAACAAGGATATTCAGGACTTGAACTCAGCTCTGGCTTAAGTGGACCTGATAGATAACTACAAAACTCTCCACCCCAAAACAATGGAATATAAATTCTTCTTGATGCCCCATGGCAACTTACTCTAAAATCAATCAATCACATAATTGGAAGTAAAACACTCCTCAGCAAATGCAAAAGAACTGAAATCATAACAAAAAGTCTCTTAGACCACAGTGCCATCAAATTAGAACTCAAGACTGAGAAAGTCACTCAGAACCACATAACTACATGGAAATTGAACAACCTGCTCCTGAACGACTCCCAGGTAAATTATGAAATTAAGGCAGAAATCAAGAAGTTATTTGAAACCAACGAGAATGAAGAGACAATGTACCAGAATTTCTGAGATGTAGCTAAAGCAGTGTTAGGAGGGAAATTTATAGCACTAAAGGCCCACATAAAAAAGCTGGAAAGATCTCAAATCAACATCTTAATGTCACAACTAAAAGACCTAGAGAACCAAGAGCAAACAAACCCCAAACCTAGCAGAAGACAAGCAATAACCAAGATCAGAGCAGAACTGAAGGAGATAGAGACAGAAAGAATCCTTTAAAAAAATCAACAACTCCAGGAGCTGGTTTTTTGAAAAAATTAATAAAATAGATAGACTGCCAGCTAGACTTATAAAGAATAAAAGAGAGAAGAATCAAATAGACACAATAAAAAACGATAAAGGGGATATCACCACTGACCTCACAGAAATACAAACAATACTATACAAATACAAAAATACTATAAACACCTCTACGCAAATAAACTAGAAAATCTAGAAGAAAAGGATAGATTCCTGAACACATACACCCTCCCAAGACTGAGCCAGGAAGAAGTTGAATCCCTGAATAGACGAATAACAAGTTCTGAAATTGAGGCAGTAATAAATAACCTACAGACCAAAAAAAGCCCAGGATCAGATAGATTTATAGCTGAATTCTACCAGAGATACAAAGAGGAGCTGGGACCATTTCTTCTGAAACTATTTCAAACAATTGAAAAGGAGGAACTCCTCCCTAATTCATTTTATTAGGCCAGCACCATCCTGATACCAAAACCTGGCAGAGATACAATAAAAAAAAGAAAACTTCAGGCCAATATCCATGATGAACATCAATGCAAAAACCCTCAATAAAATACTGGCAAACTAAATCCAGCAGCACACCAAAAAGCTTATCCACCACGATCAAGTTGGCTTCATCCCTGGGATGCAAGGCTGGTTCAACATATGCAAATCAATAAACATAATTCATCACACAAATAGAACTAAAGACAAAAACCACATGACTATCTCATTAGATGAAAAAAAGGCCTTTGATAAAATTCAACATCCCTTCATGTAAAAAAGTCTCAATAAACTAGGTATTGATGGAATATACATAAAAATGAGAGCCATTTATGAAAAACCCATAGCCAATATCATACTGAATGGGCAAAAGTTGGTAGTATTCCCCTTGAAAACTGGCACAAGACAAGGATGCCCCGTCTTACCACTCCTATTCAAGATAGTATTGGAAGCTCTGGCCAGGGCAGTCAGGCAAGAGAAAGAAATAAAGGATATTAGAATCGAAAGAAAGGAAGTCAAACTGTCTCTGTTTGCAGATTTTGTATCTAGAAAACCCCATTGTCTCAGCCCAAAAGCTTTTTTTTTTTTTTTTTTTTTTTTTTTTTGGAGACAGAGTCTTGCCCTGTCACCCAGGCTGGAGTACAATGGCATGATCTTGGCTCACTGCAACCTCTGCCTCCTGGGTTCAAGCGATTCTTGTTCCTCAGCCTCCTGAGTAGCTGGGACTGGTGTGTGCCACCACACCCAGCTAATTTTTGTATTTTTAGTAGAGACAGGGTTTCGCCATGTTGGCCAGGCTGGTCTTGAACCCCTAACCTCAGGTGATCCGCCTGCCTCAGCCTCCCCAAATGCTGGGATTACAGGCATGGGCCACCGCACCTGGCCACAAGCTTCTTAAGCAACTTCAGCAAAGTCTCAGAATACAAAATCAATGTGCAAAATTCACAAGCATTCCTATACACCAACAACAGATAAGCAGAGAGCCAAATCATGAATGAACTCCCATTTACAATTGGTACAAAAATAATAAAATACCTAGGAATACAGCTAACAAGGGAAGTGAAGGACCTCTTCAAGAAGAGTTATAAAACACTGCTCAAGGAAATCAGAGAGGACACAAACAAATGGAAAAACATTCCATGCTCAAGGATAGGAAGAATCAATATCATGAAAATAGCCTTACTGTCCACAGTAATTTATAGATTCAATGCTAGTCCCATTAAGCTACACTGACATTCTTCACAGAATTAGAAAAAGCTACTTTAAAATTCATACGGAACCAAGCAAGAGCCCGTATAGCTAAGACAATCCTAAGCAAAAAGAACAAAGCTGGAAGCATCACACTAACGGACATCTAACCACACTACAAGGCTACAGTAACCAAAACAGCATGGTGCTGGTACAAAAACAGACACATAGACCAATGGAACAGAAGAGAGAACTCAGAAATAAGACTGCACATCTACAACCATCTGATCTTTGACAAATCTGACAAAAATAAGCAATGGGAAAAGGATTCTCTATTTAATGAATGGTGCTGGGAGAACTGGCTAGCCATATGCAGAAAATTGAAACTGGACCCCTTCCTTACATCTTATACAAAAATTAACTCAAGATGGATTGAAGACTTAAATATAAAACCCAAAACTGTAAAAACCCTAGAAGAAAATCTTGGCAATACCATTCAGGACATAGGCCCAGTCAAAGATTTCATGATGAAAATGTCAAAAGCAATTGCAACAAAAGCAAAAATTGACAAATAGGATCTAATTAAATGAAAGAGCTTCTGCACAGCAAAAGAAACTATCATCAGAGTGAACAGACAGCCCACAGAATGGGAGAAAGTTTTTGCAATCTATCCATCTGACAAAGGTCTACTATCCAGAATCTACAAGGAACTTAAACAAATGTACAAGAACCAGAACAAACAACCCTATTAAAAAGTGGGCAAAGGATATGAACAGACACTTTTCAAAAGAAGACGTTCATGTGGCCAACAAACATATGAAGAAAGCTCAATATCACTGATCATTAGAGAAATGCAAATCAAAACTACAATGAATATCATCTCATGCCAGTCAGCATGGTGATTATTAAAAAGTCAAGAAACAACAGATGCTGGTGAGGCTGTGGAGAAATAGGAATGCTTTTACACTGTTGGTGGGAATGTAAGTTAGTTCAACCATTGTGGAAGACAGTGTGGTGATTCCTCAAACATCTAGAACCAGAAATACCAGTTGACCCAGCAATCCCATTACTGGGTATGTACCCAAAGGAATATAAATTATTCTATTATAAGGATACATATACACATATGTTTATTGCAGCACTATTCACAATAGCAAAGACACGGAATCAACATAAATGCCCATCAGTGATAGACTGGATAAAGAAAATGTGGTACATATACACCATGAAATACTACACAGCCATAAAAAGGAACGAGATCATGTCCTTTGCAGGGACACAGATGGAGCTGGAAGCCATTATCCTCAGCAAACTAATGCAGGAACAGAAAACCAAACACCACATGTTCTCACTTATAAGTGGGAGCTGAACAATGTTGCCATTGCTTTTGGTGTTTTAGTCATGAAATCCTTGCCCATGTCTGTGTCCTGAATGGTATTGCCTAGGTTTTCTTCCACAGTTTTTATGGTTTTAGGTCTAACATTTAAGTCTTTAATCCATCTTGAATTAATTTTTGTATAAGGTGTACGAAAGGGATCCAGTTTCAGCTTTCTACATATGGCTAGCCAGTTTTCCCAGCACCATTTATTAAATAGGGAATCTTTTCCTCATTTCTTGTTTTTGTCAGGTTTGTCAAAGATCAGATGGTTGTATATGTGTGGTGTTATTTCTGAGACCTCTGTTCTGTTCCATTGGTCTATATATCTGTTTTGGTACCAGTACCATGGTGTTTTGGTTACTGTAGCTTTGTAGTATAGTTTGAAGTCAGGTAGCATGATGCCTCTAGCTTTGTTCTTTATGTTTAGGATTGTCTTGGCAATGTGGGCTCTTTTTTGGTTCCATATGAACGTTAGTTTTTTTCCAATTCTGTGAAGAAAGTCATTGGTAGCTTGATGGGGATGGCACTGAATCTATAAATTACCTTGGGCAGTATGGCCATTTTCACTATATTGATTCTTCCTATCCATCAGCATGGAATGTTCTTCCATTTGTTTGTGTCCTCTTTTATTTCGTTGAGCAGTGGTTTGTAGTTCTCCTTGAAGAGGCCCTTCACATCCCCTGTAAGTTGGATTCCTAGGTATTTTATTCTCTTTGTAGCAATTGTGAATGGGAGTTCACTTATGATTTGGCTCTCTGTTTCTCTGTTATTACTGTATAGGAATGCTTGTGATTTTTGCACATTGATTTTGTATCCTGAAACTTTGCTGAAGTTGCTTATCAGCTTAAGGAGCCTTTTTTTTTTTTTTTTTTTTTTTTTTTTGAGACAGAGTCTCAACTCTGTTGCCCAGACTGGAGTGCAGTGGTGCGATCTCAGCTCACTGCAAGCTCTGCCTCCCAGGTTCATGCCATTCTCCTGCCTCAGCCTCCCAAATAGCTGGGACTAGAGGCACCCGCCACCATGCCCAGTTAGTTTTTTTGTATTTTTAGTGGAGACGATGTTTCACCATGTTAGCTAGGACGGTCTTGATCTCCTGACCTCATGATCTGCCTCGGCCTTCCAAAGTGCTGGGATTACAGGCGTAAGCCACCGCGCCCGGCCAGCTTAAGGAGATTTTGAGCTGGGACGATGGGGTTTTCTAAATATACAATCATGTCATCTGCAAACAGGGACAGTTTGACTTCCTCTTTTCCTAATTGAATATGCTTTATTTCTTTCTCTTGCCTGATTGCTCTGGCCAGAACTTCCAACACTATGTTGAATAGGAGTGGTGAGAGAGGGCATCCTTATCTTGAGCTGGTTTTCAAAGGGAATGCTTCCAGTTTTTGCCTAGTATGATATTGGCTGTGGGTTTGTCATAAATAGCTCTTATTATTTTGAGATACGTTCCATCAATACCTAGTTTATTGAAAGTTTTTAGCATGAGGGCTGTTGAATTTTGTCGAAGGCCTTTTTTTTGTCTATTGAGAGAATCATGTGGTTCTGTTTATGTGATGGATTACATTTATTGATTTGTGTATGTTGAACCAGCCTTGTATCCCAGGGATGAAGCCAACTTGATCATGGTGGATAAGCTTTTTGATGTACTGCTGTATTCAGTTTGCCAGTATTTTATTGAGGATTTTCGCCTCAATTTTCATCAGGGATATTGGCCTGAAATTTTCTTTCTTTTTTTTTTTTCTTGAGAGGGAGTCTTGCTCTGTCGCCTAGGCTGGAGTGCAGTGGCACCATCTCGGTTCACTGCAAGCTCTGCCTCCCGGGTTCACCCCATTCTCCTGCCTCAGCCTCCTGAGTAGCTGGGACTACAGGCACCTGCCACCATGCCTGGCTAATTTTTTTTTGTATTTTTAGTAGAGACGGGTTTTCACCGTGTTAGCCAGAATGGTCTCAATCTCCTGACCTCATGATCCGCCCGCCTTGGCCTCCCAGAGTGCTGGGATTACAGGTGTGAGCCACTGTACCCAGCTGAAATTTTCTTTTTTTGTTGGGTCTGCGCCAGGTTTTGGTATCAGGATGATGCTGGCCTCATAAAATGTGTTAGGGAGGATTCCCCCTTTTTCTATTGTTTCTACTGAGGGGCGGTTGCAGTGAACCGAGATCATACCACTGCACTCCAGCCTGGGTGACAGAGTGAGACTCTGTCTCAAAAAAACAAAACAAAACAAAAAACAAAACATGGCTGCCATCCATAATGAGAATTGACTGTATTTAGTGTACATTTTTTAAAAGATGATATGAAGGGGAAATTATCATGTTTTCCATGTTGAAATACTTGAGTGCATTATTAGGAGCTATATATTTTTCTTATTCACAATAATCTTATGAATCTTAGTTTTCTTTTTATTTTTCTCCAGCTTTATTGAGTTGTAATTGACAAATAAAGTTGTGTAAATTTAAGGTGTACAATATGTTCACCTTATGATGACCATATTATGATGATCATAATCAAGTAAGTTAACATATCTATCACTTCATCTAGTTATGGGTATTCTGAGTTTTGGTTTTCACGGTGAGAACATTTAGCTGCTAAAATCTTAATTACGCCTTAATATATTATCAATACTTTCAAAATAATAGGGAAAACGGGGCTCTTTGTAATATTTCTGACCTAAAAAGAATGCCTCGGGAGTGCAAGTTACAAACCCAAATGCCTGCAGGGCCAAGCAGGTATTTAGCACTGTCAAGTGTTTTGGAAACACCCCCTTGTGGAAGCTTCATTACCGGGCACTGCAATTTTCAGAGTTTGCAACTAAATTGGAATGATTTCTTACCATGTGTGGGCCAGATAGAGTAGTAGGGCTATCACTTTATGGCCTCTACTCTAGAATGTTGCCACTGCATATAACGTTGACTTTTTTCTTTTTTTTTGAGACGGAGTCTCACTCTGTTGCCCAAGCTGGAGTGCCGTGGTGCGATCTTGGCTCACTACAACCTCCGCCTCCTGGATTCAAGCAATTCTCGTGCCTCAGCCTCCCAAGTAGCTGGGAATACAGGCACACGCCACCACACCCAGCTAATTTTTGTATATTTTGTAGAGACAGGGTTTCGTCATGTTACCCAGGCTGGTCTCAAACTCCTGGGCTCAAGTGATCCTCCAGCCTCTGCCTCCTAAAGTGCTAGGATTACAGGTGTGAGCCACCACACCCAGCCTCATGTTGACTTTTTAACATAGTTTTCTTCTCATTATCTTTTCTTTTTTTTTTTTTTTTTTGAGACAGAGTCTCAATCTGTCATCCAGGCTGGAGTGCAGTGGCGTGATCTCAGCTCAGTGCATCCCCTGCCTCCCAGGCTCAAGCGATTCTCCTGCCTCAGCCTCCTGAGTAGCTGGGATTACAGGCATGTGCCACCATGATGCCTAGCAAATTTTTGTATTTTTAGTTGAGACGGGGTTTCACCATGTTAGCCAGGCTGGTCTCGAACTCCTGATCTCAGGTGATCTGCCCATCTTGATCTCCCAAAGTGCTGGGATTACAGGTGTGAGTCACTGCACCCGGCCAGTAGTCGTGTCTCATAAGGTCACTGCAATCACTGAATTTGCTCACAGGAGAAATACAGGGTTAGAATCTGAGAGCCTCTGTCCCAATATTTTTGTAAACTGATCAATACGTAGCCTTGTTTTATTTGTGGTTCTGTTTAAAGACACTTATTTAATATATATTGTTCATTCATTAACTCTTGTTTTACATGTAGTTCTGTTTAAAGACATCTTGGTTAATATATATTGTTCATTCATGAACTCCTGGCCAACAGCATTCTCACACCCGAATGAAGCTTATCTCACACACGTATTTTCTCTGTAAGGCACATTGCAACTTTCTTGTACTTGAAACACTAGATCGCCGTTCAAGCACCATGCTTGGGGGCCATTTCACAGGCAAAATCACCACCGAAACCCACATAATAGGCACAATGTGGCACTAAATAGATTTTGTAAAGAACATTTGATTGCAGTGGGAGAGCTGAAACAAGAAGGCAGCGTGTCACCTTGTTTCAACTCAGCTGGGAATGTGCCAGGTGGGCAACTCAAATTTTTGCCACTCTGAGCATATGTTTGTCCATGAATGACCAGGAAAGTGACACAAGTTTTGTTTTTGAGATAGGATCCTGCTGTGTTGCCCAGACTGGAGTGCTGCAGTGAGATCATGGCTCATGATAAAACTTGAACGGATAAGGAATTGCTTCCTATAGATGAGCAAAGAAAGTGGTTACTTTTTTCTTTTCTTTTTTTTGAGCCAGGGTCTTACTCTGTCACCCAGACCGGACTGCAGTGGAGCCATCATGGCTTACTGCAGCCCTGACCTCATGAGCTCAAGTGATCCTCCTGTGTCCTGAATTTATTCCTTCCAGTGGGTTCTTGGTCTTGCTGACTTCAAGAATGAAGCCGCAGACCGTTGCCGTGAGTGTTACAGCTCTTAAAGATGGTGTGTCGGCTGGGCATGGGGGCTTACGCTTGTAATCCCAGCACTTTGGGAGGCCAAGGTGGGCGGATCACGAGGTCAGGAGATCGAGACCATCCTGGCTAACATGGTGAAACCCTGTCTCTACTAAAAACACAAAAAATTAGCCAGGCGTGCCGGCGGGCGCCTGTAGTCCCAGCTACTCGGGAGGCTGAGGCAGGAGAATGGCATGAACCTGGGAGGCGGAGCTTCTTGCAGTGAGCCTAGATCGTGCCACTACACTCCAGTCTGGGTGACAGAGCAAGACTCCATCTCAAAAAAAAAAAAAATGCTGTGTCCAGAGTTTGTTCCTTCAGATGTTCAAATGTGTCCAGAGTTTCTTCCTTCCAGTGGGTTCGTGGTCTCGCTGACTTCAGGAGTGAAGCCACGGACCTTCGTGGAGAGTGTTATAGCTCTTAATGATGGTGCAGACCCAAAGAGTGAGCAGCAGCAAGAATTGTTGTGAAGAGCAAAAGAACAAAGCTTCCACAGCATGGAAAGGGACCCAAGCCGGTTGCCACTGCTGGCTCGGGTGGCCAGCTTTTATTCCCTTATTGGGCCCCGCCCACATCCTGCTGATTGGTCCATTTTACAGAGCTCTGATTGGTCCATTTTACAGAGTGCTGATTGTTCCATTTTACAGAGTGCTGATTGGTGCGTTTACAAACCTTTAGCTAGACACAGAGTGCTGGTTGGTGCATTTTTACAGAGTGCTGATTGGTGTGATTACAAACCTTTAGCTAGACACAGAGTGCTGATGGGTGCAGCATTTACAATCCTCTAGCTAGACAGAAAAGTTCTCCAAGTCCCCACTCGACCCAGAAAGTCCAGCTGGCTTCACCTCTCACTCCCACCTCAGCCTCTGGAGAAGCTGGGATTACAGGTGTGCATTACCATGCCTGGCTAATTTTTGTAGAGTTGGGGTTTTACAACGTTGGCGATATTATAGTTATGCTTTGATGTATTCACACAATAGAATGTCAAGGATAGTTTTAAGTCAACAGAATAATAAATTTTGTCATTCTGTCTGCTCAGGCATACATAGGCACAGCTTAGTTTAGTCTTTACATAGACAAGACTCCTGTATATGAAAAACTTAAAGACGGTGCCTTCCTCTGCTTGCTTTCTGAGGATGCCCTACTCTGTAAAGAAGTAGCTTTCAATAAAATATCTCCTTCTCACCCTTCCTGTGTGAGATCCAAGAACCCTCTCTGGGGGTCTGGATGGAGACCGCCTTTTCCAGTAATATTTTCACCTTCTCTTTAATAGAGCGACTGAACACAGGTGTTCTTCTAGGTAGAATCACCTTTCCAGGATGTCTTGGGCCCTTTACGTGTAACTCAACATAAAATCAGATCTACGGGTGCTCAGGGATATGGAGCCATGGAGGTGGCTGCTCACAGCTCCACTAACAGAGCCTGCAGGAGACCTGGGGTTGGCTGATGGCCACCCTCTGCACCCTGCAGCATTCATTGGAGACAATGCCCTCTGCAGGCCATTCCCAACCAAGGACTGAACCCTGCAAGGGACTTAGACCCTGGCCATTCCTGCTGGACAGGAGACTCCTCTAATGTCTACTCGTTGACAAGACTTTATTAGGAGTTTTTTAGGGTTCCTCTGCTGCTCTTGCTCCCTTTTGCCTCTATCCTTCCTCTTGTACATCTAATTCCATCTTGGCAGCTGCTTCTCAGATGACCCAGGCTACAACAGGACCCTAAATTCAGCTTTTAGATTTACAAGAAAATCTATAAATTCCTACAGTTAATTCCCTGGACCCCAGAACTTCAGGGCGATTAGCATAGAGGAGTGCATGAGCAGATAGGCTTGGATCGTCTGCTAACTGTGGGCTGTATGATTCAAGACTCATCAGAAGTTACCAACTGTCTAAACAGAACTTCTTCACTGATAATAATTTCTATATTAACATTTTCTCCTTTTGGTGTCTTCCTAAATCATTACCACAGAACCACTTACTTGTTTTTACAGTGGTCTATGGATCAAACATTTTCCCTTACAGGAATTTACAAAAACGTTCAACCTGTTCCTTCCTTCCTTCCTTTCTCTTCTTCCTCCTCCTCCTTTTCTTTCTCTTTTTTTCTTTCTTGCTCTCTCTTTCCTTCCTTTCTTTCTCTTTCCTCTTTCTTTTTTCTTCTCTTTCTCTCTCCCTTCTCTTTTCTTTTCTTTTTCCTTCTTTCTTTTCACCTTCCTTCCTTTTTCTTTCTTTCTTTCCCATAATACTTGCTGTCATTTAGAATCCCCAACCTGGCATTTTTAATTTCATGGTTGCATTAAAAAAAATTTTTTTTTTAATATTTTCATCTTTCTTTGGCTCCCTGGTCAGAGGAAAGAATGAACAAGGTTGAATTTTGGACATCAAATTCTGTTTTTTTTCTTGGTTGACTCTGTTGCAGATAAATAGATTTGAGATATCTGTTCCTCATTCATGCAACAGTTGCTTAATAACTACTATATGTAGGGAACTAGTTGCTGAAAGAAAGGACCAGATGAAAAAGAAATATATAGGAATTTCTGAGAAGGAAAGGGAGGATTATATTAAATACAATAGCTGTTAGTCTGTTCAAAATGCTCAAAATATCTTAGACTGGGTGGCTTATAAACAATAGGAACTTATTTCTCACAGTTCTGGAGGCTGGGAAGTCCAAGATCAAGTGGCCAGCAGATTTGGAATCTTGTGAGGGCCACTTCCTTCATTAAATGGATGTCTTGTCTTTGTAGCCTCATTTGGTGGAATGGGCAAAAAAAGGTTAGTGACCTTCCTCAGGCTCCCTTTATAAGAGCACTAATCCCATTCTGGAGGGTGGGGCCCTGTGACCTAATCACCTCCCAAAGGCTCCACCTCTTAATCCTATCACAGAGGATTAGGTTTTAACATATGAATGGTGCGGGGGGTGGGTGTGAGGGACATAGACATTCAGACCATAGCACTACTTCCCTTGGTTATATTTCAACTCCATATAAAAAACCAGACACTTCCAAAATTGAGGCTGTGGCATATAAAGGTGACAATTCCATCTTTGTAAACAAAAACAACTAATTTCTGAACCGGCTACTCATTTTAGATAGATCAATCTGTGTCAGTGGGGTAATATTTTTCTTTTAAATCCCAAAAGAAAAAACATGCCCTTTATCGTAATGTAATATAATTAAAGCAGAACAGAATTCACTAGAAGGAATCAGTATCATTAGATACTTCATTGTAACAGTAGCTTCTGAGATTTATGAATGGCATGATGATAAATCAGAAAGTGAGCGCTGGCTCCCTCTCTTTTTTAAGTACATTATTTTTATTTTTATTTATTTTTGAGACAGGATCTCACTCTGTCACGCAGGCTGGAGTGCAGTGGTGAGATTGTGGCTCACTGCAGTCTCGACCTCCCAGGCTCAAGCAATCCTCCTGCCCTAGTCTCCCAAGTAGCTGGGACTGCAAGTGCACATCACCATACTCGGCTAATTTTTTAAAATATTTTTGTAGAGATGGGATCTGGCTTTGTTGCCTGGGCTGTTCTTGAACTCCTGGCCTCAAATGCTCCTCTTGCCTGGGCCTCGCAAAGTACTGGGATTACAGGCTTGAGCCACTGCTAACTCTGGCTCTCTTTTATTCAATCCTAGGAAACTTTCATGAGATATAGCTAATTACAATCACCCAGAGACAGAATCTATCATAATAGATGCTTCTATAAATAGTTCTAAATTGAGGACCAATGAGGGGAAAGAGCATTAAAGAGAGAAGGACCAAACACAGTCTGACCCAAAAATATTTTTCCAAGAGAAGAACCTAAGCCATGGTCAGATAAGTTATCTGATTATTTTTCTCCATTGCAATACTTATAATATCATTTAAAATTATTATCAGTTTCTTTGCTACAAGCCTAACTGCAAAATTATTTAGAATAGTTGAGTGATAAGCACATAGTATAGGAAGGGCTTATTAAATGTTTGTGGTATCTTCTTTACCTTTAAAGATAAATGCTTTAATTAAAAGGATAAGCATGAATTTGGCCTTCTTTATTTTTATTGTAAATTTACAACATAGGAAAAGCATGTGAGTATGAATGATACTAAAGTATTTATAATAAAGCTTATTAATTTTCTGTTCTTTAATCTACATATGATCATGCATAATAATGAATTTCTTTAGGTGTGGAGGGCAGAGAATGGAAACCAACCTAGGAAATTTATAGAGGCTGTTGAAGAAGACATCGACACAATCAATGCATAGATAATATTATTCAAACACATCATCAAAGGAAACTTGTCTGAGTTTCAAAAAAAAAAATCGAAAGATACACAAAGTGCTCCCTGGATTCTAAGTGACACCTGCTAAAAATAATTTTAATTACAAGGGTAAAGGAAAAAAAAACTATCAGTATCTGGCAAAAACATGAGTTATTCTCAAAGGAAAGAAATGATTTCTTTCCTACTTTCTCACTTTTTCTAGGACAAGAAAAATATCTTTTTAAAGCCATATTCTTAACAAAGCAGTTCAGATGAAATATCTTTTTGTTTTTGGTGACCACTATGAAAACAAGCAAATGAAGAGAAAACCTGAACTTGCTAATGGTGTAAACCTTTAACATGTACGGACTCTGTGCAAAGATTATTTTAACTAAACAAAGAAATCAAAGGCCATTATTGCCAGCTAAAATGTTCAGTAATTGCAAGCATCTTTAAGAAAATTCACACTGAACAAAACCAGGAGGGTGTTCTTTTGCTTTTTGCTTTTTTTTTTCTTTTTTTCCGAGACGGAGTCTCGCTGTGTCACCCAGGCTGGAGTGCAGTGGTGCGATCTCGGCTCACTGCAAGCTCCGCCTCCCGGGCTCACGCCATTCTCCTGCTTCAGCCTCCCGAGTAGCTGGGACTACAGGCACCGGCCACCACGCCCGGCTAATTTTTTGTATTTTTAGTAGAGACGGGGTTTGACCATGTTAGCCAGGATGGTCTTGATCTCCTGACCTCGTGATCCACCTGCCTCGGCCTCCCAATGTGCTGGGATTACAGGCGTGAGCCACCACGCCCAGCTTTTTTTTTTTTTTTTTTTTTTTTAATTAGAAAAGACCCACATATGGCCAGGCATGGTGACTCATACCTGTAATCCCAGCACTTTGGGAGGCCAACGTGGGCAGCTCACCTGAGGTGAGGAGTTCAAGACCAGCCTAACCAACATGATGAAACCCTGTCTCTACAAAAATACAAAAATTAGCTGGGCATGATTGTGGGTACCTGTAATCCCAGCTATTTGGGAGGCTGAGGTGGGAGAATCGCCTGAACCTGGGAGGTGGAGGTTGCAGTGAGCCGAGATCGTGTCATTCCACTCCAACCTGGGCGACAGAGTGAGACTCCGTCTCAACAAAACAAAACAAAACAAACAATCTATATTCAAGTGCAAAGAGAAAGAGGGAAAGACTTTTAAAAAGAAAAAAAAAGACCTACATATAATAAATTACGAATGTCATATGGCAGCAAGCTCTTCATGTTACTTTCCATTTAGACCCAGTTAATGTATCTATATTACGTATGCTTAATGTGTATGTACACACACACACACACACCATAAAAGATTAAGAAATACGCCTAAATTTTAAGTGGTATGATTTAAATTTTTTTCATACTTTTATTTTCTAAATTTTCCAGTTATTGCTCTTAGAAAGTTAGAAAGTTAGAGACCAAAAAAACCCATTCCCTTATAATTTTATATATATAATGATTCCCCAAAGCCTCTTATTTTGAGTTCTTTCTTTGTATTCATTTTCAACCAATATTTATTGAGTGTCTAGTTTGTGCCTGAAATGTATTTTATATGAACTTCTCTTATAACAAGATGCTCTTATGTCTTATTTATATTCTCATAGTCTCCCCTGAACTTGATTTTAAACAGCATTTTTCTTTCTCTTGTTTTTTCTTTTTCAATCATTTGTTGAATATCAACCATGTGTTGGTCACTCTTTTAGGAAGGCATTAAAAAGAAATGTGACAGAAAATTAGCACTGTCCCTATTGCAGGGGAGAGATAAGCATGTAAACACCAAAACCGTGCCAAGAAGCTTGATATAGAACTGTGTACCATGCTACCCCACTCAAAGGAGACAAAGGACTAACTATCAGAGAGAGCTGGGGAGAAACTTTTCTACGGAGGTGACATTTCAACTAGGCCTTGAATGACAGGTCAAATTATCTTAGATGAAAAGGGAGGAGGGGGCTGGTGAGGAGGAAGAGGCTGGCAGGGGAGGAGGAGGCTGGCAGAAGAGGGGGAGACTGGCAGGGAAGAGGGGGGTGGCAGGACAGAAGGTTGGCAGGGAGGAGGACGCTGGCAGGGAGGAGGAGGCTGGCAGGGAGGAGGAGGCTGGCAGGGGAGGAGGAGGTTGGCAGGGAGCAAGAGGCTGGCAGGGGAGGAGGAGGAGGCTGGCGGGAGAGGAGAAGGTTAGCAGGGAGGAGGAGGCTGGCAGGAGAGGAGGCAGCCGGTGGGGGAGCAGGAGGCTGGCAGAGAGAAAGAGGCTGGGCAGGGAGGAGGAGGTTGGCAGGGAGGAGGAGGTTGGCAAGAGAGGAGGCGGCTTGCAGGGGAGGAGGCTGGCAGGCAAGCGCTGCGGGCCACCGTGGGTGGTGGGCGGGTTTTCCCCTCAGGCAGGTGCAGGTCCTAAGGGGGCGGGCCCCGTTGGGTGCTCATGACGCAGAGGTCCCTAGGATTTGCTCCTCACAGCGGGAGCGCCCTCGAGAGGAGCCGCGTCTGCGCCTCCCGAGACGGACCACTGGGGCGCCTCCGCCCCGCGCCCTGCCTGGTGGGCCGCCCCGCACGGTGAGCTCAGCGTGGAGGCGGCAGCGCGCTCGCCCTTCCGCGCCCTCCCAGCGCGGTCTCTCCTCGTCCGCGCTCCCCGCTCCCCAGGCGTTTCTGGGATGCTGGTCGGCCGGGCACTTACGTGTTTCAAAGCGGGTGACAGCCGCCGCTCGGGTGTACTGTTCGCTCTCTCCCGCCGGGATCCGAGTTCTTGTTCCCCGACAACTCGTGGGAGTGCCCGCTCCAGCGTGGTTTCTCCTTCTCCAGGAACGGCCCCAGTGAGCAGAAGAGCTGGGTCTGGATTGCATGGCCCTGTCTCCCAGCCATGGTTGACTAATTTAGGGACACCCATGGCTCTGGACTCCTGCAGCCAGCCAGACGCCTGTCTTTGAATTTTTGACTTGGATGAGAGTCCTGTAGCTGCAGGTTGTGGTTGAGAGGGGAGTTTAGTCACATGATGGCAGTGCCTAGAGAGATCTGGGCAGGAGGTTCTACTGCTGTGGCCCTGGAGGGCCTCCGTTGTGCTGTGCTCAGAGGCCCCTGAGCGTGATGTGAGATGGGGAGGGGGCTGAGGGATGTAGGTAGTCAGTGACTGCTGAAAGAAGAAGAATGTTAGCATTTTTGGGTTAGATGGTTGCTTCTGATGGCAGAGACAGGCAAATCCCCAAATTACTGATCTAGACAAAATAGTCTTGGACAGAACGATTTTGTGACTCTTCTGAATGAAGCTCTCATTGCCCGTGGCCAAACGCTGAGATGAAAATGCAGTTCAGAACCGATTTTGTGTATTTCTTAAGTCGAATACCAGTTGAGCTCACAGCTCAAGCAGATCTCTTTGATGAACATCAAAGTGGCAGATTGTGTTTCCAAAGATGACTACAACAATCCCCCCCAAACGACAGGATTTTTTGCAATGTCCCCTTGCCAGTCAAAAGAGGGGGAGTCTACTTCTCCTTCCTTTGAACCTGGGCTGTCCCTGCAAACACCTTGATAGTAGAATGAGGCAGAGGTGACATTCAGGGGGCAGCCAAAACCAGGCATTAACGAAACTCCAGCAGCTCCCATTTTTGTGTTCTGGTGGAAGCCCATCGCCCTAGAAGAAGTCTCCCTACCGCTGAGGCAGAAGAATAGGTTCTGGAGGCAGGGAACTTAAGGCCAATTCATACCGACTTCCTAAAGCTGAATCAAGGGAAAACACCAAGGTCTGGGGGCAGGACTCTGAGGCCAATTCACGATAATTTCCCAAAGCTGGACCAAAAGGGGAACACCTGTGTCTGGGGCAGGGAACCAAAGGACAATTAATGCCAACTTCCTAAAGCTAAACCAAAAGGGAAAACCCCAGCTCCCCACGCCAAGTAACAAAGGATCAAAGGCCATTCTCCCTACAGCCCTCCTGCTTCCACCACCGGTCAGATGGAAAGGCAGAGTGCCCTGGATTGGCCACCGGCCGAGCAAGGGCCATGCCTTCATCTGCCTAGGGTGCTAATTCACCCCAGCCTGTAATTAGCCACAGACCAAATCCTTCATCCAGATCAGGGGTAACCGATAGGAATCTCCAAAGGAGGGCTTAAAACCCAGAAAACTTTGTAACTGGGCCCTTAAGCTGTGTGCTTGGGCCCACTCTTACCCTGTGGAGTGCTTTCTTGCTTTAGTAAATCTCTGCTTTCATTGCTTCCTTCCTGTATTTCATTCCTTTGTTACTTTGTGCGTTTTGTTCAAGCAATGCCTCACTCTGTCGCCCAGGCTGGAGTGCAGGGGCACGATCACAGCTTACTGCAGCCTCAACTTCCTGGGCTCCAGTGATCCTCCCACCCCAGCCTCCCAATTAGCTGGAAATATGGGTGTACACCACCACCCCTGGCTAATTTTTTTGTGTGTGTGTGGCTTATTATTATTATTATTTTTTGGTGGTTTATTTATTTTTTATTTTTTTGATGGTGGTGGCGGGGGGCAGGTCTCACTATGTTGCCCAGGCTGGTCTCGAACACCTGGCCTCAAGTGATCCTCCTGCCTTGGCCTCCCAAAGTTTTGGGATTACAGGTATTTGCCACCAAGCCTGGCTGGCCACATGATTTTATTTGGGTGATAAACTATGAGCAGATGTGTTGTACAGCTGCCCAAGTGGCCCCTGCTCTTTGGTCTGTGTCCTAGAATGAGAGACATATGGAGCCACCACAGCTGATCGGCTGAACAGTGGGCAAGAAATGTTTATTGTTATAAGCAACTGAGAGTGAGATCTGAGGGTTGTTGCAAGAAATTGTTATAAGCAACTGAGAGTGAGATCTGAGGGTTGTTACTGCTATAAAAACTGAGTAATAAGCCTGGCCAACCAAGTATCACCTGAATTCTTCCTACAGTGAAATCTTTGCCATTTCCTAATGTGCTTCCCTTGCAGCCGAAACCTCAAAATCCTTCCTGTGTTCACTGTTTGTCAAGTGGCAGATTCTAAATCAAAATAAACTGAAAGGTGTTAGGCATCAGAATAGAAAAGAGTTACATTGTAGAATTGCAGTTTATAGAAATGTGTTCACTGTATTGCCTAAAGTCTGGGGAAATTTTTACAGGCCAAGTTTGTAAGAATTCCTGGAGCCGAGGAAGTTGAGGCTGCAGTAAGCTGTGATCGTATCCCTGCACTCCAGCCTGGGCGACAGAGTGAGACATTGCATTGAACAAAACGCACAAAGTAACAAAGGAATGAAATACAGGAAGGAAGCAATGAAAGCAGAGATTTATTAAAGCAAGAAAGCACTCCACAGGGTAGGAGTGGGCCCAAGCACACAGTTTGTAACTGGCCCAAGCCTGGTTACAAAGTTTTCTGAGTTTTACACAGAAACTCTCTGCACTATCTTCACAACTTTTCTGTAAATCTTAAACTATTCTAATATTTTTAAAAGTTTATTAAGAGAAAAAACCCAGGCTTTAGATTCTGGAGCCTATACTTTTAACCACTGTGCTATACTCTATCTCTAGACCCCTGGTCCAAGGGAAGCTCGGAGGAGTTGACAAACACTCGTTTCCTAGGTCCCCAGAATGGTCCTCATTCCTGCCCATGACAAAAACTGATTGTTTAGACTTTGCTTTGTTTATCTGACGTTCTGTAGTGTTTGTTCAGTGCATCTCCCTTGTTATTTTAATTAGATAAAAATCTATTACTTATGACCTAAAAACAGCAGGGGCAGCAGCATCAATTACAGCCAACACTTAACACACTCACTGTAAATGGGTCCTGTTCTAAACATTTTACACGTATTCATTCATTTGATCCTCCTGAGAACCCTGTTAGTGATAGGGATAGGAGGCAGAGAAATTCTAGGCAGAAAAGGGCAGAGTCCCTGGAGAAGCCCCACCCTCAAACTTGGAACCATGGCCCAAAGTGAGATTCCTGTTTTCTCGCTCAAATATTGCCTTTTCCAAAACCACACATGGCCTGCCACACCCCCAATCCTGTACCCATTAAAAACCCCTTACCCTACTGGCAGAGAGCAAAGAAGGGGAGAAGAGGAGAAGCAGCTGGACGTTGGAGACTGGTCTGATGTCAGAGACAAGCAGCTTGACTTCAGAGGGGTGGTTTTGAGAGGTGACAACGTGCTGGTGGCCCTCACTCACTCTCAGCGCCTCCTCGGCCTTGGCATCTGCTCTGGCCATGCTTGAGGAGCCCTTCAGCCCGCCACTACACTGTGGGAGCCCCTCTCTGGGCTGGCCAAGGCTGGAGCCGGCTCCCTCTGCTTGAGGGGAGGTGTGGAGGGAGAGGCGCGGGCAGGAACCAGGGTTGGGCGGGAACCGGGGCTGTGCCAGGCGCTCATGGGCCAGCGCGAGTTCCAGGTGGGCGTGGGCTTAGCGGGCCCTGCACTCGGAGCGGCTGGCCTGGGGCAGTGAGAGGCTTAGCACCCAGGCCAGCAGCTGCGGAGGGGGCGCTGGGTCCTCCAGCACTGCCAGCCCACCCGCGCCACGCTTGAATTCTCGCAGGGCCTCAGCCGCCTTCTGGCAGGGCAGGGCTCAGGACCTGCAGCCTGCCATGCCCAAGTGCCGCCCCCCCCCCACCCATGGTGGGCTCCGGCACAGCCCAAGCCTCCCTGAGGGGTGCTGCCCCCGCTCCACGGCGCCTGGTCCCATGGACTCCCCAAGGGCTGAGGAGTGCAGGCCAGCAGAGCGGGACTGGTGGGCAGCTCCGCCCGCGGCCCTGGCATGGGATCCACTAGGCGAAGCCAGCTGGGCTCCAGTCAGGTGGGGACTTGGAGAACTTTTATGTCTAGCTGCAGGATTGTATATGCACCAATCAGCACTCTGTGTCTAGCTCGGGGTTCCTGGATGCACCAATCAGCACTCTGTATCTAGCTAATCTGGTGGGGACTTGGAAAACCTTTATGTCTAGCTAAAGGATTGTAAATACACCAATCAGCACTCTGTGTCTAGCTCAAGGTTTGTAAATGCAGCAATCAGCACCTGTGTCTAGCTCAAGGTTTGTAAACACACCAATCAGTGTTCTGTGTCTAGTTAATCTAGTGGGGACTTGGAGAACTTTTACATCTAGCTAGAGGACTGTAAATACACCAATCAGCACTCTGTGTCTAGCGCCGAGATTGTAAATGCACCAATCAGCACCCTGTCAAAACGGACCAATCAGCTCTCTGTAAAATGGACCAATCAGCTCTCTGTAAAATGGGCCAATCAGCAAGATGTGGGTGGGGTGAGATAAGGGAATAAAAGCAGGCTGCCTGAGCCAGCAGCGGCAAGCCGCTGGGGTCCCCTTCCACACTGTGGAAGCTTTGTTTTTTTGGTGTTCACAATAAATCTTGCTGCTGCTCACTCTTTGGGTCCAACGCTGTCTTTGTGAACTGTAACACTCACGGTGAAGGTCTGCAGCTTCACTCCTGAAGCCAGTGAAACCACTAACCTACCGGGAAGGATGAACAACTCCGGATGGAAGGAACGAACAACTCCAGACGCGCCACCTTTAAGAGCTGTAACACTCACTGCAAAGGTCTGCAGCTTCACTCCTGAAGCCAGTGAGACCACGAACCCACCAGAAGGAAGAAATTCTGGACATGTCCGAGCATCAGAAGGAAAAAACTCCGGACACACCGTCTTTAAGAACTGTAACACTCACCGCGAGGGTCCGCAGCTTCATTCTTGAAGTCAGTGAGAGCAAGAACCCACCAATTCCGGACACAGTTTGACGGTGTTGCTTCAGAGAGGAGTCTGGCCAGGGATGACCGGACTCCAGGGGAAGATCACCTTCCTGCTCCAGCCGCCTTCCAACTCCCCTTCCTGCTGAGAGCCACTTCCATCAGCCCTCCACCTTCACCACCCTTCAATTTGTTCATGCAAACTGATTTTTCCTGGAAACTGAACAAGAGCTTGTGTACCATGGGTGTGGACACTAAAGGCTGTCACACTGACCCTCTGCCCTCGCTGGCAAAGAGCAACTGCCTCCCACGAAAAGGCAGAGAGCCCACTGAGCTGTTTTAACACCTAAGCCATCCATGGACAGCAGAGTTAAAAGAGCATTGTAACACATACCCTCTGGGGCTTTGGGGATCGTGGATACTCCTCCCTACAAGCTGCCTTGGGGCCTACATGGAGTTTTGCTCCTGCTGGCGCCCAAAATTGCTCACTCTGGCTCCTACACCCGCTCACCTGCATGCTCCCCATCTCGTGAGGGGTCGAGAGCTGCAGGCTGAATAAGCGAGGCATCCCTGTCACGAGGCCTGTTAAGGGGTGAAGGAAAATTTCCTGTTTCATTAGGTAGGTGTTACTATCTTCCCATTTTACAGGTGAAGCAACTCATGCACGAAAAAATTAACTTCCCAAGGTTACATATCTAGTAAATGGCAAACCCAGGAGTTCTGGCTCTGGAGTCTGATTCTCTTGCCCACCTGCTGCACTGCCCTCTCTAAGGAATTTCAATGATAGATCTCAGACCTGGATTGGATGCCTTCCTTTCCTTATGTTGTCAAAACTGTGCTCCCCTTCTGAGCTTTTCCAGGGAGCATGAAGCTGTGATCTCTGAATGTTATGGTCATCTTCTGACTACCTGGGGACATTTACTTTGAGAGTACACAGAGATATAGCTTTTGGAATTCTCCATGCTGCATGTGGGTTTATAAACCAATACCCTGCTCAGACACCGCCTTCTTCTAACACCCTAATGATGGGGTCACATTTCCCTCTCTAGGTACTACAATCTGGTTTTGAAGTTGCCCGAAGAAACTTGAATGGCTTCCTCTTTCATTCCCACAAGGCTCTGAGAACACTTCTGCTGATCAGCTGTCTTCACTCCTACCTCACCCTGGCATAACTGTACTCTACTCAAACTCTATCTGGAAGGAGCAGAGCTCAGGGGTTCTGACCCCACAGAATGGGCTCCAGGCACTAAGAGCTGAACAACACAGAACACCTGTTCCATGTCGAGTTGGTTATCATTTTATACTTTTCTAAAAACCTCAAGGAAGATCTTCAACATAAGCCCTGGCACAAGACATTTTCTATGTATTCAAAATAAGAAAAGGGAATGGTGAATATATTGACAAGTAGCAATTTGAATTATAATGACAATTCTGTAGGATTTTATGTAGCTTGCATGTTTAACATTTAAGTATATTGTTCTAGGAATTGTCCGATAAAACTAGAAAATAAAGAGAAATTATGATGACCATGTGTTCGTTCACTCTTCAGACTTTCATCTATGAATCAGCTCACTGAGAGAGATACTTGAAAGCTTCTCTTGGTTTCTTCTAATCCATCTTTGGAATGTCCTCCACGGATGGATGCCACGCAGTTGAAACATAAATGCTATAAAAATTAATCCCCCTAGCACTACCGCTGTTGCCACGGCAATAAGCGTGTGTCCTGGGAATGGCAATGGTGCCTCATCAACATAAATCTGCAACAGAAAAAGCACAGTCTTTAAGCTTTCTGAATTTAGCAATGCAAAACACTGAAAATTTAATGTTCCCCACAATTAATCGGAGAGCAAAACACTGCCCAGAGTTACAAAGACATTCAGCATCCACAAAGCTTGGAAACAGTCTCTTGACAACTGAACAAGTAACAATTTGCCTACAATAAATAGGGGATAAGAAGTCCATGTATTATCCTATGCCTTTACCCTGTCTTTAATGGTGGAAGGAGCAGATAAAATGCTTACACAGCAGAACATTGTCTGTTCAGTCACAGAGGAATGGGCAAAGAGCTCTGGGAACGTGGAGGAGGGAATGCCTACCTGCCTAGGGCAGTCAGGAAATGCGCTTTCTGAGCTGGATCATGACGAATAAGTGGGTTCACCGAAGAGAAGGAGATAAAGGAACATTCCAGGTAGAGGCATATGTCTGTGCTCTTTCAAGCTACCACCTCTTTAGAAAATCCTCTCTGTAGGTGCTGCCAGTATAGGAAACTTTTTATGTATTCAAAATGTTTCCTCTGCGTGAATAGCTAATTAACAGAAGCAAGTAAATTCCTGGAGGACAGATAGGATTATTGACAGAGAGGGACAGTGATGTCTTTTTCTCTGAGATGTGAGGCAAGGGTGGGGTCATTGTATGCTAAATATAGAAGTGTGGCATAAAGAGAGTAGGGGGTTCAAGCCCAGGCTTGTGTTTCCTTTGTGAAGCAGGAAGCCAGATCATCTTTTGTGGGAGAAGAACGTGCTGATGAATGGAACTAGGACAGTAGGGAATGTGGGAAAGTGCAAAGGACAAGAAAAAGGATGACGGGCTGCTTTAAGGTCTAGCTCAAGTTAAAGGTACCGCCATCCTCCCAGTGACCCAAGGAGGTAGCTGATTTCTTAGAAACAGTCCCTCCATGCTGTACATTCTCTAAAATTCCCCTCACGTTCATTCTTTCAGTACTGCTACTGTGATTATTGTGCCACTTTTCATAAATAGGCTACTCTAGTAGCCTCCTTCCCAGCCCACCAGTCCGTGTTGACATCCTAACATTGCCAGATTTATCTTTGTATAAAACACTAGTCTGTGTATAAACACCTTTTTCCAAAAATGTTTAATAGCTTTTCATTGTTGACAGGAATGTTGACAGGAGTGTTCTAAAGCTTTCACTCTGACATTCAAAGCCTTCCACAATTGGACCCTAACCTACCTGGCTTTCTTCTAAATAACCTTATATTCCAGCCAAATGGATTTGAGCTATTCAAAAAGCAAACTTTATGCTTTTAATAGTGACAGGAGGCAGTCAAATGCCTAGGCAGATAGGGGCGGGTCGCCGGTGAAACCTGACCTTCAAGCTGAAGGCAGTCCCAGGTAAATCCACATACTGAATTCAGAACCTGTCTTCCTGTTTGGCGTGCTTTCCTCTGACGGATCCCACCCTTCACCTGTTTTACATATACCTACCCTTCCTAATTGGTTTTCTACACTGCTGTGCCCACCTTTGAGTGGTACCTTTGCTTTAGCCTTTCTTTGCTTACTCGTAAGCCAATCAGCATGCTCTCCCCTATTTTGAGCCCATAAAGGCCCCACTCAGCCACACTGGCAAAGAAACCACCTGACTGCAGGGGTGAGGGACCACACTCTACGTCCCCTGTCTGCTGAGAGCTGTTGCATCACTCAATAAAATTATTCTCTGCCCTGCTCACTCTTCAATTGTCAGTGTTTCCTCATTATACTTGGATGCAGGACGAGAACATGGGTACACGCTACAACACAGGTGGGACAAGTGGGCAGGGTGCCTCCAGTGGCAGGCTCAGGGTTGAGCAAGGCCCAGGTGGAGGATGTCACCAGCTGTGGAGGTCCCCGGTTGGCAAAGTGGCCAAGAAAAGTCCTGCATCACTTTCCCATATCTGTACCTGGTGTCTCCATCCAGAATGCCTTCCTTATTCATTTCTGCCTAATGAAATTTCAGTCACTCCACCAGATGATGTAAAAATTTCACTTGTGGCTGGGCACGGTGGCTCACGCCTGTAATCCCAGCACTTTGGGAGGCCAAGGCGGGCAGATCACGAGGTCAGGAGATTGAGACCATCCTGGCTAACACGGTGAAACCCCGCCTCTACTGAAAATACAAAAAATTTAGCCAGGCATGGTGGCGGGTGCCTGTAATCCCAGCTACTCGGGAGGCTGAGGCAGGAGAATGGCATGAACCTGGGAGGCGGAACTTGCAGTGAGCCGAGATCGTGCCTCTGCACTCCAGCCTGGGCAACAGAGCATGACTCCATCTCAAAAAAAAAAAAAAAAATTTCACTTGCTTATTTAAGCCATTTATTATATTTCTAAGATTAGAAATGTCTATCACCTCTGAATTCTGTATTCTCCACCTAAATTGCTACCTCTAAAGTTCTGAAAAACACTTTTTCTTCAAATGTTTTCCTTCTAATCTTCTTCAACCATCCAAATATTCCACACCATTTCTAAAAAACGTTAGACCTCAGAATTATGAGTCTGTTTTAGATACAATGTCTATTTACTCCTAAAATACTTTTTTTGTAAATTAAGTATTTATTGATGATTCTTGGGTGTTTCTCGGAGAGGGGGATATGGGAGGGTCACAGGATAATAGTGGAGAGAAGGTCGGGAGATAAACACATGAACAAAGGTCTCTGGTTTTCCTAGGCAGAGGTCCCTGCGGCCTTCTGCAGTGTTTGTGCCCCTGGGTACTTGAGATTAGGGAGTGGTGATGACTCTTAAAGAGCATGCTGCCTTCAAGCATCTGTTTAACAAAGCACATCTTGCACCGCCCTTAATCCATTTAACCCTGAGTTGACACAGCACATGTTTCAGAGAGCAGGGGGCTGGGGGAAAGGCCATAGATCAACAGCATCCCAAGGCAGAAGAATTTCTCCTAGTCAGAACAAAATGGAGTCTCCTATGCCCACCTCTTTCTACACAGACACAGCAACAATCTGATCTCTCCTTCCTTTCCCCACACTTCCCCCCCTTCTTTTCAACAAAACCGCCATCGTCCTCATGGCCCGCTCCCGATGGCCGCTGTCTCTTTGGAGCTGTTGGGTACACCTCCTAGACAGGGCGGCCGGGCAGAGGCGCTCCTCACCTCCCAGACGATGGGTGGCCGGGCAGAGGCGCTCCTCACCTCCCAGATGATGGGTGGCCGGGCAGAGGCGCTCCTCACATCCCAGACAATGGGTGGCCGGGCAGAGGTGCTCCTCACCTCCCAGACGGGGTGGCCGGGCAGAGGCGCTCCTCACTTCTCAGATGGGGCGGCCGGGCAGAGGCGCTCCTCACATCCCAGACGGGGCGGCCGGGCAGAGGTCCTCCTCACTTCCCAGACGGGGCGGCCAGGCAGAGGTGCTCCTCACATCCCAGACGGGGCGGCCAGGCAGAGGCGCCCCTCACTTCCTCCCAGACGGGGTGGCAGCCAGGCAGAGGCGCTCCTCACCTCCCAGACGGGGCGGCCGGGCAGAGGCGCTCCTCACCTCCCAGACGGGGCGGCCGGGCAGAGGCGCTCCTCACCTCCCAGACGGGGCGGCCGGGCAGAGGCGCTCCTCACTTCCCAGACGATGGGTGGCCGGGCAGAGGTGCTCCTCACTTCCCAGACGGGGTGGCAGCTGGGCAGAGGCACTCCTCACTTCCTCCCAGACAGGGCGGCCGGGCAGAGGCGCTCCTCACTTCCTCCCAGACGGGGTGGCGGCCGGGCAGAGGAGCTCCTCACCTCCCAGACGGGGCGGCCGGGCAGAGGTGCTCCTCACTTCCCAGATGGGGTGGCGGCCGGGCAGAGGCACTCCTCACTTCCCAGACGGGGCGGCCGGGCAGAGGCGCTCCTCACTTCCCAGACAGGGCGGATGGGCAGAGGCGCTCCTCATTTCCTCCCAGATGAGGTGGCGGCCAGGCAGAGGCGCTCCTCACCTCCCAGATGGGGCGGCCAGGCAGAGGTGCTCCTCATCTCCCAGACGGGGCGGCCGGACAGAGGTGCTCCTCACTTCCTCCCAGACGGGGTGGTGGCCGGGCAGAGGCGCTCCTCACCTCCCAGACGGGGCGACCAGGCAGAGGCGCTCCTCACTTCCCAGACGGGGTGGCCAGGCGGAGGCGCTCCTCACTTCCCAGACGGGGCGACCGGGCAGAGGCGCTCCTCACTTCTCAGACGGGGGCGACCGGGCAGAGGCGCTCCTCACATCCCAGACAATGGGCGGCCGGGCAGAGACGCTCCTAACTTCCTATACGGAATGGCGGCCGGGCAGAGGTGCTCCTCACTTCCCAGACGGGGCGGCCGGGTGGAGGGTCTCCTCATATCCCAGACGATGGGCAGCCAGGCAGAGATGCTCCTCACTTCCTAGACGGGGTGGCGGCGGGGCACAGGCTGTAATCTTAGCACTTTAGGAGGCCAAGGCAGGTGGCTGGGAGGTGGAGGTTGTAGGGAGCCGAGATCACGCCACTGCACTCCAGCCTGAGCAACATTGAGCATTGAGTGAGCAAGACTCTGTCTGCAATCCCAGCACCTCGGGAGGCCGAGGTGGGCAGATCACTCCAGGCCAGGAGCTGGAGACCAGCCCGGTCAACATGGCAAAACCCCGTCTCCACCAAAAACACAAAAACCAGTCAGGCGTGGCGGTGTGCGCCTGCAATCCCAGGCACGCGGCAGGCCGAGGCAGGAGAATCACAGGAGCCCGAGGCAGGGAGGTTGCAGTGAGCCGAGATCAGGGCAGTACAGTCCAGCTTCGGCAACAGAGGGAGACCGAAAAAAGAAGGAGAGGGAGACCGAAGAAAGGAGAGGGAGAGGGAGAGGGAGAGCCTAAAATACTTTAATTTGTATTTTTAAGCACAAAAATTCACTTAAATAACCAGAGTGCAATGATCAAAGTCAAGAAATTAACATTAAGACAATACTATTCTGTAATTACAGATCTTACTCCTTTTTTTTTTTTTTTTTTTTTTTTTTTCCAGTTATCCCCATAATGAATTTTGGGTGAAAGAAAATCCAAGCTTATGGGTTGTGTTTCATTGTTTCAGGATTCTCCTTTCTCCTCCCCTTTCTTTTCTTGACAGAGCTTCCCTATGTTACCAGGCTGGAGTGCAGTGGTTATTCACTGGCATGTTAATACTGGACTGAGGCCTCAAACCCCTGGCCTCAGAGGATCCCCCCTTGGCCTCCCAAATAGCTGGGGTTACAGTCATGTGTCACCAGGTCTGGCTATTTCAGGGTACTTTCTTTTTTTTCCTTTTTTTTTGAGACAGAGTCTCACTCTGTCACCCAGGCTGGATGAAGTGCAGTGGTGCGATCTTGGCTCACTGCAATCTCCGCCTCCTGGGTTCAAGCAATTCTCTTGCCTCAGCCTCCTGAGTAACTGGGATTACAGGCATGCACTACCACACCTGGCTAATTTTTGTATTTTTAGTAGAGATGATGTTTCGCCGTGTTGGCCAGGCTGGTCTCGAACTCCTGACCTCAAGTGATCCACCCATGTCGGCCTCCCAAAGTGCTGGGATTACAGGCATGAGCCACCACGCCCGGCCTATTTCAGGGTACTTTCAAAAGCAGGTTCCAACAGTCCCAAGAACCTTTATAGACTTTCCCTATATTTTCTTAACAATTCTTTTCCTTTATTAATGGTGCAGTCACACCTATCTTTTATCCATTTTTGTTCTTCCTCCATTCCTGAAGCTTCCAGTTTCCTGCTGTTATCACTTTTCTTCTGTTTGAATAATTTCTTTAAGCATTTTCAAAAGAGAAGTTCTCCTGACAATGGATTCTCTTAGTTTTCTCTCATTTGAGAAAGTCTTGATTTTTTATTCCTGAAAGATATTTTCAGTAGATAGAGAATTCTGGATTGACAATCCTTCCTCCCAACTCAACCCTCACCCCTAACACTTTAAAGATGTTGTATAACTTTCTTTTGCCTCTGTGGTTTCTGTTGAGAAATCAGCAGTCATTCAAACTGTACCCTTGTATATACAGTGTTGTTTTTCTGTGACCACTTTTAATATTTTATCATCTTGATTTTTGGTAGTTTGATTATGATGTATTCAGGCATGGTTTTCTCTATCTTTATCTTGTTTAGGGCTCATTAAGCTTCTTGAATATGTAAACTTATGTCTTCACCAAACTTGAGGCTTTTCAGTCTTTATTTCTTTCCTTTCTTCTTCTTTTTATTTTTATTTTTTGAGACAGGGTCTCATTCTGTCACCCAGACTGGAGTGCAGTGGCATGATCTCAGCTCACTGCAGCCTCGACCTCCCAGGCTGAAGCAACCCTCCCACCTTGGCGTCCAGAGTAGCTGGAACTACAGATGCATGCCTCCATGCCTGGCTAATTTTTTTGTATTTGTAGAGACAGGGCCTTGCCATGTTGCTCAGTTGGTCTTAAATTCCTGAGCTCAAGCGATCCACCCACCTTGGCCTCCCAAAGTGCTGGGACTTTTTTCCCATACCAGTCTTTTTCTCCACTCCTTCATGGACTCTGATAACATAAATGTTAGACCTTCTGATACTGTCACACAGATCCCTGAGGCAAGATCTTCTTCTTAAAATACTTTTTCTTCAGGTTGGGTTTCCACTGACTTGCTTTCAAGTTCACTGATTTTTTTCCTGTTCCATATCCATTCAGCAATTGAGTCCTTTTGGTAGTTTTTAAATTTAAATATTATAGTTTTTAGTTCTAAAATTTCCATTTTGTCCTTTTTAAGTAGCTTCTAGATCTGTGCTTATAATTGATCATTTTCTACTTATTTCAAAAGTATTTACCTGTATTGCATGGAGCATGGTTATAATAGCTAGTTTAGAATATTTGATAATTGCATTTGTGGTCCTTTGTTGATGTCTTTTCTCTTCAGAATTGATTACATTGTCTTGGTTGTTGATACAGTGAATAATATCAGATTGTATTCTGGTGAATAATGGTGAATAATATCAGATTGTATCCTGGTAAATATGGTGAATAATATCGGATTGTATCCTGGACATTTTTGATGTTATGTTAGGAGATTCTGGTTCTTGTTTAAAAGTCATCTGGAAAATGCTGATTATTTATTTGTTTGTTTTTAGCAGTCAATCACACTGGTTGAGTTCAGGTCACAAGTTATGCCTCACCTTCTGTGGGTGGTGGTTTCAATGTCAGTTCAGTTTTCCAAGCTGTTGCTATGCTATTTGTGTCTTCCTGGTTGGTACCTGTGCCACTCAGGAGCTGCTCTGAAACTAGAGGATGTTTACTTTGTAGTTTTATTTCAAAGGCTTTGCTGTTTTCTTTAGGTGTGCCCTGGTCATATGCAGCTTCTTCCTGGTGTTAGTTTATATAAAGAATCAGGACTCCCTTTCTCCAGCCCTCTTCTCATAGAGATGTCCCCCCATGCTTTCCACTCTTAGAGGTCCTTTCCCTTGTTCTCTGGAAAGAAAGTGGAGCTTCTATGAGAATTTTAGCCCTCTGTGCTATTGTGCTGTTCCCCAGAACCAGGGCTGCTCTTGGGCCAAAGAGGTGAGAAAAGAGAGAAAAAAATAACAGGGATTTTCCTTCACCTTCCTCATGTGACAGATGCTTCTTTTCCTAGTTTCTTTATCTAGTGGGTTGAATTTTTCTCTCAGGGTTTTAGAGGTTTGCACTGCTGCAATGGCCACCCACCACTGTAGTAGTGCAGAGCCATTATTGGGGCTGGCCTTAGAGCTGGGCCGGAACAGGAGAGAGAGAGAGAGAGAGAGAATGTTAATGTGACATCAACATTTGACAATGACTCATTAATTGATTTTTATCAAATCCTTATTCCTTCCCATGCCTCACAGGCAGCACATGTCATTATATGAATAAGCAAAAATGAGTTGTTGCTTTCATGGGATGATTTGGGAAAGACTAATTCTGGTTTTCAATTCCTTTGGATCTTGAAAGCCTTTGAAATATTTAAGACAATGATTACAGTTCAAACAGCCAAAAGGAGGATAATCAGACTAGAAACTAAAAAGTTACAGAAATATGTTCTTTGGAGAAGTAGAGGTGAGAGGAAGAGCATTAAAAGTCAGAAAACTGGGCTCAACAAGGAAGGTGGAGAAGGAACAAAAACAAAGACAGCCACATATTATTATATGTATTATTAAAATTCTGGCAGCATTAATCAGTCCTGGCACCCATCATGCACCCTGGCTTTGTCACTACTGACAGTGTCACTGCTACCCTTCAGGATCCGCTGTCTTTAAGCCTTGTCCATCACACAAATTCTGCCAATTTTTTCTCTTCGGTGTCTCTTGAATTGGTTTTGTCATGTTTTTTCTCCAGCCATCACCCCTCTGATGCCGAATGCACCCATTTTACCTGAAATTCTTCAATTAAGTTACAAAAAGTTACTCCTGAAATGACGGTCACTCTAAAGTGGAAAAGTTCAGAGCCCTGTGGAAAAAAGCACACCCAGTCATTAGCAGCATCAACATGTACATTCCTTTAAGTATTAATAAAAATATACCCTGGGGCCACTGTCCCTATAGATGCTGCATGAAAAGATTCCCATCCTCTTCCTTAGGCTCTCGGACATACACATCATGCATCAAAATAAAAAGATGGATTGAAGTGGAGGGATTCAATAGCTGATACTTTTTTTTTTTTTTTAGAATGAGGAGACAAAAACTAATAACTAAACCTGGCCTTGATAAGTACTTTGGGCTAATCCTCGTATTTGTGGCTTCAATATGTTCCCTAATTCTGATTGGTTTTCACAATTATCTGTATTATACCAACTTCATGTATTTTTATGGGCAGCTGGAACCAGAAAACGTGCTCGTGCATATCCAGGTGAATAATACTGAGCCCATTTCTTCCCTTTCACTTTCGGAAACACTCTTTCTTCTCCACTTTGCTAGATAACATGGCTTGCCTATCTGCTCAAAACTTTGGAAATAATAACACCAAGGGAAATGGAGAAAAAATAAACCCTCTTCATATACTTTAAAGGTATATACTTTAAAGATGTTATTCCCACCATTCCTGGTTACCTATACTTTAGAATTAAAACCAATCTTAGTTTAGACGTACATGTTTTATCTAAACTCAACACAGTAAAAACAACAATGCCATCATTACCTTTATGCTTAAGTTGAGACCTGAAGGATTATACACTGCAGCACCAATAATTGGTTCTACTAATTGTTTCATTTTTTTAATATTTTCTGGCACCGTGTGTTCTAAAAATACATAAAACATATTTTAAGCACAGTTATTTTCTCATTTTGTATTAGGTTGGTGCAAAAGTAATTGCTGTTTTTGCCATTACTTTTAATTTACTATTTCATTTGCAATTACTAATATAAAATTTGTTATGCACATTAAGGTACAATGAAAGATTTCACTCCATAACATGACCAAGTTATCCCATACTTTTAGTTCTGCTTGACTTTGTAGACGATGTATTTAGGGAGTTAGGCCCAATATCTCACACTGCCTTCAAGGGCATCCTCAAGAAGTTCAAGACTTCTGATCAGCTTCACGCTGACCTTTTCCTTCCAGCCCCATATGCTCAGGATCAGTCCTGACCTGCACGTGCTTCGTGTTTTTGGCAGTAAGGTCATCTCAGGACCTCCTTAGTGATAGGTAAACGATTTATAATAAGGTGGCAGTAAAGTTTTACAATGGGATTACTTGACTATTTTCCTGCCTTTCTTGTCATCCTTTCTAAAACGAGATAGGTAGTGCAGGGGTTACACGTTGCAGTGGTATAAAGGTACACAGAATCTAAAGGAAAAGAAACAGCTGTGATTGTAATTTCCAATTTCCATAGTGTAAATACTCTCACCCTGGCTAATTTCAAGCTACCAATGGTTTAACATCTAGCTTGTAAAATGTTTAAATATTTAATGATCAGGACTCTAAAACTGGTAAGAACAGTGTCCAGCACACCACAGAAAATGGGGATGTCAGTTAATGCAAAATATTTAGTAGCTTTATTTTGCTGGATTTTTCATTTCAAAAATGCATATATTTTGGCCAGAGCAAGACTCACTGAATACCAAATGCCTGGATATTTAGTAACATATTAATGGCCGACCAAAATTTCTGTTTAGTTAATTATTTCTATCTACCTACGTATCTCCTTGGAGTATTCATACGTGAACACAAAATGTGCAACAAAAAGTTACATATTTGAGGTAAAGTGAATAGGGGTAAACATCTTATTTAAAATATTTCTGCATCTTTTCAATTATTTTACCATAAAACCTTTAAGAAACCTTTAAGAAACTCGTATAATTAGAAGACAGATCCTAAAGATTATCTGGCCACACCTTTTACAACCTTCTCTGTCACACTGAATGGGCAGGGAAAGGAGATGCCAGGCCACCAAGCAGCACAATTTCAGACAGTCATTGTTGCTATTGATCCACAAAATGACCTTCAATTTTTTTTGCAGTGTAAATTATTCAAAAATGCTTTTACCCTAGAATCCAGGCCACTGGGAGTGATGATGAAATAAGTAGGAAATAATAGAAGTAAACAGCAATATGCCAACTGATCCAAATCCATTTGCAAGAACTCCTGGTTCTCTTTTGTGTGAACAGGCTTTGAAAACCATTGATCTTTGTAAACCAGTAACAATATTACTTATCAGATAAAATAATTACAGATGAAAGCAAACCCTACTCAGTTTCCAGTTTTGCCTCATGTTCACTTCAGTCACAGTAACCAGATATGGAGATTGCAATGGGACACGTCCATCCTCGTTGATAATTTCCAAAGAAACTGGATATTGTGTAATTGGAAACTTAAAGCGAGGAACCTAAAATACAAATTCCAAGAATGAATGTAAACTTGGAAAAGTCAATAGTCACTTCATTTCCTGGTAAAAAACGAAAAGATATATTGCCAATAGTTTGGCTGTTCAATGAAATGTGCTCCTGAGGGGTTTCTGCCTTTTCAGTCATGAAAATGTCTTAGAGCAGAATCAATGTGAACTCCAAAGGCAGTATATACATTGTGGTAACAAAATTCATCACTTCTATAGGCCCTTTTCACAGGAATTTACTATGATGTCACTCAAAACTTTTTTTTGGCTAAATCATATCCCAGGAGGCCGTGCATAGATTGCTCACCCTCCTTTTGCCACTCTTTCAGCCAGTCAGTCTTGCAGGCACAATCTGTAAACTTGGGCTCTGGCGTCAGAGCTCAAAGCCAGCCCCAATGCATGTTAATAATGCGATCTTTGACAAATTGCCTGACTTCTCTGTGGCTTGAATTAAATGAGATAAATCACGGAGAAGGCTTAGAGTAGCATTTAGTAGATAGTAAGTGCTCATGAAACATTATTTTGATTCAGCAAGGGGGTATATAAAAACAGCCCTCATAATTTACAGAATGCTGGCTAGACACAATGGCTCACGCTTATAATACCAGCACTTTGGGAGGCCGAGGCGGGCAGATCACTCGAGGTCAGGAGTTTGAGACCAGTCTGGCCAACATGGTGAAACCCCATCTCTACTGAAAATACAAAAATTAGCTGGGCATAGTGGTGGGCGCCTATAGTCCCAGCTACTTGAGAGGCTGAGGCAGGAGAATCACTTAAACCCAGGAGGCGGAGGTTGCGGTGAGCTGAGATGACGCCATTACACTCCGACCTGGGCGACAGCGAGACTCGGTCTCAAAAAAAGTAAAAACGAAAATAAAATAATAATAATTTACAGAATGCTGACTCTACACCAACATATTGTATATATATATAAAATATATATATCTTATATATAGTCTCTAGATGTCTTTTTTTTTTTTTTTTTTTTTGAGATGGAGTCTTGCTCTGTCACCCAGGCTAGAGTGCAGTGGCACTATCTCGGCTCACTGCAGGCTCCACCTCCCAGGTTCAAGCCATTCTCCTGCCTTAGCCTCCCCAGTAGCTGGGACTACAGGCGCCCACCACCACGCCCGGCTAATTTTTTTGTACTTTTAGTAGAGACAGGGTTTCACCGTGTTAGCCAGGATGGTCTCGATCTCCTGACCTCATGATCCGCCTGCCTCGGTCTCCCAAAGTGCTGGAATTACAGGCATGAGCCACTGAGCCCGGCTTCTAGATGTCTTACATATGTATAGTCTGTGTAATAACAGTTTCTCAATATACAGTGTTACAAGAACTTTGAAATTGATCTGTTTGACAGATATAGCAACTGCATATTTGTTTTTTTCTTTTTTTTGAGACGGAATCTTGCTATGTCACCCAGGCTGGAGTGCAGTGGTGCGATCTCTGCTTACTGCAACCTCTGCCTCCCAGGTTTAAGCAATTCTGTCTCAGCCTCCTGAGTAGCTGGGACTACAGGTGCAAGCCACCATGCCCGGCTAATTTTTGTATTTTTAGTAGAGATTGGGTTTCACCATATTGGTCAGACTGGTTTCGAACTCCTGACCTCAGGTGATCCACCCGCGTTGGCCTCCCAAAGTGCTGGGATTACAGGCGTGAGCCACCGCACCCGGCCCCAACTGCATATTTGACTCTTCTAATGCAAATTTTGATACTAACAGAATAAAATATTATTTGACACAGAAGCCTTCTCTTAACCAACATATTACACCGTCTTTCATTTGTGACTGTCAGCAGGCTGAGCTTGATTACAATGACTTTGCCTTCTATATTCCAAGAACCTGATACTAGATACTCAAAGTTATTTTAAATGAATCAATATTTACCATAACCTGGTATATGTTTTACAGACTACAAGTTGCTTTTGTATATATAGGGGTGTGTGTGGGTGTGGGCGTGTGTGTCTTTATACAAATGCTGTGGAATGGACAAGGTAGTGCAGGTATTATTGTTTTATTTTACCGATGAGGTTTATTAACTTGCAAGGTACATTTAAATCCGGATCTTTCTAGCTCGGTGTCATATTTAGCTCTGCATTATAATAAGACATTATTTCTATGTCTTAGTTTTCATGTTTAACCTAAAGGCACATTTCAAAATCTTGTTAATAAGAAAGTATCCTGTCTTCAGGTAATTAGAAATGATCTTACTTTTTCCCTGCAATCCGAGAAAGCAACAGCATGTGAAAACTTCTGATCCTTTGTGCAGTTACACTCCTCCCGAGTGGAAACATTAGCACACTGTTTGAATTTACCAGTTTTCTGCAAATAGAAGTAACAGATGTTGACTTGTTTTTCTGCGTTGCAGGATTTCTGCAAACTGATAAATATCTAATAAATATTTATTCCCTGAAGAAGTGAAGTTCCTGAGAAGTTAAAAGGGGAAAGCAATTCATTAATAATAAAGTAAGAATAGAAGTACAGTATTTCTGAATTTTAGTTGCCCCCTTGCTTGGTAATTTGAACCCAAGTATTACTCAGCCGCTTGCCGTTCACCTCGTGCAGTTGCATGGGACCTAGAAAGCCTGTGTCATTCTGAATTCTGCATCCCAGGACTACCAAACTAACTGCTCTTGGCCCCTGCCATTGCAGGGATCCAGACGGAAACATAAAATGAGTGGACTTGATAACATGGGGCTGCAGGCTCTCCAAACCTACTATTTCATACTTGTCTTTCTTCATAGCATATGTTGATATTTTAAATCTCCACTATATCTGCCCATTTGTCATTCATTTATACTTGCTCTCTCTTGCCATTCATTTATTTTATTATTATTATTTTTAGAGATAGTGTCTTGCTGTGTTGCCCAGGCTTTAGTGCAAGGGCTCAATCATAGCTCACTGTAGTCTTGAACTCCTGGACTCAAGCAATCCTCCCATCTCATCCTCCCTAGTATTATAGTTAGGACTACGGGCACACACCACCACACTTGGCTGATTGAAAAAAAATTTTTTTGGTAGAGAGTCTATCCTGACTATGCAATAGAAAAGAAAAACCCATTTTCTGGGGAGAAATTCAAGCCAGTTGCAGAAATTTGCAAGTAGCAAGGAGCCTACTGTTAATCCTCAAGACTATGGTGAAAATGTCTCCAGACCATGTCAGACCTTCATGGCAGCCCCTCCCATCACAGGCCCAAAGGCCCAGGAGGAAAAAGTGGTTTTGTGGGCCAGGCACAGGGTCCCCATGCTGTGTGTAGCCTAGGGACTCAGTGCCCTGTGTCCCAGCTGCTCCAGCTGTGGCTGAAAGGGGCCAACGTACAGCTCAGGCTGTGGCTTCAGAGGGTGGAAGTCCCAAGCCTTGACAGCTTCCACGTGGTGTTGAGCCTGTGGGTGCACAGAAGTCAAGAATTGAGGTTTGGGAACCTCTGCCTAGATTTCAGATGTATGGAAACACCTGGATGCCCAGGCAAAAGTTTTCTGCAGGGGTGGGGCCTTCATGGAGAACCTCTGCTAGGGCAGTGCAGCAGGGAAATGTGGGGTGGGAACTCCCACACAGAGTCCCTACTGGGGCACTGCCTAGTGGAGCTGTGAGAAGAGGGCCACTGTCCTACAGACCCCAGAATGGCAAATCCACTGACAGCTTGCACCGGGTGCCTGGAAAAGCTGCAGACACTCAACATCAGCCCATGAAAGCAGCCAGGAGGGAGGCTGTACCCTGCAAAGCCACAGGGGTGGAGCTGCCCAAAACCATGGGAACCCACCTGTTGCATCAGCATGACCTGGAGTCAAAGGAGATCATTTTAGAGTTTTAAAACTTGACTGCCCTGCTGGATTTTGGACTTTCATGGGTCCTATAACCCCTTGGTTTTGGCAAATTTCTCCCATTTGGAATGGCTGAATGGGTAAATACAGGTATTTACCCAATACCTGTAACCCTATTGTATCTAGGAAGTAACTAGCTTGTTTTTGATTTTACAGGCTCATAGGTGGAAGGGACTTGCCTTGTCTCACATGAGACTTTGTAATGTGGACTTTTGGGTTAATGCTGAAGTGTTAAGACTTTAGGGAACTGTTGGGAAGGGATGATTGGTTTTAAAATGTGAGGACATGAGATCTGGAGGGGCCAGGGGCAGAATGATATGGTTTGGCTGTGTTCCCATTCAAATCTCAACTTGAATTGCATCTCGCAGGATTCCCACATGTTGTGGAAGGGACCCAGGGGGACGTCATTGAATTATGGGGGCTGGTCTTTCCCATGCTATTCTCGTGATAGTGAATAAGTCTCACAAGATCTGATGGGTTTATCAGGAGTTTCCACTTTTGCTTTCTCCTCATTTTCTCTTGCTGCTGCCATGTAAGAAGTGCCTTTTGCACTATTCACAATAGCAAAGACTTGGAACCAACCTAAATGTCCAACAATGATAGACTGGATTAAGAAAATGTGGCATATATACACCATGGAATACTATGCAGCCATAAAAAATGATGAGTTCATGTCCTTTGCAGGGACATGGATGAAACTGGAAATCATCATTCTCAGCAAACTATCACAAGGACAAAAACCCAAACACCGCATGTTCTCACTCATAGGTGGGAATTAAACAATGAGAACACATGGACACAGGAAGGGGAACATCACACACCGGGGACTGTTGTGGGGTGGGGGGAGGGGGGAGGGATAGCATTAGGAGATATACCTAATGCTAAATGACGAGTTAATGGGTGCAGCACAGCAACATGGCACATGTATACATATGTAACAAACCTGCACGTTGTGCATATGTACCCTAAAACTTGAAGTGTAATAATAATAAAAGAAAAAAAAAAGTGCCTTTTGAACTCTGCCATGATTCTGAGGCCTCCCCAGCCATGTGGAACTGTAAGTCCAATTAAACCTCTTTCTTTTGTAAATTGTAAATTCTTTTGTAAACTGCCCAGTCTCGGGTATGTCTTTATCAGCAGTATGAAAATGGACTAATACAATGGGGAGGTCCCAAAAGCTCATTTTTAGCAGGCTGTGAAACCTCATGTCTTGTGAAGAGAAAATAGAGGGGAGGAAGGGAGAAAAAATAAAAAATAAAAAAAAGAACAGTCCTGGAAAAATCAATATAGGCCACATTACTCTGAAGTCCATACATTAGTAGGCAGGTATGAAAGTGGCTTATGTACGTAAATAGGTTGTAGTTATTTTCTTCTGAAGTTTAAGTTGTCTGGCTTCAGTTTGCAGGGTTTTAAGAAAGCACAGCTTAGTTTTCAGTGACTCCAAATAAAGAAAAATGGGGATAAAAAAGAAGGAAAAAAATTGAAAACATTATTTTGAAGACTTGTAGTCAAGAAAAATTAGAATTCAGTCCAAACTATAGAAAATTATAAAAATTGAAAAAAATATTAGGCAAGACTAGGATCTAACAACAGGTCTACTGTAGTTTTGAAACATAATTTTTCCCTCTCCAGTTTCCCATTTTCACTAAAGACAAATCATAGTATGACTGGTATGCTTTATTATACTTGGCCTAATATTTGTATACAGTGTAGCAAGAATAATTATTTTTTACATAGGCTTTTAAATTGGCTTTGATGGAACTTTGTTCCATAGGAGGAATCTCAGATAAGCCTTATTTATTTATTTATTTTTAATTAATTTATTTTTATTTTAATTTTTTAAGTAGAGACAGGGTTTCACCATGTTAGCCAGGATGGTCTCAATCTCCTGACCTTGTGATCCGCCCACCTCGGACTCCCAAAGTGCTGGGATTACAGGCGTGAGCCACTGCACCCAGCCCAGATAAGACTTTTTTAAAGCCGAACCCAGCCATGGATTTGTGCTGTCAAATATCTATGAGTTGTGTGAATTTCCTCTCCTCTTGAGGATCCAAGATAAACCTGGGGCTTCTGTGCCTGTCAGAAAATGATTCTTTACTAAGCACAGGTCAGAAACCCTGTACAGGGACTGTGTACACAAAATATGAGGCCAGTTTCCCAAGGGCTTTATTGGCTCCATAAGTCAAGTTTGCTTTCTTAAAGAAAAGCACATCATTCCAGTCAAAGCCTTGGTAAAATAACCAATTCCTCCAATTGTGTCCTATTGCAAAAGAAAACAGATTCTTACTGCACTTATGCAAATAACTATATTGCTATAAATTAAGAATAGTCACAAATAGTTTCCAAATTCTAGAGAAATCAGGTAGAGGGAAACAAATAGGTTCCAAATTTTGTTCACAGGAGTATACTTTACTCAATTATTAAAAGTTGTAAATAGCTTAAAAGAATTATTTTCTTAACTCTGAAAAACAAAACAAAGTATCAGCAACATTTTAAGCAAAAAGTCAAAAAGATTACTTCCGTTTTCTATTGGTTCAGTTAATTCAGTTAACTCCTATTCTGTTTGATAGTCATGAACATTTCAGCTCTCCATGAGAGTTTCAAAGTTCCTTTATTCCAGTGTCACAATTTCCAAAGTTATCAGAAAACCTGCATTTAAGTGCACCTGTTACAGTCCTATAGCTAATTATAAACCCACCCCCCCTTTTTTTTTTTGAGACAGAGTCTTACTCTGTCACCCAGGCTGGAGTACAGTGGCACGATCTCGGCTCACTGCAAGCTCCGCCTCCTGGGTTCATGCTATTCTCCTGCCTCAGCCTCCCCAGTAGTTGGGACTACAGGTGCCTGTCGCCACGCCCGGCTAATTTTTTGTATTTTTAGTGGAGATGGGGTTTCACCATGTTAGCCAGGATGGTCTCAATCTCCTGACCTTGTGATCCGCCAGCCTTGGCCTCCCAACGTGCTGGGATTACAGGCATGAGCCACCATGCCTGGCCTATAAATCCACCTTTTAAAGAGCATTTAAAACAAGGCAAAACAAGACAATTGTTTGTGGATGAAAAAAAGTTTTAAGGCAGCCATAGTTAAAAGACACAATTGACAAGGAAATTTGTTACCTCTGTGGCACATGATAACTTTAACACAACAATTATGATTATTACTGATAATGTACACTAAGTTATATCAGAATTACAGGAGTTTCCTATAAATTTGTAACAAAATTAGATATGTATACAAATATAGCCCAAAGAAAGCCAAACACAATTTCATATTTGACAATGATTCCTGTATAATTTTTATACCAAAATAAGCCAAGTTATGTCATTTTTGGACTTAAGGAACCTAATGTCTTAAAGGACTAATTAGGTTAGAAAAAGACATAATTTTTTTTTTTTTTGAGATGGAGTCTCGCACTGTCGCCCAGGCTGGAGTGCAGTGTAGCTGGAACTACAGGCGCCTGCCACCATGCCCAGCTAATTTTTTTTTTTGTTGTTGTATTTTTAGTAGAGATGGGGTTTCACTGTGTTAGCCAGGATGGTCTCAATCTCCTGACCTCATGATCTGCCTGCTTTGGCCTCCCAAAGTGCTGGGATTATAGGCATGAGCCACAGTGCCTGGCCAAAAAGATATAATTTATAATTTGATTTTGGAAAGTTTGTCAAATATAAAAGCTTTAAAACATTTGATATTACAAAATAGTATTACAGGTCATTGTAAAGTCATTTATTTAACCAAAGTGATAATTCCAGCATTCCAAAAAAAGCGAAAACCTTCATTATTTGAGTTGAGACTTAATTTTCTAAACAAGAAACCCTAATAAAAACAGCATGAAGCCGATTACATTTGTTTTTCAAAATTCTGTAAACAATCTATAAAATTTAATCTTGATTATAAAATATAACTTCCATAAGCCTTTTATAACCTTTATTAAGAGGTTCTTTAATGCTTCAAGAAAACCTTGTTAATCTGACATAGGGGTCCATATACTGGTTTTGCATCAGTGTGCCTTTGACATTAATAATTAATTTATAGAGAAACTGAACTTAGTGTATCTTTCAAAATTGGCCCTTACAATCTTATGTGCCCACCTCTTCTGCAGTAGTCCCTGGGCCTTGAGCAGTTGAATGGCTTTAATTTCTTGCCCATGTCTCAGGAATGCAGTTTGTTTTAATTGGCATCTTCTTTTTTTTTAATTTTATTATTATTATACTTTAAGTTTTAGGGTACATGTGCACAATGTGCACGTTTGTTACATATGTATACATGTGCCATGTTGGTGTGTTGCAACCATTAACTTGTCATTTAGCATTAGGTATATCTCTTAATGCTATCCCTCCCCACTCCCCCCACCCCTTAATTGGCATCTTCTATGGGGCCTGAAGATGAGGTTTAATTGCTGTCAGTGTTTAAGATTTAGCAGCACTTGGTGCCCTTTTAGACCCAGAAGTTAAGGCCCTCTAACTCAATGTTACAAGGACTTTAAAAGCACATACAGGAAGATACATGGATGTAATAACATTAATTAAAAAATGTTTTATCTCAGTTTTTTTCCCTAAGCAAATCAAAATTTAATAATAATATGACAACTTGATTATATAAAAGTTTTTGTTTTTCTTTAAATATATAAATCCTCTTATTGTGACTTACACTGACTATTCATGACATGGCCAGACTTTCTGATTTGTTCTGAAATTCCCTCCTTTTTAAACAACCAGTTATTTTATTTTGGGACAAAATTTACCACACAAGATTCTTTCTTATATACAATTATTTCTCTTTAAGCTTTTTTACCTAAAAAAAAACCTCTTTATTTTTATAACTTTCTTTACATCATTTTTATTCCTGACTCCTTTTACCTTGTTTTATATATAACTTTTAAATAAGCTTTGAATTAGACAAAACTTGTTCACTTTTTTTTTTAAAGGACACACTTTTTTTTCTTTAGCAAGAATGTTTTCCTACAATATATATTTATTGGAAAATACTCAAATAATGAAATATCTATTATTTAATTTAATATAACTTTATATTCTAAATTATGACCAGTTTGTCTACAAGTATTTATCCCATTACATTTACCTAATTGTTTTAATTATTTACCTAGATTATTTATGAAAACTGTGATAGTCATGATTCAAAGTTATGAAACTCATTGCAAAATTATAACTCAGACAGTCAGGAAAGATTTGACTGGCCGGGTGTGGTGGCTCACACCTGTAATCCCAGCACTTTGGGAAGCCAAGGCGGGCGGACCACAAAGTCAGGAGATCGAGACCATCCTGGCTAACATGGTGAAACCCCATCTCTACTAAAAATACAAAAAATTAGCCGGACATGGTGGCGGGCGCTTGTAGCTACTTGGGAGGCTGAGGCAGGAGAATGGCATGAACCTAGGAGGCGGAGCTTGCAGTGAGCTGAGATTGTGCCACTGCACTCCAGCCTGGGCGACAGAGCAAAAAAAAAAAAAAAGACAGTTTATTTTTATTTTGCCAAGGTTGAGGATGTGCCCATGACACAGCCTCAGGAAGTCCTGAAAACATGTGCCCAAGGTGGTCAGGGCAAAGCTTGGTTTTATATGTTTAGGGAGACATGAGACATCAATCAATATATGTAAGAAGTACATTGGTTCAGTCTGGAAGGGGAGGACAACTTGAAGCAAAGGCACGAAGACTCAAGTGGGGAGGGAGCTTCCAGGTCACAGAAAGGTGATACACAAATGGTTACATTCTTTTGAGTTTCTGATTAGCCTTTCCAAAGGAGGCAAATCAGATATGAATCTATCTCAGTGAGCAAAGGAGTGACTTTGAATAGAAAAGGAGGCAGGTTTGCCCTAAGCAGTTCCCAGCTTGAGTTTTCCTTAGTGATATTGGGGCCCAAGATACTTTGCCATTGAAAGTGATCTTTTTCCTGAGAAAGTCATGTTGCAAAATGGCACAAGACAATACACATTTTCTCTAATTTTCCGCAGGAATACAAGATAGGAAAATCAGATTACAATATATTTTGTGAGGAAAACATGTTTCTTAAAATTGTGTTTTCAGTTACTCTCCAAACCACACATTTTTAGAGGGTGAGAGCCAAATGTAAATTAAGAAGTGATCTTTATGGCAAGAGAATGAATACATATGGTAAATTTTGGTTGGTGTTTATACAATTTTTGTAGGAAATTGTTTATGAGTGGAGAAACTAAGGCACAGAAGCAACCAAGCTCAGGTTCAAGGTTGAGTTTAACAGTACAGGTAGAAATAGAATCTAGGGATCTGATTCTCACATTAGAGGATAATAATATCTTCCTAAAGGGGAAAAATACAATTTTTTTTGGTAGAGCACATTGATAAATCATTTTTGAAATATATAATATGACTTTCCTTGAAAATCTTTGGCATTTGTGAGAGTCTTTGTAAGCTGAGGTTTTTAGGTATTTTTTCCCAAAAAATATGTAAAGTTAGGGGAGCTAGCTTTAAAGTTAAACAACAAAAAAATTAATCTTAATTTCAAAATGACCTGAGTTCATTTTGCATTTTTATATAAATCAATTGTACAGCTTGAGTACATAAAAGGCCACCAACACTTCATAGAGTTCACACACATGCATTCTACAGTGATATTTATATGACCAGAACTTATTTTACACTTACATAAAGTATAAAATTAAATAAAATGTCTTAGTCAAATTTTTCATAAGCCCAACTACTTGAAGATGTCAAAGTTATTACAGTGGGATGATTAATTCATATATCATACAGTATTAGGTTAGTCCCAAATTCAAGTATTTATAATATTCACCCCATGTGAAAGTTTCTTTGTACTGGCTAAGCTGTGAGCTGTGAAATTTATATTGCTTAGTTTGGTATTTTTCCCTGAGTGTATGTTTTCCATCACAAAACCTCTACCTCACAATTCTGTAATTGTAAGAGCTCAGGTTGGTTTATGTAGTCATAATGCAGTAGTCTAGAATATACCATGTAAAAATTAAAAATAAAATTATTTTCAAGTTTCTTTGTTTTTAACGTGCTCCATGTGCTGTATTATATCAACTTTCAGGTTCTAGAAATCCATTATGACTAGCAATAGTCTTACAAAAGATCAGCAATTAAGCAAGAATGTATGTATACATAGATTAAGAGAGCAAAAATTATTTAGGCACATTCATATTCAAATAATACAAAGAAATCCAAGAGAGTACATAAGAGAGATGGCAGAAGTGTTTAGAAGGAATGTCGGAATGTCAGGGACTAATTTGTAAGGTAACTAGAATGTAAACTCAAAGTGGCTTTGAATATTTTGGTAACAAATATTTGTACAAAAAAAAACCAAACAAAAATAAATACTTATTCCTTATCAGAAATAAAATACAAAACAAGTCTGTCCAAATGTTCAGAAGCTGCATCATAAAAACATTTTTTGAAAAATTTCATGCCTAATAGGTTGCTTCATCCATGTTGTCATCACTGTCTGCGCCAAAATCATTTCCATCTTCAAAGTATGAATTAATGTAGTCATTTCCCTCTTCTTGCTCTGCTTCATCATATCTCTCCTGTTCTGCAGCATCATTGTCATCATCATCATCACCTTCTTTACTTTTCTCTCTGCTTTCTTCTTTCTCTTAATTTTCCTCATCTGATTTTTCATCATCACCTCTCTTTTCCAATTCCTCAATTTTTTTCAACACATCTGCAGTATTAGTGAGTGATGTGCATTTGCCTGCGTCTTTTGCCTTTTTGGGTTTTGGGCCTGCTTTTTTACATTTATTTCTTGGCATCGTCTCTCTTGGAAGTCTTCTCCAATCTGGTATCCATTCTTCCTTGTATACCTTCATGTATCTTTTACTATATCTTTCAATATGTTGTCTTTCTTCATGTGTTTCAATAAAATAAGGCATTCTTTTCATTGTTTCTCTCAACTCCTGTTTCAAAGCCAGCATATATTATTCACCTTCTCCTGTTTTCAGTGGCATCGGTTTATAATCTATACCACGAAATAGTGGGGGTGGTTTCAACACTACATCAGGTAACTTTTTACCTTTGCTAAATCCAACAGCCTCAATATTAAAGGTATAAGCAGCATGTCCTCTTCCTTTATTCCCAGCCATCAGAACTAGTTATACCAGATAAGTGGGCAAATTCTGTTCCCTAAGTCTCAAAGTGTGGGCAAAACTCTGCAGCTGAAATGCCGGCTGGCAAGGAAGGGGTGCAGGCAGAGGATGCCACTGCTCTAGAGCCTAAGAAGCGCACACTGCCCTCAGAAAAGAGGTTTAATTGGCTCACAGTTCCACAGGCTGCACAGGAAGCATGGCAGCATCAGCTTCTGGGGATGCCTCAGGGAACTTACAATCATGGCAAAAGGCAAAAGGGAGTGAGGCAGGAAGAGACAGAGGAGGAGCAGGAGGTAGAGAGAAAAGGGGGAGTTGCTACAGACTTTTAAACAACCAGATCTTGTGAGAACTCTATCATGAGAACAGCACTAGTGGGATGGTGCTAAACCATTCATGAGAGACCGCCCCCATCATACATGAGGCCCCACCTCCAACATTGGGGATTACAATTCGACATGAGATTTGGTGGGGACACAGATCCAAACCATATCACCTTCTTTGGAGAAATGTCTATTCAAGAACTTCATCTATCTTTTTCCTTCTTTCCTTTTTTCCTTTCCTTCCTTCCTTCCTTCCTTCTTTCCTTTTCTTTTCTTTTTTCTTTTCCCTTCCTTCCTTCCTTCCTTCCTTCCTTCCTTCCTTCTTTCTTTCTTTCTTTCTTTCTTTCTTTCTTTCTTTCTTTCTTTCTTTCTTTCTTTCTTTCTTTCTTTCTTTCTTTCTTTCTTTCTTTCTTTCTTTCCTTCTCTCTTTCTTTCTTCTCTCTCTTTCTCTCTTTCTTTCTTTTTTTGGAGTCTCACTCTGTCACCCAGGCTAGACTGCAATGGTCGATCTCAGCTCACTGCAATCTCCACTTCCTGAGCTCAAGTGATTCTCCCGCCTCAGCCTCCTGAGTAGCTGGGACTACAGGCACATGCCTGTCTTTTCTCCAGGAAGATTCAATAGGAAAAAAGAAAGAAATCTCTCTGATTAGACTCCAACCATACCCCACCCTCCATCAAATTGACTGGATAGGCATAATGGAAACCAGAACATGTGGTTTCCAAACAAGAAAAATCCTGTGAGGGATGGGAGGAGGGGAGAGGAAGGATTCAGACAGGGCCCAGACTGAAATTGAGTAACGTCAGTTGCACTCATCTTCACACATCTTCAGGTTGCATGTTCATGGAGTCGTTTAGGAATAAATCCACGGCTTGTGGAGTACTAAAATACTTAGTGGTCTGCTGTATTACATTATGGCTTTCCCCAGCAGCTTGCAAGGCAGCCTCCAAGTCACTGGCAGGATAATTTGGCTGGAACTGCATGCAGGACTGCAGAGATTCCTCTCCACAGTTACAGAAGGGACTGTTCCAGGCCTGATTGTTCCAGGACTGGGTGCACCAGGTCTGAGTGTTCCAGGAGTGGTTGCTCCAGGACTGGATGTTCTGGTCCTGGTTGCTCCAGGTTGAATTGTTCCAGGTCTGGTTGCTCCACATTGGAAAGTTCCCAGTCGTATTCACCAGGCATCCCCGGTGGTAGGAAGAGTAGAGGCTGGGGTAGATAGGTGCTGAGGCCTTCTGAGTCACACCATTGCTATTCTTTGGCCAGTTGTTTTCCTGCCACCTCTTAGATTCCATTCTCTGGTTCTGGAACCAGGTCTTAACCTGTTTGTAGCTGAGGTTCAGGATGTTGGAAAGTTCTTGCATCTGCTAGAGGCTGAAGTATTTCTGTCCCTGAAATCTATCATTGAGTACAAACAGCTGTGTGGAAGAGAACACAGTTCTGGTCTTCTGTTTCTTGAATGGGACCTTGTCTTCCTTTTTTCTGGCACTCTTCTCTGCAGAAGTGGGTTGTTTGCCTTTGGGAGGGGTGGAAGAATCAGGGCTGTCCTAAATAAGCAGATCCATGAAGGAAGGGAGAGACAGTCTCCATGTGAGGCATCTCAGCAGAAGACATTTGCAAGGATGGATAGTTTTCTTCAGGCCCACAAATCACAGGTGTAAGTGAAGAGTCTTTACAGATGGATGCTTTGGAGTAAGGCTGGCTTTGTGAACAAGCTGGATCCACACTCATGTTATTATTGGGGAAGAGGAGGAAAAAATTTAAGAGCTGGACTGGAAAAAAGGTTAAGGTGGCTTTAAGACTTTTTTCTGGAAGATCTTAGAGAAATATGACCTCCAGAAGCGAAAGTATCAAGAAGTTGGGATGAAGTGAGTCGCTGCCACAGTAACCATCATGTTACTTTCTTGCTTAAAACCCTAGATGGCTCTTGATTTCTCTTAGGATAAAATTTGAAATCATTTCCACGGCCGAGGAGATCCTGTAGCATTAGGGCCTGCTGTCCCCAAACTCTCTCGCTGGCTCATTATGTTCCAGGCTGAATGGTCTTTAAGTTTGTCAGAGACACTGAGCCTTTCCCCATGGCCACCCTTTGTATCTGGTGTTGCCTCAGCCTGGAATGCTGTTTGACTCCCTTTCCCCTCCTCTCTGTTACCTCTCTCTCCTCCTCTGTTTGGTTAACCCCTATCCATCTTTCAGTCTTGACTCAGAAGCATTTCCTCTGGGATGTCTTTCCTGACTCACTCATACTCTGTTTTGTGTCTGATCTACTACTGGCCTATCTTAAACTCTTTAAAATGCAGATTTCGGCTGGGCGCTGTGGCTCACGCCTGTAATCCCAGCACTTTGGGAGGCCGAGGCGGGCGGATCACTTGAGGTCAGGAGTTCGAGACCAGCCTGGCCAACATGGTGAAACCCCGTCTCTACTAAAAATACAAAAATTAGCCGGGTGTGGTGGTGGGTGCCTGTAATCCTGGCTGCTTGGGAGGCTGAGGCAGGAGAGTTGCTTGAACCCAGGATGTGGAGGTTGCAGTGACCCAAGATCGCGCCACTGCACTCCAGCCTGGGCGACAGAGCAAGACTCCGTCTCAAACAAACAAACAAACAAATAAAATGCAGATTTCAGGATGGTACCTCATAGTTTCTGATGCGGTAGCTATGAGATTCAGAAAGACGCATTGTAGAAATATTTTTGGGGTGGGTGCAGTGGCTCATGCCTATAATCCCAGCACTTTGAGAAGCCGAGGTGAATGGATCACATGAGGTCAGGAGTTTGAGATCAGCCTGGTTAACATGGCAAAACCCCGTCTCTACTAAAAATGCAAACATTGGCTGTGCGTGGTGGCGCACGCCTGTAATCCCAGCTACTCGGGCCTGAGGCAGGACAATCGCTTGAACCCAGGAGGCGGAGGTTGCAGTGAGCTGAGATCACGCCACTGCACTCCAGCCTGGGTGACAGAGCGAGACTCCGTCTCAAAACTAAACAAAACAAAAAATATTTTCGAATAATTCTGATTCAGGATATGCAGGGCCGTACTGTTCAGAAGCCCTGCACTCGATAATGCTATTTAATTTGTATGTCTTTTTGCTTAAGATATACAAATTCTCACCTATTAGAGTCCATGAAGCTACCATGCTTATCTTGTGCATTGCTGTATCTTCAGAAAATGTCTGGATAGTGCCTGATAACACTAGAAATGCTGAATTTAACACTTGTTGGATGCATAAAAGATGGGGTAGTAACCATTAGGTGTACATACATTCCCTATTTAACTCACAAGAAAATCCTGGGGAAAAAGCCTGGGAAATCAAGCATTTCCATGTAAATATAGTAAAGTCATATTTCAGTAGAGGAGGTGGTTCTATTGACACATCAAGGTTTGTCTTTGGGAGAAACTGGACATGGAGAAGAACTCAGTATCATAGTTAATCATTGCCTGGAGCAGAGCTTCTTAACCTGAAACCCAAGATTTCACAACAAGTCTGTTCACTTCCTAATTGTGTGTGTGTGTGTGTGGTGGGGGGAGGGGGGGTGAATGTGTATTAGTATGTTTCACAATTTTAAAGCATTCTCTAAATCTGTCACTGTTCTGGGCACTGGGGATATAGTAGAGAAGACATAGATAAAAACCTCTACCTTATGAGCTTACCTTCTCATGGGGTCAGAAAGATGAGAAATAAAATAAGTGAGAAAAATAGGTAAAACTGTAGTAAGCGATATGGAGAAAAATAAGGCAGGGAAGGAGGGGAGACAGTGGAGATGGGGGTTATGATTCTAAATAGAGTGGTCAGAGAAGGGCTTACTATGATGGTGACTTTAGGAAAAGCACCTCAAGAGTCAGCCATGTGGTATCAGGCAGAAGAGCATTCCACACAGAGGGATTTTCTGCAACTGTGAAGGCCATGGGGTGGAAATATGCCCAGCATATTGGAGAAACAGCAAAGAGGCCAGCATGGTTAGAGCAGATCAAGCTGGGAAAATCAGGTCAGACATAATGCCAAGGCCAAAGTCCAAGGAGGACTTTATAAACCATTGCAAGAATTTGGTTTTCACTCTGAATAGGATCGGAAGACAGTGGAGAGTTTTGAGCTAAAGAAACACCAGTTTTATGTATTCGTGTACGTGCACACGTGTATGAATGAATATGACTGTCTGTGCATGTGTATGGGCAGGTGGGTGCATTTTTCTGGAGAGATTCCACAGGCGTCCACGTGGTCTCCTTGAGAAGCTGCCGCACGCTGCACTTTTCCTCTGAACCTAATGGCCCCTCCCTTGTCCCCCTCCCTCCCTCCCTCCACCTTTACAGAGGCAGGGTGCTGCTAGGAGTTGGTTATTTCCTAGGCAGAATCTTAGCGGGAGTTTAAATGTGCCTGCATTGGAGCAGGCAGTTTTCTTCCCTCTTGGACATCATTCCATTCACAGAGCTGAAGAGCTGGGGGCTCCTTTCATTTGAGAAAAGATGCTCTCACCCCATCAATGCAATCCAAATGGGAACCAGGGAGAGTCAAGAGGGAAAGAGTCCATTTAGACTTCTTGGCTCCAAAACTGTATTCAGGAATAGCTGTAAGAGGAGGGGCTAAAGTAGAAGGAGGAGGAACAGAGTAGTAATCATGATAATAACAGCTGCACCTTCTCATTTAACACTCACAGCTATATATATAATTTTACTGAATGATTTCCTGAATTCAAATAAGTGCTAGTTTATTTGTAAAAAAGTTATTTACCTTTGACATGTGAAACAGGTTTCTTGGTATGGGTTTGCTAGGATCTGCATGATAAAAATTATCTGTGAGTGGAATAGCAATTCCCATATTAGATGGAGGCCTGTAGTTTATCTGCAAGTGATTAAACAAAGAAAATTATAATTCATTATTATGAAGTCTTTAATTTATAGATCTTGATTTTCTAGAAAACCAATCAAGGCAAAAATTCAATTTTTAGCTACAAGTGTTAAAGTAGTAAATTTATCTCCCCCAACTTTTCTACCCCTCATTTTCTGGAATTTCAACAATTTTAACCAATGGTAATATAACTTGTAAATAAGTGAAAAAACTGCCATAAAGTCAATGTAATAAAGTTTAAACACTTTATCAAAGAGTCTTAGTGATGTATCATAGTTAGTAAATAATTCTTCAAGTTTGGTTATTTGCTTTTTGTCACAAAGAAAATTATAAGTAATAAGTTAGTTGACAAAGAGCAACATTTTATATTTAAAAAGAGTCACAAATTCTGACAAGGCAAAAGTTAAAATTATTACATTGAAATGGGTAGATAATATAGTTGACCCTTGAATAACACAGGGGTTGGGGTGCAGACCTCCTGCACAGTCAAAAATTCACATATAACTTTTGACTACCCCAAAACTTAACCATTAATAGCCTACTGTTGACCGGAAGCCTTACTGGTAATATAAAGTCGATTAATATATATTTTGTATGTAATATGTATTATATGCTGTATTCTTACAATAAAGTGAGCTAGAGAAAAAATGAAAATGCATTTATAGTACTATTCTGTATTTATGGATACTGTAACTTTACATCATCTGTTTACAAGGTGAATTGTCTGTCTGAAATCCAGGGAAACTGCAGCTGAAGAACCTCAATCTACAGTGTGCTTCAAGAAATTCACCTTTTTTTTTTTTGTAATGTCATGACTTTTCTCTGCCTCTTGGGAGTACTTCCAGCATCACTGGTGGCACTTCATATGGGACCCATGGTGTTATTTAAGATTTACAGTATTACACGATGAAAAGTACATTAGAGCCACGAGAGGTCACTTTTTATTGTGATTTGCAATTTACTGGCTAGGTGAACTGCTCACATGCGGATGAATAGCCTCTCAGGGCATTTTAAAGGAATACTGGCAACATTTGAGTTCACCCAAGTAGCACCAGAAGGTGGCTACAAAATTATTACAGCAGTACAGTGTGTACTACAGCTGATCTTATGCACTTATGATTTAATACTGTATCTTTACATTTGCTTACATTTCTCTGGCTCCATGTAGGATCTGTGTTTGTGTGTGTAAGTTTTGATAAATTTTAACTTTTTGTAATAGATTTGTGTATAGTTTATGATAGTAAGTGATAAAATAGACTAGTATCTATATATATTTTATGCATTCATGACATATCCAACTTTTTATTAAATTTTTAGATATTTCTTTTTAAAATTTATGTATTTATTTTTGAGACAGAGTCATGCTCTGTGCTCTGTTGCTCAGGCTGGAGTGCAGTGGCACCATCTCCGCTCATTGCAATCCCTGCTTCCCGGGCTCAGCCTCCCGAGTAGCTGGGATTATAGGCGTGTGCCACCGTGCCAGGCTAATTTTTGTATTTTTTGTAGAGATGGGGTTTCTCCATGTTGGTCAGGCTGGTCTCGATATCCTGACCTCAAGTTATCTGCCCGCCTTGGCCTCCCAAAGTGCTGGGATTACAGGCATGAGCCACCATGCCTGGCTGATTCTTTCTGCATTTCTAAGCTATGAGGTTTGTCTGTGAATTTTTTCAATTGTCACAAAATTCCAAAAAAAAGTCCAATATATTTCTTGAAAAAAATCCGCATGTAAGTGGACCTATGCAGTTCAAACCTATTGTTCAAAGGCTAATTGTATCAGCTTAGGAGAAGTCAATGTAAGGGAAAATAGTTGAATATATCACAAAAGCCAAAGATCACACCAACATATAAAGTGTAAAATGATAATAATAATGACACTAAGTTACCAGGAAAAATAATTATTTCAGAAAGCTTTTACAGCTTAGAAATCATCACATCCTCAAAATGACATGAGGATTAAAAAATAACTGTGAAGTGTTTTGAGCCACTCACAAAACAAATGCTGAAACTGAATGGGTAGACAATCACACAAAAGTCACATAGCATTGCTTCTTAAACCAATATACTTAGATTTTTTTTTTTTACCGGCAAAGTTTTGATGAGGTTAAAACCCTGACTGTCTTTATGAACTCCACTAATCCAGTCTTCAAATGGGATAAATTTGCTAGGAATGTGATGCATAGATCTGAGGTAACTACAGCTGCTTTTCAGTGTTGGTACCATTGTCGTAACAAAGCACTCAGTAGAGGCTGACCACATAATAAATGCCAGTGAAGTTGAACCCTGGAAATAACCAAATAAATGAAGGTTATTTAAAGTAACTGTTATGGACTGAACTGTGTCCAACCAAAAATCACATGTTGAAACCCCAACCTCCAGTATCTCAAAATGTGGCTGTATTTGGAGATAGGGCCTTTAAGGAGGTAATTAAGGTAAAATGAGGTCATTTGGGTGGGCCCCAATCCAATGTCACTGGTGTCATCTTATAAGAAGAGGAGATTAGGATATAGACAACACAGAAGCTGAGGGGCAACCATATGAGGACACAGCAAGAAGATGGCCATATACAAGCCAAGTAGAGGGGCTGCAGAGGAAACCAACCCTGCTGATATCTTGCTCTTGAACTTGTAGCCACTAGAACTGTAAGAAAATAAATTTCCATTGTTTGAGTCACCAAGCCACCAAGTCAGTGGTATTTTGTTGTGGCAGCCATAGCAAACTAATAGAGTGAAGAACATAGAAAACTAAAAAATACAGAAAAAGAAAAGAAATAGAAAAAGACATGACAGAAGTAGAAAAATATTTGACCATAAAGATCTGTTTGAGAATAAATCATAATAGAAAACATATTCTTTTCCAGGAAGAAATATATTCCAATCTAATTGGTTTGGGGAAGCATTTGGAAATAAGCTAGGATCAAGAACCTGAGGACTGGCTGGGCATGGTGGCTCACGCCTGTAATCCCAGCACTTTGGGAGGCTGAGGTGGGTGGATCACCTGAGGTCAGGAGTTCAAGGCCATCTTGGCCAACATCGTGAAACCCCACCTCTACTAAAAGTACAAAAATCAGCCGGACATGGTGGCATATGCCTGTAGTCCCAGCTGCTTGGAGGCTGAGGCAGGAGAATTGCTTGAGCCCGGGAGGTGAAGGTTGCAGTGAGCCAAGATAACACCACTGCACTCCAGACTGGGTGACAGAGCTAGACGTCTCAAAAAAAAAAAAACCCAAAAACAAAACAAAAACAAAAAAAGGAACACGAGGACCCAGTTAATAATACTGTATTATATTCAGTACTTAAGTATTTTTGCTGAATTAGCAGATTATAGCTGCTTTTACCACATTAGGGGAAAGTGAATGCCTATGTGAGGTATTTATTCCACAATGGTAATCATTTTGCTACATATATGTGTCTTATAACAACACATTGTATTCCTTAAATATACACAACAAAATTTATTTAAAAATATTTTTTAAAGACTTATTAAATAAATACCATTATTACATCCAACTCATATCGTTGAGGCTTCCCCATTCACTGATGAGCACCTGAATATTTGGTTTGATGATATAAATAAAATAACTTTGATTGTTTACTGTTTACTCTTTCTTTCTTTTTTTAAGAGACGAGATCGTGCTCTGTCACCCAGGCTGGAGTACAGTGGCACTATTACAGCTTACTTCAGGCTTGAATTCCTGGGCTCAAGCGATCCTCTCACCTCAGCTTCCTGAGTAGCTAGGACTACAGATGTGTGCCACCACACCTAGATTTTGAAATCCGAAATTTACTCTTAGCAATTTTGAAGTGTACAATACTCTATTATTAACTATATTCACGATGCTGTGCAAATAACTAAAAAATTTTTTTTTAAATTTTTTATAACGATGGGGTCTCGCTGTGTTGCCTAGGCTGGTCTCGGACCCCTGGCCTCAAGTGATCCATCTGCTTTGGCCTCCCAAAGTGTTGGGAACAGAGGTATGAGCCACAATAGTTAGCCTGATTGGTGTACATTTTGAAAATAAAATTCACTTAGTAATCACTGTATTTCATAAAGATAGATTTTTATCTAGATTTTTGCTAGATTTTAAAATTACATGCACAGTAAATGTACTTGATCTTTGAACAATATTAAACAGCAATATAATTCAATAAATTCTATTTACAATTTTGAAGTATTTTTGGAACTTTAAAAATGTAGAAATACTAATAACCGTAGTGATATAGTAGGTTCTGGTAGTGGTCATTTTGTCCTGTCCCCATACTCTGTAGCCATTAAGAATAATGTATTTTTATTAATGTGTTTTGTCAAACACATTGACCCTGAATCTAAGCAGAGTTCCACTATTAAAGGAAATACAGAGGTCTAATGGCAAAAGTTAAGATACAAGGAAGCAAATAGAAAAATGTGGAATGTTGGAAATTCTATAGTACAACTGACCCAATTTCTACAATTCAATGGCAGGGGAAGAAAATGGAGTAGTAGCTGCCTTCAAATAAAAGACTTAAAAGATAAACAACCATATACTGTGTGAATCTTGTTTTTATCTCAGTTCAAACAAACTGACTATAATTTTTTTTTAGAAAATTAGGGAAATTTGATTATGAACTACATTTTATACAATATTAAAAAGTATTTTAAACAATTTTAGGGATGATAATGGCTGTTGTCATTATGTGGGAGATAATATACATTTTTTTAGAGATGTATATTGAAGTATGTAGGCGTGAAATCACATGCCTGATGTTTGTTTTAAAATACCTCAGAATACAAACAAAACAAATTAAATAGGGATGATAAAACAAAAGTAGCACAATCTTGACTATTGTTTAATCTGGGTAATGGATGTATGGAAGTTCTACTTTTGCCTATATCTTAAAGTATTCATGATAAAAAAATTTTAGAATATGTAAGAAAAATATTGATTTGAAAGGATTAAAACATACAGTTAAATGGAATGAGCACATCTAAAAGTGTATATACCATGTGTCCTAATTTTAGGGAAAAAATAAGAAAATATTGTAAGTTAATAGTTATTGAGCATTTTCTGGGTGCCAGGCATTGTTTTAGATATGCTATTTGTAGTATTGTTAGAGTAGGCAGAAGTGAGCAGGAAGAAGAGCCCCTGGGAAAGGAACCCTTGGAGATGCTGCCCACTGATTGCAGGCGCTGCCCACTGATTGTCAGCACTGCCAACTGACAGCAAAGAAAAAAAAACAATGGCTACAATGGCAACTTCTGGCCTCATGGACTGGGCTTACCAGGCTTATCAGGCTCTAGCTGTAGATAACTGTGGTAGGGACTCTATCTGATGACAAGCACCGCACTCCTCCAAAATCTTGCCCTAGAGTAGCCTTTTGCTCATTATAATACTAAAAAGCACACCCTGCGTGGAGAATTTAAATGCTAATGAGAAATGTGATGTGTGTACTAGCATGTGCAACCGCAGTGCATGCACCCAAGGGACCACTCGAAACATGCTTGCAAGTAACACCCCCTCATGGCCCTTCATGAATAATCATGTAAGATTCTCATGAAGAAGTTTTCACCAACGCTAGTTGGAGCTGGATCATTCTCTCGAGCAGCCAGCTCTGAGCATATTGTTGCTTTAAATAAACTCCCTTGCCGCACGTCTCTTGGCTGAATTTTTTCCTCCAAGAAGACAAGAACTGAGGACCCCACACCCCTCCTGGTAACATTATCACATTTAATTCTCCATATGAAGTAGGTATATTGTCACCTCCATGTTATAGATGAGGAATCTTAGCCACAATAAAGTAACTTTCCCAAGGTCACACAATACCAGAAGTGAGAGCCAATCCAGGTAGTCTTCTCTAGGGCTCACACTTTTATCCTCTGTTCTGAACCTCTACACTGCCTTTTTAAATACCCAAAATGTTAAAAGTGCTTAGTCATCCTTAAAAGATATGCCTAGGTGCAATGACTCATGCTTGTAATCCTAGCACTTTGGGAGGCCTAGGTGGGTGGATCGCTTGAGCCCAGGGCTTTGAGACCAGCCTGGGCAACATGGTAAAACCCCATCTCTACTAAAAACACAAAAATTAGCCAGGAATGGTGGGCCTGTAGTCCCAGCTACTAGGGAGACTGAGGTGGGAGGACTGCTTGAGCCCAGGAGCCCAGTACTTTGAGAGCAGCCTGGGCAACATGGTAAAACTCCATCTTTACTAAAAACACAAAAATTAGCCAGGCATGGTGGGCCTGTAGTCCCAGCTACTAGGGAGACTGAGGTGGGAGGACTGCTTGAGCCCAGGAGGTCAAGGCTGCAGTGAGCTGTGATCACACCACTGCACTTCAGCCTGGGCATCAGAGAGAGACCCTGCCTCAAAAATAACCAAAACAAAACAAAAGATAGATAGAATTAAGCATATTTTTTTCCTTCTCTTTCATAACTTACATTATAAATTTGCTATAATTATGAATATAATGTGGAATAATTAAATCAATCTAGCTAACATAGCCATCACCTTGAATACTTAATCATTTTGTGGTGAGAACATTTAGAATTTACTCTCTTAGCAATTTTGAAACATACAATACTCTATTATTAACTATATTCACCATACTGTGCAATAGAACTAACAAAACCCCATATTCTTCCTGTCTGAGATCTTGTACCCCAGGGGTCCCCAACCCCCGGACTGAGGACCAGTACCAGTCTGTGGCCTGTTAGGAACCTGGCCTTACAGCAGGACAGCAGGAGGTGAGTGGCAGACAAGCATGTATTACTGCCTGAGCTCCACCTCCTGTCACATCAGTGGCAGCATTAGATTCTCATAGGAGCTCGACCCCTATTGTAAACTGCACATGTGAGGGATCCAGGTTGCACACTCCTTATGAGAATCTAATGCCTGATGATCTGAAGTGGAACAGTTTCATCCTGAAACCATGCCCCTGCATCCCAGTCCATGGAAAAACTGTCCTCCATGAAACTGGTTCCTGGTGCCAAAAAGGTTGGAGACCACTGTTGTACCCCTTGACCATCCTTCTTACCTCCACCTCTGTAACTACCATCTTGTTCTCTGTTTCTATGAGTTCAATTTTTTAGATTTCACATACAAGTGACGATGTGTGGTATTTATCTTTCTGTGTGCCTGGCTTATTTCACTTAGCATAATGTTCCAATTACATCATTTTGTTGCAAATCACAGACTTTCCTTCTTTTAAAAGGCTGAGTAGTATTACATTGTGTATATATTCCTGTACTACATTTTCTTTATCCGTTCATCTCTTAATGAACTTTTAGGTTGACCCCGTAACTTGGCTGTTGTGAATAGTGCTGCAGTAAACACTGGTACACAGACATCTTTTTGACAAACGGATTTGAAATATTTTGGGTAAATACCTAGATGTGAAATTGCTAGATCATACGATAATTCTATTTTTAGTTTTTTGAGGATCATCCATACCGTTTTCCTTTTTTTTTTTTTTTTTTTTTTTTGAGATGGAGTCTCTCTCTCTGTTGCCCAGGCTGGAGTGCAGTGGCACGATCTCGGCTCACTGCAACCTCCGCCTCCCAGGGTCAAGCGATTCTCCTGCCTCAGCCTCCCAAGTAGCTGGGACTACAGGCGCATGCCACCGTGCCTGGCTAATCTTTTATATTTTTAGTAGAGATGGGGTTTCACTGTGTTAGCCAGGATGGTCTCAATCTCCCAACCTCAGGTGATCCGCCCGCCTTGGCCTCCCAAAGTGCTGGGATTGCAGGCGTGAGCCACTGCGCTGCATACCGTTTTCCATAATGACTCTACTAATTTACATTCCCAGCAACAGTGTACAAGGGTTCCCTTTTCTCCACATTCTCACCAAAACTTATCTTTCATCGTTCATCGCTTTGTACCTCATAAATTTATACAATTATAAACTGTTAATTTACAATAAAAAAAAAAAGGAAAAATGCCAAAGAGCACATTTATTCTGTATCTGTATCTAGTCCTTTCCAGTGATTTTTTTGTGGTTCTCATTTACTGAATAAAGTAATGCTAACGAAGGGTTCATGCCCTGGTAATTGTCCACTGCTAAAAAAAAATGACTTGTAAATTTATAATTTGAAAAATGTTTGTTTTTCCTGAAGAATTGAGATATTTCTTCCTCTTAGATGCTAGGAGTTTAGTAAGCTACGTGTGTTTTATTTTTCACCATTTAGTTTTCATTTAGTAGCTCATCTTTATTCTATCACAATTTCAATAAATCAATCATACTAAGTACATATTAAGAACATGGTATGAATAATAAGCCTTTATTTCAACTAACGAATTTCTTATTATTTAAAGTGTTCCGTTTTTTTTTTTTTTTTGAGACAGAGTTTCACTCTTGTTGCCCAGGCTGGAGTGCAATGGCACGATCTCGGTTCCCTGCAACCTCTGCCTCCCAGGTTCAAGTGATTCTCCTGCCTCAGCCTCTTGAGTAGCTGGGATTACAGGCATGGGCCACCATGCCTGGCTAATTTTTTTGTATTTTTAGTAGGGACGGGGTTTCTCCATGTTGGTCAGGCTGGTCTTGAACTGCCAACCTCAGGTGATCCACCCACCTTGGCCTCTCAAAGTACTGGGATTACAGGCGTGAGCCACCATGCCCAGCCTGTGTTCCCTATTTTTAAGCAGTTGAAGAAAGAAATGTAATTAACTGTATACACATATAAAGCTATAAAAAGGAGCCCAAGTTAAACAACAACAAAAAAAGAAATGGCCTCAATTGCTACTGTTTCTTGTTACCTTTTTCTTTAATTTTTAATGGGATATTTGCAAAAACTATAAACTGAACATATTAAGTTGCCAAGATTTCACTGTGTTTTGGTCTGCAAAAGGGTAATTTCATACAGCTCAATATTTTTGTGGTAAAAAAATATGATTCTGAAATGTGCAGTTACCTTTAGTTGCCTCTCAATTTTTCTTTTGTTAAGTTTGATAAATACATAAGTAATTACTAAAAATATTATGTAGGACACAAATCTATTTTTATAAAATTATTACAATGTTTTCTTCAGTGTATTTATCCTTGTAACCTATACTCTTATGTATGTATTTATAAACAGAGATGTTTAAAATGATGCTCATTAAATATTAATAATAGTTGTTTTAGAAAATATTTTCATCAGTAAGAAATGTTTTGTAAATGAAGAAAATCCTACCTGATGTAAAACTTTGCTAGCTGCAGAAATTGTTATTACATAACTGTCAGTATCATCAAAAGTGACTTCAGCTTTAACGTCCAACAAATTAGGGTTTCCAACAAACACAGTCAGTAGTGGTATTTCAAGCATTCGAAAACCTATGGAAACAAGGTTAACAGTTAATATTAGATCATGAAAACTGTAAACTCAATTGAATAATGATTGGCTAATCAGATTTTAGAACATCAACTGAATCTATTCTGAAAGTTGCACAATGGCTGCACATACAGTTAGCAATTTATATAGAGTCAACTTTAATAGTTCTGTTACAGGAAATGGGTCCTGATCCAGACCCCAAGAGAGGATTCTTGAATCTCACACAAGAAAGAATTCAGGGTGAGTCCATAGAGTAAAGTGAAAGCAAGTTTATTAAGAAAGTAGAGGAATAAAAGAATGGCTACTCCATAGATAGAGCTGGTGGTTGCCCACTTTTATGGTTATTTCCTGATGATATGCTAAATAAGGGGTGGATTATTCATGCCTCCCCTTTTTAGACCATATAGAGTAACTTCCTGATGTTGCCATGGCATTTGTAAACTGTCATGGTGCTGGTGGGAGTGCAGCACTGAGGACAACCAGAGGTCACTCTGATTGCTATCTTGGTTTTGGTGGGTTTTGCCCGGCTTCTTTACTGCAATCTGTTTTATCAGCAAGGTCTTCATGACCTGTATCTTGTGCTAACCTCGTATCTCATCCTGTGGCTTAGAATGCCTTCACCATCTGGGAATGCAGCCCAGTAGGTCTCAGCCTCATTTTACCCAGCTCCTATTCAAGATGGAGTTGCTCTGGTTCAAACGCCTCTGACAGTTCTCAGAAAAATTTAACTTTACAAATATTTTCTCAGAGAAACGTTTCCCTCATTCCTCAGCCTGGTTCTCAAATGCTAATCAAGGTCTCCGATAATACTGGCTACACTGAGTTGGTTGACTGAGTAGAAAAACTGAAGGGTACGTGCCCAGTTGAAAGGGCTGCCAGTTAATTGTTGCCAAGAGAAAACTCTTATGCATTTCAAACAAAATATTTCACCAGACCAATTTCTGCCTGCAGGCCACCTGTTTGCAACTTTGCCATACTGAGGACTTCGGTGGAAAAACTGATTTGAAATACCATGTAGTCTAACTGGCATCTTTACCAATCAATAAACCAGAGTTTATAAACAACTGCAGCTGTTTCCCTTAAACCAAAGTGACCTGGCCAGTGCTTCCTAGCCTTTAACTGGAGATTTTGTTGAAATACAGATTGAGCAGGTCTGGAGTGAGGCCTGAGATTCTGCATTTCTAACAAGTGCCCTGGTGATGCTAACACAGGTTCAGGGACCATACCTTCAGTAGATTGGACTAGATTTTTCCACAGAAACAGGCAACTTAGTTGATTTGTTGATTACTATTTGCTTCCATCAAACTGAACACATATAACTGATTGAGCCCTTTAATAAGCAATTCAGTATATTTTAAAGGGAAAATAATTAGAACATTGTGGCGTTGGTGACAGAATATAGAGAGATTACAATGGAACGGATCTTAAAAATTCAGAAATGGTCAGAATAATAGGTAAATTGTATACTAAGATAAAGTTATATTTTGAAATCAGTAGAGAAAGGATGCATTAGTGAATAAATAATATTGGAACAACTAGCTAACCATACATAATATACCAAAATAAAATAGAGGTAACCTAAAAATTAAATAGAAAGTTAAAACCATAAAATTAAAACTTCTAAAATTACTTGAAGAAAATAGGGACAATTAGTCATACAATCAACAAGAAAGGATTTCCAAGGGTTTCAAATAGAAGGAAGGTTTTCAGGACATTTAATCCACAATACTGAGGGAAATAGACGTTCTCAATTTTTTTCAAAACTTCTAATTTTTACTTATATAAATTACTTGGTTCTGTTTTTTCAAATAAGCCTTTTTTAAAAAAATAGCATTTTGTCCTTTCATTATGGTTTACTCTGAGAGTTTTATGCATACTTATTTGATAGTGTCTTTCTGATTTTTCTGTTATCTCAAGTTCCTGGAGTCTAAAATTTTCCTATGCCTGTTGACCCTCTGTTATGGTGGGTCATTTCCTTACATAGTTTTAAAGTTCTTTTCCTCGATTTGTGATCAATGAAGATTGATTTTTCCCTGGAAGTCCATATTACCTGGGTTACGAAAGTATTCCTACAGAGAGTAAATTAAAAAAAAATTTTTAATGTAATAAAATTGTGTGTGTGTGTGTGTGTTTTAATAGAGACAGGGTCTCGCTATGTTGCCCAGGCTGGTCTCAAACTCCTGGGCTCAAGCTATCCTCCTGCCTTGGCCTCCCAAAGTGCTGGGATTAGAGGCATGAGCCACCATGCCTGACCCCTACAGAGAGTTTTGTGCTTCCTTGTGTTGGGGCCCAGATGCTATTATTTCTCAGCTTGGAATTCTGCATCTGAATGCAGAATTCAGTCTCTGAATGTGATACAGTCTTGAAGTTTTGATTTTTTTATGGGAAATTCCTTCTCCCCATTCTATCCCATGCTGCTGCTTTACAAAAACTCTGGTGGACAGAGTTTTCCTAACTCTCTCTTCATGATTTGATGGTCCCAGCTTTCTTTAATGGTCTCCATTCCAACTTCCTTCCACAAAGTAGTAAGGCCCAAAGTCAAACTTTCTGTCAACACTTGGGCATTAAAACCCGTCTCACTGCCTTATGATCAGTATCTGGGCCTCACATCCTTCAGGGAGTCATACATTAGCTAATTTCTTTGGTTTTAAGTTCCCTCTTCATTTCTGGTGACACAATTTTCTTCTTTTTCTTGCCCTTTCTCCCCTACTCCCTCCCTTCCATCTTTCCTTCCTCTCTTCCTATCTCAGTTATTTACTAAAATTTTTGTTTTATTTTTTCCATTGTGCTACTTCGCTAGCATCTTTAACAATTTTTGTATTACTTTTGTAATAAATAAATAGCTGGAAAAATGGGGGAAAGTATAGAATTCTATTTCAAAGCCATTTTTTTGGGGGGCTTAAAATAAATACAGTCATTCTGTGGTACATACAAAGGGTTGGTTCAAGGAGCCCTGTATATACCAAAATCCACATATACTGAAGTCCCTAAGTTGGGCCTGTGGAACCCACATATAGGAAAAGTCAGTGCCTGTGTATATGTGGGTTTCACATCCCGCAAAAACTGTGTTTTCTGTCCGTGTTTGGCTGAAAAATATCTGCGCATAAGAGGACCTGCACAGTTCAAACTGGTGTTGTTCAAGGGTCAACTGTAGCTGAAATAAATATAACCATACCAAAGTAATTAAAAAATTTTCGTTGCAGAGGGCAACAAAAATCTACACTAAAATTCTGTGTCAACTTGGGCTGGTAGCAATCTCATTTTCCTCATTTGTAAAATGAGGATTATAATCTATACTTTCAGGGTTGTTATAAACATTAAATAAAATAATGTATAAAAATATGGCCGAGTGAGGTGGCTCACGCCTGTAATCCCAGCATTTTGGGAGGCTGAGGCAGGTGAATCACTTGAGGTCAGGAGTTTGAGAGCAGCCTGGCCAACATGGCAAAACCCCTTGTCTACTAAAAATACAAAAACTAGCTGGGTGTGGTGTACACTTGTAACCCCAGCTACTTGGGAGTCTGAGGCAGGAGAATCGCTTGAACCCAGGAGGCAGAGGCTACAGTGATCCGAGATTGTGCCACTGCACTCCAGCCTGGATGATGGAGGGGGAGTCTGTCTCACAACTAACTAACTAACTAAATAAATAAATAAAATAATAGTTTAATATAGAGCCCAGTACATAGTAAGTACTCAATAATTAGGCACTAATACTGTTAGTAGTAGAATGCCAACAAGTATGGGAACCAAAGATAAAGTCAGTCAGTATCAAAGAGTATATTTCACATTCAAGAAAAGAAATAACCTTTCCTTTTGATATTTTCCGATCAAAACAAACTTACCTTTTGCATTCCGTATGACCTTAGCTTTTAAAACATAAGAGTTTCCCAGATCAATGTATTTCACAATGTTGAGGGATGGTGAATCATCATGTTGAAACCAATAATTACATGGTTTTGAATATATTTTCCACGTTCGTCCATTCCTTTGCCCAAAGTTGTATAAGAACCATGTGCTCTTTAGAAAGGTCATATTGTTGGGTGCATTTTCAGGCATGGTAGCAATGGCTAATGCATTCTTATTATCTAAAATGCTTGTGATGAGGAAGCTGCTGTACCCAGGAAGCACTACAGTCTTCTCTATATCTGTATCTTCAAACAAGGCCTGAACAACTGGAGATTAAACAGAAGAGACTTGGTATTAAATCAAACATCCGACGTTTGCCAAACAAACTGATGTACATAGCTAACAAATACACTGTTTGAGTTTTTAAACTATCTCTTAAACAGAGAACACATTTGCCAAATTTCAGTCATAATTCAAATTATTTTATAGAAAGTTTATCATAAATAGACCATGCACCTATGCTTTAATGTTTACTGTGAAACTATTGTATAAAATTTTTGGCAGTAAAAAACCATGTAGAGCTAAGTAAAGAAAGCTGATTTTTTTTTTTTTTTTTTTTTTTTTTACTATGGAAATACTAAAAGCCTTAATAACCTAAAATCTTTGTTGTGATTCTACAAGAGAAGGATAATGTAGCCAGTTTCCCCAGTACCTAAAGATGTGCTTATTACACAGAAGATACTCAATAAATATTTGTTGAATGGATGAGTAATTGAGTATTTAAGGAGAATATGAAGATTTAGAAGAAAAGAGTTTCTTGGGCAGGACCTTAAGGAACATCATCATCTAAGGAATGGGAAGGGAAAAAGATCCTCTCAAGGAGACGAAGAAGAAATGATTGGAGAAAATCAGAGAAGACATCAACGAAGCCAAGGAAGGCTGTTGAAATGAGAGGGAAGTAATCATTATCAAAATATTTTTGATAGGTCATGAAACATGTCATCAATACTCTCCTCACTCTAAAAAAAAATAGAAACAGTCAGAAGAGGGCCTCATCATTCCCTTAACTATGCACACATGCTCCAATTTCTCCCAGTTCAAACCAACCAACAAAAATCCTTTCCAATATTCCCTCCAACCACCAGGTAATTTCTCTCTTCCCCTTTATAGTAAAACTTCCTGAAAGAGTTACCTTTATTCACTGTCTCCACTCTCCTCTCATAATTTTTTGAACCCATCCAATCAGACTTTTGTCTACATGACTCCAGCCAACAGCTTTTTGTCAAAGTTCTCAAGGACTTTTTTTTTTTTGATACAGTTTCGCTCTTGTCACCCAAGCTGGAGTGCAATGGCGCAATCATGGCTCACTGCAACCTCCACCTCCTGGGTTCAAACAATTCTCCTGCCTCAGCCTCCCAAGTAGCTGGAATTACAGGCGCCTGCCAGCAGGCCCAGCTAATTTTTGTATTTTTAGTAGAGACGGGGTTTCACCATGTTGGCCAGACTGGTCTCAAACTCCTGACCTCAGTTGATCCACCTGCCTTGGCCTCCCAAAGTGCTGGGATTACAGGCATGAGCCACCACACCCAGCCAAGGTTCCCAAGGACTTTCACACAGATCCACTGGCCAGTTTTCATTCCTTATCTTACCAGACCTATTGGTGTTATGCAACACGGGAGAGGGGCCTCTCCTTCTTGAAACACCTTCCTCACCTGGTTTGACACACTCTCTCTTAGTTCTACTCTGACCAGGCCACCCAATATCCTTTACCAATTCTCCTCTATCTCCCTGAACACTAGATATTGCCCGGGATTAGATCTCAAGCCTCTTCCCTTCTATAACTCCACTCATTTTCCAGGTGTTCTCATTTGGTCTTATAGCATTAACTATCACACATATGCTGAAGTCCTCAAATCTGTGTCTCTAGCCCAGCCATCTTCCCTGAACTCCAGACTTGCATTTCTAAATGCCCATCTTATTTCTCCGCTTGGATGAGTAACAGGCATCTTTAAGTTTAGTATGATCTCTCACTTGATTATTGTAATGGCCTCCTAGCTGACTTCTCTGCTTTCCTCCTTGCCTTCTCTCCATCACCTGCCCAGTCTATTCTCATCACAGCAGCCAAAGTGATCTTGTTGAGAGCTAAGTCAGATCATGTCACTTTCTGCTTAAACCCTCCAGTGGCTTCCCGTTTAATCAGAGTAAAACCTAAACCCTTAGAATAAACTGTATTAACTTTTGCTGTGAATCAATAATCCTTTGAGATAGAAACATCCTATAGAACAGTGATTCAAAATTATTTTGTTAAGGTAAGAAAAATCTGCAGAAACTTCCCATTTTCTTTCATTTCTTCTGATCACTCTTTAAGACAAAATAACCTCATAGGACTAAATAATAGGCACTACTATTGATGAAATATCAATGAAGTTATAGCTATACTTTATTATATTAGAAAAAATAATCTTGGGCAGGGTGTGGTGGCTAATGCCTGTAATCCCAGCACTTTGGGAAGCTGAGGCAGGTGGATCACTCGAGGTCAGGAGTTTGAGACCAGCCTGGCCAACAAGGTGAAACCCCGTCTCTCCTAAAAATACAAAAATTAGGCCAGGTGCCGTGGCTCACGCCTGTAATCCTAGCACTTTGAGAGGCTGAGGTGGGCGGATTGCCTGAGCTCAGGAGTTCAAGAGCAGCCTAGGCAACACGGTGAAACCCCATCTCTACTAAAATACAAAAGAGATTAGCTGGGCGTGGCGGCATGCACCTGTAATCCCAGCTACTCGGGAGGCTGAGGCAGGAGAATTGCTTGAAGCCAGGAGGCGGAGGTTGCAGTGAGCTGAGATTGCGCCACTGTGCTCCAGGCTGGGTGACAGTGCGAGACTCCAAAAAAGCAAAAATTAGCTGGGTGTGGTGGCACATGCCTGTAATCCCAGCTACTCTGGAGGCTGAAGCAGAAGAATCGCTTGAACCTGGGAGGCAGAGGTTGTGGTGAGTCGAGATCGCGTCACTATACTCCAGCCTGGGCAATAGAGAGAGACTCCATTGCCAAAAAAAAAAAAAAAAATTATTTCAGGAACCCAAATATATGTAAACTTTGGTAGGTTGCTAGTTGGACTAAAATTTGAAATCTATTGCTCTATAAATAAGCATTAAAATGCCTTCACAAAAGATAATTTTCATTTTTTTCTAGCCATCAGAGATGTATGATATTATTATACCTACCTTGTGAATCAAGAGTGAGTTTATAGACATTTCCAGCTTTATTAATCAAAAGGGAACTAGACAAACAAGAGCTCTCATTCACTTCTTCTAATCCAAAGGGCTCTTTCATTTCTGCAATAACTGAGGACAAAAATCCTTTAGGAGTCGTATGTTGCAATACCTTTCTTATGTAAGCTCTTCCAGTTTTCCTAAAAACAAATAAAACCATTAAGCAATTTGGATAAAACAGTGTAATGAACCAATTTATGAACAAATAATTTACAAAGAAAGTATACCACAAATAACTAACAAATATTTGATTAACATTTGTTCAACCTCATTAGTAATCAATGAAATGGCAATTATAACAATGGGATACAATTTTTAACCTCTAAAATTAGTGAAGATCTTTAAATGACAGGGTTCAGTAGTGGTGGGAATTGAGTGAAGATAGGCACTCATCCACTACTGATGGGATTGTAAATCAGAACTAGCTTCCTGGAAAGCAATTTGACATTATGCATTAGGAGCATGCTGACATTTTCCCCGCTCTGATTCCATGTCTGTTATTATGGCTGTATCCTAAGGAAAGAACTTGAAACAGAGGGGTGGGGGAGAAAGCTTTCTACACAAATATATTCATTATGGTAAAATTTAGAAATGAGAAATATCAATAAAAAAACTAAGTGAATGATATTACATGATTTACTTAGAGAAAATGCAATGATTAAAAGGGTGTTTAGAAAGAGTTTTTAACAGTGTAGGGAAAATGATCATATTATAATGTCCAAATGAAGAAAGCAAGTTGAAAAATGTTAAAATGCATATAAAAAGGACTAATTGGCAGTTCATCAAAGTGTTAACAGTCATAATTTCAATTATCTTAATATTTTTCTGTCTTTTAGGAAATTTCTATACTGAGCATGTATTAACTTTATAACCAAGAAAACAATTTGTTTCTAAAATGTTAGCCTTGCATATCCACATGCAAAAAATTCAATCTAGACACAGATCTTACAATCATCATAAAAATTAACTCTAGGCCGGGTGCAGTGGCTCACACCTGTAATCCCAGCACTTTGGGAGCTGAGGCAGGTAGATTGGTTGAGCCTAGGAGTTCAAGACCAGCCTAGGCAACATGGTGAAACCCTATCTTTACTAAAAATACAAAAATTAACCAGGTGTGGTGGCACGTGCCTGTAATCCCAGCTACTCAGGAGGCTGAGGCAGTGGGATCACTTGAGCCTGTGAGGTGGAGGTTGCAGTGAGCTGAGATAGTGCCACTGCACTCCAGCGTGGGTGACAGAGCCAGACCCTGTCTCAAAAAAGAAAATAAAGAACTCTAAATGGACCACAGACTTAAATATAAAATGCAAAACTATAAAACTCCTAAGAAGATAACATAGGAGAAAATCTAGATGACCTTGGGTATGGCAATTACTTTTTCCCCTCAATTAAAAAAATTATGTTAAAATATATGCTATGGTTTTAATGCATTCCTCAAAGTTCGTGTGTTGAAAACACAATTTCCAGTGCAAGAGTGTTGAGAGGTGGGACTTTTTTGTTTTTTTTGAGACAGTCTTGCTCTGCTGCCAGCCTGGAGTGCAGTTGCGCCATCTCGGCTCACTGCAACCTGAGAGGTGGGACTTTTAAGGGGTGATTAGACCATGAGGCTCTGCCCTCACGAATGGATGAATGCCATTATTGCAGGAGTGGGTTAATTATTGTGGGAGTGGGTTCCTGATAAACGAATGAATTCAGTCCCTTCCTTCCCCCTGTCTTTCTCTCTTTTGCACATGAGTGTGTCACATGTGTGCTCACATGTGCTCACCCTTCTGCCTTCCACCATGGGATGATGGAGCATGAGGCCCTCACCATATGCGGGCCCCCCAGCCTCGGATTTCCCAACCTCCAGAACTGTAAGAAATAAATTTCTTTTCTTTATACATTACCCAGTCTGTGATATTCTATTATAGCAGCATGAAACAGACTAAGAAGATACACCTAACAAAATTTACCATCTTAATGCAATGACTGTTGAATACAACACCAAAGACACAATCCATGAAAGAGAAAATTGATACATTTCTCTCCAGTTTTCCTAAACCCAAGTAAAACCATTAAGTAATTTGGATAAAACAGGGGATTAAATGAACCAATTTATGAACAAATAGTTTACAAACAAAATATACCACAAACATTTGATTAACATTTGGTCAACCTCATTTGTAATAGAAGAAATCGCAATTATGACAATGGGATACAATTTTTAACCAATTAGTAAAGATTTTTAAATGACAGTGTTAAGCAGTGAACACTGAATTTGTGTTAAAAATACATGCTACGGTTTGCATGTATCTCTCATTAGTAATTGGTACCTTACTAAAATTACAAACTTATGCTCTGTGAAATATCCTGTCGAGAGAATTAGAAGACAAGCCACATACTAGGAGAAAATATTTTCAAAAGACATATAAAGGACTGTTATCCAAAATAAACTGTAGGAGAGGGGAGAAGAAACCTCTTCTTCCTCTATTCTCCTTGGTTCTGTAACCGAGACCCTGACAATTATACTGACAAATACAGATTAACAGGAGAAAAACAGGTGGAATATATTAACATGTGCATTGTGCTTACATGCAGGAAAAACAGCAGCGATGAGTAACTAAAAAGGGTAGTCAGAACGTGGGGCTTCATAACAAATTTTTAGAGAAGTGACAAGACAAAGAAAAATGGGCTTAGGTTTTTAGGGTCAGCAAACTGTGGAAGGTAAATAAATGGAGGGAACTAATGGAAGATAAGGGTTGTTTTGACAAGGTTTCTTCTGTAAATTCTTTGTGTCTCTGGGTTTATTAATAGTCTACAGTTGCTTGTGCCTGTAATCCCAGCTACTCTGGAGGAAAGACTGAGGCAGGAGGGTTGCTTGAGGCCAGGAGTTGGAGACCAGCCTGGGTGCAACATAGTGAGATCTTGCCCCTAAAAAATTAAAAAAAAAAAAAACTAGCTGAGTGTGGTGGCACATTCCTGTAGTCCCAGCTACATGGGAGGCTGAGGCAGGAGGATTGCTTGAGCCCAGGAGTTCGAGGCTGCAGTGAGCTAGGACTGCACCACTGCACTCCAGCCTGGGTAACAGAGTAAGAATCTGTCTCTAAAAAGAAAAAAATATATATTTATATAGTCTAGAGTTATCTTCAGTGATTAAGAATCATTCTGCCCTTTCTGGTGGGAGGGGGCAAAGAGTTTTTCTTGTGCCTGTTTTTCCTTAATTGCCTTCAGCTCAAATAATCTTTACGCCAAAGTCACATATTCTTTGTTTTTTTGTTTTGTTTTGTTTGGAAATTGGAGGTCTCACTATTTTGCCCAGACTAGGCTTGAACTTGAGATCCTCCTGCCTCAGACTCTATAGTAGCTGCAACTACAGGCACACAGCACTGCATGGTTCTGGGGTGGCATAATCTGATCTTCTACAATACAAAAAACTCTAATAATACAACAATAAGAAAGCATACAACCTGATTTTAAAAATGGGACAAAGACCTTAACAGATACCTCACCAAAGAAGATATGCAGATGGCAGGTAAGCATGTCAAAAAATGTTCTACATCATATATTGATATGGTTTGGCTCAATGTCCCCACCCAAATCTCATCTTGAATTGTAATCCCCACTTGTCAAGGGAGGGACCTGGTGGGAGGTGGTTGGATCATGGGGGCGGTTTTCCCCATGCTGTTCTCATAACAGTGAGGGAGTTCTCATGAGATCTGATGGTTTTAAAAATGGCAGTTTCCCATGCACTGTCTCTTTCTCCTGCCGCCATGTAAGACGTGCCTTGCTTCCCCTTCATCTTCCACCATGACCTCACCAGCCATGCAGAACTGTGAGTCAATTAAACCTCTTTCCTTTATAAATCACCCAGTTTCAGGTATTTCTTTATAGCAGTGTGAAAACAGACTAATGCATATGTCATCAGGGAAATGCAAATTAACAATGAGATACCACCACATGACTATTAGAATGGCAGAAATCCAAAACACTGACAACCCAAATACTGGTGAGTATGTGAATAATAGAACTCTCGTTCATTGCTGATAGAAATGAAAATGATACAGCCAGTCTGGAGGACAGTTCAGTCATTTTTTACAAAACTAAACGTACTCTTAGCATACAATCAAGCAAAATGCCTTGTTATTTACCCAAATGAGTCGAAAACTTATATCTATACAAAACCTGCAAATAGGTGTTTACAGAAGCTTTATTTATAATTGCTAAAACTTGGAAGCAACCAAGATGTTCTTCAGTAGGTAAATGAATAAATAAACTGTTGGGATACTCAGATGATGGAATATTATATGATTCAGCACTAAAAAAGAAATGAGCTATCAAGTCATGAAAAGACATGAAGGAAATTTAGATGCATATTACTAAGTAAAAGAAGCCTCTGAAAAGGCTATATACTGTATGATTCAAGCTATATGACATTCTGGAAAAGGCAAAATTATGGAGACAGCAAAAAGATCGGTGGTTGCCACAGGTGAGGGGAAGAGAGGGTTGAACAGGCAAAGCATAGAGAATTTTTAGGGCAGTAAAACCCTTCTGTATGATATTGTGCTGATGAATACTTATCATTATACATTTGTTCAAACCCATTGAATTTGCAACACTAAGAGTAAGTCCTAATATAGATACGTACTCTGGGTGATAAATGATGTGTCAATGTAGGTTCATGAGCTGTAACAAATGTACCACTTTGGTGTGGGATGTGGATAGTGGGGATGGTTTCATGTGTGTATGGGACAGAGGTATATAGGAACTCTATTTTCTGCTCAATTTTGCTGTAAAACTGTAATTAATTTAAAAAGTTTATTAATTTATTTTAAAAAGTTAACCTCTTTGTATCTGAAGTCAATGGCCAATGGTCAGACAGCTACCTTAATTATGAAAGCTGTCTCCCCACTTCTTCCTAGGATTGCACTTGGGGGGTGATTAAGCACTGCTGTTCCAGAAGAGGAGAGAAATCAGCCTTTAAAGGAGAAGGAAAGGGGATTTGTGCAATGGAGAATGAATCAGTGAATTTTAGAGGTGGAGAGGAACAACTGTTGATTGGAGAAAACACTGCAAAAAGACAAATATCATCAAACTAAGCTATCTATGCATTCTAAGCTCCCATTCCAATGCCTGTGCCATTTCCCCAGCACAGCTGATCCCTTCCACTCCATGCCAATGAAACTGTTACTAGGTTACTGTAGTAACTAGGTTACTACAGCCTAGAATGGTGCCAGATTCAAAGGTCACATCTTTAATCTTATTTTACTCAAGTCTGTTTGCAGCATGCATTACAGTTGATCACTCCATACTTTCTGAAACACCCTCTTCTCTTGGTTTATATGGCCCCACATTTTCCTGTGTTTTTCTACCTTACTGGCTGCTCTTCTCATGCTTCTTTGCTAGGGCCTTTTTCTTAGCCCAGGCTCTCTTCCTGGAGCACCCCAGGGCTTTTCTTCTTTACATACATCCTCCTCTGCAGGTAGAATCACCCATCTGTATCTGAACAATTGCCAAATGCCAAGTTTCCGCTCTGACTCTTCTGAGCTATGAATTCATACATCTAACTGCCAACTTCACATCTTCACTTAGACACCTAACACACATTTCAAACTGAACATTTCCAATGTGGAACTCTCAATTACCCTGCCTGATACCTGCACTTTTCATCTCGGAATATGGCGGTATCGTCCTTCTAGCTACAAACCACAAACCTAGACAATTTTTGATCACTGTCTTGCTCATATCCCTAACAGGCAAATGCATCATCAGATCCTGTCTTCACTCAACTGCACCTGCTCCAGCACCATCATCTCTCACCTGTGTTACTTTAATAACTTTCTAAGGGGCTTAGCAGCTTCTACTCACATCCTGACCCACAGTTTTCACAGCAGTCAGAGTGATCCTTTCAAAAATATAAATTGGATTATTTAAAAATAATCCAGTAACATTCTCCAATGGTTTCTGCTGACACCAAGAAGAAAATTTACACTCTTCCTGCAGCCTATAATACCATCTATGATCTGGCACTAGCTGACCTCCTTGCTGGCCTTTCCACCACACCATCACTGTGCATCATCTATACTGGTTTTCTTCATGTTTATTAAACACATCCCAATTTTTCTTACCTCACTGTATGCAACTTCTTTAGCCTGGAAAGCTCTTTCATTGGCTCTTTGCTCTTCATTCTTGGGTCTTTGCTTACCCTTCTCACTCCCTCTGTCACCATATTTACTTTCTTCAAAGCACATGTTAGATGTGAATTTGTTTTGGTTTACCTGTTTATCACCTGTATCTGTTTATTAGAATGTCATCTCCATGCAGGGAAGAGCCTTGTCTATCTTGTTTACCACTATATTCCCAGTGCCTAGCACAAGACTTGATATGTAATAGGCACTCAAATATTCATTGAATGAATGAAGAGCTTTACTGAAACCTTTGTGTGTTGATGATACATTCCTTCTGAGCAATTTAGTAAAAACACAGACATTAAGTTATCACTATTAAGATTTTGTGAAGATTCAGGGCCGGGCGCAATGGCTCATGCCTGTAATCCCAGCACTTTGGGAGGCCGAGGCGGGTGGATCACCTGAGGTCAGAAGTTCGAGACCAGCCTGGTCAACATGGTGAAACCCCTTCTCTACTAATATACAAAAAATTAGTCGGGCGTGGTAGTGGGCGTCTGTAATCCCAGCTACTTGGGAAGCTGAGGCAGGAGAATTGCTTGAACCCAGGAGGCGGAGGTTGCAGTGAGCCGAGATTGTGCCATTGGACTCCAGCCTGGGCAACAAGAGTGAAACTTCGTCTCAAAAAAAAAAAAAAAAAAAAAAAAAAAGATTTTGTGAAGATTCTTAAGAACAACTGACCTTGTTACAAGATGTTCCTTCTCAAATATTTCACCATTTGTGCAATGACTATACTTCCTATGTTATCAATCAGATAGTGTCTTTTATCTGTGTATATTCAATCAATTCCTACTGTGAAAAGATTTTGATTCAGTACCTAACATCTCACTGTAGGTGGTAGCCTATACCTTTGTTGAGATTTTGCAAGCCTTTTGGCCTCCATGATCCAGATTCATTGATAATGTTCAGAATCCCTTCTTTTCCATCATCTAACTTTAGTTCTTGATTCTTATTCTTCAAACTCTCTTCTGAATTCCAAGTCTACCATTTGACATTCCCATACTGCCTGATTCCTCATCTATAGTCTGTCTACCTCAGATACCTGTCCTCTTAAGCACAGTGTAAGAATCTCAGACAGCATCACCACAATAAGATCACGTGTAGCTGGATGCAGTAAATAGAAGGCAAGCACAGATGTGTTTTTTAAGGCACAGAAACAGACAATGAAGTAAAGTAATGAAAATTGCTCTGCTCCATTGTCCTGGTGAGTCTGTTCCCATGTATCTCTCAGTTCATTCATTCACCTCAATTTCTACCATCAATATCTTAGACTAAAACATCAAAAATTTTAGCCTAGGCTACTGCAAAAGCCTTCTAAATGATCTAAGTGCATCCATAATTGTTATCCTCCAATTCATTCTCTATATCACAGCCAGAGTGACATTCTAAATGAAAGCTAGATTATTTAAGATAAATGAAAGTTGAAGAATTTAAAGAAGGAAGTATTAATGGTGTGTTGTGCATCTCACCTCTCATCTCCATGCCACCCTACATGGAGAAAGAGAAGTGCCTCTCTCACAAAAAAGCCAAGAGGCAGCCAGGTGCGGGGGCTCATGCCTCTAATCCCAGCACTTTGGGAGGCCTAGGCAGGCAGATCACCTGAGGTCGGGAGTTTGAGACCAGCCTGACCAACATGGAGAAATCCCATCTCTACTAAAAACACAAAATTAGCCGGACGTGGTGGCGCATGCCTGTGATCCCAGCTACTCAGGAGGCTGAGGCAGGAGAATCGCTTGAACCCGGGAAGTAGATGTTGCTGAGCCGAGATCGTGCTATTGCACTGCAGCCTGGGCAACAAGAGCAAAACTCCGTCTCAAAAAACAAACAAAAATAATAATAATAAAAAGGCCAAGAGGGATTTCTTCAAGGGGACCTCTTTAGAAACTGTAATACGTCTTTTGACGTTTGAGGAACCGAGGGACCAGAATTGGACTCATTCTTGAGAAATATAAAGGGTAGATACTGACTAGACACCCAGAGTTTAATGATTACATATGGAGTGGGAAAGAGATAAAGTTACTAAGTAACTTTAGACTTTTTAAGTTAACACACATGTAAAAATCTTGGGTAACATGAAAAAGCAAAATAAAACAGGGTGTAAAAGTCCCAATCAAGTAGAAGAAGAAAAGAATGGAAAGAGGAGAAAAAAGAAGCTTAAAATAATCTAAGCAAGAAGAGAAGACAAAAATGAAACACAGAAAAAAGTGGGACAAGTAGAAAGTACAAAAGAAGATGGTAGGAATGAAGACAAATATATTAGTAAAAATAATAAATGTAGTTGAACTAAACTCTCCAACTAAAGGACAGAAATTGTTAAATTGGCTAAAACCACAAAATTCATTTATGTCTTTTATGACAGATATACAAAGCAAGTGAAAGTTGAAAGATTGAAATAGTATACCATGAAAATATTATCCAAAGAAGGCTGGTGCCATGTATCAATAATAAAAAAAGCTACAAATAAAAACAAAACATTGAAACTCATAACAAAAAAAACCCTGATTTAAAAATGGGCAAAGGATTTGAATGAATTTAATGCTACAGAATGGTACACTTTAAAATGGTTAAAAAAAGCATAATAAAAAAGCCACGGTCATGCAAAAAAGCATTATAATGATAAAAATAGTCACTAAATACCAACAAAATGTTCAACTGATCATGAAGATGTAACAATTCTAAACTTATATGTACCTAATAATAATTTCAAAATATACAAGGCAAAATTGACATAACTATAATTTAAAAATGGACAAACCCAGTACACACAGTAGGAAAGTTTAATACAACTCTCTCAATAATCGATAGATCAAGCAGAAAAAAATCATTAAGGATACAGAAAATTGCAATATCACAAGGAACAGGATTAATCTAACAAATAAATATTAATACTGCACCCAATAGGAAAGCATTCAGAACACAACACCCCAAAATATCTGCTCTAGCCCACTGATTGAGTTAAAGTCACTTAAAACACACACACACACACACACACACACACACCAGCAAATGCAGAAAGGACACTCTGACCTACCTAAAGGCAGGAGATAAAACTCCCATGTGGAAGGTGTCCTCCTTGCACCTGGAGAAGGACATTGTTTTTATTACTAGAGATGGGGAGCCAAAGCCAAGAGAAATCTGTACAAACAGACCTTGTTAAACTAACCCTTATCTTCCCAGCCACTTCTCCACGGTTAACTACCCTAGCCCAAGCCCCCTTGCCTTGTCACATTTTCACAACTTACTACTTTTTGTTCAACCCAGTATATACATGTTCAACTCTAACTGCTTCTTCAGGGGTCTTCATTTCTTTAGGAGGACTCCTATGTCACATAAAACTTACATTAAATAAATGTGTATGCTTTTCTCCTGTTAATCTGTCTTATGTCAGTTTAATTCTCAGGCCCAGCCAAAACACCCTAAGAGGATACATGTAAAATTTTGCCTCCCATACAAAATATTTACTGAAATTGACCTTAATGAATGGCCTAGTCCTAGGCCATAAAGTAAGTTTCAAACAATTTCAAAAAAAAAATTTTCAAGGAACAAAATATTCCAGTCTTAAACTCTTCCAGAAAATTAAAAAAAAAAATTGTCTATGAGGCTAGTACAATCTTGTTAACAGAACCACAGAAGGACAATATGAGAAAGAAAAATTACAGGTAAGCTTCCCACATGAACATAGATGTTTAAATCCTAAATATTAGCAAACTGAGTCCAGAAGTGTATGAAAATAGATAATACACAACGTCAAAGATAGGTATACTCCAGGACTTTAAGGCTGGTTCAACATTAAATCCACAATATAATTTACAATGTTAAATAAAAAGTTAAAGGAAAAAATTCTATAGATAAGCTCAATAGATACAGGAGAAATAATAATTTAAAACCCCAAACTCTAAATCTCTTAAACTAGAAAAATAGATAAATTTATTTAAATGACAAAGGGCTTAAGAAAACTATGAAATGCTTATATATATATTATATATATATAATTATTGTTGTTCCTGACTATATATATATAGTTGTTCCTGACTATATATATATAGTTGTTCCTGACTATATATATATTCTATATATATATACTATATATATACTATATATATATATAGTGTATATATATATATAGTATATATATACACTATATATATATATAGTCCTGACTATATATATATAGTCAGGAACAACAATAATTCCATTATCTTCTATTTAACAAAGTATTGGAGGTCCTAGACACTATAACAGGAAAAAGCTATAACATGCTAAGAAACTTTAAGGAAAAAAACAAAAAAATTATAGTTGACCCTTGAACAATGCAGAGGTTAGGGATGCCAACCTCCTGTGCAGATGAAAATTCACATATTACTTTTAATTCCGCCCAAATTTAACTACAAGTAGGCTATTGTTGACTGGAAGTCTTACCAATAACATAAACAGTTGATTAACACATATTTTGTATGTTATATGTCTTACCTGCTGTATTCTTACATTAAAGTAAGCTACGGGAAAAAATGTTATTAAGAAAATCATAAGAAAGGGAAAATACATCTATTATTTCTTAAGTGGAATGGATCATCATAAAGATCTTCATCCTAGTCATCTTCTTGAGTAGGCTGAGGAGGCCTTACTGACTCAGGGGTGGCAGAGGCAGAAAAATTTCCATGTGTAAGTGGACCTGCACAGTTCAAACCCATGTTGTTCAAGGATCAATTGTACTGGCAGGTAATAAGATTATCTACTTAAAAATATTTATACAGTATGGAAATTTCTCAAAGAACTAAAAATAGATTTACCATTCGATCCAGCAATCCCACTACTGGTTATCTACCCAAAGGAAAAGAAGTCATTATATAAAACAAGACACCTGAACACATATGCCTATAGCAGCATAATTCACATTTGCAAAGATATGGAATCAACACAAGTGCCATAAACTGATGAGTGGATTAAAAAAATGTGCTATATATATATATATATATATACCATGTGCTATATATATATATATATATATATATACACACACACCATGGTATATATATATATACCATGGAATACTACTCAGCCATACAAAACAATGAAATAATGTCTTTTGCAGCAACTTGGATGGAACTGAAGGCCATTAACCTCAGTGAAGTAACTTAGGAAGAGAAAAACCAAACACTGCATGTTCTCACTTAAAAGTAGGAGCTAAGCTATGGGTATGCAAAGGCATACAGAGTGGTATAGTGGATATTGGAGGCTCAGAAGAAGGGAGGGTGGGAGGGGTGAGAGAGGAAAAACTACCTATTGGGTATAATGTACACTACTCGAGTGATAGGTACACCAAAAATCCAGACTTCACCACTACACAATTCACCCATGTAACCAAAATTCACTTGTACCCTTAAAGCTATTGAAACAAAAAAAAAATTAAAAATTTACCTCTACTCCAAAACCCAAGATAATATGTAGAAAAAGTACTAGAATTATTAAAAGAATTTAGCAAATTTGAAAAATATAAGATTACTCTACAAAAGGCAATCATAAGACTTCTGCTTTTGCTTTAAATGCAGAAAGATGCACTCGAACAAGAAAACAAAACAAAAAGTAGATAAAATACAAAGTCATGACTTTTCTCTAGCTTGCCAGAGAACTAAGGTCACAAGATAACCAACTAAGCTGAAATCCAGAGCAATAAGCCATTCCAAGGAGAGACTGAACACCAGGACAGTGTCACCTATGGAAGAACATGGGAAGGAGAAACAGTGCTGACGACAACACAAGCAAGTAAGAGTTAGCTGAAGTTGTAAAAAAGGGCCAAAGGCCAGGTATGTGCTAGCATGTGAGTCTGGAAGTGCTTGGGTGCCTGACAAATGGGAGTCTGCACTGACTTGCAAACTCCACTGGCTTCCATTGAAGGCTCGTGGCAAAGACTGGGGAAGGGCCATAGACCAGAGACAGCCACCATTGGTGGTGCAGGTAGTTTGTGGGGATCAGAGGTTGGGAGGAAACAGGCCTGAAGCATCACCTACTTCCCTGAACCTTCTCTCATAGGAAGTAAAAGCCTTAAACCACAGGAGGTTGGGCATTAGATGCTTTTGCAGACAGGCCTCAAAAGAGCTGATCAGTGGCTGAGGGTTAGGGAGCGTCAGGAGGGTGCTGGCACAGAAGTCCTGCCTCCCTCCCTCATCCTTTTCCCTTATAAAGCAAACGCTTTTACCTATTGTCAGAGAAGAAGTACAGGTACACTCACCCACAGGGCCCAGGGAAAGACATGTGACAGAGGAGGGAAGGATGAAATAGTAACTTTTATCCCTTAAGAAGAATCAGGAAGCTGTCTTGGTCCTAAAATTCTAAAAGAACTAAGAATTATTCGTTCTTTTCTGCTAATAATTATTAGCAGAAAGATAATTATCTTACTGCTAGGGGAAGAACACGAAATTCCCACCCAAGATCTATCTAACAGTGATATAAGGCAGAGTTTGGTTGCAAGAGGTAATTTCTATTACCAGGTTTTGGGGTTTTTATTTTCCTTAATGGAACTTGACAAGCTGAGTCTAACATATAAACGGAAGACCAAATGCCAAGAAAAGGCAGGGGGCGGGGGTTATTCACATGTGTTTCATAATTAGAGTCATTTAGTCAGTGTGTTACAGAGAAGACAAATACACCAGTGAAATAGGAGAAAGGACAGGAGCAGACCAATGCATATACGGGACCAGGATATATCACAGGGCAGTGCTGCAGATCAGTGGGGGAAAGGAGGGGCTTGTATGGACAATAGATTACCCACATTAAAAAAAAAAAAAGAAAAACTGGATTCCCTCTTCACACTAGGCACATCAATTCTACATAGGTAAAATTGAAAAGCCGGGCGCGGTCGCTCACACCTGTAATTCTAGCACTTTGGACAGCCAAGGTGGGCAGATGACTTGAGCCCAGGAGTTCAAGGCCAGCCTGGGCAACATGGCAAAAACCCATCTCTTAAAAAAAAAAAAAAGGCAACCCACCCCCCCCCCCCAAAAAAAAAAAAAACTAGCTGGGCATGGCGGCATGTGTGTGCCTATAGTCCCAGATACTCAGGAGGCTGAGGTGGGAGGATCACTTGAGCCAGGGAGGTCAAAGCTGCAGTGAGTCATTATTGTACCACTGCACTCCAGCATGGGTGACAGAGGAAGACCCTGTCGAAAGAAGGAAAGAGAAAGGAAGGAAGGAAGGAAAGAAGGAAGGAAAAGTTTGATATGATTCCATATCATATCAAATATAGGAGAATAGCTACATAAATTATAGTATATTCATGTGAGTGAATTACAGACCACATATCAATATGGAGTAATTTCAAAAGTATAATGTTATATGAAAAAGGCAAGTCATACATTTCATAAAACTAGTGTTAAAGCTCTAAAGCAAAACTTTAAAAGATGTTAACATAAAATCCAAGACAATGCTTATCTCTGGGGGACAAGCATCATGTGGGGGTGGAGGGGAGGCAGGAAAGGAAAAAAAAAATGCTGCCCAGAAGGACTGCTGAAAGGATGAAGGGACCCCAACACAGTGATAGAATTCCAGGGGCCGGCAGGGTGGGGGTAGTTGTCACTAGTGGCAAGGGTAGCATTGCCCATAACCGAAGACTCTGGAAGTCTCCAACAGGAGGACTTCTTGTCCCTTTACCTCACCTCTCTTCTTTCACCCAAACTCTGAGGCTTAAGAAAAGACCAGAAGAACAAGCATGAAGGAAGAGAGTGGTGGTTGGGGGAAGGTTCCAGGCTGAGAGGAACAGCATGCTCAAAGGCCTCCAGGCCAAAAGGAGCAGGATGTGTTACAGAAACCAAAGGAAAACCAGAGTGACTTCACTGCAGTGAACGAAGCAAAGAGGTCACTCAAGAGAGTGGAGCCAGGTCAGTGGGGCTTTTTGAGTTCCAGTAAGGAACTTTGGTGTTATTTCAGGAGAAATCTAGGATTCTCCAAACAAGGGCTCAAGCCCCAGAAAAATACTCTCTCAATGCTGTACACTCCCCTTTTGTAGACTTAGTCAACTGTAATTACATACTTGTCTGCTTCTGGGGCTAGAATATAAGCTCATGGAATGAGGTGCTTGAATGTCATGCTTACCACTCTGTTGCAGCACCCGCCACAGTGCCTTGCTGGTAGTCAGTGTTAAATGATGATTGGTGGAGTAAGTGAATGGCTCTTTCTGCCTTATGCCCTGACTACCTGGATAACTGCCTTTGGCCTCCTGCAGACCTGAGAACACTGGACTCCCAAATTCCTCACCTGCCCAGTTGAAGTTCCACTTGCTCTCCAGGTCTCTGACCCTGGCTTTGCTCATATTTCCTGCCTCGCAGCTACCCATTCCCTAGTTTCTGTGCAAACAGAGCAAAGTTATTGAATCTTATCACAGATTGTGCTGTTCTGGTTTTTAAATATTCTGATCCTTAAGAGAATGACCATATGCTTTTAAAAATAATTAGAATATAAGAAATTAAGATAAACATTGGTATAATATTAATCATATTAATATTAAAAGATTGAAAAGTGATTCTGTAGGTTTTCTATAGAAAAACATCTACATAAACACAAACTAGCTGATCTGGAACATCACACGTACAAGATCCACCTAGAGCAAAAAATAATTCTAGAGATTAGTGACACTTTTGTCAGAGACAAAATTTATACAATCCTCATGAGAAAAAATATTGCTGATGTTTGTTATATTAGGTCTGATTCCCATGTTCACCTCCACTTCTGAGTGAGCTGCCTCACGGTGCAAGGTATTGTTAGCTGTGCAACAAGATATGTATTGACAGCCCCAAACACATATAATACACAGATTCCAACCTGGTATAAGGATAGAGTCCACCACTTGGAGACAAGGTTAATATCTTAGTCTATCTGGGCTGCTATAACAAAATACCATAAACCAGGTAGCCTATAAACAGCAGAAATTTATTTCTCACAGTTCTAGAGGCTGGAAAGTCTGAGATCAAGGTGCCAGCAGATTTGGTATCTGTGAGGGTCCACTTTCTGGTTTATAGATGGTGTCTTCTATGTGTGTCCTTCCATGGTGGAAGGGCCTAGCTGGCTCTGTCCTTCAGTCCTTCGTGGTGGAAGGGCCTAGCTAGCTCTCTGGGGTCTCTTTCATAAGGACACTAATTCCATTCATGAGGGCAGAGTCCTCATGACCTAGTCACCTACCAAGGGCCCCACCTCCTGATAATACCACCTTGAGGGTTAGGGTTTCCACATATGAATTTTTGGGGAAAACAGATATTTAGACCATAGCAGTGAGTTTCTGGTAATCTGAAATTGTTTCTTTTTTAGTTGGTAGATCTGGGGGTTATATAATTCATATTCTTTTTTTTTGAGACAGAGTCTCACTCTCTCACTCAGGCTGGAGTGCAATGGCAATGGTGCAATCTTGGCTCGCTGCAACCTCGGCCTCCTGGGTTCAAGCAACTATTGTGCCTCAGTCTTCCCAGTAGCTGGGATTACAGATGTGAGCCACCACACCTGGCTAATTTTTTTTATTTTTAGTAGAGATGGAGTTGCACCATGTTGGTCAGGCTGGTCTCCAACTTCTGGCCTCAACTGATCTGCTGGCCTTGGCCTCCTAAAGTTCTGGGATTACAGGTGTGAGCCATGGCACCCAGCCAGAATTCATATTCTGAATAAGTTATTAGGCCTTAAAGGTAGCTTTAAGGGTTATTGACTCTTACTGTAAGCATTTCCGAGAATTCTGTATATTGTTCAATGCAATATTTCATAAAAGATAGCCTCCACTACATTAAATGTGTTGGTCTCTAGGATATACAAGAATTGTCATTTCTATAGCTTGGCCTGATGGCACTGATATAAATGGTCCTAGGTTTCTAAAATTGGGGCAGCATGCAAGACATCTTGGAGTCTATAAATGTATTTGGCCTTGCAGGGTGTCAAAAAAAGACTTACTCTATTTGACCAAGAAAATTATTCAAAAAAGTAGGTCCAAAAATTTAGATTCTATTGGCCAGGTGCAGTGGCTCACACTTGTAACCTCAGCAGTTTGGGAAGCTGAGGTGGGTGAATCCCTTGAGCTCAGGGGTTTGAGACCAGCCTGGGCAACATGGTGAAACCCCATCTCTACAAAAAAATACAAAACTTAGCCGGGCATGGTGGTGTGTGCCTGCAGTCCCAGCTATTCTGGAGGCTGGGGCCAGAGCATTGCTTGAGCCTGGGAGGTTGAGGCTGCAGTGAGCTGTCATCGCACTACTGCACTCCAGCCTGGATGACAGAGCAAGACCCTATCTCAAAAAATTTAAAAAGTAGATTCTAGAAACCAATATGCCATCTAAATAAATGCAAATCACTACCCAGAGTGTATCACTTTTCCATAGTGTATATTGCTGAACTTCTTGCTGTAGATCGTTTCCTGGGGTTCGTTCTCAGGTACATATGCAAAAAAGATAATTTCATCTAAGGAGGTGTGCTGTGGGGCAAGCGCAGTCTCAAAGCCCATATCTGGAGGCTGGAAACAGAGAAAAGAAAATATTATATTTAAACTACTTTATACTTCAATTATGACAAAATTCAAGTCACAGATTTATTTCCAGTTCACATTAAAACAATACTGGTTTACTTATCAATTGGAGAAATACGTCAACATGTTCTGTTGGAACATCCATGTGTGTGCAAGGGAAGATGTATTTTCCTGTTAAGGAGGAATGGAAGTTCTGATAACTAAGATGTGGTATAAGATTCCTATGCCCTTCGTGGATGGTTGGAGTGAAAGGGTACATGGAAATTTGACTCACATTGTGGGTGTGTGAGGAGCCTGGAGATGCAGATTTTAGAACTGGGTTCTTATTTGAAGTTTTATTTAGGAAAGGGCCCGTGAAATCCCTGTCCTCACTTGCTGCTCCTGATCTCGTGCTAGAGACTCTGGACAGCTGCTGTCTGAGTCTCCCAACTGGCAGCATAAGCTGCTCTCCTTTCCTGACTCACAGACCTCCCCTTGCAGTCTACCCAGGCACTTCTGGCCTAGATTTCTGATTTATAAGTCTTTCTTTTCAACACACCTTTCTCTAATCCTGACCCTGTCCTGCTTGGGGAACTTTTAGGGGAGAGAAGAGAGGTAGGGACCATCCCCAAAGGGGCTGCTGGAGTTGACTTTGTTGCTATGAGACAAGGTGTGGGTAGTAGATCGTGCAGACTGGTTGGGGACACATCCCTCCCATAGTGCCTCCAAGACTCATCTTCTGTCATGCTTTTTTTCCTAGTTACTGAATTTTGGGAATGCACTGAGGAGAAATGGGAAATAGATGCCAGGAAAATAAACGTGGGACTGAGCCAAATGGCTTGAGGACTCTTGAAAATCACTGAAATGGCTAAACATCTTTAGAATTCTGTATGACACAGTAGCCTGGGAGTGGCAAGTGTATCCTAGGGAAAGTGTAGGCAAGTCCAGTGAAAGGCAGCAGGTGGCTAAGAGCACAGGCCCCGGAGCCAGTTGCCTGGGATAGATGTCTAATCCCAATAACTCACCAGCCTTTCTGTGCCTCACTTTCTTCATAAGTGAAATAGGAATAAATAGTTGTTATAAAGATTGAGAGCTCCAACGCTGTAATAAGAGCCAGCGATTATTTTTATCCAGAGAGAACGCATGCATAGTTTGTGGAGAGGAAAGTGATATTGCTGAGTATGGCTTCGTCAAACTTGTCCTAAGTATACAAATACCTGTAGGGTTTTTTTTTTCTTTTAATAATTTCAACTTTCACGTAAGGGAACTAAGACACTTTCTACAAATTGTGAAGTTGGTGAAAAATGGAGGTAAATGCTTTTTTTTGGTTAGTTCTACCCTCCTGCTCACATCATTCGCTTTGTATAAATGTGGAATTCACACCCCAGACTTGGGCAAAGACACAGGGAGTCACATGTGGCATCTTAACTCTCCCATGGAAGTTCCTGCCCTCATTCTCTATGCATGTCTCAGAGAGGGGAAGCTAAACACCATCCTCTCAACTGCAGTTTTGGCCTGGTAATTGGAATGATCTTTTAAAACCAGATTCATCTTTTGTTCCATTTCCTTTAAGTCAAAGGGCAGGTTTTACTAACCCCAGTCAAAAATGTTTGATAATTTGCTGATAGTTTGAGAGTGTCCAGTTTTATAACTGGTGCCCAAGGATGAGCTACATTCACAAGTAGCAATATTATACATTAAACTATTATAAAAACCTGTATCAAGTGTCATCTGTAAAGAAGATAACTCCTTTTTATGTTGTCACTAGAAAAAGAAGAAACCAGGGAGAAGGGCTAATAGGAAAGAAGAAAGGTAGACCACAGCTCATGTTCCTTTTTTTTTTTTTTGAGTCAGGGTCTTGCTCTGTTGCCCAAACTGGAGTTCAGTGGCACGATCACAGCTCACTTCAGCGGCACGATCGCAGTTCACTTCAGCCTCAACTTCCCAGGTTCAAGTGATCTTCCTGCCTCAGCCTCCCAAGAAGCTGGAACTACAGACGAAGGCCACCACACCAGGCTAATTTTTAAATTCTTTTGTAGAGATGGGGTTTCACCTTTTTGCCCAGGCTAGTCTCCAACTCCTGGGCTGAAGCGATCAACCCACCTCAGCCTCCCACAATGCTAGGATTACAGGCATGAGCCACGGCGCCTGGCCTCACAACCCATGTTTCTTCAGGGCCAACCTTAAGAGGTAGAGAATCAACCCTACCTTGGCCTGGGTTGGGAGTAATGGTTCTAGCTTAGAAGTAATGGTTCTAGCTTAGAATGTTTAGTGGTGTTCTGTTGTGAAGATATTTGCATGAAGATATTCCAGGTGGAACTGAAGCTATATAACTCCATATGGGACTTGGAAGAAGATTTGGTGACGTTTGTGGCACATGGAGGTTCTTCCTTTAGTTAAATAGAGCAAACTGCATTAATGAGTTTGTCCCAAGGAAAATACTTTCCCATTTTCCCATTATTCTGTGTATTGAATGTGGCATCTATTCTTAAAATAAGGCAAACTGTTTCAATGCATTATATACTGACCTGTCCAAAAAGATTTCTAGAATTTCCAAAGGTTGTGGGTGGTCCACTAGCTTCAAAGCGACCCAGAGTCAGCTTATGTAGGAATCCCAAGTGATCATAGTATAATGTGAAAATTCTCTCAGTAACACTTCCAACTGCACTGTATCTTCCCATTCCTATTAGGAAATACAGAGATACAGGGAAGTGTCTTGATACTGATATAATAGAAGTCGAAAAACGTTAATATCATACCTTGTAAAGACACCTTCATTTAAACTAAGAGGTGGAAGTAGGGCCCTGAGACTCCTGAATTAGGAAAATGCATGTTAGTTTTTGTTAAGTCCCTGGGAAGTCTTTTCCAGACTCCATGTCACTACAGAATCTGTTCACTGAAGTAGGGGAAGAAACAAACAGAGGGGATGTTTAATTAAGAGATCTAGAGGAAAAGAGGTTAAGTCTCTCTAGTAGTGGTTTCTCTTCCTATTACCAGCAAATCAGATTCCTGAAGAGGTAAAAGGCAGTGAGAAAACAACCCTTAGGAAGGCAAGAGGAATCATCAGTAGACATTGGTCATTAAGTTATACTAGGATTAATATGTTGAACCAAACTGGGCGTCCTGTGGTTCTCTCATCCTTAGAGCACCATGTTGAGAGGCACTGTCAGTAATCAGATGGTGCCGCAGCACTCACTTAGCCAAACAGACATTTGGTCCTGAGACAGGGTCCCCTCCCTTGGAAGGAGCTAGAGTGAAAGATCATGGATCAGGATGAAAAAGGCTAATTTCTGCACACTGCATCCCACCCAAACCCACCCAGTTAGCTCAGGCTCTCCTAGCTCATTCTACACATTGGAGTATCCAGGACTCAGTTTTTAGATTTCTTCTCTCACTATCTTTGGAGATCTCATTCAGTTTTAGGATTTTAAATCCATCTTTAGATGGATAATTCCCAAATTTAAGTCTACCGTCTAGTGCTCTTCCCCGAAGTCTAGGCTTATGTAGCAAACTGCCTTCCAACAGCTTCATTCGATGTTGGTTAGGCCTCTCAAAGTGAACTCATTCCAGACTGAGCTCCTGATCCTCACGCAAACCTCCTCCAGCCCCAGCCTTCCTCACCTTCATTAATGGCAGCTGCATTATTGCTGTTGCTTAGCCCAAAAACCTCAATGTCATTCTTAATTCCTCTGTCTCTCATACCCTGTATTGAATCCATCAGAAATCCTATTGACTCTAGCCTCATAAGATATGTAGACTCCATCCACTTCTCACCTCTGTCACCACTATCACCCTGTACAAGCCACTGTCATCTCTCTTGTGCCTCCAAATTGGTCTCCGTGATTCTGCCTATAGCTCCCTTCAGTCTATTCTCAAAAGCATCCAAAATAACACTTTCAAAATGTTAAGTCACTTCATCCACTCCCCTCATCAAAACTCTCCATGGCTTCAACCTCTTTCTCAGTAAGAGTCAAAGTCCTTGCAATGCCCTCCAAGGGCCACCGTGGTCTGAATTCCAGTCCTGCTCTGACCTTATCTCCTATGACTTTCTGCTATGCTTACTCTGCTTCAGCTACACGAGCCTGAGGTTGTCTATTTCCACAATTAGATAATCTGTTACAGGAATAGCTGGGCTCCTTCCTCTCCAATCTCACACTTTTAATATATTGTTCTTGCCTGTCTAGACCAATTCAGCCCTCCAATACAATGATGAATAGAGGTAGTGGTAGATGACATAGCAAAAGCTTTTGGTGTGTTATTAGAAAATCTGATTGGATATTTGCTATAGCTTCTTTCCCCCCTAGATACTCTTAATCAAGAAGTTACATTCTATTCATGCTTTAATAAATGTTTGTTTAAAAAATCATGAATGGCTGGGAGCAGTGGCTCAGGACTGCAGTCCCAACTCTTTGGGATGCTGAGGCGGGCAGGTCACCTAAGGTCAGGAGGTGGACACCAGCCTGGCCAACATGATGAAACCTCATCTCTACTAAAAATACAAAAATTAGCTGGGTGTGGTGGTGGGCACCTGTAATCCCAGACAATGCAAATCAGGGCTGCAAATCTTACAGAGGCCTTCCAATGGCCATAACCTCTCAGACAGGTTTTTTCTCTCTCTTTCTTTTCCTACTCACTTAACAAGACGACTTTGTTGTATTCCTTGGAGATATGTGTGAGTGTGTATGGATTTACCTCTGATTAATCTTTATCCTAAGGGAAGAGCCCTTAGGGGTTCCAGTGTATGGTGGGGCACACCATCTATATTCTCACTACCTGGGTAGACTCAGGGCCATAACTCTTCATTAGTCCACCAAATTCAAAGTCTAAGTTTGCAGGAATTTGTAAATCTCTTCAGGTCAAAAGGACTTTGGTACTGTGTGTCCTCTTTACCTCTCCAAGTATATTAGCCTGTTTTCATGCTGCTAATAAAGACATACCCGAGACTGGGTAATTTATAAAGGAAAGATTTAATTGACTCACAGTTCCACATGGCTGGGGGAGGCCTTACAATCATGGCTGAAAGCAAATGAGGAGCAAAGTCACATTTTACATGGTAGCAGGCAAGAGAGCTTAGGCAGGGGAACTCCTTTTATAAAACCATCAGATCTTGTGAGACTTATTCACTATCACCAGAACAGCATGGGAAAGGCCTGCCCCCATGATTAAATTACCTCCCACCAGGTACCTCCCACAACACGTGGGGATTATGGGAGCTACAATTCAAGGTGAGATTTAGTTGGGGACACAGACAAACCATATCACCAAGGTTTTGTTTTCCCTTAGAGTTTGGCCTGGTTGTTTCTATTAGCTTTTCAGGTTATCAATTTTAAAAATAATTTATCTAAGTATTTTGTTAAATTATCCTCAGCAGCAAACTGATGCCACAATTGGAAATGGAAGTCCGTTGGATGCTGTGTTCTACGGATGATGTTCATCGTATCATTACTCATCCAGTTGCCCTATGTGTAACTCTTGACTATACCCACTTCCTCCTATTTCACAGCCAATCCTTCACGAACTCCCACTGGTTTCATTCATAATTTGCCACTGTTTTCTTCATACTTGTGGCCACTTTTCTAATCCAGACCCTCATCATCACACTTCAGCTTTTAAAATAGCCTCTTATCAACATATCACTTGGCCAAAAATCTTATATTTTCCAGTATATTCCCCTATATGATCTTTCTAAAATACAAATATGATTATGTTAATAATCTTTTAATGGCATGATGAAATTCTTTAGCTTGGCTCAAATGGAAAACTGGGTTCAGTTTACCTTCCTGGTCTCATCATCAATGAGTCATCCCTAGGAAATTTAGCTATAGTATACTACATGTGCCCTATATTTCAACACAACATCTTAATTCCTCTACATGGAATGTTCCCTTATAGTCTTAGCTTGATCTTCATGTATTAAAGATTTAAAACTGTCAATTTCAAATGTATTCTACTTTGGCACTTCAGTTGATTTCTTCTCATGTTCCTTATAGTTCATTTTTGTATATTTACATATCTTGTATTCTTTTAGAGCATTGACTCAATATGATATATTTTTACTATTTATATTTTATCACAGAAAGAACTTTGTTTATTGAATACTTTCAGCCTAAAATTCCTGCTCTGTGTGAATATGAACATTACTGCCTCTGCTTTCTCTCCCAGTGTGTTTGGCATACTTGTTCAAATCTTTATTTATATTTTTTTTCTCTCCACTTTAGCTTTAAGTTTTTCACTCCTGGCAATATATTTCAAGATTTTAAAATCCAAAATAAGACTCTGTCTTTAATGGAGAAATGTAGATTACCTCGGATATCTGCTTATTCCCTCATCTGCTTCAGGGCCGCTCACCCAGACCACAATACATGCTACACCACACAACGCAACACATGCCTCACCTGGCACTTCCTATTCACCTATCTTGCTTTTTTTTTTTTTTTTTCCTGTGTAGCATTTATCTTACAGCCTATTTTGGTTTATTTGTTAATTATCAGTCTCTTCTGACAAGTGTGTAAGTTCCACAGGAAAAGAGACTGCTATACCCTTAGTGATTGGAACAGTACCTGGCATATACGAGGTACTCAATAAATGCTGCTGAATAAATGAATCCATAACATTTATGGTGATAACTGTAGACCAGCTCTACTTTTGGTTATTCTATTTTATGCTTTGTACATTTTCTGCTATGTCTTCTTTTCTTTTTCATGTCTATTTTTACGGGTTATTCTGTTTCCTTTGCTTTAATACATATACACAAACTTAAATGTATACGTGTGTGTGTGTGTATGTGTGTGTGTGTGTGTGTGTGTGTATGTGTGTGTGTGTGTGTGTGGAGATTGTTGCCCCGGCTGGTCTTGAACTCCTGTGCTCAAGTGATGCTCCCGCCTTGGCCTCCCAAAGTTCTGGAATTACAAGCATGAGCCACCACATCTAGCCTTCTTTTGCTTTTTAAGACTTGTATTGTACATACTTTTTTTTTTTTTTTTTGAGACAGAGTCTTGCCTGTCACCCAGGCTGGAGTGCAGTGGCACAAACTTGGCTCACTGTAACCTCCACCTCCCGGGTTCAAGTGATTCTCCTGCCTCAGCCTCCCAAGTAGCTGGGATTACAGACGCCCGCCAGCATGCACATTTTTAAAAATTCCATGAATGATCACAATAAAGGATTCCAAAAAAATTCCTCACTCCATGTAAAGTTATACTCAGATAAAGAGATAGTATTTTGGATTGCCTTTTAGGGATGGCAAAACCTTGGCTTTTTGGTTTTAACTTTTTGTTATTCCTCTTGTCTTTTAAATTCTTGATTATTTTATCATGTGGTTCTGAGAGACTCTCACTGTGTTTTTATTTTTTGTGTCAATAATATTTATAATTATTTCCTCTGAATCACACGTAGTCAGGCTTTTTCTCATGCTCCTGTGAGCTTTTCAGTAGCAAAACTTTGCTGTTGTAATTGCTAAGGTTCAATATGCCATATTTTGTGGATAAATATGGCAAGAAATGCATGTTTCACATGTTAACAGCTTGGGAATTGAGACACGTCTTATAACTGATGTGTGTTACAATCATTGTCAGCCAGAGGGCACTCAAACCATAGTGGTCAATTGCCTACCCATGCATGTACTTTGTCTCAGTTATTTATAACTGTATAAATATGTATAAATCAGTTATTTATAACTTTTATAAAGTGTCATCACTTTAACTGAGCTTCCTAGATCATTGGTGCAATACATGTTGAGTTTTATTGCTGCTTAAAATGCTTTCAAACAAAGTTATTGTGTGTGCAGAGAAGAAAATAAAGCAATAGGACATATGTTTATCAGTAAAACCAGTGTCACGGAAGGAATCACCATAATTTGTTGTAGAAGAATTCTATGTTTTTCTTTTAGAAAATGAATATGAATATGAATAATGAGTTGAGTTGGTTCCAAATTCTTTGATGAAACTAATTTTTTTGGAGGTTCTATATTACAATACGCAACAGGCATTGTTGCAGCAGAAGAATCCAAGGCTGGCTTGATTTTTGTTTCTTTAAAATTGATTTACATTTCCCATTTCGAAGAGTGTTTCTGCTTTTAGTATTGGTTTGTTTTGCTTTTAGTTCAAAAAATTAATGTCATTATTGATTTTGGTTTCCTTTGTTCTTTCTGTTTTTTGTATTTATCCATCCATCCATCCATCCATCCACCCACCCATTTCTATCAGAGGGCTATACTATGCCAGAAACTGTAGATAAAAGAGAGAAACATACAGCCACAATTTTTGTTCATCACTAGAAATTCCTACAATTTTGCAGTTCCTGAATCTTTAGCATCTATATTTATTATTTTAGATTTTCTCCACTTATTTGTTCATTTTACATCTGGGTATGTTTCTATAGTTCATATTTATAATTTTTAATATTCTATAATTTTTATTGACAATTTAGTTTTCTTAGATGTTATTTTTACTGTTTCCAACATTATCTTGCTAGGTCTATTTTGGTTTTTATTTCACAATATGTGCTGTTTATTCTCTATTTGGCCATTCCTCCAGATCCACTCTCAGACTTGCTCCTTCCTGTTTGGTGCAATGGAAGTCTGATTCCTGTGAATTGCAATCTTTGTGCTGTTTCCAGTTGACTCCTGATTGGGCTTGGCAAATGAAGTGCAGCAGCAGGAGTTAAGAAAGGAGAAGGAGACAGAAGTCAAGGTAGTTTTCATCCTCTTTCTTCTTGCTTTGGTGGTGTGGTTCTGTGATGGCTGCGAGCTTCCTAGATTACACCTCTTAAAGGGTGGTCCCTACTCCATTCCAGCTTTGACTGGGCTTTAGTAATGCCATCTATATCTTATCCCCCCTCTAAGCAAAGAGACTGTAACATCTTTCTTCCATTGCTAGTCTCTGGATATTTTACTACCACTGTTGCTCGCTTTAACCATGTCCGCCCTCTGCAAATAGTCCCCCTGTAAAGCTTCTTCAGGTAAAACACCTGAGAGGAATTATGTTTCCTGCATGGTCCAACACTGATAAAGTGTTTTTACCTACAGTGTCCCTAGGGCATAGAATATAGTGGTGAGATTCTGGGACTGAGTTGCTTACATACTTCATGAGTGAACAGATGACCACTTATGCCTGGCAAACCATAGCAAGCAAGGGCTTCACAACTACTCAAATTATCTCTGTGGTGAGTGTGGGATGCAGTGTCTGTGGAGGGCAAGACTTGAGGTGGTCCAGTGGAGTAGCTGCAGTTGATTACAATGACAACCATGGTTTTTACAAAGATTGTGGGGTGGCATGACTTCTATGGCTATATTGGAGAGCTTACAAAAGCAGAAAGAAAAGCTTAGGATGAATATTCAATTCAAGGCCAGAGTAGAGGCTCTGGTAGTCATACAGGGAAAAAAATGAACCTCACTTCATGACATATACAAAATTAGAGATTTTACTTTGATCTGTATATGAAATCTGAAACAACCAATTTCCAGAAAACAGGAGAATATCTTCATAGCTTTGGGATAGGCAAAGAATTCTTAAATAGAATACAAGAAGTAAAAAGTGCTAACCATAAAAGGAAAGATTGATCAATTGAGCTTTCAAAAATTAATAATTTTTGTTCAAAAGATACCATGAAGAAGGTAAATAAGACAAGCCACTAATTACAAGAAGATATTTCCAAGTTATATTTCTAACAAAAAATCATATCCATAATACATTAAAATCTCATAGAAATCAGTAAGAAAATTAACTCAAATCAAAACTTCATTCAAAAAAGACTTGAAAAGAATTTGCAAAAAAGGATATAAAAATGAACACATGAAAATATACTTAACATTATTACTCATGCAAACTAAATCTTCAGTGAAATACCATTAGGCTGGGCACAGTGGCTCATGCCTGTAATCCCAACATTTTGGGAGGCCTACATGGGCAGATCACTTGAGGACAGGAGTTTGAGACCAGCCTGGCCAACATGGTGAAACCCTGTCTCTACTAAAAATACAAAAAAAAAAAAAATTTGCTGGGCATGGTGGTGGGTACCTGTAATCCCAGCTACTTGGGAGGCTGAGGCAGGAGAATCCCTTGAACCCGGGAGGTGGAGGTTGCAGTGAGCTGAGATCATGCCACTGCACCCCAGTCTGGGCAACAGAGCAAGACTCTGTCTCAAAAAAAAAAAAAAGAAATGCGGCAAGAGGCAAGAGAGAGCTTTCTGGAATACTGGAAATGTTCAACATTGTGCTCCTAACAATATTCACAATTACTTTCATTTATTTCACAATCATATGAAGCCTGATCACCAGAATCTTAGGTTGACACAGCTGCTGTCTCAACACATGATTCAGACATACAAACCACAAAGATTAATCTTGATACTGACATAAGTTAAACAAAAGCTTTATTGACAGAATAGAGAATAAATAAACTGAGTGGGGAAGATCTGGAGAAATAGAATCAGGATTTTGTGGTCTGTCCTTATTCTCAAACAACGAAGGACCAATAGAGGAGATTGTATAACTGTAAAACTGCTTTTGCTGGTGAACATCAAGGACAAAATATTGAGGCCTACAAAACCATGCTTTTTGAAGTTATATCAGAAACCTTCAGAAAATTTGTCATTTAAAATCATATCAGAGACTGAAGATCAGAAGAAACTGGAGATCAGAATAAATTTTAAACTATACAATAAAAAATGCTGTGTGTTAAAAACAACAAACAAAAAAACACAGCCTCTGTCTTGTCTTGGTGACAGTGTTTTTCTAATTTCTGTTAGATCTAATAAGATATCTCCAAGTCTACCTCAATCTCAAAACTTACCCAATAATCTATAACAGTTCATTGTTGAGGCAATATTGAGAGAAGGAAGGTAAATCAACAAAATCCTGAAGGCTCTCGGTTATACCCTTCTAACAAATAAGAAGGTGTATTGGTCCCTTTTCATGCTGCTGATCAAGACATGCCTGAGACTGGGCAATTTACAAAAGAAAGACATTTAATTAGACTTACAGTACCACACAGCTGGGGAAGATCTCACAATCATGGCAGAGGGCGAAAGGCACTTCTTACATGGTTGCAGCAAGAGAGAAATGAGGAGGAAGCGAAAGTGGAAACCCCTTATAAACCCGTAAGATCTTGTGAGACTTATTCACTATCATGAGAATAGCACAGGAAAAACCAGCCCCCATGATTCGATTACCTCCCCCTGGGTCCCTCCCACATGTGGGAATTCTGGGAGATACAACTCAAGTTGAGATTTGGGTTGGGACACAGCCAAACCATATAAGAAGGTGACAGTGGATGAGAAGATCTCAAAAGGAAAAGTAAACGGAAAAATCAAGCCCTTATGAGTGAAGCCAGGTTTACCACTTTCCAAGGCACTTTACTGAGTTGAGAAAATGGGTCCAAGTCCTATCTAAATGAGGTGAAGCAGATGGGTCTCAAGAATAATTCACCTACATTATGTTAGAGCAAATAGAAGATTTGACCAGTGCTGCACCTTTAATGATGAACTTGATGGAAACAGGAAGAGTGGGAAGTACAGAAGAAGAAGGAAGGAAAAGGGATAAAGAAGGAGGTAGGTGAGTAGAGGAGGGAAGTAGGGAAGATTAGAAAAGGAGGGATTACAGAGAGGAGGCAGAGCAAGATGGCTGAATAGAGCCTCCAATGATTATCCACCCCTGCAGGAACATCAAATTGAACGATCCACACAAGAAAGCACCTTTATAAGAACCAGAAATCCGCTTGGGTACCAGCTTGGCCACAGTGGACAATGCATGAAGTGGGCTCCTGGGGTCTCTGATTCCAGGACTTGGCTCTTGTGTGGCATTTCTAAACCTGCCCTGGGCCAGAGTGGGGCCACTGCCCTGAAAGGAGAAACCCAGGACTGGCAGCGTTCACCAGAAGCTGACTGAAGAGCCCTTGGACCTTGAGTGAATAGTGGCGGTAGCCAGGGGGTAATTGCCGTGGGCTTGGGGTGGTGGTGGCCATGGAGAGAGACTGCTCTGCTTCAGGATAAAGGAGGGAAGAGTAGGAAAGACGTTGTCTTGTAGCTTGGGTGCCAGCTTAGCCACAGTAGAATAGAATACCACATAGACTCTAAGGGTCTCAACTTCCTTGGCTTCCAGATGGCATCTCTGGACCTAGCTGGGGCTGGGGGCAACTCACTGCCCTGAAGGGAAGATCATAACCCTGGCTGGACTAATCACCTGCTGACTATAGAGCTCTTGGGCCTAGAGTGGACGTAGGTAGTAGCCAGGCAGTGGAAACTGTGGGCCTTGGGCAAGACCCAGTGCTGTGCTGGCTCTGGGTTTGACCCAGTGCAGTCCTAGTGGTGGTGGCTACGGAGGTGCTTGCATCACCCCTCCCCTAGCTCCAGGCAGCTTAGCACAGAGAAAGAGACACTATTTGTTTGGTGGAAAGTAAGGTAAGAGAACAAAAGTCTCTTCCTGGTAATACAAGGAGTTCTCCTGGATCTTACACAAGACCACCAAGGCAGTACTTCTACAAGTTGGCAATAGGCAAAGCATTACTGGGCTTGAGGTACCTTCTAATGCAGATTCAGCTGCAGTGAGCAAAGACTTAGATCACAACACTCAAGTCCCTTTGAATACTTGGAAAGCTTTCCCAAGAAAGACAGGTACGAACAAGCCCAGACTGTGAAGACTACAATAAATACCAAACTCTTTAATCTTCAGACACCAATCAATGTCCAGAAGCATCAAGACCATCCAGGAGAACATGACCTCACCAAAGGAACAAAATAAGGCACCAGAGACCGATCTTGGAGAGACAGGGATATGTGAACTTTCAGACAGAGAATTCAAAATAGCTGTTGTGAGAAAACTCAAGGAAATTCAAGATAATACAGAGAATGAATCCAGAATCCTGTCAGATAAATTTAACAAAGAGATTGAAACAATTAAAAAGAATCAAGCAGAATTCTGGAGCTGAAAAATGCAATTGACATACTGAAGAATTATCAGTCTCTTAATAGCAGAATTGATAAATCAGAATAAAGAATTAGTGAGCTTGAAGACAGCCCACTTAAAAATACACAATTAGAGTAGACGAAAGAAAAAAGAATAAAAAGGAATGAAGCATGCTTGTAAAATCTAGGAAATAGCCTCAAAAGGACAAATCTAAGAGTTATTGGCCTTAAAGAGGAGGTAGAGAAAGAGATAGGGATTGAACATTTATTCAAAGGAGTAATAACAGAGAACTTCCCAAACTTAGAGAAAGATATCAATATTCAAGTACAAGAAGGTAACAGAACACCAAACAGATTTCAGCCAAAGAAGATGACCTCAAGGCATTTAATAATGAAACTCCCAAAGGTCAAGGATAAGAAAGGATCCTAAAAGCTGCAAGAGAAAAGAAACAATAACATATACAGGAGCCCCAATACATCTGGCACAGACTTTTCAGTGTAAACCTTACAGGCCAGGAGAGAGTGGCATGACATATATTTTTTAAAACTTTTATCCCAGAATGGTATATCGGGCAAAAGTATCCTTCAAACATGAAAAAGAAATACTTTCCGAGATAAAAAAAGAAACTTGAGGGATTTCATCAACACCAGATCTGCTATATAAGAAATGCTAAAGGGAATACTTCAAGCATAAATAAAAAGATATTAATGAGCAATAAGAAATCATCTGAAGGTACAAAACTCACTAGTCACAGTAAGTACACAGAAACACACAGAATATTATAACATGTTAATTATGGTGTGTAAACTACTCATATGTTGACTAGAAAAACTAAAAGACAATGATTAAATATAATAACTATAACAACTTTTCAAGACATGTCAGTTTAAAATAATGGGTTATAAGATATTATGGTAACCTAGAATTTAAAAACATACAACAGATATACAAAAAATAAAAGCAAGAAATTAATAGAAGAATTGATCAAGCAGAATAAAGAATCATTGAGCTTGAAGACAGAAATTAAAACATGCTACCAGAGAAAACTGCCTTCACTAAAAGAAAGATAGGAAGGAAAAAGAGAAGGAAGGGAAGACCACAAAACAACCAGAAAAAAATTAACTAAATGTCAGCAGTAAGTTCTTACTTATCAATAACAATATTTAATGTAAATGGACTAAACTCTCCAATCAAAAGACACAGAGTGCCTGAATGGATTTTTTTAAAAAAGTTCCAGTGATCTATTGCCTACAAGAAACACACTTCATCTATAAAGACACACATACACTGAAAATAAAGAGATGGAAAAATATATTCCAGGCAAGTGGAAACCAAAAAAGAGCAGAAGTCACTATACTTATATCAGACAAAATAGATTTCAAGATAAAAACTATAGAAAGAGACAAAGAGGGTCATTATATAATGATAAAGGGGTCAATTCAGCAAGAGGATATAAAAATTATAAATATATATACACCCAATGCTGGAGCACTCAGATACAGAAAGCAAATATTATTAGAGCTAAGGAGAGAGATAGATCCCAATACAATAACTGTTGGAGATTTCAACAACCCAAGTTCACCTTTGGACATGATTTTCTGTCTGGACAGGTCATCCAGAAAGAAAATCAAAAAAGAAACATTGGACTTAATCTGCACTGTAGACCAAATGGACCTAACAGATATTTACAGAACATTTCAACCAACGGCTGCAGAATGCATGCTCTTCTCCTCAGCACATAGATCATTCTGAAATAAATAGAACATATGTTAGGCCATCCATATCCATATGCAGAAGATATCCATTGCAGAAGAATGAAACTAGACCTCTTTCTCCACACACAAAAATCAAATCAAAATGGATTAAAGACTTAAATCTAAAAACTATTAAAAAAACTATAAAATGACTAAAAGAAAACTTTGAGAAAACTATCCAGGACATTAACCTAGGCAAAGATTTCTTAAGTAATATCCCACAAACACAGGGAACCAAAGCAAAAACGGACAAATGGAATCACATCAAGTTAAAGAGGTTCTGCACAGCAAAAGAAACAATCAACAAAGTGAAGAGACAATCCACAGAACAGGAGAAAATATTTGCAAACTACCCATCTAACAAGGAATTAATAACTAGAATATATAAAAAGTTCAAACAATAGGAAAAAACTAACAATCTGATTTTAAGATGGGCAAAAATCTGAATAGACATTTCTCAAAAGATGACATACAAATGGCAAACAGGCATATGAAAAGGTGCTCAACATCACTGACCATCAGAGAAATACAAATCAAAACTACAATGAGATAATCATCTCATCCCAGTTAAAATAGCTGTTATCAAAAAGACAGGCAATAATGAATGCTGGTGAGGATGCAGAGAAAAGGGAACCCTTGTACACTGTTGGTGGGAATATAAATTAGTACAATGGAGAGTACATTAGTACTATGAAGAATAGTTTGGAGGTTCCTCAGAAAACTAACAATAGACTAACATAATAACATATGATCCAGCAATCCCACTGCTAGGATATATCCCCCCAAAAAGAGATCAGTATATTGAAGAGATATCTACACTCCCATGTTTATTGTAGTGCTATTCACAACAGTGAAGCTTTGGAAGCAGCCTAAGTGTCCATCAACAGATGAATGAATAAAGAAAATATGGTACATATATGCAATGGAGTACTATTCAGCCATAAAAAAGAATGAGATCCTGTCATTTGCAACAACATGATTGGAACTGGAGGACATTATGTTAAGTGAAATATGCCAGGGACAGAAAGACAGAGTTTGCATGTTCTCACTTATTTGAGGGAACTAAATATTTTAAAAATTGAACTCACAGACATAGAGAGTAGAATAATGGTTACCAGAGGCTGGGAAGGGTAGTGGGGCATTGTGTAGGGGGAGAATGGCGATGGTTAATGGGTACAAAAATATCATTACATAGAATGAATAAGATCTAGTATTTGACAGCACAACAGAGTGACTACAGTCAATAATAATTTATTATACATTTTTAAATAACTGGAAGAATATAATTTGAATGTTTGTAACATAAAGGATAAATTCTTGATGCGATGGATACCCCATTTACCCCGATATGATTATTACACAGTGTATGCCTGTATCAAAATATCTCATGTATCCCATAAATTTATACACCTACTATGTACCCACAAAAATTAAGAATAAAATTTTTTTTTTTTTTTTTGAGACGGAGTCTTGCTCTGTCGCCCAGGTTGGAGTACAGTGGTGCAATCTCGGCTCACTGCAAGCTCTGCCTCCCGGGTTCACACCATTCTCCTGCCTCAGCCTCCCGAGGAGCTGGGACTATAGGCACCCACCACTGCGCCCAGCTAATATTTTGTATTTTTAGTAGAGACGGGGTTTCACCATGTTAGCCAGGATGGTCTCGATCTCCTGACCTCATGATCCGCCCGCCTCGGCCTCCCAAAGTGCTGGGATTACAGGCGTGAGCCACCGCGCCCGGCAAGAATAAAATACTTTTAAAAAAAGGAAAGGAAGAGAAGGAAGAAACTAACAGCTTGTAAAAGATAAAAAGAATCAAGTTGAGACAAAGCACATCCCAAGATAGGAGGTAAATTTACTTCCATATTCTTCCTCAAAAAATCTTCATAAATTAAATTCAACAAAACAAGATCTCAAAGACTCAATAATAGAATGACAAAATAAAATGAAAGTGCAGGTCACAAACATATAGAAATAAATTGAGAATCATGTTCCTTTATCACTCTAGGGTCCTAGGCTGGTTAGCAAAATTCGACTGAGTTGGAAAGGAGTGGGCAACTGTCATTAAGGTCAATCAATATTAACTGTTTTGAGATTTGCTAAAGGGTTCAAAATTACAGCCAGATAGGAAGAATAAATTTTAGTGTTCTATACCACTGGAGGATGGCATAGTTAACACTAATATGTTATATAGTTTAAAATAGTTAGGAGGAGGATATTGAACATTCCCAATATAAAGAAATGATAAATGTTTGAGATGACAGATATGCTAATTACCCTGATCTGATCACTCTACATTATATGTATCAAAATAGTACTTTGTACCCCATGAATATGTAGTCAATATTTGTTAGTTAAGAAATAAAATTATACTTCAAAATTAACTACTTCTTTTGCTATGCAAACACTGATAGGAGCTATATAGACTTGATCAATGAAAGCACAAGATTACCAAATGAAAGAGATGAGAGCAGTGTATCATTCACACAACTCCAGCATTACTGGTTGTGTGTCAGTTGTATCAGTGTAATCAGCAAAAGTAAGCTAACATTACCTACTTCAGCAACGTTGTTCTGAATATTGGATGAGATGATATTTGCAACATGCTGAGCACAATTGTAGCTTGACAAGTGGCAGCTGTTATTATTTGGCTTTTGGGACAGTAAAATATCTCTGAAATGGTAAATGAGAACATAGCATGGTGACCTAGTGTTGCCTTTCTTTAGCACTATCCATAGGATCCTACTTCTGTAGATCCTACAAATCCATCACCCCTAATAGTTTTGAGGTCTTAGGATTAGTTGATTAATATGGCAGGTTTTTCGTATATCTTCTAATCCTGGGTCACATATAATGCTTACACCAGTGAAAGCAAATTTCTTACCTGCCTTTGTCGAGTAAACCTTTCCACGTTGCGAAACAAAAGTAATAGCTGATGTATGAAAACTATGAAAAGTCTTCTTTATGATATCATCATGAAAGTTAGCTATTAATTGAAAGGTGTTGCCGCCATCAACTGAAAGCCATATCTAAAGGAATAAAGAGATAATACCTTACTAAAGGGCTGCCATGCAACAGTTGGCAATTACCTATCAGCCTACATGAGAATAGCCATGTGGCATGATCTTTTCCATATGCCTACATTCATCACACACACACACACACACACACATACTCGTATACAGATTTCTTATTTACTTTGTCTACCTTCTATTTCCATCCTAGAGTGTGTATGAAGGTGTCTGTGGCAGAGTACCAGGTCTACACAATATGCATAGTGATTGTATAAAACAACAAAGTTATTCCTATGATCTCCCAAATAATTCTGTGTTCATAAAAGAATGGAGTGCTGGGTGCATTTGGATCTGGGGGAGGGGTTTACCCTATATTGACATAATACTTCATGCTCTAGGTGTCTGGCAAATATATATGCAGACATATTTTGCATGGAAGAGCCCCTTGTCATTTGCAAGGGATGTGTCCTGGGACCTTTGTAGATCCTCAAATCACTTATCTCACTGTATAGTTAGTTTATTACTATAGCATCTTAGTTTCTCTGTTTCCTCATCTTTAGGTAAAAGTTGTTTGAGGATAAAACAGATCGATTATGTATTATGATTCCCAATTGCTACCGCTTTTAATAGCCTAAGACTCATTCACATGAAGATTTCTGTTGTTTGGATTTTTAAAAAATTAACTTTAATAACAAGTTATACAATAAAATATGTTTTTCTTATATTTCCAACTTTATAAATATGGCTGAAGAGTCTGAGACCACCATCCAAATAATTCTCCTTTTATGCCTCATCTAATATAATCAATCCTAGCCTCCTCTATCCCTTCCCAGAGGTAACCAGTTAATCAGTTGGAAAATTCTAAGCATTTATATTCATATGTATGCCGATACCAATAGAATATGTACAGTACTGATTTCATTTTTATGGTAGGGAGGAGAGAAAGGCTTTTAGACTTGGACAGGAAGTAACTTTGCCCTGGACTGCTTGCTTACTGGGCCTGAATATTACAAACACACACAGGAAACGTACTGAATACACATAGGTGCTTCTGTTACTCAGGATGCAGCACTCTTTGCTGGCATAACACAATCCATGATCTGAAGCATATGGTATGTGGACCTCAATTTTCACTCTTACTTTGGGCCCTGCAAACATTACTGGTGAGCAGGGAGGTAGTTAGGGTGTCTAAGGAAGGGCACTTTGAACAATAGGTTCGAACTTGTATCATACTGTACCTGTTGTTCTATAAGTTACATTTGTCACACAACAATATATCTCAGATCATTTTATGTTAGCTGATGTGGATCAGCACATTCCTCTACACTGTGCTATAATCTCCAACTTATGGAAATAGTCTACTTGAGATAGTCTACTTGAGTCATACTTGAGATAGTCTACCTTTCTACTATACTAACGAACATTTAAAAGTTGTACCCAAATTTTCACTGTTGTGAATAATACTGCAGTGAACATTCATTTATCTGCCTATTTATACTAATGTTACAGCATTATCTTTAAAGAAAATACTGAAAAATTGAGTTGCTGAGTCAGATGCTATGAGATATACATTTAAGACAGGGTCTCACTCTGTCACCCAGGCTGCAGTGCAGTGGCACGATCTTGGCTCACTGCCACCTCTGCCTTCTCAGCTCAAGCGATCTTTTCACCTCAGCCTCCCAAGTAGCTGGGACTACAGGCATATGCCACCATGCCCGGCTAATTTTTGTAGAGATGGGTTTTTGCCATGTTGCCCAGGCTGGTCTCAAACTCCCGGACTCAAGTGATCCTCCTGCCTTGGCCTCCTGAAGTGCTGGTATCACAGGCATGAGCCACTGCATCTAGCCACATTTCTACAATTTTAATAGAGACTACCCAAGTGCTCTTCAGTTTTGCTGAACCAGATTATAGTCCCACCAGTAGTGTATGAGAGTATCTGTTTCCCCAAACCTCACCAATACTTGATATGACCAAAAATTTATTTTTAATTTTTACTCGTGATCAGAATGAAAAATGACATCTCATTGTGTTTTTCCCTAAATATTTTAAATTATTTATCTATACATGGCTCATTTGTATTTTTCCTTATATTATTTAATAATATAATGAACTGTGTGAACTGAAAACCTATGAATCAGCATATTGCTAGTAATTTACATCTTCCTGTTTCTCCCCATTCCTATCCCTCTGTCTTTCCTGTTACATATCCAATATCCTGAATTTTGTGTTTTTTCATTCCCTTGGTATTTAAAATAATTTAAGCACATATGTTTAAATAACATAATGCTTAATTTTACTTATTTTTGCTCCTTGTAAAAAGGGCTATCCATACCATATATTGTCTCCTATAACTTACTTTCCCTCAACATTATCTACTTAAATTCATACATGTTGCATACAGCTCAGTTCATTTGCTTTTTCATTTCCATATAATATTTCATTAGGTGAATAAGATGTAATTTACTTATTCATTTTCCTATTCATAGACATCTGGATTACTTTTAGTAATTTGATGTTATTACTAGCAGTACCCATGACGAACATTTTAAAATGTCTCCGGATATATGTGTTTCCCTTGCTGAAAAGTGAAATTGGTGGGACATAGGATATGCAAATATTCACATTTACAAGATAATAATAACAATGGCAAATTGCTTTCCAGAATAGTTGTAATAATTTACTCTCCCAGCAGCAATGTATAAGAAATCGTGTTGACCTACACTTTCTTCAACATTTTGTATCGTCAGAATTTATTTTGCCAGTTAAGTAGCTGAAAATGATATCGTCGTTCATTCCTGATTTGTATTTCCCTGATTGCTTGTGAACTCCATCATCTCTTCACATATTCATTCCACTTGTTTCCTTTTCTGTGATATGCTTATTTGTGTGTTTTCTCCTTTTTGCTATTAGGTTGTCTTTTTCATATTGCTTTGCAGAAATTCTTTATATATTCTTACTTCTATAATTCTTTCTTAGTTAAATGTGTTGCAGATATCATCTCCCAGTTTGCAGATTGTTGTTGTTTTTCACTTCTTAGGATATCCTTCATGAAAAAGTCTCTTCCTCTTTCTCTCCTTCTTTCTTTCTCCTTCCTCCTCCCTCCTCCCCCTCCTTCTCCTCTTCTGCTTCCCCCTCCTCCTTTTTTTAAAAAGAGGATGCAGAGAACTTTCTTTAGGTAAAAAGTGAAGTTAAGAGACTCTGTGATCTGATTCGGGGACCTAACCAAATAAGAAAACTGACCGCTAAATGGCTGACTTACAAGTGAGCTTTTGGCCCATATCACGAGTGTAACTTAAGATCAGCCTTCATTTCCTTTATTATTTTTCATTTTGAATGTTTAACTTGGCCCAAATTATAAGTCATTGCCAAATTACTTTGGAAATATCCTTTGTCTTGATTGTGTTATTGCATATGGATGGTGCTCAAAGGGAGGCCGAGGCGGGCGGATCACGAGGTCAGGAGATTGAGACCATCCTGGCTAACGCGGTGAAACCCCGTCTCTACTAAAAATACAAAAAAGTAGCTGGGCGTAGTGGCGGGCGCCTGTAGTCCGAGCTACTCGGGAGGCTGAGGCAGGAGAATGGCGTGAACCCGGGAGGCGGAGCTCGCAGTGAGCCAAGATCGCGCCACTGCACTCCAGCCTGGGTGACAAAGCGAGACTCCGTCTCAAAAAAAAAGAAAAAAAAAAATTAATTCAGATGTTTTCAATTTTGTGAAGAGATGGCGGATATTTTTTAGGTCATAATACAAAAGTGATTTGTGATCTAACTATTGGTTATTTTATAATTTTTTCTTTTTTATTGAGGTAAAAAACACATATAAACTTTATCAGGTTATCCATTATTAAGCATACAGTTCAGTAGTGTTATGTATATTTACATTGTAGTGGAAGAGTTCCCCCGCACATGCATAGTCTCCCCCATTACTAGCATTCCCCAACAGCTGATGAACCTACACTGATACATCATTATCACTCAGAGTCCATAGTTTACATTAGGGACCATTCTTAGTCTTATACATCCTATGGACTTAGACAAATGTATAATGGCATGTATCCACCATTATAGCATCAGACAGAAGAGTTTCACTGCCCTAAAAGTCCTCTGTTCTCGGCCTATTCAACCTCTCTGCCGTGTAATCCCTGGCAACCATGGATCTTCTTGCTGTCTCCATAGTTTTGCCTTTTCCAGAATGTCATATATTGGAATCATAAAGTTTGTAGCCTTTTCAGATTAGTTTCTTTCCCTTAGTAATATGCATTTAAGCTTCTTCCATGTCTTTTTTTTTTTTTTTTTTTGAGACAGAGTCTCACTCTATCACCCAGGCTGGAGTGCAGTGGTGCAATCTCGGCTCACTGCAACCTCTGCCTCCCCAGTTCAAGTGATTCTCCTGTCTCTGCCTCCTGAGTAGCTGGGATTACAGGCGCCCGCCACCACACCCAGCTAATTTTTGTATTTTTAGTAGAGACAGAGTTTCACCATGTTAGCCAGGCTGGTCTCGAACTCCTGACCTCAGGTGATCCACCCACCTCGGCCTCCCAAAGTGCTGGGATTACAGTCTTCCATGTCTTTTACATGGCTTGATAACTCATTTCTGCTTAGCACTGAATAATAATCCATCATCTGGATATACCAAGTTTATTTGTCCATTCTCCTAGTGAAGGACATCTTGGTTGCTGTACAACCCTCACATCCAACTGGCCCATTTTGTAAGCTCTATTAGATTTACATCAGTTTTAGCTATTGTTAATCTGTTTCCACAAGAGTTGTTCCAATTCCTTGGCCTTTCTAAATTTTTGTTCAACTGTTAGTTCTGTTTCTTAGCTTCATTTCAGAGGACACCATATAAACCCTTTATCTTTAATTCTGACTATTTATTGTCCACAATCAAAACACACATAAATTGATTTCTGTGTGTGTGTGAGATCAGGTCTTACTCTGTCACCCAGGTTGGAGCGCAATGGCACAATCTTGGCTAACTGCAACCTCTACCTCCCAGGCTCAAGGAATTCTCCCACCTCAGCCTTCTGAGTAGCTGGGACCACAGGAACGTGCCACCACACCTGGATAATTTTTTTGTATTTTTTGGTGGAGACAGGGTTTTGCCATGTTGCCCAGGCTGCCATGTTGCCCAGGCTGGTCTCGAACTCCTGAGCTCAGGCAATCCACCCACCTCGGCATCCCAAAGTGCTGGGATCACAAGGGTGAGCCACTGCACCCAGCCTGAATTTTTGAGATGTATAAAATACTGGCAAAATTTTTGATCTACACACTTTTAAACCATTAAGTTCAAGTATAATAACTCCTTACATCACTGTTAGTTTCCAATCCATGTGCCCTAGGAATTCTAGAACAAAAGGCAATGAAGCAACCACTTTTAAAAAAAATGACAGAAAATGAGTAAATAAAGTCATAGGATTCTACATAGTTGGAGAAATACAGAGAAAAAAAAAACACAAGATGGAGACTGGGGGAAATGCATGCCCAAGAACTCTATTTAGATGATCGCCTGTTATATATATGGAGAAACCTGGACACCACCGAATGCAAATTGTGTTCCTCTTATAAGGGGAACAAACATTCAAGGGTCAAAGAAGAAATTAGAGGTTTTAAACTGATATTGGCTGGGTGCGGTGGCTCATGCCTGAAATCCCAGCACTTTGGGAGGCGAAAGTGGCCAGATCACTTGAGATCAGGAGATAGAGACCAGCCTGGTTAACATGGTGAAACCCCCTCTTTACTAAAAATACAAAAATTAGCTGGGTGTGGTAGTAGGTATCTGTAATGCCAGCTACTTGGGAGGCTGAGGCAGGAGAATCACTTGAACCCAGGAGGTGGTGGTCGCAGTGAGCCTGGGCGACAGAACAAGACTCCGTCTCAAAAACAAACTAACAAAAAAGCCCCCCAAAAAACCCAAAATGGATATGGTTAGGCTTTGTGTCCCTACCCAGATCTCATCTTGAATTATAATCCCCATAATCCCCAGGTGTTGAGGAAGGAAACAGGTGGAAGTGATTGGATCATGGGGGCGGTTTCCCCATGCTATTCTCGTGATAGTGAGTTCTCACGAGATCTAATGGTTTTATAAGAGGCTGTTGCCCCTTCACTCTGCCACTCTTCTCTCAGCAGGCTACTCTAGATCTCTTGAACTTTCTAGCTAATCAAGGGTACAAGGTATCTAGGTCAAAGGCCCAGCTTTGCCTACAGCAGGTCAAATATCTAGGCCTAATCTTAGCCAGAGGAACCAGGGCCCTCAGCAAGGAACGAATACAGCCTATACTGGCTTATCCTTGCCCTAAGACATTAAAACAGCTGCGGGGGTTCCTTGGAATCACCGGCTTTTGCCAACTATGGATCCCTGGATAGAGCGAGATAGCCAGGCCCCTCTATACTCTAATCAAGGAGACCCAGAGGGCAAATACTCATCTAGTAGAATGGGAACCAGAGGCAGAAACAGCCTTCAAAACCTTAAAGCAGGCCCTAGTACAAGCTCCAGCTTTAAGCCTTCCCACAGGACAAAACTTCTCTTTATACATCACCGAGAGAGCAGGGATAGCTCTTGGAGTCCTTACTCAGACTCATGAGACAACCCCACAACCAGTGGCATACCTAAGTAAAGAAGCTGATGTAGTAGCAAAAGTCTGGCTTCACTGTTTAAGGGTAGTTGCGGCGGTGGCCGTTTTAGTGTCAGAGGCTATCAAAATAATACAAGGAAAGGATCCCACTGTCTGGACTACTCATGATGTAAATGACATACTAGGTGCCAAAGGAAGTTTAAACCGCCTACTTAGATACCAGGCGCTACTCCTTGAGGGACTGGTGCTTCAAATACGTATGTGTGTGGCCCTCAACCCTGCCACTTTTCTCCCAGAGGATGGGGAACCAATCGAGCATGACTGCCAACAAATTATAGTCCAGACTTATGCCGCCCGAGATGATCTCTTAAAAGTCCCCTTAGCTAATCCTGATCTTAACCTATATATTGATGGAAGTTCATTTGTGGAGAATGGGATACGAAGGGCAGGTTATGCCATAGTTACCGATGTAACCGTACTTGAAAGTAAGCCTCTTCCCCCAGGGGCCAGCGTCCAGTTAGCAGAACTAGTGGCACTTACCTGAGCCTTAGAACTGGGAAAGGGAAAAAGTATAAATGTGTATACAGACAGCAAGTATGCTTATCTAATCCTACATGCCCATGCTGCAATATGGAAAGAAAAGGAGTTCCTAACCTCTGGGGGAACCCCCATTAAACACCACAAGGAAATTATGGAGTTATTGCACGCAGTGCAAAAACCCAAGGAGGTGGCAGTCTTACACTGCTGAAGCCATCAAAAAGGAGAAGGAGAGGGGAGAACAGCAGCATAAGTGTCTGGCAGAGGCAGGGAAATACCAGCAGAAAGGAAAGAGATAAAGAGACAGAAAGTCAGAGAGAAAGAAAGAGAAAGAGAGAGACAAAGTCAAAGACAGAAGGAAAGAGAGAGATAGAAGTAGTCAAGAAAAAGCAGCGTACCCTATTCCTTTAAAAGGCAGGATAAATTTCTGTCTACCCAGCCAAGGCATATTCTTCTTATGTGGAACTTCAACCTATATCTGCCTCTCAGACAGTCTGCAAGAAATAATGAAATCTATCTTTACTCTACAATCCCAAATAGACTCTTTGGCAGCCGTGACTCTCCAAAACCGCCAAGGCCTAGACCTCCTCACTGCTGAGAAAGGAGGACTCTGCACCTTCTCAGGGAAAGAGTGTTGTTTTTACACTAACCAGTCAGGGATAGTAAGAGATGCTGCCCGGCGTTTACAGGAAAAGGCTTCTGAAATCAGACAACGCCTTTCAAACTCTTATACCAACCTCTGGAGTTGGGCAACATGACTTCTCCCCTTTCTAGGTCCTGTGACAGCCATCTTGCTATTACTCACCTTTGGGCCCTGTGTTTTTAACCTCCTTGTCAAATTTGTTTCCTCTAGGATCAACGCCATCAAACTACAGATGGTCTTACAAATGGAACCCCAAATGAGCTCAACTAACAACTTCTACTGAGGACACCTGGACTGACCCACTGGCCCTTTCACTGGCCTAAAGAGTTTCCCTCTGGAGGACACTACAACTGCAGGGCCCCTTCTTCACCCCATCCAGCAGGAAGTAGCTAGAGCTGTCATTGGCCAATTCCCAACAGCATTTCGGGTGTCCTGTTTAGAGAGGAGATTGAGAGGTGAAGCCAGCTGGACTTCCTGGGTTGAGTGGGGACTTGGAGAACTTTTCTGTCTAGCTAGAGGATTGTAAACACACCAATCAGCGCTCTGTGTCTAGCTAAAGGTTTGTAAACGCACCAATCAGCACTCTGTAAAAACACACCAATCAGTGTTCTGTGTCTAGCTAAAGGTTTGTAAACACACCAATCAGCAGTCCGTGTCTAGCTAAAGGATTGTAAACGCACCAATCAGCACTCTGTAAAATGGACCAATCAGCACTCTGTAAAATGGACCAATCAGTGCTCTGTAAAATGGACCAATCAGCAGGATGTGGGTGGGGCCAAATAAAGGAATAAAAGCTGGCCACCCGAGCCAGCAGCGGCAACCTACTTAGGTCCCTTTCCATGCTGTGGAAGCTTTGTTCTTTCGCTCTTCACAATAAGTCTTGCTGCTGCTCCCTCGTGGTCCACGCTATCTTTATGAGCTGTAACACTCACTGTGAGGGTCTGCGGCTTCATTCCTGAAATCGGCGAGATCACGAACCCACCAGGAGGAACAAACAACTCTGGACGTGCCACCTTTAAGAGCTGTAACACTCACTGCAAAGGTCTGCAGCTTCACTCCTGAAGTCAGCGAGACCACGCACCCACCAGAAGGAAGAAACTCTGGACACATCTGAACATCTAAAGGGACAAACTGTGGACACACCATCTTTAAGAGCTGTAACACTCACCACGTGGTTCCGCAGCTTCATTCTTGAAGTCAGCGAGACCAAGAACCCACCGGAAGGAACCAATTCCAGACACAATGATTGTAAGTTTTCCAAGGGCTTCCCAGCCATGCAGAACTGTGAGTCAATTAAACCTCTTTTCTTTATAAATTACCCAGTCTCGGACAGTTCTTTATAGCAGTGTGAGAATGGACTAATACATAAACATTTAGTGTGAAAAACTAAAATATGGAAGAGAGTTTTAAGAAGACCTAGAAACAGGGTATCATCTTTAAAATCTCTAAATTTTGCACATAATATAGATATTTGAGAAATTGAATTAGTTCCTACTTTGGAAGTCATTGCAGTACTTTCTTAGTTCCAAAGTTTGCTTAATGTTTCATAATCTGTGGCCCTTACTTTTTTAAACTGTCAGATGCTCCATAGATGGTATAACTACTCCTTTACCAAGCTTTCAGTGTACTGATACAGAACTGACTGAAGGAGCAGCCAGAGGGTGGAAAATGCTACCAGGAGGAACTCAAAGAACAACAGAACCAGAAAGTCAAGCTCAGACAAAGTCAAACAGAAAAAGGCAAATATTAAATGCTGGAAACACCAGTTAGAAATACACTTTTGATGGGGTTAGTGGCAAAATCTAAGTAATTCAGAGCTGGAAAGACACGTATAGTAATTGGCAACATTCAAGATAACTCTGAGGTACCCACGGCTCATTTTCATCAGCCAACGAACTACCTGAAAGGTAAAAACTGATAATGGACACCAAGCTTAGTATACAATAAATAGTCAATAAATATTGTCTTCCCTCCCACTGCCATCTCTAGGTCATCAGAGAAGCTCTATTCTTAATGTACAGCCATGCAGCATACAGTAGGTGGATGATTTAACTCTAACACAGACTGAAGTTCCATGTGTACGCACCTGATTGCCATAAGCATACAAAAAGTGGCTTCGGGGATGAAATACCATTCCAACGGGAGAAGAGAATGATGAAGGAAACCGAAAAATTGGAAATTTTGATTGTGAATTTGGTTCATTATTTCTCAGGGTGCTCACAGACGCAACAGCAGTTTTCTTGACCTAGGTAAACAAAGAATGGGCAAGTCATAAGAATTTTGCCATTATTATTAGTCTGTGTTACAATTTTTAGAATTTCCTGTTACTTGCATTTTGATTAAGAGAGAGATACACTCACTAACACAACATAGAACTAGAAGGATTAGCAGTAATTGTTATCTCTTTACTCCACCACTCTGGCCCCTGCCACACACCCATCTTATAGTTGTTGAAAATGAAGTTTAGGAGATTAAATAATTTGTTGAAAGCTCTATAATTAACAGCAAAGAGAGGTTTATTATAGAATCACTGCTGAACTTGCCAGACAGACTCCAAAGCCCATGCTTATGACTATCATGCCAAAAGTGTGGATGCCTAAGCCACATCCCAGTTCTATTCAACCATTATTTTAAAGGGGATCAGAATATGACACCTCAGGCCAGGCGCAGTCTTCAGCTTAAAATTTTCTTTATATAAAAGTGGTTTGTAATCTCAGCACTTTGGGAGGCCTACGTGAGAGGATTGCTTGAGCCTAGGCATTTGAGAACAGCCTGGTCAACAAAGTGAGACCCAGCTGCATTAAAAAAAAACTTAAAAATTAGCCAGGCACGGTGGCATGCACCTGTAGTCCCAGCTACTAATCAACCTGAGGCAGAGGATCGCTTGAGCCAGGAGTTAGAGTCTATGGTGAGCTATGATCACACCACTGCACTCCAGCCTGAGTGAGAGTGAGACCGTCTCAAAAGAAAAAAAAAACGGAGATATGAAACCTCAAAATATGCCACTTTTGGCCAGGCGCAGTGGCTTACGCCTGTAATCCCAGCACTTTGGGAGGCTGAGCTGGGTTGATCACTTAAGGCCAGGAGTTCAAGGCCAGCCTGGACAACATGGCAAAACCCTGTCTCTACTAAAAATACAAAAATTAGCCGGCGTGGTGGCACACACCTGTAATTTCTGTTACTTGGGAGGCTGAGGTGGGAGAATCTCTTGAAACCGGGAGGCAGAGGTTGCAGTGAGCCAAGATCGCTCCACTGCACTCCAGCCTGGGTGACAGGGACCCTGTCTCAAAACAAAAAAATGCCACTTTTATATAAAGATAATTTTAAGCTGAAGACTGTTGAGATTCAACAGATGCAGAGAAAAAACTTTGGAGCCTTTTGTGTCTGACTAAAAGCAGGAACTGCTGGGAAATGAGGCTGACAGAAATTCCTCTCTGGGGCAGATCTACTCCTAGAAGGAAGAATGTAAATAAAACCTGTCCCAAATCCCTTCTCCAGAGGAGTTTTATAGCCCTGAAGGAGAAGGAAAGACCACTCATACGTACATTTACAAACATTATCAAAAACATTCATGTCTCCTGGCCAGGCGCTGTGGCTCATGCCTGCAATTCCAGCACTTTGGGATGCCAACGTGGGTGGATCACTTGCGGTCAGGAGTTCAAGACCAGCCTGGCCAACATGACAAAACCCCATCTCTACTAAAAAATACAAAAATTGGCCAGGTGTGGTGGCGGGCACCTGTAATCCCAGCTACTTGTGAAGCTATGGCAGGAGAATCGCTTGAGCCTGGGAGGCAGAGGTTACAGTGAGCCAAGATTGCACCATTGCACTCCAGCCTGGGCAGCAGGGCGAGACCCCATCTCAAAAAAACCCCAAAAAACCAACCAACAAAAAAAAAATCGCATCTTCTGTTTGCTGTCCTGAAAACCCATTTATCTTTTTTTTTTTTTTTTTTTTAAAAGCAATTTGTTTTTCCATAAATGGTTTTCTCCCTTTCCCCTTCACCTATTAAGATGGTACCTAACCGGCCAGGCGCGGTGGCTCACGCTTGTAATCCCAGCACTTTGGGAGGCCGAGGCGGGCGGATCACGAGGTCAGGAGATTGAGACCACGGTGAAACCCTGTCTCTACTAAAAATACAAAAAATTAGCCAGGCGTGGTGGCGGGCGCCTGTAGTCCCAGCTACTCGGAGAGGCTGAGGCAGGAGAATGGCATGAACCCAGGAGGCGGAGCCTGCAGTGAGCCGAGATTGCGCCACTGCACTCCAGCCTGGGCGACAGGGCGAGACTCTGTCTCAAAAACAACAACAACAACAACAACAACAAAAAGATGGTACCTAACTTCTAAATTTTAACCTCATCACTGAGTTTCCCATGTGTGCACACTGCACATGTAAATAAACTGTTTTCTCCTATTAATTTTTTTTTCAGTTTAATTTGCAAGGCTCCACTCATTGAACATAAGAAGGTGGAGGAAAGAGCTTTTTCGTTCCCTACAATCTTGACGATAGGTGCTGAACTTATGGTTTTGTTTGTTTGTTTGCTTGCTTGCTTGCTTGTTTGTTTTCTCAGACTGGGTTTTGCTCTGTCACCTCACCTGGTGTGCTAGAGTGCAGTAGTGCCTCACTGTGGTCTTGAAATCCTGGCCTCAAGCCTCCTGCCTTAGCCTCCCGAGTTGCTGGGATTACAGGCATGAGCCATCACAACTGTCAGTTTATGTGTTTTTTAATGGCTGTAAGAAGAATTCTAATTCACAGGTAGGGTTAAGGACGTTTGGAAGAAAAAATATAGATCTGTGGCAATTACTTCCATTTTTTTTCTGTTTAATTAACCATTTTATGGAATCTTAAATTTATATAGAAAAATCCCAGCTTATATTCTTTAGAGAATTAGCAAGGGAGAATCACTATGCATACAGCATCACGTTTTCCATTTTCATCAAAATGAATGACAACCAGGCAAGAAATCTCTAAAGTGTCAAGCTATATTATTGATCTTAAATAATTTTGCTGTAGCCAATTTTATAGGTTCTATTGCCAGACATAACAAGAATTTGAAAATAACTTTTGCTAAGGTAAATTTTTATTGTTGTCATGTCAAGATAAATTCCCTCTGGGATATAAGGCCTACCTTGTTATAGAAGAGGTAAACTCCAGTACCATGCTCTTGGTCAACAAGAAATGTTAGCACAGTTGGGAGAGTTTTTATTCCTTTAAAAATGTGAGGTAAGCAGGGTACCCATTCAAGAAATGGTTCCTGACTATAAAAACAAGAGCTTGACTATAAAAAAAAGAAGGGAAAAATTAATGCTGTTTTTGAAATATAAGTTCTAATTCTCTTAGTGAAACTAGCCCAGTTGTTCATAGAAGTAATATTTACAGTTTTTTGAACAAACATATAAATTAACCCTCCCTCCCTGGTCTTAAAACCCACTGGTCTTTAAACTCCCTGGTCTTAAAACCTACATTTGTCTCATCTGAATTCCTTCTTTAGGAAATCGACACTTGGGCAAGAAACTTGACCCTTAGGCAAGGAACTGAAACTCAACGGATCACTGCATCCAGATAATGAGAAGTCAGACTCCTCATTCATCATGGTTGCTTCTTTATCCATCTCTAATTCCTGTTTTCCTACCTTCCTTTCTGTGTAAATCCCCCAATTTTACTCAGAGAGACAGGTTTGAGATTTTTATCTACCATTCTCCTTGGCTGCAGCACCCGATTAAAGCCTTCTTCCCTGGCAATACTTGTTGACTCAGTGACTGGCAGTCTATACAGCAAGAAGCAGGACCTAGACTGAATCCCTGGTGTTTTAGTAACAGTAGGAAAATAAATTAACAACCATTGTGTTGCTCTGACTGATCACAATTGTTTTTTAAAAAATCCTTAATGTGGCTGGGTTTGGTGGCTCACACCTGTAACCCCAGCACTTTGGGAGGCTAAGGTGGGCGGGTCACGAGGTCAAGAGATCAAGACCATCCTGGCCAGCATGGTGAAACCCTGTCTCTACTAAAAATACAAAAATTAGCTGGACGTGGTGGAGCGTGCCTGTAGTCCCAGCTACTTGGGATGCTGAGGCAGGAGAATTGCTTGAACCTGGGAGGCAGAGGTTGCAGTGAGCCAAGATCATGCCACCACACTCCAGCCTGGAGAAAGAGCGAGACTCCGTCTCAAAAAAAAAAAAAAAAAATCCTTAATGTCTGTGCCTCTCTTCTGAGGGATATGAGCCCAGAAAACATTGCAGTGCATGTCTTTCTGGTATGAATTGTTTTTCTAGAATCATTGCTTAGGTCCTGATTAACATAATTAGGTAAGGACTAATAAACCCAAGTAGAAACACCACCAGGAGCAAAGAGTGATTGTGAAGGCTTTCAGTCTGTAGAATTGCCATTTTTTTAGATTAATCACAATCCCTGAAGTCATGCACAACAAAATTTCTTAACTTATAAAATATTCAATATCATACCTCACTCAGGGTTCTGTTTCTCTCAAAGGTGACTGTAACATAATCAACTACAAAATAAATACAAGGGTACAGGAATTATGAGCACATCTGTATTTCTAAAACCGGAAGGGTTAGTCTTAATAGTCTTCATGAAAATCATAGAAATTATTTTTGCAAGTAAACCTTATGGTAAATGAAAATAATAATAATAATAAAAGTTATGTATCATCAAGTAATGTATACTCAAATCTAATTTTCTTATCCCTATTTCAAGTGTACCTATTGTCTCAGATTTAAGTTAGAATTTTTTTTGTTTTAGGCCATTAACTTATATAAAGCAAACTTATCTTTATATTTTGTTCTAGTTTTATTTTATGTCATTTTATTAAATCTAGTTGTAACTGAGTAGCTTAGATTCAAAATGGATTTTAAAACTTTTTTTTATTCCTTTCTTGATTTTTGCCTTGAAAACATACTTTGGAACTTTGTTTCCCTCCCTTCCCACTCAACACTCCCTGCACTGCTAGCTTATCTAATTATGTTCTTGCTTAGAAGTTCCGGGGGCTAATTTTGAAACAAATCAGACATGGAGACTCAGTTGTAAAATTCCAGAGATTACCTCAAGGAGGTTAGTCTACAACCTGGCCATCGTGAAGATGACACCAGCCTATGTTCCAGGTGGAGCATGACTCAAGATAGCCACTGGGACAGGACACACAGACCTTGCACCCAGCATCACCCCTGAATGCCTCCCACCCCAAGTTCCCTCTTCTAAACTCCTCTCCCCAGCCTAAAGTTTGGAATGGTCTTTTAAAGGCGTGAGCCTGGACACTCTCCCAACTGCTGGCTTTTGGAATAAAAGTCACTTTCCTTTCACTGCATCTCATCCTTGTTCATTTGGCTTTATATGTGGCAAGCAGCCAAGCTTGCTTTCATTACAAATTTGGTAGTCCCTTTAGGGAGTCTGCATTTTGAGTGGTCTAGTCTGTCAACCTGGTTTGCAACGAGTGGGGCAACTGGCCGCAGCAGTGTTCCAGGGCTTTCCTATTCATGCTACTGGATGGGACAAGAGTTGCTCATGAATATTAGCTGCTGTTGGCTAGCTGATCCTGCGGCTGGGGCTCTGGGCATTTTCCTGGCAGCTGCTGAGATACTTTAGTCTCAGGAAATCTCCCTTCTCTCCCTGTCACGGCGTTAGCTGCCTACTACACTTTGCTGGTGCAGGGAAAGTGACAAGTGAAGAAGTTAACAGACTTCAGAACTGGATAAGTCAACTGGAATGAACCCAGGTCTCCTCTGTCTCTTCTGTGGTAACACTTGAGCTCTGCTCCATTTGGACGTAGCTGCTTGTGACATTGTCTGGGCAGGTACACCATCTTTATCTGTGGCACCACTTGAGCTTTGTTCTGTTTTGACCTAGCTGCTCATGGGGCCATCTGAAGTTGAGACAAGGTTTCAGGACTTTTATCTAGTCCCCTTGATGGGGAATCAGCCTGGGAGTGTACCATCTGAATCTGTAACTGTGTATGTATGTGATCTACATTTGGGCCCTCATCTACTTGCAACTTTCTTTCCTTCTTTCTCTACCCTTTAAGACAGGCTGTATAAGCCCCCCACTCAATCTAGGGATCCAACCCTGAAGTAGAACAACTTCTGTCACCCTGGTTCTTGGCTGGGTTGCTCTTTCTCGGGCCCCAAAGTACTTCTCAGAGCTGTGCCAGATCTTATGGGGGAAAGAAGCATGTGAATTCTTCTGTGGGTTATCTAAATGGGCCTCTATCCCACTTATGATTTTCAATGTTATTTGTTGGAAATACCTGGGATAAATGTTTAAACAGTCCCAACTCCAATTCTTTTGCCCTTTCTGTCCACTTGTTTTGCCATCTCATTTGTTGCCCTTCCATTACTGCTTACTGGGATCGCAGCAGGACCTGGACTTAGATTAAGGTTGATGTGTTAAAAAAGGCTACATTGGTCATCGCCAGTCATTAGACTGTTGGGGAAATTAATTCTTTTACATGTTTGGCTCTCCTAACTGTGTGGTAAAATTTACACAGACATGCCTGTTGGGACCATGAATGGTGACATCAACACTGGTTGTGTAAAATAAGGAGCATTCACCCAACTCCTGGCAATCTAGTTGCAGGGAATTATTGATACAGAGGCAAAGGCAAGGCATCAATATAGGCTGCTCCTCTGCTCACTAAAGGCCCCTGATTTTGTCATCCTCTTTGGGACTCCAGCTGGTTACATATTATGGTCCATTTCTGTGCACATTTTAAACTGATGGGCAAGTTATAGCAAAAAAAAGTCAGAGTTTACATGGTTAATTTGCAACTATAAAGTTAATCAGAGTTCTAAAGTTCTCTATCTTCTTTTTTTTTTCTGCCTGCCTTGAATCTGCTTTGAATCTGCTTTTACTAAGCTGTGGTGCTAAGATAAGACTCATTATTTATGTTCTAACTGAAATGTAAACATTGGAAGCTCATTTGGAATGGAAGAAAAAAGGATAAAAGAGACTTTTAAAAACTGAACTGCCACATGAAATTTAAATTAGTTTTTTCTAATTCTGTAAGGAATGTCAATGGTATGGAACCAAAAAAGAGCCTGTATAGCCAAGACAATCCTAAGCAAAAAGAACAAAGCTGGAGGCATCATGCTACCTGACTTCAAACTATACTACAAGCCCACAGTAACCAATACAGCATGGTACTGGTACCAAAACAGACATCTAGACCAATGGAACATAACAGAGACCTCAGAAATAACACCACACATCTACAACCATCTCATCTTCGAAAAACCTGAGAAAAACAAGCAATGGGGAAATAATTCCCTATTTAATAAATGGTGCTGGGAAAACTGGCTACCAATATGCAGAAAACTGAAACTGAACCCCTTCCTCATACCTTATAGAAAAATTAATTCAAGATGGATTAAACACTTAAATGTAAAACCCAAAGCCATAAAAATCCTGGAAGAAAACCTAGGCAACACCATTCAGGACATAGGCATGGGCAAAGACTTCATGATGAAAACACCAAAAGCAATTGTAACAAAAGCCAAAATTGACAAACAGGATCTAATTAAACTAAAGAGCTCCTGCACAGCAAAAGAAACTATCATTAGAGGGAACAGGCAGCCTACAGAATGGGAAAATATTTTTGTAATCTACCCAAGAATCTACAAAGAATCTACAAGGAACTTAAACAAATTTACAAGAAAAAAAACAATCCCATCAAAAAGTGGGCAAAGGATATGAACAGACACTTCTCAAAATAAGACATTTATGCGGCCAAGAAACATATGAAAAAAAAGTGCAACATCACTAATCATTAAAGAAATGCAAATCAAAACCACAATGAGATACCATCTTACACCTGTCAGAATGGTGATTATTAAAAAGCCAAGAAACAATAGATGCTGGCAAGGCTGTGGAGAAATAGGAATGCTTTTACACATTGGTGGGAATGTAAATTAGTTCAGTCATTGTGGAGACAGTGTGGCAATTCCTCAAGGATCTAGAACCAGAAATGTCATTTGACCCAGCAATCCCATTACTGGGTATATACTCTAAGGAAAATAAATCATTCTACTATAAAGGCACATGCGTATTTGGGCCCTTATCTACTTGCTACTTTATTGCAGCACTAGTAACAATAGCAAAGACATGCAACCAACCCAAATACCCATCAATGATAGATGGGATAAAGAAAATGGGTACATGTACACCATGGAATACCATGCAGCCCTAAAAAGGAATGAGATCATGTCCTTTGCAGGGACATGGATGAAGCTGGAAGCCATAATCCTCAGCAAACTAACACAGGAACAGAAGAAAACCAAACACCACATGTTCTTACTCATAAGTGGGAGTTGAACAGTGAGAACACATGGACACAAGGAAGGGAACAACACACACCAGGGCCAGCTGGCGGGTGGGGGGCAAGGTGGGAGAGAGCATTAGGACAAATAGCTAATGCATATGGGGCTTAAAACCTAGATGATGGTTGATAGATGCAGCAAACCACCATGGCACATACATACCTATGTAATAAGCCTACACGTTCTGCACTTGCATCCTGGAACTTAAAGTAAAATAAAAATAAAAATAAAAAAATTGAACTGCCATAGAGACTGCTTTAGCCAAATTTTGGTCCATTGCCTTTCTTGGATTACCTGCTAAGGCAAACAAAGTTCAGCCATGTGAACAGATTCCAGTTTTGTCACAAAAATAATTCAGATCCAGCTATCTTTTATAAAATGATGAGATTATATTGCTATCTTGTGGCTAGAATTCTAAGGTAAAAGCTATTGGATATCTGTGTGTGCATATACATGTTTAGATATATTTATGTGAAGTTGATGTTTTATGTGATGTGTCATATCTGGCACACTACCAAGCTGGCTTATAAGTAAATGAGTACTCATAAATGAAATCCAAAAGCTCTTCAAGTGCACATGCATCTTTGATAAATAAAACTGGTTTAAAATATGATTAATAAAGTTAACATAGAAATGTCTTCAGAAGTGTCAGCATACATTTTTGTCTGAGTTTACTGATTAGATATGTTTTGTATTTGCCTCTGCTAGATATATTAAGCTGTCTGGATTTGGCATAAAAGTTATAAGGCTATAAACCCAGCCAAAAGCAGAATGATCTTTGTTTGTATGATTTTTTTGATAAATAAGACTAATGTAATATTGGTGGTTCAATAAAAACAGCTGAATCTTCTAAGTTGTCAGCAAAATGCCCATGTGTTTAACTTTAAGGTTCTTAGGTGAATCCCTGATGTTTACAAGCTTTAAAAATGGTTAACAGGAAAATAACTTTAAATGATGACTAGTGCTGTCTAATATCTCCGTTTTCAAAAGTAATCTAGATAAATGATTAAAAATGAAAAAATCAAATTACATGTAAATGGGGTAAATGCTTGCAGGTAAACTTTTAATGAAATTTAAAATCTTAAAATTATTTTGGATGCTCATTTGGATGTCTAGGTCATTTCCAACTAAAAAAGGGTTATGATGTGGGAAAACATGTTTTTAAAACTTGTAGAATTATTTCATCTATAAAATGTTAACATCTGATAAACAGTTCAGGATTTCTTGCTTCCTAAGCTTTCACTAAAGTTTAAAGTTATTAAAAATAAAAATACTAGGTAATATATAATTCTGTAAGTTGTGTTCCTATTAAAATAATTTTGTATGAGGAAATATCTTATATGGTAAATTTCTGTCCTAAAGTAAAATGGTTGTTTAGGAAAGAGATAATATAGGACAAGATAGAAAGTCTAAGCATGCCATAGATGGCCTATGTCACATGTAAGATTTTACATCTTATCAAGATAATTTCTATGTTGTCTTTATTAGATTTTTGATAGCTTAAAAAACCTCAGATTTAAAAGGGTTTTTACAGCCACATAACCGTCTATGTTGCCCTTAAAGTCTTTTGATTATCACTTTGGTTAGATGAATAACTATTGTTTTACAATGACCTATCATTCTATTTTGACCAAATGTTTTGAGCCTTTTAACATCTTTCACAAACGTCCTCAAAATCAAATCCTAAATTAAATCTCTGACTTATTTCTTGGGCTCATCAAAGCTATAAAAATTAATCAATGCAAGTCTGTAAATCTTTTTATGGCTTCCAGTCAGGTCATAGACTCCAGTATCACCATCTCCAGCCTCTTGAAAAGGTCCTTAACAGGTGCTATTAACTAATCCATGTGCTGTTAATTTACAGGGCTTTGACTCCTAGATGGACATATCTCATCTAAAGAAGACGCTGACTCTGCCAGTATCTGATACCAATCTCAAGTCAACCAAAGCCTCATCTTTGGACCCAGACAAAGGCAACAATCAACGTATACTGCCTTAATAGGACACAGGACAAGCCTATATTAAAAAACATTAAGGTTCATTTACTAATTTTGCCCCTATCTGAATTAATATAATTTATTCTGTGCCTTAATTCTAAATAATTTAAATGTTTAGCTACCTGTGAGCTTCCTTTCCTGTCATTCTCAGAATGAGGCAAGGCTTATGACCATTTTGTTTGAAATGTTGCCAATTATGTTTTACTTTACCTCCAAAATTGAAACTATCCAATCCTTTTAGGCCCAGGGACTATTGCAGAAGTGGTGATCATGTGATATTATAAGGGTTGGTTTTGAGGCATAAACTTAGTTCAGAACCTCCAAATCAAGGACAGGCACACAGATGCCTAAACAGCTAAACAAAATGCTTGTGTTTTGTATAACTAATTGCTACAAGCTAAGATTATAGTAGCCCAATGCATAAACTATATACATAAGTCAATTTTATAACTTTGTTTTTGGCTTTTGGTTAAGGGTTAATGAGTGCCTGCCCTCCTCCATTCTAATCTGGCCTGAAATGTTTAATTGGCTATAAGTCTTTTGACTCTAAGTTCCTTGGCCATAGGTGTCCCACTGGAGGGCATGACGGACCTGGGACAGGTAGTCATACCACCCCAGCATTAGTATGGGACAAAGTAAAACTTGCCCACTGATACTGCCTCTGGCATATCTTTACCAAAAAAGAGGAAATATAAACTAAAAAATAAAATACTGAGTCCCCTACCAGCTGAACAAACCCTCCCCCTTGGCCAAGGGAACCCTAAGAAAAACCCTTAAAAACTTAATTCCCAGCCATGATGGGATGGAAAGTCAGGCATGCCTCATTATATTCCCTCCATTTTATGATTTAGACACTACTATTGACCACTATTAATTATCATATGACTGACAGAACAGGTTCTTTATGGCAATAAGCTATCAAATTATAAACAGGACCTAAGCCCATGCCAGACAAGGATTAAATCTCCCCACAAGGTAAACGGAGTCATACGTTACATGCATGTTCGCTCAATATGCATGTGTCAGGACCACTTTCATAAATATTCATAGGTCCTCCTATAACTTGTTCAATTCGTACGTTTAGCCAACCTTTCATCATGTCCCCACAGGACCCCTGAGTATAATGGACAATGGAGAACAAACTTACTTTCTTATTGATATGGGGGGCTATATATTCTATAGTTAACATCTGCCTATCTTCTGATTCAAAAAAGACTGTTATGGTTGCAGGAATGTCAGGGCAAATTGTGACTCACCCCTTCCTACAACTTGTAGATTGTCATCTGAAAGACCACAATGACAGGAAAAACTAAAGAGATAAACTACACTCTAAAAAAATTGCATTGCCAAAATATGTCAAGAAAGTAATTTGACTTGGGATGAATTTTTCCCATCGCCTCGCTCTGAGTCAAGGTAATACCCCAAAGTGGGAGCAGGTTGAACTCTTTTGAGATTGTTTATGGGAGACCCTCCCTGGGAGTCCCACCTTTAGACCTAATAAATGAATTAAGAGTTAAACAATACATACACCAGTTAGGGCAGACGTTACTAACCATGCATCAGTTTTCTGCTTCCAGGTCCTCATACCCTAGGGGCGAGTCCCTTCACCCTTTCCACCAAGAGTTAAGGTACTGCTAAAAAGTCTTGGAAAAAAACAAGGACCTGACCAGCAGCTAGCCAAAAATGGATGGGACTTATGATGCACTGCTGACCATGCATTCATCTGTCAAAATTGGCTGGAATTAAACCCTGGATACATCACACTCAGGTGAAGGCTCATCTTCAACCTGATACTTCAGACAACCAGCCTGCCTGTTCATGTGTGCCAAGAAAAGACCTAAAGCTGTATTAAAGAAAAAAAACCACACACAGATAAGTACTATCCTTTTCTTAACATGAACTTCTTAACAAGTTTTGTAGTCATGAATACATTATTTTTCTCTGCTGAAACTAACCTTTTTGCTGAATGGGCACAAATGGCGGCTTCCCTCCGGAATAGAACAGACTGCTGGGTCTGTGGGGAATTGCCCTTTCTTCCACTGCAGGCTTTCCATGGTGCATGCAAGCCACCAACCTAAGTACTTGGAGTCATTTCTATACCTGGTATGGGGCAATTCACCCATTTCCCTTTCATGGCCATAACTCATCTCATCATAAGCCTCATGAATTTCCTACTTGCCAGGAAATCAGGAAACATGTTTTTCAACTCAGTTGCAAGCAGGTCAATGTCATCTCCACCGTGGGATGTGCTGTACACAGTGGTGTCAGATGGCTGACAGAGGTACAAATACAGGTAATAGGTCAAGCAACACTGTGCACTGAACACCACAACCGCAGCACACCTCAAGCTAATACCTGTAACATGGGATGGTTACCTCCCCAGCAATGTAATCAAACTCTTCAACTGACTAGCAATTATATGGCTGAGGTAGCAAAACAGCTCCTTCTCACATGGAGCCAACCCTTCCCCCTGGGGCTGCCTATGGGCCTGTGGCACTCAGAGTTGGCCCTTCCTACCCTTTGATTGGACTGGCAGATGCATCTGGGAGCACCCTTACCTACCAGGATGAATCCTGTTCCATCTAGACTCTGCCTGCCAACTGGGAAAGCACAAACGCCAGACACCACTGTCAAAAATGGGCATCCTGGTGGTTTTACCCACTAGCCATCTTTTTCTCCCAGGCAGTGACCATAGATGTAGAATTACAAGTAGAGGCCCTGGCTAAGCATATGGCTGCTGCCTTTAATAACACCCACCATGCCATCACTCTTCTTACTGAAGAAACTTCCAGATTAGGCAAGTGGCCTTACAAAACTATATGGCTGTAGATATCCTAACTGCAGCCTAAAGCGGCACTAGTGCATTACGACTGTTGTCTATATATACTAGATTATTCTCACAATATAACCTAACCTGTGCATGCATTGGATACTCATATTCTGCTATAGATACCTTCTCCCAATAACAGATTGGTTTAGTCAGCCCCTTAGTGCATGGAAGACTTTCATATATAGCACGATTGGTATTTTGCTCATTGTCCTCTTCCGCTGCTGTGGATTTTATTGCTATTGTATACTCTGCACAAGGATGTAGGAAAGATGTTCTCAGAAACTCCTATGTCCCTGCACCATAATGCTCCTGCAAATTCCTACTGCAAGTCTAGGAACTCGAGAATAGTTCCAACTCCAGGTGGACAAATTCAGTTCTGGTACCTCCTAACTATGGCCCTTCTCAGCAGGAAGTAGCCAGATCGACTATGCCACCCATTTTCCATAGAAATGGAATGGAATTTCACAATGGAAAGTTGCAACTGAGTGGCTTAGGTTAAAAATGCATTTTTGAAACTGTTTTTTCTTTTCTTGCTTTTAGCCTTGAAAACACACTTTGAAATTCTTGGTTTCCCTCCCTTCCCACCCAACACTCCCTTGTACTGCTGGCTTATCTAATTATGCGATTGCTTAGAAGTTCCAGGGGCTAATTTTGAGACAAATCAGACATGGAGACTCAGCTGTGAAATTCCAGAGATTACCTCAGGGAGGTTAGTCTACAACCTGCCCGTCGTGAAGATGACACTAGCCTATCTTCCAGGTGGAGCATGGCTCAAGATAGCCACTGGGACAGGACATACAGACCTTGCACCCAGCATCACTCCTGAATGCCTCCCACCCCAAGTTCCCCTTTTTAAACCCTCCCCAGCCTAAAGTTTGGAATGGTCTTCCAAAGGCTGAGCTTGCATTCAGTTACACATATATGTAAAAGTCTCTTAATACAGTATATCTTTAACTAAAATTTACCTTCAAAATGCTCTCTGTTAGCAAAACATCTTTCATTATACCACAATTTTCCTTTCACATAGTCAACCTACATAAATAAATAAAATATCACTTAGCCAATATGTAGACTTAAGATATCTTAAGATATAAGATAGAAAAAACTAAAAAATTTCAAAGTTTGATAGTTCAGGAATGTAAGGCAAATAAAGAGACAAAAATTGTATGCAAATAAAATAAAAGGTTGTAGAATGAGGACAAGAAACAGGAATATACATTTTGAACAATGCACAAAAAAGGCATAAAGAGAAAAGAAATCACACATGAATTAGCATATGTTAATGGAGGATGCCCTTGTCTGTGAACTGTCTTTCGGAAGCTACCAGAAGCCATTAGTCTTTCAGCACAGTTACAATGGGTCACATGTTTAGCTTTTATTCCTCATTAGTGGCAGCTGGGTTTAAGGAGCATTCCCAGAAGCCTGACAGCAGCAAGAAGAAACAGGAAAAAGGTTTTGAAAATTGGTCATGAGAGACAAGCTTCAATATATTGAATGTGTTGGATATAAATGTTGGATATTAATTAAATGCAACAGTTTGAGATTATTTTATTATAGGAAGATTCTGACCTTCAAATTTCTGTTGGGATATAAGAAAGACTTTTTTACATTTTTATAGACTAATAATAAAATCTGTATGATCTGTGTGCAAAAGCCTTTGCTGATATCTAATGACAAAACTTGAACACATGAGGAGACACTTCTTTTTTTTTTTTTTTAAATTGAGAAGGAGTCTTACTCTGTTGCCCAGGCTGGAATGCAGTAGCACAATTTCGGCTCACTACAAACTCCACCTCTCAGGTTCAAGTGATTCTCCTGCCTCAGCCTCCTGAGTAGCTGGGATTATAGCCACACGCCACCATGCTTGGCTAATTTTTTTTGTATTTTAGTAGAGACAAGGTTTCACCATGTTGGCCAGGCTGGTCTCGAACTCCTGACCTCAAGTGATCCACCCGCCTCGGCCTCCCAAAGTGCTGGCATTATAGGTGTGAGCTACTGCGCTGACCAGGGAGTCACTTTATTTATTTATTTATTGATATGGGGTCCTGGCTCTGTCACCCAGGCTAGAGTGCAGTGGCATGATCGTAGCTCACTCTAGCCTCAAACTCTTCAGCTTAATCAATCCTCCTTTCTCAGCCTCCCAAATAGCTGGGACTACAGGTGTGCATCACCATGCCTGGGTAATTTTTTAATTTTTTGAGGGAAAGGAGTCTCACTACATTGCCCAGGCTAGTCTAGAGCTCCTGAACTTAAGCAATTCTCCTGCTTTGGCTTTGTAAAGCACTGGGACTATAGGCATGAGCCACTATGCCTGGCCGCCAATGAATTTTTTTAAGTATCTACATTGTGCCATGTACTGTGCTGAGATTTTTCATATGTAATGTTACTTAATCACCTCATTACTAAGAGGTAGATATTGTTATGCTCATTTTAAAATGAAGAAATTGAGGTCCAGAGAGTTATACAACTTGTTCAAAATTTTATGTTACATGACTGATAAGTTAGTCCAAAATTTGAATCCAGTCTGTCTTCATTTATTCACTCATTGACTCAATAAATATTCATTGAGACTGCCTATGTGCAGGGCCGTGTGGTAACTTATCAGGATACAATAGTAAATAAGATAGATCTCGACCGGAACCTAAAATCTTGTGAGGCTAGTCTGGGGGCTCAACAGACAAAATAGGGTGATAATGATAGGAATTTGTGCTGAGAACTTGGAGCATGCACAGGAGGAGCACCTTGGTGGTCAGGGAAGGATTTCTGAAGAATGAGTTGAAATTCTCTAAGTGAAATAGGAGGGAGCAGTGCATGCTAAGAAGACAAAACATGTTATGCAAAGAGTCAAGGTGTGAGAAATGTTAGCACATTCAGGGAAGGTGAGTGGTTTAGGATGGCCAGGCAGGATGGCTGCAGGGAGGGGCAGGATGGCTGCAGGTAGAGGCAGGCACACTCAGGCTGAAGCAGTAAGCATTTTGTGTGTCACAAGAATTTTAATTTTATCCTTAAAGAAGTGATCCATATTCCTTGCTGTTGCCACGAAACAGATTTTGGTGGATAACTAACAGATTTTATCTCATGCCAAATCCCCAATTTAGGGATCTTATACTTCCTATTCCTTTTGACTGGAAATGCTCTGTCAAAATAATTATTCCAAGTTACTCAAGTTTCTGCTTAAATTTCATCTCTTTGAAAAGGTCTGCTTTAATCACCCTGTTTAAAACAGAATATTATCTTCCCCTCACTCTTTCTCTTACGGTGCTTTAATTTCAACGAGCACTTATTACTATCTAAAATCACATTATATTATGTATTTGTTTGTGTGTTTTTTAATGATCTAGCCCCCTCAGTAGAATGTTAAGCTACATGAAAGTAGGGACTTTGTCTTGTTCACTATGGAATCATCCTTGTCTGAATAAGCATGGAATATAGGAAGTGCTCAACAAATATTTGTTGAATGGATGAGACTTACTGAATGAATAAATCATTAAGTATTCACTCGTTCAACTACCTGTCTAAACACCCACATATATCTCATTCTGAATACCTTTGCTTCAATCATTAGTAAAAGAGGTCTTATTTAAAGATAGATCCTTATACTCTTAAAAATAATTTCACTTTTTCCTTTCCCTCCACTCCCCAATCCCAGCACCTTTCTACCTTTGGAACACTGTATTTCCCCTCTCCCTCATCACTATCAACCATTCCTGAGTTTTACTAAGATATTTTAGTTTAATAGGACTTATTATAATATCCTTGCTAATTGTAAAAACTTCCAGGGCAATTCGTGATTATTTTTTAAAATTGCATAAGTATTTATCCCTTGATCTCCCAATCAAGTTCTAGGATGTATTGTATCTATATGTCTGGACACATAAAATTTCTAGGTACAAAATTATTCATGGGAGCATTGTTTGTAATAGCAAAATATTGGGAAATTACCCAAGCATCCAACAATTTAAATAAACTCTGGCTAGTTCATACAATGGAATACTTGTAGCTGTAAAAAAGAGACAAAAAACAAAAGAAAAAGAGGCTATTCTCCATTTACTAATATGGATTTTTTCCTATGATAATTATTGGTAAGTGAAGAAATTTAGCATACTTTGTATATAGTATAATAAAAGGAAGAAAAGTATACATATTCATAATTATTTGAATTTCCATTAGAAAACACTGAAAACAGATAAAATAAAAAAAGATTACCTGTAAGGGACAGGGAAAAATCAAGGTGAATATACAGAGAGGTGGGATAGAGACTTCTCAGTCTATATCTTTTTGTAACTTTTTTAGTTTTTAACTATGTGAATGTATTACCTATTTGAACATCATAACTTTTAGGTGTTGAAAATTCTCATTTCCCTTGCAACATGTCCTTTCTGGCTATAGGCTGTATGGGAGGGAGGTGGGGCCTTTGGGAGGTGATAAGGTGAATGGAATTAGTACCCTTATTTGATGTGGGGATGATTCAGTGAATCGAATTGCTCCTCTTATAAAAGAGAACCCAGGGAGATCCCTTGCCCCTCTGCCACGTGAGGACACAGTGAACAGATGGCTGTCTATGAACCAGGAAGGCAGCCCTCACCAGACGCTGAATTTGCCTGTGCCTTTATCTTGGACTGTCCAGGCTCCAGAACTGTGAGACATAAATTTCTGTTCTGTATAAGCCACCCAGTCTATGGTAATTTTGTTATAGCAGCCCACATTGGCTAAGATGTCTGTGTTCAAAAATCCTTATCTAGGCTGGGCGCGGTGACTCATGCCTGTAATCCCAGCACTCTGGGAGGCCAAGGTGGGGGGATCACTTGAGGTCAGGAGTTTGAGACCAGCCTGGCTAACATGGTGAAACCCTATCTCTACCAAAAATACAAAAATTAGCTGAGCATGGTAGCACACACCTGTAATTCCAGCTACTCAAGATACTGAAGCAGGAGAATTGCTTGAACCCAGGAGGTGGAGGTTGCACTGAGCCGAGATCGCTACTGCACTCCAGCCTGGGTGACAGAGGGAGAGTGTCTCAAAAAAAAAAAAAAAAAAAAAAAAAAAAAAAAAAAAATCCTTATCTAGTACTCCATTTTGATTTATATGGATAGACAGAAAACACATGAATAAATATGAGATAAAATGAGAGAAACAGCCAAGCATTTCTTATCACTAGTCCTCTCCTCATTTTCTTCCCCTTTATTGAAATGTCTATTCTTTTTCATTTGTTTTATTAAAGTTCTTTCTTGAGTATTTTCCTTAGTTGGGATAACCAGGTCATAAACTTTCTTAATCTGAAAGATGAATAATCTCTTGTCTGGAAATAGAAATTCTGGACTTTGGTTCTTTTGTCTTAAATAGACGGTAGATGTTGATTTCACGGTCTTCAAGCTTCTACTGTTGTATAAACAAAATCTAATACCAGTGAGGTGTATTTTGCTTTTGCTCTTTCTGTTTGGATACTTGTAATATTTCCCCCTTAACCTTAAAACTGAGGAATATATTCCTTGGATATGCCTACATTTTTTCAGTGCTCCCTGGAATTTAGTGGATTGTAATATATAGCCTTGGAACTTTCTTAATCTCAGTTAATGTTCTTCTATTTTTTTTATTATTGCCTGTCTTATATCTGTTCCTTTTTAAATCCGTCTGAAAACTCTTTTGCTCACCTGTTAGCCCTCTGGATCGCTCCTTAAGGCTCACTTTTTCCCTCGTGATTTCTAGCGATGTTCCTTAGATGGTTTGAGAAATTTCTTCATCTTGATTTTCCATGCCACTACTCTGCATTTGAACAGTGGCCATTCTATCCTTCAATTTATTCCATTTTTAATGGAAATTTTGGTATTCAGTCCCAGGAACTATTTTTATGCTGCACGTGAAGCTCTTTATTGATATTGACTGTGTTCTTGCTAATACCTCAGTGCCAATGATGGTAATCACAGAGTAGGTGCTCATTGGGTATCTGTGAAATGATTTTATTTAAAAATGTTGTTCTCGTTCAATTGTTGCCTTATCCACCAGTGACTCTAGTTTTATTCTAATGATCTTTGCTCTCAGAATGCCAGGCTACCTTAAGTGTGCTTTGAAGAGAGGGCTCAGGTATGGTTTGTGGAGCACCTCGAATTTTGACAATTGGAATAATAGATGGCAAAGTGGTCTCTAGCCCTCTGGGCTGCCATTCCACCACCTTGGAAACAGAAGGGGTTCCCCTCTTTCCAGGTCTCCTTCAACCTGCCTACCTCAGGCACAGGGAGAATGCAGCTCTCCCGGTAGGCCCATCTCTAGCCTTACTCTCAGCCACACTCCCAAAACTAAGAAAACCCTTCCCTAGGATTTCGTGGAGCTCTGCCAGCCAAACTCCCTCCAGAATCCTTCCCCTTCCCAGTCCTCTACTCCCCGCTCTGTGTTGCCAAGCACTTTGTTCTCAGGTAAACCATGAGTGAGGTAACGACATGCCAGATCTCCTCAGTGAGATTCCTCAAAGCAGGCTCCCAGTGAGCCCAGCTGTCCAGTGGCCCCGGCAGCCTTTTTTGACTTAGCAGGGCAGGTAGGCTGAAGATGAAAGCTAAAGGGAGTTAAAGGTCACAGTCTCCTCCATCTATTTATGTTACTTTTTGTGTGATTCTTCTTTAGGTGTAACTTTTTAAAATATATATTATCTTTTCTTCAGTTTCCTATAATGTTCCTTTCCACTTATTGTAATTGCTGAGATATTTGGATTTATTTCTACTGTTTTACCTCGTAGTTTTTCTATTCTTTTACCTTTATCTCTTCTCTCCTTTCTTCCTTTTTGTAGAATAGATGGATTATTCTTTAATCTTGTTTTCCTTCATCTGGTGGTTTGGAAGTTTTAGGTTACATTCTTTTTGTCTTATTTTAGTTTTTTGGTAATTATCCTTCAATTCTTAACATATATGCTGAATTGCACTTTTTTCTAACAAATTCTTAACTTATTCCCCATGTTGGTTCTCCTTATAAAGATCTTAAATACTTTATTATCCACTGAAAACTACTGCCATTTCTCCTTGTTATATTGTCTAGAGTTTTGGTTCCATCCAATTATTAAACACAAAATTTATAACTTATTTTTTATTTAATTTATTTTAATTTTTATTTTGAGACAGAGTCTAGCTCGGTCACCCAGATTGGAGTGCAGTGGCACGATCTCGACTCACTGCAACCTCCGCCTCCTGGGTTCAAGCAATTCTTATGCCTCAGCCTCCCGAGTAGCTGGGATCACAGGCATGTACCAACACATCTGGCCAATTTTTGTATTTTCTGTAGAAACGGGATTTCGTCATATTGGCCAGGCTAGTCTATAACTCCTGACCTCAGGTGATCCACCCGCCTCAGCCTCCCAAAGTGCTGGGATTACAGGCGTGGGCTACCGCGCCTGGCCATAACTTATTTTTTATAACAATTCCATTCTTTGAACACATATTTACTAAGTGCATACCTTGTGTCAGGTGCCATTCTAGACACTGGGATCTAGTAGCAAACAGCATAGACAGGGCTCCTGCTCTCCCAGGTCTTAGAACTTATATTCCAGTTTTCCTCATTGCTTCTGGCATCCTACTCCTTCATGGGAATTTCTGGATGGTAAACCCTCCAAATGTCTTTAGGTGTGAACGTTCTCTTTTCGCTGTTGTTCTTGAGTTACATAGTTTAGCTAGGTATGGAATTCTATTTTGACAGTTATTTCCCTCTATTCTTTATAATGCAAATCATTTATGCCCATCTGGCTCTCTCAGTTATCTGCTCTGCTTGTCCTCTGATTAGTATGACAATTAGTCAGTTCTATTTGCTTCCTGAGAAATAAATGCTCCTTTCTCATAGACAGTGTGAATGTGGGTGTATGTGCACATGCACATGTGCACACAGACTGGAGCCTGCACAATCCAAGATAAAGGTGCAGGCAGATTCAGTGCCTGGTGAGGGCCGCCTTTCTGGTCCATAGCCATCTGCTTACTCTATGAGGACAGAATAAGGAGGGCATATGGCAAATGGCTAGGAACACTCATGATTTCATTTGTGGTTTTCCAACAGAAGCATGCTTATATGCTGATGGGAATGACCTAGTTCATTAATCACAAAACTTGACTTTTTAACATATAGGGGAGATAACTGATGGAACAAAATCCCCCAAAAGGCCAGAAGCAGACCAGTGACTAGATTATATGACATTTTTGTGTAAGTTAGAAAAGGTACCCCTTTCTCGAAGTAGGACAGACTTACACCAGGGTAGATGGATTGAGGAGTAAAGTGTTAGCCAGACCCCAGCACCTTACTCTCTTCAGTCAAGTGCCCTTGTGCAGAATCTGAACTGAACAACCATAGCTAGCCTGGACATAGCATAGGAGATGGGGTGGGGGTGGCCTCTGAAACAGGGAGGAACACTTCTTCCTTTGAAGCAGAAGAGGTGAGCACTGCTTAATGCTTGCTACAAATATATGTATAAATAATATATGCTACAAATTCATATATATATATAAATATATATTTTGTTTAAACTATAAGTAATATAGTAACTGGAATAACTTATATTGTGAATTACTGTCTTGCATCTCATCTCAAGTCACCAAGTAAACACATATCTTCTAACCAGCCCTGGGAAATATAAAGCTTCTTACCCTTTCAAAACCACAAAAGTCTGCCCTGGAAAACTAGAAGAAAAGAAGAAACTTTAATTTTTGCTTGCATATCAGAAGGCCTAACAAAACATAGCAATTTAAATTATACTAAAGGAAATAAACCATATAAATTCCTTGAAACAAAATTATAACAAAATTTTATGTTTTTTCTATCCTAGCAGTTATGATAGCCAAACACTAAAAGCAGACTCTGATATAGTTTATACAATATCCAGGGAATTTCCCCATCAGTCTTTGCCTCATTTCATTATTTTATTAATTTACTTATACCTTAGTGTGATTCCAGAAAGGATTTGAGAAGAAAACCATGCCTTTTAATGATTTAAATGGAGGAATTAAGAAGTGTGCAGGCGGGCCCGGCGCAGTGGCTCACACCTGTAATCCTAGCACTTTGGGAGGCTGAGGCAGGCGGATCACGAGGTCAGGAGTTTGAAACCAGCCTGGCCAACATGGTGAAACTCCATTTCTCCCAAAAATATAAAAATTAACTGGGCGTGGTGGCGCAGGCCTGTAATCCCAGCTACTCGGGAGGCGGAGGCAGGAGAATTGTTTGAACCTAGGAGGCGGAGATTGCAGGGAGCTGAGATCACGCACGCCACTGCATTCCAGCCTGATGACACAGCGAGACTCAGTCTCAAAAAAAAAGAAGTGTGCTGGCATATGCAAGTCTGCCACCCATTGGGTTTAGGAAGGCACACCCTCAACCTATTATTTTCTGCTTTGCCACTCTGTTCCTTCTGCCCAGCCCAGAGCAGTCCAGAGATCAGGACTTACAATACACAATCCCTGTCTACTTCTCTGCACTTTGAATTTAAGCCATTGTAGCGTTCCTGGTTTCAACTCTCTGTTTTAGCAATTATATAATAAGCATGTAAAAAAAACCCCAGATCCCCTAGTCATCTGAGCAACAAATGGTACTTTCTCAGAGATGGTGAGGAAGGTTCAGGTATACGTGAATATTCTTATACTTGAAGAAAGATAATAATTACCATGTATAAGAAATACCTGCGTCTCAATCAATACCATTTCCCCTTCTTTACTTCCCTCTATCTTTTCTCCTACTGATCCCAAGTCTTTATTGCTTGTCTCATCTCTGTTGTGGTAATTTTTGAGAGGTACTTGTTAACATGTTTAAGAATTTTATGGTAAGCATATTAACAATCTTCACCTAAACACGTATTTCCCTTCACTCAATCCCAATACTTACTTTTCACTTATGTTACTTTGTAATACTATATGTGGCTTTATAAATTACCTTAAAGCATTTGGGTAACATATATAGCTATAAATAAATGGATCAATCAATAGGTAGGTAGACAGATCTTTTCTGCATGTATATATTTAAAACTTACTATAAATTTGTACAGCAATACAACTAGCACCATTTCCAAATTATATATTCAATACTACGAGGTAAAGGAAAAAGTTGCTGTATTATGCCTTTATGTTTTTCGAAAGAAAGAAGCATTTCAAGATACACCACACATAAGTCAAGTATTAAATATTTCTTTTTGTGTCACAGAAGATATTTAAGATTAGCTATTAGTTACAAAGCAATTTACATACCGATAAGATGTAGTGTGATGGATAACGAAGATCTTCACTTACAAAAAGGCCCAAAGAGGTGAGGATAACTAAAAAATGATTCGTTAAAACCATATCCACCAATGAAAGGTCTTCATGTTCTAAACGAAGAAATCATACCATGGATTAAAAAGTAAGAAAAAAAGTGAGTTCCTTAGTGAAGCAAAGATATTTTATAGATATTAATCAAATATTGATGTAAGTAAAATGCTCAAGATGAAGGCAATGTTAGAGGAGTTACCTTCTTGAAGTTGGGAATAGATAGTCTGTGTCATGTTAAACCATGTGGTATCATAATCATGCCAGAATCCACCAAAGTTTACGCCTATGTAAACACCTACCATGAAACAAAAGGAAAATTAAAGCCAGGCAACTTTACAAGGTGAGTCACCTTCAGGGGCAAGAGCCCAGAGTCCGTTCCAACTCCCTCTCAGCACTTTGACTCTCACTTCCCCAAGCATTGGAAAGATGAAGTAACTTCAAGTTACACCACATAATATTAGCCAATCATCTGATTGACTCCTAGAATGATTACTGCTGGGAATAATATGCCCTTAAAATCAACCCTCTTAAGGTATTGGTTCATTCTCTTAAAATATCTTCCAAATCGTACTGTATCTTTTTTTACATAGAAGGGCATCAGAATATGCCAAATATGCCACTTTAGTTTAAGGATTTTTTTTTGACCTGAAGGCAATTGAGAATCAACAAATGCAGTCTCTGCCCTCCCTTTATCTGCTTAAAAGCAAAGCGTAAATTGCTCCTTGTACCAGAAAAAAAAAGAGCATTTTTATCACTGGAGATAGGGAGCCCTTATCTGCCATTAGTTCCCCTATATATTTTCTAGTCACAACTTCCTTACAGCTAATTGTTCCTTGATTCCTAAATCCACTTCCTTTGTGAAAATGCTATATAATTTCCTGATTTAACCACTTGATCTTCACTTCTTTTTTGTGAACTGCCATGCACATAAATAATAAAAAAAAATTGTGTGCCTTTTATCCTGTTAATCTGTTATTTGGGCTGGGCATGGTGGCTCACGCCTATAATCCCAGCACTTTGAGAGGCCAAGGCAGGAGGATCACTTGAGCCCAGGAGTTTGAGACCAGCCTGGGCAACATGGTATAACCCTGTCTCTACAAAAAATACAAAATTAGCCGGGCATGGTGGTGCATGCCTGTAGTCCCAGCTACTCAGAAGGCTGAGGTGAGAGGATCGCTTGAGCTTGGGAGGTCAAGGCTGTAGTGAGCTATGATCATGCGACTCCAGGCTGGGAGACAAAGAGAGAACCTATCTCAAAAAAAAAAAAAAAAAAGAAATCTGTTGTGTCGATTTAATTCATAGAGCCCTATTCACTAAGCATAAGAGAACAGAGGAAAATTTTTCCTCCCTAACAGTACCCTTCTAAGCATAAAGATGCTCCTATTTCAGGAGTACAATTTTAGTTAATAATAATTTTTTAAAACTCCAAAGAAGAAAATTAAAATGTAAACTCCAAGACAGGAGAAACTATGATTTGCTTTTTTATTTGTGATTTTAAAAACAGAAAAAACTTTTGCTAAAGTTTCATTAAAACCTTGTAAATGAAGAAGATTGAACACATCACAAATCCTAAAGTACTTTGTTCCCCAACCCCACCTTTTCTTGGTCATAGGTAGGAATGTCTAGAGTCTTTTGTGTTTTAAATGTGAGGTGCTGATCTGAGGTTTTGTCAAAGGGCATAACTACTGGGCTGGGGAGGAGGGGAGGCTAAGGAACCTTGGCAATCTAACACATATACTTTATTTCCAAAAGAAGACATTTGTAGAACGAGGCATATTTTGAAGGGTGAGTTTTAACTCCCAGCTCTTTTCTGTTTAAGGAAAGCTGTAGAAGGAAGTGTTATTTATTATTGTATACTTTTTCCAGGAAGAGGAAAACTAAAGACAAACTTTGCCTTTCTGAGAATTAAGTCTAGTTTTACAGATAATGGTGGGAATTTTTTTTTTTCTTTTTTTTGACAGAGTCTCACTCCGTCACCCAGGCTGGGGTGCAGTGGCGCAATCTCCACTCACTGCAACCTTCGCCTCCCAGGTTCAAGCAATTCTCGTGCCTCATCCTCCTGAGTAGCTGGGATTACAGGTGTTCACCACCATGTCTGGCTAAATTTTAGTATTTTTGGTAGGGACAGGGTTTCGCCATGTTGGCTAGGCCGGTCTCGAACTCCTGATCTCAAGTGATTCGCCCACCTCAGCCTCCCAAAGTGCTGAAATTACAGGTGTGAGCTACCACCCAGCCTAACGGTGGGATATTTTAAGTGGGAATAATTATAGATGTTCAGCATGCTATCACATGACCAGATTCTTGCAAAAAAGCACTATTTAATGAAGACATAATAAAATAAACACTTTACGCTGGTTAATATTTACAGAGTAAAATTAAGTTATGGGCTACTCTCTGTGACAAACTATCCCAGGGCTTACAGAAGCTGATGCAGACCATTGTGAAAAGTTTAGCTTTTATTCTAATGGCAAAGGGAAGCCACAGGAGTGTTGGAAGCAGGGAAGTGATGTGATCTGGTTTATACTTGAGAACATCACTCTGGTGGGTGTATGGAGGCTGGTTTGTATTGGCACAAGAATGGAAATAGACAGACCACTTAAGAGGCTGTTAATTAGTCTAATAAAAAAATGTTGACTTGACCTAAGATTTTAGCAGAGAAGTGAGGTGGTCACATTGGGGATGGACCCTGGAGACAGCACAATCGGGGAATGTTGTGAGGGTAAGAGCAGTCAAGAATGTGTCCTAGATTTCAGTTCTGACCAATTTAATACTAATTGGGATGAGAAATACTGGAGAGAAACAGATTTTTTGAGGGAGATGAATCAAGAGTTCTGGATTAGACTTGCTGTATTTGAGATGCTTATTAGCCATCAAGAAGAAATACATAATAGACAACTGAAGAGAGGAGTAGTATTGTTTCAAAGGAGTGGTCAGCAGCAGCAATATAGATTTGGGAATCATCAGCCTGAAGATGGCATTACTGCCATCAGACTGGATTAAGTCTTCCAGAGGGAGAATGTGGTAACTTAAGGAAGGAGAGTCAAAAACAAAGCCCTAGGTTTGCATTTAGGGGTCACACCAAAAAGGAGCCCTCCTAGAAAACTAAAGAGTGACCAATGAGAAAATATAAAGAACTTGAAAGTGGTTATCAAGAAAGCCAAAAGAAGAAAGTGTTTTGAGCAGAGACTGGTCGACTGTGTTAAATGCTGCTGGAAAGGAAAGTAGAATGGGCATAAAAGACTGGCTGTTGGAATTGGCAATATGAAAATTGTGAGTGGCCTTGAGAAGAAATGTTTTAGTACAGTGATGGAAACCAGAGTCTGATTTGTAGTGGAAAGAAGATAAAATGGGAAGTGGAAAAACAGCATCATCTACATTAAATTCTGGCCTTAAATTTTTTTTTTGAAGGGGAACAGAGAAGTGGAGATGGAAGTAAAGTGAGATAAACGAAGGTTTTGTTTAAGATGGGGGATATCAGGGTATGTCTCTATCCTAATGGATACAATCCAGTGAGGAGGAAGAGTATGATGATGTTGGAGAGAAAGATGAGAATTGCACAACAGATGCAAGAGCAAGGTTGTTCAGATGGCTGCAAGGAATGGGATCCAGAACACAAGGGCTGAGGAGTAGCCTTTGATTGCAGCAGAGACATTTCTTACAGTGCAACAGGCAGAAAAGGCAAAGCATACAAATGCAGGTATGATGGCAGATTTCCAGTTGCAACAATGGGGTTTCTATAATCAATCTTTATTTTCTCTGAAGTATTATATAAAGGCACAGCCAAGAGTAAGAGGGGAAGAGTATTTGAGGAGTGGAAAGAAGTGTGATAAATTTTGCAGAGTGGGAAAATAAATATACAAGGGAAGAGTGATAGGATTTATAGGCAGTAGTCTTTACAGGGAGTACTGAGTGCCCACTTAAGATTTATGATCATGAATTTAGAGTGAGACTGGTCAGTGAAATGTCAAAATGAGACTAGCATGCAATTTTTCCCCAGCAATATTCTGCTTTTGCAGGGCAGGAGCAGAGATGGTTTTAGAGTTGGGGTTGGGCAGGCAAGGAAGAAAAAGAAGAGCAAGAGAGTTACAAAAGTATTTTAAAAGATGGGCTCTGAGAATTATGGTGAGAACAGAGGAAAATAAGGATGTTGGGTAGTGAAAAAAAGTGATAGTGACAATGGATTAAGATCTCAATGAGATCAAAGAAATGTTGGAGTATGAGTACTAGAACAGACTGACAGAATAAGAGGCAGTGGACAGAGTGTACGATGCAGGTACTACGGATTTCAGAGATAATGACATTAGAGATGACAAGGTCAAGAGTTTAATCACTTACATCTTTACTCCATCTTGAGTTAACTTTTGTATACGGAGAAAGGCAAGGATCCGGTTTCATTTTTCTTTTGCGTATGGCTAGCCAGCTACCCCAGCACCATTTATTGAATAGGGTCTTTTCCCTAATGCTTATTTTTGTTAACTTTGTTGAAGATCAGATGGTAGTAGGGGTGTGGCTTTATTTCTGGATCCTCTATTCTGTTCCATTGGTCTATGTGTCTGGTTTTGTACCAGTGCCATGCTCTTTTGGTTACTGCAGTCTTGTAGTATAGTTTGAAGTTGGGTAATATGATACCTCAGGCTTTGTTCTTTTTGCTTAGGATTGCTTTGGTTATTTGGGCTCTTTTTTGTTCCATATGAATTTTAGAATAGTTTTTTCTAATTCTGTGAAAAATAACATTGGCAGCTTGATAGGAATAGTATTGAATCTGTAGATTGCTTGGGCAGTAAGGCCATTTTGATGGTAATGATTCTTCCAATCCATGAGCATGGAGTGTTTTTCCATTTGTTTGTATCATCTATGATTTATTTTAGCAGTGTTTTGTACTCCTCCTTGTAGAGATCTTTCACCTCCTTGGTTAGATGTATTCCTAGGGGGGTGTGTGTGTGTGTGTGTGTGTGTGTGGTGGGGGTTATTGTAAATGGGATTGTGCTCTTGATTTGGCTCTCAGCTTGAATGATTTTGGTGTATAGGAATGCTACTGATTTTTCTACATTGATTTTTGTATCTTGAAACTTTATTGAAATTGTTTACCAGTTCTGGAAGCTTTTTGGTAGAGTCTTTAGGAGTTTCTAGGTATAAAATCATATTGTCAGTGAAGACAGAGAGTTTGACTTCTTCTATTGGATGCCTTCTTCTCCTATTTGGATGCATTTTATTTCTTCCTGTTGCTTGATTGCTCTGGCTAGGACTTCCAGTACTGTGTTGAATAGAAGAGGTGAGAGTGAGCATCCTTGTCTTGTTCTGGTTCTCAAGGTGAATGCTTCCAGCTTTGGCCCGTTCCGTATAATGTTATCTGTGTGTTTGTCATAGATGTCTCCTATTATTTTGAGGTATGTTCCTTCAATGTCTTGTTGGTTGAGAGTTTTTAACATGAAGGGATGTTAGGTTTTATCAAGGGTTTTTTCCACATCTATTGAGATCATTATATAGCTTTCGTTTTTAGTTCTATTTATATGGTAAATCACATTTTTATGTTATTTAAAAAATGTCAATAGCTTTTGGGGTACAAGTAGTTTTTTGTTACATGGATGAATTATGTAGCTGTGAATTCTGAGATTTTAGTGCAGCCATCACCCAAGTAGTGTACATTGTACCTAATGTGTGGTTTTTTACCCCTAGTTCTCTCCCAACCTCTCCCTTCTGAGTCTCCAAAGTCCATTACATCACTCTGTATGCATTTGCTTGCTCATAGCTTAACTCCCACTTATAAGTGAGAACATATGGTTTTTGGTTTTCCACTCCTGTGTTACTTCACTTAGAATAATGGCCTCCAGCTCCATCTAAGTTGCTGCAAAAGACATTGTTTCATTCCTTTTTATGGCTTAGTAGTATTCCATGATGTATGTATGCCACACTTTATCTGTTCATCAGTTGATGGGCACTTAGGTTTGTTCCACATCTTTGCAATTGTGAATTGTGCTGCTATAAACATATGTGTGCAAGTGTCTTTTTCATATAATGACTTCTTTTCCTTTGGGTAGATACCCAGAAGTGGGATTGCTGGATCAAATGGTAGATCTACTTGTAGTTCTTTAAGGAATCTCCACACTGTTTTTCATAGAGGTTGTACTAATTTACATTCCGACCAGCAGTGTATAAGCATTACCTTTCCCCCACATCTATACTGCCCAAAACAATCTATAGATTTAATGCAATTCCCATCAAAATAACGACATCATTTTTCACAGAATTAGAAAAAAAATCCTAAAATTCATATGAAACCAAAAAAGAGCCCAAATAGCTAAAGTATTCCTAAGCAAAAAGAATAACATTTCTTGATTTGCATATGTTGAACCAATTTTGCATCCCAGGAATGAAGCCTACTTGATCGTGATGAATTAACTTTTTTTTTTTTTTTTAGATGGAGTTTTGCTCTTGTCACCCAGGCTGGAATGCAATGGCGTGGTCTCGGCTCACTGCAACCTCTGCCTCCCGGGTTCAAGAGATTCTCCTGCCTCAGCCTCCCGAGTAGCTGGGATTACAGGCACTCACTACCATGCCCTACTAATTTTTGTATCTTAGTAGAGACAGGATTTCACCATGTTGGCCAGGCTGGTCTTGAACTCCTGACCTCAGGTGATTTGCCCACCTCAGCCTCCCAAAGTCCTGGGATTACAGGCGTGAGTCACCGTGCCCAGCCTTGAATTAACTTTTTATTTTTTATTTTTATTTTTTAATTTTATTTATTTATTTTAATAATATTTATTTATTTGTTTTATTATACTTTAAGTTCTGGTATACATGTGCAGAACATGCAGGTTTGTTGCATAGGTGTACATGTGCCATGGTGGTTTGCTACACCCATCAACCCATCATTTACATTAGATATTTCTCCTAATGCTATCCCTCCTCTTGTCCCCCACCCCTCAACAGGCCCTGGTGTGTGATGTTCCCCTCCCTATGCCCATAGGTTCTCATTGTTCAACTCCCACTTATGAGTGAGAACATGCGGTGTTTGGTTTTCTGTTCCTGTGTTAGTTTGCTGAGAATGATGGTTTCCAGCTTCATCCATGTCCCTGCAAAAGACATGAACTCATTCTTTTTTTATGACTGCATAGTAATATGCTGCTGGATTCTTTTTGCTAATATTTTGCCAAGAATTTTTCTGTCTATGTTCATCAAAATATTGGCTTCTAGTTTTCTTTTTTTGTTGTGTCTTTGCCAGGTTTTGGTATCAGGGTGATGCTGGCTTCATAGAATGAGTTAGGGAGGAGATCCTGCTCCTCAATTTTTTGGGAATAGTTTCAGTAGGATTGGTACCAGCTCTTCTTTGCATGTCTAGTAGAATTTGGCTGTGAATTCATCTGGTCCAGGGTTTTTTTTTTTGTTCATAGGTTGTAAAGACATGGAATCGACCTAAATACCCATCAATGGTGGACTGGATAAAGACAATGTGGCACACCATGGAATACAATGCAGCCATAAAAAGAATGAAATCATCTCCTTTCCAGCAATATAGATGCAGCTGGAGGCCATTATCCTAAGTGAATTAACACAGGCAACAGAAAACCAAATACCACATGTTCTCACTTGTAGGCGGGAGCTACTCACAGACCTGAAGATGGCAACAATAGACATTGGGGACTACTAGCTGGGGGAGGGAAGGGAGCAATGGTTGAAAAACTAACTATTGGGTGCTATGCTCACTACCTGGGTGGTGGGCTCATTCATATTCCAAACCTTAGCATCACACAATATACCCACATAACAAACCTGCACATGTACCTCCCCTCAAATCTAAAATAAAAGTTGAAATTATTAAATAAAAAATTTTAAGAAGAATATTACCATAGGAGTAAGATAGGGGAAAGATCATTGGAGGACAGGAAGCCTTGAAGCTAGGTACTGCATGGATCATCCATATGGATGGTGAAGTCACCAAAAATAGTGACAGAAGTCAAGCGGAGAGGAAGGCAGGGACCTAGAGATTAAACTTGTAAATGAATGAATGTGAGCGGTGAGGAGGTCACCAAATACTGGCAACCAAGAAGAGTTAGAGGGAGGTAAAGTCTGAGTTCAAAAAAGCTCCACGTTTCAGACAAGAGGACAGGAGTAGTGATTAAGCAGTAATCCTAAGGAGCAAAGACAAGAACCCTCACCCTGGGTTTTGAAATATGTGATATGTGGGAGGGCTGAGGGGAAAGAATGTCATCTGGGGATGAGCCGGTACTCTTTATGGAAAGAAAGTTAAGGGACCATTCAGAGAAAAAGTGAGTGATATGGGGGAGTTTGTTAATGACAGGCCACAAATTCTAATGAAAGGATTTGGGTGGATAGAGAGGGATAAAAGTTTGAATCAAATTAGAGGATATTCAGAACAGTATGTGGGATAGGATAACCAGAAATGATCTGGGGAGGCTTATGTTCTGGTAACTGATGGGAGGCCTGATGGTTTATGTCTTAAGAATATCCTAGAGGAGGAAAGGGGGTAATAAGTCCAAACTGGAGTACATGGGGCTGATGCATAGCTGTTCCCACCATTAACTCCATGTGGTATGAAGGCCAGGAGGACAAACAAGGCCTCCCAAAGGAACTGCTAGTTGGGTGTGGTGGCATGTACCTGTAGTCCCAGCTACGTGGGAGGCTGAGGTGGGAGGATTGCTTGAGCCTAGGAGTTTGAGGCTGTAGTGAGCCATGATTGTGCCTCTGCATTCCAGCCTGGGCAACAGAGAGAGACCCTGTCTCAAAAAAAAAAAAAAAAATTTGCTGATTTAGGCAGTCACAGCTTGATACTGTGAGAACTTCCTTTATTGCTTCAGCACAGTGGTGACCAGTTGGGGAAAAGGTGGTTTCACCGAAAGAACCTGTTGCTGAAGTTGTTTGTTTTCTTGAGGGGTTGAGGTGGCCTCATGAGTGTGATCCCAAGGAATTAAGACTGGTGCTTCTTTCCCATGACTTTCATTTGTGAGGCAGAATCAAGCATGAGGAGTTGAGAACGACCCCTCTCCTATGGCTCACGGAAGTAAGGTAGGTATTGGTGTTTGGGTAAAGACAAGGAGGAGGAGGTCCTAGCCAGGCCCTCCTATTCACAGAACAACATAAGAAAAGGAGCCAAGTTTCTATCTGGATTGACATAGTGTAGCATGTGACAGCAGGGAGTGGAAAAAGACACAATTATTAGATTGGTGCAAAAATAATCACGGTTTTTGCCATTAAAAGTAATTGCAAAAACTGCGATTACTTTTGCACCAACCTAGTAAAACTAAAAGAATTCAGCAGAAGCAGACTATAAGCCATTAGGAAGTCAAAGAGATTTGGGCAAGGTTATTTGTCTATCCCTATACTGATGCATACTGTTTTAATCTATTGCTTTATAATAAGTCATGCTAGGACAAATTTTTGTTTTTTTTTTTCTTTAAAATTATGTTTGTTATTCATGGTGTATCATTCTCCCATATGAATTTTGTGTTTGGCTTGCCAATTTCCACACCCTCCCTGACACAAAAAAGAAAACACACACACACACACACACACACACACCAAAAACATTGTTATAATTTTTCTTGGAATCATATTGAATTGATAAATTTGTAATACATTTTATTTATAATAAATTTATTTATAAAATAAATCTTTATAATACCAGAAGTTCCTGCTTATAAACATGAAATCTCTTATTTATTTTGGTCTTTTTTTATGACCTTCATTAGTTTTATAATTTCTACACAATAGGTCTTGCAACTCCTTTTTTTATTCCTGGGTACTTTTTGGGATTTCTTACCTTAATAGGATTTTTAAAATTATAATCTTTAATTAGTCCTTGGTGGAGTGATTTTTATACATTGCTATTCTATCTCACAACCTTCTAGCATACCCATATTTGTTCTGAGTTTTTCTATAGATCTTTTTGGATTTTTATGTAGGTATACATATTATCTATGAGTAATAAAATTTGTTTCTTATTTTTTAAGTTTTAAATTTATTTTCCTTTATATTCACTGAATTTGGGGTCTAGGAGGTCATCAATTAGCTAGGAACAATAATTAAAATAATACTATTAGTAGTTGAAATGTGTAATGACATTGTGATATTGTGATATAATGAGAAATACATATTTGGTTTTCGTCCCTGGCTCTTGATAGAGAACTTCTAAAACCTCCATAATTTCCTGCATGATAGAGGGCTAGGAACATCCTTTGTTATAACATTTGGTCTTTGGCCCCAGTTCCTGATACAGAACCCCTAAACTCCTTGGAATTTCCTGGGTGATGGGATTGTCTTTTGTTCTAATGAAGCAACTCTTGACAGACTCCCAGATAGCTTTAAGATGTGGGGTGCTCACCAGAAAAAGCAAGCCATGATTAGAAGCTTAGAGCCTTCAGCCCCACAGCGCATCTCCCAGGAAGTGGGGAGGGGGTGGAGATTGAATAAATAATTGATCATGCCTATGTGATAAAGCTTCCATAAAAATCCTTACAGTGCAGGTTTTGGAATGCTAAAACACATCTACATACCAGGGGTGTGGCGTGTCACAACTCCACAGGGACAGAAGCTCCTTTTCTTGGGAATCTTCCGGACCTTGCCTAACTGTTTACTGTATCCTTTGTTTTGACCTTTATAATAAACTGGCAAACCTAAATAAACGTTCCCCTGGGTTCTGTGAGTTGTGCTAGCAAATTATTGAACTCAAGGAATAGTTTGTGGGACCTCCCCAAATTATAATTAGTTGATTAGAACTACAACCTGGGACTTGTGACTGGCATTTGAATTGGGGGATAGTCTTGTGGGACTGAGCCCTTAATCTGTTGTTGGTTGGGGAGGGGGATCTGTGCTAACTCCAGATAGCTAGTGCCAGAATTGAATTAAATCATAGGACACCTAGTCGGTCATCCACAGAGAACTGGAGAATCACTGGGTGTGGAAAATCCATACATTTGGTATTAGAGTGTTATGAAATGAATATAGAGAGAAACAGTTGTTTCTTTCCCTATATAGATGCTCTCAGATATTACAGCAGTAATAAAAAAATGCAAACATAAACTAAGTAATGTGGTATTTCAGGAACAACAATACCTATTTATACATGTCAGGAATAGCAGATAATCTCTGGGAGAAAGTAACATATTAATGGAGGGCATGGGATAAATGAAATTAGGAGACACACTAAAGTCACAATTAACATGGCAAAAAGTCACAGCAAGAAAACATACTTAGTATATCACACTTGCAAGTAGACAAGATACAGTATTGAAGAATAAATTTTTAGGTATTTTTAGGAAACAATTTTCCTTCCCTATGTCTATGCATTTATTTCTGCTGCCAGTTAAACATTACTGTTACAAAATAGAAAAGGCCAACATCAACATTTAATGAAGCTGTAAACCTACCATCAAGTATTGTATCCACAATGAAGCCTAGTAATGCCACATCATTGGCACAGGGGCATTTTGTCACTTTGAGATCTACCACATGTGGATATAATTTACTGATCTCGCTTTCTGGAATCACATCCCCAAGAGTCCACTGAAGAATCGGTTCTGCGGAAATCAAATTTGGGTGTTTAAATTGTGGGAGCACCCTTGAAAATGGATGCTACTTTCCTTTAAAGGTTTTAAAAGAACTATGTAAAGAAACTATTCTATAGTTCAAAAAAGGTGCATTACCTCACTCTGCTTTGGTTAAAAATCAGTCAGTGACTATTTTCCAGGATATAAGGAGTAAAGTCTAATTCCCCTTGGTGGGGGGCTGGCAAGGTTACATTGCAGAAGAACATGTGGAATGGGAGAGATTGCTTTGGCCACATTTGAAAAATACCATTTGCCACAGGATCTATCCCTAGAAACGGAATTGCTGGATCACAGAATACGCACATTTATAACTTCTGAGCCCACTCATTTACTTTTTGTTCTCTTCCCAATCCCACTGAAACAGCAGTAGATACATAAAAATGAGAATAAATCCAGAGTAGCAGTGGCGAACAGGGACAGTTATCATTAGTGGCCAAGAGACTTAGAGGGATTTCTGGAAGGTAGTTGAAAAATACTATTTGCCACAGGATCTATCTGTATAAATGGAATTGCTGGATCACAGAATACATTTATAACTTCTGCTTCAAGAGCCCACTCATTTACTTTTTGTTCTCTTCCCAATCTCATTGAAACAACAGTAGGTAGATGAAAATGAGAATAAATCCAGAGTAGCAGTGGTGAACAGGGACAGTTATCATTAGAGGCCAAGAGACTTAGAAGGATTTCTGCAAGATAGAAGTTGGGAATGAGATGCAGAAGAAAAAGCAATCAGAGGTGAAGCATCTCCAATGCAGCACAGGCAGAATAGCAGCACTAGTGGTGAATAAGGTCTTTCACGTGGCAAACCAGGCCTTCCAGAATCTGACGTCCTCTTGGTTCCTCAGCTTTACTTCTTGCCAGAACTGGCCTCCCATTACAGGCTCTAGTTTGTGGGGCTTTGAATATCTGTTTTTCTCACAACCCTATTTTTCAGTCCTCGATGTGAATGTCTCCCTCTTTGGGAAGACTTCCATGACGCCCTAGAATGAGTGAGGCTCTCCTCCCAGGGGCTCCAATAGGACTCTGCACTCACTGTAACTAGAAGAATCAGGGTACACTCTTCCTCACCAGACCAGGGTAGACAATGAGCCTTTTGAAAGAATGTCATCAGACAAGGCGTCACAAATTTTAAAACTTAAAATATTACTTTTGGATATGCAAAGGATTGGAGCTAAAGTCGAATTTTCATGCATTAAAAAAAGGGAGGGTTTTTCTTTCTTTTGGAAAAAAATGAGAAAAAAAAAGAGTACAAAAAGTAAGCCAGGGCAATTTGAAAGACAACTGCTGTCTGAATTTCAAAAATAGTCAAAGGACTTTTAAAAGCAGAGATAACTAATAACCAGTTATTTAGCTATTTACATTCTCCTCTGTCTCCCCAACTTTCAATAAAATCTACTACAAACCCAAAGACTTTATGTGATATTTTTTTCACTTTGTGCAAAGCAAGAAAACAAGCTAACTTTTCATCTGGGTTGAAATAGTGCAGCACAGGGACAGCCAAGAAGGGAAAGAGACACAATCTCTAACTACACTAATTCACCAGGAAGTCACTTCAGAATTCAAAGAAATGTGGGGCAAAGCAGCTGACGTTGCAGGGTGTAGTATGTGTTTGCAGACCATTCACACCCAGGTCAGGGAGATTTCAGCTTACCACTGGACATCACTGAGCTGACAATGCCCCCCTACTTATATACAAGTTCCTGAAGTCAGGTAGTATATCTTAAGCATTTTAAGAACAAGGAAGTGATTAAAAGTTTTGACTGCTACTAAGAAGCTAAAAAGGGGACAGAAAAGTGACCAATATGAAGGTCGCTGGTGACTGTGATTAGCAACAGTTTGAGTAGCGTGGAGGAGATGGAAACAAATGAGTGGTTTGGGGTGTGGATTGGATATGAAGAAATAGAGACAAGGTTTTACACTCTCTTTTGAGTTCAGTAGTGAATAAAAATTTCTAACTGTAGCTTTAACTCTTGATTCCTATTTCCCAGTGTCTGCTCCTCCTGTCTTCAGCATTTTGGTGAATGATAACATCCTCTACTTGAATGCTTGAGTAAGAAATCCAGGCATCATCCTTGTTAATTCTGTTTTCCCCCATCTTAGTCCACCAAGAAGCCATAGCAGCTCTACTTTCAAAATGTATTCTGAAGGCTCTGCTCACCACCTCCACTGCTAATGCTACTGTCCATCTACTCCAGACCTTCTCAAGGGGACTATTGCAACAACTGCTACCAATTTCCTTTATTCCATTCTTGCTATCCTTCCTCAAGAGTTATTCTCTACATAGCAGCCAAAATGATCTTTTCATTATAAAAGATAAATCAGAATTTATTAGTTCTCTGCTTAAAATACCCCAATGGCTTTAAGTTATAATTACAATAAAGTCCACACTTTTTAACCAAGATTCCTGCCAGCTTCTCCAAACTCATGATCCACCACTCTGTCATTTACTATGCTTCAGCAACACTAGTCTCCTTTTAGTTCCTCAAACAGATCAATCTCATCTCCGCATCTGGAGCTTTGAAAGATCTACCAATTTGTGAAGCTTTCTGCTGCAATTATACCTCAGTACATTCTAAACAAATGTAAGTTAGCATTTCAGATCTTTTAAAAATTGATATAACAATTTTATATTGATATTTCAGTACTTAAAAAGTAGCATAGGTTATCAAACTATCAGAGTCCCAAAGACAGTATTGCAATTACTATTGAATAATTAGTAATACTTGTTTTTTTTTTTTTTTTTTTTTTTTAAATTTGGAAGCTACCTAAAACTACTTACGTTTTTGGAATAAGTAAATATAATCAACTTTATAAGCCATTGTTTATAATGACCCTCAATGTGGCCACAGTAAAATATGTATTTCCTTTTTTTTTTTTTTTTTTTTTTTTGAGACACAGTCTCACTCTGTTGCCCAGGCTGGAATACAATGGTACAATCCTGGCTCACTGCAACCTCTGCCTCCTGGGTTTAAGAGATTCTGCCTCAGTCTCCCAAGTAGCTGGGACTACAGATGTGCATCACCACGCCTGGTTAACTTTTGTATTTTTTTTTTTTTTTAAGTAGAGATGGAGTTTCACCATGTTGGCCAGGCTGGTCTCAAACTTCTGGCCTCAAGTGATCTGCCCACCTCGGCCTCCCAAAGTGCTGAGATTACAGGCATGAGCCACCACGCCCAGCCTGTATTTCCACATTTCTATAGCACTCTTTGCAGATCTCTGTTAATAATTTATCCACATGTATTTCATTCTTTATCCTATCAGATTGTGAGTGCCTCAAGGGTCATGATTATCTCTCTCTTTTTTTTTTTTTTTTTTTTTTTTTTTTTTATCTCTAGGACCCTAGCACAGAATCTGGCATATAGCAGATGTCAAAGTTTGTTGAAAGAATATATGAATTCCATTTTACTTCTGTCTGTTGGCATTTACCTCGAATATCATCCAATAGAGTTCCTTCAGTAGCATAAATATTTAGTCCATGATGTAAAGTGATCCTTACTAACCATTCTTCTACAGCTGCAATATCTGTTTGAAAACAAAAGGCAAATAATCAACTATTTTTTCATATGTTGTGTTTGGTGAAATTTAAGGATACGTGAACATTACCAACAATGATAGCCTTTCCTTTTCCAGCCATTTTGTTGGCATTTATATGTCAAATTTCATGTTTTCCCTATAAACATTTTGCTCATAAAATAATGGAAAAAGAATTATGAAGTGATCTTGCCACCATAGCAATGAATCTAGATACTAATATTTATGTCATAATTTTTCTCCTAGAGCTGTAGGGGCTTGATAAAAAGCAAATTATGACTCTTCTTGTGAAGCAGACCATGATTAATTAAAATGTATCGAATTGAGGGGGGAGGAGCCAAGATGGCCGAATAGGAACAGCTCCGGTCTACAGCTCCCAGCGCGAGCGACGCAGAAGACGGGTGATTTCTGCATTTCCATCTGAGGTACCGTGTTCATCTCACTAGGGAGTGCCAGACAGTGGGCGCAGGTCAGTGGGTGAGTGCACCGTGCACCAGCCGAAGCAAGGGGTCAGGGAGTTCCCTTTCCAGGGGTGACAGACGGCACCTGGAAAATCGGGCCACTCCCACCCGAATACTGTGCTTTTCCGATGGGCTTAGGAAACGGTGCCCCAGGAGAGTATAGCCCGCACCTGGCTCAGAGGGTCCTATGCCCACGGAGTCTCGCTGATTGCTAGCACAGCAGTCTGAGATCAAACAGCAAGTCAGCAGCGAGGCTGGGGGAGGGGCGCCCGCCATTGCCCAGGCTCGCTTAGGTAAACAAAGCAGCCTGGAAGCTTGAACTGGGTGGAGCCCACCACAGCTCAAGGAGGCATGCCTGCCTCTGTAGGCTCCACCTCTGGGGGCTGGGCACAGACAAACAAAAAGACAGCAGTAACCTCTGCAGACTTAAATGTCCCTGTCTGACAGCTTTGAGGAGGGCAGTGGTTCTCCCAGCATGCAACTGGAGATCTGAGAACGGGCTGACTGCCTCCTCAAGTGGGTCCCTGACCCCTGACCCCCGAGCAGCCTAACTGGGAGGCACCCCCCAGCAGGGGCAGACTGACACCTCACACGGCCGGCCAGGTACTCCAACAGACCTGCAGCTGAGGGTCCTGTCTGTTAGAAGGAAAACTAACAGAAAGGACATCCACACCAAAAACCCATCTGTACATCACCATAATCAAAGACCAAAAGTAGATAAAACCACAAAGATGGGGAAAAAACAGAGCAGAAAAACTGGAAACTCTAAAAAGCAGAGTACCTCTCCTCCTCCAAAGGAACGCAGTTCCTCACCAGCAACGGAACAAAGCTGGACGGAGAATGACTTTGACGAGCTGAGAGAAGAAGGCTTCAGACGATCAAATTACTCCGAGCTACGGGAGGATATTCAAACCAAAGGCAAAGAAGTTGAAAACTTTGAAAAAAATTTAGAAGAATGTATAACTAGAATAACCAATACAGAGAAGTGCTTAAAGGAGCTGATGGAGCTGAAAACCAAGGCTCGAGAACTACGTGAAGAATGCAGAAGCCTCAGGAGCCGATGCGATCAAATGGAAGAAAGGGTATCAGCCCTGGAAGATGAAATGAATGAAATGAAGCGAGAAGGGAAGTTTAGAGAAAAAAGAATAAAAAGAAACGAGCAAAGCCTCCAAGAAATGTGGGACTATGTGAAAAGACCAAATCTACGTCTGATTGGTGTACCTGAAAGTGACGGGGAGAATGGAAACAAGTTGGAAAACATTCTGCATGATATTATCCAGGAGAACTTCCCCAATCTAGCAAGGCAGGCCAACATTCAGATTCAGGAAATACAGAGAATGCCACAAAGATACTCCTCGAGAAGAGCAACTCCAAGACACATAATTGTCAGATTCACCAAAGTTGAAATGAAGGAAAAAATGTTAAGGGCAGCCAGAGAGAAAGGTCGGGTTACCATCAAAGGGAAGCCCATCAGACTAACAGCGGATCTCTCGGCAGAAACCCTACAAGCCAGAAGAGAGTGGGGGCCAATATTCAACATTCTTAAAGAAAAGAATTTTCAACCCAGAATTTCATATCCTGCCAAACTAAGCTTCATAAGTGAAGGAGAAATAAAATACTTTACAGACAAGCAAATGCTGAGAGATTTTGTCACCACCAGGCCTGCCCTAAAAGAGCTCCTGAAGGAAGCACTAAACATGGAAAGGCACAACCGGTACCAGCCACTGCAAAATCATACCGAAATGTAAAGACCATCGAGACTAGGAAGAGACTGCATCAACTAACGAGCAAAATAACCAGCTAACATCATAATGACAGGATCAGATTCACACATAACAATATTAACTTTAAATGTAAATGGACTAAATGCTCCAATTAAAAGACACAGACTGGCAAATTGGATAAAGACTCAAGACCCATCAGTGTGCTGTATTCAGGAAACCCATCTCACGTGCAGAGACACACATAGGCTCAAAATAAAAGGATGGAGGAAGATCTACCAAGCAAATGGAAAACAAAAAAAGGCAGGGGTTGCAATCCTAGTCTCTGATAAAACAGACTTTAAACCAACAAAGATCAAAAGAGACAAGGCCATTACATAACGGTAAAGGGATTAATTCAACAAGAAGAGCTAACTATCCTAAATATATATGCACCCAATACAGGAGCACCCAGATTCATAAAGCAAGTCCTGAGTGACCTACAAAGAGACTTAGACTCCCACACATTAATAATGGGAGACTTTAACACCCCACTGTCAACATTAGACAGATCAACGAAACAGAAAATCAACAAGGATACCCAGGAATTGAACTCAGCTCTGCACCAAGCAGACCTAATAGACATCTACAGAACTCTCCACCCCAAATCAACAGAATATACATTTTTTTCAGCACCACACCACACCTATTCCAAAATTGACCATATACTTGGAAGTAAAGCTCTCCTCAATAAATGTAAAAGAACAGAAATTATAACAAACTATCTCTCAGATCACAGTGCAATCAAGCTAGAACTCAGGATTAAGAATCTCACTCAAAACCACTCAACTACGTGGAAACTGAACAACCTGCTCCTGAATGACTACTGGGTACATAACGAAATGAAGGCAGAAATAAAGATGTTCTTTGAAACCAACGAGAACCAAGACACAACATACCAGAATCTCTGGGATGCATTCAAAGCAGTGTGTAGAGGGAAATTTATAGCACTAAATGCCCACAAGAGAAAGCAGGAAAGATCCAAAATTGACACCCTAACATCACAATTAAAAGAACTAGAAAAGCAAGAGCAAACGCATTCAAAAGCTAGCAGAAGGCAAGAAATAACTAAAATCAGAGCAGAACTGAAGGAAATAGAGACACAAAAAACCCTTCAAAAAATAAATGAATCAAGGAGCTGGTTTTTTTAAAGGATCAACAAAATTGATAGACTGCTAGCAAGATTAATAAAGAAAAAAAGAGAGAAGAATCAAATAGATGCAATAAAAAATGATAAAGGGGATATCACCACCGATCCCACAGAAATACAAACTACCATCAGAGAATATTACAAACACCTCTACGCAAATAAACTAGAAAATCTAGAAGAAATGGATAAATTCCTCAACACATACACCCTCCCAAGACTAAACCAGGAAGAAGTTGAATCTCTGAATAGACCAATAACAGGAGCTGAAATTGTGGCAATAATCAATAGCTTACCAACCAAAAAAAGTCCAGGACCAGATGGGTTCACAGCCGAATTCTACCAGAGGTACAAGGAGGAGCTGGTACCATTCCTTCTGAAACTATTCCAATCAATAGAAAAAGAGGGAATCCTCCCTAACTCATTTTATGAGGCCAGCATCATCCTGATACCAAAGCCTGGCAGAGACACAACAAAAAAAGAGAATTTTAGACCAATATCCTTGATGAACATTGATGCAAAAATCCTCAATAAAATACTGGCAAACAGAATCCAGCAGTACATCAAAAAGCTTATCCACCATGATCAAGTGGGCTTCATCCCTGGGATGCAAGGCTGGTTCAATATATGCAAATCAATAAACGTAATCCAGCATATAAACAGAACCAAAGTCAAAAACCACATGATTATCTCAATAGATGCAGAAAAGGCCTTTGACAAAATTCAACAACGCTTCATGCTAAAAACTCTCAATAAATTAGGTATTGATGGGTCGTATCTCAAAATAATAAGAGCTATTTATGACAAACCCACAGCCAATATCATACTGAATGGGCAAAAACTGGAAGCATTCCCTTTGAAAACTGGCACAAGACAGGGATGCCCTCTCTCACCACTTCTATTCAACATAGTGTTGGAAGTTCTGGCCAGGGCAATTAGGCAAGAGAAGGAAATCAAGGGTATTCAATTAGGAAAAGAGGAAGTCAAATTGTCCCTGTTTGCAGATGATATGATAGTATATCTAGAAAACCCCATTGTCTCAGCCCAAAATCTCCTTAAGCTGATAAGCAACTTCAGCAAAGTCTCAGGATACAAAATCAATGTACAAAAATCACAAGCATTCCTATACACCAATAACAGACAGAGAGCCAAATCATGAGTGAACTCCCATTCACAATTGCTTCAAAGAGAATAAAATACCTAGGAATCCAACTTACAAGGGATGTGAAGGACCTCTTCAAGGAGAACTACAAACCACTGCTCAAGGAAATAAAAGAGGATACAAACAAATGGAAGAACATTCCATGCTCATGGGTAGGAAGAATCAATATCATGAAAATGGCCATCCTTCCCAAGGTAATTTACAGATTCAATGCCATCCCCATCAAGTTACCAATGACTTTCTTCACAGAATTGGAAAAAACTACTTTAAGGTTTATATGGAACCAAAAAAGAGCCCGCATCGCCAAGTCAATCCTAAGCCAAAAGAACAAAGCTGGAGGCATCACGCTACCTGACTTCAAACTATACTACAAGGCTACAGTAACCAAAACAGCATGGTACTGGTACCAAAACAGAGATATAGATCAATGGAACAGAACAGAGCCGTCAGAAATAATGCCACATATCTACAACTATCTGATCTTTGACAAACCTGACAAAAACAAGCAATGGGGAAAGGATTCCCTATTTAATAAATGGTGCTGGGAAAACTGGCTAGCCATATGTAGAAAGCTGAAACTGGATCCCTTCCTTACACCTTATACAAAAATCAATTCAAGATGGATTAAAGACTTAAATGTTAGACCTAAAACCATAAAAACCCTAGAAGAAAACCTAGGCAATACCATTCAGGACATAGGCATGGGCAAGGACTTCATGTCTAAAACACCAAAAGCAATGGCAACAAAAGCCAACATTGACAAATGGGATCTAATTAAACTAAATAGCTTCTGCACAGCAAAGGAAACTACCATCAGAGTGAACAGGCAACCTACAAAATGGGAGAAAATTTTCGCAACCTACTCATCTGACAAAGGGCTAATATCCAGAATCTACAATGAACTCCAACAAATTTACAAGAAAAAAACAACCCCATCAAAAAGTGGGCGAAGGACATGAACAGACACTTCTCAAAAGAAGACATTTATGCAGCCAAAAAACACATGAAAAAATGCTCACCATCACTGGCCATCAGAGAAATGCAAATCAAAACCACAATGAGATACCATCTCACACCAGTTAGAATGGCAATCATTAAAAAGTCAGGAAACAACAGGTGCTGGAGAGGATGTGGAGAAATAGGAACACTTTTACACTGTTGGTGGGACTGTAAACTAGTTCAACCCTTGTGGAAGTCAGTGTGGCAATTCCTCAGGGATCTAGATCTAGAAATTCCATTTGACCCAGCCATCCCATTACTGGGTATATACCCAAAGGACTATAAATCATGCTGCTATAAAGACACATGCACACGTATGTTTATTGCGGTATTATTCACAATAGCAAAGACTTGGAACCAACCCAAATGTCCAACAATGATAGACTGGATTAAGAAAATGTGGCACATATACACCATGGAATACTATGCAGCCATAAAAAATGATGAGTTCACGTCCTTTGTAGGGACATGGATGAAATTGGAAATCATCATTCTCAGTAAACTATCGCAAGAACAAAAAACCAAACACCGCATATTCTCACTCATAGGTGGGAATTGAACAATGAGAACACATGGACACAGGAAGGGGAACATCACACTTCGGGGACTGTTGTGGGGTGGGGGGAGGGGGGAGGGATAGCATTGGGAGATATACCTAATGCTAGATGACGAGTTGGTAGGTGCAGCGCACCAGCATGGCACATGTATACATATGTAACTTACCTGCACGTTGTGCACATGTACCATAGAGCCTAAAGTATAATAATAATAATAATAATAATAATAAAAAGAAAAAAAAATAAAAAAATAAAAAATAAAAAAAATGTATCATATAAACCCTAAGGTGAACAACAAAAAAAGCTTTTAAGGTATAACTAATAAGCCAATAGTGGAGATAAAATGGAATCATAGAAAAGAATTAATATGAATGAAGACAGAAAAAGAGGAGAAAAGCAAAACAGAGAAGATTGAACAAATAGAAACAACCTGCAAGGTGGTAGATTTTAATATAACTAGCCATATCAACAATTACATTAAATGTAAGTGGTCTAAAATATCATCTAAAAGACTAGATTTGACGGATTAGGTGTAAAAATCAAGATTAAACTATATGTTATTTATAACAAACTTATTTTAAATGTAAAAGCATAAATAAGTTAAAAGTAAAAGAATGGGTAGGGCCTGGGGAAGCCAACAGCAGTAGCTTTAGCCTGGGAGCTGCTGAAGTGGCTGTACCCACAGGCCAAGGCTGAGGTTGAAACTGAAACAGGGGTTCACCCATGAAGAACACACCTGGTCCAAATGGTCTGGCTGCATAGGCCCTCATGTCCACCCAGGCATCTAGGCAGGTCTGTGCGCTGTCATGGCAAGGCTATGGCTACACTGGTGGCTACTAAAGCAGCCAGTGCCCAAGTACATCAATTGCTATCTGTGCCTCTTGCTGTCACCACTCTCCATCAAGAAGTTCCTGGACTTTGGGAGAGATAATGGCTACAGAGAACATCATATATGATTTCACAAAAGGAGATTTCTGTGCTACTGGCTAACACAGTGAATGAAGCCAATTTTCTGCTGGGTAAGTGGTTTAACAGGCCTTCAGTGGGATTGGTTCAAAGTTGGTATATGCAGAACTTTCTTGAAGTTTTAGAATATAAAAATAAGGGCCAGGCACAGTGGCTCATGCCTGTTATCCCAGCACTTTGGGAGGCTGAGGCGGGTGGATCATGAGGTCAGGAGATCGAGACCATCCTGGCTATCATGGTGAAGCCCCGTCTCTACTAAAAATACAAAAAAAAAAAAAAAATTAGCCAGGTGTGGTGTCAGGCATCTGTAGTGCCTGCTACTTGGGAGGCTGAGGCAGGAGAATGGCATGAACCCGGGAGGTGGAGCTGGCAGTGAGCCGAGTGAGCCACTGCACTCCAGCCTGGGCAACAGAGCGAGACTCTGTCTCAAAAAGAAAAAAAAAGAATATAAAAATAAGAGCCCTGAAGATCTACAGGTCTTAGATAACTTTCAGTAAGTACTGATGAAAGCCAGAAAAATGTGGTTTCTATAGCGGTACATGGAGTGATTGAACATAAGAAAAATTATGTGTTTGAGTCTTTTATTAGCAGTACAGCCAGTATCTTCCAGAATGGTTTTATCCCAACTCCATTTCTTCCCACATGCTTATTAACTAGCACGCACTTCTGTTTGATGGTGACACTATCCCTGCTCATTCTAAACACAGAAGAAATATTGATCTCACCTGTAATGTGGCTGATATAGTGAACAGTGTATATGAAACAGCCAAGAGGCTGTGTGAATAGTATTAGCTGGTAGCTCCAGAGGTGGAATTTGAAGAGTTCAATGCCAAAGCTCCAGACAAACCTATTCAAGTAGTTTATGTGCCGATACATCTGTTATACATGCAATTCAAGAACTCAATGAGAACAACAGTAGCACTCCATGAAGAGAGAAAATAGAGATACTTGGCTGTTAAAACCCTTGTTATTTGGGTTAAAAAAAAAAAAAAGATTTCTTCATTAAGTGACCGAGGTAGTGGTGTCTCACTTTGAAAATGTATCTTTTTTAAACTATATGTATTCAAATTCTAATAGACATAGCTGTAGCCTATAAGAGTTGTCCCTTTGGCTGGATTCAGTTAAAATTCACCATTTTTTTTCATCTGCATGCCATATTTTTTAAGGAGATCTAATACTATGTGATGGAATAAATGGGTATTGGTGCTGTCACTTATTTAAAGGCTGTTTTAAGTGAATCATTTGAGAGACTTCCAGTTTTTAAGACCTCTACTTGGCACTATTACAAAACTACACCTGATGATTGATGTGATACTAGCAGTAAACCCAGAGATGCTTCAAAATATAAGACTAATCAGGAAAAGGTCAGTACTGATAGAACTTTCTAGTCCTCTATGTGAAGAAAGATTGTCTTTTGTAAGTCAATCAGAGAGAACGCCTTTCTTCTACCAACTCTTGAGCATGGCACCATAACTACTCCAGTGGCTGAATGTTTATTTCCTCCATGCCAGCTGGATATTTTCATGGAGCCTTTCCTGTAGCCACTCTGGCTCTTCCATTAAACTAGTAACTTGAATAATTTTTTTTACCATATCTTGCTGCGGTGTGGTTAGTGACACAAAGAAAGAGCTTTTCTAGAGCTCTAGCATCCTCATAACCTCTACCTCATTATTGTAGAGTTGAGTGTCTACAGTCTCTACAGGATTCTGAACTTTCTTCCCATTCTGGACGTAGCATATACCCACTGTGACCAAATATAATGCTTGTCTCCAACCACTGATTAGGGGCTCAGGGTATGTGAAACTTAAAGACATCAGCTGAGTCCATCTGATAATTCAGTCCCAGGGTCCTTCCTTCCTCATATGCATATCTCCTCTACTCTCTTAGACTTTTGTCTTCCTCCACCTGATTATATTTTCATCATGAGGTATGGGTACTTTTGTGTTAGATCTTACTCACTGATGCACTGGCTTTATTTTATTTATTTATTTTTTGAGACAGAGTCTCTGTCTCCCAGGCTGGAGTGCAGTGGTGCCATCTCAGCTCACTGCAAACCCCACTTCCTGGGTTCAAGTGATCCTCCTGCCTCAGCCTCCCAAGTAGCTGGGATTACAGGCATGTGCCACCACACTCAGCTAATTTTTGTAGTAGAGACAGGTTTTCACCATATTGGCCAGGCTGGTCTTGAACTCCTGACTTCAAGTGATCTGCCCGCCTTGGCCTCCCAAAGTATTGGGCTTACAGGCATGAGCCACTGCAACTGGCTGGTTTTAAGATTCATTTGTGTACTTCCATTCTGTTGATGAAAGTGTTCCAAAAGTTGTTTTGAATAAAAGGTGAAAGGATGAAAAAATATGACACTAATCAAAAGAAAGCTGTAGCAGCCATATCAATATCTGACAAAGGAGAGTTCAGATCAATGCAATATCAGAAATAAAGAGGGACAATACATATGACAAAGGCATGATAAACCTAAGTGTAGACATGCTTAACAACACAGCTTCAAAATACGTAAATCAAAAGTTATGTCAAGAGTACATGGGGCATTTACTAAATAAGCCATAAAACACATTTTAATAAATTAAATTGCTATCACAGGAAATACGCCCTCTAAACATAATGGAATAAGCTAGAAAAATCAATAACAGAAAGATATCTGAAAAATTCCCCAATATTTGAACATTTTACAACACACTTCTAAAAAACCATGTATCAAAGAGAAAGTGCTGTGGGGAATTAGAAAATATTTTTAATTGAAAGAAAAGGAAAACACAACATCAAAATTTATTGGATGCAGATAAAGCAATGCTTAGAGAGAAATATATAGCAGTAAAATACTTGCATTAGAAAAAAGAAATCTCAAATCAATTACAGTAAGTTCTCACTTAACATCATCAATATGTTCTTGGAAACTAGGACTTTAGGCAAAACAATGTATAATACAAACTAATTTCACCATAGGCAAATTGATATAAACAAGAGTTAAGTTTCCATGGCATATATCTGGTCACAAAAACATCACCAAACTTCTAAATAAAGACCCTAAATTCTTCTAATATTAAATATTAAAATAAATGTGAGCTATGCATAGATTTTAAAAAGATTAATAAAAACAGGTAAGATAATTATTTACCCAATTTTTGGTGAATGAGTAAGTAATGGTGGTCATAGCGGTGGTGGATTAAATCAAGGAATAAATATTTGTAAAGCAAAAACTGTAAGGAGCATCCTCTACCACATGCAGTTAAAAAACAATAACAAACATGGCAGGCTAACTGAGGGCTTTTGTATTGCATCGTTTACTGTCATGCATTTGTTTGTAAGATTACCGTATACTTTATAAATACTTTATAATAATTTGTAAGTATTCATTCACTCATTTTCTGGCCTACTTATTTCAGTTCAGAATCAGGGGAGCCTACTCCAGCAGCCCAGGAACAAGGCGGGAACCAACCCAAGATTTAATGCCATTTCTTCACAAGGTGCACTTACACACACACCCAAGCTCAGTCATACGGGGACAATTTAGACACACCAATTAACCCAACATGCACATCTTTGGCTGTGCTAGGAAACTAGAGTACTCAGAGAAAACCTATGCAGACATGGGGAGAACACGAGCACTCCACACAGACAGTGGCCCTGGCCAGGAATTGACATTTTTTCCTTATCAATATTATAATGAAATGATGTTGAATGAAATGAGGTTATTCGAGGATCTGCTGTATATGAAGCAGGCTTTGGAAGATAGTAAAGAGTTTGTAAAGGGTCAGATAGTAAATATTTGGGGCTTTGTATGTTATATGATATCTGTTACACCACTTCAACTATACCACTGTAGCATAAAAGCAGCCATAGAAGACAAATAAATGAGCATGATTGTGTTCCAATAAAATTTTATTTACAAAAATAGGCAGTAGGCAGGATCAGGGGTCAGTAGTTTGCTGACCCCTGATCTAAAGATTCCCAACTTAACAAACTAGAAAAAAAAAAAAAAAAAAAAAGAAGCAAATTAAACCCAGTGCAAGTAGAAGTATAAGATAAAGAGTGACAACTGATGAAATTAGGAACAGAAAAACAATATACACAGTTAATGAAATCAAAAGATGTCTCTCTGAAACATAAAAACTGATGAACCTCTGCAAGACTAATAATTTAAAAAATACAAATAACTCATGTTAGAGATAAAATAGGGAACACCACTACAGACACCATAGATATTCTAAGGATAAGAAGGGAATATCACAAACAACTTCATGTCCATAGATTCAACAACTTAGATGAAATGGACACTTTCTTTGAAAGACACAAACTGTCAAAGCTCACTTAAAGAGAAACAGAAAACTTGAATATTCCTAAATCTATTAAGAGATAATGAATGTGTATTTAAAATCCTTTCACAAAGAAAACTCCAAGCCCAGATATCTTCACTGGTTAATCCCACCAAACATTTAATGAAAAGGTGATACCGATTCTATAAAAACTCATCTACAATATAGAAAAGCAGGGAACTCATCCCAACTCATTTCATAATGACAACCTTACTCAGATACCAGAATGAGATAAAGACATTCCAAGAAAAGAAAATAAATCTCCAGACTGATAACCTAGGAAACCTACTAGCCAAATGAGTTCAGGAATATATAAATAAGATAATACATCATGACCAAGTGTTGTTTGTCCTAGGATTCCAAGACTGGTTCAAAATTCAAAAATGAATCAATGTAATTTATCATATCAACAGACAATTATAAGAAAATCCTTATAATCATCTCAATAGATGCAAAAAATCATTTAACAAGATTTGACACCAATAATAAAAACTTGGCAAACTTGTAACGAAGGAAATTTCTTCAACCTGATGAAGGGCACCTATGTAAAACACAAATATTTTTTCCCTAAAACTGGAAACAAGGCAAGGATGTCCTCTCTTACTATTCCTTTCATACTGGAATCATACTAGAGGTCCTACCAGTACAATAAGACAAAAAAAAAAAAAAAAAAGAAAAAAAGAAAGAAAGAAAATGAATACATACTGGAAGAGAAGAAATAAAATTATCTCCATTCCTAAATGGTGATTATCCATGTAGAAAATCCCAAAGAATATATTAAAAGCTATTAGAACCAATAAGTAAATTTAACAAGATTGCAGGATACAAGATCAATAAACAGAACTCAATCATTCTTCTACATATGAACAATGAACAACTAGAAATCAAAATATTAAAAAGTACCACTTACAATAACACTCCAAACCATAAACTACTTTTTTTTTTTTGAGATGGAGTCTTGCTCTGTCCCCTAGTCTGGAGTGCAGTGGTACAATCTTGACTCACTGCAACCTCTGCCTCCTGGGTTCAAGCAATTCTCCTGCCTCAGCCTCTCGAGTAGCTGGGATTACAGGTGCCCTTCACTGCGCCTAGCTAATTTTTGTATTTTTAGTAGAGACGGGCTTTCGCCATGTTGTCCAGGCTGGTTTCGAACTCCTGACCTCAGGTGATCCACTCACCTCAGCCTCCCAAAGTGCTGGGATTACAGGCCTGAGCCACCGTGCCTGGCCCAAAACCATGAACTACTTAGGTATAACTTAAAAAAAAAAAACCAAAAAAATAGAAACCACTCAAACTGCATTCTCTCCCTCTTCCTCTACCACAGGAAGAGAAGAATGATCATCAATGGCAAATGGCAGTTGCAGCCAATCAACACCAGGAGCTAGCTTCACGCTTAGGAGAGAATGCTGAGCCTTTGCCTTGTGGTTTCCAGTGCTCTACACATTCACAGAAGCTTCTCTAGTAACAAACTATAGAGATGATCCCTGAAAGTATAATTTTGGTATACTTTTTTTTTTATGTGCAAGTTCTCTAAGCTGAAAGCCACAAAACCTGGATGAAATAATTTTTTAAAAAGATGTAAACAAATGGAGAGATATAGTGTCTTCATGGTTTGGAAGACTCATTATTATTAAGATATTGACTCTCCCAAGCAAGGCATGGTGGCTCACGCCTCTAATCCCAGCACTTTGGGAGGCTGAGGTGGGTGGATCACCTGAGGTTAGGACTTCGAGACCAGCCTGGCCAACATGGCGAAACCCTGTCTCTACTAAAAATACAAAAAATTTAGCCAGGTGCCTGTAATTCCAGCTATTAGGGAGCCTGAGGCAGAAGAATCACTTGAACTCGGGAGGCGGAAGTTGCGGTGAGCCGAGATCATGCCACTGCCCTCCAGCCTGGGCAATAAGAGTGAGACTCCATCTCAAAAAAAAAAAAAAAAAGAAAAGATATTATTGACTCTCCCTAAACTGATCTATAGATTCAATGCAATACAAAATTAAAAATCACTGCAGGATTTTTGTAGAAGTAAACAAGTTGATTCTAAAATTTACATAGAAACGCAAAAGAACTACAATAACCAAAACAATTTTGAAAAAGATCAACATTGAAGGACTAACATTACTTATAAGACCTATTATAAACCTAAAATAATCAAGACAGTGTGGTATTGGTGAAAGGATACAGTCCAGAAATAGCAATTCAATGGAAATAAAAAGTTTTTACAACAATGGTACTGGAATAATTGGATATCCATATTCCAAAAAATTAACATTGGCCCATATAACTTATAAAAATCAACTCAAAATAAATCATAGACGTAATTACACAAGCTAGAAATGTAAACTTCTAGAAGAAAATATAGGAGAATATCTTTGTGAACTTAGGTTAGGCAAAGATTTCTTAGCTGTGATGTCAAAAGTACCATCCATAAAATAAAAAGCTGATAAATTAGTCTTCAGCAAAATTGAAAACTCTGATCTTCAAGAGATACTCTTAAGAGATGAAAAGACAAGCCCCAGACTGGGAGAAAATATCTGCAAATCATATCTGGTAACACCTGTATCCAGAATATATAACAAACTTGTAAAACATTTGAACAGATACTAAACCAAATGGCAAAAACCATAAAAAAAATGCTCAATGTCATTAGTTGTTAGAAAAATGCAAATTAAAACCACAATTAGTCTAGGCACGGTCGCTCATGCCTGTAATCCCAGCACTTTGGGAGGCTGAGGCCAGTGGATCACCTGAGACCAGACTGGTCAACACGGCGAAACCCTGTTTCTACTAAAAAAATACAAAAAATTAGCCAGGCCTGGTGGTGTGCATCTGTAATCCTGGCTCTTCAGGAGGCTGAGGCAGGAGAATCACTTGAACCCAGGAGGCAGAGGCTGCAGTGAGCTGAGATCACGCCACTACACTCCAGCCTGGGTGACAGAGCAGATTTCGTCTCAAAAAACCCCAAACAAACAAACAAACAAACAAAAAACCACACAAATGCCACTATGCTTTTTTTTAGAATGGCTAAAAATTTAAAAAAATGTCTATACATACATATATGCATACATATTTACAAGCATACACACACACACATATACTAAGTTCTGGCATGGATGCAGATCACCTGGTGGTCAGAATGCAAAATGATAAAGCCACTTTGGGAAATCGTTTGACAGTTTTTCTTATAAAGTTAAGCTTACACTTATCATACAACACAGTAATCATACTACTTGGTATTAGCTAAATGCAACAAAAAATTACGTTCACACAAAAACCTGTATAAGATTGTTTGCAGTAGCTTTATTCATAATTTTCAAAAACTAGAAAAACCCAAATGCCCTTCAACAAAATTAACTATCCACACCAAAAAATACTACCCAACAACAACACTAGAGAGACTATAACATAGACAAATCTCCAATGAATTAGCTAAGTGAAAGAAGCCAGACTCAAAGGCTGTATAGTTTATGATTCCATTTATATGACCCTGGAATAGACAAAACAACAGGAACAGAGAACAGAACAGTGGTTGCCAGGGACTGGGAGATGGAGAGGGGTTGATTATGGGTGGAGTGATTTTATTGCCTGATGGAACTGTTCTATGTCTTGACTGCAGTGATCACAGTTGTATACATTTGTCCAAACTCACAGAACTGGACACCAAAAAGGATATGTTTCATAGAATGCAAATTATACCTTATTTTAAAATGAAAAGAAAAGGAGCAAATTATGTAGTGTAAAACAAGGAAGGGCTGTTTACTTTCAACAATTACATGTAGTTCACACTTCAAACTGCTTTCACCACCTAGTCATCTCTAAATTTCCATACAACTCTATGGGCCTCTGTTAAATCATCTGAAAATGAAGATAATCATAGTATCTACCCCATAGTTGGGAATAAATGAACTAACATAGAGTGTTTAGAGCAGTGCTGACATATAATAAGAATTCAATAAATGCTGCCTGCCTGCTATTTCTACTGCCACTACAATGACTATTCTACTACCTTTGTTGTTGATGTTGCCTAACCTACTTTTCCCAAGATCTTACATACACTCAAATATATTCCCAAGATTTTACATATACTCATAATACTCATATTCATGCCATAGCAGTAAATAAAGTATGATTAAAGAGGAAAAAGTGAATGAATAAATATGATCTCCTTACCTCTGAACATTTTTCCCCTGATTTTTAGCATATTACTATCTACATAAACCATCCCCTTCTATTACAGTACTAGCACAAAGATATTTCTTTTTACTCAGTCCAGGGAGTTGTATCAGGAGAGAAAGAGCTAATTTGGTCTTTTTCTAAAATCCTTAAGTTCTCGTATCATCTTTGTTCCTGTCTGGGTGACTTTAGAATCAATGCTTTTCTAAAATTAAAGTTTGTAAATAAAGAGTAGAAGTAAAAATAACATGTGATCTTCACTTCTTCGATGGTCAAATGAATGTCAATATTATGCTAAGCTTCTGGAATAACATTCCATCATTATATTAATAAGAGTTAGGCTACATCAAAAATAAGAGTACAGTTTTCAAGATAAATTCCTTTAAAAATCACAGATAGCTCCAATAAGAAAATTAATTTGAAAAAAAGTTGAATAAAGGGTAAAGATAGTGATACAATCTATGCCAGATGTTACGGCACTGGGGCATCTATTGCAGACTTTTATCTTTGACACTTTTTTTTATCTATAGAATCTTTTCTATCATCTCTAACTTACCCTCACCTTGCCTTGCCTTCATTCTATAGAACACAGTTTGGAATGTCCTTTACTCCAATACCAAGAGGGGTTGGTCTCTATGGTTCCCCCATCCTACTCTCCCAATCCATATTTGCTTGGTGCACAGGTGGATGCTGGATCAACAATGGGTCAACTGAAGATACTGTCCTGGGAATTTGGAATTGGGTTGACCCATAAGAAAGATATATAAAATTCAACTGTAATGAGGCAACTTTAGAAAGCCTGTCTACAAAAAAAGAAAAATAAATATAGATTTACAGAAAATACAGATAAGACAGACAAACAGGGTGAAAGTATTCCCTCAGTTCTTGATGGTTTTCCATTTCTTTTTTTTTATTTTATTTTAGATGGTTTTCCATTTCTTATTTCTACTTCCTTCCTATAAGATGGTGCATTTTTGTCTTTGGGTTCCATGACTAAAATAAATTTATTCTTTTTCCTTAAGTGAAGTCAAGTTGGTTTTGTTTAATGCACCTATCATATTAAAACAACAAATCTTCCACCATTTTTAACCTCTGTGAATGTGTCTCATGCCTAGAGATCTACTAGGTCAGTTCACTAGATCAATACTCACAGTTTCTGGAATTTGACTTTTCTCCTCTTTTCATCTAGGTATATACAGTAGCATATGACACTACACTGCCACAAAATACTTAATAGAGTCCATAATAAAATAACACATCATATTTATAGCTTATAACATATTAAAATTAATTATTCATCTTCAGTAAAATAAATTAGTACCCATATTAATACTACAATTTCCAAGTTCTAAGAAATGAGTTTATTTTAAATAAAGGATAATATAAATGTTGTATATGTCAAAACAATCTACCTATAATAGGACTGTCAGGTAAAATACAGTATCCCAGTTAAATTTAAAATTCAGATAAACTACAGATAATTTTTAGTAAGTATGTCCCAAATACCACATGGGGGATTTACATGACATAAATCATTTTTAAGATAATACATTCTTTTCGTTCTTTTTATTTGATAAATCCAGACACAGGGGTAAAAGAATTAATTCAGATCACTCTTACCTGTGCTTTGTGTGATATTTTCTCTAGGAATATCAACCAACCACAAAACCCGATCACTGAACTTGAATAAAGAAGACATCAGAAAACAATGTTTTACAACATGAATAACAACACATCACATTCTACGCTATCTTTTTAAAAGAGAATTAAACAAAAACATCCAATGCATATACCTTTTACCTAGAAATTTCACTGTTAGGAATTTTTCCTACATTATGCTCACATATGTGTGAAATAAAATGTATTCAAGAATAATTTTGCATCATTGTAATGGCTGAACATTGGAAATAATGAAAATATTCATCATTCGTGTATAATATAGCCACATAGTGGAACTCTGTACGGCCAAGCTTAGGTAGCACAAAGTTGAAGTATTTACTGGCATGACATGTCAGAGACAGAGCTTGAGGTTGACAGAGCATTTGGTATATTAAAAGGAAAATTCCAGGAATAAGGAAACTGCAAGAATGGTAATCTCTGAGATTTAAACATAAACTGGGACCAAATTCTTGGGCAATAAAGGTGCAAAGGACACCCCCAGAAGACCAGTTCATAAAAACTAGCAGTGCAAGCTAAAAGAATTCAGTAGCGATTTCAGCTGCCAAAACCACAGGTAAGATCTTAGAGACCTGTGGTACAATTCTTCTTTTGAAGAAATAATGGCTGGAAACATTCCAAATTTGCTAAACTTACAATTCAAGAAGCCCAGGGAACCTTACTTGGGTAAATCCAAAGAGAAAAATCTTAAAAGCATCCAGAGAAAAATAACATATTACATACAGGAGACAATCATAAAATTAACAGCTGACTTCTTATTCAGAAGCAAAGGTGTCAGATGACATTAGAATAAAATATTCAAAATGCTGAAATAAAGTGAAGTCAACCAGAAATTTTATATTTGACAAAACTATGCTTCAAAATTTCAGTTGACCACTAAAAACCTGTTAGATCTTACAAACAAGTTTAGCAAGGCTGCAGGATACTAGATCAACATATAAAAATCAATTATTATATTTCTATGTACTTGCAGTGAACAATCTGAAAATGAGATTAAGAAAGCAATTCCCTTTACAACATAAAAAAGAATAAAATATTAGAAATAAATTTAACAAAAGTATAAAACTTATACTCTGAAAACAAAACATTGTTGAAAGAAATTAAAGATCTAAATAAATAGAGAGACATCCATGTTCATAGATTGAAAGACTTAATATTAGTAAAATGGCAATACTACCCAAATGTATCTACAGATTCAATACAGTCCTTATCAGAATCCCAGATGGCTACTTTGTAGAAATTGGCAAGCTTATCCTAAAATTCATATGGTAACTCAGACTAGCAAAAATAATCTTGAAAAAGAAGAACAAAGTTAGAAGATTCATGCTTCCTGATTTCAAACTGTACTACAAAGCAACAATATCAAGACAATATGATATTAGCATAAAGATAGACATGTGGATCAATGCAATAAAATTGAGAATCCAGAAATAAACTGTCCCATTTATGGTCAACTTATTTTCAACAAAAGTGCCAAAACGATTCAATAGAAGAATAATAGTCTTTTCTACAAGTCATGCTAGGATGGCTGGATATCCACATGCAAAAGAATGAGTAAGGACCCTCATCCCACATCAAATACAAAAATAAACTCAAAATGGATCCAAGATCTAAATGTAAAAGGTAAACTATCAACCTCCTAGAAGAAAACATGTGGGGTAAAATTTCATAACCTTGAGTCAGGCAATGGTTTTCTACACACGACACCAAAAGCACAAGCAACAAGAGAAAAAATAGATACAGCCGACTTTATTAAGAAAAACTTTTGTGTATCAAAGGACACTACAAAGAAAGTGAAAAGACAATGCATAGAACGAGAGAAAATATTTGCAAATCATATGTCTGATAAGAGACTTATATCTAGAATCTATACAGAACTTTTACAAATCAAAAAGACAAATACCCCAACTAAAAATGGGCAAATAATTTGAATAGATATTTCTCCAAAGAACATATTCAAGGGACTAATAAGTACATGAAAAGATACTCAACATCATTAGTCATTAGGGAAATTAAAATCAAAATGATAATGAGATAGCACTTTATACCTACTAGGATGGTTATTTTAAAAAAGACAAATAAAGGCCGGGCATGATGGCTCATGCCTGTAATCCCAGCACTTTGGGAGGCCGAGGCTGGCAGATCACAAGGTCAGGAGATCGAGACCATCCTGGCTAACAAGGTGAAACCCTGTTCTCTACTAAAAATACAAAAAATTAGCCAGGTGTGGTGGCGGATGCCTGTAGTCCCAGCTACTCCGGAGGCTGAGGCAGGAGAATGGCATGAACCCGGGAGGCGGAGCTTGCAGTGAGCCAAGATCGCACCACTGCACTCCAGCCTGGGTGACAGAGCGAGACTCCGTCTAAAAAAAAAAAGACAAGCAAAACCAAGCCTTGGTAAGGATATGGAGAAACGGGAACCCTAACCCAGGTATGGTGGTATGTACTTGTAGTCCTGGCTACTCAGGAGGCTGAGGCAGAACTTCTGGGCACTTTAGCCCAGGAGTTCAAATCCTGCCTGGGCAACACAGCAAGACTCTGTCTCTAAACAAAAAAGAAAGAAAGAAAAGAAATTGGAATTCTAACAAGCTGCTAGTGAGAATGTAAAATAGTACAACCACTTTAGAAAACAGTCTGGCATTTCCTCAAAAGGTCAAACATGGAGTTATCATATGATCCAACATTTCCATCCCTGGCCAGGTAGCTAAGAAAAATGAAAACATATTTCCACACAAAAATTTTCACACAAATGTTCACAGCAGCATTATTCATAAGAGCCAAAAAGTGGGAATAGCCCAAAGGTTCATCAACTGATAAATGGATAAACAAAATGTGGTATTTATACAATGCGATATTATTTGACCATATTATGCTAACTGAAAGAAGCCAGCCATGAACACTACATATATATGCTTCATTTACATAAAATGTTCAAAGTTAGAAAATCTAAAGAAACAGAAAGATTAGTGGTTGTCTAGGGCTGGGGAGTGGAGGCGGGATTGGGAGTGACTGCTAATAGTTATAGACTGTCACTTTCATCACTTTTGGAGTGACTAAAGTATTCTGGAATTAGTAGTGATGGTTGCACAACTCTATGAATATACTAAAAACCATTTAAGTGCACACTTTAAATGAGTGAACTGTATGGAATTATATCATCATAAAGTTGTTGCCAAAAAAGAGGTGAAATAAAGACATTTTTAGGAGGAAAAAAACCCCAGAGAATTATTTGCCAGCAGTTCTGCACTGTAAGAAATGCTAAAAGAAATTGACATCAGATGGCAACTTACATCTACAGGAAAGAATGAAGGACAGTATAAATAATAAATATGTAGGTAAAAGGTACCAATAAGTATTTCTTCTTCTTTATTTAAAAATATATGACTGTTTAAAGCAAAAAGTGTAACATTATCATTGGGCTTAAAACATACATAGATGTAATATTACTCAGCTACCTATTTTTAAAAAAATACATCCTATAAGGAAGAGTATGCTTCTTGTTAATAATATATCACAGAATAAGATAAAATGTAATTACCAACGTTAAATTAAAGTGGAAGATGCCGTTATATGTACTATTCATGATTCCCAAGCTGGGAGCAAGTCCTCCTGATGTGAACACACTTAGCATTGCTTTTGATGCAATTTCATTTTCAGTTTGGAAGAAACACTGGATTTTCTTTAGGAAAGAGCAAGAAAAAAAAAACAACAATTAATAACCACTTGATGCAGACACACAAGTTAGTTAATCTAAAAGTGATTAGTAATTCCAGTCTCTAGTTAGGAAAAAATATATATATTTATAAAAGTATACTTTCAGAACTCAGTAACCTATTATGCTAGCATCATAAAGGTTTCGTCTTAATAACAATCTTTTCTATCATAGAAATGGTCATTATTATTACATGTAGTAAACATAGACTCAAAGCAATATGTTATCACAAATAGAAATTCCAATTTTATTAAAATTGTTATTTTGTGTCTAAATAAAAAAGGAAGCAACTATATAAAGCAAAGCCCATTTTACTGCATCTTTACTGGATATTTCCTAGTTTTGAGAAGGCATATGAAAATGTAGCGATCAGAAATGGTGGATTTTCCTGAAAACTAACATGAGACAGATACCAAGAGCTTTATTTCAATTAATTCTCCTAGTACTTAAGATCGCTTTGGGCAAGTTCCCCATCTGAGTTTTAGTTTCCCTAATCTAAAAAATGGGGAAATACATTCATTCCAAAAATATCTACTGAGCCCCTCCTATGAATGGTGCTAGGAATGTAGATGTGAATAAAACAGACAGAATTCTCTGCCCCTGTGGAATTAACATTCTAATGGAGATTGGCAAGTAGACAAACTGGAGGGAGAGATTGGTGGATGGACTGGTAGAGAATGAAGGAAAAGATAGAAAAAATGAAATAAATATAGAATACATTATAAGAATGAGGCAGGGAAGGGAGGTTGAGAGTGCAGGAGTTTGGGAAGGCAGTACAATTTTTCACAGGGTTATCAGCGAAAAAAAAACAATAGTACTTTCCTCACAGAAGATTAAATGTATAGATTAAATGCCATAATGAACATTAAACATTTTTTTAAATGCCTGATACACATAAACACTTTATAAATGTTAGCTATCACTTCTAATACTACTGCTGCTAGAGCTACTATACTACAACTATCCAAAAAGTAGGTTATAATTCCCATTTTAGAAGAAGAACTGAGGGTCAGAGAGTTTAGGTAACCTGCCCCAGGACACACAGACCATAATGACAAAACCAAGACTGGACCCCAGCTCTGTAAGTCCGCCTTCTTCCAAAGCCCATTCTTTTTCCATAACATATAACAACAAATCAGAAATGCATTTTTGGCTCAGAGAGCATACACTTCTCAATAGTTGTATACACAAAGCTTAAATATATATTTAAGCATATCAAGAGGGAATTGTGGCCTAAGTCAAAGCAGGCTTAGGAATAAATGCATTTGTTCTCATGGAGTCTTTTTCTTTGTTTTTATTATATATATTTATCATAGATTTTTAGACAATCTGTGCATTTTTTATTAACATATATTTTTGTTAGTATTTGCTGCATGATCTTGATAGCATGCTTTATTTTACTCCGTTGTGTGTGTTTTTAAAAAGTCTCCCATTATTTGAATCAAAGGATCATGTCATTCCTTACCCAAAATGACAACTTCAATGTGGTACTTGTTATACAAAGGCAAGACAGATTTTCAAGGTCATGTGAGGTAGCTTTCCTTCTCTAATAGGCTACATCTGTCAGACTTCAAAAGGACAAATCAACTCCACTAAAAAGGGGAGGGAGGAGGCATCATTTTAAAAAAGAAAGAATAAAAGCAAAAACACCCAGGATGCTAAGTGAAGTATTTTACCTGCTCCAAGTAGACATACACTAGCAAAGATAGACAAAATTATTATTTATATAGAATTTTTCCTCCCCAAGTCTGAACACAGTAGAGGGTATTTGGAAAGAATACAATGCTATTGGTTTTACACATGAACTTTAAAGGAACGTGAGGGGTTATAACACATGCTATTAGTGGACCTTACCAAGTTTTCTAAGAAAAGATGCAACTTGATTATTTCATTCTCTTGAGGGAACCCTTTGTTAGAACATGCAAAGCGTTTCTCTGTATCATCTAAATAATAAAAAAAATACATACATTAGATCACTGATAGAAGACTGTCCATAAAAAGTACCATGTTTCTAAAACTGACAAAATATTTTTAAGGAATAAGAATTATAATTGCACATTTTAAATTCACTTTAGGTAAAATTCAAATTTTCCACCTTGTTTTTCTTTTTACACATATGCTATAAGGCATGTTTAAAAAGGGAAGGTTTGGCTGAAGCACTAATATAACTCACGCTAGACCATGACACAAAATTTTTAGAGGTAGACAAAAACCAGTTCTTGACACTTCAACGCCTCACCTTGAGGGTATAGAAGGATCCAGAATCAGCAACTGCAGAGAGAATTTGTGTTTTGATAGAGAGGTACTGAATGAAGATGTTAGGAGATGGACCCCTTCTACTTACTTACCTCGTGTCTGAAGCAAGAGGGTCTGATGGGCACACTAAAAAAAGTAACATGTATCCCTGCAGTTTGGGGCGCAAACTCAGACTCCTGCTTAGAAAATCTAGAAGGCAAGAGATGATTTGGTGGAGAGAACAGGATATGGTTTGTTGAGAAAGAGATGGGTATGTTAATGATACAGACAGCAGACAGAAATACTGGGTAGAAGAGGCAAAGGTCCCATCCTCAAGCCTGGAAACCCACAGCCCTAATGAAAACAGGCATTTCTGTTTTTGTGCCCAAAAGTTGCCTTTTGGCCCACCATGGCCCCTATCCTACCCATATAAACCCCAGACCCCAGGCCTCAGAGCAGACTAGTAGGCAAGCAAAGAGATGAACAGAAGAGCAAAAGAACAGCAGAGAGAAGAGAAGGAGCATCTAAATGCCAAGAGGAGTTCCGCTGGGGATGGTCGGAGAGGCCAAAATCCAGGGGAAGATCATCTTCCCACACCATCCCCCTTCTAGCTCGCCATCTGTTCTGCTGAGAGCCACCTCAGGCCATTCAGTAAAACCCCTGCATTCATCCTTCAAGTCCATGTGCAAACTGATTATTCCTGGATGCCGGACAAGAACCTGGGTACCAAGAAGGCACTGAGCTGGTAAACACTTAAACCGTCCGTGGACAGCAAGGCTAAGAGGGTGCACGGTAACACACACCCACTTGGGCTTCAGGAGTCACAGGCTCCCACCCGTGGATGCTGCCATGGAGCCAGAGCCCAGGTGTGCTCGTCTGGCTCCTGCACCTGCCCATCTGCATGCTCCCCATCCCGTAAGGGGTTTGAGTGCCAGAACAGCCACACCTCTGTATGTCCTGCAAGAGGGGCCAGGGAACTCGTTCCGTTTCATTAAGAGTCCTGCACAACCAAAATTTACTGGGGCAAAAGATGGATGAATGCTTCCTGTGGTCCAGATATAGGTCACTGGTGAAAAAGAACTAGCTTAGGGTCATCTAGGCTCCTGTCCTCAAAGGTCTTTCTGAGTGGCAAATGGCTCTCAGTGAAAAGAATTTGAAGGCATAGACAAAGAAATAAGTGACCAGTGGAAATGAAGAAGTTTTTGCCTTTGTTAGAAGAACTGTAGATGAGAGATTCCTGGTAATGTGAGGGAGGGGAAGGAGCTATGAAGGACTCATTCAAGGGCCCAGAGATCAAGGGTCAGCTTTACACATCTGCTGGAACTTGAAAGTGCAAGTGTCAGATGGTCCCCTCAGAACCAGTTAGGGCAGAACTGTGCTATTCCCTCCCACTTCTCCCTCCCTTTCTACAACGCTGGAGCAGGAAGGGTCAAAACCTAAAGTTGATGAGACGATGAAAAGGAATCTAAACACTAAGTGGAGAGAAGGAAAATTGACCTTAGCCTTTCTTCCTCGCCTATAGGCTTCCCACCAGCACAGGCCCAGACAGGAAACAGGGAAGAAGCTTCAATTATAAAATAAGAGTTAAATTTGACTTGTACATGGGCTTGGATATTTTAATTACAACAATTACAATGCAAAAGTGTTTTAAAATTTCAAATGCTCAGAGAACTGATTTTTGACTCAAGGGAAACATGTGCAGGTTTGTTACAAAAGTATATTTTGTATGCTAAGTTTTGGAGTACAAATGAATCTGTCTCCCAGGTAGTGATCATAGTGCCCAACAGCTAGTTTCTCAGCCCCTCCCTGATCCATTTCTCCTGTCCCTCATATTCCCCAGAGTTTATTGTTCTAGGAGAACTGTGTGAATCATCCAATTGTAACCAAAAAAATCTTGGTTCTGGCCCAAATATTCATCCAGTGACAGAGGAAGAACCATGACAAAGATTGGATTTAAATAGGAGGCAAAAATAAATTTACAAATATTTCTGGAGGTTATAATGTTAAACAGTTTTCAAAGTACTTTCAACTTACGCAATCACTTTGCCCATACTTGACAATGCTATCAGACCCATTTTTTTAAAGCTATAATTTGATTGTGAAGTCCAAATCACTTCTCTGTTTAAAAATCTTCACTGACACACCCTTACCTCATGAATTAAACTCCTTAAATGGTGAGACACTAAACAGAAGGAAACTAACTCCTTTGAATAACATACTTTGAGCCATTAAAGCTCAAATAGGTTGAGCTGGATTTAGATGTTATTTTATGAAATTCCCACAATACCTTGTGCCACATATATTACTGTCTCCTCTTTAAAGAAGAGGAAATCAAGCTCAAACGTCATATAACTAACAACAGTGGGCCAGACTGGAACCGAGTTGTTTCTCTAAGAGACATCCTCTCTTTATCTCGCTAGACACTCTTTCAACAGTTAAGCCCATTTTTTCAGTCTCCCCTGCAGACAACCTCGTCCATCACCTCTGAAATGCATGGGGTTCTCTCTACTTCCATTTTTTGCCTCAAATTTTAATACATTTTAAGATCCAGTTCAAATAGAAATTGTTTTTGTTTGTTTGATATAGGGTGTTGCTCTGTCACCCAGGCTGGAGTGTAGTGGAGTGATCTTGGCTCACTGCAACTTCTGCCTCCTGGGGCTCAAGTGATCCTCCCACCTCAGCCTCCTGAGTAGCTGGGACTGCAGGTGAGCACCATCACACCTGGCTAAATTTTGTATTTTTTATAGAGAAGAGGTTTTGCCATGTTGCCCAGGCTGGTCTCCAACTCCTGGGCTCAAGGTATCCTCCTGCCTCGGCCTCCCAAAGTTCTGGGATTACAGGTGTGAGCCACTGCACCTGGCCAAAGAGTTTTTGTCTAACACTTGTCTCATTGCAACTAGTTGATTTGTCCTCTGCACTTTGGTATCATTTTGTGAACTATGTACTCATATCAACAGGATCTTCTGGGCTTGGGTGGTAAAAACAGAGGCAGAGATACTGTGGGGAGAGACAGAGAAACAATTTCCAACTTTTCTAACTTTCCCTCCACGGACCCCTTTGCCTAGAAATTCTCAGATTATAGAGTTTGCTAGATTCTGTTATAATAATAAAACACAGAAAATTACTCTTTTGCAAACTTCTAAAGGAAAGATGTGCCAGAGAAGTTATACTTTCAACAGTATGTGACTTCTTTAACAAGAATCATGATATAAAGGGAAACCACACAAGTGTAACCACCAATGGAATGCCTGCTCTGACTACAATAAAAATCCTCTGTGGGACAAACGTACAGAAAAAAAATGCCATTTATGAAAATCATTCATTCCCCTATTCACAGTTATACAACCACAACAGTCCTCCTTTTTCTGTGATCTCACTTTCCACAATTTCAGTTACCTGTAGCCAAGCATAGTCCAAAAACATAAAGTGGAAAATTTCAGAAATAAGCAATTTATAAGTTTTACATTGTGCACAGTTCTGAGTAGTGTGATAAAATCTCATGTTATCGGCCAGGTACAGTGGCTTATGCCTGTAATCTCAGCACTTTGGGAGGCTGAGGCAGGTGAATCACGAGGTCAGGAGTTCAAGACCAGCCTGGCCAAGATGGGTGAAACCCCATCTCTACTAAAAATACAAAAATTAGCCAGGCGTGGTGGTGGGCACCTGTAATCCCAGGTACTCGGGATATTAGAAGCCTCTAGACCAGAGTATAATTGACAATATTGGGGAACAAGTGGAAGATAAGATAAAGAAGAAATACTAAAAGAAAAATTTTTTTACTGTAAATAAGGAAGTGACACAAATAAGAACTCCTGAGAAGGAAATAGAGAGTAAGACAGTCTGAAACTTACCTTTATTATATACTATTCCTGATGAAAATTCAAATATGTTCAAAAGCAAAACTGAAACATATATAAGTGGCGATTCCATCTGTTGGAATAAATAAGAATTATTTTCACTCAATTACTCTGAACATATTTTTGAATTCCTTTTGCTATAAACAACTACAAAGTAGTAAAGAAATAATCTCAATATTCCTAATATTTCACACTGTGTGACAAAAGCAGACAACACAACAGTTGACTAAGCTCTAAATTTACTCCCTACTTGGTATTAAAGGTAAATTTATAGGTATAATTATTACAAACTAGAAAAAGAGATGTGGCTCAGGTTTTCCTTCAGTGTAGGTAACTTTTGGAGAGGTGAGATCAATTACACAGCTATGTAAAACAGAGCCTGAATTGATGAAGATTCTGAGGATGATACAGCTGTAACTTAATCTAATATTTTGATGACATTGCTTTTGGGGAAGACAATTCACATGGTCCTGAGTTTTCCTGAACATTCTCATTGAGTGTGCCAAGAATGCAAGGCCCTGGATGGTGTTCATCTCAGGCTTGTGTTTTGTAGCCACCAGCCTTGAGGGATGAGGTAAGGCACCCCGGACAACAGCAGGCTTGTTTCCATGGTGAATTGCCTAATCTCACTCTACCTCTCCTGTAATGCACTCCACTATGTGTATAAGCATCCGTTATGGGCTCAATTTTCTACCCCCAAAATTATGAAGTTGAAGTCCTAACCACTTGTACCTCAGAAGGCAATCATGTTTGGAGATAGGATTTTTAAAGAGGTGATGAAGTGAAAATGAAGTCATTAGGGTGGGCCCTCATCCAATAGGACTGGTGTCCTCAGAGAAGAGGAAATTTGGACATAGGGAGGGTGAAGTGAAGACACAGAGGGAAGACATTCAGAGGGAAGATGAAGGGAAGACACAGGAAGAAGACAGCCACCTATAAACTCAGGAGAGAGGCATGAACAGATCCTTCCTCATGGCCCTCAGAAGGAATTAACCCTACCGACACCTTGATCTCAGATTTCTAGCCTCCAGACCTGTGAGAAAATAAATTTCTGTTGTTTAAGCCACCCAGTGTATGGCCCTTTGTTATGGCAGCCCTAGCAAACTAACATGGCATCCATGATGAATTTCATCTCTAAGGAACTTGGGGGATAGGGGGTACTGGAGTGAGCAACCTGTGGACGCTCTGGCTACTGTTTTTGCTATTAGTAATAAAGTCCTTTGTCTCTGACCTAGGAGTCTTGTGTCTTTTGCCAGCATCCAAGAAAACAGGAACAGACTAATTTGTCAACTCTAAGTGGAATAAAATCTCAGATCTTTGTGCAGTTCCTGACAACTGCTGAGTAAATTAAATGTAACTGGTGTTTTTCCTTCATCAAAACTGACTTGCTTATTAAATACATTTAATTGACAATAGAAAGCTCAAACAGTTTGATTTTTTTGAATTCATTCTTATCACATTAACAGGGGAGAACTGAAGGTTTTTAGTGCATTTTTAAAAATCATCTGAGAAAACAACTTGTTTTCACAAGGTAAGAGGAAACAAATAGTAGATTAAAATTCTGTCGGCATGCTGCAATGCTCAAGAACATTTTTGGTGTAAGAACGAATTTAACATTAAGTGGAGACATTATCACAGTTAAACTCTGAAAATAGTCCCTTTACCAGAGAAATCTTATATCACTTTGCTAAACATTCAAATTAAATGACATAACACCATTATTAGAATCTTTATGCCTCTTCATGGGTCACCTGTGCAAATTTGAGAGAGTTAGTATGAAGCACATGGTGGAAATTCTGGTTTTAATGTCAGCAAGTTTGTTCTGCAAGCTTTCTTAACTGCCATCCTGCAAGCTCAAGAATTTCTGCTACCTACTGGTTTCTTTAACTCTTTGGGGCATAGTTCCAGTCTCATTCTTATTTTCCCTTCAATATTACAACTTTTCCTTATTTGATACTATCTTCTTTCAACTTTCAGCTCATGTTTAGAGTAAAGACATAGACTTCAGCCTAAGATGAAGTCTGTCCATCGAAATATTTGATTTTTAGCAAGCTATTTAACTTCTTGGAGTTCACATTCTATTCAGTAAAATGGGGATAACAGGCACTTCACAGTGTTGTTGTGAGAATTAAATGAAAAATACCTTAAAACATCTAACAGTTATTCTATACAGAATAAGCACTTGACAAAAGTAATACCTCTGAATTCCATATCTCTATACACTGCAGCAACTTCTTTATCCTCATCACACTCCCCTACTGACCTACTTAGCAGTTAAATTACCCCCAGTTATCATTCCTTTGTAATTATTATAAGTTTTACATAATTATTGGATACAAGTCATGTATCTGGGCATTTTCTCTTCTCTGGCACCAAATAAACATTGGGAATTGCCCCACTGAAGGAAGCTATCTCCTCCCCCAGTTGGTTCATTTATAGTTACTCCATTATTATGGAATAGTGATCACACTATAAATTCATACTCTGGCAGGGTCCTTATTTTAATATTTTTTACTGTAATTACCTCTTTAGGAGATGCCCAACTAGTTGTGTTTTTCTTTTTTATATTTTTTCTAAGTTTTCTTCTATATAGACTGAGAAGAAAGACCCAAAGTCAGGAGCCGAGTTTTCTCTGTTGACTGGCTTAACACTCTAGTCACCTTTGGCAACAGCCAATCAGCAGCTACCAAGTACAGAAGCATGCTTAGAAAATCTAAAGGACAGGCAGTTGGAATTTCCAACTAACTGCCTCTTTCAGAGCACCCCAGGCCATTTTCTTTAAAAACTGATGAGAGGTGGAGTTTCTCCAAACCTTCCATCTTTAATATAACATTCATCTAGGAAGGATCAGAAACCTACATATGATTATCTATAAAATACTTCAATTATCATGTGATCATTGAATGCCTGGGGAAAAACATAAATGCTAAAAGCTCATGCTAACTGCATACAATGAGGTTTAAAAGGAGGCAATCTCTCAAAGAGGAGAAGCTTCATAAATGGGTCTTGAAGGAAGAGTGGGACTTAAAAAAAAATAGAGAGGGCCTTATTGACAGGTAAACAAGACAAGCAAATACACAAAGCACAAAATTAGGAATGAGCTGTGGACTCATGGAAACAGTGAGACTGAATGGCATGCCAGTTTGTCCTCCGTATTCATGTTGTGTGACTGTCCTTGATGTGGTTGTATGTGCTCACTAAGACTGCCTTTGACAGAGTACCGAGTGAGCTGAGCTCGAACCTTTCTGTCTTACCCAGCGCCCTGACTAGTCATGAATGGGCACAGAGGCTGACACATACTTTTTGATAATGATGATAATAAAACGTGTTTTATACTCAGGTTGTCCTTCAGAAGTCCCTTCACATGGCCATGTAAAACATGCTTTACCCTCATATCCTGAAATATGTCTGGTATCTGGGTTTAATCTATTCCTGCAAGAGCCCGCATCAGAAATATATTTCTCTCACCCTTTCTGGTGACCTTGACCTAAAGAAGAACCTGAAACAGTGTGCAAAACACAACAAAATATACCTCCTTATAAAGACTCAGTTCCCAGAAACTTGGAGCTCTCTTTTTTTGTTGCCTGTTTCCCACTAGGGAAGGCAATAAAGCTTTTATGGAAGAAGATGTAGCTTTCAGTTACCATAGCAACACTGCTACACATTAAAAAAAGTCTGAGCAATACTGAAGGTACACATTGAGAGCTCTAAAAAGAATGATGAAGCAGGTGACATTTGCCTTCTTTCTCCCCAGCAACCCCTTAGTTTTCTTTTCCTCATTTGCCCCCACGTTTTGTTTCCTAACTTACAAAAGAGTAAAGGATCTGCTTTCAATCACAGTCACTGATGAATTACACTTTGATGTGAGTACCAAGACTACTCCCATAGTAGGTGATTTATCTGTAACAGTGGAATGAAAGGGGTTCTTCTCCCTGAAAAACAAATTATGCACTGGGCTCCCGTCTAGTCAGGAGGATAGGGGCAAGGCAATAGGCTGATTGAAAGAAGGATGACTTTGACTTTTTTTGTAATTTTTTGCTGGCTATAACAGGGCTTATTATGTGTGAAAAATAAAAACAAGTATAGAGAAATCAATTACCCATAAATCAACAACCAGATATAACCACTGTGGACATCTTGACATTTCTCGAGTCTGTTTCTTCTGCATTTATATGTCCTTCTTTCAGTCATTGTTAGTCTGACCATTTTCTTGTGTAACTCAAGTGTTTTATTTAAGTCTTCGCAGTTGTAGATCTAAAAATAACGGTACCTAATTTACTTAAACATAAAATATTTTGCTATTTCCAGTGTTTTCCTTTTTGAAAAATGTGGTAATGAATAATCCTGAACAAAATTATTTTCCTACATTTAAAAATATTTCCTTAGGATATGAACATGTTTAAGACTCTTGGATGTATATTGACAAATTGCTTTCCAGAAATCCAGCAGTGAAAATTAGATATAATCTGAAATAATTTGATACATTAAAAAATCTTGTTTTACTTTTTTCAATATTGGTGCAACTGAACACTTACAAATATGCTTGTTTGACATTGTTTTCTTCTATAAATTATCTGGGCATGTTGTTAACCATTTTCTACTGGAAATTTAGTGTTTTACTTGTGAAATGGTAAAATAACCCCTTGCAATATTTAATGTAAATATTTAACTCAATTTGTCATTTAACAATTTTATTTATAAATTTTTCTCGTCTTTATTTATTTTATTTATTTATTTATTTTTTTGAGATGGAGTCTCATCTCTGTCATCCAGGCTGGAGTGCAGTGGCGCAATCTTGGCTCACTGAAACCTCCGCCTCCCGGGTGCAAGTGATTCTTGTGCCTCAGCCTCCTGAGCAGCTGGGATTACAGGTGTGCACCACCACGCCCAGATAATTTTTGTATTTTCAGTAGAGACAGGGTTTCATCATGTTGGCCAGGCTGGTCTTGAACTCCTGATCTCAGGTGATCTTCCTGCCTCAGCCTCCCAAAATGCTGAGATTATAGGCATGAGCCACCGTGCCCAGCCTTCTTACCCTTTTTATGTGAGAAATTTTAAAGACTCAAAAAGTTCAAAGACTAAGATAACGAGGATGTTTCAGTCATCCGAGATTAAAATCACCCCCAGTTTTTAATAACTTTTTATTATGGGATGTGCCAAACATTGGGGGAAAAGTAGAGAGAACTATACATTATATATATGTATATAATATATATATTATAACATATATATTCTATTTTGTATAATTGCCTACCTTCAGTCTTGTTTCATCTGTACTCTCTTTCACTCACTTCCTCCTCTAGTATTATTTTGTTGTTTTTTGGTGGTGCTTGTTGTTTTTTCTGAGGCACAGTCTCGCTCTGTCACCCAGGCTGGAATGCAGTGGTCTGATCCCGGCTCACTGAAACCATCCACCTCCTGAATTCAAGAGATTCTCTTGCCTCAGCCTCCCAAGTAACTGGGATTACAGGTGTGCACCACCACGCCCAGCTAATTTTTAGTGAAGATGGAGGTTCTCCATGTTGGTCAGGCTGGTCTCAAATTCCTGGCCTCAAGTGATCCGTCTGCCTTGGCCTATCAAAGTGCTGGGATTATATGCATGAGCCACCACATCCAGCCTGCAGGATTACTTTGAAGATATCCTAGACAACTGTACATATTTCAGTATGTATTTCTAAGAGAAAATGACTTTTTTTAAAGAAAAGAAAACCACAATACAATTTAACACCTAAAATAATAGTAAGTCCCAGATATCTACCCAGTGACTGTTTATATTTCCTCAGTTACCTCATTTACAAAATTTTTATAGTTGTATGAATCAGGATTCAATAAGGTTCAAACTTTGCCACTGGTTGATGTATCTCTGAGGTGTCAAAATCTACAAGTAATTTTCCTTTCACCTCTCCCTTCACCCCATCATTTTTTTTCTCTCGCTTTTTCCTTGAAATTCATTAAAGAAGAAGTTAGTTGTAATGTGTTTCCCACAGTTTGGATTTTGCTGAGTGCATCATTATGGTATCTTTTTACATCATAAGTTTATCGTATTGTTCTGTAAATTGTTAAGTAGATTTAGAGGCTTGATCAGATGCAGGTTTAATTTTTTTGTCAAAAACACTTCATAGGTGGTGTTGGGTACTTCCATCAGGAGGCCCCTAAGGTGTTAGCTCTCTTTTTCTGATGTAGCATCTATCATTTATTGCCTAAATCTGTTAAATTCATTAGAGGCTGCAGAGTGGTGATGTATTATCATTTCTTCTTCACTTATTAGCTGCAATACTTTTATAGATAACTTTTCATGCATCAACTATTTGGTTACTCAGAGGTACAATTCCTAAGAAAAGACAAATGCTTCATTCTTTTCCTTCATTTACCATTTTGAAAATAATGAATTGATTCCCTAGCATCCTCATAGAGGCAACCAATAAAGTTCATTTTTGTTATCATTATGAATTCACAGGTTTCCATTTAAATATATTTAATGTATTTCTATCATTATGGTTATTATCCTTATTGATGCTCAAGGTGTCTAATTTTAACAGGTATGGTCCTTCCGAAGTTTGCTTCTGTCTTTTTGACATGACTCTAGTCATTTTTGACAGTTTCCTTCCTTCCTTATAAGACAAGATACTCTAGGCTCACCTTCTACATTTCCTGCCCCAGACATGGACTCAGTCATTTCTCTATATAATTCTGATTCCTTTTACTGGAAAATCATATTCAGAAGCCATAGTTTTGGGAGTTTGGCCAGTCTTTTTTTTTTTTTCTTTAATAAATATAGAAAACCTGGCCAGGTGCAGTGGCTCACACTTGTAATCCCAGCACTTTGGGAGGCCGAGGCAGGCAGGTAATTTGAGGCCAGGAGTTCAAGACCAGCCTGGCCAACATGGTGAAACTCTTCTCTACTAAAAATACAAAAATTAGCTGGACGTGGTGGCACACGCCTGTAGTCCCAGCTACTCAGTAGGCTAAGGGCAGGAGAATCACTTGAACCCAGTAGGCGGAGGTTGCAGTGAGCCAAGATCATGTCACTGTACTCCAGCTTAGGCAACAGAACAAGATCTGTCTCAGAAAGAAAGAAAGAAAAAGAAAGAAAGGAAGGAAGGAAGACAGGCAGGCAGGCTTATGTAGGCAGGCTTATGTAAGATAGATGGTGGCCACCTAAAACTTAATTTCTCCACATATTCTTTTAAAAGTCCTATAATAAGAGGAGAATTAATAAAACAACTCATAGCACAACTGGGAGGCAGAGATTACTAACAACTTTAACTTACATATAAGTAGGAAAAGAAGCATATGAAACCAGAGGGATCAACTCCAGAGTCCACACCAAAGTGAAGTCGGGTAGAGGTTGTGTGGAAAAGAACAGAGGACAGCAGCAGTGGAGCAGCAGTGGAATCCGGATTAAATCTTCTCTAATGGAGTTCTGCCTAAAAGAGGAAATATACTGACAATGGGGTTGAGAACTGGTGGACTAGAACACTGCCTTGAAAATCTTCATGCAGTTAGGAAAGCATCATTCTAAAGGAGAGGTAGATGTTTTGGAAGGGGGGGAAATTTTTGGATGTTTGATGGTGAAGAAAAAAGCAAGCAAGCAATAAAAATTAAAGGTCATACAGAAAGAAAAGAGAACCAGAAGCTGGGAAAACACACGTACTCCACCCACAAAACTTCCATGTATAAAAATTGAACTTTACTGTAACAACAGAGAAGGATGCCTTTGAATTAAGAAGCCTAGATACACACTCAAATTCTACCCTTCAGGCTTCTCCAAAACAAGAGAGAAAAAAAGTGGCATTCCAAAATGAACACAAAATAACAGGCAGTATCATACAAAGCTATTAGAGGGTAGAAAATGAGGCTGGGCACAGTGGTTCATGCTTGCAAATCTCAGCACTTTGGGAGGTCCAGGTGGGAGGATCACTTGAGCCCAGGAGTTCAAGATCAGTCCTGGCAACATAGCGAGAGTCCGTCTCTACAAAACAGTTGAAAAACTTAGCTAGCCGGGTGCGGTGGCTCACGCCTGCAATCCCAGCACTTTGGGAGGCTGAGGTGGGTGGATCACAAGGTCAGGAGATCGAGACCATCCTGGCTAACATGGTGAAACCCCGTCTCTACTAAAAATACAAAAAATTAGCCAGGCGTGGTGGTGCACACCTGTAGTCCCAGCTACTCAGGAGGCTGAGGCAGGAGAATCACTTGAACTTAGGAGGTGGAGGTTGCAGTAAGCCTAGATTGCACCACTGCACTCCAGCCTGGACAACAGAGCGGGATCCCGTCTGAAAAAAAAAAAAAAATTTAACCAGGCATGGTGGTACATGCCTATAGTCCTGGCTGCTTGGGAGGCTGAGGCAGGAAGATAGCTTGAGCCCAGGAGCTTGAAGCTGCAGTGAGTCATGATCACACCACTGCACTTCAGCCTGAGTGACAGAGCAAGACCCAGCTAGAGAAAACTGACACAACACTTCAACCTGAATTAAGTGTGTTAAAATAATAATATTCATATTTTTTAAATCACCTTGAATAATTAGTTCAAAATAACTCAGAATAGAACATAGAACAAATAGGAAGATATGGAATGAGAGTTGACCAAACTCAGGAAATGGAAGAAAAAGACAAAATAATCTCATTAAACAAGATAAAGATTAAATATCAAGGTGCCCAAAAGAAAATAGTTTTGACCACAAACATAATAAAGATCATGAAGGAGAAGAATGGCAACCATCAAGAGAACACAATTAAATAAGGAAAAAGATGAAAGTATCAGAGGAAAAAGTAGTAAGTACAGACAACAGGAAAAAAAATCCAACATCTTCCCCAAACTAAAGAAAGCACAAGTATACAGACTGAAAATATTTAAAGAATGCCAACATGAAGAATAGAAAAAGTTCATACCGGGTCACACCTTATGAAATATCAGAACAAGGATAAAGGTTCTCAAAAACTTCTAGAGAGAAGTTCCTACTAAAGGAACGGAATCAGACTGGCATGAGTCCTTACCCGCAATATTGAATGAAGGAAGAAAATGGGAGCAATGCTTTCAGAGTCCTAAAGGAAAAATAAATGATTTCAATCTATAATTCTATAATCAATCAAAGAAAGTATGAGAACAAAATAAAGACATTTTACCCATGCAAAGTATAATGACCATATGTTGTATTTTGGCTGATCAGCATCCATTCCACCAGTCTTTGACAGTAAGTTTTTTATTTTGGGGGACTTGCCCTCCCTTTGTAGTCTTGTGGGACTGTTAATCAAGGTACCCTGCCTTTCCATAGCCAAGTAGCAAGCATATGATCCAAGCCAGACACGTAGGGTCCCCTCTCCTGGAGTGTGAATCCTGAGCATGGTGATCAAAAGACTGATGACAGTGAGAGTTGATTCTTGTGGCAGATTCCAAACAAGATTAATAAGCACTTTTTGCTATATCCCCCTCTGGAGCTGCCTAACCTTTATCTTTTCTGAACTGGGTTCATCCATAATCTCTGGTCTGTGAGCACCCCATTATCTTTCAAATACATTCCTTTTTAAAGTCTACTTTTACTGCATTATCTAATTGATACTACTAGGACTTAGAAATTTATATCCAATGAATTATTCTTGGGAAGTTATCTGAGGAATTCCAGCAAAACAAAAGACATGGAACCCAGAGAGAACTGGAGACAACCCAGAAGATAGTTAAATTCTGGGAAGACAAGAGGGTAGCAAAACTAGAGAGTAACCAATCTAGATTGGAACAGGATGACAGAAAGCTCCTGTTGAAAAAATAAACAGAAAAAGAAAAAAAAAAGCAGTATAAAGTATGATTGAAAAAAAAAACAGAAAATCTTGAAGATATAAAAACACATAATTTTTACAAAATTCAACATTCCTTCATTATCAAAAATAACTATCAACAAATTAGGTACAGAAGGAATGTTTCTGCATGGTACTGGTACCAAAATAGAGATATAGACCAATGGAACAGAACAGAGCCCTCAGAAATAATGCCGCATATCTGCAACCATCTGATCTTTGACAAACTTGACAAAAACAAGAAATGGGGAAAGGATTCCCTATTTAATAAATGGTGCTGGGAAAACTGGCTAGCCATATGTAGAAAGCTGAAACTGGATCCCTTCCTTACACCTTATACAAAAATTAATTCAAGATGGATTAAAGACTTAAATGTTAGACCTAAAACCATAAAAACCCTAGAAGAAAACCTAGGCAATACCATTCAAGACATAGGCATGGGCAAGGACTTCATGTCTAAAACACCAAAAGCAATGGCAACAAAAGCCAAAATTGACAAATGGGATCTAATTAAACTAAAGAGCTTCTGCACAGCAAAAGAAACTACCATCAGAGTGAACAGGCAACCTACAGAATGGGAGAAAATTTTTGCAATCTACTCATCTGACAAAGGGCTAATATCCAGAATCTACAATGAACTCCAACAAATTTACAAGAAAAAAAAACCCAACCCCATCAAAAAGTGGGCGAAGGATATGAACAGACACTTCTCAAAAGAAGACATTTATGCAGCCAAAAGACACATGAAAAAATGTTCATCATCACTGGCCATCAGAGAAATGCAAATCAAAACCACAATGAGATACCATCTCACACCAGTTAGAATGGCGATCATTAAAAAGTCAGGAAACAACAGGTGCTGGAGAGGGTGTGGAGAAACAGGAACACTTTTACACTGTTGGTAGGAATGTTTCTCAATACAGTAAAGGTAATACAAGCCACACCCACAGCTAACATCATATACAATGGTGAAAAGTTGAAAGTTTTTCCTCTAAGATCAGGAAGAAAACAAGGATGTCCACTCTCATCAGTTTTATTCAACAGAGCACTAAAAGTCCTAGCTAGAGCAATCAGGCAAGAGAAAGAAACAGAAGGCATCCAAATTGGAAAGGAAGAAGTTAAAATGTCTCTGTTTGCAGATGACATAATCTTATATTTGAAAACCTTAAAAATTCCATAAAAAAACTGTTAGAACTAATGAACAAATTAAATAAAGTTGTAGGATAAAAAATTAATAACAAAAATCAGTAGCATCATACACTAACAAAGAAGTATAAAAAAATTAAGAAAACAATCCCATTTATAATAGCATAAAAATACTTAGGAGTAATTTAACCAATGAGGTGAAAGATCTGCACACTGAAAAGTATAAAACATTGATGAAAGAAGTTCAAGAAGACACAAATGAATGTGAAGATATCCCATGTTCATGGATTGAAAGAATTAATATTGTTAAAATGTCCATACTACCAAAAGTGATCTACAGATTCAGTACAATCAATGTCAAAATTCCAATCACATTTTTACATAAATAGAAAAAAAATCCTAAAATTTCTATGGAACCACAAAAGATCCCCAATAGCCAAAGCAATCTTGAACAAAAAGAACAAAGCTAGAGGTATCACATTACCCGATTTCAAAATATATTTAATAGTAATCAAAACAGCATGGTACAGCATAAAAACAGACACATTGACCAATGGAATAGGATAGAGATCCCAGAAATAAACTTGCACATTATGGTCAATTTATTTTCAACAAAGATGCCAAAAACACACAATGGGGAAAGAACAGTTTCTTCAATAAATATTATTTGAGAAACTGATTATCCACATGCAGAAGAATAGAATTAGACCCTTCTCTCATCCCATATATAAAAATCATCTCAAAATGATTAAAGAATTAAACATAAGACCTGAAACTGTAAAACTACTAAAAGAAAACATGGGGGAAAACATTACATTTATCTGGGCAATGATTTCTTGGATATGACCCCACAAGCACAGGCAAAAAAGCAAAAGTAGACAAATGGGATTGTAACAAAAAATCTTCTGCACAGCAAAAAGACAATTAACAGAGTGAAGAGACAACCTTCAGATACGAAAATAATATTTGCAAACCATACATCTGATAAGGGGTTAATATCCAAAATATATAAGGCACTCAAACAACTCAATGACAAGAAAACAAATAACCTGATTTAAAAATGGTCCCGGGTACAGTGGTGCAAACCTGTCATCCCAGTTACTCAGGAGAATGAGGCAGGATTGCATGAGCCCCAGAGTTTGAGTTCAATCTGGGCAATATAGTGATATTCCGTGTTAAGAAGAAATTTCTTTTTAAAGGGGAAAGGGCCCGAATAGACATTTTTCGAAAGAAGACATACAAAATGGCCAACAGGTATATTTTAAAATGCCCAATATCACTAATCATCAGAGAAATGCAAATTAAAACTGCAATGAAATATCACTTCATACCTATTAGAATGGCTATTGTTGGTGGGAATGTAAATTAGTACAGATACATACATTTTGTATTAGTATGCACACATTTTGGAAAATGGTATTAAGTTTCCTTTAAAAACTAAAAATAGAATTACCATATAATCCAACAATTCTGCTTTTGGGTATATATATATCCAAACAAAATGAAATCAGTATGTAGAAGAAATAACTGCACGCCCATGTTCACTGCAGCACCATTCACAATAACCAAGATATGGAAACAACCTAAGTGTTCATCAATGGATAAATGGATAAAGAAAATGTGGTGTATATACTATTTAGCTTTAAAAAGAAGAAAATTCTGGCAGGGCGTTGTGGCTCATGCCCGTAATCTGAGGACTTTGGGAGGCCGAGGCAGGCATATCACTAGAGGTTAGGTGTTCAAGACCAGCCTGGCTAACATGGTGAAACCCCATCTCTACTAAAATATAAAAATTAGCCGGGAATTAGAAGAGGTTGCAGTGAGCTATGATCGCACCACTGCACTCCTGCCTGGAGACGGAGCAAGACTTTGTCTCAAAGAAAAAAAAAAGAAGGAAATTCTGTCATTGGCAACAACATTGATGAATCCAAAGGACAGTATGCTAAGTGAAATAAGTCAGGCACAGAAAGACAAATACCTCATGATTTCACTTATATGTGGGATCTAAAAAAGTCAAACTCGTATAAGTACACCATAGATTGATAGTTACCAGAGGCTTGTAGGGGGTGGTGGCAGCGTTGCAGAGAAAGGAGAGATGTTAATAAAAGCGTATAAGGGTACAATATTCTTTTGTCTTTATTTTCCAATAAGTCTTTTATTTTCAGAATGTGCCTTTTTATAGATTCTATTTTATTTCATGTATGTAATAACATTCTTTTCTGAGACTTAATGGTAGGGTTTTTGTTTTTGTTTTACTCTCCTTGCATAATTTGATTCTGTAAGTAATTTTTCCTTTTTATTTTTTCTGGTTTCAATCTTTCAATTTTGAGGCTTCTTAAACATTTATCATAATTCTTGGTTTTCTATTCAGATTTAAAAGCAAGTTCTAAGAAGCTATATTTGAGGCCCTGGATCCAAGAGAGGCCTATCTACTGTGAGTTTCACTGTAGCACATTCTGGACTTGTTTCACTGGGGAAGAATCTCAAGTAGGCCTTTTCTCTTTGGCTTCTCAAATTCCCTGGGTCTTCCATCTCCTTCCCAAAGAGTACAGTCCTGGCTGCTAGTATTCTGAGATGTCAATGTGCAGTATTTCATCTTGTTTTCCTGTTTTCAATAGGCACCCACATTCTCAAATGTTCTTGATATCTACCAGGCCAGAGACCCTCTGTTTTACCCTCTCCCAAGAAGAAACTTCCAACTTCTCCCTGAAAGGGGGAAGTGCAGCTGGTAGACTGTAGAGTACTTGGGAGATAATCTAAATACTTCTTACATGAGTATTCAAACAATCCTACTTTTGACCCCACTTTCATCTCCACTTCAAAATCTACTTAGTGCTGTGAAGTCCTGAGCCCTTTGGGGGGTTCTAGGATACAAATCACATTGCTTTTAGTCTTTTCCAAAAGCCAGTTTAGGATTCTGGCTTTCCTACATCTGCTAATTTAGTTATCACTTATCCGTTTGCTTTCTAGCTGTCTAAATTTTGTTCCTACTGTCAAGTCTCCAGTTCTCTCTGTCCTTATGTGTTTACGCCACTTCAAAAATCCCTTTAGTGTATGGTTCTGGGTGAGAATACCTGTGTTCAAAACAAAGAAACAGAAATTCCAAATGTGTCATGAATTTAAACAATTGATGGAGAGGGCTATGGTTTGAGTGTGTCCCCTCCAAAATTCAGGTGTTGAAACTTAATGGCCATTGTGATAATGTTAAGAGGTAGTGCCTTTATGAAGTCATTAGACCATGAGGGCTTTGCCTCAAAATGGGATTAAGACCCTTATAAAAGAGGCTTCATGCAGCATTCTGCTCCTTGCCCTTCTGCCTTCTGCAAGGGAGGACACGGCACTCTTCCCCTCTGGAGGATGCAACATGGGGCCATCTTGGAAGCAGAGAGCAGCCCTCAAACCAGTGGGAGACTTGACTTACAACTATCCAGTCTCCAGAACTATGGGAAATAAATTTCTGCTTTGTATAAATTACTCAGTCTCATGTATTTTGTTAAAGCAGCACAAACAGACTAAGACAGAGGATAATTAAAAAGAGATCCATTTGATTTTGAAGCTGGGAACATTCTCTTTTTGATGGCCTAGAGGTCATGACATTGGACCTCTAAGAAGGAGGAAACATGTTTCCTCCATTGGACCTCTAGGACCTCCACTGGTCCTCCATTGGACCCCCAGGAAGGAAGAAGATCAAATCCAGGCCAGATAGTGTGCCAGGATTATATTTCCTCCTCTAGAGGAGGAAATGAACAGTATTTACACAGTCATTGTGGCAAACATAACCCAAGGTGACCCACAATGATTCATGTCCTTGTATAATCCCCACCCCTTGAGTGTGCGTGGGACCTGTGACTTGCTTCTAACCAATAGGATATGGTAAAGATTATGAGACGTCACTCATTTAATTAGGTTATATTACATGACAGAGGTCTGGGATGTCACTCCTGTAATTATGTTTCATTACTTAAGAAGTCTTATCAGACTGCAGGGAGCCTCCTTCTGGTTTTGAACATGGAAACAGCCATGTTGTGAGCTGCCTGTGAAGAGGGTAGGGAATTGCAGGCAGCTTCTAGGAGCTAAGGGTGGCCTCCAGTTAGTAAAAATCAAGGACTCAATTATACAGACTCAAGGAAGTAAAATCTGCTAACAATCTGAGCTTATAAACAAATTCTTCCCTAGTTGAGCCTTCACATGAAAAATCAGTCCAGCCAACACCTTGACTGCAGCCCTGTAAGACTCTGAACAGAGAACAAGCTAAACTTGTGTCTGGACCTATGAAACTGTGAGATAAAAAATCTGCACTGTTTTAAATCACTGTGTGTGATAACTTATTATGCAGTAATAGAGAACTAGTATAGATTATAACACTTTTTTGGAACTCCAAGTTGAGACTGCTAGCTGGCCACTTTGGCCTCTCATACATCTTTGAATCTACATGCAAAGAAAGAGGTTACTGTACTAGCTAGAGTGATGGATTTTTTTTTTTTTTTTTTTGAGACAAAGTCTCGCTCTGTCTCCCAGGCTAGAGTGCAGTGGCGCGATCCCAGCTCACTGCAAGCTCCACCTCCCAGGTTCACCCCATTCTCCTGCCTCAGCCTCCCAAGTGGCTGGGACTATGGGTGTCCACCACCACCCCTGGCTAATTTTTTATATTTTTTAGTGGAGACGAGGTTTCACCATGTTGGCCAGGGTGGTTTCGATCTCCTGACTTCGTGATCCACCCACCTCAGCCTCCCAAAGTGCTGGGATTACAGGCATGAGCCACCACGCCCGGCCGAGTGATTGACTCTGACTACCAGCGGGTAACTGGGTTGTACTACACAATGGGGTAGACAGGAGTATATATGGAATACAGGAGAATCCCCCAGGGAATTGTTTAAGTCTTGTGATTAAAGTCAATGGAAAACTACAACAACCCAATTCAGGCAGGATTGCTAATAACCCAGATGCTTCAAGAATGAAAGTATAGGCCATACCATTATACAAAAAGCCTACAACTAGCTGAGGCGCTTGCTGAGGACAAAGGAAACATGGAATGGATAGTAGAAGAAGGTAGTTATAAATATCAGCAATGACCACATGGCCAGTTGTAGAGGATGGTAATAGTTATGAGTATTTCCTCCTCATTTGCATGCTTATGTTTGTGTATATAGTAACCAAATATTTTTGTGGTTTTCCCTCTCTTGTTCCCTTATGATCTAGCATGTGATAACAATGACTAATTTCATATCTCAGTATTTATGTTACAAAATATCAAAGAAGACTCAACATCACCCAGGGATTTTGTATCCTCTTCTTTGGAAAGAGTTAGCCTGTTACAGTTGTGCATAGATAGTTGTATCATGTTAGGCAGAATTATGACTTTGTTATTGTCTTTATTTGGACATTAAGTATGATATAAGCAGATGTATACGGGTGCCAAGTTGACAAAGGGTGCACTGTGACGGCTTTGTGATGTGCCAACTTGGCTAGGCTGAACTACATTCCCCAGAATTTCCTTCCTAATATGTTCATAGTTAGGCTGAACTACAAGGGATATTTTCTTGCAAACTGGAGGACAAAAAGGGAGGGAGCAGCTATTTTGTATAAATCACTTACCTTCTCCCGGTTATTATTCAAACACTAATCTATGTCTGCTGTGAAGGGATTTAGCAGGTGCAATCACCCTCATCAGCTGGCTTTAAATTAATAAAAAAAAAGCAAAGGATCAGACTGCAGATGAGCCTAGCTTAGTCAACTGGAAGGCTTTTAAAAGAGGGCCTAGGCTTTCCCTCAGTTCAGAGACATCAAGCTTCAGCTTGTGCTCAAGGGTTGCAGCCCACGTGTGATCTTTCCTTTCTGACTGCCTGCCCTACAGACTTCAGGCTTGCTTAGTTAGTCCTCACAATTGTATAAGCTAATTCCTTATAACAAACAAATAAACTGGAATGTATGTACATATATGTAAATATGTATGTATATTTTTATATATTGATATTATATACTTTGTACATTTATATAACATAATACTATATGTAATAAATAGCATTTACATTATTATGACTGTGTCAGAGTTCAACCAGAGAAGCAGAAACATATATATGTATGTGTGTGTGTGTATATATGTATGTATGTGTATATATGTATGTGTGTGTATATATGTATGTGTGTGTATATATATGTGTGTGTATATATATTTTATATATATTATATATGTATAATATATTATATATGTATTATATAATATATATTATATATATTATATATGTATTATATATATTATATATATGTATTATATATGTATTATATATATGTATTATATATATATTATATATATGTATTATATATATGTATTATATATATTATATATATATGTATTATATATATATATGATCTCCTACTGGTTCTGCTTCTCTGGTTGAATTCTGGAACAGCCATAATAATGTAAACACCATTTACTGATTTTTAACATTTAAACTAAATTTAATAACAAAGCATGTGTTGGCAAGTCAAGAAATAGGGGAATTAGCATATTTTATAATCATTAGGACATAGAAACGGGTAAAAGAGGATACCTCTGCAAAGTGAGACTAAGGCAAGAGCTGACTGGAGCTCGAAACTATTGCTTTCACCATCAGTTTTTCTGTCCTACTTTGTTTGTTCCTATGTGTATATCTCCAAATAAAAGAAAACAGCTTTAAAAAGTTATACACTTTCCTTCCCACTGGACAATATAGATTAGTAAAGAGTAGGGATTCTGCAGTTAGATTTCTTGGATTCTTATTCCTGTGGTCTTTGTTAATGGTGTTACATTGAAAAGGTTACTTAGCCTCTTTAATCCCAAGTTTCCTTATCTGGGGGATAATACTGCTACTTACCTCACATTGTGTATGAGCGTGTGTGTGTACATGTGTGTGGGTGTACACACATATATACACTTTCACTTTCCTTTACTTAAATTGTAGCTTACTATACACCGTATTATTTTCTTTATTTTGAGTCTAACAGTACATGTTGGAGATTTTTCTTATAGCTGCCCCATTCGTTTTATCAGCTGCCTATTATTCCATTATGTGGATGTTCTATAATTTATACAACCAGCCATCTATTGTTAAGACATTTCAGTCATTTTCAATCTTTTGCTATTACAAAAAATATTCTCCTCTCTATCATTTCATGTGTATAATATAGCTATAAAATAGATTTCTAAGAATAAAATTGCTGGGTTAAAAGAAATATGCTTTTAAAATGTTGATAATATCAAATTGTTCTACACTGCTGCCGTGGAGTCAGTATGCAAGAGTGTGTTTCCCCATATCCTCACCAAGCGCTATGAGATCTTGAAGACATTACATCATCGTTAACTTTGCATTTCTCATATTATATACTTCCTTTCTTCTGAACTGTTTGCTCATAGGTTTTGCCCATTTTTTTGTAGGTTGTTGATCTTTTTCTTATTGATTTGTAAAGGTTTTCATATGTTAAGAAAATTAGCCCCTTTTCTGTAAGTTGAATTACAAAAAAAAAATCCTCCATCTGTCCTTTATCTTTTGATTTTTAAAATAGTGATGTGATATTTTTTCTTGTAGTTATATAAATGGATTTTCTCTTTTATCTTCAGGTAATTTATGGTTTTATTTTCTTCAGGTGGTATCTTTGATTCATCTGGAAGTCATTTTGGTATAATCTATGAAGCAGAGATCCAACTTTTTTTTTTTCAGATGTCTACTCAGTTGTCTCAACATAATTTACTGAATAACCCATTTTTTCTTCACTGCCTTAAAATAAAACCTTCATTTAACTGCAGCATATATTTGGATCTATTTCTGAGTTTTCTAGTCTATGTCTTTGAATTGTTAATCCACTCATGTGCCAGTATCTCATTTTCGTTATTGTAGAACAAGTTGTTTTTTTTTTTTTTTTTTTTTTTTTTTTTTTTTTGCATCAGCTTGTCCAGTTCCAAACAAAAACAAAAATAAAAGTAGCCTGTTGGGTCAGTTAGGTTAACTTAAGGAGAATTCATATCACGATGATGTTGCATTTTTCTATTCAAATGTGGCAATGCCTTTACATTTCTTTAAGTTTTCTTTTTTGTTTTCTCCATGGTGTTTTATAAGTTTCTTCATATAGATTCTGTTTAGCTTTGAGACATTCAAATGTTTCATGCTGTCTATTCCTTTATTTTTATCTTTTTTTAAAGCTATAGAATGAGATCATTTCCTCTATCACTTCTTTTAACTATTGTTCTTTCACTATCTGAGGTTTCTATTTCTGTGCTTTTTGTACTAGTTGGCCTTTCAATTGATTCCTGGGGTCTGCAAATATTGGTATGATTTCCTTTTTTATTATCTAAATCCATATTTTAGTTTTTAAATTTTTTATTTTTTAAATTGACAAAATTGTATATATCTATGGTTCATGACATGATTGTTTTGGTATACATATACATTGTGGAATGACTAAATCAAGCTAACTAAGATAGGCATTACCTCACATACTTATGTTTTTGTGGTGAGAACACTTAAAATCTACTCTCTCTTAGCAATTTTCAAGTATAAACAATTCCATATTGTTATTAACTACTGTCATGATGATGTACCACAGATCTCTTGAACTTATTCCTACTGTCTGTCTAACTGAAACTTTGTGTCCTTTGACTAACAAATTGCCAATCCCCTCAGCCTCAGCCTGTGGTAACCACCATTCTCTGCCTCTGTAAGTTCTACTAATTTAGATTCCGCATGTAAGTGAGATCATGCAGTATTTGTTTTCTGTGCCTGGCTTATTTCACTTACTGTAATGTCCTCCTAGTTCATCCATATTGTCACAAATGATAGGATTTCCTTCTTTTTAAAATAGCTGAAACTGGACCCCTTCCTCACACCTTACACAAAAATTAACTCATTCAAAAGCTAGCAGAAGGCAAGAAATAACTAAGATCAGAGCAGAACTGAAGGAAATGGGGACACAAAAAACCCTTCAAAAAATCAATGAATCCAGGAGCTGGTTTTTTGAAAAGATCAACAAAATTGATAGACCGCTAGCAAGACTAATAAAGAAGAAAAGACAGAAGAATCAAATAGATGCAATAAAAAATGATAAAGGGGATATCACCACTGATCCCACAGAAATACAAACTGCCATCAGAGAATACTATAAACACCTCTATGCAAATAAACTAGAAAAATTAACTCAAGATGGATTAAAGACTTAAATGTAAAACCCAAAAGCATAAAAACCCTAGAAGAAAACCTAGGCAATACCATTCAGGACATAGACAAGGGCAAAGATTTTATGATTAAATCACCAAAAGCAATTGCAACAAAAGCCAAAATTGACAAATGGGGTCTAATTAAACTAAAGAGCTTCTGCACAGCAAAAGAACTAGCATCACAGCAAACAGGCAACCTACGAAATGGGAGAAAATGTTTGCAATATACCCATCTGACAAAGGTCTAATATCCAGAATTTACAAGAAATTTAAATGAATTTACAAGGAAAAACTCCATCAAAAAGTGGGCAAAGGATATGAACAGACACTTTTCAAAAGAAGACATTTATGCAGTCAACAAACATATGAAAAAAAGCTCAACATCACTGATCATTAGAGAAATGCAAATCAAACCCACAATGAGATACCATCTCAGGCCAGTCAGAATAGTGATTATTAAAAAGTCAAGAAACAACAGATGCTGGCAAGACCGTGCAGAAATAGGAGCACTTTTACACTGTTGGTGGGGATGTAAATTAGTTCAACCACTGTGGAGGACAGTGTAGTGATTCCTCAAGGATCTAGAACTAGCAATACCATTTGACCCAGTAATCCCATTACCGGGCATATATCCAAAGGAATATAAATCATTCAATTATAAAGATACACGCATGCATATGTTCCCTGCAGCACTATTCGCAATAGCAAAGACTTGGAATTAACCCAAATGCCCATCAATGATAGACTGGATTTTAAAAATATGGTACATATACACCATGAAATACTGTGCAGCCATAAAAACGAACAAGATCATGTCCTTTGCAGGGACATGGATGGAGCTGGAAGCCATTATCCTCAGCAAACTAACACAGGAACAGAAAACCAAACACTGCATGTTCTCACTTATAAGTGGGAGCTGAACTACGAGAACACATGGACATGGAGTGGGGGACAACATACACTGGGGCTGGTTGGGGGGCTGGGGAAAGGGAGAGCATCAGGATACATAGCTAATGCATGCTGGGCTTAATACCTAGGTGATGGTTGATAGGTGCAGCAAACAACCATGGCAGACATTTACCTATGTAACAAATCTGCACGTCCTGTACATGTATCCCGGAACTTAAATTAAATTAAATTAAATTTTAAAAAATCATTTAAAAATTACATTGGTAAGATATTAACATTTGTATAAGAAAGGGGGAAAAAAGAACTCTATGTCACTGCTTAATTTTAAATTTTAAAAATAATCTTCATTCATTCAAAAATATTTATTAAATGTGTGCACACCTCATTAGGGTCTTGGAATAAAATACCAACGTGTTCTTGCATTCATAGAATTTATAGTCTAGTGAGGGAAAAAGACAAAAATTAGTAAAAATTTGAGTAAATTAATAAGAGATCATGAATAGTACTGTGCAATAACCAAGAATAATGGTGTAAGAGGTATGTGCTACTGGGGCAATGCATTTGAGCATTGAGAGGTATGCATGATTGAGGGAATGCCTCTTTGAGATGACACCTAGACTAAAAGATGAGAAGGAGACCTTCTGGTGAAGAATAGTGTACTTAAGGGGTGGCACTAGAGGGAGTGGTTGTGGAGGGCAGAGAGAACAGCACATGAACTTCTAATGACTTTTCCTCATCATGTGATTCAATATTTCAAGGTAGGATAAGGATGTGTGTAATGAGAGTACATAAAGTATAAAAATGATCTTGTTGGGATTGGGAAGGCTTCCTAGAATTCTTAAAGTTTGTGCCTTCATTTCTATGAAAATCTTTAAAAACAGAAACATTTTCTGCACCATTTGGATGATTCCATATAACTAAGAACTACCATATAATTCTATTGCCCAAGTATGTGTTCATAATTTTTGTGTTTAACTTTATTGTTCCAAGCTTGAATAGAAAGAACAATTTGCAGTATTCCTTTCTCTTCCCAACCCTCAATTTTGACTTTTGTTACACTGACCAAAAGCATGGGAAATAGCCCATCATCTGAATGTCCTTTTCTGGTTTCTCCTCATATCTTTAAGCTCTTTGTTTTAGAGAACCCTGGGGCTGAGTCCTTGGTACTCCTCTCTATCTAGACTCATTCCCTAAGCAAGTCTGTCCAGGCTCTTGGCTTTGACTGTCATGTATACAAATGGCTCCAAAATTTATATTTCCAGCCCAAATCTGGTCTCTGAACTAAATCCTATATATCCAGTTGCCCTCTTGAATCTTTGGATGTCTCACACTTAAAGTTCAATATGATCAAAATGGAAGTTTTCATCCTGTCCTCCTACCACAATAAACCTTCTCCTTCTCCACAGTTCCTTCAACTCATCGCCTACCCAGTAGCAAAAGTAAAAAACTTGGGAGTCATTCCTGATTCTTTCCTTTCTCTCATCCCTCCATCCTCTGCTTCCAAAATTTATATCACCTCTCTTCCTTTCTTTCCACTTATGATGCCACCAACCTAGCCAAAGCAATCAGCATCGGTGTTAGTCCATTGTTGCATCACCATAAACAAATACTTGAGGCTGAGTAACTTATAAAGAAAAGAGGTTTAATTGGCTTGCCATTTTGCAGACTGTACAAGCATGGTGCTGGCATCTGCTGTTTCTGATGAGGCCTCAGGGCACTTTTACCCATGGCAGAAGGTGACACAGAAGCAGACACGTCACATGGTGAGAGGGAGCAAGAGAGAGGTGGGAGGTGCCATACTTTTAAACGACCAGATCTCACATGAACTACCAGAGCAAGAACTCACTAATCACCAAGAGGATGGCGCTAAGCCACTCATACGGGATCCACTCCAATGATCCAAACACCTCCCACCAGACCCTGCCTCCAACAGGGGAATTACATTTCAACATGAGATTTGGAGGGGACAAACATCCAAACCATATTACCATCCATCAAACTACTACACTGCTTTCTTGATTTCTCGGCTCCCATTCTAAACATTGTCCATATGGGAATGACAATTATCTTTTAAAAACCTAAATCAGAGCGAGTATTTTGAAGTTTGCTTCAATGGCTTCCCAATGCAGTTAGGATAAAATAAGAACTCCTCATCATGGCCAGTGAGGCCATTTATTATGATCTGGCTCCATACTGTATTTTGAAGTTCTCCAACTTCATCTCATGTTGCTTTCATTCTCCCTTCCCTCTATCTCTATGCTTCAGCCACCAAAACTAGTCTTCTTTCAATTCCTTAAACATATCAAGTTCTCTACCTGAGGGATTTTCCATATTCTTCCTCTGCCTAGAAGGCTCTTGTTCTAGATCTTCACGTGATTTACTTTCTCAGAGCTCAGGTCTCAGCTCAAACATCACTTTCTCAAACAGGCTTTTTTGATCACTTGAATAATCCGAAGTACCTGGCACATCCTTTAAATCTGCTTTTTTTCTTTGTAGCACTTATGTAGGTTTAAAGACGAACTCCACATTACACAGCATGGGTTACAGATATACTTTATTGGGGAAAGAGAAAACTTACAAGTAAAATGCCACGGTTAGTGAGAGAACAAAAGATATGGGTATCTCATTCTCCTCCTACAAGAACCAATACTATGGGGATTTGCTTCTAGTTGGAGAGACAATGGCCTCTCTGCTATAAGGCCTGTTTATACAGCCTTAACATTGGAGGAATACACTTGGTGCCAGGCAGTCTGACTTTGACAGCCAAGCAGGCTGCTTACTGGAGTTGTTTAAGAATGCCAGCTTTCCTGCAAAGTTGAAATCACCTCTACTGGGAAGACAAAGCCACCAGTCTCATAAGAATTGAGCACAGCCCCTCCCATGACATAGAAGAGAACTCTCCTGTTCTCACAGTCCAGGAAACCTAGAGTGAGAGCTCAAGGCTATTTTCAGACAATCCTGCTCCTTGAACTGTAACTAATTTCTTGTCTTTTTCCCTTACTAGACTGGAAGTTCCATTAACACAGCAACCATCTCTCTTTTGTCCCCTATTGTATTCCTATTACCTAGCAAAGCGCTGGGCACATATTAGGCACTCGGTAAACACTTTTTGAATGAATGAATGGTAAATTGGGGGCAGCAGGTACAACAAAAATAGATTCAAGATTAGAAAAACACAGCCAAAACACATGGATTTTCTGTCATTAGAGTGAAACAAAAATCAGTAAGTCTAGTCTAGCAGGAATGGTTCCAACTTATGAAATTCTTTCTTGATTCGGGTTTCTGATCAAACTAATTCCACAGAGCTTAAAATTAGCCTCAGTGGAGAGGTATTTATGGTGTATAATGGCAACAGTAGGATGAGTCACATACTGCTGTAGTGGCACTGACTATAACATGTGGCACACTGGGTTGAGTCAGTCCACCAAAAGCCCTTCAAAGAAAACTGTGCCTTTATATCAATATGCTCACATGGCTGAAAAGGAGAAATTTAATAAGTCAATATACAGGTAGCAGATGATATCAGCACTCCAACCATAGCTACTGGAATTCATTAACCTTTTCATGCACATGGCTCCTGGTGTGCTTTCACCCCCACAGCCAATGCCAGTGTCAGTCAGAGGGCTGCTCTTAAGCTGCCAAAGACCATTTTGCTTGAGTACCTAAAGTTCCTGGAAATTTAAATCTCCCCAGGGACACTTAAACCAGTGGTTCTGAATGAGGACGTGACTTTGAGCTCCAGGAGTCAAAGTGTCTAGAGATACTTTTGGTTGTCATAACCGGGCCGGGAAAGGTGGCTGGGAGGCTACTGGCATCTAGCACGTAGAAGCCAGAGATTGTAGCCAGACAGCCTACAATGTGCAGGACAGACTCCCAAGACAAAAAAAAAAAAAAAAAAAAAAAAACAATTACCCCCAAAATGTCAATAGTATCAAGGCTAAGAAACTCCACTTCAAACAATGACTGATGGGCAGGGAAGTATGCACACTGTAGTTTTCTTCTCTTGTACCTGATCGGAACAGTTCTGAGATATGATCTACACTGTCTCCAGGGCTCTCCAGGGGGACTGAGCTAAAATTACTTGCTTGGAAGTTTGCCTGACATTGTAGCACTGTTTTGGTTCCTTCTCTTCCCTGGCCACTTCCCCACTCCTCTACCAATTTTTCCTGAGAACACCTCCTAATAAGCCGCTTTTACACAAATTCCCATTTCAGGATTGCTTCTGGGAGAAACAACCCAAAATAATATGTACAAGTGGATATTAAGGAGAACTACAGATTTTATGTGCATAATGTGGAGTAGGTTACTAAATGGCTAGTTATACTGTAACAGAACTCATAGCTGGACAAGCCCATAAGTAGCGTATCAGAGTATCTTAAACCAAGAAAGCATGGTGTGTTAGGAAAAAAACTAACAGTGAAGTTAGGAAACCCAGGTTCCAGTCTCACCTCTTAAGTGAGATCTCAAGTAAATCACAGCCATGTGGAAAATGAGAAAATAAAAACTGGACAGTTATCTAACATTCTATGCTGTCTTAGAGCAGTGGTTCTCAAACAGGGGCAATTTTGACCCCTACGGAACATGTGACAATGTTTGGAGACATTTTTGGCAATCGCCAACTGGAAGCAGGGTGCTACTGGCATCTAGTGAGTAGAGCCCAGGCATGCTGCCAAACATCTATCTCATAAGGCACAGGCAAGTCCCCCCTGCTCCCCACCAGCAAAGGATTATCCAGCCCAGAATGTCAATAGTGCTAAGGTTGAGAACTGCCTTACAGAGAAAATTAGATTAGATATTAACCTAAGAAATTTCTGAGGCTTAAAATTATTAAAAATAGGTAATGTATTATTGAAGGAGACTACAACATAGTCTCTATATCCTTAAAAACAGCATATAGATGCTTTTCTGTATAAGATTGGGAGGGGCTTAGTCTAAACAGATCTTGAAATGTTATGTGGGAGAACTAAGCACCTATCCAAGTAGCTAGAGACAGAGGAGAGAGCAGGGGCCTGAATCTTAGCAGGTTTGCCATAGTGCTGAAGACTTGACTCTCACCCATACTGGGATTGAAATATATTATGAGCATATCTCCAGATCCATCCGTCTCCCCTGCAATCACTGAAGACAACCTCCCTCACATGTTTAATAACTTTTGTATACAACTTTGGGGACCAATTTTTCTCCACTAACATTTTCCTGGAGGGAAAAAGATAGTTTCTCCAAATTATATACAGGTAAAGATAAGAGAAAACTATTTTATAGTTAGCTTATCTGAGTTAATAAAAACACTTAAATGTACAACATATTTGCTTATGAATCCGGGTTTATTCATGTGACAGGTGGTAAGATGATGCCGTACTTAACTTTGACTTCACATTCCTGTTGGTCAAAGCCTCTCACACCCTTTTTAAACAAAGCTGGCAGTAAAATCCAACATATTGCGTAACTAACCAACGTTACATATTGCTCAGAAAACTCTACACTCCCAACAGGAAATTCCAGGAATGAAAGGATTTCTGTTTCATTATCAGAAAGGTGCCTTGTTCTAGTAACCACAATAGGTAGGGTAAATTAAAAGATTTATCCCTGGATTGTTAATCTCTCTGAAAGTGACTTAAGAACAAACTTAAAACTTTTGAGGTAGGTCTGACATAATGAATTCTCTTTCATCTGTGATAATACTTTTAAATGTGCATCAGAAACTCTTCAAAGGTGCTTAGAACTTTGAAAGGCTAGCTGCTGTCACTTGAAAGTTAGGGTGACAGCTGAGACAGAGCCCAGACAGCTGAGACAGAGCCCAAGGTTTTCATTTGGGTAACTTGCCTGTCACGGATAGACCCAGCAGAGGCCTGTTTTCTGCACTTCACTGAAGTCTTATTCACCAGGAGTCAGGCAATAAGAGGCACATTTTCCACTCCATGGTCTTTGATAGACTCACTCATTAGAGGAGGACGTAGATATCATCTATTACAACTTTCACCATAAGGCACTTTGACAACCTGCTGTCAACTGCCAAATCAATGCATGTTTAACAGAAATGCAGAGTTTTAGCTTTTTAGATCCAAGGTCTCAAAGCTGAGACAACTGTCAGTGTTATAGTCAGTAGCAAAGCATACATTTTAAGTTGATTTGTACTGTTCAAAGTTACTAAATGCAAAATTTTAAAAACTAAATAACAATGAATTTGTTACTCCTATTATCATGTTTTAATCTTGCAGGGACATTGTATATCATCAAAGACATGAAATTAACATTAATTGAGATTCTACTCCAAATTTTCCAATATGTTTAAGTAAAATGCATTTAATTATTGAAGTGGTTGGGGGTGGTGGGCAACTGAAGGTACCAATTTAAATGAAGGCTACTTTACTGTCATTTGTGGTATTTAAAAAATAATAAACCTAAAAATGAGGTCTACTTTTATTCTTTACAGATTTGACATGTCAATCTTTATTTAAGACAACAAAAGTTTGTACACCCTTATATTAAGATATATTTCCTTTCTAGTCATACTAAAATAATCTCATTTCATTACTCAAAAAGAATACATAGGGAAGAGAATGAACATAATTCAAACAGATAGATTTCTAATTGGTTAAAACAGGGTTAAACAAATGATGTTCAAAATATACTTATTAAAGGGAACAGCACCTAGAAATAGGCAGTAGGGCAATGTTCACTTTAAGAATTTTATCAGTAACTAGGGCAAAGAACAAAATCATTATCAAATTTTGAATTACACAAAAGCAATGGCCTATTACCCTGTTAACATTTGATATTTCTATATATCTTCTTCTCTAGTTGAAATGGGCAATGACTTGTATTACAAGGATGTTACACATTCTAAAATGATTTAAGCCAAAAGATTATCTTTAATACATTACTTCTAGATATAATATGTACTTGATGTCTGTTGCATCAAAGACTACTAGACATCAAGAAACATGAATCCTTGACTCAGCTCTGTCATTAATTACCTTATAAATCTATGTAAGTCATTTATTTTGGACCCGGTTTTTTATTATAAAATATTCATTTTAGCTCTGAGGTTCTGTGGTTCTAAGATAAATCATATGGGTTAAGTAACCAATAATATTTTAAAATAGCAATTATTACGTGAAAATCCAAGTTAGGTTAAATGCCATCAACTACTGAAAAACAGGATTGCAAGAGGAAGAAGAAAACTGGCCTAACAATAGCTCATTTAGAGAAAAAGACCTAGTGATAAACTGTAAAGTTCAAAGAGTGGTAAGTCTAGAGGTAAAATGAATGAAATCTTGAGTCACATTATTAGAAATATAGCAACCAGACTACAGAAGAGAATAATCTTGTTGCAAGTGATATGAGCTGGTCAGGTCATATCTGGAATACTCAGTATAACTGCAAACCAGAAACACTGTATTTTTTTTTCTTTTCGAGATAAAGTCTGGCTCTGTCACCCAGGCTGGAGTGCCATGGTATAATCACAGCTCACTGCAGCCTTGAACTCCTGGGCTCAAGGGATCCTCCTACCCCAGCCTTCTGAGTATCTGAGACTACAAACACATGCCACCATGCCTAGCTACAGTTTTTTGTTTTTTTTTTTGGTAGAGACAGGATCTCCTTATGTTGCCCAGGCTAGACTTGAACTCCTGGGCTCAAGGGATCCTCCTGCCTTGGCCTCCAAAAGTGCTGGGATTATAGCACCAATGTGCCTAGCCTACAGTTTTTTAATTTTTTTTTTTTTTTTTTTTTTTTTTTTTTTTCTTCTTTTATTATTATTTATTATTATTAAACTTAAGGTTTTATGGTACATGTGCGCAATGTGCAGGTAAGTTACATATGTATACATGTGCCATGCTGGTGCGCTGCACCCACCAACTCGTCATCTAGCATTAGGTATATCTCCCAATGCTATCCCTCCCTCCTCCCCCCACCCCACAACAGTCTCCGAAGTGTGATGTTCCCCTTCCTGTGTCCATGTGTTCTCATTGTTCAATTCCCACCTATGAGTGAGAATATGCGGTGTTTGGTTTTTTGTTCTTGCGATAGTTTACTGAGAATGATGATTTCCAATTTCATCCATGTCCCTACAAAGGACGTGAACTCATCATTTTTTATGGCTGCATAGTATTCCATGGTGTATATGTGCCACATTTTCTTAATCCAGTCTATCATTGTTGGACATTTGGGTTGGTTCCAAGTCTTTGCTATTGTGAATAATGCCGCAATAAACATACGTGTGCATGTGTCTTTATAGCAGCATGATTTATAGTCCTTTGGGTATATACCCAGTAATGGGATGGCTGGGTCGAATGGAATTTCTAGTTCTAGATCCCTGAGGAATCGCCACACTGACTTCCACAAGGGTTGAATTAGTTTACAGTCCCACCAACAGTGTAAAAGTGTTCCTATTTCTCCACATCCTCTCCAGCACCTGTTGTTTCCTGACTTTTTAATGATTGCCATTCTAACTGGTGTGAGATGGTATCTCATTGTGGTTTTGATTTGCATTTCTCTGATGGCCAGTGATGGTGAGCATTTTTTCATGTGTTTTTTGGCTGCATAAATGTCTTCTTTTGAGAAGTGTCTGTTCATGTCCTTCGCCCACTTTTTGATGGGGTTGTTTGTTTTTTTCTTGTAAATTTGTTGGAGTTCATTGTAGATTCTGGATATTAGCCCTTTGTCAGATGAGTAGGTTGCGAAAATTTTCTCCCATTTTGTAGGTTGCCTGTTCACTCTGATGGTAGTTTCTTTTGCTGTGCAGAAGCTCTTGAGTTTAATTAGATCCCATTTGTCAATTTTGGCTTTTGTTGCCATTGCTTTTGGTGTTTTAGACATGAAGTCCTTGCCCATGCCTATGTCCTGAATGGTAATGCCTAGGTTTTCTTCTAGGGTTTTTATGGTTTTAGGTCTAACATTTAAGTCTTTAATCCATCTTGAATTGATTTTTGTATAAGGTGTAAGGAAGGGATCCAGTTTCAGCTTTCTACATATGGCTAGCCAGTTTTCCCAGCACCATTTATTAAATAGGGAATCCTTTCCCCATTTCTTGTTTTTGTCATGTTTGTCAAAGATCAAATACTTGTAGATATGTGGCATTATTTCTGACGGCTCTGTTCTGTTCCATTGATCTATATCTCTGTTTTGGTACCAGTACCATGCTGTTTTGGTTACTGTAGCCTTGTAGTATAGTTTGAAGTCAGGTAGTGTGATGCCTCCAGCTTTGTTCTTTTGGCTTAGGATTGACTTGGTGATGCGGGCTCTTTTTTGGTTCCATATGAACTTTAAAGTAGTTTTTTCCAATTCTGTGAAGAAAGTCATTGGTAGCTTGATGGGGATGGCATTGAATCTGTAAATTACCTTGGGAAGGATGGCCATTTTCATGATATTGATTCTTCCTACCCATGAGCATGGAATGTTCTTCCATTTGTTTGTATCCTCTTTTATTTCCTTGAGCAGTGGTTTGTAGTTCTCCTTGAAGAGGTCTTTCACATCCCTTGTAAGTTGGATTCCTAGGTATTTTATTCTCTTTGAAGCAATTGTGAATGGGAGTTCACTCATGATTTGGCTCTCTGTTTGTCTGTTATTGGTGTATAGGAATGCTTGTGATTTTTGCACATTGATTTTGTATCCTGAGACTTTGCTGAAGTTGCTTATCAGCTTAAGGAGATTTTGGGCTGAGACAATGGGGTTTTCTAGATATACTATCATGTCATCTGCAAACAGGGACAATTTGACTTCCTCTTTTCCTAATTGAATACCCTTTATTTCCTTCTCCTGCCTAATTGCCCTGGCCAGAACTTCCAACACTATGTTGAATAGAAGTGGTGAGAGAGGGCATCCCTGTCTTGTGCCAGTTTTCAAAGGGAATGCTTCCAGTTTTTGCCCATTCAGTATGATATTGGCTGTGGGTTTGTCATAAATAGCTCTTATTATTTTGAGATACGTCCCATCAATTCCTAATTTATTGAGAGTTTTTAGCATGAAGGGTTGTTGAATTTTGTCAAAGGCCTTTTCTGCATCTATTGAGATAATCATGTGGTTTTTGTCTTTGGTTCTGTTTATATGCTGGATTACATTTATTGATTTGCGTATATTGAACCAGCCTTGCATCCCAGGGATGAAGCCCACTTGATCATGGTGGATAAGCTTTTTGATGTGCTGCTGGATTCTGTTTGCCAGTATTTTATTGAGGATTTTTGCATCAATGTTCATCAAGGATATTGGTCTAAAATTCTCTTTTTTTGTTGTGTCTCTGCCAGGCTTTGGTATCAGGATGATGCTGGCCTCATAAAATGAGTTAGGGAGGATTCCCTCTTTTTCTATTGATTGGAATAGTTTCAGAAGGAATGGTACCAGCTCCTCCTTGTACCTCTGGTAGAATTCGGCTGTGAATCCATCTGGACCTGGACTTTTTTTGGTTGGTAAGCTATTGATTATTGCCACAATTTCAGCTCCTGTTATTGGTCTATTCAGAGATTCAACTTCTTCTTGGTTTAGTCTTGGGAGGGTGTATGTGTTGAGGAATTTATCCATTTCTTCTAGATTTTCTAGTTTATTTGCATAGAGGTGTTTGTAATATTCTCTGATGGTAGTTTGTATTTCTGTGGGATCGGTGGTGATATCCCCTTTATCATTTTTTATTGCATCTATTTGATTCTTCTCTCTTTTTTTCTTTATTAATCTTGCTAGTGGTCTATCAATTTTGTTGATCCTTTCAAAAAACCAGCTCCTGGATTCATTTATTTTTTGAAGGGTTTTTTGTGTCTCTATTTCCTTCAGTTCTGCTCTGATTTTAGTTATTTCTTCCCTTCTGCTAGCTTTTGAATGTGTTTGCTCTTGCTTTTCTAGTTCTTTTAATTGTGATGTTAGGGTGTCAATTTTGGATCTTTCCTGCTTTCTCTTGTGGGCATTTAGTGCTATAAATTTCCCTCTACACACTGCTTTGAATGCATCCCAGAGATTCTGGTATGTTGTGTCTTGGTTCTCGTTGGTTTCAAAGAACATCTTTATTTCTGCCTTCATTTCGTTATGTACCCAGTAGTCATTCAGGAGCAGGTTGTTCAGTTTCCACGTAGTTGAGCGGTTTTGAGTGAGATTCTTAATCCTGAGTTCTAGCTTGATTGCACTGTGATCTGAGAGACAGTTTGTTACAATTTCTGTTCTTTTACATTTATTGAGGAGAGCTTTACTTCCAAGTATATGGTCAATTTTGGAATAGGTGTGGTGTGGTGCTGAAAAAAATGTATATTCTGTTGATTTGGGGTGGAGAGTTCTGTAGATGTCTATTAGGTCCGCTTGGTGCAGAGCTGAGTTCAATTCCTGGGTATCCTTGTTGACTTTCTGTCTCGTTGATCTGTCTAATGTTGATAGTGGGGTGTTAAAGTCTCCCATTATTAATGTGTGGGAGTCTAAGTCTCTTTGTAGGTCACTCAGGACTTGCTTTATGAATCTGGGTGCTCCTGTATTGGGTGCATATATATTTAGGATAGTTAGCTCTTCTTGTTGAATTAATCCCTTTACCATTATGTAATGGCCTTCTTTGTCTCTTTTGATCTTTGTTGGTTTAAAGTCTGTTTTATCAGAGACTAGGATTGCAACCCCTGCCTTTTTTTGTTTTCCATTTGCTTGGTAGATCTTCCTCCATCCTTTTATTTTGAGCCTATGTGTGTCTCTGCACGTGAGATGGGTTTCCTGAATACAGCACACTGATGGGTCTTGAGTCTTTATCCAGTTTGCCAGTCTGTGTCTTTTAATTGGAGCATTTAGTCCATTTACATTTAAAGTTAATATTGTTATGTGTGAATTTGATCCTGTCATTACGATGTTAGCTGGATATTTTGCTCGTTAGTTCATGCAGTCTCTTCCTAGTCTCGATGTTCTTTACATTTCGGTATGATTTTGCAGTGGCTGGTACCGGTTGTGCCTTTCCATGATTAGCGCTTCCTTCAGGAGCTCTTTTAGGGCAGGCCTGGTGGTGACAAAATCTCTCAGCATTTGCTTGTCTGTAAAGTATTTTATTTCTCCTTCACTTATGAAGCTTAGTTTGGCAGGATATGAAATTCTGGGTTGAAAATTCTTTTCTTTAAGAATGTTGAATATTGGCCCCCACTCTCTTCTGGCTTGTAGGGTTTCTGCCGAGAGATCCGCTGTTAGTCTGATGGGCTTCCCTTTGATGGTAACCCGACCTTTCTCTCTGGCTGCCCTTAACATTTTTTCCTTCATTTCAACTTTGGTGAATCTGACAATTATGTGTCTTGGAGTTGCTCTTCTCGAGGAGTATCTTTGTGGCGTTCTCTGTATTTCCTGAATCTGAATATTGGCCTGCCTTGCTAGATTGGGGAAGTTCTCCTGGATAATATCCTGCAGAGTGTTTTCCAACTTGTTTCCATTCTCCCCGTCACTTTCAGGTACACCAATCAGACGTAGATTTGGTCTTTTCACATAGTCCCACATTTCTTGGAGGCTTTGCTCGTTTCTTTTTATTCTTTTTTCTCTAAACTTCCCTTCTCGCTTCATTTCATTCATTTCATCTTCCAGGGCTGATACCCTTTCTTCCATTTGATCGCATCGGCTCCTGAGGCTTCTGCATTCTTCACGTAGTTCTCGAGCCTTGGTTTTCAGCTCCATCAGCTCCTTTAAGCACTTCTCTGTATTGGTTATTCTAGTTATACATTCTTCTAAATTTTTTTCAAAGTTTTCAACTTCTTTGCCTTTGGTTTGAATATCCTCCCGTAGCTCGGAGTAATTTGATCGTCTGAAGCCTTCTTCTCTCAGCTCGTCAAAGTCATTCTCTGTCCAGCTTTGTTCCGTTGCTGGTGAGGAACTGCGTTCCTTTGGAGGAGGAGAGGTACTCTGGTTTTTAGAGTTTCCAGTTTTTCTGCTCTGTTTTTTCCCCATCTTTGTGGTTTTAACTACTTTTGGTCTTTGATGATGGTGATGTACAGATGGGTTTTTGGTGTGGATGTCCTTTCTGTTAGTTTTCCTTCTAACAGACAGGACCCTCAGCTGCAGGTCTGTTGGAGTACCTGGCCGGCCGTGTGAGGTGTCAGTCTGCCCCTGCTGGGGGGTGCCTCCCAGTTAGGCTGCTCGGGGGTCAGGGGTCAGGGACCCACTTGAGGAGGCAGTCAGCCCGTTCTCAGATCTCCAGCTGCGTGCTGGGAGAACCACTGCCCTCCTCACAGCTGTCAGACAGGGACATTTAAGTCTGCAGAGGTTACTGCTGTCTTTTTGTTTGTCTGTGTCCTGCCCCCAGAGGTGGAGCCTACAGAGGCAGGCAGGCCTCCTTGAGCTGTGGTGGGCTCCACCCAGTTCAAGCTTCCAGGCTGCTTTGTTTACCTAAGCGAGCCTGGGCAATGGCGGGCGCCCCTCCCCCAGCCTCGCTGCCGACTTGCTGTTTGATCTCAGACTGCTGTGCTAGCAATCAGCGAGACTCCGTGGGCGTAGGACCCTCTGAGCCAGGTGCGGGCTATACTCTCCTGGGGCACCGTTTCCTAAGCCCGTCGGAAAAGCACAGTATTCGGGTGGGAGTGGCCCGATTTTCCAGGTGCCGTCTGTCACCCCTGGAAGGGGAACTCCCTGACCCCTTGCGCTTCCCGAGTGAGGCAATGCCTCGCCCCTGCTTCGGCTGGCGCACAGTGCGCTCACCCACTGACCTGCGCCCACTGTCTGGCACTCCCTAGTGAGATGAACACGGTACCTCAGATGGAAATGCAGAAATCACCCGTCTTCTGCGTCGCTCACGCTGGGAGCTGTAGACCGGAGCTGTTCCTATTCGGCCATCTTGGCTCCTCCCCCAGTTTTTTAATTTTATAAAATAAGTTATTTCTAATTTTTCTCCAAAAGTAAAAGTGGCATTCCAATGGCAATATTAATTCAGGTATCCAGAACTCTTAACCTAAATTTGGGTGAGATGAGGAAAAGTGTATTGTTAATTTTATGTGTCAACCTGGAAGGTGTTTCTGGATGGGATTAACATTGACACTGATGTCCTCTGGGTAAATAAGATTGCCCTCCATGATGTATGTGCACTTTATCCAATCAATAGAAGACCTGAGTAGAATGAAAAGACCACCTTCTCCAAGCCACAGGAAATTCTCCAGCAGACTTCTGTGAGACTGGAACTGCACCATCAGCTCTCTTGGGTCTTGACCCTGCCAGACCACACTGCAGATTCTTGGACTTCCCAGTTGCCATAATCACATGTGCCAATTCCTTATAATAAATGTGTGTGTGTGTGTGTGTGTGTGTGTGTGTGTGTGTATTCAATCACATATTAATAGCTTTTATTTTTTGGTTTTGGTCCCACCAAGACCAAAGCTAATGATTTCAGGTATTGAGGTTTGTATCTGAGTCTGTCTCTTCTTCTGTATCCCAAGAAAAGGAGAAATAAACATTCCCAAAGAACATGGATTTACATATCATCGAATTTTCTTTTTCTCAGGACAGACTATTTCAAAAGACTTGTGGCAGGTAATTAATCTCTTTTGATTAATGTTAACTATTTCTACTTGAGTCAGATTCAGTTGGGAAGATTGCCAAGCATTAATGGTCATTCAGTTGCACAAAAATCAGCTGAGAGCTTTCTCCTACCACTTTCTCATAGACATGCATGTAAGGCTATATATCAATATATGTTGAATAATGAAAAACTAAAAATTTTAAATGACTGGCACAACTTGGTATGGTCATAAGGCTGATAATAGGTTTCAAATGAATCATAGTACTATAAAACAAAAAAAATACAAAGAAACAGTCTTCTCTGGATTCTATATATAATAGACACTCAATATACATTAGTTCATTGAAAACTACATCTAGCTTAGATTAATTTTAAAGCATGTATCTATTAAGACAACCATTTCTGCTTTTTTCCCCAACATAGCAGAATAGTGGCTTTGCCAGCTTGCCTCATGCATTTGGAAAAGGCAAAATAATGTGTAGAGATTCATACTGTGAAATTTTATCCAAGAACGAACATGGGAGTTCAACATAAAAGTGAAAGAAACTTTGGATACTCTGAAAAATAAGGCAAGCAGCAGCCTGCGGGGTGGATCTGGTGAAAAACTGTGAGTGAATCCCCAGTGTGTGAGACAGGGAGAAACTGCCTCTGTGATATACATTCCCACTGGAGAGCCAGGCAATCCAGGCCATGGAGGAGCTTCTTGACTTTATCAAGACCTGATCTGACTTGGGGAGCAGTCAGGAGACCGTGAGAAGGAACGGCACTGGGAAGTACCCCACACACACTCCCAGACATGGGTGCTGATAGGAGAAAGCCATTTTTGATGCTAACTCATAGTGGGTTGTGTAAGAACCTGCCAACAAGCATGGGTTGCAGTCACTGATTTGGAGAGTCTCTGGATGGGAATTTGCAATCTAGTTTTGAGTAGGAGAGGTGAGTGGCATGGGCTCCAGCCACGGGTGTGGGAGTTAGACGCCTGATATGGATTGGATCTGTGTCCCCACCCAAATCTCATGTTGAATTGTAATCTCTAATGTTGGAGGTGGGGCCTGGTGGGAGATGATTGGATCATGGAGGTGTTTCTCATGAATAGTTTAGCACCATCCCTTTGGTGCTATTCTTGTGATAGTGAGTGAGTTCTCATGAGATCTGGTTGTTTAAAAGTGTGTAGCACTTCCCCACTGGATCTCTCTTGCTCCAGACATGCCTGCTTCTGTTTTGCCTTCTGCCATAATGTAAGCTTTCTGAGGGCTCCTGGAAGCTGGGCAGATGCCAGCATCATGCTTCCTGTATAGCCTGCAGAACCATGAGCCAATTAAACCTTTTTTCTTTATAAATTACAAGTCTCAGGTATTTCTTTATAGCAATGTGAGAACAGACTAATACCCTCCCTTTGTGGTACTGAACTGGGAGGGTTTTAGTCTGATAGCCACAGTTTTGACCTGGGCAGGAAGCTTTACAGCTTGAGGCAGTTTCTTGGTCTGAAGAAAAACTTCTTGTGACTTGCTGCCAGTGTCGGACTGCAGGAGAGAGCCTCGCTGGGTCAGGAGCACGAGAACGAAGTGGGTCCCACTACCACATCCCACCCCTCCTGTTTCAGAGGCAGATCATGGGACCAGGACTACTGAGAGTTCCATGGCCCTACCCATCATCTGAAATGCCCAAGAACTTCTCCCAATTAACAAAGGTCAAGCATAAACTCTATTGCCACCATCACAGCTGGCTCTCACTTTTAGGTGCTACCTCCTGTCCTAAAGGTTGATCTACACAGTCCTTTACAACATCTGCTGACTCAAGAGCACAGAGCTCAAGAAAGAGACAAGCTTTGCATTGCCTCTGTTACTACCATTGCCCACGCCACCCAGGCTACTCAGGAGGCCTTGAGCCCACTCACCCACCCAGTACATCACTACTACACTTGGCATTTGAGAAAGAAAGCTACCACACAGGTTACTTATAACCAAGGAAATCATACAGAATCTGTGCCACTGAATGTACCCAGAAGCAAAACCAAATGACTCTACTTAACAAACACCATAGTCGCATCCTCAAGAAAAAAAAGTCCCACCCTAATGAAGGTAAAATTAAAAATAAGAAGCAGCAACTGGGCTGAGCACAGTGGCTCACGCCTGTAATCCCAGCACTTTGGGAGACCGAAGTGGGAAGACTGCTTGAGGCCAGGAGTTTGAGACCAGCCTGGCCAACATGGTGAAACCCCATCTCTACTAAAAATATTAAAAACTTAGTCAGGCATGGTGGCACACACCTGTAATCTCAGCTACTTAGGAGGCTGAGGCACAAGAATCATTTGAACCTGGGAGGTGGAGGTTGCAGTGAGCCGAGATTGTGCCACTGCACTCCAGCCTGGGCAACAGAGCAAGACTCCGTCTCAAAAAAAAAAAAAAAAAAAAAAAAATTCTGGAAATGAAAAATTCATTGAAAGAATTACAAAGTACAGTTGAAATCTTCAATAATAGACTAGACCAAACAGAAGAAAGAACCTTAGAATGCAATGACTGGTCTTTTTTTTCTCACTGAATTAATCCAGTGAGAAGAAAATAAAGAAAAAAGAATTTAAAAGAATAAGCAAAGCCTTCAAGAAGTATGGGACTACATAAAACAAGCAAACTGATAAATCACAGGCATTCCCAAGGGAGAAGAAAAAGCAAAAAGTTTAGAAACACTATTTGACTCATGCCTGTAATCCCAGAACTTTGGGAGGCCGAGGTGGGCGGCTGGCGGATCACGAGGTCAGGAGACGGAGACCATCCTGGTTAACATGGTGAAACCCCGTCTCTACTAAAAAAAGCACAAAAAATTAGCCAGGCGTGGTGGCGGGTGCCTATAGTCCCAGCTACTCAGGAGGCTGAGGCAGGAGAATGGCATGAACTCAGGAGGCGGGGCTTGCAGTGAACTGAGATCGCACCACTGTACTCCAGCCCAGGCGACAGAGTGAGACTCTGTCTCAAAAAAAAAAAAAAAAGTATTTGAGAAAATAATTGAGGAAAACTCCTCTAGTCTACCAAGAGATTTAGACATTCAGATATAAGAGGCCCAGTGAACTCTAGGAAAACATGTTGCCTCATGACAACATATAGTCATCAGATCATCTAAAGTCAACATGAAGGAAAAAAATCCTAAATTCTGCAAGAGAAAAGCAGCTAGTCGCCTGAGACAGTTTGGATGTTTTCTCACTCCAAATCTCATGTTGAAATATAATTCTCATTGTTGGAGGTGGAGCCTAGTGGGAGGTGTTTGGCTCATGGGGGCAGATTCCCCATGAATAGCTTTGTGCCCTCCCTGAGATAATTAGTGGTGACGGATTCACATGAGATCCGGTTGTTCAAAAGAGTGTAGCACCTCCCCCATCTCCTTCTTGCTCCTGCTCTTGCCATGTGACACAATAGTTCTCATTCACCTTCCTCCATGATTGTAAGTTTCCTGAGGCCTCACCAGAAGCCAAGCAGATTCTGGTAACATGCTTACACAGACTGCTGAACCATGAGCTAAATACTTTATAAAATACTCAGCCTTGGGTATTTATTTATAGCAATGCAAAAATGGCCTAACACATCACCTATTAAGGAAACTCCATCATACTAACAGCAGACTTCTCAGCAGAAACTTCAGAAGACAGAAGAGGTTGGGATTCTATTTTCAAAGTGCTTAAAGAAAAAACTGCCAACCACTAATCTTGTATCCTGCTGGAATAAGCTTTATAAATGAAGGCGAAATGAAGTCTTTCCCAGACAAGCAAATACCCAGGGAATTTGTTACCACTGGACCAGTCCTACCATAAATGTTAAAGGAGTTTTAAATATGGAAATGAAAGATCAATATTTGCCATCATAAAAACATATGAAAGTATTGTCAATGAAAAGAGTTAAACTCTGTAAAATATTTGAGGAAACTTATTCTGAGCCAAATATGAGTGACCATGGCCCATGACACAGCCCTCAGGAGGTCCTGAGAACATGTGCCCAAGGTGGTCAGGATGCAGCTTGGTTTTATATATTTTAGGGAGACATGAGACTTCAATAAAAAAAAATTAAGAAATACATTGGTTTGGTCCAGAAATGCAGGACAACTTGAAGTGGGGGCTTCCTGCTTATAGGTAGATTTAAAAACTTTCTGGTTGACAATTGGTTGGGTTTATCTAAAGACCTGGGATCAATAGAAAGGAATGTCTGGGTTAAGATAAAGGATTGTGGAGACCCAAGTTCTCATTTGCAGAGGAAGTCTTCAGGTACTAGGCTTCAGAGATCATAGGTTGTAAAATGTTTCTTATCAGACTTAAAGTCTGTGTTGATGTTAATGCCAGAGAGGTATAATGAGGCATAACCAACCCCCATTTCCCATCATGGCCTGAAACAGTCTCTCAGGTTAAATATTAAAAGAGCCTTGGTTGAGGAGGAAGTCCATTCAGATGGTTGAGGGGGGGCTTAGTATTTTATTTTTGGTTTACAGTATAAAACTCATAGGTCTTATAAAACAATCACACAGAGAGGACAGGGGAAGAAATCAAATGACAAAACAACAAACGACCAAACCTCAAAGACAGATGGACAGAAAAAAAAAACAAAGAATCTACAAAGAAACTAGATAACAATTAATAAAATAATAGAAACAAAACCTCACATATCAGTATTAACCTTGAACGTAAATGTATTAAACACTACACTTAAAATATATAGATTCATGGAATGGATTTAAAAAAAACCATGAACGAACTATATGCTACTTACAAGAAACTCACCTTACTGATAAAGACACTTACAGTAAGGAGGTAAAGTGGTAGAAAAAGATATTCCATGCAAATGGAAACCAAAAGTGAGCAGGAATAGCTATACTTACATCAGATAAAACAGACTTTAAATCAACAACAGTAAAAAAAACTACCAAAAAAAGTTATTATACAATGCTAAACGGATCAATTCAACAAGAGGATATAACAAACCTAAATATATATGCACCCAATGCTGTAGCACCCAGATTCATAAAAACAAATATTACTAGACCTAAAGAGGGTAATAGACAGCAATACATAATAGTAGGGAACTTCAACACCTAACTCAGCACTAGACAGATCATCAAGACAGAAAATTAACAAACACTGGACTTAAATTGGACTTTAGACCAAATGAACTTGACAGACATTTACAGAAGATTCTACCCAAAAACAGCAGAATATATATTGTTCTCATCAGCACATGGAGCATTCTCCAAGACAGATCAAAGAAGAACTGGTACTGAACCTCCTCAAAATGTTCCCCAAAATTGAGGAATCCTTCCTGACTCCTTCTGCAAAGCCTGTATCACCCTGATATCAAAGCCAGACAAGGACATAACAACAACAACAACAACAACAAAAACTATAGATCAATATCCCTGATGAACACAGATGCAAAAACCCTCAACAAAATACTAGCAAACTGAATCTAACAGCACATCAAAAAGATAATATACCACAATCAAGTAGGTTTTATTCCAGGGATGCAAGGAGAGTTCAACAAATGCAAATCAATAAATGTGATTCACCACATCAACAGAATTAAAACAAAAACCATATGATCATCTCAACAGATGCAGAAAAAGCATTTGATGAAATTCAGCATCCCTTCATGATAAAAGTCCTAAAAAAATGAGGTATAAAAGATCATTATACAAAATAATAAAAACCATATATGACAAACCCACAGCCAACATCATACAGAATGAGGAAAAGTTAAAAGTATTCCCCCTAAAAACTGGTACAAGACAAGGATACCCACTTTCACCACTCCTATTCAACATAGTACTGGAAGTCCTAGCCAGAGCACTCAGGCAAGAGGAAGAAATAAAAGGTATCCAAATTGGAAACAAGAAAGTTAAATTATCTGTTTGCTGACAATATGAGCTTATACCTAGAAAAGTCCTAAAGATGCCTCTAAAAGGCTCCTAGATTTGATAGATGGATTCGGTAAAGTTTCAGAATACAAAACCAATGTATAAAAATCAGTAGCATTTCTATATATCAAGAATGATCAAGCTGAGAACCAAATCAAGAACTCAATCCCATTTACACTAGATTAAAACATATATCTAGGAATATATTATTTAATGAAGGAGGTGAAGATCTCTATAAGAAACACTATAAAGCACTAATTTTTAAAAAGTATTAATAGATGACATAAACAAATGGAAAAATATTCCAGGCTCATGGATTGGAAGAAACAATATCATTAAAATGATCATACTGCTCAAAGAAATCTATAGATTCAATGCAATTCCTATCAAAATATCAGTATCATTTTTCACAGAATTAGAAAAACCAGTCCTAAAATCCATATGGAACCAAAAAAGAGTCCAAATTACCAAAGCAATCCTAAGTGAAAAGAACAAAGCTACAGGCATCACATTATCAACTTCAAACTAGAAGAAAACCTATTAGGGAAAACTCTTCTGGACATTGACCTAGGCAAAGAATTCATGACTAAGACCTCAAAAACAATTGCAAAAAAAAAAAAAAAAAACAAAAAATAGAAAAATGGGACTTCAATAAACTAAAAAGTTTCTCCACAGCAAAAGAAATAATCAATGGAGTAATTACCTGAAAAATCAGATAAAATATCTGCAAACTATGCATCTGACAAAGGATTACTATCCAGAATCTACAAGGAACTCAAATAAGTCAACAATAAAAATATAAATAATCCCATTTAATAGTGGGCAAAGGATATGAAAGGACATTTTTCCAAATAAGACATGGAAATGGCCAGCAAGCATATGAAAAAATGATTAACATAATCACAGGAGAAATGGCAAATTAAAAGCACCATGACATATCATCTCACACCAGTTTAAAAGGCTACTTTTAAAAAGTCAAAAAAAGGCCCGGTGCAGGTGGCTCACGCCTGTAATCCCAGTACTTTGGGAGGCTTCGGCGGGCGGATCACCAGGTCAGGAGTTCAAGACCAACCTGGCCAACATATTGAAATCCTGTCTCTACTAAAGATACAAAAATTAGCCAGGTGTAGGGGTGTGCGCCTGTAATCCCACCTACTTGGGAGGCTGAGGCAGAATAACGTGAACCCGGGACGCGGAGGTCACACCATTGCACTCCAACCCCGGGTGACAGTGCAAGACTCCATCTCAAAAAAAAGTTAAAAAAAAAAAAATTGATCTTGATGAGAATGTGGAAAAAAAGGGAATGCTTATATACTATCAGTAGGAATATAAATTAGTATAACCTCTATGAAAAACAGTATGGAGATTCCTCAAAGAACTAAGAATAGAACTACTATTCAATCTAGCAATCTCATTATTGTTTAATTTACCCAAAGGAAGTCATATTAAAAAGTCATATAAAAAAGATACCTGCACTCATAAATTTATGGCAGCGCTATTCACAATAGCAAAGCCATAGACTCAACCTAAGAGGTGTCCATCAGCAGATGACTTGATAAAGGAAATATGGTATATATACACCACATCTATATACATATATATAATTATGCATATAATTATATAAATGTGCTGAAATGTGTCCATATATACACATATTAATATACTTACGTATATAATTACATAAAGACACATATCTACTTTTATATATAATTATATATATAAAAAGACACAAGGAAATTGTTATAGTAAAATACCTGTTTCTTTCTTTCCTTTTTTTTTTTGAATTTTTATTGGTAGGGATGGAGCTTCGCTATGTGGCCCAGGCTGGTCTCAAACTCCTGGCCTCAAGTGATCCTCCCACCTCAGTTCTCTTCAAGTGTTGGGATTACGGGTGTAAACCACCACATCTGTCAAAATACCTGTTCTGTCTTTATATGCTCCTCACATTCTCTAGGAAGTTTTCCATTTTTATTGCAGGGTCACTGGAAAGTGTCATAAATGCACTTTTGATACTATCTGGCATCACTGTATTTATCCAAAAGTGACAATTTATATATACATATGTATATATTATAAATATATGTTATATATTATATTGTATATTATATATTAATATTATAAATACATATAAATATATAATATATATATGTATACGTACACATATAAATTGTTGTTATAAAATACCTGTGGACAGCCGGGCATGGTGGCTAACACCTGTAATCCCAGCACTTTGGGAGGCTGAGGTGGGCGGATAACTTGAGGCCAGTGTTTGAGACAAGCCTGGCCAACATGGTAAAACTCTGTCTCTACTAAAAATTCTAAAATAATCTTGGTATGGTGGAACTTGCCTGTAGTCCCAGCTACTTGGGAGGCTGAGGCAGGAGAACTGCTTAAACCTAGGAGGTGGAGGTTGCAGTGAGCTGAGATTGCACCGCTGCACTCCAGCCTGGGTAACAGAGCGAAACTCTGTCTCAAAATAAAATAAAATACCTGGGGTATACTACACACACACACATACACACACACACATATATATATACATATACACATACCACATATGTATATATACATATATATAAAATATACATAATGGAAAAACTACTCAGCCACAGAAAGTATTATGATATCTTTTTCAGCAACATGGGTGGAACTGGAGGCCATCATCTTATGAGAAATAACTTAGAGATAGAAAGTCAAATACCACATATTCTCACTTATAAGTGGGAGCTAAATAATGTGTACACATGGACACAGAGTGTGGAATAATAAACATTTGAAACTCAGAAGGGTAGGAAGTAAGAAGAGGTGAAAGATGAGAAATTAACAAATACAATACTCATTATTTGAGTGATGATTACACTCAAAGCCCAGACTTCACAACTGCATAATATATCCATGTAACAAAACTGCACTTGTACCCCTTACATTTATACAAAAAATATAAACTATTTCTCATGTGCTTATTATTTTCTTTGGGTATGGACATTAAATTAACCTCTTCAAATGGACATGATTTTACTTATGACCAGTTGGCTTCGTAATGGTACCTGATGTTTCACTCTTATTTTTCTCTATTCCTAAAAACTTGAACTTTGTCTACATTTGTTTTCTCATTATTACTGCCATGACAAAGTTATTTGGAATCTTAACAGATAAAGCCTTTTCCATGAGTGTAAATTTTCAGATGTTTTTTATAGGTATATTTTGGTAAAATCCCCTTCAAAAAAACATTCTGGAAGGTTTCTATAATTGTGACTATATCCTAGATATAGTAAGAAGAAAAGATAAATTCAGATTAAGTAAATTCTTGAGTAGCTTTAGCTCTAAGAACTTGTAACTTTCTCTAGCAAATACTACTGTAATATGCTAAATTGATGGCAACCATTCTGCCACTGTGGTGAAAAATGCAAATAAGTTACTTTTACATGACTTGTTAGCACCACCAACCCCCTACAAAAACGGGAAAGACATGACTGAATGAAAGAATCTTAAATTTTAGATTACATTGTGAACATTATGAATCTCATAATGAAGAAACCCTACTTCTGAAACTTGCAAAACATATTGTGACCTTACAGAGAATCAGCAAGTCTTTAAAATATAATACCGTTATAAGATTGTATTTCTTTCAAATAGCAGTACACCACACTTGACATGAAAAATCTACTTCTTACCATTTTCTTCCTAAGGCAAAAAAAAAAAAAAAAAAGAGAAAACGTTGTCACTTTTGGATCAATACAGTTATGTCAGATATAATAGTATCAAAAGTATATTTATAACACTTTCCAGTGACCCTGCAATAAAAATGGAAAACTTGCTAAAGAATGTGAGGAGCATATAAAGACAGAAACAGGTATTTTGACAGATGTGATCCTTGTAATCTCAAAACTTTAAGAGGCTGAGGTGGGAGGATCACCTGAGGCCCGGAGTTTGATGGGCCCCATAACAAGACTCCATCTCTACCAAAAAAAAAAAAAAAAAAAAAAAAAAAGGAAAGAAAGAAACAGTTATTTTATAATAACAATTTCCTCCTGTCTTTAGAAAGCACATCGCTGGTTAGAATCTCTCAGTTCCAGGCATCCAAATTCCAAACTGACATACTCTTGGGATGCAGATTCACATAACTATGATGATGACCTGAAATAGTCTTTGACAAGCCAGAAAGGAATTCTACGCTAATAATTTTCTCTTACTTTCCTTGTGGTCTGAAGCTTACCAACCAACTACAATATAAACCCTGTTTAGCTTCCTTACCCTTTGAATGATAATGCCATATTTGCCATGCAGCTAATACAGTAATAAAGGAACCCCCACACCCCAAAAATAGTTTCTCAAAAGTGAAGAAACGTGTTAAGGAAGGAATAATCAAGTATGTCAAATACTTCAAATGCTATTGATAGACGAAATTTTGCAAACCTAGAGGCTTCAGACATACATTTATTTATTACCAAAGAGTGGAGAAAGTTCCTAAAACTGCACTTCAGATGACCCGGGTATAATGTCTGGGAGACATCGTAAAATGGGATTTTAACTTAGCAAGCTGAAATCTCATCAATTAAATGATAACTTGTCTGGCCAAAGATTCTGTAAACAGGTGGGGATGGTTAGAATGAAATATAGCAAATGGGACGGTCAAAGAAACAGTATAAACAGTGTAAGTCCTGTGCTCTCCAGGAGAAAGACACTAAATCTGGGCATCTGACAGTAAGGATCTTCAGCAGACTCCCGCTTGAGGCAGGATGTTACACTGGCCGCACCGTGGCCTGGATAATACCTCTGTCTACAATCCACTTCCCTTTGCTTTGATTGCATGCTCCCCAAACAACTACCTGGCTTCATGCATGCCCTGACACAATGCAGAGATGCTGTAAAGGCAGACATAAACATTTATATCATTGGAAGGGACTATCTTCCATTTATAAATTAGTAAACTGGTATTACAGTTTGCACATCAGACTTTGGAAAGTTTTATTAGCTGAACCAATTCCCCTAATTTATTAGCATCCTGATGAAATTAAAATTCAAGCCTTGTAAAACTGAGGGCCTAGACTTAAGGAATGTGAAGCCACCCTGAGTTGTTTTGGTCTCCCCAAGTTAGTCTCACCTCCCTTCTCAAACAACAACCAGATTTACCTGCCTTTCTTACAGCAACCAATCACAATCACACAGGGTCCTGAAAAGAATTATTATTTCTGCTTTACAAATTAATATTTTGAGTGGTTAAACCAAAGTTTTCCAAATGTAGCCAAAACCAAAAGATTAATATCTTCCAACATCCTGATTTAAAAAAATAAAATGAGTATATCTTGTTCATTTTCCTTACTCCTGGGGCACAGAAATTATCTAGGCAATAAGATTAATATGGAAAAAGTGATTAAGAAATTCAAAAGAACAGATTACATTTTCATGTGTGAACTGCCTCAAGATAAAACTACACAGACTAGGTATGTGTTTGCATTTCACTATGTTCTACCTCCTTCAATAATTTTTTCAAGATTCACAAGCTAGGTGCAAATTATTGCTAGTGTGACTCACTATTAGTGATGGAAATGTGTCATACCCTTCAGATATGCTGGGGAAGAAAAAAGGTCAAGAACTATTTTCTTTCATATACCCAGGTAAACCATAAGGGAAAAAAATTTTTTAACCTTATCAGCTTTCAAGAAGGAAGCAGGGATAGAAACTCCTTGAGAATGCATCATTTATTATCATATAGCTGAGACAGAATGTGAGACACAATGAGCAGATCTGGCTCTGTACAACCATATATAACCTAAGCCAAAGAATCCATGGCATTAACCCAAACACTTTACTGTTTTGTTGTGTCTACAACTTAGTTTCTTCTGGACTAGGAAAGGGAAAACTTCCTTATTTGTCAAGCTTAGTTTTTTTCTGGACTGGGAAAAGAAACACACTTGACTGTGATCAAATCTGTTACAATATTTCCACCACTCTTCCTACCCCGTTGATCATTTATTTCCCTCATTTTCAGGAAAACGTGATTTTTCTAATTCTACAAGAAAAATGGCATGTGTATTGTGAGCTTGGGTATATGCACACACACACACATTATCATAAGCCAAATCCTACCACTTACAGTAATTTTCTTGACCCTCGATGTGGCCATTCCCCTGTAAAAGCCCAGTATCTTGGGGCCGGGTATGGTGGCTCACGCCTGTAACCCCAGCATTTTGGGAGGCCGAGGTGGGCGGATCACGAGGTCAGGAGATTGAGACCATCCTGGCTAACACGGTGAAACCCTGTCTCTACTAAAAATACAAAAGAATTAGCCAGGCGTGGTGGCGGGCACCTGTAGTCCCAGCTACTCTGGAGGCTAAGGCAGGAGAATGGCATGAACCCAGGAGGTGGAGGTTGCAGTGAGCCAAGATCGTGCCACTGCACCACAGCCTGGGCAACAGAGAGAGACTCCATCTCAAAAAAAAAAAAAAAAAAAAAAAGAGCCAGGCATGGTGGCACGTGCCTGTAGTTCCAGCTACTTGGGTGGCTGAGGTAGAAGGATTGCTTGAACTCAGGAGGTTAAGGCTGCACGTGAGCTATGATCACACCACTGCACTCCAAACTGAGTGACAGAGTGAGACCCTGTCTCAAGAGAAAAAAAGTAGCTCAAGGAAAATAATATCTTTAAATATTCCTCTTTAGGGGGGGCAAAGGACATGAACAGACACTATTCAAAAGAAGACATACATTTGGCCAACAAGCCTATGAAAAAATGCTGAACATCACTAATCATTAGAGAAATACAAATCAAAACCACAATGATATACCATTTCACACCAGTCAGAATGGCTAGTATTAAAAAGTCAAAAAACAACAGATGCTGGCAAGGCTGTAGAGAAAAAGGAATGCTTATATACTTCTGGTGGGAATGTAAATTAGTTCAGCCACTGTGGAAAGCAGTTTGGTTATTTCTCAAAGAACTTAAAACAGAACTACCATTCAACTCAGCAATCCCATTATTGGGTCTATACCCAAAGGAATATAAATTGTTCTACCATAAAGACACGTGCACACTTAATGTTCATTACAGCACTATTCACAATAGCAAAGGCATGGAATCAACCTAGATTCCCATCAACGGCAGATTGGATAAAGAACATGTGGTACATACACACCATGGAATACAATACAGCCATAACAAAGAACAAGATCATGTCTTTTACAGCAACACAGATGGAGCTAGAGGCCATTATCCTAGGCAAACTAATGCAGGAACAGAAAACCAAATACCATATGTTCTCACTTATAAGTAGCAGCTAAACATCGAGCACAAATGACCACAAAGAAGAGAACAACAGAAACCAGAGCCTACTTGAGGGTGGAGGGTGGGAGCAGGGCAAGGATCAAAAAACTACCTATCAGGTACCATGCTTATTACCTGAGTGAGGAAATAATCTGTACATCAAACACCTGCAAAACATAATTTACTATATAAAAAAACTGCACGTGCCCCTGAAACTGAAAGTTTTTTTAAAAAAAATGTATCTTTTTTTGGGGAAAAAAACCTGGATAATAATGCATTAGTACATTATTAACATGAGCATTTGAAGACAGAAAGAGATTCAGTGATGAAGACTGCCATATAGAACAGTCATACAGAAGGAAAGACCAGGAACAGACTTTCTGATTTTCTATTTGTTCATTCATTGCATGAAACCCATCAAATTTTAGTTGAAAACATTCTGTATATTCTGATGTATTCACTGAAATACAAGCTCTATGAGGGCAGTGTTTTTTGGTCTATTTTGCTTAGTGTTGTATTCCTAGCACCTGAAATACAAGCTCTATGAGGGCAGTGTTTTTTGGTCTATTTTGCTTAGTGTTGTATTCCTAGCACCTGAAATGAGCGGCACAAAGTAGCTGCCCAATAAATATTTGTTGAAAATAAATATTGCTATGTTCCAGTTAGCTGAGCATTTACAGTAGAGAACTCTTAGGGTCTTTTCCAGGCACGCGAGCCAGTGATTTTTATTACCATAGACCAAACTAGTTTTCAGATTTTCAATCAGGAAAGCAAAACATAGAGCAGGAGTTTTGGCAAATAGCAGGGACTGGAGAGAGAGGGAGGAAGGAGGGCAGAAGGAAAGGATGCAGGAAAGGAGAAGAGGAAGGGGCAATATAAGAATTTTGTATATATTCCTCTGAAGGAAATCTGAATTACAACAAGACAACTTATGTAAAATGAAAATGCATATAGTATTAGGAAGCATGTAGGGTCACTATACAACTGCACCCTTACCTTCTTACTTTTCCATCCTTAACTATTCTCCATAAACTTCACTTACTCTTAAAGGCCTCTATCTGGTTGTCCATCTGTCCTTCCCAGGGTTCTTTTTCATTATTACTTAAGAAAACATTACTCAGCAATCCTTTTCACCTTCTTTATCTGCAGACCTATTATCTGTCCTTCCTGGATAAGGAGAGGTAGAGGAAACTGTCCCTAGTATTGAGATGTACATGGGATGAGGCCTGCTTCTCTTATAGCCTCTTCCCTGAATCCATTTCCTAAATTATATCAGGAAGGGTCTCCAAAATTCTCATTCTCTCCCTCCAGGAGTAGAACTATCATCTAACCAATTTTCTACGCTCGTCTTCTTTCCTACAGAAGTCTTATAAATCCTGTTTAGGCCAGTAGACAATAACTACAGTACTTGTTTATGTAGGGTCACTTAAATATGTTAGTTACATCTTATAAGAAAATTTCAAAGCTGTACACAATCTAAGTATTGTTCCTACTTTATGTAGAAATCAAATTTAACTCATTCCCTGCAAAAAATAAATGTTTTAAATAAATAAATATAATTTTTGTTCTTAGTAATGATACACATTAAGCTGCTAACATGTAATGATAAGGCAAAATCTGATAAAGATCTCAGCAATCTACTAAATTTAGCATTATGTGTTATAAACACTTTAGAATTTCAGAAGTTTTTTGTAAGCTTGATAGTATGAGTTAGATATGAAGCTATTATATTTCTCTTCTCTCTGATTAAGAAATGTACTAATGAATTTTAAAGTAAATATGGTAATAATGTATTATACAGCATTATCTCTTTCAATAAGATATTGGCCTTAACTACCACTTTACTGAGCCATAAAACCTAACTCTATGTGTTCATTCATTTTTTTGTTTGTTCGCTGTTAAATCCCTAACACTCAAAACATTGCCTATCAGTTAAATGCGTAAATGAACAAACATTGACTATGTATCTCTTATAGGCCAGGTACTGTACTAGGTTCAGGAATGCAGCAATAAACAAGACCCTGCTTTCATGGAAATTACAGTCTAGGAGAGACAACTACGTAAGTAACTATTTAACCATAATTCTGATAAAAGCTATAAAGAAAAAGTATAAAGTATATGAAAATAAGACCTAATATTGCTTGAAAAATCAAGAGACTTTTCTGAGGAACAGATATTTAAGCTGGCACCTTCAAAAAAAGAATAGGATTTAGTAAAGGGAAGAGTAAAGACAGAAATTATTCCACATAGGTGAAACAGGATGTGTGAAGATCCAGAGGAAGCTAGGTGTGTATTGTTTGTCTTCCAAGAATTGAAAACAGATCAGTGAGATTAAAGAGGAGAATTGTTAAAAATAAGGCTGGAGTGGAAGGCAGAGCTCAGATTATACAGGGATATTGTAAATTTTTAAAACTTCCTATTTTCTTGATGCCTCAACATTCCCACAAACAGGCTATGAACACTATGTCTGGGCAATCAGGTGCATCAGTGTGAGAAGGCTGGTTCCTGCCACAAGTTCCCTTTTGTTATTCTGACTGTGATCTAGTGACATTCAAACACTCCAATGAAACACTCTCATGCTTTTTGCTTATATGCTGTACCCTGACCACCAACAAAGGCCCTTGTCCATAGGTCCTTCCCCTGACCCTCTCTCTCTCTGCTCCCCACCTGCTTGGCTGAGCTCACTCCCTGGGAGTTCCTCCCACATGCCCCCTGCATGGCATGCCATGCCTCCCTCTTCCAGGACCTGTCAGTATAATAAATCTCCTTCATTTTCATATGCCTCTCCATGGTGTTATTATTACATGTCCACATCTGACTGATCATCAAAAAAACAAACAAACAAAACCCAACCCATTTTAAGTAACATAATTATTCCTTACAACACAACAGGAGAAAGGGGATCAGGATATGTCACCTCAAAGTATGCCACTTTGGCATAAAGATTTTGAGCTGAAAGCAACTGAGAATCAACAGATGTAAGAAGAGTTCTTTGCCGTCCCCTTAACTGCCTAAAAGCAGGGCATAAATTATGCTTTGTGAAGGTGTTCTCCATACTCTGTGGACCAGGAAGACGAGTGACTTATCACCGGAGATGGAGAGTCAACACTGAGATGAGTTTGCACAAACAGACCTAACTAAAATAACCCTTATCCTCCATTAGTTCCCCCATGTATTTCCTAGTCACTTCCCCACAATTTATCTCTTAAAGTCCAAACCTCCTTTCCTTTATTAAAAGGGTATATAAACTCCTAATTACCTCTTTGAGTTTCACTTTTCTGTGAATACTTATGCATGTAAACATTAATAAAAATGGTGCCTTTTCTCCTGTTAATCTGTCATTTGTTAGTTTGGTTCACAGGCCCCCACTCATTGAATATGAGGGTAGAGGAAAAGCGGGTCATCCCCTACAAGGGCCTTGTAGGCTGTATTAAGGATTTTGGACTTCATACTAAGAGCACCAAGAACCAAAGTGTGACAATCAGATTATAAGGAAAGTACAATACTACAGGTGGGATATGATATTGCCTTTGATTAGAGAAGTTGCAGTGGAGATGGAGAAGTGGGTGCAGTGGAGATGGAGAAGTGGGTGCATTCAAGATCTATTTAGGATATACATATTTCTGAACAGGGTGACTGAGTATGGGAGATAAGAGAAGAGTTCCAAGGTATGATATTGATATAATATAGATTTGGTCTTTGTCATTGACTCCTGGCACAGAGCTCGTAAAACCCTTAGAAGGCAGCTATGCTCACCACTGTACCATCAACACACCTAAGACCCTTGGAATTTCCTATGCAATAAGTGTGATGAGGCATCTTTTCTTATATTTGGTTTTTGTCCCTGGCTCCTGAAATAGCTCCAGAGCGATGAAGGTGAAAGCAGCATCTTGTGTCATTCCTAACAAGCCCCTTTCAACCACCCCCCAGTTTATGTTAACGAGGTGACTTTTGGAAAGCCGCTAAGAATGAGGGTCTTGTTGCCAGGAAAACAAAAATATAGTTAAGAGGGTTGGAATTTTCAGGTCCATCTCCCAAGTCCCCTCAACCTCTGGGGAGGAGAGAGTGGGTAGAGACTGAGTTCAACTACCAATGGCTAATGACTTAATCAACCATGACTATGTAATGACATCTTCATAAAAATCCTAACTGAAGTCCAGAGGGCTTATTGTTGGTAAGCACATCGAAGAGCCTGCAAGGTGGCACTCCCCGAGTGGGCAGGGAAGTTCCACATCCCTCCCCACTGGCTTGCCCCGTGCATCTCTTCCATTTGGCTGTTCCCGATTTGAATCCTTTATAAAAAACTGACATAGGTACATAAACTGTTTCCCTGAGTTCTGTGAGCAATTTTAGCAAATTATTAAACCTGAGGTGTCATGAGAAGCTCCAATTTGTAGTCAAGTCAGACCAAAGTTGTGGGCAGCCTGGAGACCTGCCACTTATGATTCGCATAGGAAGTGGGGGGCAGTCTGTGGAACTGAGCCCTTAATTTGTGGGGTCTGTGCTAACTCTAGGTAGTGTTGGAATTAAGGTAAATTATACAACACCCAGTTGGTGTCCACAGGGAATTAAAGAATTGCTTGGTGGGAAAAGCCCACACATTTGGTGTCAGAAGTATTGTAAGAATAAAGAAACAGCTTTTCTTGTTTTAATTCCCCCCCCACCAAGCATATCCAGAATACAGAAAGAGAAATAGTTTTTCCATTTACATGTGTTAGTAACTGGTAGAAAATGATTCCAACAAATTTCTAAATAATTATTAGAATTTAAGTGTAATTAACTCAATGAATAGGTTTCTAGGATGACCAACTAGGTGGATGACAGTGCCTTTTACTCAGATGGGGAAAAGTGAAGATCACACTTGTGGTAGGAATGGGAAATCAAAAGTTTGATTTAGGACACGTTTAAGAAAAGATGTCCACATTAGCTATATGACAGTGGAACTCATAGCAAGATTTGGGTAGAGATGTAAATTAGACAGTAGATAGCATTTCAAGCCATGGAAATAGACGACGTTGCCCAGGAAAACAGTGGGGAATGACAAGAAAAGATGGCCTAGGACTGAGTCCTAAAGAACTTCTACTTTTTAAAGTCAGGTGCATGAAGATGAGCCAAACAGAGAAGAAAAGAACAGACTAGGAAGGCTGTTAAAAAAAATAAGCAGAGCATAATGACATGAAAGCCAGAGGAAGAGATGGTTTCAAGGAGAGAGGCAGAGAGAGAGAGAAAGAGAGAGAGAGAAAGCTATTGTTAAGAAAGTTGATGAGAATAAAGGAAAAAAAATAGCTGAAAAGCATTTATTAAGACTTTAACATGAACTTTGGTGGAGTGGTGAGGATGGAAGATTGAAGAGAATGGACTAAGGACAGAGCGGTTAGAAATTATCTATAAAGGGGAGAACAGATAAGGCAGAATCTAGAACAGGAGAGGAAGTCTAGGAATATTTTTTAAGAAAGAAACCACAGAGAAAGGTGACCTAACGGATGCTATGCTGAGAAACCAACCTTCCTATTCATTGAGTTAGTTACACTTAAATTCTAATAATTACTCAAGAATTTGTTGGGATTGTAGACTACCAATTACTAACACTTGTTGAGCAAGCAGACATGAAGGCTATGCTTGGGAACAGTCGGGTGGAAGAAGGAAAGTGAGGAAAGAAACTCCTGTGAGAATGAAAAAGAGCTTCTGGTGCCGAGAATCTTCACTGGCTATGCATGGACTCACCCGTAGCAGTCCAACCCAGGGAAAGCTTTGGGGACCTCGGAGGACACACCTCTATGGGGAGCATGCTGCATTGGCTCCTGCTTTATGTAACATTTCTTAGTCCATTCAGGCCGATATAACAAAATACCATAAACTAGGTAGCTTACAATGAACATTTATTCCTCACAGTTCTGGAGGTTGAGAAGTCTAATATCAAGATGCCGGCATATTTGGTTTTGGGTAAAGGCTTGCTTCCTCATAGAAAGTCATCTGTTCACTGTAACCTTAGCTGGTAGAAGGGGCGAGGGATTTCTTTGGGTCTTTTTTATAAAGGCACTAATCCCTTAACAGCCTAATTACCAATGCCTTAATGACCTAATCTTTTCCCAAAGGTTCCACCTTCTAATACTATCATCTTTGGGGTTAGCATTTCAACATACGAATTTTGGGGGGACATAAACATTCAGTCCATTGGTGTTTACACAGGTTCCTTCACCAATACAAAAACCTAACCCCTAAAACTGTATCTGTAGGGTTCTTTGCATCAAACACATCACCAACCAATTTTGATACAGCTACACACCAGAGGTTTCAAAAATGAAACAAAGAATCCAGTAGAGTGAGTGGGAATGGCTCAAAAATAGGAGAGAATGGGCATAATAAATGGAACGAAATCCCAGAGAATGCAGAGGACTGGATTCAGAATCATAAGGAAGGACTGGCTTTCCAACATAATGGGGGAAAGGATGTATATGGGTAAAAACAAGTTTGTGGATATGGTGGTAGGAAGTTGGAGGAAAACCTGACATTATTTTCTTTGCGAATCATGACATAAGATCTTCTACTAAGAGCAAAGAAAGCAGCAGGCAGGCTAAAGGTTAGAAAAGAGTGAAAGAATGTATAAACTGTTTTTCACAGTGAGTCAGCTGACAACACAAATGAAGTAGGATGGCTAGGGAGGCAGAGTCAGTGATCATGAACAGCAGTGCTTGGTTTTGTGTGTTTCAGGTCAGGGACCTAACCAAACGTTTCCTAATTCCTTTCACTGCATTAAATTCTTTCTTTATTTGAGCCTCTAAAGCATTTTGTTCATACCTTAAAACCTGCTTTCTACTAGAATCTTGCTTTATATTGTTTCATTTACCAACCTAAATATAAAATCTCAGTGTAAACAATGGCTTATTCATTCTTGTATCCCTGAAAGCACTAAGCATGGTTCTTTGTGTGAAGTACTAGATTATTTTGCATTTAGTTATTAAATATATCATATAAAATGGTTCATTTAAAAATGTGGTTTCAAGATTGACTTCATACATTATATAATCAAGAAAGATGAAAGACTCAGAAATTAAAAGACAATTTTAAACCACAGTCAACTAAATTTATTTCTGCTAAAATAAGTATCCTATCCTGAAGGGCAGACATTTTTATCATCCTACTGCCTCAGAAACTAAAGGCAGCACAGTGGCTTGCACCTGTAATCCAAGCACTTTGGGAGGTCGAGGCAGGTGGATCACCTGAGGTCAGGAGTTTAAGGCCAGCCTGGCAAACATGGCAAAATCCTGTCTCTACTTAAAAAAAAATACAAAAAAATTAGCCAGGCATGGTGGTGGGTGCCCGTAATCCCAGCTACTCAGGAGGCTGAGGCATGAGAATCACTTTAACCTGGGAGGCGGAGGTTGCAGTGAGACAAGATCGTGCCACTGCACTCCAGCCTGGGTGACAGAGTGAGACTCCATCTCAAAAAAAAAAAAAAAAAAAAAAGATGACCTAGAAACAAATCCCACAGCATAGAATATGAAGATCAATACTGAATAAACATCAACACCATTTAAAAGTCATATTCTCATTTGGTGATTTAGTTTAACATAGAATCAGATAGCTTTCTATCCTTTGAGAAGACATACAAAACTTTTTTTTTTTTTTTTTTTTTGAGACAAGAGTCTCGCTCTGTCACCCAGGCTGGAGTGCAGTGGCGCGATCTTGGCTCACTGCAAGCTCCTCCTCCTGGGTTCATACCATTCTCCTGCATCAGCCTCCCGAGTAGCTGGGACTACAGGTGCCCACCATCACGCCTGGCTAATTTTTTGTATTTTTAGTAGAGAACAGGGTTTCACCGTGTTAGCCAGTATGGTCTCCATCTCCTGACCTTGTGATCCGCCCACCTGGGCCTCCCAAAGTGCTGGGATTACAGGCGTGAGCCACCGCACCCAGCCCAGAACTTTCTTTCTAGACATCTACTGCCATTATCAGAGTCCTGCAGTTTAATATAATTATTTATTGTAATCATTGTTTACAGAAATCACATTTTTTATAGATTAAAAAACTTAAAAAAGTACTAAGTTAAAAAAAACTCCACTAGGAGATTACTAAAAATGTAAGCCACATTCATCTTCCTACAATTCTTCACCCACAAAATAAAATCCAATTTAGGAGGCTCCATTAACTCTTTTAATATATTTCTAAATCTTAAATCTATATTTCAAAATGAACATGGTACTTCATATGGGCCCACTTTTCATAATTCTTTCAACTCAATGTTTTAGCCAAAACTGCAAACATTTGAAATTTAATTTTGAATAAAAATTATAGCTTATGCACCAAGACAACATTAGAAAGTGTCTTCAGACATTTTATCAGGTACTTTCCTCATTACACCCAACCAAACACAGAAAGAAATATATATTTTTGAAATGTCAATTACTGCTATGCGATCAAAAGCTGACATTTATTACAAATTTCTGAAATCCTTCATAAGCAAGTATTTGATTAAACAAAAATGGAAAATGTTACTAGGAGATATAGTTTACACCCAGCTGTTGAGTACGTTAGTATCAGAGAAATTTATGTAACTATATTTAAACAGAACTTCAGTTTAGGTTCTTTTCAGACCACAATTATATAACTTGTTCAAAATCCCACTAGTTTTTTCTTAACAGTCTTGGTAAGAGATGAAACTGATATACTTCAGAGGCCATTTCCCTAGGAGTACTGCTTTTAAAAATCATGCAAAACAAAAGCCAAATAGTGATGTTATATTTTAACCCAGGCTGCAGCTATTTGTGTTGATCTGAAAGCTTACAAGTAAATCCACTGTTAGGAATGAGCACTGTGCAAGCTATCAGCTAACAGCGTGAACCCTTCCATGGTTTCCTTTGGTCACGTGGCATCATTATGATTTCCTTCTCCTTGCGTAAGTGGGTAAAGGTCAAGAAATGCCTAGGCAAATACGAAGAGAAGTTATTTTGGCATAGAATCTCATTTTTTACTACCAGCTCCTAACGTTTTTCTCACAATATGCGTACCTATTAGCAGGAGATTGGATTTTTATTTATAGGTCCACATAAAGCTTCAAGGAAATAACCAGCATTAGTACCTCCTCACCTGAAAAAGGCTTAAGTAAACACTAATTAAAACATTTAGGATCTTAGTTGTATCAATACTTCTGTACCTGAAAGATCTTTTAAATGTAAAGGTTTTCTTCTTATTGTTTTATTTACCTAGAATTCTAAGAAACCGAGAAGTCATAGCTTTCCCTTAAATTATACATCATACATATATTGTAAGAATATAGAAAATTAAATAAATCAAATAATTAAATATTAAGTTAAATGCGTGACTACATATATTAAATTTGGAAATTCAAAGCATTAATAGAACAGAGAAACCAGCTAAAACAAATTGTAGCTTTTAAAATAAACAATAAAGCCTGTTATTTATTATCTAAAAGCCAGTAAATACATTTACTTCTTTGGTACGCATTAAAATAGTTGCATTTGCAGAGGATGTTTAGGGCAGTGAAACTATACTATATTATAATGATGCATACATATCATCATACATTTGTCAAAACCTATAGAATGTATAACACCAAGAGGGAACCCTAATGTAAACCATGAACTTTGGATGATAATGATGTTTCAGAGTAGGTTCATTGATTGTAACAAACGTGCCATTGTGATGCAGGATACTGATAGCCTGGGAGGCTGTTGAGGGCTTTGTCGGGGGAGAAAGGAAATCTCTATCTTCCTCTCAATTTTTCTGTTAACCTACAACCGCTCTAAAAAAAAAAAGTCTATTTTTAAAAACAATTTTTAAAAGTTGTATTTGTCTCAGATTCAAAATATTATCACACAGGTGATTTATCTTAAAAGTCCATGTGAGTATTGACCTATATGTCATTTTTTGCAAATCCAAAACAAAAATATTTCAAAATGTTCAGTGGCAGAGAGTACTGGTACCACAAAATCAGGGCAGTAGAAGCAAAGGGGATATAAGATGTGGACATTTTGTAGCTTGAGGAGATGGCACCTAGGGAAAAGAGAATTAAGTGTTTATTTGGGAAAATGTTAATGATATACATAGAACATAGGAGCTGGAATAAAGAAGGCATACTTAGGTTACAGCAAGGTATACTCCTGGCCTAAAATATCACCATCTTTCTCTGCATGCATGGGACAAAGTAAGAATGGGGGCAGAAAAAAGGGAAGACTGAGAACACAGAGCACTTAGTCTACTTATTAGCAAAAATAAAGTGAGATTTTCTAAAATCAGGTATGTCATCTGCCTCTCCAAAAAACTGTTCTTTTTGGCCACAGTTCTTATGGTCAATTAAGCTGAAATTATTTCCAAATACTGAGTTCTAATAAGTACTGGAAAGAAAACTGCAATAGAAAATATTTATTTGTTACACAGTATAATCAGGTATGGTTATGAAAAAAATGGGAAAATACTCAAACACTGTAAATTATAGAATAATCTAAATTTTAAAAACTAAAAATGAAGTGATTATCATAAAATACTGAATTTGCTATTTAAGCTCATTTAATTCTGTGAATTAGGATGGACCATATGGATGATATTCTTATTTTAACTCCAAATAAGACAAATAGTAAAATATTTGAGGGAAGAAAACAGCAAAGTATGTATATTCTGGGTTTCCAATTAAACTTCAACCTTCTGGTGTTTTCAATTATTCTTGCCAAAATGTAGTTTTCTATTTCTGAAGTTTTTTGGAGATAAGTAGCTTACAAAGTGATAATGTGATGTCTTATGGGTAAAAAAAATTATAACACAGGGCACAAACTTTCCCCAAATATAGAAAATAGTTGAAATGGTTCAATTCATTTTTACCTAGAGAAAATATATAGCAAGAGGTAAACAGTGGAGCCAAGACCTAATCAATAATGCCTAGCACTGAAATAATGGTAAAGTCTTCTAAATGTCAATAGTACTAACAGAGACTTGATATACCAGGTTTTGAATATCTAAGTAAAGCTTAAAATACAAAAGCAAAAACATAATATAGAAAGAACTATCTATGGTTGATATTCTCACAGACTTTATAATTTATTTAGTCATCCTAATAATACTTTGATTTTACTGTCTGTGTCTCTTGTTGCAGTTTTAAAACATTTCCTTTACTTTGGATATCTGATAAAATTCATTACATTTTCTTATCAAATTTTCTATCAGATACATTATATACCATAATTATAGCCCCCATAAATTGACAAATTTGTTGATTTGCCTCTTCTTATTGGTAGCAAATTGAAATCATAAGTCTTCTAAAAGAATGTCAAGTTCTTCACCAAATTAATGTGTGAAGTCTTCAAGATGGATTTAATTTGTGCCACCTGATAACAACCTTTTCTGGATTTATTACTGTCTCTTTCCACTGGTTCACTGCTTCAATGTTATTACTGTCTTCACTTATCCAGATCTGTAAAGGAAAGTATGTACAATCATTTAACTTGACACAACAATAATAACTACGTTCAGACAGTTAGTTACTCTTACTGATGGAAGACATTTGGAAGTTTGCTTTACATATTTTAAATTAAACATCTTTCTTTTTTCCAAAAGTCAGATTGATTTCTCTATTGACATTTAAATGCTAAAACATTTAACCTGTTTAGTCATTCTGAAGACAAGTTTATAAGGTTCAATTCAATTCAAAAATTCAAGATGAAATATTACAAAATCATTTCTCCTAGAACAGTTATTAGTATCCTTTCCTATTTAACAAATCTAGGAGCTCAACTTAAAACTGATCCCAACCACTCAAAAACATTTTTGTAAAGATAATTAAACTGAGGCTAATCATGATTCAAATTAGACTGGTAAGGAATGTGCATTTTAAATCATCTTTTATAAGAAATAAAGTGTAATCTTAATTAAAATCTAATAAATAGTCATTCTTGATCAATAGTAATTTCACAGTACCCATCACTTATGTAACTTAAATACTACATGTGAATGTATACATAGTATTATGTAAATTGTACAAAAGACATCACAATAATTATATTATTATGAAGACAAGGAATAAAAAAAACTTGGATTTTCACCTTACCTCTAGCACTAACAAATGCTTTTACCTTGAAGTTAACTTCTCTGAGATTCAGTTTCTAAGAGATTGGAGCAGGTCATTGGTTTAAACCTTTTTCCTTTTCTTTCTTGGTCTAAAGAACCTTCCTTTCAAATGAAATCTTACAAATAATCCCAGTATGTAAAACAGACATTAGAGTACTCTGGTTGATACAGGGGTGGAAGACCTTGAGTTCACCTTTGGCTACCCCATCATAGTTCCTCTTAAGCCGATACAAGATAAGCCACAGGGAGCAGATGACCAGCAAGAACCTTTCCAGAATTATTATTCTAACTAGAATCTTAACCAAGAGAATGGAATCACCACAAATGTTATCATGAAAATCATCTCAAGTAAATTTCCTATTCCATTCATACCGTTAAGTTGAGGCTTGATGATATATGAAAACTTTAACTGAATTGACTTCATAAAGGCTTAATGGCTTTCAAAAGTATGTTGGTTATATGAATTCTTGAATTCAAGCTCTTTTCCAAATAATAAATGATAAAACAATATTTTAATTAGTATTTTATGTAAAAATATATATTAAAAAGTAAATCAAGGAGCTGATATCAATCTTTGAAAATTCATATATAATTTGAGGATTTCATGTAGACTGTTAATAATATCTTGTCAAGTTGAAGCTTTTAAACCAATAATATAGATTTTGGAATTTAAATGTGGTTCAAACAATTGTAATTAAGGTAAAAGATAATGGACAGCTACCACTAGTCTATTCAGAGTAAGGAAAGGAAACAAGTTCCTAGAGGACTGGCAAGTTAGCAAGTGTTATGTTGTTTTATACAAATTGTACCAAGATTTTAAAATAATCCAGACAGTAGTATTAACTAAATAATATCACAACCACTGTTAAAATGGACATGTTCTAGGAATTCAAAACTAACTCAGGTAAGAGCATATAAAAAGTGCCCATGTTAAACATTAAATCAAAGATTAAACAGATAAAGTAAATTTGATACTCAAAGCCTTAAGAAATTGATTTAAATACTTAATGTTCCCTCCTTCCACTAGGAACAAGTCAGTAGTACTGAAAAATTGATAATTCTCATCGTTTTTGAAGTAAAAAAGCTCAGAAAAAAAAAATATTTAAAGATAAACCTGATTGCTCAGAAATTCCAACTATTTATATTAAAGTAAAAAGTCTGACAAGTTTTGATTTTTGTAGCAACATTGAATTTTGATTTATGATGCTAAAGAACTGTACTCTATTCAATTTTAACATTATCCTGTATTCCCTTTGTTAACTGACTGTTTAAATGCATAGAAAAACACAAGGAAGGATAAAAACTCCTACTAACCTGGCCCACAAAGTGTTTTCTTCTTACAGAGCTTCGACTGTAAAGCTTAATGAGAAAAACAATTTCTTTTTCACTCTGTATAAGTGGAAAAATCATAGTCTCTCCCCACTTGACTCTTCCATTAGAGGCCTTCAGTAAGCGTGTCTTTTTCTTATAAATCAACTCTCCCGAGCTAAACATTCCCACCTTCACAAAAAAACCTAAAAAATTAGAAATATTGGTTTATAAAATATTATTCAAAATACCATACAAAGATGTGTATATACACATCCAAGTTGGAATTTATATATGTAACATTTATTGTAAAAAATATAGATAAGTCACTTTTAAATGTTTGATGAGCTACGACCATAACAGAAAACAGCTCTAGTCAACTTTATAACTTTGGCCATACTTTACTACTGTAACTTTAAATGAACTTAATCTTTCTGTGGCTGAATGCCATTAAAGACTGGAAATGGAGGCATAAACAACAATCACAGTAAAAGAGTGCACACTGAAAAGGATCACACAAAAGAGAGGTGCCAATTTTTTGGACAGCTGGAGGTATTTATTTCACAATTATATAGGTAAAATATAAAAGACTCCAGGAGTTAAGTATATGGCCACTAGATAAAATCTGTACTTTAAATAAATTTGAGATGTATAGAGCTTCCAGTAATGGCAGAATAGCCTGTATAAACTAACCTTCCCATAAACAACTATTATAAACTTTGGAAAAAAATTTTAAAACACTAAAAGCAGAAAGAAACTGGAGGGAAGTCAACTGGTAAAAGATGGGAACTTCACTGGGTAAAATTCAGGTTGATATAGCTTTTCACCTAAGCATACTCCCCTATCTGACTGACACACAGTGCCTACAGCTCAAGCAGAAAGTACAGTCTGACTAATTGGAGGTGACAGAGCTGGGCTGCCAGGGAAGCAAGAAAGTGAGAACTCCCAGAAAGGTGGGAGCCACAAAGTGAGGGCTGAGATCCGACCATCAGATTGATAGAATGAAGAGTTGTGGTCATCCTGATGAGCTGTTTTAAGGGAAGCCTGTCATAAACAGCATCTGTTGTCCTTGTTTCCTAGAATTAATTATATATAGTCCTGATGATTTATTCCAAGTTAGGTTTTATTTGCTTATTTTTATTTTAGGATTTTCCATCTATCTACATAGGTGACATTAGTCTATAATTACTTTTTGTGTGTGCTATCCATTCTGTTTTAGTATCAAGAATATGCTGACCTCACAAAATTACTTTTTCCATCTTCTTTTCATGCTTTGGAACAGCTTATATACAACAGAAATTACATGTTCCTTGAAAATTTGGTAGAATCTCCCAGTACAATTACCTTGGCCTAGTGCTTTTATTAGAGGCAGTTCTTTAACTACCTTTTCATGCTTATTCTTTTATTCAGATTTTCTTCCTCTTCTTAAGATTCTACTTTCAACCGCTGAATTTCTCAGAAAGTCATTTATTTTACATAGATACCCAAATAAATTGGTATAGCTATATATGGTATTGCTTTATACACGATAGAATCTCTTCTGAATTTGAAATTATATCCTCTTCATTGCTCAGAATATCATTCATGTTTTCTCTGTTTTTCACTTGATCTCACCTTCTATAGATGTGTCTATTTCAACGATTCTTTCAAAGAAACAGCTTTTAGTTTTATTGATTATGCCTTTTGTGGTTGTCTCCATATCTGTCACCTTCAACTTTAGCTTTAATACCTTATTCTAATTTCTTTGGGCTTGTTGTTTTTCTAGCTTCTTGAATTGAATGCTCAGTTTCATTTATTTTTAGTCTTTCTAGTTACGGTGAACATGCATTGCTTTTGCCTGCCCCCAGACAGAGCTGCCTTCTTTTAGCAGGGAAAAGGGGCACTTCTGCCCACTCAAATCTCTGGGACTAGACAACTAAAGTATCACAACCCCTGGGTGTACACAAAACGCAGGGAGAGAAAAGTGTTTCTAGGTTTGTTTTTGATATATATATTTTTTACAATTAAGTTTCCAGTTAGCAGGGCATTCCACAAAGGGCACAGACGTAGAGAGAGGATAAATCATTTCAGGTGGTAAAATATAACTGAAAATCCTCTAGACATTCAACCTGTATGAACTGATGAGCTAAATAAAAAACAGCATCAAAGGCAGAGAGATCATAACTGGATAACACTCAAGAGACCACTGTATTAAGGTAGACACAATGTCTAAAATTTAAAATCTTATAATTTTAAATTTAAAGTAAATAAGTTAAATAATAAAAGTTACTAAGATTTTAATCTCCATTGTAAGAAACGTAGAAAAAATACTTTCTATTACTAATACTTTCTGAAGATTCTACTTTGAATCACTGATATACTTACTCAAAGTCAGAGGTGTTGATGAGCTTGGAAGGTACTGTGCCTCAAGAATTTGTAACTGAATTCTGCTATTTACTGCTTGAAAACAAGTCCCCAATTCAAGTTCTGCATGGCAAACCTGCATATCAAAAAAGTGTCATTTGGTAGTTAAGAATAAAGTTTTTGGGATAATTCAAAAATTAAAAGATAAAAAGCTAAGGTTAGAAATTTTGAAAGTATTCCTTTCTAATGATATTCAAAACTATAAGTTACAAGAGAAAGTTATGAAGATAAATATCATGAATTCTTTAAAGTACTCATTTGCATGGATTCTGAAAATACAGGTTATATCTACGTACTGAAACTTCAAAATCTGTGACACCTAGAGCCAATTCAAATTAAAAGCAAATTAAATTAATAAGCAGTATCACTGGAGAAAATGCCAGTGAAATTAACACAAAGGGAATATACTTTCAAAAGAACTAAATGTAGTCAAATTATTTTTAGAGAACACATGAAATATGATTAAAAAGTTACATATGAAAATCATCATTTTTTTTCTAATTATGGAGATCAGAGTAGGTGCTACCACAACCAGAAGACAGCAATAAACAGATCTGTGGATTAAGAGTTGAATTACTATGCTGAATGGAAGCAAGCTAAAGAAAGCTGGCAAGAAGGAAGCTAGTCAAAGTGATGAGGCAGTAAATAATAAGGAAAAGGTCAAAGAAAACCTGAGGCAAACAGCAAAATGAAGGAGACTTAGAGAAGAGGAAAAATTAAAATGTGTTCTTCAGTACTGCTGACCAACAGCAGAAGAAAGTTGGTAATTTGCCTGTGAAATACAACACAAGCCAGACTACTTAGGTGGATTCCAAGGTCCTTGGACTGAAAAATAAAAGGGAGAATGGTTGTCCAAACACAAAAACACTATTGTTTACATGTTGAAAAGAGTAAGAATAGGAATAAAGTAGGAACATAATGTTCACAGATCATACTAGGGTTCAGCATAGACAGACACAAAAGCCTTTGTTAGTACTGATTCCAATAAAGTTACAGAACAACTAAATGACACTTGAAGACATCTATATTTGATATTGCTCAGTATTCCCCCAATAACTGGCTCATAGCTCATTGGGAAAACAACAACAACAACAAAAAAACAACCAAAAAAACCCCAACCTCTCCATATACATAACATTGACAGAAGCTTGGTGTTTTCTTAAAATATGATTCTGTATTTCAAACCAGTCATGCCATAAGAAATGAAGAGATAGAAAAGGAAAAGTGCATTGCTTAACAAGTACAAACTCAACTGTTGGAATTTAATTTCCCCTTGAAAAGGTCTAAATTGATGATAAAACTTGTTATTTGGCAACAAATGCTGACTTCTAATAAATAAGTTAATTTATTGCTTTTGACTGTAATCAGAATGAGAATGAACTAACAACTTTTCACATGAACTAATTTGGTAGCCATAAAAAAAACAACCTTTGCTGATTGAAAAAAAATTGCTGTCCTTGGCATTTAAAAAATATATTTTAAAAGATAGAGTCACACTGTTTATAAAACACAAGGGAAATCATGGTTAGATTTTTTTATTATTTTTTATTACGGTTTTGTACCCACAATGTAATAACACTTACAAAAACACGTAAAGGTGGCAAAACTTCTCGTATTGTTACACAATTGTAGAGTTCACTCTCATAAAATAGAGCAGCACTTGGCAATAGGCTTACCATTTCCCACTTGCCAAGGTTATTTCACAAATTCAATTCATATTCCAGGACACTAATTCAGATCATGAAAAACTATTCAAAGATTTAAACTACTGGCCAGGAGCGGTGGCTCACGCATGTAATTCCAGCACTTTGGGAGGCCGAGGCGGGCGGATCACGAGGTCAGGGGATCGAGACCACCCTGGCTAACACGGTGAAACCCCGTCTCTACTAAAAAAAAAAAAAAAAAAAAAAAAGCAGAAAAAATTAGCCAGGCATGGTGGCGAGTACCTGTAGTCCCAGCTACTTAGGAGGCTGAGGCAGGAGAATGGAGTGAACCCAGGAGGCAGAGCTTGCAGTGAGCCAAGATTGCACCACTGCACTCCAGCCTGGGCGACAGAGAGAGACTCCATCTCAAAAAAACAAAAAACAAAAAACAAAAAACCAAAAAAAAACAGAGCAGCATTTGGCAATAGGCTTACCATTTCCTACTTGCCAAGGTTATTTCACAAATTCAACTCATGTTCCAGGACATTAATTCAGATCATGAAAAACTATTCAAAGATTTAAACTATTTAAATCTTATAGTAACCAAAAAATTAAAATTCCAATTAGCAGTTATGTATTGACTGCATTTAATAAGCACAAAACTGCTCCTGAATAATGTATCCTTTTATTCAGAAAAGAAAACATTGTTAGGCTTCCTGGAAGGGTTGAAATGAAATGCTGAGCATCATTAGAGAACATCACGATCTGGTGATGCTCGAGAATATCTTCTTAGGGGGGCAAAACATGGTAGAGTTAAAAGAGCTGGCTTTGGAATCAGACTGCCTCCATTCAAATCCTGACTCCCCAACTACTGGCTGTATGACCTCAGGCAAGTGTTCCCCTGATCTCCACAAAAGGGATAAAGAACACCACGGTGATAATTTTGGTGTGATCATTAGATCACGTAGCATTGAGGCAGCCGTAAGATAAATCTCTGTAAATGCCAGCTATTTCTTCAGGAAAACGTATTTCTTCTACATTATTCAATACCGAAATTTGAGATCTGAAGTAATTATTTACATTACTATTTGTCAAGGTCAAGAACTCTTTATTGAGTAAAAACCCGAAAGTTGTGCTGTTCATGGTGAAACAGTTGTCAGTGAGGATGGGAAAGTACGGCTCTTTAAACGTCACAATTAGAATATTTATTTTCCTCTTCAACACATTAAAACAAAGCATACTATTATTGCTTTAGCCAATAATATGAAACATTCACACTTATTAACATAAACTCACTGGTCCAGCATAGCCCAAACACTCTTCTTTCAGGGTATCAATCTATAACCCTAGCACCTGGCATTCAGAAAATACGCAAATATTTATAAAATCTCTGATACATGAAATATGATTTAGTAGAAATTTAGCCATAATTATTCATTCATATTTTCCAACGCAGATAATAATGTCACAATTCCCCAGAAAACCCCTGAGTTCTCTTCTTATATACTCTGTTTTTAAAGTTTTAATATATGAATTATCTGTTTGAATAGTGTATTTGTGCCTTCTGTTAACTATGGCTGCAGATTACTACCTACTAAGCTAGTGTCAAAAATGCCAGTGACAAACTCCTGTCATAGTTACAGAACAGCACACTGGGGTTTGAGGTAAAGAATAATAGGCAAGGCTGGGCGCAGTGGCTCCTGCCTGCAATCCCAGCAAATTTGGGAGGCCGAGGCAGGAGGATTGTTTGAACTCAGGAGTTTGATACCAGAAAGGGCAATATAGCAAGACCCCTCATCTCTACTAAAAATTTAAAAAATTAGCTGGGCATGGTGGTGTGCCTGTAGTCCTAGCTACTCAGGAGGCTGAGGTGGGAGGATTGCTTGGGCTGGGAGATGGAGGAGGCAGTGAGCTGTGATTGCGTACCACACCCCATGCTGGGCTACAGAGCTTTCTTAGGGAAGGGAAGGGAAGGGAGGGGAGGGGAGGGGAAGGGAGGGACATGTTTCTGCCCCATATCCCCCAAAATTCTAATTTTTTTTTAGTGTATGTATGGGCATTTTTTTAAAGCTCCCAGATGATTCTAATGTATACCCAGAGTTAAGAAGCACTTCCAGTCACCTTAAATATTTTTGGAAACAGGTAAAATATAAATCCCATACAAATTTAAAACCGCATATAGGTTTGACCTTACAAAAGCTTAAGACTGATTTTTATAAATATTATCCTAACATTCAATCTATACAATTTAATTAGAAATTCCTAAACAATTTAAAAACAGTGTTCAGTTGGCTGAGAGAAGCAAATAGCAGGTCCCAATCAGCACCATTAGGTAATAAAGCTTTTTACAGAAAAAAAAAATCAGCTGTAAAAACTTCTAATCAATTTATGAGCTGCTGTATAGCTCACTCATGGTTAAAACAACTTTCCTAATCTATTTCAGGGCAATCTCTGATTGAGTGTGGAATTTATGATTCTTTCTTGTTTTTCCTAAGTTATCAGCTACCTAAAAAAACTTAAAAAAAAAAAGGTTATTCATACTTCAGAGTTATTTCCCCTGAAGTATAAAACATTAGTAAGAAATGCGCTAGGAGAGGCCAGGCACGGTGGCTCACGCCTGTAATCCCACCACTTTGGGAGGCCGAGGCAGGCAGATCACGAGGTCAGGAGATCGAGACCATCCTGGCTAACACAGTGAAACCCTATCTCTACTAAAAATACAAAAAAAATTAGTCAGGCATGGTGGTGGGCGCCTGTAGTCCCAGCTACTCGGGAGGCTGAAGCGGGAGAATGGTGTGAACCCAGGAGGCGGAACTTGCAGTGAGCCGAGATCGCACCAGTGCACTCCAGCCTGGGCGACAGAGCGAGACTTGGTCTCAAAAAAAAAAAAAAAAAAAAAGAAATGTGCTAGGAGAAGGTAACCCTGAGGTTATTTTCCAATGGAGAAAGCAAACAGTTCTGTTAACATTTTATCAATAATTTCTAAAATATTCGAAAATAATATTATTGCTACTCGAGAGCCTTCCAGATCCTCTAATATTCTATTCAGGTTATCCTCTAACAAACAAAAACCCATCCACCAAATAATTCTAAAAGTATGAAATACTCTTAACATACTATTATCGCTTACAGAAATTTTTGAAGGTGGTGTTATATCCAAAGAGTAATCCATTTCCTGTGTGCTAAGGGTTCTGAGTGACAGTGAGCATTCTCCAATGGTTTTCTTCCTGGGAGTCTGGGTTTGAATCTTAAATACAAGCCTTACAGTTTGTAGACTTTGAAGTTTAATAGCAAATACAAACGTTTCCATAAATTCTATAGCCTTAAAAAAAAAAAAACAAGAAAACAAAATATATAAATAAAAGGCTTATATGCCAATACAAAATAATATTTTATTTTATATTTAGGAAAGCTATATTTAATTCTTTTTACAACAAAACATCTTTTTAATGTGAATGAAAATAAGAATGGCAATGACTTGTTTTTCTAGAGTTTATCCTGGAGTCTACCTTTCTTAATTTCACAAATCATCCTTTAAATTATTTAGGAATTCAGGTCATATCAACACCATGCTAACCACAATACAGCTTTTTCCCTTTTTCAAACTTAATTGTTTTTCCATCTTTGGTTCTGGCATCTTTCCTGTCATCAATACCATCCTTCAACAGTTTAGGAGAGTGGTGCAAGAATCTCATATGCAAGCACTCTCTTGTTCACAGTATCTAACTTGTTCACATAAAGAGACTTGAATTGTTTCTTTAAAGGAGTTATTTTTTGTCTAAAGAATCTTCCCATCTATCTCAGGCTTCAATTTCTCTTTTGGTGACATTTATTCCACCCTTTCCGATCTGAAAATCTAACTCCTTGATAGAGAAGAAAAAGGAAAATATGAGTTTAAAATTATACCTTCTCTCCTAAGCACCCATCTCAGTCAGCAAGTCAGTGTTTTCTAGCGTCAGAACATTTTTAAATGCTCGTACTTTCAATATTTTTAAATCCTTGGCTTACTATGGGCTAACATGTTCTTGACACTAGACTGTTCTTTGCTATATGCTTCCTTCTTTCCATCTTTAATGCATCCATTTAGAAAGGAGCTTTTATTCCTTTTGAAAAGGCAAGATATCTGGGCAACTAGCATAAATATTTTGAATACAGGCATACCTTATTTTACTGTACTTTGCTTTAATGTGCTTCATAGACATTACATTTTTTACAAATTGAAGGTTCGTGGCAACACTGTGTTGAGTAAGTCTATCGGTGTCGTTTTTCCAACAGCATGTGCTCACTTCATGTCTCTGTCACATTTTGGTAATTCTCATAATAGTTCAAACTTTTTCATTATTATTATATCTGTTATGGTGACCTGTGATCAGTAATCTTTGATATTACTATTGTAATTGTTTTGGAGTGCCACGAACCACACCTATATAAGATGGGCAACTTAATTGATAAATGTGTGTGTTCTGATGGCTCCTGCAACCAGCTGTTCCATCTCTCCCCCTCTCCTCAGGCCTCCCTGTTTCCTAAGACACAACAATATTGAAATTAGGCCAATTAATAACCCTAAAATGCCCTCTAAGTGTTCAAGGGAAAGGAACAAACGTGTATCTCTGACTTTAAATCAAAAGCTAGAAATGACTAAGCTTAGTGAGGAAGCTATGTTGGAAGCCGAGATAGACCAAAAGCTAGGCCTTTTACACCACTTAGTCAAGTTGTGAATGCAAAGGAAAAATTATTGAAGAAAATTAAACATGCTACTCCAGTGAACATACAAATAAGAAAGTGAAACAGCCTTATTGCTGATGTGGAGAGAGTTTTATTTGTCTGGAGAGAAAATCAAATCAGCCACAACATTCCCTTAAGCCAAAACCTAATCCAGAGCAAGGTCCTAAACTCTCTTCAATTCTATGAAGCCTGAGAGAGGTGAAGAAGCTGAAGAAGAAAAACTAAAAGCTAGTAGAGGTTGGTTCATGAGGTTTAAGGAAAGAAACAGTCTCCAAAACATAAAAGTGCAAGGTGAAGCAGCAAGTGCTAATGTAGAAGTTGCAGCAAGTTATCCAGAAGATCTAGCTAAGAATGTGGCTACATTCAACAACAGATTTTCAATGTAGACAAAAGAGCCTTCTGTTGGAAGAAGATGCCATCTAGGACTTTCACAGTTACAGAGGAGAAGTCAATGCCTGACTTCAAGGCTTCAAAGAACTAGGCTGACTCTCTTGTTAGGGGCTAATGCAATCAGTCACTTTGAGTTGAAGCCAACACTCACTTACCGTTTTGAAAATCCTAGGGCCCTTAAGTATTATACTAAATTAACTATGCCTGTGCTCTATAAATGGAACAACAAAGCCTGGATAACAGCATATCTGTTTACAGCATGGTTTATTAAATATTTTAAGTCTACTATTGAGATCTACTGCTCAAAAAACAGATTCCTTTCAAAACATTATTTCTCATTGACAATGCACTTCATCACCCAAGAGCCCTGACAGAGATGTATACAGAGATGAATGTTATTTTCATGTCTGCAAACACATCCATTCTGTATCCCATGGATCAGGGAGTAATTTCAACTTTCAAGTGTTATTACTTAAAAAATAAATTTTGTAAGGCTATCGCTGCCATAGACAGTGATTCCTCTGATGGACCTGGGCAAAAGCAATTGAAAACTTTTTAGAAAGGATTCAGGATTTTAGATGCCATTAAGAAAATTCATGACGCATGAAAAGAGGTCAAAAAAAGGACATTAGCAGGAATCTGGAAGAAGTTTATTCTAATCCTCATGGCTGACATTGAGGGATTCAAGATTTCAGCAGAGGAAGTAATTGCAGATGTGGTGGAAACAGCAAGAGAACTAGAATTAGAAGTGGATCCTGAAGATGCAATTGAATGGCTGCCATCTCATGATACAATATGAACAGATAAGGAGTTGCTTCTCACACATGAGCAAAGAAAGTAGTTTCTGGAGATGGAATCTACTCCTGGTGAAGATGCCGTGAATGTTGTTGAAATGAATTCAGAGGATTCAGAATATTACATAAACTTAGCTGAAAAGCAATAGCAGGGTTTGAGAGAATGGAATCCAATTTTGAAAGAAGTTCTACTGTGGATAAAATGCTATCAAACAGCATCACATACTACAGGGAACTTTTTTTGTGAAAGGAAGAGTCAATAGATGTGGCCAACTTCACTGTTGTCTTATTTTAAGAAACTGCCACAGCCACTTCAACCTTCACTAACCACCACCCTGATCATTCAGCAACCATCAACATCAAGGCAAAACCTTCCACCAGCAAAAAAATTACAACTTGCTGAAGACTCAGATGATCACTAACATTTTTTAGAAATAAAGTATTTTAAATTAAAGTATGTAAATTACTTTTTTTAGACATAATGCTATTGCACACTTAATGGACTACAGTATAAAGATAACTTTTGTATGCACTGGGAAACCAAAAAACTCATGTGACCTGCTTTATTGCAATGTTCATTTTAGTGTGGCGGTCTGGAACTGAACCTACAGTATCTCCGAAGTATGCCTATACTGTGCCCAAATTGTTACTCTTGTTGTAATAGCTTATGTCTGTCTGTACAGCCAGAATTGTCTTTCTGAGGGTCTCACAACTACTGAGCTATCTTTTTCTTTTAGAGTCTTAAGTCACAGAATCACACCAATTATATATTACACACAAAATGTTTAATGAGCTTACAAATTAAGCAAGTGTGATGCTTCACTTCACACTTTCCATATTTTGCCAAATAGGAATCTCCCAAACAACTTTATATATAATAATAAAATTGTAAAATGAAAGATTCCATACAAGTTTTAATATGGGAACATTTTTCCTAACTTTTCCTAAGTTAAATTAGCTTTATTTGAAAATCAAAAAGTAAAATTGTTTAATTCAGAAAGTATTCATCTATGACTGTCAAGGTTATAATGAGTTAAGGTTTATTTCCAGCTAGACTTTCAATGATACATATTTTCATAAAGTGAGATCCTAATATATATATACATATATACATATACACATACATACATATATATACATTCATACATATATACACATACACACACACCCCAATTTTGATCATTGCCTTTTTCATTTATTAAAAATGTTTTTCCAGCTCCATAAAAACTCTTCCTAAACATTAGTTTTCATAGTTACCTAGTTTACCTAGTTTTCTATCACATGGTGTTATGGGATGAATTACACCCCCCTAAAAAAGATATGTTGAAGTCCTGAGCCCCAGCATCTCAGAATGTGAACTCATTTGGAAACAGGGTCACTGTAGATGTGATCAGTGAAGTTAAGAAGAGGTAATACTGAGGTAGGGTGGACCCCTAATGACTGGTATCCTTTTAAGAAGATGGCCATGTGAATACACAGAACACAGGTATAATGCCAGGTGAAGACAGAAGCAGAGACGGGAGTGATCTACAAGCCAGGGAATGTCAAGGATTGCTGGCCATCACAGTAGCTGGAAGAGAGGCATGGAACAGATTCTCCCTCAGAGAAGGAATCAACACTGCTGACATTTTAATTTTGGACTTTCTCCGAAGCTGCAAGAGAGAAAATTCTGTTGCTGTAAGTCACCCAGTTTGTGGTACAGTACTGTGTTATGGTAGCCCTAGGAAACTAATACACATAGGTACACCATTAGGTTTTTCAACCATTCCTCTGTATGACACATTTGAAGTTTTTTCAATTTTTCTTCAAACAAAACTTCCAAGAATATTTTATATATTTTTGTTTGTATTTTAGATTCTTTCCACAGAAATAATTTCCAGTTTCAAAGTAGAATTACTGTTTAAAAGTATAAGTATTTTAAGGTTTTGACATGTAGTGTCAAGATAATTTCTAAGAAGTTGTATGTTCTAGAATACCTGTAAAATTTTTCCTAATTCTAAGAAGAAAGGAAAGAAAGAAAGAAGAAGAAAGAAACAGAAAGCAATACATGCAATTTAAATTTGTATTTCTATGATTAATAGTGAGAAGAAACTTTTTATATGTTTATTAGTCATTTGAATATTTTTTAAAATGATGTCTTTTAGAAGGTATCTTTTCATTTGCATAGAAAAACAATAATCTTTTAACCTATAACGAATGACAGAAATGAACATGTATTTAAATTAATGTGAAATCTAGGATCTATAAAACCAAACTCAGGATCATAAGTCCTTCTGTTATACTAATTGGAAATATTTAAAAGAAATTCATTGCAATCATGAATTTATTTTTCAAAGCCAAAGTGGGTTGGGGGAAAGAGAAGCCAAGATTTATTTCCTTTCACACAAGAAAAGTAAACACGTTTCTTAGATATTGTTCATCTTCTATATATTCTAGTGAATAAGATATTCTTTTTAAATGCATCTTAATACTAGACAATGAAATATCAAATATTTTTCAGACTCAAAGTTGCCTTGAAAAAGCAACAATACATAGTTGTAGTTTCCCTAAGATAAAAGACTTTCTTATTCTGATTTGTTTACATGGGTAAAAGTGACAAATAAAAAAAAAAAAAAACAGAAAAGAAATTCAAACACAAACAGCCACTTACGTTGGAACCTTCCTTGGATGAAGATTTGAAATGCACTGGTTTGGGCAATGTAAGTATTCCTTTTACAGAAACAGTAGGAGTGTCTCCATAACTAGAGGGCCAACTTAAATCTCTGCACTAAAAAAATTAAAAATACAGTTTGAATTTTACAAAGGATCCAACAATATAAACATTTGATGTATTTCTTGAGGTACTGGCTTTAGATAAAAACTATAAAAATAAACTTGTCTACTGAGACCTCATGTTGCATCCACATTAAGCAAATTTTGACATATAATATTCTAGATGTTATGTCAATTTCCCTCTTGAGCTTAAAAACACACATACTTCCATCATACTACAGATTTTTTTCTTAGATGCTTTACTGAATACTATTTTCTGTAAAAATACTAAAGAATTCCAAATGTCAAAGGTGGCATTGGCCCATTCCCCAGAAAAGGGCAACAGTCAATGTTTACAACATCTAAATATTCAATTTTGTAATAAAAGCTGGTATTAACTATACTAATTTACCTGTAAAACTGTGATCCAGATCTGTTCTACTGAAGAATTATAAAACAATTTCACATTCAGTCTCCCAAAGTCCCTTTCATCTCCTGATAGAGTAATTGTATCTGAATTATAAAAGGACAAAGATGTTTCAAATGCCATGCAATCCTTCTAACCCAATTAAGCTTTGATACAATCCAGTTTTAAGAGCACAATTTTAAAATGCTACAATTATTTTTTAAAGTTCACAATCTAAGAAGACAAAAATCACACTTTAATGTATTTATTGAAGCACTAGAGGGAAGATATATACTATAAAAAGGTCTCATGGTTTTAAAAACTTAACCCAATTGCAGTGAGGGATTTAAACAAATAACATTTATATGGCCTTAATACTGTATTCTTCTGGAGGCTCCTTCACTAGTACACTTTAATACAAACAAAAGATATTCAACTGCTTCACTTTTTAAAAAGCCACACTTGTACCTGAACACTGAGAAATGGACCATGTGATCTGAGTATCCATATGCTGATAACACTACCAACATAGTTTTATTTAGACTTAATTTATTATATCAACATAGTAGATATAATCATCTAGAGTTTTTCACCTTATATACACTTTCAAGTTACTATTGAGTAGAAATAATTATCTTAAGAGTATAAAAGTAGGATACTTTATTCCTTACCCAGGCTTCTGTTACTCCCGTGAGAATTTTTCCTTGAAGAAGAACTACTGGGTACACTGGACAATGAATCATGTCTCTATAAATAAAATTGTTCTTTAGTCAGAAATTGCATATGAAACCTTAAGGATTCTGATACATATGCCTCAATATCCATCCTAGTAACAAACTGCATGCTATTTTGACAGTGTTACAGGTCAGAATTTCCCACTTACAGGTAGTTAAAAAAAAAAAAAAAAAAAAAGCTTTTGGCATTTGTTAGGAATATCTTAAATATCTTACAAGATGAAATACTGGAAAGCCTTTGCTGTTTTTGGTTTGGTTTCGTAATAAGGAGAAAGATATTACTGCTTAAGTTTCATACCTGAGAGTATTAATGAAAATGAGAATTTATTTAGAAATAGCCTGCTAATGGAAAAACTTGTAAAGCAGCAATTATCAAAGCATAGTCAATCTGGACCTGCAGCAACAGTATCATTTGGAACTTGGTAGGAATACAAACTCAGGCCCTACTGCAGAGCTACTGAATTAAGAACTCTGAGGATGAAGCCTGTCATCCTGTGTTTTAACAAACTCTCCAAACAATTCTGATGCATGTTAAACAACTGCTACTATAAAAAATCAAATCTATAAAAAGTTAACTCGGTTGAGGATTAAGGATTATCTAGAATATATTTCCATTTTATAAAATATATGTACATATATTTACATGGAAACAAGACCATGAGTACATATAACAATATTTTCACATTGCACTTACTCTGAGTTATAGGAAATGCAGGAATTTGTCTTTCTACTTTGCTTACCTCTATTTCCTAATTTTAAATAATTACAGTTTACTTGTAATAAAAAAGAAACATTTTTTAAAACATCAAAATAATTCTCAATTCCTTTTCAAAACCAGGAGGATGCAGTGTTAATATTAGTGAATAAAGTCCTACATCTCAAAAGAAATATAATTTTTAAAACTAGCTGGCTATATTCAGTAAGAAAAGCTAAATTAATGAGCACTTTTAATTACACCATTTTAAATACCAAGTGTTTCAAGGTTCCCTGAGAGCATACCAACTGAGATACAAAACTTATTGAAAAAAGAAAAACTACTGCCTTTTAGCAATCAAATAACAGCTTTCTAAAATAATATACATGGGAAATATCAATTATTTATTCTCAGATATCAGAACAGATACATCTACAAAAAATATACAACATATTCCTAATGTAATTCATACATTTCTGAATTTTTCATTTGAAAGGAAATTATCACATATAATTAAATTTATGTAGATAATTCACCTGGATGAATCGCTGAGATGAGTTTGTAAGATCAAACATAGATTTGCTTAGCCCAGGGGAACCCGGAAGTTTGTTGGTCCTTAAATCACAAACTACAAAGGGATATGAGAAAAGTATATATTTTTAAGAAACACTGGAATTCTACTTAACTACCATGAACTAAATCTCTGTAGCAATACATCATGAATATTTTGTGCAAATCTACAGAAGAGATAAAGCCTTCTAATAAAAATTTTTTAAACTTAAAAAAATTTTTTTCATTTTATTTTTGTTTGAAACAGAAATCAACATAAATCAAACAACACATTTTCGCATCCACATCAATTATCAAACAGGGAAAATTACTTTTTTCTTTACATTCCCCATTCTTGATCCAATAAATATAATCTAAGAGTAAATACTCTGTATTAAGTGTAATGCAACTATTTATTATTAATAAGCATGTATTACTTTTAAAAATCAATACTCAATCCCATGTGCTCCTATATTTCTAGTCTATATTTTTAGTTTCCCTCCTACACTGTAAGATCTGTGAAGAAAGGAACTTTGTATGCCAATTGTATATTCTAGCACAGTAGTGAACGCAAGGCAGGCCCTTAAATAAGTATTTCTTCTTTATTTTCAGTACCTCACCCTAAATTCACTGGTTGAGAGAGATTATATATATACACACACACATATGTATACATATGTACACATGCATACATATATACACATATATGTATACACATATACACATGCATACATATACACATATATGTATACACATATACACATGCATACATATATACACATATACACATGCATACATATATACACATATGTATACACATATGTATACACATACACATATGTATACACATACACTTATGTATACACATGTGTATACACATACACATATGTATACACATATACACATACACATATATATACACATACATATATATGTGTATATATATATATCCTGAAAAACAGAATTTTGTGAATCACAGACGAACATGGTAGACTATAATTCACAGTCTCAAATATGAAACTACAAAAGCTCTATAATCACTTAAGCAGTTTCTTTGTTTATACTTCCCATCACACCATGAGTTTCTAAATTCATCATTTTCACTGAATACAGAAAAAAATGAAAAAATATTACTGTATTTAGTACAACATATCTATGTACAAATAGCTGTTGGAGAGTTTATGAATATACAAGTGACAAGTGAAATGCATACAAAATAATCTGGGCTGGTGTAGTGGCTCATGCCTGTAATCCCAGCAATTTGGGAGGCCAAGGCAGGAGGATTGCTTCAGCCCAGGAGTTCGAGCCCAACCTGGGCAACATGGCAAAACCCCATCTCTACAAAAAATACAAAAAAATTAGTCAGGTGTGGTGGCACGCGTCTGTAGCCCCAGCTTCTGCGGTGGGGCAGGGGTGATGGGGAGCTGAGGTGTGAGAATCACTTGAGCCTGGGAGGTTGATGCTGCAGTGAGCTGAGATTGCACCACTGCACTCCAGCCTGGGCAACAAAGTAAGACTCTGTCTCAAAACAACAACAAAAAGACAAAATAATCTGAAAACAAAACTTCTTTCTTCTTTATGTTTTTTCCCTTGTACCTGGTATGCAGCTAACTTCTTTCTCTTCTTTTGTATGTATTTATCATGAACAACATAATGTTTTAAAGTATATATACATTGCAGAATGATTAAATCTAGCTAATTTACAAATGTATTACCTCACAGTTATCACTTTTGAATGATAACAAAAAGTGTTTTGACAACACCTAATATCCACTCTCTTAGCACTTTTCAAGAATATATCATAATTAACTATAGTCTCCATGTTGTATAAAAGATCTCTTGAACCAAAGCTTCTTCCAAAAAAGGGAAATAAAATGGAATTTAGAACTACCAACAGATATAACTCATTAATCTTTCAATTTTTATATTAGATATAATACTACAGAGATGTCATAATGTTTATCACATTTATGAAGCTTGTTTTCTTATTTTTAAATTGCTTTTAATAGTAAGGATCATTTATTCCCATATATTAGATTTGATTTCTAAATTTCTTAAAGAGAAACACAAAGAGGAAAAGCACAAAAAATTTTCATACCCGATCCATACAGTCTCGTCACTTCTGAACAGGGAGGAAAGCGTCGACTCAAATCAGGTGAAACGTGCTGATACATATAGAATGGGTTATACACATCATAGCTAGGTCCGTGCTGGGATGAACTGGAAAGTTCTACCTTTCGATCTCCAAAAGATGCTCTGGCAGATCCTGAAAGCAAATGTTTCTAAAAGTTTATAACATCCTTTTCTTGGAGTTATTAGCCAACAGCTGGTACACCCAGGATAAAAGAAAAAATATTTTGTCTCAAGTAATACTAAATCACATGTCTTTGATAGCTGAAAATATCAGCACATATTTAGGGAGTTCTGTGTGAAGTATTATGCCAAGGATCAGCCATTAAGCCTGCACTTAAGACAGTCTGGTATATTTCTGGCATTTTTCTTTGTCCCACAGACAATTCTGTATTGTGTGATCTGAGTTTCCTCTTATTTTTCTACTTATATATAGAACATCTTTTAAATTACAAGATTTGGTGGGGAGATATATCCTTTTCAAGAAGACGTAGAACATTTATTAAAATTGACCACATGCTGAGATACACCAAGAAACTCTCATATTTGGAAGGATTGAAATCATACAAAGTACGTTTTCTTACTACAATGCAATTAAGTTTGAAATCAAATAGCAAAAATAAAAATAAAAAATATTTATATGGAAACACTAAAGACCAAGAATAACCAAAAACTTAATCTTTAAGAAGAAAAACAAGACTGAAAGATTCGCTCTATTGGGAATTAGGAATATAATATTGGTTAAGTGATAGAAAAAGAGATCAATAGCAAAGAAAAGAAGGCCTAGAAATAGTACCCATTTCATGAACACTTACTTTATAATTAAGGTGGCACTGCACAAGAAAGAATGATCTTTTCACTAAAAGGTGATAAGACAACTGGATATCAACAGGGAAAAAATAAGCCTGCATTCAACTAAACATATTCACAAAAAATTAGTTCCATGGGGATTGTAGATCTAAATTAAATATTACAGGCAAACCAATAAAGCTTCTATATTCAGGTTAACTGATAAGAAAGTTTTCATGACCTTAGGACAGGGAAGCACTTCTTATATGGAACATAAAGAGCATTAATCATATACATACATATATATATACACACACACACACGTACATACACATATATATATATAAAATTTTATTTATTTATTTATTTATTTATTTATTATTTTTGAAGTTGATTCTCACTCTGTTGCCCAGGCTGGAATGCAGTGGCATGATCTCGGCTCACTGAAACCTCTACCTTCTGAGTTGAAGCTATTCTCCTGCCTCAGCCTCCCAGGTAACTGGGATTACAGGCACACGCCACCAGTCCGGCTAATTTTTTGTATTTTTAGTAGAGATGGGGTTTCACCATGTTGGCCAAGCTGGTCTTGAACTCCTGGGTTCAAGTGATCCACCACCTCAGCCTCCCAAAGTGCTGGGATTACAGGCATGAACTACCACGACCAGCCTAATCATAGACACATTTTAATAAACTAAACTACATTAAAATTTAAAATTCCCATTTGTCAAAGACTATTTAAGGTAACCCACAGAGTGAAAGAAGATATGTGCAACAAGTATAACTGACAAAGGGCTCATATGCATCCAAGCAGTAACCAGGCCCGACCCAGCTGAGCTTCTGAGATCAGATGAGATCAGGAGCATTCAGGGTGGTATGGCCATAAAGGGCTCATATCCAGAATACATGAGGAACGCCTACACATCAATAAGAAAAAGACAGACGAGACTATATATAAATTGGCTTAAGACGTTGATAGGCTCTTCAGAAGACAATCAATCTCATTAGTCATGAGGAAAAAATAAGTTGAAAACCCAAGGAAATACCACTACACACTCACCAGAATGGTTAAAAGTAAAAAGACTGACAATAGCACGTGTTGGCAAGAAAGCAGAGGAATGTAAATGATCATACTCTGCTAGTGGAAATGTAAATTGATATAATCACTATGGAAAAAGAGTTTGGCAATTTCTACTAAAGCTGAAGATATTTATATTCTATGACCCAACAAGCCATTCTGAACATATACACAACTGAAATGCTTGTATATGTGCACCAAGAGATAGGTATAAGAATGTTCATAAGTATTATTACCCATAATAGCCAAAAAATTAGAAAACTCAAAATCCCATCAACAGTAAAATAGATATAGTATATACTTACCACATACAAATTCCTTACAGTATGCTACACAGAAACACTACTGTACACTATGCCATTTAGAATACAGAACGAATTATAATATACACTTACTGTACAGATATAAAAACAAACTAAAACTACGACAATTACTTGAATTAATCTAAAAAACATAATGTTGAATGAGAAAACCATAAACAAAAGAATACAGACTGAATAAATTGTCTATTTTATATTAAGTTCAGAAAACAGAAAAAATTAAACTACAATATTCAGGGATATGAGCTTAGGTGGTAAGAAGAAAGGCAAGAGAGTCATGATTGTAACAATGGTGACAATGAACACTTTAGGGTGACTGAAAGGCAAAAAAATGGAGAGAAGCTTTGGCGTTACTAGTACTACTCTATGTCTACCTAGGTGGTACCTACATGGGTATTCTGCTTTGTAATAAATCACTGAACTGTATGTTTCTGTTTTGTGCATTTTTCTATGTGTATAATATTTCATAATTTAAAAAAGATAAAATATAGGTCAAATTCCTTTCAAGGTTAATAATCATGTTGGGAATAATATGTAGACATAAAGTTAAATTCTTCAAAGGTTTAAATTATAGTAATTCTCCATATAACAACATTGTGGTCAACTATGGACCACATATATGACAGTGGTTCCATAAGATTATAATGAAGCCAAAAAGTTCCTATGGTCTAGTGACATAGCAATGATTGTCATCAAGATGTATAGGCCTAGGCTAATGTTGATGTTTGTGTCTAAGTTTTTAACAAAAAAGTTTAAGAAGAAAAAAAAAAAAGTTTTTAATAGAAAAAAGCTTATAGAGTAAGGATATAAATATTTTTGTATAGCTACACACTGTGTTTGTATTTAAGCCAAGTGTTATTACAAAAAAGTCAGAAGTTTTAAGATATTTAAAAGTTTAGGCCAGGCATGGCGGCTTACACCTGTAATCCCAGCACTTTGGGAGGGCGAGGTGGGCAGATCACGAGGTTAAGAGATCGAGACCATCCTGGCCAACATAGTGAAATCCAGTATCTACTAAAAATACAAATTAGCTGTGCGTGGTGGCCTGCGCCTGTAGTCCCAGCTACTTGGGAGGCTGAGGCAGGAGAATCGCTTGAACCTGGGAGGCAGAGGTTGCAGTGAGCCAGGATCGTGCCACTGCACTCCAGCTTGGTGACAGACTGAGACTCTGTTTAAAAAAAAAAAAAAAAAAGTTTATACAGTAAAAAAGTTACAGTAAGCTAAGGGTGATTTATTATTGAAGAAACAAAAATATATTTAATAAATTTAGTATATCCTAAGTGTACAGCATTTATAAAATCCACAGTAGTATACAGTAATGTCCTAGTCTTCACATTCACTCACTACTCACTCACTGACTCACCCAAAACAACTTACAGCCCTGCAAGCTCCATTCATGGTAAATGCCCTATACAGGTGTGATATGGCTTGGCTGTGTCCCCATCCAAATCTCATCTTTAATTGTAGCTCCTATAATTCTCATATGTTGTGGGAGAGACCTGGTGGGAGATAACTGAATCATGGGGACAGTTTCCCCCAGACTGTACTTGTGGTAGTGAATAAGTCTCAAGAGATCTGACGGTTTTTTTAAAGGGGTTTCCCCTTTTGCTTGGCTCTCATTCTCTCTTGCCTTTTACCATGTAAGATGTGTCTTTCTCCTTCCACCATGATTGTGAGGCCTCCCCAGCCACGTGGAACTGTGAGTCCATTAAACCTCTTTTTGTTTATAAATTACCTAATCTCAGGTATGTCTTTATCAGCAGCATGAAAATGGACTAATATAGTAAATTGGTACCAGGAATGGGGTGCTGCTGTAAAGATACCCAAAAATGTGGAAGCAACTTTGGAACTGAGTAACAGGCAGAGGTTGGAACAGTTTGGAGGGCTCAGAAGAAGACAGGAAGATGTGGGAAAGTTAGGAACTGCCTAGAGACTTGTTGAATGGCTTTGACCAAAATGCTGACAATGACATAGACAATGAAATCCAGGCCAAGGTGGTCTCAGATGGAGATGAGGAACTTGTTGGGAACTGCAGTAAAAGTGGCTCTTGCTATGTTTTAGCAAAGACACTGGTGTCATTTTGCCCCTGCTGTAGAGATTTGTGAAACTTTGAACTTGAGGGAGACGATTTAGGGTATCTGGTGGAAGAAATTTCTAAGCAGCAAAGCATTCAAGAGGTGACCTGGCTGCCGTTAAAAGCATTCAGTTTTAAAAGAGAGCATAAAAGTTCGAAAAATTTGCAGACTGTCAATGCAATAGGAAAAAAAAACACATTTTCTGAGGAGAAATTCAAGCCACCTGCAGAAATTTGCATAGGTGACAAGTAGCCAAATGTTAATCATCAAGACAACAAGGAAAATGTCTTCAGGCTATGTCAGAGACCTTTGAAGCAACCCCTCCCATCACAGGCCCAGAGACCGAGGAGGAAAAAGTGGTTTCATGGGCCAGGCCCAAGGCCCCCCTGCTGTGTGCAGCCTAGGGACTTGGTGCCCTGCGTCCCAGTTGCTCTAGCAATGGCTAAAGGGGCCAAGGTACAGCTCGGGCCATGGCTTCAGAGAGTGGAAGCTCCAAGTCTTGGCAGCTTCCACGTGGTTGAGACTGCAGGTACACAGAAGTCAAGAATTGAGGTTTGGGAACCTCCGCCTAGATTTCAGAGGATGTAAGGAAATGCCTGGATGTTCAGGCAGACGTTTGCTGCAGGGTGGAGCCCTCATGGAGAACCTCCACTAGGGCAGTATAGAAGGGAAATGTGGAGTTAAAGACCCCACATAGAGTCCCCACTGGGACACTGCCTAGTAGAGCTGTGAGAAGAGGGCCACCATCCTCCAGACGCCAGAATGGTAGATCCACCAACAGCTTGCATTGTGCACCTGGAAAAGCCACAGACACTCAACACCAGCCCATGAAAGCAGCTGGGAGGGAGGCTGTACCTTGCAAAGCCACAGGGGTGGAGCTGCCCAAGACCATGGTAACCTACCTCTTACATTAGCATGACCTGGATGCGAGACATGGAGTCAAAGGTGATCATTCTGGAGCTTTAAGATTTGACTGCCCTGCTGGATTGCGGACTTGCATGGGGCCCTTAACCCCTTCATTTCAGCCAATTTCTCCCATTTGGAATGGGTGTATTTATCCAATGTCTATACTCCTATTGTATCTAGGAAGTAATCAACTTTTGATTTCGCAGGCTCATAGGTGGAAGGGACTTGCTTTGTCTCAGATGAGACTTTGAACTGTGGACTTTTGAGTTCATGCTGAAATGAGTTAAGACTTTGGGGGACTGTTGGGAAGGCATAATGTGAGGACGTGAGACTTGGGAGGGGCCAGGGGCAGAATGATATGGTTTGGCTGTGTCCCCACCCAAATCTCATCTTGAATTGTAGCTCCCCTAATTCCCACACGTTGTGGGAGACACCTGGTAGGAGATAATTGAATCATAGGGGCAGTTTCTCCCATACTGTTCTTGTGGTAGTGAATAAGTCTCAGATCTGACGGTGTTATAAGGGGTTTCCCCTTTTGCTTGGCTCTCATTGTCTCTTACCTGCTGCCATGTTAAGACATGCCTTTCACCTTCTGCCATGATTGTCAGGCCTTCCCAGCCACATGGAACTGTGAGTCCATTAAACCTCTTTTTCATCATAAATTACCCAGTCTCAGGTATGTATTCATCAGCAGCGTGAAAACAGACTAATACAAGGTGTATCATCTTTTAACTTTTATACCATATTTTTACTGTACTGAATACTGTATTCAGTATAGTATACAGCATAGTAACATATTGTATAGGTTTGTAGCCTAGGAGAAATATGGTATCCATATAGCCTAAGTGTTTAGTAGGTTACACCATCTAGGTTTGTGTAAGTGCCTCTACATTGTCCATGCAATTATAAGATAGCTTAACAACAACACTTCTCAGAACATGTCCCCATTGTTAAATGACTCATGACTGTGCTTGCAACACAATTTTAGTCATTATTGATAGCAGTCTGTCCTATTCACTCAAAATCTTCTCTTTTCTCAACCTATCATTCACATATGCATACATACATACACATATTTAACTTCTATAATTCGGTACCACCTTACTTTCTTGACTCTAATAAAAGTAATTTTCTCTTTAATATATAAAAATCAGATGGTTTTACCATTTCTTCAGTGAACCTATAATTTAGGAGTTAACCAATTTCTTCCTCATTCAACTCAAAAAGCAATGTTTTCTAGTGAGCACAATGTCAAGAACATAAGAAAAACTATCACATATTGCCAGGTGGATATTTCTTACCTTTTTTCTGATTATGAAAATAATAGAGTAAAAACTCAAAATTATTTAAGAATAGAAAATTCATTAAACAAATTACAGCATGTCCATATGAAGAAATACTATGTATTCATCAAAAAGCAACAAATATGAAATGTTCACAATATATTATGTGGATGAAACAACTTACAAGACTGTGTGGTTTAATCCCAATGTTGTTAACAAGTATGAAAAAAAAAGAAAGATCAATTGATTGGGTATTCCGTAAGCCAGAACTTTTTAAAACTATTTTTGAGAAACACTATTGATATGCGCAAAGTAAGATGATAGGTCAGGCACTAGGTTCATCTTTTCTTTTCTCTAAAAAATTAAAATTGGGCCAGGCATGGTGGCTCACGTCTGTAATCCCAGCAATTTGGGAGCCCAAGGTGGGTGGAATGCTTGAGAATAGGAGTTTGAGACCAGCCTGGCCAACATGACAAAACCCCATCTCTATAAATACAAAAATTAGCTGGGTGTGGTGGTGTGCACCTGTAGTCCTAGTTACTCAGGAGGCTGAGGCATGAGAATTGCTTGAACACAGGAGGTGGAGGTTGCAGTAAGCCAAAACCACGCCATGGCACTCCAGCCTGGGCAACAGAGTGAGACTCTGTCTCAAAAAAACAAATTTTATTTTAAAATTTAAAAAATCACTCCTACCAGACCCAACTCTCTTGAAGGTAACAATAAACTCTAGACCAAAACTAAAACAAAGCAAGAAAATAAAAACCCTGAAGGCAATGAAGAGTAAAGGAAAGTAATACAGATCTGGACAGGAGTTGACTCTGGGGAAAAATGTAATGGCACAAAGTGAGTTATCTGTTTTTAATGACTTTTAGCCTGAGTACACATCAAAGTTGGCACCACGCAGGGTATATAAAACTCCAATAGAAAACTCACAGTCTTTCTAGCCTGAAGAACCACAGGGTACAGTTCAAGGAAATCAGAGCTGCAGGAAAGTAAGGTGGGAATCCTGGAAAGGAGAGATTCCCAAATTCTGTAAATAAAGCCTTTTCAAATATCTATCTCATCTCTGAACTACCACCCAAGAGCTACCACCCAAGACAAAATTTGTAGTTTAAGTCCAACCAGTTTATTTGTCTGGTAGGAGGGAGGAAGAAAGAAAGGAAGGAAGGGAAGGAAGGTGTGTTAGTCTGTTTGTGCCACTATAAAGGAATATCTGAGGCTAGGTAATTTATAAAGAAAAGCAGTTTCATTCGCTTGCTGTTTCGCAGTGTGTACAGGAATCATGGTGCCAGCATCTCCTGCTAATCAGGGACTCAGGAAGCTTACAATCATGGCAGAAGGCAAAAAGAGAACAGGCACATCACACGGCAACAGTAGGAACAAGAGATGGGCAGTGGAGGTGCCAGGCTCTTTTAAACAACCAGATCTCACAGGAACTCAGAGCTAGTACTCACTTATCACCAATGGGATGGTGCTAAGCCATACATGAGGGATCTGCCCCCATGATCCAAACACCTCCCACCAGGCCCCACCTCCAACATTGGGAATCACATGAATTTGGCGGGGCCAAACATCCAAACCATATCAGGAGGGAAAGGAGAAAGGGAAGGAGGAAGGGAGGGATGAAAGAAGAGAAGTAGGAAGGGAGGATGGGAGAAAGGGAAGAAAGAAGGAATCTTTTCAGAGGAATGTAACTGAATCTAGAGTCTCCACAACATAACATTCAATATTTTTGATACTGATATCAAGAATACAACTCCAAATTACTCCATATACAAAGAAACAGGAAAATGTGATCTATTTTCAAGAAAAAAGACAATCCACAGAATCCAAACCTAGATGATCAAGATGCTGAAATCAGCAGATAAAGATTTTAAAGCTTAAAAACATAAAAGAAAATAGGTTTGCAATACTGTAAAAATAAGAAATTGCAGTAGAGGAAAACTATAACAAAGAACCAAATGTAAACTCTAGAACTAAAAAATGCAATGTCTAAAATAAAAAATTCATGAATAGGCTTAATAGCAGGCTAAAGATAACAGAAGAGACAGTGAACTTGAAAAAAAGATCAATATTATTGAATCTAAAGAACAGAGAAAAAAAGATACTTGAAAAAAAAAAAGTCTCAGAGACCCATAGAACAATATAAAAAGGTTCAACATAGGTATAATTGGAATCACAGAAGAAGAAAAGAGAGGGGATAAGACAAAAAATATTTGGACAAATATTGTAGATCTTGATAGAGATTTGGATTACACTGACATATACTTTTGTCAATATTCAACAAATATACACTTAAAATTCAACAAATACACACAAAATTCTACAAATATTCACTTGGGCAGCTCATTGTGTGTAAAATTTATGCCAAAAGAAGAAAACTGTAAAGAGATCACTGAACCTAGTAAATGATATATATGTTTAAGTGTTTGCAAGGAAATATATTGGTGTCTTCAATTTACTCTGAAATTCATTCCTCTCCAAAAAGTGGATTAACAATGGATAGAAGAATGGATAGGTAGACAGACATTTGATAAAGCAAGTATAGTAAGTAATGTTAATGGCAGAATTTATGTGGTGGACATACAGGTATTCACTATTAAGGTTTTTTTTTTTAATTTTCCTGTATGTTTGAAATTTTTCTAATAAAATTTTGAGGGTAAAAAAGCTATTGTGACTGTAGTGTTTCAATGGACTAACACAAATTGTTTTAAAAAAAAAACAAGACAAGAGCTACACGATGTTTCATCTTCTCTCTAATAATTTGGCTTCTACATCAGCCAAATTCCGCCAATGGATCTACCTCATTCAAGTAACTATTTAAACTGGGAAGTATAGCCTGGTAGAAGAAAGAAGAGAAGGAAAAGTGACTATTAACCAAATATTAGAAAATAATAAATAAGAAACATGTTTTCTATGTTTACTAACTCCTTTACTTTTTCATTCTAGACATGTGACGGATAACTGAGGTATTCTAATTACAGTTATCCCCTAGTATATGTGGGGGATTGGTTCCAGCCCTCCATGGATACCAAAATCCATGGATGCTCAAGTCCCTTATATAAATGGTGTAGTATTTGCACATAACCTATGCACATCCTCCCATATGCTTTAAATCATCTCTTGATTACTTATAACACCTAACGCAATGTAAATGCTATTGAGATAGTTGTCATACTGTATTGTTCAGGGAAAAAATGACAAGAAAAAAGTCTGCACATGTTCAGTACAGATGCAATCATTCTTTTTTTTTCCGAATATTTTTGATCTGCAGTTGGTTAAATCCACAGATGTGGAACCCACAGATATGGAGGGCCAATTACATATTATTTCTTGAAAAAAGGCCAATTCTACATACAAATTATTGCATTATGATCAGATTTCAAAATGGGACCTTTCAAAACTACTGTACATTAAGTTCTTCTACAGAAAGAGCAAAATATAAAAAGTAAAATAAAAAATTTTATATGAATTTTGTATTAAAAATATAAAAGTAAAATAATAGCACTTAAATGCTACATATCAATTTTTAAATCCTGCTATTTTAATGTTTACCTTCAAGTTCTTCCAGATGTGAAGGAGTTTCTTGTGTCCTGGGTTGAATATAAGATAACTTAAACCTGGGCACCACAAATGGTACTTCTTTGCCATCAGATGGTAATTTGGAAAGCAAATAATCCTCAGTACAGCCAACCTGAGGCTTTACAGAAACAGAAGTCAATGGAGGTACAGAGATAGTAGCATTTTGACTATTTGGGACTGTTGCTTTAAAATCTCTTTCCACAGAAACTGCACATAAAAGAAAAAAGAAAAGAAAAAAGTCACAAATATGAATATAGGTTACATATAATAATCTAAACCTACCACACTTTCATATTTATTTAACCATTTTAGAAGAAATTCCTGACACATAAACTACTCTTGGGTCTTACCAAACACCTCTGGAATCTACATTAATTTTGTCCAGACAATATTTGAGCAATTAATACACTATTGTTAAAGTGCATTAACTTATCATAATGGTAAAAGCAGCTTTAAAGAGTCTTATTCCCAAAAGAATTCACAGATGGAAAACAATTTTATTTTGTAGTCAGTTATACAGTGCTTTCAAGTAAAAATCTAGTCATTTAAAACTACTGTCAACAAAAGCAATTCTTGTCTGTACTAATGGTTAACATTAGTCTTAATTACATAGAGCAACACTACAAGGAAGCTAAAGGTCTCCAAGTCTATAAAAATCACAACCAAATCACAAAATAAAATGCACTCTGACCCTAGATATACTTCATAATGACAGCTACGCCAGTCGTAGCTTCTATGACCCATTTTATTCATTCTTTAGAATCATATGTGATTCCTAAGCTACATGACTTAAGATGGGAGGTAAGTTATTCTTTATATATATATAATGCTATCTGTAGACTGAAAGTACAAGTACTATTCTGTAGAAATTTATGAAATGTTTTAATGTAAAAAAGAAGCCTTCATACTCAAATATACTATGAAGCTCTGCTGTAGATTAGGAAATAAAAGTGCCAGAGAAGAGATAAGGAAGCCATGCAATAGAAAAAGAACTCTCCATGGGCCCTTAATAAATGTGAGTCTTCATAGCTATGGGTCTCTTCCCCATTGGTCATTCATTCACTCATTCAAGGCATTTTTAATGTTATACACATATTGTAGATTGTCTTTATTTAAATCAAAACATTGGTCAGAATATGTTGTCTCCCAAACATACTTCTCTTCCCTCCCTGTATTTGCCTATACTATTTCATCCACCTGTAATGCCCATGTCCAATTTTCAGCTTCTCTTCCTTCTTCCCACCCAGCTTGCTAAAATCCTATTCAGATTTCCATGGCAAATGCAATTTTCTTTATGGTAATATCTTATGTATCCCCTGGGTTGAATTAATCTCTCTCTCTCCTATGCTCCAGACTACTTGAAGTTATGGAATATTTACTTAGCATGCCTTATGTTTCTGCCTCCCCCAAGAAGTTGGAAAACATGCCTAATTCTTTATATTACAAAATGCCACAAATGAAGAAGATGCTACATAAATGTTACTGAAGTCAAAACAAAACTCACAGTTGTGTTTTTCTGTTTCACCATAGAAACATCCTCCACAGCAACTCTTTATAAATTCTGTTGCCATTACATTCAATTTCCAATATCCAGCAAAAGACACAAACTTCCAATCTTAATATTAATCTGTTGGTAGAATAGAAAACAAGTTAATCTGCTTGTCATGCTTAATACCATTAGATATTACTAAATAAACCACATTACCTGTCTTTCTAAGACATATGAGGATTCTGAAGCAAAAATACTTAAGAGGAAGATAGATTTTTGTAACCATATGAAATTCTGTATAACTTATTATTAAGTTATTAAAATTATGTTTAAAAATTACTAAGTGAACAATCTCAATGTTAAAATCTGAAAAAAAAAGAAAAATTCCATTCTTACTTCTTTCAAGAAAAATAAGATGGAAGATTGAGTGAAGAGATATAGAGTAACAAGAGGGGTGTGTTTATGAGAGAGAGAGAGAGAGACAGAAGGGACAGTGTGGAAAAAGAAGAGCAACATGGAAGAAACACAGAAAAACAAAGAAAAAAAGAGAGAAAGAAGAAAAAAGAAAGAGGTAAACTAGGACATGTGCTGACAAAACAGCAAGAAACCTAAGACAAGAGCACATAGAATTAGGAAGAAATGTTTGGGAAGGGAGATGAAAAGGGAAAGGTCAAAAAAAAAAAAAGTCGAAGGCAAACCTAGAAATAGAGAGTGGAGACTAGCCAGCAGGAGAGACAGAGGGAGCTGAGGCACAGAGAGAGATAAGAAATAAAGAGGGGAAGAATAGAATGAAGCGGAGAGAGAGGGAAGGAGAAGTGAAGATGAGAGCAAGATGAGAGGTATAAAAGGGCAGACAAATCAAAGAAGAAAAAGAAGGATGGAGAAAGAGGTAAGAAAAGGAGAGGGGAAAACACAAAATGTAAAAGAAAAGAGATGAAAAGAAAAAACATTCAAAGAAACAGTGCAAGTTAGAAACTGAAAAAAGGATGAAAGATGAGAAAAGGGGAAAAAGATTGAGATAGAGAAGCAGAGTGAATTTAGGAACATTGGTCAAAGAATACAAAATTAGTTTTGATAGGAGAAATAGGTTGAATAGCTCTATTGTACTCCATGTGAATACAGCTAATGAAGATCTGCGGTACTCTTCAGAGATGCTAAGGCTGGTTGTTTACTGTCCTCTCCACAAAAATAACTGCATCAGGTAATGCAGATGTTAGCTAGATTTAATCATTTCACAACGTATAGGCACTTCAAAACACCACATTGTATACAATAAATACATACAATTTGGTCAATTTGAAAAGTAAAGAAAAAGCATATTTAAAAAAAAGTAAAGAGTGGTAAAGGAGACAGGGTTAGAGAGGTAGGAGAACACGGGGATAAATAAAAACAGACTAGGAGAAATGGAGATGAAATTAAAAAGCTGATAGAGAAAGAAACTGAGTATCTTAAAGGAAAGTTTATTCATTATTATACTCTAATAAATACACATATAGTATAACTAAAACAATTTTTCTCTTTCACCTGATCTATCTAAATCTATGTTCAAGCAAAAGTTAAAAGAAAACATGGCACTCCATAAAAAGTGTGAGAAAACATTCACTTCCCCCAGATCAATTATTCTGGTAATTCAAAGGCCCTATAATGGGCACCAATAAACAAATAAATTGCATACTTCATGAATTATTTTAATCTTTAGAGTTATATTAATAGAAAAGTATACCTTAAGCACTGCATCACATACACACAAAAAGACACCACAAATAAGATATAGAGCAAATAAAGGAAGTCTATTTTACATTTACCAAGAAATTAAATTGTATAAGAACTTCATGTCCAATTTCCTATTGTCCTTGGTCTCAGTGCCTTTGTTCTAAATGCACTGTCTTCATTTATGCCTACTTAAACTCCATACGTTTTTCACAGGAGGTTTTAAACATATGCGAAGAAGTATAGCAAAACCCTAATCACTCAGATTAAAATAATTATCAACTCATGGCAAATCTTATTTCATCTCTGCCTCCCCATTTACTCTGTCCTTTGGATTATTTTGAAATAAATTCTAATCATATAATTTCATCCATAAATACATAAATAATGATCTCCAAAAGATGTGGCAAAGGACTTAGGAGTTAACTTCAAGGGGCTCTCACTGACTGAAGGTGAATCATTTCAAGTATTAATACAAACAGTATCTGTAATGAATGGTAACATATCAAATATTTCTAAAATGTTGCTCTTTTTAAACATAACCATAATAGTATTATCATGTGTAAAATAATTAATGTCATCAACTACTTGTTTACTGTTCAAATTTCCCCTATGGTCTCAATTTCTATAGCTGTTTTGTTGAAATTAACATCAAATTTTAAATTGTTTCATTTTTTGTTATTAGAAGTAGTGCCACAGTAGCTTTGTGCACACATATTTCTCAGATATTTCTCAGTATATATCTGTAAGATAGATTCCTAGAGATAAGACTATGGGGCCAAAAAGTGTATATATGTAATTTTGCTTGTATTGCCAAAATTCTCTCTGAAGCACACCATTTTGCATGGCCAATAGCAATATGTAAGAGTACCTTTTTCTGTTAGCAACAAAATACATTGTCAAACTGATGCTAATACCATGGACTTTTGCCAGTGTGATAGGAAAGAAATGATATACTGTGTTGTTTTAATTTACATCTCTCTTATTATAAGTGATGTTGAGCTTCTTGTCATATAAGATTAATCTGTAATTGTTTACATGAATTCTATTCATTGTCTCCTGTTGATATTTTCATAAAGCTGTTGGTCTTTTTCTTCTCCAGTTTTTGAAGCTCTTTAGATATTTGAGAGATTAACACTTTGTCTATTATACAAGTGGCAAACATCCTTCTGGTTTGTCATTTGTCTTTTTACTTTGATTATGGTGTTTCTGCTATGCAAAAGTGTGTGTGTTATATAAATCATAAAATAATTTACCCATGTTTTCTTCCAGGACTTAGTACAGTATTATTTTCTATACTGACATCCTGTTATACAGTATGAGAAATGGATTCAAACTTACCTCTTCCCAATTTGCTATCTCATTAGCACAAACACCACATATTAAAAATTCCATATTTTCTCCACTTACAGGATGCTCCCTTTAGTACACGTTAAATTTCCATATGCAATTGGGTTTATTGTGTATTTTCTATTCTCTTCAATTGTTCTGTCTATTCCTGTACCAACAGTATATCATTTTAATCTGAAATTCTTAGATCATGTTATAACATGTAGCAAGACAAGTCATCTTTACCCCTCTTCACTTTCTGCATTTTCTTAGCTATTCTTGTTTGTCTGTTCTCGAAAATGAACTTTATAATCTGTCTAGCCCTAGGAGGAAAAATCTGATGGTACTTTCATCAGGATCATATTAAACTTCTAAATTATTTTTTTAAAACTGACATCTCTAAGAATATTGAGTCTTCCTACACGGAACATAGTATATCTTTATATTTGTTCAAGTTTATGCTTATGCCTTTGGGAGTTTTTATAGTTCTCATAAAAATTCTGAAGATTTCTCATTAAGTGTATGCCTGTATAATTTGCTTGGCTATCATAAATAGTATCTTCTCTTCCATTACATCTTGTGACTATTTCAATTTTTAAAATGTATGTGTTTTCAAAGGCCCTGTTCAGCCCCAGCATATCAGAGTAAAATACTCCGTAACCACCCAAATCAAACGAATAGTCTCTCATCTCTAAATGTCTAGTGTCTTTAAAAAAAAAAAAGTTTAACATTTGTCTTAACATTTTATGAGATCTTTTTCTGTCTCCCCTGTTAGAACATAAACTGTTCAAAAACAATATGGTATCACTTTCTGTTTAGTACTCAGCACACTATATGATGCTGGGAATATAGTTGGAACTCAGCAAATACCTAGTTGATAGATAAGGAAACAAATTACAACAACTATCTCCCATAAAAACTCACAATATATTCATCAAACCACATCTCTGACCCCAATCAGCTTGCAAATACTTAACGTTAACCATGACAGGAATGTGGAAGAACTGGTTAAAAATGACTGCTACTTCAGGGGCAAAAGTCCTCAACATTGATGGCGTTGAGTCATCCAAAATGAGTTGGGGAAGATGGAGGAAGGTAGTAGAAAGAGAGAAAAGTTTATATGAATGAAATGTGAAATCTGATTAAAATGAACACCCAGTAATACACTACAGGAAAGTCAGTTAAAAAACACATGGATATTTTACTTTTGTACAAAATAGAGTAACAGAGACAGATTTATCCTACCACCTGAAAAGCAAATAAAATATATGGAACAGCAATTTTCAAGATATTGGCTATCAGACAGCAAAGAACTGAGAAATAGGAACTAAATGAGGTAAGCCTTCCACCTTACTCCCTTGAGGGAGTTTCCAGGCCATGGGAACTTACCCAGGCAAAGCCGAGAAGATTTTCTGAAATGAAGAGACAAAGCGGAAGGATGTGGAGAATAAGGCAGCGAGAGTTTGCATAACAGACTACTGTAGAATAAAGAGGTACATACAGAGAACAATGGAGATCAGCAGAGGGTCCCACTCAAGTATTCAACAGAGTACTGATCAGCGCACAAAAAAAAAGGAAGCGACCCAAAACTGCGGGGAAAAAAACACCAGAAAAATTTACAAAAACTATACATAACCGGTATTCACCAAGGTCAGGAGTGATGCTTGTCCCCACAAATCAGACTGGAAAAGGGATTAAATTGTTTACACAAAACTTAACTGTGTCCCAAAGCAAATTTACAGAAATCCAAAAATATCCAGCATACAAAGTAAAACTCACAATGTCTAGTATCCAATAAAAAAAAGTACCAGGTATACAAGGAAGCAAAAAATATATAGAACCCATAATGAAGAGGAAAAAAAAAATCAATCAATTAGAAACAACCTAAAATTGAGACAAGGCAGTTGAGGACACTAAAATAGTTATAGCTGGACTCAATATGTTCAAAAGGTTAAGTAGAGATATGGACGATATTAAAAAGACCCAAATCCAGCTTCTAGAGATGAAAACTATAATGTCTGAGATGGAAAATATACTGGATGGGATTAATACCAGATTGGATATTGCAAAAGAAAATATTAATGAACTTGAAGGCATAGTAAGATAAACTAACTAAAATGAGACACAGAGAAAAGACTAACATCAAAATGATAAAAAGCATCTGTGACTCATGGGACAATTTCAAGTGACCCAGAATACATGTATTTGGAGTCCACAAAGGAGACTGGGGATAGGGGGGAGGGCATATTTGAAGAAATAATAGCCAAAATTTTCCAAACTTGATAACTACAAACCACAGATCTAAGAACCTCCACAAACACTAAGGTCAGGAAACATGAAGAAAACTACACCAATGCACACCACGCCATAATAACATCATTCAAAAACAGTGATGAGAAAATCTTAAAAGCACCCAGAGAAAAAAGACATGTTATGTACATCAATGCAAAGATTAAGAATAGCAGCATACAGCTGAGCATGGTGGTGTGTGCTTGTAATCCCAGCTACTCAGGAGGCTGAGGCATAAGAATCACTTGAATCTCGGAGGTAGAGGTTGCAATAAGCTGAGATCACGCCACTGCACTCCATCCTGGGTGACAGAGACTCTGTTTCAAAAAATTAATTAATTAATTAAAAAGGATAGTAGCATAGTTCTCAATGGAAACAAAACAAAAACAGTAGAGCAAGATCTTTAATGTACTGAAAGAAAAAAACCCATCAACCTAGAATTTGACACTCAGAGAAAATCTTTCAAAAATGGAGGTGACATAAAGACTTCTTCAGACATACAAAAGTTGAAAGAACATATTACCAACAGATGTACACCACAAGAAGTGTTAAATGATGTCCTTCAGGCCAAAGGATAATATCTGATAGAAGTATGAATCTATACAAAGGAATAAAGTGCACCATAAGTATAAATATATGATTTATTATTATTTGGATTTCTTTACAAGTTATAAAACTTAGACAAAAAATAATACTAAGACAAAAGGTTTGTAACATATGTAAAACTAAAATGTATTACATCAATAGCACAAAGGCCAGGGGGAGAAATAAAAGTAAAAAAGTAAATAATTATAGTATATGTGATGTGGTGTCATATCATTTGAGGACTGACTATAGAAAGTTAAAGATATATACTATAAACCCTAATGCAACCACTAAAGTAAGAAAACAGAGTTACAGCTTATAAGTCAACAAAAGAGATAAAATGGAATAATTTTAAAATACTCAATTAATAAAAGAAAGCAGAAAAAGAAAGGGGGAACAAAGAACAGATAGGATGAGTAGAAAACAAATAGCAAGGTGATAGATTTGAACTTAATTATATCAAGAATCACAAGTGTGAATACTCTAAAATATGCCAATTAAAAGGCAGAAATTGCCAAACTGGATAAAGACGTATGATCCAAGTATATGCTGCCTACAAGAAACACTTTAAATACAAATAAGTTAAAAATAAAAGGATGGATACCCCTTAAGAACATACACACAAAATCCTCAACGAAATACTGGCAAGCCAAATCCAGAAACATATAAAAAGATTTATGTATCATAACCAAGCAAGATTTATCCCAGGATTGCAAGATTAGTTTAACATCTGATAATCAATTCATGTAATGCATCATATTAACAGAATAAAGGACAAAAACTATAGGATAATCTCAATAGATACAAAAATTTGACAAAATCCAATATTCGTGATAAAAATACTGAGAATAGGAGAGAATCTTTCAACATAATAAACAGAATCTATGAAAAAATCTATAGTTAACATCACAGGAACTGCTGAAAGATTGAAAGTCTCCCTCTAAAGCCAGGAAAAAAAAAAAAAGATTTCTACTCTCTCTAACTTTATTCATCACTATATTTGAGATTCCAGCTAGGGCAATTAGGCTAAAAATATTTTGTAAAAGGCATTCATCTTGGAAATCAAGAAGTAAAACACTCTTCATTCACAGACAACAAGATCTTGTAGATAAAAAAAAAAAAATCTAAGAAATTCACTAACAAACTTACCAGAAGTTCACTAAGGTTGCAAGATATAAGAGAAATATACAAAAGTTAATTGCATTTCTATATACTAACCATGAACACTCCAAAAATGAAATTAAGAAAACAATTCCATTTATAATAACATTTTTAAAAACTTAAAATACAAATAATTTAAGAAATGAAGTACAAGACTTATACACTACAAACCACAAGACATTACCGAAAGATATTAAAGAAGAGCTCAATACTTGTGAAGATATCCCATGTTCATGGATTGGAAGATGTAATATCATTAAAATGTTAATATTATTAATATTGCTAAGGTGGTAATACTCCCCAAATTGGTCTACAGATTCAACACAATCTCTACCAAAATCCCTTCCAGCTTTTTTACAGAAATTGACAAGCTGATCCTAAACCTCATATGGGAATATAAAGGGTGCAGAATAGCCAAAACAATCTTGGAAAAAAAAAAAAGAACAAAGTGGAAAGACTAACTTCAAAATTTACTACAAAACTAGTCATCAGGACAATGTAATATTAGTATAAGGACAGACAAATAAATCAATAGAATTAAATTCAGAGCCCTGAAATACAACCTTACATTTATAGTCAATTGATGTTTAACAAAGGTGCCAAGAAATTTTAAAGGGAAAGAAATAGTGTTTTCAACAAATGGTGCTAGGACTCTGAATATCCATATTTATATCCACATTATATCCACATGCCCTTCCCACCAAAAAAAAAATTGGATCCCTGCCTCCCACCATATACAAAAACTAACTCAAAACTGATCACGCACCTATATGTAAGAGTTAAAACTTCAAAACTCTTAGAAGAAAACATAGGAGTAAGTCTTTGTAAACTTGGGTTAGGCGGTAATTTCTTAGACACAACACCAAAAGCACACATGATCAAAGAAAAATTTGATGTACTAGATTTAATTGAAATTAAAAACTTTGTGCTTTAAAAGACACCATTAACAAAGTGAAAAGACCACTCGGAGACTGAGAGAAGATATTTGCATATCATACATCCAATAAAATATGGACATATATTATTAAAAATATAATATATATATATTTAAATATATATATAAAAAACTATTACAACTTAATAATAAAAAGAAAAATAACCCAATTAAAAAATAGGCAAAAGATTTGAACAGACACTTCTCCAAAAAAATCTACAAGTGGCCAAAAAGCACATGAAAACATGCTCAACACTGTTAGTGATTAGGAAAATGCAAATTAAAACTATAAAAAGACAACAATATACATTGATTAAAAAGGATAAAATTACAAAGATTGACCATTCCAAATGTTTATGAGTATGTGACAAGTAGTACTCTCCTATTCTACTGGTTGGACTGTAAAATGGCATGACCACTTTAGAAAACAGTTTGACAGTTTCTAAAGTTGAACATATACCTGCTACATGATCCAGACATGCCATTACTACATATTTATTTAAGAAAAAAGCAATCACATGTTTACACAAAGACTTGTACACTGGTGTTCATAGCAGCTCTATTCAAAATAGCCAAAAACTGAAAACTATCAAATATTTATCAACAGATTAATCCATTTAGAAAACAAACTGTGGCTCAATGGAACACTACTCAGAAATAAAGAAGTAAACTGGTTAAACATGCAACAACATGGATGAATCTCAAAATAATTATGCTGGGCAAAAGAATGCCAACAAAAAGAGTATGTGCCATACAGATATGTGCCATATTCTCTTGCATTTGCTTTATTAATAACAAAGCCATATTTCAGTTCTTATTATTTGGTCTTTAATTTGGCTTTTCTAGCTATCTTATTAATACTGATTTGTAGCTGAACTCCACTGCATGATTCAATTTATATAAAATTGTAGAAAATGGAAATTAATCAATAGTAACAAAAAGTAGATCAGAAGCTGCCTCGGGACAGTGAGGAGTGGGGAGATGAAGTGCAGAGAGGGACAGAAAGGAAGGACTTTGTGGGGCAGGAGGAAACTTTGTGGGGGAGTAATATACTCATTATCTTTTTTTTTTTTTTTTGAGACAGTGTCTCGCTCTGTCACCCAGGCTGGAGTGCAGTGGTGCGATCTCTGCTCACTGCAAGCTCTGCCTTCTGGGTTCACGCCATTCTCCTGCCTCAGCCTCCCAAGTAGCTGGGACTACAGATGCCCACCACCATGCATGGCTAATTTTTTGTATTTTTCAGTAGAGACGGGGTTTCACCATGTTAGCCAGGATGGTCTCGATCTCCTGACCTCGTGATCCGCCTGCTTCAGCCTCCCAAAGTGCTGGGATTACAGGCGTGAGCCACCGCGCTGAGCCTATACTCATTATCTTGATTGTGGTGATGGTTTCATAGGTACATACATACATGAAAACATCAAATTATAGATTTCAAGTATATGTAACTTACTACATATCAATTAGACCTCAATAAACCTGAAAAAATAATACATAAATAGAATTATGGAACATTAACAGAAAAAGAGGCCTCAAAAACATTAGCAGAGCAGAAGGCTTAGAAATCATTTTATCAGGGGCCAGGCATGGTGGCTCATGCCTGTAGTCCCAGTACTTTGGGAGGCCAAGGCGGGTGGATCACCTAAGGTTGGGAGTTCGAGACCAGCCTGACCAACATGGAGAAACCCCATCTCTACTAAAAATAAAAAATTAGTTGGGCGTGGTGGCACATGCCTGTAATCCTAGCTACTTGGGAGGCTGAGGCAGGAGAACCGCTTGAACCCGGGAGGCGGAGGTTGCAGTGAGCCGAGATCACACCATTGCACTCCAGACTGGGCAACAAGAGCAAAATTCCATCTCAAAAAAAAAAAAGAAGAAGAAATCATTTTATCAAAGTCCTTCTAATTTTACCCAAAGAAAATAATGAGTCAAGCAACTAGATAATGTTAGGTTTAGAACCAAACCCTAAGCTTCACAACTTTTTCTAACACACCACATTGCTTTAGGTAGGGTATGGGTAGAAGGGCAGGACCAGTCAGGTTAACAGACTACGTGCTGGCTATCTACATAGCCACATGTTTGCTTTTTTAGCAACAAGGAGAAGCAAATATAAATGGTTAAAAGTATACTGACTAGGTTCCAATCCTGTAACTTTCACTTGTTAGCTATATGACCTTAAATCTGTTACTTAACCTCTTTAACCTTCAACTTCTTCATCAATTAAAAAACAAAAACAAAAACAACAACAACAACAAAAAACACTTCTTAGGGCTATTGTGATGATCAACCAAAGTAATGCACATAAAGCATAAAACTAGTGGTAGGGCTGTTTTAAGAATAAATGTTTGCTGTCATCAGCAGCATCATTATTATATTTATTATCATCAGATCCCACTTACAACCGATCTGATTCATGCTAGGCACTTTATCCAATGCCAGGAATGATATGGGGACATTTAGCTAGAACATTCTAGTATGAGGACAGATTGTAAAAAGACTTAAATACTTCCATATCAATAGATAAAAGCTATAAACAGCCTAGTCACTTTAACTCCTCCCTAGGCACCCCTGAGGTAAATGTCTGAGAAAGCAGGGGCCTCCATGACTCTGCTCCAATACTATGGTCAGTGCTCACGTATGACAAGTTGTTAAAATACTTTTAATATCACTCCCTTTTGAGGTTCCCAAAGGGCTTATTTGCCTCTGCTGGCCTGACATAGTCTAGGAACAGCCTGCCTATGGTATTCTCACAAATAAAGGACAGTACATCATCACAACTTTCCCCTGCAAACCTGCTTTTCCTCTGGTATTTCCTACTACAGTGCCACTATCCAGCTAATTAACTACGCCAGAAATACGAGTGCCATTCTTGAGTCTCTCTACTCCCAAAATCCACACATCCAATTCATCCATTCACTTATAAGCATTTATTGAGCATCTACTATGTACTAGGCAATTTGCTAGGCACTGAAGACAAAATAGTGAACAAGACAGACAAGCTTTTGGAGAGCTTACAACAGAGGAGGGAGATAAACAGAAAAATAAACAAACATATGATACATTCAATCCAATGAGGAAAATTAACCAGGATTCAAAAGGAACTAATGTTAACTTTGTATAATCAGAAAAGACTTCTCTGAGGAGGTAACAATCCAGCTGGAACATAAACACAAGAAAGGATCAGCTAGCAAAGCTCTTGATGGTGGAGCATTCCAGAAATTGCAAAAATCTTGAGTTGTACCCACTTTGCATTATTTTGCAAGGTACTAAGCAACAGAAAGAGTAGTTAGCAGGTGAACTGTGAAATAGGCAAGGGCTAGAATTCTGTTGAGTAGAGCCCCTTAATCCTTGTAATTTTCTTTTTCTTTTTTTTTTTTTGAGATGGAGTCTCGCTCTGTCATCCAGGCTGGAGTACAGTGGTGCGATCTTGGCTCACTGCAACCTCCGCCTCCCGGATTCAAGCAATTCCCTGCCTTAGCCTCCCGAGTAGCTGGGATTACAGGCACCCGCCACCATGCCCGGCTAATTTTTGTATTTTTAGTAGAGACGGGGTTTCACCATCTTGGCCAGGTTGGTCTTGAACTCCTAACCTCGTGATCCACCCGCCTCAGCCTCCCAAAGTGCCGGGATTACAGGTGTGAGCCACCGCGCCTGGCCATCCTTGTAATTTTCACACCTCCCTTTCTATTCTCAATTTGACTATTTTGATTCAGATGTTATGATACCCCAAATTACAGAGAGCCAGCTAATAGGTTTGCCTTTCAAATTCTTTTTATCCCCCCACTGTGCTGCTAAGGTCCTTCATCTGCTTTAAGTAATGCTATATCTCTCTATCACTTTCAGGATAAAATTTATTCTGCTCAATACAATATGTGACCCTTCTTTGCTCATCTTCCACTACTTCCTTCTGCAAATACCAAGCTTCAAAATATAACTACCTGATGTGCTAGAAACACACCATTCTCTTTTTTACTTCTGCACCTTTGAACTACGTTAGGGTAGGAACGCTTCTTCCTGCTGTCTCTAGTTTCTTTGAGAAAGATTTGTCTGTATTAGAAAACCTACTTGCCTGCAGATACATGCCATATTCTTCTATATTAGCTTTATTAATAACAAAGCCCTATTTCAATTCTCCATCTGCCTTATTCTTTTGTTTTTCTTTAATTTAGATTTCCTGGCTATCTTATTGATATAGATTTGTAGCTGAATTCCACTGTGATCAGAGAAATTGTATACGATCAATGATATGCATAGTATACCATCAATTTTAATAAATGTTCCATGTACATTTGCAACTTTGAGGTGCAATGTTCCATGTACATCACTAAATCAAATTTGTTGGCCATGTTAAAATCTTCTGTATCTTGGCATGGCATAGTGCCTCATGCCTGTAAATCCCAGTATTTTGTGGGGGCCGAGGCAGGAAGATCATTTGAGTCCAGGAGTTCAAGACCAGCCTGTACAATATAGGGAGACCCCCCCTCCATCTCTACAAAAAATTAAAAAATTAGCCAGGCGTAGTACTGCATACCTGTAGTCCCAGTTACACTGGAAGCTGAGGTGGGAGGATCAGTTAAGCTCAAGAAGTGGAGGCTGCGGGAAGCCGTGATCGCATCACTGCACTACAGCCTGGGTGACAGGGTGAGACCCTGTCTGAAAAAAAAAAAAAAATGCAGAAAAAAAATATGTATCTCTATTGATTTTTTTTTCTGCTTATTTTATATGGTACTAAAAGAGATGCATCTAAAAAGAAAACTCCAACTATGACTGTGGATGTATCTATTTCTCCTTTTAGTTCTATCAGATTTGTTTCACATATTTTGATTCTAATTTATGAGGTGCATATAAATTTAAGTTTATTAATCTCCCTTTCGATCTTTAGTAATACTTCTAGAAGCCTTAATGTTGGCTTGTCTGATATAACTAGAATTTCTTTCAGTTAATATTTGCATGTTATATCTTCTTTCCATCATTTTCTTCTCAACCTTTCTGTGTTATGCTCAAGGTGTCTTTTACAAGTAGTATGTAGTTAGATTGTGTTCTATTATCCACTCTGACAATCTTTGTATTTATTTGTATTTTAACTGTATTTAGTCCAGTCATAAAGATTTAAAACTGTTTTAACATATTGGTGATTTAAATCTCTTATCATTATGGTAACTTTTTAATTTCTAGAAATGCTTTTACCCTGAAAACAATTTTGTCTGATAGTAATATAGCTATGCAGCTTTCTTTTAGAAAGCATTTGTATGGAGTATCTTTTTCTGTTTACTGTTTCCATTTGTTTGCCAACCTTTCTGTCTCCTCATGTTTTAGATATGTCTCTTATAAATAGCATTTAGTTGAAGTGTTTTAGTCCAGATAAACAATCTTTGTCTTTTGACTGTAATATTTATTCCATTTATATTTAAGATAACTGGCTGATATATATATATGAATTTAAACCTATATTTTATCCTGGGCTTTCTATTTGTCCTACTTGTTCTCTGTTTCTTTTTCTTTCCTTTCATCCTTCCTTGGATTGACTGAGTGTTTATGATCTTCATTTTTTCCCTCCAATAGCTTGGATATTGTATTACTTTCCTATTGCTGTTGTAACAAATTACCACAAATTTAATGGCTTTAAATAAACTTACTGTCTTACAGTTCTGGAAGTTTGAAGTCTGAAATGGGTTTCACTGAGCTAAAATCAAGGTGTTGGCAGGGCTGCATTACTTCTGGAGGCTCTATGGGAAATTCCATTCCTTTGCCTTTTCCAGTTTCTAGAAGAAACCTGCATTCCTTGGCTCATGGCCCCTTCCTCCACTTCAAAGCCAACAAGACAGCAACTTCCAGTCTCTCCAACCCCTGCTACCATTGTCACATCTTCTCTAACTCTGAATCTCCTACAATCTCTCTTTCATTTATAAAGACTCTTGTAATTACATTAGGCCAACCTGGATACTCCATAATCCAAGATAATCTCCCCATCTCAAAATCCTAAATCACATCTGCAAAGTCACTTTTTCCATGCGCGGTAACATTCACAGGTTCTGGGAATTAGGACACGGTAATCTTTGTGAGGCCATTATTCTGTATAATATAAATTTTATAAACTCAATTTCCTTTTCTTTAAATAGTCACTCTGGTTGTTTTAATACGCACACTTAACATGTCGAAGTCTAAAGTTAGTCCTTTTATATTCTCCTGTTGCATAGTAAAAGGACTATTAAAGACTTTTAGCTCCTTTACATGCCAATCCATGTATGACTTAGGCATGATGTCATCATTGCACATATTTTGATTCTGTCTTGTTAAAACCCCACAAAACATTATTATTCTTTTGTAAAGTTAGTGTTCATTTGTATTTACAAACATATTTCACCAATTACTTTCCACTTCATTCCTTCTTACATTCCTTCCATTTCATTCTTTCTTGCATCATCAACTATTCATGTACAATCACATTCTTTTTGCTAATATCCTTTATGATTCACTTTAGTGAAAGTATGTTGGTAGAAAACCCTCTGTTGTTGCTGATCTGAAAATGTCCCTGATTTTTATATTTTTTTGTGAAAAATATCAATAATATACAAAAGTATAGCAAATATAAAATAAATCCACATGGACACATTATCTAGCTTCAATTATTATCAACTCATGGTCAAACTTTTTTTCCACAATATCCTCCCACTTCCAGAAATTTTGAAAAAAAATCAAGACATAATTTTATCTGTAAATATTTTAGTATGCATCTTTAATATTTCAGTATGTGTCTCTAAAAGACAATATTGAAGAACATCTAATACCAAATATACCTATATTTATGTTTATATTTATATTGTATATCTCTTTTTTAACGCAACTACAGTACCATCACACTTTCAGAAAAATCTATAATTTCCTCATATTAGTATTCACATTTCCCCAATTTTCCTATAATTTTTTATAGCTTATTTGAGTGAAATAGGTTTAAATATTTCTCAAATCTCCTTTAATCTACAAGTTTCCTTGTAAGTATTCTGATGCTGAAACCAGGTCTCTTACCCAATAGAGTTTATCATAATAGGATTTTGCTGATTGCATTCCCATGGTGTCATTCAGCAAATCTCTATTTTTCTGTAAAATTATAGTTCAATCTATAACTTAATACAGATTTTTAGGTTTGACTTTTTATTTTTAGCAAGACTACTCCATAGGTTGTAGGTACATAATGTTCAGCTTTTATTTTTTAACAGTGTTAGCAACCATTGATCATCACCCTGTATTACTATCATTCTTAAAGATATTTCCTCTGGTTATGAATTCTAAATTATAAGCTATTTTCTTCAGGACAAAAATATCTTATTCCATTGTCTTCTGTCCCACCATTGTTCTAAATAAGTCAGCTGCCAGCATGACCACTGTTCTTTTGGAAAAAAAAAAACAAAAAACTTTTGTCTAGGCCCTAAAGTAATGTTAAGATTTTTCTCTTTGCCTTTGGTTTTCTTCATTTCACTGTGATGTTTCCAAGTATGTACTTTTTCTTGCTTGAAATTCATTGAGATTCTTGAATATATGGACTGGTGTCTTTCCTCGGTACTGAAAAATTCTCATTCATTATCTCTTTAAATATTGCTTTTGCCCATTTCTTTTCTCTTTCTTTTCTTGCAGAAATTCTAATTTATTAGACTTTCTCACTATAATTCCTCACTGATCACTCTAATTTCCATGTCTCTTCACCTCTTTCATATTTTCCATTTCTGTCTCTTTGAGCTATATTCTGAATGATTTATTCTATCTTCCAGTTCATTCAATCTCTTTGTGGAGTACTTCTAACTTCCTAATTAGTAGTTAAGCTGAAAGATGAGTTTTGAGTTTTTATTACTGCATTTTTCGTTAGTAGAAATTACATTTAGTTCTTTTTTCAACCTGCTGTGTAGCTCTGTCACTTTTTAGACTCCTGATCCCTGAACATATCTTTAAATCTGTCTTTTATTTACTTAAACTCAGCCCAGTATAGTTATCTTAATGATCTATGACTGGTTTTTCAAGCTTTTGTAGGTTTATTTCGAGTTTCTATCATTCTGCCAATTCTTGCTCAGGATGTCCTATTTCCTTGTACAGCTGGTTATCTTTGACAGTGAATTATTCATTGACCATGAAACTTTACTGGTAGAACTTTTTAAGCTAAAAATGAAAGTATACTCCAGAGAATATCTGCATTTGTTTACCAGACCATTTTCAATTCATGCGTTGACAAATAACCCAATTCTAAAATGGACAAAGGAATTAGACATTCCTGCAAAGAAGACAGACAAATGGCCAATAAACACATTAAGAAGCGCTCAATGCCACTGATCATTAGGAAAATGCAAATCAAAACCATAATGAGATACCACTTCACACACACTAATCAAATAGACAAAAAATAAGTGTTGGTGTGGCTGTAGAGAAACTGGAACCCTCATACATTGCTTACGAGAATGTAAAATGGTACAGCTGTTTTGGAAAACACTTTGGCAATTCCTCAAACACTTCACACAGAGTTACCATATGACCCAGGAATTCCAATCCTAGGTAAATATACCTATGAGCATAGAAAACATATTTCCATACAAAAACGTTTTACACAGATATTCACAGCAGCAGTATTCATGATAGCCAAAAAGTAGAAACAATCCAAACGTCCATCAATTGATGAATGAGAAAACAAAAAGTGGTATACAGTCATATGATGGAATACTATTCAACCATAAAAACAAATGAAGTACTGATTCACACTACAACACAGATAAATCTTGAAAACATTATGCTAAGAAAGAAGTGAGACATAAAAGACCACATATTGTGTGATTCCATTCACGTGAAATGTCCAGCATAGGCAAATCCACAGAAATGGAAAACAGATTAGTGGTTGCCAGTGACTGAGAAGGAAGAGGCAAATGGGGAATGGCTGCTAATGGGTACAAGGTCTTTTTGGGAGGGTGACAAGAGTGTTCTAGAATTATATAGTGATAGTTGCACAGCTTCATGAATATACAAAAAAAAAAAAAAACCACTGAATTGTACACTTTAAAGGGGTGAATTTTATGGTATGTTAGTATCTCAAAAAAGAAATGATTTTTTAAATTTACATATTGAAATATTTTTAGACCACCAAGGTAATATAAAACTTCTCCCCATGGTCTGTTTGGTGGTCACAACTTCCCAAGGACAGGCTTTTTTTCCTTTCTTGTTTTACCTGGCATCAAGACAACTTTCCTTGCACTCCCTTCAAGGAGGTAGAGTGAGTTTTTCACCCTTTTCGTGACATCACAGCCCTTTGTGGTCCCAGAATTAGTCTCTTAGCCTACATTGAATGAGCCCTGGGCTGACTTCCAACTATCCTTGGTGACATGCAAATCTACCAAGTTCCTATTCAAATGCACCAAGTTTCCCCAGTTTAGCAAATGCCCTCAGGGCAAATAAGACTTAAAGGCTCCTTTAGTCTCTCATACGTTCAGCTTTCTCTTAGATTTTGGCATGTTAATTCCTATCTTTTGAATTGTTTTTTTAAATACAGCATTCTTAGCTGTTTTCAGCTAAGGTTGTCCAATACCTCAACTTACACTGTTCCCAAAATGCAAATCCTATATTTATTTTTCAAGTTAAAATTAATTCTAGTGAGTTAGGAAAGGATTTGCAGCCTGATATAGTCTACATTAGAGTAGCTTCAGTATTATTTATGACTTCAGGTGATTACAGTAGATATTTAAGAATTAAATAACACATTTTATTACTTTTTAAAAAGAAAAAATTAAACATTAATTTGAGGAGCAGTCTAATTTAAAAGAAGCATGAGTGGATAACTTGTTCTCTCAAGTATCAAGGTTCTTTAAACAGCTAAAGTAAATAAGACTGTGTGGTAAGGATACACAAACAGATCTGTTTTAGAAAGAGTAGCTTGGGAACGACCACACATGTATGGAAACTTGATCTATGATACTTGTAGATCACTGAAATGAAAAATAGAATATTCAGTTCTATAATGCTGGGAAAAACTGATTAGCCATATGGGAAAAAAAGAAACTGGACCCCCACTTCACACCACACAAAAATCAGTTCTACATGGATTAAGGACACAAATATGAAAGGCAACTTTTTAAACAGATTTTCTTTTTTAGAGTAGTTTTAGAATCACAGTAAAATTGAGAAGGTACAGAGATTTCCCATATACCCCCCTGCTTTTAGTAGAAAATATCAGACTATATTTTTATAATCTCAGGGAAGGTCAAGATTTGTTAAACAAGATGCCAAAAGCATAAACCATAAAAGAAAAAGTTGACAGAGTCAACTATATTCAACTATAAAATGTGTTAATCAAAAGACACTATAAAGAAAGTAAAAGACAGGCTGCTCACTTGGAGAAAAAGAAATGTGCCACGTGCATAACTGACAAGGGATTCACATCCAGAATATATAAAGAGCTTCTATTACAGAAATCCAGTTTTTAGACCGAGTGCAATGGCTCATGCCTGTAATCCCAGCACTTTGGGAGACTGAGGCAGGTGGATCACCTGAGGTCAGGAGTTCGAGACCAGCCTGGCCAGCATGGTAAAAACCCGTCTCTACTAAAAATACAAAAAATTAGCCACGCATGGCGGCACACGCCTATAATCCCAGCTACTCAGGAGGCTGAGACAGGAGAATCGCTTGAACCCGGGAGGCGGAAGTTGCAGTGAGCCAAGATCATGCCATTGCACTCCAGCCCGGGCAATAAGAGCAAAACTCCATCTCAAAAAAAAAAAAAAAAAAAAAGAAAAGAAATCCATGTTTTAAAGTAAAAAAAAAAAACAAAAAAAAATGGCAAAAGACATAAACACCCAAAGAACATAAACAATGAAAGGTTCAACATCATCAGTAATTAAGGAAATTTACATTAAACCCCCAATGGGATACCATTTCTCACTCACCCGATTGTCAAAAAGAAAAAAAATTCAGGTAATTACGAATGTAGAAATGTCTTACATGTTGCTGAAAAAGGGAACAAAGTGAACACTTACATCCTGCTTGTGAGGCTATAAACTGGTACAGCCACTTTATAAAACAATCCAGTGTTTTCCAGCAAAACTGAAGGTTTTTAAAATCATGAACACAAAGAGACACGAGTTAGAAGGGTCACTTAGAAACAGATTTTAATGGAAAAAAGTAAAAATTAAATTTAAAAGCAAAAAAATAAAAAAAAGACTGAAAACATCCTAAATATCCATCCACAGGATAATGGATAAAGAATGGTAAAGTCACACAATGAAATTATGCGTGGCAATAAAAAGTGAACAAACTGTAATACATCAGCATGAAGGAATCTCACAGAATGTGCAAAAGCAAAGCCATAGGAATCACATAGTAGAATATCATTTATACAGAGTTCCAAAGTAGACTAAACAACACAGTGTTTGGAATGCATAGACATGTGGTAAAACCATATAGAGAATCAAGGAGAGTGGAAAGAAAAAGATATAATCAGGGAAAATACACAGGTTGGCTTCAAAAAATGTTGGTTATGTATTATTTCTTAAGCAATACATAGGCACGGGGTATTTATTTTATTTGTATTCTCTGAATCTGTAGATGTGTCAAAAGTACTATTTTGCACATGTGAAATAATTTCTCATTTAAGAAGTAAATAAATACATGGTTGTGGTACAAAACATTAAAAATTCAGAAAACTATATGAATAAAATAAAAATTATCAATAATTACATTACCCTGAAATAACTATAGTATTTGAAGGAGGTAAATATACTTAAATGATGTACCTTTCTTCTATTCTTTATTTTTATTTAATCTGTTTTAAAGCTTTACTGAGGTATAATTTACCTATAATAAATTTCACATATTTAAAATGTATAATTAAATGAGTGACATATATACATATAAACACATACACACACATTGGTGGAAGCATCATCTCATCAAGAAAATGAATATATCCATCATCCCCTAAAGTTTCCTCATGCCCCTTTTGGATCCATCCCTCCTTACTTTCTCTTTCCCCTACCCCCAAGTAACCACTGGTGTGTTTTTCCATCACATTAGTTTGCATTTTGTAGAATTTTATTGGGTATATGTTTGGACATAGCTTATGCATATGTTTTACTTTCACAGACAATGCCAAAAAGTTTTCCAAAATGACTACACCAATTTACACTTCCACCAGCAGATTATGAGACTTCCAGTTGCTCCACATCCTAATCAACACTTGGTTGCCAGCCTTTTCCATTTTAACTATTCTTTCCACATTCTTAAGGAAAATACTCATAAAATGATTTGTCTGAACTCTTGAGCAACAACAACAACAAAAAATCAAACTTTCAACGAAGACTGAAGTGAAACTCATTATACAGAAATTTTAGTCTAAGAGCTTTTTCCCCTGCATGCATAATAATAATTGAAGCAAAGGCCCTAAATGATGTATGCCTCACAGATTCTGATTTAGTCCCAACATCTGATTTCTACATAAGATTTTTAGAAGAACCATTGGGACATACATAAAAGAACCGCATAACTTAAAAGCAAGTTGGGAATATCAACACACTGGAACTCAGGTAAAATAGAGTCCAACACAGTTTATATGCGTGACTTAAACACCTATAACACCTGAACCCAATACACCAAACAAAATACCACTAAAATTGTGTTCATAATTTGGATGGGGCGGGGCATAACTACTTTACCACGAATAGTTCTTTTCAATATGCTCAGCTTCTTGCTCTCAGCTTCTGCTACTTAACCATGGGAGAGGAACAATGTTATGAAATGATGCACTTCATTTTTAAAATTTGTAATTATTATGGATAACACAAAGGTAGTCTATCATCCTTATTTGTCTCTTTTTTCTTTTCTTTTCTTTTTTTAATCATCTCCCTAATCAATGGATCGCCTCTCCTTCTAACCTTTGTTTCTCAAAATACAAATTCTAAACTCATTTACTTGTGAGTGCAGAATCACTATTCTCTCCTCAGATTCATTCAAACTTGGCTTCTACCCTTATACTGTACTTAAATTATGTCTGCTGAGGTTAAAGCCCCCTCCTAACTTCCAAAGCCAATAGGCACGTAATCAGTTCTTGACTCCCAGGTAGACTTCTCTCCTTGTTAAAACTCTCCTCTCCTGGCTTCTATGAGACCACTGCCTCCTAGATTTCCTCCTTTCCTGATGCTCTTCCTCAGACTCCTTGGCTGTCTCTACCCATCGCTTAATGCTGGTGTTCCCCATCCTTGGTCTTGCCCTCTTCTTACACTATACTTATTTGAATGATTTCTTACACCCTTACAGGATTAACTACCACAAATCCACTGCTGCTTCCAACATTTATAAGTCTGATCTTGACTTCAGAAAACCTGATACCAATATATCTATTGGTATATATCCACTAGACAGCTATGCCAGATGTCCCGCCAGAATCTCAAACTCATTTTCTCTCCAACTGAATTAATCTCTCAATATTAGTTTTATTCGTGAATGCACAATTACAATTCAAATGAAGTCAATAAAATACAAGATATACTTAAATTTTTCATGAAGGGTTAAACAAAGAATAAATTTGTATTATGGACTCTTCCTCAGTTATGAAGGTAACTCATATTCATTAGCAAAAATTACAAAATACAAAAGAGATGATAAAAAGCAAATATCCCAGCTCTCAAAGGCAAGCAACATTATCCCCTCCTTCCAGAAAAAGCAATTTTTAACCATGCTGAAGTTACACATCAAAATATGAAACTGGTAAATAGGATTTTGTTGTTGTTGCTAATTCTCAATATTTTCCAGGCTGTTTTACAATATTAATCAGGGAAAACAAATTTCTATTAACTGCCTACCTAAAGGGAGAACTAGAATAATATTTTAATTACAAAGGCAATCCTTTTACATGCTGTATTTTAAATGTTCTAAAGAAATCAATGCTTTTGGCTTGGCATCTATCTTGTCTATACCCAGACGTCTATCGGTGTGCGCTATAGCCCACAGTTCATCCACAGTATCTTCCTCTAAAGAAAACCATAGCAAAGGAAAACCTGGAAGAAATAGAAGTCAAATCTAAAACCTAGCTGGGTAGATTGTGGTTTGCAAACACTACAGTAAAGTGACACTTTTAACACCCTTTCGCCACTTCACAAAGTTTCAGAAACATCACAGGTAAAAATCCTCTGCGAAGCTCTTCTCATCAGACCCCGCCAGGGAAAGGAAATTCGCTTCTCTTTCCCCAAAGCCCAGAGCCCACCTGGACGCGCCGTCGGAAGCCAGAGCACGGAGCAGGGAGCCGGGCGCGCGGCCGTCCCCGCCTGGGCTGGGGGTCTCCACCGTCCCCCGTCACGGGTCCCCCTAGACAGAGCCGCCCACTTGGACAGCGGGGACCCAGCCTCGCCCCGTCGCCAACCCCCGGTGCCCTCCAGACCACCGCGCTTGCAGCTGTCGCGGGGCCTAAAGCTCCCTCAGGCCCCCGCGACACAGGCGTCGCTGAGGAGACGTGGGAACAGCCCCTGGGCCCCACCACGGCCCCATTTTAGAGAAAGTTAAAGACAAAAGAGACAGAACGGACGCTCACCGCCAGCCCGCAAGGCGGGGCCGCCCTCACAGGCGCCCCCCACAGCCCTGAGCGAGCTGCCAGCTGGGAGAAGCGCACCTGAGCCACGCTGAGCCTTTCCCCGCCCGGGTCCCGCCGCGCTCCTCGGGATCTCCAGGTCCCACGCCCGCGCTGAGGGGGCGCCGCGCGGCCGCCGCCGGTTACCTGCTGGAGGCAGTGGGCGCTCTGCTGTCGCCACCCGCGGGAACTGTGACTCCGGTCACCTCGCGCGGCCGCGCCTCGAGGTCTCGCCCTTCCCACGGCCTCCCCTACCCTGTCACTTACCCCCTCTCTTCCACTTCCCTCCCCATACCCACTCCCACACCACCCACCAGGGCCGCCCCGCCCCTCGGGACGGGCGTTAAGGGGTGAGGCGAGGCAAGGCGGGGCGGTGCGAGGCAGGGCGGGGCAGGGCGGGGAGTGGAGTGGCGCAGAGGGGCTGGGCGCGGAGGGGCGGGGCCTCCCGCGCACCTGAGCCGCGCTGCGCCTGCGTCCTCCGCGACTCCGCGCTTGGCAGCCCCTTCCTGGGAAGGTGTAAAATGCCGCCAGGTGTGGGGTGTGTTGTGGGAGAAGAAGGGAGACGAGCGGTAGGAGGAGGATAGAGGGGAAGCTATTGGCCTGAGGAAACTTCTCTGACTTGGGGAGGCAGGAGCAGTCTTTCTGGCGGGAGATGTTTATGCACACTTTACTTAGAAGCGGAGTAGTCATGTTGTTACTTGACTTTTAGAGTTTTTATAAAAAGTCTAATTTATAAAGTTTTTGAGGATCAGCCCTGCTCTCTTCGCTTTTGTTGCCTTCTATCTGCTACTGCCTTGCCATCAATGGGTGTCTTGGAAAGAATATTAAATGTATCCTCCACAGCACCTCACACCCCCGATTCTATGAGAGATCCCCTCTAACCTTGGCAAAGCGGGGGGCCTGGCCCTTTTCTCTGGGCTTCCTTGGTGGAAATCTCAATACTGCTTGGAAATGAGTTTCCTAGACTGTCTGATGAAGAATGGCTTAGCATTTTTTTGTTTGTTTTGTTTTGACAGAGGGTCTGTCGCCCAGGCTGGAGTGCAGTGGTGCGCTCGTGGCTCAGTGCAGCCTCGACATTCAGGGCTGAGGTGATCCTCCCACCTCAGCCCCTCCCCCAAGTAGCTGGGAATACAGGCTCGAGCCAGCATGCCAGGCTAATTTTTTAATTTTTTGTAGAGATGAGGCCTTATTATGTGGCCCAGGCTAGTCTTGAACTCCTGGACTCACGTGATCCTCCCACCTCTGCCTCCCAAAGTGTTCCACCTCCCAAAGTGATGGGATTACAAGCATTGAGCCACGGTGCCGGCCTGGGTGGTGGGACTGTAAAATTGAAAGAAAGGTTCATACTTTTCTTTCTGGAGAGCAGTCTTTCCCAGAGTGAGTTCTGTCCATCTCAAGGTACTAGAGATGCTGGAGTGGGAGTAGGGGTAGATCACCAGATCACATTAATCTGGGGGAGAGAGACACAAAATACTTGTTTTCCTTGAGATTCACAATGCATACTAGCATTTTACAGGCGTAAGAACCATGTTTTACTTTCTTTGATCCTGCATCTCCCAAAGTGTTTGACCATAGAACTCTTTTCTTGAGAAATGCCTATTTCCAATCTTGGGCATTAGTGTTTCAACAAACTCTTTGAAAACCACTGCTTTCAACTCCTAGTACGTTCACATTTAATAATGTATCACCAATGTTTGCAAAGTTCTGCACTGTTCACACAAAACTTTCATGAGTCATCTCATTTAATCCTGGAAATTGCAATGTAGCTGTTATTATCTTCATTTTGCAGTTGAAAATATTTAAAGGTCAGACAACCAGTTAGTGGTTGCCCAAACATAGTCAATATTTGAATCTGAACTTTGAACTCCAAGGCATTTTAGACTAATATTCATTCTGTCTCTCTCTCATTTGTTCCTTTTTTTTTTTTTTTTTTTGGACAGGCTCTCACTGTTGCCCAGACTGGATTGCAGTGGCACAATCATAGCTCATTGCTGTCTCAAACTCCTGGGCTCCAGCCATCCTCCCACCTCAGCCTCCCAAGTGTGCTGGGACTACAGGCACATGCCACCACGCCTGGCTAAATTTTTAAATTTTTTTATAAAGACAGGGTCATGCTTTGCTGTCCAGGCTGGTCTGAAACTCCTGGCTTCAAGCAATCCTTGCACCTCAGCCTCCCAAAGTGCTGGAATTACAGGCATGAGCCACGGTGCCCAGCTTCCCTTGATACCTAAGGAGAGCACATCCTTGGTTAGAAATCACTAGATTCATGTGTTAGTTGAATCTTCTCAAGGGCAAGACCATAACTTTACCTATATTTTACTTCCTTGCAGCACCTGACTTAGTGCAGGGCACAAAAGTGTCATTGAAATGTGCTGAATGAATGAAGGAGGAATGAAAGCTCAATAACTACTAATTGAAGTGAGCTGATGCTTGGTTCCTTAAATGAACAACTTTAACAAACTCTTCACTGATGCAGAAGTACCAAGAGCAGGAGCTCCCCTAATTGTTCCTAGTTTTCTTCCCTAGTCCATCTTAAAACATTTTCCTAGAAGAATCCTCTCTACTGACAGATACCGTTCTTGTAAAATCATGAAGCCAATTCCTTTGTTTTCCTTGAATTGGGCCTCCTTCCTGTTCTATCTGAGGCAAGGCTACATGAATGGAGGATATTGTACACCTTTCTTTGTGCTCTTATTTCTAATCTCTTCCCACAAAAGGATCGTCCTCAAAATACTATGAAGGGGTTTTTGTTTGTTTTTTAATTTAGCAATTTTATATTATTTGAGGCCGATCTAAGGAGAAAAATGGACTAGTCAATATGGATAACGTGGCTGCTTAGATATTACTGTGTGTATCAATTCTTTCATTTGATAGAGACAAATCACATAATTCCTACTCTAAACCCCTATTCATTCTTTATTTAATGCAGTTTAGAAGTGCTTTGTGACTCAGCCCAAGCCTACCTCTCCAGCCTTATCTCCCAGTATTTCCATCACACCTTTTTGACCTACTGAACGAATTGCAGTTCCATAAACTGTCAAATTTGCACACACCATTACCTCTACCTTTCTCTTACAGGTATCAACTAGCAAACTCATGTTCATCCAACCAAAATACCACCTCTTCTAGACAATGAAACCCCACAACACCCATTCCTGACTCAATTAGGTGCCATTTCCCAGCATAACCACCACAATCCATCTGTATCTCTATCATGGTGCCTACATCATAGCTGTGATTACTGTCTTCTTTTCCCACTTCCCTCTAGATGCATTCCAAGTGAGTTACCAATGGGCAGGAACAATGACTTCCACCTCTATTTCCTGAGCACACAGCATAGCACTTGACATAGAAGGCACTCAACAGTTTGTTGAATAAATGAAAACATAGCTTTCAAAGAGTGTAAATTCCTAGAGTGCTTGTGAAATAATTTTACAAATAAATGGTCATGAATACATTGGGGGTACCAGATAGATTTTTGCTTCTTTCAAAATTATTTCCTTCCCATTTTCTGCCTTAGAACACAACAGCAGAAGCCTATACATATTCATTCATTCCATGTATTTGTTCAGAAAACATTTCTGAGTGCCTACCATATAACAGGTGCAGTCCTAGGCACTTGCTTCAGAGAGAAAGTGACATTTCAAAAGTGTGATGGATGCTCACCAAACCTCAATTCCTCTCCCTGGGCATGAAGCTAAACTGCTTTGCCTAGCCACTCCCCTTGCATCTAGGTAAGGTCGTGTGGCCAGTTCTGACCAATGGAATTTGAGCAGAAATAGAGTTTCACTTCTGCAACTAGGCAACTAAGAACAGGTGAGCCTTCACCCCACTCTCTCCCTCTTTCCATTCCATGACAACCTTGGACTAAACCATGCTAACCATTGCTAAAGCTCACAATATGACAAGATGGGAGAAATGTCTGTGTCCTTGATTGGCTTCGTGGAACAAAGCTCTCCCCACTGCCCACTAACTTTGATTGGATGGTGATGTGAGTGAAAAATATACTTTATTGTGTTAAACCACTAATATTTGGGGTTTTTTTCTAACACCTGGATTTACTTACTCTGATAGGCACTGTCATGAATGATGACATATAGATTACATTAAACATACCAAAAAAATGTTTCTCATGCTGTAGGCATTCTATGGGAGACATAGAACATGAAAATTTATCAAAGAGCATATTAAGGTCATAGAAAATTTAAGTTTGTCCCAAGTAGATAAAGAAAAATCTTTATGGATACATAGCTTTCTGTCTCTCAGATGGCCACCTTATCAGAATGCTGACATCTTGACCTGAAAACAAGCACAGAGTCACCATCACGCCTTCTTCATCATCTTTATCTGCACTTCTCTGTCTCTTTCATGCACTTTGAAGGGTTTCCCTGAGTGGGCTTCAGGAGATCCAGTGTTACTCAAAGTCTAGTATATATTCAGGAGAAGAGAGAAATAAAAAGGCTAGGCTCCAAAGGGTCTTGAATATCTTTCTAAGGAATTTGCCCATTAATCCATAGGATACATAGTTGAATAAGCTAGGAACTATTTGTAGTGAGATGAGTTGCTTTTTTCTTTTTTCTTTCCCTCCCTCATCATCTTCTTACCTGGATAACTGTTACCCACTTAACTAAGGTAACAATGGGATAATGGCTGGTCACAGATGCTCCACCAAGAGAACTAATCATGAGAGTCTCATTTCTCAGTGCCCTCCCACAAAGCCCTTCCTGAAAACACCCATCTGCCTCTTCCAAACCCCACTAATCAATGAAACTTCATGGCACTAAAAGGCTGACACAGTTGTATTAGAGGCGTAAATGAAAAATATTCAGCACCTAGAGCAGGAGGCAATAGCACCAGTGGGGTCAAAGGAAATCTGTGAAGGAGGAAACAAAGAGAGAATCCAAAAACAAAAGAAGGTTTTCCACCAACCACATGATCAACTCACCCAGGCTGAGTAGCTAGTCCAAAGAGGATGACAGCACATGAAACTGCTCAGGATTCAAGAACAAAGGCTCCCAGACTCACTGAGAAGAGCAGAGAAACATCTAAACCCCTACTTCTGTGACCTCTGTATGGACTGGAAGAAATGACTCAAACCTGAAGCAAATGACCCTGCATTCTTCTGGACCCACTTCAGCTTGCTTAAGTTGGAACTCCATTTCCCCAAATTTATTTCCCTATGTGGTTCCAAGTTAGGTTGGCCAAAAAGAAGAATTGAGGCAAGATTTGGAAGGTGAAAGTGGAGCAGAGCAACTCCCTCTGAAGATCCTCATGACTACACGTGGTGGCAGACACACACAGAGATTCTGGGAGGTTCTGGCTCATCCTCCTCCTCATGTCTAGCTCTTCTTCCCAACTCTAGTCCCTGCTGGCCAGAGGACCCAAGATGACTCCAGAGCTTGGTGGGAGACCTCCAGAAGTGGCAGCTATGTATGGACTTTTCCACAGCCCCCCTCCTGGGTACCACTCCAGCAGTTAGACATGTGCGGCTTCCTAGAATCATTGCAAGTTCTGGCCTTACAAGTCCACCTGTACAGGGCTTCAGGATGGCTGGTTAGCGACTTTTCTCTAACCCTTCAATTCCACTTTCAGACCTTTACTTCACCAGTTTCTCACATAATTCTGCAAGAGATTAGTCCCATTATCAGTAAGACTCTAGTGGTTCTGCTTCCCTGATTAAACCCCTCCAATACATCATTCATGTTCTTGGCTACCTAGCAATAAGATTATGTGGATTGTACTACCCTTCCCTTCCACCTTTTTTTTTTTTTTTTTTTTTTTTTTGAGACAGAGTCTGGAGTGCAGTGGCGCGATCATGGCTCACTCCAGCCTCCACTTCCCAGGCTCAGCTGGTCCTCCCATCCCAGCCTCCTGAGTAGCTGGGAGTATAGGCATGCCAACACACCCAGCTAATTTTTTGTATTTTTTTGTAGAGACAGGTTTTTACCATGTTGCCCAGGCTGGTCTCAAACTCCTGGGTTCAAGCCATCTGCCCACCTCGGCCTCTCAAAGTGCTGAGATTACAGGCATGAGCCTCCACGCCCGACCTCCTTCCCCTGCACTATTAAAGGCCAAGTGCTGAAGTTATTTATCTATAGGAACTATAGAAATTTGGGTAAAAATTATGCCCTGGTAGTGGTCTCCCCATGAGAGGGTGACTGGTTGCCCACTGCCTTAATACTGAATTTACATAATAGAAGAACTGACTTTCAGCTTTTCGAGCTTAGAAACTTGCTCCTTTTCTCTTTTAGCATACTGAGTAAATCTCTCTTGAAGAAGGAAGTTTGGTCAGGCTCACCAGAAGTAGACAATAGTATGTCTGTCTATTAATATAGAATGAGAAATAGGATTGTTGCAAGGCCCAAATGTGTATCTTACTGCCAAAATACTATGCCCTGAAGAAATAGCTATCCAGGAAGCTAAATGATAACCAAACGGTTGCCTGATCAGGGAAACGGAATGAAAATTAGGAGAGTTGGGAGGAATATTGAGCATTGAGTTATGATAGCTACCATCAATACCACAGAAGGGACTAACCTGTCACAGTTGCAGATAAGCTATGTGGTTCCACTTACTGGAGCTACAGTCCTAGTCATATTCCTTCTTTTTAGTAGGTTACAGTATTGGCCCCAGGACTTCATCGCGCACTGTATCCATGCCCTTTGCTACGACTTTGAAGTGCCTTCCACTGAAGGAGTGGAGTATATTTCCCTACCCGTTGATTTTGGGTTCAGCCACGTGACTTGCTTTGGTCAACAGAATGAAATGGAAGTAATCGTGTTGAGTTCTGCGCTTAGGCCTTAAGAGACTTCATGTGTTTCTGCTTGCCTTCTTGTACTTCTACCAATGCTAGAAGACTTCCCTGGGCCAGCCAGCTGCTCCAAGGAGGGTAAGACACCCTAAAGCAGAGTCATGCCAGGTAAACCCAGCTTAGAACAGCGAATCCCCAGCTGCCCAGCAAGCGTGAGAAATAAAAGATGATTGTTTTTTTGTACCATGGCATTTTGGGAATATTTGTTACACAGAAATAGTTACCTGACATGTCCTCCCACCATGATTTTCTGGAATGGAGAATATCTAACCCCATCGTGGCCCCAGAGTTCCAGATCAATGTGCCCAGGACTCCCCTCTCAAGTCACTAGGCAGCACCAATTTAGCCAATAGTAAGTTAGAGGATTCAGTTTCTCACCCTCAATACAATTCACTTGAAATTTTCTGTCCTTTGGGTTAGATATAAAATCTAAATATTTTTTAATAGCAGAGATGAGAAAGATTTAACAACTTTTCAGAAAGTTACTTCTGAATATTAGTGATTGTACATGCCACTCAAAATCACTGTGTGAAATAACATTCGAAGCCTATCATTTGTAACTTCTGCTTTCATCAGAGTTTTAGGAAAACACCTACGCCCAGCAAAATCCCCAGGCAGTTTTAGGACGCCAAAGCTTTCCTCATCTGTTTTTAAACCCAGTCCACATCCATAAAGATAATTCATGAATAAATGTGGTTGGCAGATGAACCCAATATTCAAGGACATCTTTTTTAAGCCTTTAGTTAAGACCTTTGGTTTGTTAATTTACACGTTAGTCTCTCTATGAATTAGAAGTGGAGGGAGGGGCTCAAAATGCTTTATAATCCTTTTTTTTTTTTCAGACATTCCTTCTTTCTCCACCACTCCCAGCCTTTCACTATCTTCCTCCACCCTTCTAGCTTATGAAGGGACTGATGATGTTGGGATAGTTTTTGAGGAAATGTGGGAGCTCTGCAATCCATTTCCTACTTGACATGGGTTACATTTTTACCAGAAGAAAGGAAAAAAAAAAAAAAAAAAACAATGCAAATATATTTCCAGCACAGTTGGGCGGCAGCTCCATAAAATGGCTTTTAAAGAGTTATCCCATTGCCCTGAGAGTTGACAGCACTCCAGGGAGGGGACAGGGTCTGTGAGGGCCAGAGAGGCATACCCTTCCATTCCTAAGAAACATCCCCTCAGGAAACAATTTGGCGTTTCCTATAAAACATGAACTTGTTTGGCGGCCTGACCAGCTCATCACCCCTGTTCATCTCATATTGCTTGCCTGATTAATAACAATGACATAGTGAATACAACTTCAATAGGAAACGGGGGAGGAAGAGCCAAACAACACCCTTGCCAAACAAACACACATGCTCACATGCCCACAGACTCACACACCCCAATATATAAAGCCACTCTTAAAATGTTGGGAAATATAAAAATGTTTCCATCCAAACCATCTTATGGGCCCAACGTGGTGGCTCACGCCTGTCATCTCAGCACTGTGGGCGGCTGAGGCGGGCAGATCATGAGGTTAAGAGATCAAGACCATCCTGGCCAACATGGTGAAACCCCGTCTCTACTAAAAATATAAAAATTAGCTGGGCATGGTGGCACATGTCTTAGTCTCAGCTACTCGGGAGGGTGAGGCAGGAGAATCGCTTGAACCCGGGAGGCAGAGGTTGCAGTGAGCCGATATTGCACCACTGCACTCCAGCCTGGGTGACAGAGCAAGACTTTGTCTCCCCAAAAAAACAAAACAAAACAAAACAAAAAAAAACCATCTTATGTTACTGGGAGGGACCAGGGTCAAAGATTACTTCATTTCTCCCATCCAAATAGTACATCAACATACCTGGGGATGATAACAGCTGTCATTCTTCATGGACCTACCACGTGCCAAATACTGTGTTAATGGTCCGTAAAAGTAAGTGTGTATACATTGGCTGGGTGCAGTGGCTCATGCCTGTAATCCCAGCACTTTGGGAGGCTGAGAAGGGGGTGGATCACTTGAAGTCAGGAGTTTGAGACCAGCCTGGCCAACATGGTGAAACCCCGTCTCCACAAAAATTAGCTGGGTGACGTGGCGCACACCTGTAATCCCAGCTACTTGGGAGGCTGAAGCAGGAGAATCACTTGAACCCGGGAGGTGGAGGTTGCAGTAAGCAGAGATGGTGCCACTGCACTCCAGCCTGGGCAGCAGAGTGAGTGAAATTCCATCTCAAAATAAATAAATAAATAAATAAATATGTTTATACATCTAGTCTAATTCTTGCAACAACCATTTAAGAATTAGTAGGCATTATCTAGGCATTACAGATAAGTAACTTTTCCAAGATCACAAAGAAGTAATGGTACAGATTGGATTTGAACTCAAAGCTATGTGTGACTCTAAAGCTCAAGCTCCTTTTGTTAAGTCACAGATTTAGTTGGTAAATTGTAAAGCCTAGACTTAGGGTTGTTTCCTTACTCAAAGCCCATTGGAATTGTCATCTCTTCTGTGGGTCCTTGACTTGTTCTGGACAGAATTCTGATGGTTACAAGTAACAGAAAACCTCTCCAATTAGCTCAAGTAAAAGGCAGGGAATGGTATTCTATTCCTACCCTTACTTTGGGTAAGGGAATGTATATGGGAACATATTCAGAGAACTGAACAAGCAGGCATCAGAAAGTGCAGGACCTAAGGTAGCCCAGACACCCCTCAGCCTCGCATTCCATGAAGACTGCTTCTTTTTGCACACCTGCACATCCCAATCAGCTTATCTGAGTCACCAGTCTCTCAAAGCTGCAGTCTACACCTGATTCTCTAATTACTTCCTCAATGGTATATCTATCCAGCCTCTGGGCTCAGGACCCACCACCTTAGAAGTAAGTGCTTCTCCCTTCCCAGTTTTCTGGGAGAGGAATCTGATTGGCTCAGCTCATATTTTCCAGTCAGGCCACACACAAGGTACAAATTGCTGGCTAGTCTACGGTTGGGCACCCGTTGATCAGATGTTTGCCCTGGTCCACTTCAGAGGTAGCTGGGGAGGAGAGGGTCAAGGGATCTGCTGCTGCACCTCTGGGCAGGGAAGTACCCTGAAATCCAGCAGATAGACGCTCAGCTTTTTCTCTCCTTTCTTTCATAAGACTGTCACACCTGCATTAGGATTGAATTTTAAGTAGCCTCCCATTGCTCTCCAACTGCCCTCTAATTATTTTCTAGATTCTTACAGTAACATCTTATTGGGGTTCTATCTGCAATGGCCTTATCAGAGTGCTAAAAACACAGTGGACACTAAAAAATGATTTGTTGTATTTAGGTAGAGTTCATGATGGAGAGGACCAAGAGAGAAGATCAAGAAGAATTTTTTTTTTTTTAATCTCTTCCCTTGTCCACTGAAAGACCATCAAAACTAGAGAGAGACTATCAAATGCCTGGTGACAAGTCCTCGGCTGCACTGGCTTCACAGGAGCTTATGTGTAGAAGAAAAAGAATTTGAGCCGGAGCAACGAAACTCTAAAGTTGTTTCCAACTCTCTTACCAAAAGAGGCATCCAGCCCAACAGCTCTCAACCTGGAGTAAAGCTCCCACATGCCCTGTGGAGCGTCCTCGCTTTGATTCCATCCCTTTACTCCCATTCAGAGAATTCTATTTGAATTTAAATAAATGACTCTTCTGCTATTATTGTGGTAAGCTTGATTCTGCTGTGATTTGAAAAGAACAAAAAATAAATAATTGCAAAATCTTTGTATTAAATTACTGGTAACAAATTACCGGTAACTTTGTTACAATTGGCATTGTGACTGAGGGCTGTTAGTTAAGGACATTCTGCTGCCCACGGCTGAGGTGACACTAACTGTATCAACAAGGATGTTTTCAGCCCCAAATAAACAGAAAACCCACGAAAAAGGATGCTTACAGCCCCAAATAAATAACAGAAAACCCAATTCAAATGGTCATAAAAACAAGGAGGCCAGGCGCGGTGGCTCACGCCTATAATCCCAACTCTTTGGGAGGCCGAGGCAGGCGGATCACCTGAGGTCAGGAGTTCAAGACCAGCCTGGCCAACGTGGTGAAACACCATTCTACTAAAAAATACAAAAATTAGCCAGGCGTGGTGGTGGGTGCCTGTAATCCCAGCTACTCAGGAGGCTGAGGTAGGAGAATTGCTTGAACCCGGGAGGCAGAGGTTGCAGTGAGCCGAGATCACGCCACTGCCCTCCAGCCGAGGTGACAGAGCAAGACTCCATCTCAAAAAAAAAAAAAAAAAAAAAAGGAAATGTTTTAGTTTCTGCGATGGTTTAAATTGTCCACAATTCTTTGAAACTCCTTTCAACAAAAGCTGGAACCTGTGTCCTCTGAACTGCATCTAGGCTAACCATAGTGACTGGTCAACCAGAAAAGTACAGTGGAAATGATGCTATATGATGGCCGATGCTAGGTCAGAAAAGGTGATGCAGTTTCTACATAGTTATCTTTGTGTGCTTACTCTTGGAATCCAGCTACCATGCTCTAAGGAAGCCCACGCAGTTTGTGGAGACCCAAATGAAGAGGGCCACGTAGAAAGGAATAAGGCCCGTGACCTTCACATCTGACTGAGCCAGCATTGACTTTCCAGTTTGTGAGGGAGCCGTCTTGGAAGTGGATCCCCCTGGTCCTGGCTAAGCTGCCCCACCCGACCCCTTGTGGAGCAGATATAAGCCTTTCCCACTCAGCCCTGCCCACATTGCAGATTCATAAACTACATAATGATAAAATGCTGTTGTTTTGAGCCACTGTTTGGGAAAGGTTTGTTGCACAACAATAGATAACTAATATGGTTAACCTATGAGGAAATCCAAAGATAGATCAGCCTTCAGAGTCGTTGATTTGCAATTCAACCATTTAGCATTGAGTGTTTTCCTTCCCTTTTCTCTGTTCTGCATTGTGTAGTTTCATCCTAAATCTAGTTCCATTTGTGGTTGTAGAATGGCTACCAGGGGAAGACCCTCCTCCTTCAATTCAGGTGAAGAGAATAGAATGAATTCCCCTGGAATGCTCTTAAGAGAAAGTAACTTTTCCAGAAGCCAGCAAACCTCTCCTCTTATCCCTTTGGCCAGAATTAGGTCACATGCTTATTTCTGAACCAATACTGGCAAAGAGGATAAGATATCATTTTGACTAATAAGGACTATCCCTTAAATTGAGACCAATTTCCCAAACCACATGGCTGCTGCTTATGGGATAGAATGGATGTTGGGAAAGTCGCTTCACCAATTTAAGATATCTGAAAGAAGGGACAGGTAAATGAGAAAACCCTCAGGTGGTGGCCAGCCCGGGAACATAACTAAGAGAAAACCCACAGGATTAGGAGTATCCTGGGTAAGCCAATCGAGGGTCTAGCAAGATACAGATTGTCTACTTTCAAGACCCACGTGACTGCAGACCTTCCCTTTATCCCCTTTTCTGGCATCTCCCATTTTTGTTACCTGTCTTACCTTCATCAGCCATCTGCATATTTATTCCAGCTCCCTTGCAAGTGTCAACCTAGTGGGAGGAAAATGCACTATTCAACTTCTGGTAACTTTATTCCAATTTCTCTCTGAAGAAAAACCTCCTGGCATATGTAAGGGTTGGTGTCATTATTTTTCCCATTTTTGCCAATGAAATAGCTAAGGCTTTATGATAGCCTTGGGAAGATTACTTCTCACTGGATCTGTCCACTAACATGAAAAATGAAGGGAGTAGACCAGAAGATTAATAACCTCTTGAGCTCTAGGAGTTTCTGTACTCTTCCTCCTATCTTTTCCAAGATGACTACAGCCATGCCTGAAAGTTCGTGTCATTTGTTGCTGCAATGCTGTATGCCTAGCTCTTCATAGTCGTCATCTCCCCAATATTCACTATTTTGCTTTCACCGCTTTGGGCCATCTGCAAATCCTGCCTTCCTTTTTCACTTTCTGGACAGGCTGTCACTAAAAGTAATGAGGATTCCTTAGTTTTACTACATGGCTTTTTCCTGTTTCTACCTTTGACCTTGTGCTGCCTCCTTTAAACACAGCACAACAGTGTAATGGAGTTCAGCAAACATTTCATTTCCAGAAATTTAATAGGATATTTCATGAAAAAAACATTTGTGTGAATTAAATGTAGGAGACTCAGAGCCGACATCTGCTTTTAGTCTCATCATGAGGACCACTCTTCCTCCATTCCAAAGTTCATGGCCACTGTGATTTCCCACTATTTCACTTCCCCAGTAAGAGTTGATTGGTTCATGAGATGGTATCTAACCCAAGGCAGTCAATCAAAATCCTTCCCTAGAATTTGTTTTAAAACTATAACTAGAAAAAAAACCAGTCAGTCCTCTTTGTAGTGACGCAAGACACTTTCGTGGCCATGTTTCCCAGGTAGAACAGCTCAATCCATAACAAAAGACAATGAAGTTGATGTCCTGAGAGAAGTGAAGATAAGAGATGGTGAAGGATTCCAAAGGCATTAGATTTCTTGGTTGCGTTCTTGGTTGAATTCACCTCTACTTTTCCCCTAGTACTAGTACACAAACCACACCAGGTATAAGCCCATAAATAATATATTTTGCCTAAGTTAATACATGTTTAGTTCTTGTCACTTAAACACAAGAGATTTAATATGAGTACTCAGAAAACTGTGTCCCTCTAAGATTCTTTGGAACTGAGTCTTTAGCATTTTTATTCGACTGTGATTTGCATACATTTTTATTTTCTTTAATTGCTTGCCTCTGAGTATTTGTTTATGGCATTAAAGATGGGGTGTAGAGGCCAGGCACAGTGGCTCATGCCTGTAATCCCAGCACTTTGGGAGGCCAAAATGGGTGGATCACCTGAGGTCAGGAGTTTGAGAGCAGCCTGGCCAACATGGTGAAACCCTATCTCTACTAAAAGTACAAAAAATTAGCTGGGCGTGGTGGCATGCTACTGTAATCCCAGCTACTCAGGAGGCTGAGGCAGGAAAATCACTTGAACCTGGGAGGTGGAGGTTGCAGTGAGCCCAAATCGCACCATTGCATGCCAGCCTGGGCAACAAGAGTGAAACTCCGTCTCAAAAAAAAAAGATTGGGTTTAAAAAATGGGATTTAGAGGCAGAAAACCTGAGTTGAAGTTCTGGCATTAATACTTTTTAAACATGGTGACAGTGCAAGAGCCTCCCTGAGCCTCAGTCTCTTTCCTAAAACAAAAAAGGGATAATTATAATTGTTGCCCTAGCAACCTCTCAGAGTCATGATGATAATCAAAATAAGAAAATGGGGAGGGATGGGGCCATATTCATCTTTGCATTTCTAATGTCTACTTTAAAGCCTAGGACAGTATAGTACATACTGAACAAATATTTTGTGAATGAAAGAAAAAACACAGAAGCATTTTATACACTATAAAGCAGGGTTCCCCAAACCCCAGGCCATGGATCAGTACCAGCCTGTGGCCTATTAGGAACCAGGCCACACAACAGGAGTTGAACAGCAGGTGAGCGAGTGAAGCTTCATCTCTATTTACAGTCTCTCCCCATCACTCATATTACCACCTGAGCTCCGCCTCCTGTGAGATCAGTGGCAGCATTAGATTCTCATAGGAGCACAAACCTTACCATGAACTGCGCACATGAGGGATCTAGGTTCCACGCTCCTTATGAGAATCTAATGCCTGCCCAAGCACAGTGGCTCACGCCTGTAATCCCACCACTTTGGGAGGCCAAGGCGGGCAGATCATGAGGACAAGAGTTCGAGACCAGCCTGGCCAACACTGTGAAACCCCTTCTCTACTAAAAATACAAAAATTAGCCAGGCATGGTGGTGGGTGCCTGTAATCCCAGCCACTCAGGAGTCTGAGGCGGAGAATTGCTTGAATTCGGGAGGCGGAGGTTGCAGTGAGCCGATATTGCACCACTGCACTCCAGCCTGGGTGACAGAGCAAGACTCCATCTTGGAAAAAAAAAAAAGAAAAAAGTATCTAATGCCTGATGATCTATCACTGTCTCTCATCACCCTCAGGTGGGACCATCTAGTTGCAGGAAAACAAGTTCAGGGCTCCCACTGATTCTACATTATGGTGAGATGTATAATTATTTCATTATATATTATAATGTAATAATAACAGAAATAAAGTGCACAATAAATGTAACGTGCTTGAATCATCCCAAAAACATCCCCTCACCCCTAGTCCATGGAAAAATTGTCTTCCACGAAACTGGTCCTGCTGCAAAAAGATTGGGGACCACTGTTCTAAAGGACTATTTAAATGCGAATTATATAATGAAGACCACTTTACAATAATACAGGGTGTGTATAAATATTAACATGGGCAACTTACGTTGGTCTTGGGCTGAATGACAATTTCAGTGTCATGAACAGAGCTTCCTATAAACAAGCTGTAAGGTGAGTGGAATTTTTGGACAGTATCTCTCCAACCTTTCTTTGGTTGTTCTCCCTCTGTTTGGTCTAAATAGTGTGTCAAGGTGTGTCTGGTCCCAAGTTCTGTAAGTGGCCAGTGCTCTAGAGCTGTTTGATGCTGTTGCCGTAGCGTCGGAATGAAGAAGGAAGTTTTAAAAATCACCTAAGGCTCTTTCACTTATAATTAGCACATAACCTTACCTGTCCCTTTGAAGTATCACAATGGCTGAGGCTCCCACAAAATTCTCAGGCTGAAAATTGCTTATTTATAACTTCTTTTTCTCTTCCCAAATGCCTATGTAAAGTTATTCAAAGAAGACATGCAGATCCAAGAAGCACACTAGCCTGGTGCCATTCAGCATATGGGCAAACAGACCTCCACACTGTATTATGCCACCAATGTTTATCCTGGATCATCATGAAGTAAAACTCTGTACGTGGTGGAGTCTAGCTACTAAGACAAAAAGTGGTCCACACTTTATTTTTAGCATCCATCAAAATGGCTAAAGTTATTTAAAGGTTTAGTGCTTCAAAAAGTATTTTCTGAATTATCCGAAGTACAGTTCCCAAAATGATTCATTTTCTAACTATTCAAGATAGCCTTAGTTTTCAAGTATCATTGCTCATTCAATGGTTCAATAAGTTAACCACAGGTACTAGATTCCCATAATGTAAATTTCACAATCCTTAACATTGTACAGTAAGTGCAAACAGACAGTCTCCCAGCAATAGGCATATTTTATTGGAATAAAGATGCGGCCGGGCGCGGTGGCTCATGCCTGTAATCCCAGCACTTTGGGAGGCTGAGGCAGGCATATCACCCGAGGTCGGGAGTTCGAGACCAGCCTGAACAACATGGAGAAACCTCGTCTCTACTAAAAATACAAAAAAACTTAGCCGGGCGTGGTGGTGCATGCCTGCAGTCCCAGCTACTCGGGAGGCTGAGGCTGGAGAATCGCTTGAACCCGGGAGGCAGAGGTTGTGGTGAGCGGAGATCGTGCCATTTCACTCCAGCCTGGGCAACAACAGTGAAACTCCGTCTAAAAAAAAAAATGCTCTGCTTCACTAGCCTTAACATTTTCAGTCGGGAAACCTGTCTTTGATCACATTTCCTAAAGCAAAGATTGTTGTGAAAGAATAGATTATCACGAATTTTTGAATTTTGTTACCCCCATCAATAGATAACTAACTGGTTGTTTAAAACAAATGATATCCCACTTTCCTACCTTAGTAGATGTAACATAATGTGTGTGCTTTAATCGTAGCTTGACCAGTGAACCATACCATGTCAAGAAAGTTTCATGACATGTTTGAGGAACAGCGAGCGGGCCAGAGCCACTGGAGCAAGAGAAAGAGAGAGAGAAGGGTAGGAAGAGAGAGCAGAAGAACATGGGGTAGAGCTGGCTGGGTGTAGTGGCTCATGCCTGGAATCCCAGCACTTTGGGAGGCAGAGGGGGCAGATCATGAGGTCAGGAGATTGAGACTATCCTGGCTAACACGGTGAAACCCCGTCTCTACTAAAAATACAAAAAATTAGCCAGGCGTGGTGGTGGGCACCTGTAATCTCAGCTACTCGGGAGGCTGAGGCAGGAGAACCTGGGAGGTGGAGCTTGCAGTGAGCCGAGATCCCGCCACTGCACTCCAGTCTGTGAGACAGAGAGAGACTCCATCTAAAAAAAAACCAAACAAACAACAACAACAAAAACAGAACATGGGGTAGAGTAAAGGAGATGGCATGGCTGTTATTAAACATTTGCTGCTACTCTAAATAGGCTGAGAAGCCATTGGAGAGTTTGGAGTTGAGAAATGACATGAACTGATTTCACCTTAGGACAGATCACTCCGACCGTTGGGTTGAGAATAGAGTGGAAGGGACAGGGGCAGAGGTGAATGCAGAGGGACCAGGTAACTGATTCTGCCTATAATCAAGGTGAGAGAGGAAGGTGGCTGGGACTCAGGGTGTAGGAGTGAAGGTGCCAGGTATGAAGATTAAATGATATAACATATGCACAGCATAATAATTGGCACAGTCAGTCCCCAGTAGATGTTCACTGTGATAATGGCATTCTGAACCCCAAGACTCAATAGTAGATGGTTGGTTCATTGCATGGCAGACCCAGGTAAGTGATTACAAACTAGATAGTTGATGTCAGAATTAGAAAAGGAACTTTTTGAACATTTCTGCATGTATCAGTTGAAGTGAAATTGAGTCAAAAGAGTTCATGCTGCCTTTCACTGAAGTCTCTACTTGGATTTTTTTTTTTTTAAAGTACACACACACACACACACACACACACACAATCTGTGATCAAAAAAGTTATTGAAGTGCTGCAGTTGCCCAGAATTCAGCCTGACCTTGCAGCACTCCTAGTTATTAAAAATCATTTCTATGGGCTTACATTTTTTGGTTTAACAAGCACAAGAGGCCATGAACTCTTAATATCTGAAGCAAACGTGTTAAACATCTGGGATCTGGCATAAGCTTCTCCTGTGGGATGCATTGTTTGTGCAAACTTTTATTGAATTAAAAAAAAAAAGTAAGTACTGAGTTTCAAAATATTCGTGTAACCTAGTAAGAATATTTTTCTGAATCCAGAGTCAAAATACAGAGATTTATAAACTTAAATTTAAAATTAGGTTAGAAGTCTGCTCTTAAAACACAGCATGGTTTTGAAGTGGAACCAAACTTCAGCTCTAGCTCTAACAGGAGATGGCTGATCTAAGTTAAATAGGTTTTTCCAGGCTAAAGGCACGACTTCTGACCACTCTAAGAAAGCCATAGGGTTTGCAGGAAGGGTACTGGCCTAGAGTTTAGGGCAAGTTCTGTGGCTTAAACACAGATAATCTTGGGCAACTTACTTTACCCTGGGCTTGATTTTCCTTATTTCCTATAGAAACTGGAAGGAAAAATACTTACCCATGGGTCTTAGAAATGTACGAGGATAAGAAATAAAATAAAATAATAAGTGACAGAACTTTTAAAAGCTCTACACATAAGATGAGGAGGAGGAGGAGGAAGGGGAAGGGGAGGAGGAGGAAGGGGAGGGGGAGGAGAAGGAGGAGATAGAGGAGGTGGAGGAGGAGGAGAAGAGGGGTAAAACATAAGAGACTCCTATTTGAAGATGCAAAAGACCAAACAAACTGAACAAAGCTTTTTAAAGAAGAAAGACTAAGGGTTGTCTTTGGAGTGTTCCTCTAGGGAGGGACAACCTCTTATATTGCTTTAGTATCTCCTTGAAGCGCCCAGGGAAGCATCCAGACACAGGGGACAGTCTTATCAGTCTAGACTAACTGACAGACGGACAGGTCCCTCTCGATTTCCATAATCTATACCCTGAATATTCTGAGTAGGGGAGAGCAAAGCCTGGCTCAGCCCACCCCATTGCCTCTGCTAGACTGAAGGACAGGAAATAAAGGAGCCAGTCCTCCCCAAAGAGGGACAGGGATAGCTTTTAAAACTCACCTCTCCCTTCTGAGAGAAGGCTGCTATTCCTTGCCATGTATTTTTGTGCAGCTGAGGATCTGGAGGGGTTCTGACCTGAGCAGTGGGCTGGGAGCTGAGTTTGGGAGCTGGAGTTCTGCGTAATAGAGTAGGATGAATTTGGAGTTTGGGGACTGTGTAGAAAGAGGAGATGAAGAAACAAGTTGACCAGGGGAAAGGAAGGATGGGTGGTTGAAGTGGGAACCAGTGGAACAGCAGGGATGGAGAGCTGAAAAGCAGGTTCGCTTCTGTCCCACCCCCCACTCCTAAATCCTCAGGAAATTTGCCTACACACCCAAATGCAAATGGAATGTATTAATTTCTAGGGCTGCTGTACAATGTACCACAAACTGAGTGGCTTAAAACAACAGACGTTTATTCTCTCACAGTTCTGGAGGCCAGCAGTCCAAAATCAAGGAGTCAGCCATGCTCCCTCCAGAGGCTCTAGGGGAGAATCCTTCCCTGCCTCTTCCTAGCTTCTGTTGGTCATGTAAATCCTTGAAGTTCCTTGGCTTATAGCCTCAAAACTCCAACTCTGCTTCCATCTTTGCATGGCTGCCCTCTTCCCTGTGTGTCTTTGTGTGTCCTCTTGTAAGGACATCAGTCATTGGATTTAGCGCTCACCCTATTCCAGCATGACCTCATCTTAACTTGACTAATTACATGTGCAAAGACCCTGTTTCCAAATGAGGTCACGTTCTGATGTTCCACGTGGATGTATATTTTCAGGAGGACACTACTTGACTCACTACAGTGTTGTTTATTTTTGTTTTTATGGAAATCGAGTAAGAGGTAGAATCTCATGTCAGGGCCAACTGGCAAGGGACGATTGGATGGTGCGGGGCGAGGGGAGTTGTGGCAGTGGTAAAAATGGCCTGTGAACCAAACGAATCCAAGGGAAGTGCCGAGGTTGGAGTCAGAAATGACCATGAAAATAAAAGCTCCCTCCACTTCCTATGGGAGTTTTTAGAAGTGTGGGAAGACTTTGGAATTCTACAGGGCACGGAGTAAGTTCAAAGCAATATCATCCAGATCTCAAAGGCCAGGAAACCACAGCTGACTTCTGGGTTACAAATAAAACAAAGACATATGAGAGAGGAGAAAAAAAGATGAAGCAGAAGGAAGGACAAAAGGTGGAGAGATGAGCATGAAAGACAGATGAGTTTTTGAAGAGAGACAAGGAAAGGAAAAAGCACCAGCTCTTTGGGGTCAGGGTTAAAGCTCTAACACAGAATCTGGCATATAAAAGGTATTCAAGATACGTTTAGGGGCCAGGCGTGCTGGCTCACACATATAATCCCAGCATTTTGGGAGGCCGAGGCAGGCAGATCACTTGAGGTCGGGAGTTTGAGACCAGCTTGGCCAACATGGTGAAACCCTGTCTTTACTAAAAAATACAGAAAGGGCATGGTGGTGCACACCTGTAGTCCCAGCTACTCGGGAGACCAAGGCACAAGAATCGCTTGAACCTGGGAAGCAGAAGTAGTTGCAGTGAGCTGAGGTCATGCCATTGCACTCCAGCCTGGGTGACAAAGGGAGACCTTGTCTCAAAAAAAAAAAAAAAAAAAAAAAAAGAAGTTAAGTTTAGGGAAGAAAAAAGGAAGATAGGGAGGAGGGAGAGCTGTGCCTGGGAGGCCTCATGTGGTATCACTAACAATTTCCTCCCCTGTCCCCAGAGCTGTCTATACTGTGGCTGTTTGTTCATGACCCTAATTAATGTCAAATCCCAGAGTGCCACATGGAGCCCTCTCTGCACCACAGGCCTTTAGACTGAAGAGGCAGCAGTCCATCTTCCACCAAGGCCTCTGGATTCTCTCCATCCTTTTCCAGTGATGCTCATTCTATCTAAACTCTCATTTGAGTGGCCATATACCCTGGCCTCTTGGTGTTTTTTGCTGTCCCTAGTGCCACCAGAGTTTACCTTACCTTGAAAGGTCACAGAAGTGGTCTAAATTAGGAAATATCCTTCAACACCAAAAGGCAAGGAGAGCCCTGTGGATTAAGCCAGCTGTTTTCAGATCACTTGAGATACAAGCAGTTACAATAGCTTAGGATTGGAAGGATTCTGTGGTTTATGAGAAACAGCGCTAGACCAAGAGGTAGATCAAGCAAGAGACCCATCTGCCAATCTGCCACTCACTCTCAGCGTTCCCTGGAGTGAGTCAATCCCCCACTCCAACCTCAGAGTCCTCATTGTAAAGGCAGTTGGCCCACATGACAGAATTTCTAGATTCTTTCAGTTGTCATGGACTATATTCTATGCTTTTCTGGAAGCATTCTCAACAAAATATAATTAAAATTACCTCCCTGGTACACCCATAGTGTATTTCCAGAGGGAAAATGTTGCTAGAAACTCCATTCCCAGTTTGTAGAAAGTGGCCAGGAAATGGGTCTGATTTCAAATCTCTCTGAAATGCAATGACAGGAAAGCACTGAGGGAATGCCGAAGGGGGGCCACTTTAGTCCCCTAAGTCCCAGGAACCATTTATAAACCGAATTGTGGCTTGGGTGAATGGCTTGGGTGAATGGCTTGGGCGAATGGCTTGGGCGAATGGCTTGGGTGAATGGCTTGGGTATTTGGAACGTTTGACATGAAGAAAGATGTAGGGGCACCTGCTGCTTGCTCAGACAGTAGGGAAGAAAAACACCAAGCACCTCCACACACATCATCTTATTTCTCAAAACAACTGAAGGAGGTATTATTATCCCCATTTAACAGACGAGAAAAGTGAGGCTCAAAGAACCTCAGTAAACTAGTAAGTGGCAGGGTTGAGACCCAAATTCAGGTCTATTCAACTCCAACCCCAGCATTCCTTCCACTATTGGCAACAGATCAGCACTATGATGTACAGTCGCCTGAACCACAACAAAATTCCTATAAAGAACTAGAGTGGTACCCAGCCCACTTTTCCAAGTTTGGCATGAAGAACAGAGCCATGCATTGAATTGGGAGTAACAGCTGTTTGGCCAGGGACCACAGCAAAAAATTGTTCATGCAGAGATATTTAACCAGCTCTGTGCCCAGAACAGAGTAGAAGCTTGAAGAATATTTGGGTTTTTGTTGCTGTTGTTCTTTGTTTGTTTGTTTTCTGAGGTAGGGTATTGCTCTGTTGCCCAGGCTGGAATGCATTGGTGCCATCACGGCTCACTGCAGCCTCAACTTCCTGGGCTTAAGCGATCCTCCCACTTTAACCTCTTGAGTAGCTGGGACCACAGGCGTGCACCACTATGCTTGGCTGATTCTTTCTTCTTCTTCTTTTTTTTTTTTTTTTTTTGGTAAAGATGGGGTTTCACTGTATTTCCTAGGCTGGTCTCAAATCCCTGGCCTCAAGCAATTACCTGCCTCAGACTCCCAAAGTGCTGAGATTACAGGCGTGAGCCATCACTCCCAGCCAAGAATATTTGTTGAGAAGTTGAGTAAATACAGGATTCAGGGTTGACATCGACATCTTCTGCAGGTTACAAAAGAAGGATCTGAGGCTCAGAGAGGCCAGATGACTTGTCCTAGGTCACACAGCAGAGAGAATTGGACAAAGAACCAAAGATGTCTAGACTTTCAGACAAGGATCTTCCTGTCACATCACCATAACTCCTCTGGCCAGGAGAATTTTTCCTGTACCTTTAATTAAATGCAGTATACTTTGGGGTAAATGAATGCTAACTTCCAACTGAGAACATTTATTTGCCTAATGAGTTCATTAGCAAATGACTCTGCTGCTTCAGGATGCAGAGATAGCTCGGTTAATGCACGTTTCAGTTTTCACATTATGCTATGAGTCATTTTTGTTTATCTTAGAATTTCTTTCCTCATCTGTTGTGTGTGGTGGCCCTAGTCACCAGGGATAGGAGCTTTGTCACTCACTCAGGAAGTGATGGACTGACCCCCTCTGAGTGGATGAAGAAACTGCTTTCATAAGCATGGTTATGCAGATCAAAGAGTGGGTCCTCTACACATGTTCCCAATTAACTGTGGCCATCCCATTCCATATCCCTTCTACTCTCTAGCATAGTTTCTAATCCTTTAATAGCCCAAACAACAAGAGGGAAACCCAGCCCAGCCAAAACAAAAGCAGAAAACAGCCAAACGAAGATGAAAACATCCCAGTGATTAGTGAGAGAGCGCCAGATATCCCAGTATCTGGAGCCACCTCGGGATACTGGGATATTTGGAGCTTCTCACCGCAGGGGATCGCCTCATCTGCACCCAGTGTCACTTCTCACAAGGAGCCCAGAGCTCAGTCTCTAGCACCAGACTCTGTGCTTTGATACACACTGCTGGCCATCTTCACAATAACTTCACCCAAATGTGGCCATCTTCAATTCAGCATGTTTTATTTGTCCATCTGTGTAATTAAGATCTATGCATTTAACTGTATGTAAATCTTACCTTAACAAAACATAAAAATTAAGAAAAAGAAGCAAGTTTAAAATGACATTCACCTTTCCCCTCTACCAAAACTCCTCCTCCTGAGGTCTTTAGCTCACCTCAGTGTGTCCCTTGGCTCCCTAAGCCTCCGTACCCAATCAATCACCAAGACCTATTGATTCCACCCATTCCATTTCTCTTGAAGCTTTCCCCTTCTCTGCATTTTCCCATCATCACATTCTACTCAACCTACTGACACTGACCACCTACTATGGGCCAGGCACTGTGCTAGGCTGTAAGTCTACATTATGAACAACACACAAATAGTATCATGCAGGAGTTTGCATTTAGAACCCCAGGTGGAAACTACACCACAGGGGCACTGGTAATACAGCAGGAGTGACTCCCTCTACACAGGGGTGGGGGCTTGGTGGGCTGCACAAACCACAGAGGTCAGGGATGGCTCTGGAAGGTTCCTAGAGAGGCTGATCTCTGTTGAAAGATGAATAGGCATTTGCCAACTGGGCAAAGAGAAGAACTGCATTCCAGTCAATGAGAAGAGTTCAGACAGGAGCAGCTGAAGGGAGTACATAAGCCATTCCGGTTTGTTGGGGATGTGTTTGTTTCTCCAAGAATTTGGTCTAAAGGAGGGGAAAGTGGTAGGAGCTGAAACTGGAGAAGCAGGCAGGAACCAGATCACGGAAGGTTTTGTCAATCCTATTCAAGAGTTTGAATCTTAACCTGTGGGCAGAGGGAATGTCAGTAGGGTTCTAAGTAAGGACCTAGTCAGCCCTACTCTTTAGAAAGATCACTTTAGAAATAATATCTCTTATGTGAACAACTGCAATTATTTTTCTTAACTTTCATCTCCCCTCCCTCCATACACCATTTCCAAAGTAGAAAACAAGATGATGTGTCTTCCCTAATTAAAAATCAAAACAAAATTAAAACCTCGCCACAGCTTCCCATAGCAGACAGCAGCAATTCCAAACTCCAAGGAAAATTGTTCCTGGAGATGTTAATTGTTGTTATGGGGGGCTGGGAAACGGGGGAAATCATTTCCTTGCAAAAAAAAAAAGTTGGATTAACCTTTATACAAAATTAAGCAGGTTTTCTTTTCATTGCAGGACTTCTCAGAGCCTTCAGTTTTCTAAAATCAACTGTGACTGTTTAAAAAGGGGATTCAGCATTCAAATCCCCAACTTATTAAACAAGTGAGCTCCTTGATCTTGGAGCATTGATTAGCATCTTCTTCGGCTAGTCTTCTGTGAAATGCTGACCTGCACAATATGAAGTCCAAACTCAGCTAGGTGAATACTCTTGTGAATAATCTAGCCTCAACTTTTATCCCTTCCTGACATACGCACACACATCCTTGTATCCTCTGTTCCAACCACACTGGTCTTCTTAGTGCCTTTCCCCTCTCTCTATGCTTGAGGAATTCTGGGTCATCCTTTAAGCCATAGCCAAATAGCAACTCCACTGTGAAAAAGTGGTCTGTAGTGAGGGTTGCAGAGATACAGGTTGGTCTGAATCAAGGCCACCGTCCATGAAACCCTCTACGCAGTACGTGGAAATTGTTTGGATGAATAACTCTGTAATCTGCGAATCTGTGAAGAGGGCTGGACTACATTTTACAAAGCAATTAAGGGTTCTTTGTGACTGGCAAAGAGACTCCGGCCTCTGGAGACTGCACTGTCCTGTATTTAAAGAAACTTCCATTTTTCCCAGCCTCTCTGCTGTAGATTACATGAAGAACAGAAGCATCATGTCAAGCTGCTGGATACCATAATGGAGTGGGACGAAGGGAGTGCTGGAAAGATGTTTTGAAGTCCACGTTTGGGAATGAGTGGAGGTAGCCTGGATCTCTGACAAGGGGTATTGGAATGAAGGAAATTGATTCTAGGGTGGAGAGACTGGAAATCAGAAAGAACCCAGAGAATGAATCCTCGGAAGAACAGCCACAAGAAAGTACCATGTTCATGTAAGTTGATACAGATACTTTATTTTTTAAAGCAGGAACAGGAAGAGGGCAAGTAACAACAACAACAACAAAAAGCTATGGCTTTGCTCAGGAAGAGATGTTCTAGAGACTGCTTCTGTGTGCTTAGGAGAGAAGAAAAAAGGAATTTAAGGGAGAAGAAGTAATAATGCATAAAAAGCTTTGTACTTTGTCCCTTGGACCCAGCTTTGCTTTCATTGGACAGGACCTAACCCTGACTACTGCCTTCCAACTTTGGGATGGAGAACAGACGGAGGGGAAGGTGGGCCAGTGCAGAGAAAGAAAGAAAGAAGAGAGAGAAGAGAGGCAGGGGAAGAAACAAGAGGAGGAAGTGGAGGGAAACAAAGGGGTCACCAGCTCTTATGCAGAAGTAAACAGGAGATGGACATGATGGCTGATGCCTGTAATCTCAGCACTTTGGGAGGCCAAGGTGTGTGGATCACTTGAGGTCAGGAGTTCGAGACCAGGAGGCCAAGGTGTGTGGATCACTTGAGGTTAGGAGTTCGAGACCAGACTGGCCAACATGGTGAAATCCTATTTTTACTAGCCAGGCCTGATGGCGGGTGTTTGTAATCCCAGCTACTTGGGAAGCTGAGGCAGAAGGATCGCTTGAGCCTGGAAGGTGGAAGTTGCAGTGAGCCAATATAGTGCCACTGCACTGCAGCCTGGGTGACAGAGTGAAACCATGTCGTTGGAAAAAAAAAATATATATATATGTATATATATGTGTATATATGTATATGTATATATGTATATGTGTATGTGTGTGTGTGTATATATATGCATTGCATCTGACTCAGCAACTCAATTTTGTAATTTTAATTAATTTAATCAATTGGTCTTAATTTAAATTATAGGCTGGGCATGGTGGCTCACACCTGTAATCCCAGCACTTTGGGAGGCTGAGGCGGGCAGATCACTTGAGCTCAGGAGATTGAGACCAGCCTGGGCAACATGGTGAAACCCCATCTGTACCAAAAATACAAAAAAATCAGCCAGGCATGGTGGCGGGCACCTGTGGTCCCAGCTACTTGGGATGCTGAGATGGTAGGATCGCTTAAACCCAGGAGATGGAGGTTGCAGTGAGCTAAGATCACACCACTGCACTCCAGCCTGGGTGACAGAGTAAGACTCTGCCTCAAAAAAAAAAAAGAAAAAAAAAAAAAAGAAAGAAAGAAAAAAAAAAGAAAAAGAAGTAAAGCATGGATTCAGAGTTTGAGCTGGGGAGGAAGAGGAAGAGAAAGAGAATCAGCCCCATATCTGCCTTCCTCTAGGTTTTCACCTCAGCCGTCAACAGGTTTGTTGGTTTTTGGTGAACCAGCAAAGGAGCGGAGTGGGGCTGAGGGAAATCTGGTGAAAATTAAGATCAAGAGCAGCCTCGAGGCAATTTCCTAGGATGGAAGCCTCCTGCTGCTACAGATCAAGTGTGAGGAGCACAGGGCACCTTGGCTCAGCATTTGCTGGAAGGAGCCACTTCCTCTCCTCCCTGCGGCCTGCCCCATCCCTGCAGTCACTCCAAATGAGGCAGCCTGCTTCTTTTTGGTGTGCCTTATTGTTCCAAAACTTCTTGAAGTACACCTGGGAACTCTTCACCACCTACTGATGAAAAGTCCCAGCTTTTATGGTGAAAAATGATGTCCCGGATTCTTTTCTTTAATCGCGTTGAAGGCCCTAACAAGATAACACATTCCAAAGTTCCAACAGAACAACAACAACAACAAAAAAAGCCAGAAGCAAAGGAGTCTACCTCTCTGTATGACTTCTGAGTTGAAAGGATCTCCCTGACTAACTATGGTTTTACTAAAAGATGCAGATGATGATTTTAATAGTGCCTTTGCTCAACAAAAATGTAGCTGTTACTGGCCCATAGGGCTGCTTCTTAGAAAGACTGGTGTGGAAAGACTGGCTTAGAAAGACTGGCTGTGTGGAAATGCCAGCCTTGGGGCAGAAACCTCCATGAGATCTTTTTAAATGTGGAACTAGAACAAAACAAAATAAGACAAAACAAAACTATGAGGTTACAGCATCACCATAAAGATCTAACGTATCTACAAATATCATAGCTTGGTTTCAATGATATTACCAAACCAAACTGGAGTCGGCTTGCCCAGCGCAGTAAGGCCAAACGTTCACACCAAAGTTTTATAGTGGGAGAAGGAAGGCGATTGATTTGCAAGACACCAAGCAAGGAGAATTGGGCAGCTCACGCCTAAGACCTGACCTCCCCAATGGCTTACAAGCAAGGGTTTCTAAAGGCAGGGGTAAACTTCAGGAAAGCGGAAGTTACAAGCAAAATTGTAAATCGATACATGGAGGTTATACACTGGTTTGGCCTAAAAAGGTGAGATAGCTTGAAGTGGGGGGCTTACAAGGTCATAGGTAGATTCAAAGATTTTTTGATTTGCAATTGGTTAAAGAAGGGAAGCTTTGTCAAAAGACTTGGTTCAGCAGAAAAGAATGTGGGGTCTGGCCCGTGGGTGTGACTTCCTCCAGGCCCTTCAGGAAAAAGTTTAGAACAAAGAATGGAGGCTGGGCATGGTGGATCAAGCTGTAATCCTAGCACTTTAGGAGGCCAAGGTGAAAGGATCACTTGACGCCAGGAGCTCAAGATCAGCCTGGGCAAAAAAGCGAGACCCCAGACTCCATCTTTACACAGAAAAAAAAAAAAAAAAAAAAAGCGTGACATGGTGGCACGTGGCTGTAGTCCCAGCTACTCGAAAGGCTGAGATGGGAGGTTCGCAGGACAGGAGGTCGAGGCTGCAGTAAGCTATGATTATACCACTACACTCCAACCTGGGCAACAGAGCCAGACCCTGGCAAAAAAAAAACAACCCAGAATAAAGAACAGAGGTCAGAATTCAGTCCTCAGCTCTCCCTTATCTGAGGTCTGCCTGCCAGGAGATCCCTTTGGTGGGGGTCTGGGTTTCTGAAAAACAACTCAGAGATATATGTTAAGATGTTACCTTTAGTTTCTGTAGGGAACCAAACATCTGGCAACTCTAACTTCCCTGGCTATTGTTTTAAGCTACTATTACCTTCTTGCTTACCAACTTGCTCCTTACTTCTCAGGGCTAGCTGGGTGCCTGGAAGTTCCCTTGCAGGAACTCAAGATTTCGCTTTATTTCCATGCTTGTTGGGGAGTGGGGGGAAGGAGGCCCCTAAAAGGGGTCCCTGCTTCATCTCAATGTTGGCTTTTTTGGTAAGTTTTCAGATCAGGGGATGTAGAACATTCACAAATAAAACAATCCACACTCGCTTTAGGGATAAATTATGAATGGTTCGTACATTAAAACTCCAAAGATCCCAAAGCACCTACCCTATTTTAAAGCATAGTAGCTATCATGATACAAGCCAGTTTTGCAATGTCAAATTCATTCTGAGTAGAAGGTTGGAAAGGAAGACTTAGAAAAAAGGAACAGATTGAAACCAAAACAATCCTACCCAAATGAAAACTTCTTTTAAACAGAATCAAGTGATCCAATGACTCTGTGGCCTTAAATCAATATTAATTAATTTCTCAAATCCTAATAAACAGGTATCATAATGGCACTGTATTTGTATGTGTGTACAATTTACCCTGCCTTCATCTTTTTTTTTTTTTTTGAGATAGACTCTCGCTCTGTCGCCCAGGCTGAAATGCAGTGGTGCAATCTCAGCTCACTGCAACCTCTGCCTCCTGGGTTCAAGCAATTCTCCTGCCTCATCTCTGAGTAGCTGGGATTACAGGTGTGTGCCACCACTCCCACCTAATTTTTGTATTTTTAGTAGAGATGGGTTTCACCATGTCGACCAGGCTGGTCTTGAACTCCTGGCCTCAAGTGATCTGACCACTTCGGCCTCCCAGATTACAGGCATGAGCCCCTGTGCCCAGACCCCGCCTTCAACTTTACATTATTGCTCAAGAATATTCCAAATTCCTGAAAAAGTCACTGCCTGTCAACATGCAGTTCCCCTCCGAAAGAACACCAATAATGACAATTCAGTAGATCATTCCTGTGTTGACACCTATTTTCTCACTTTAATGATCTATTTCTCTGATGGCTGCTGGCTAAGGTTCATTATTAAGAACCATTAGTAAGTCAAACATTCTAACTGGAGGCTTTCATCCCAGCAAAAGCTACCAAAGTGATAAATTTTGCCTCTGTGCACTCCTTTGTCTTGGAGCCTCTTGGTTATTTAAAAAAAAAAAACAAAAAAAAAATATCTTTTAGCTATGTTCAGGGATTCCAACAAAGACATCAGCCATTTGTTAAGTAACAGGACTAAGAAATTTGAAAACAAAAATATCAGCACAAGGAACAATCTGTATATTTGTTTGTAGTTTATGAGCATTGGCCAATTCAAAAATAATGAAGAGATTTGCTAAGTGCTCACTTTTTTTTTCAGATAAGAAAATATTGCATTTAAAGTAAACACAAATTGTATCAAAAAGAAAGAAAAAGTTTATCTAGCATTTATTAGTGTTTCCTTTCAAAATATTTAATAATTCTAAGCAGAGGCAACTTATTCTAAATTTCAAACACATGTCTATAAATTTTCATAAGAATTTTTCTTGTATAAAATAGATGTCTTAATAATTTTTAAAATCTAACTAAAATAATTTTGCTGACCCTGCTACTGCACCTACCACATTATATTCCAGTTTTGTCGTGTATGCTGCATAAACCCTTGGCTAAAGATGTTATTAAAAAGTTATTAAAGTTTTAAATTAACTTTTTATAAAGTTTTAATAACTTTTTAAATTTATTAAAAAGTTATTAAAGGTGTTATTAAAAAGGTGTTATTATAAAGTCATCGGTGGACTGTCTATCCTGTTCATGCCTCTGAATCCAGCAACCAGCTTAACCAAAGTGGATTCTTAACCAAAGTATGTGATCCTCTCAAGACAAAGACCTTTTACAAACAATATTTCATCTGGCAAGAGGGGAGTAGAGAAGAGCTCCTTTGTCAAGTCTTCTCTCTGTGGGTGACCCTGTTGGCTCAGAATGAACGACTTGGGCACATTACAGTAAACACCCAGGCCACAAAAATGTGTTGAAACCACTGAAAATGAAATAATCAGACCTACTTAAATGTTTTTACCATCTGGGCAAATAACACTCCAAGGGCCAAGACTTACCTAAGAGAGTGTCTGAAGTATGTTACCCAAGACTGAGAGGCAACAGGTAGGTGGATTTTGTGCCAATTAGAAAGTGTTATGATTGGCAAACCACTGCAAAACTCTGAAATTGCAGCGAAATGGAAATGCTGGCTGTCATCCCCAAAGTACATTTCAAGGAATCACAAAACTTCAGAATTAGAAGCTATTGAATGAATGTTTTCACCCATATAAAAGTTGGAAGATGAGGTGGTAACACGAGAGCTTTTGCAGGCGTCCCTGCTCTTAATCCTGCACTCCTTCCACCTTGGTACCCTTCATTCTTCAGGACCTGATGCAGTGGTACAAAGCAGGAGTCACTTGACAAGCCCTCAGCCCAGCTCCTGGATGGGGCAAAGCTGACAAGGAATAGGCACCGGGAGCCTGGAGATCTCAGGGTCCAGGAAACAGCCTGCCCCGTTGGAACTGCACAGCAGAGCACAGCACTGGGATCAGAGAGCAGGCTCATCCCCAGTCTTGTACAAAAAATAACATTTGATGATTCCCAAGGGGTAGGTAAAGCAAGTAGCATTTGGGGTTCCAGCAGCCTCTAGAACTGTTTCCCAAATGTTTGGAGCTTGACTTTGCAGTATACACTTTGCCCTGGACTGTTTTTCTCTTAATTTTTAGGCCCAAGTGTATTTTAAGGTAAATGGATCCCACATGCCTCTGATGCATTTACACTGAACTCATCAGACCATGTTTTGGAAGAGCAATCTGAGGTCCAAGAAGCCCTTGGAGGCTGCTTTTATGAGCCTCTCTGTGTTTCTTTTCTTAGAAGCAGGAAGCCACATTTTGACATGAACAAATAAAACACAAACCTTAGAGACTCGGATCTGGTTCCAAATGTGGCACCTCTGAAACCAGTGGGTCCTCAAATCATCAAGACAGAAAGCTTCCCAGCCTTCTTTTTGAGAAGTTCATAGAAACTTACCCCTGTGTTCTGTTGAGCCCAGAGGCAGTGGTTCAGAGGTGCTCGGTGCAAAGCTCACATAAACCTTCAGCGTTTCTGATTCCACACTTCTTTCCAGCCCCTGAGTCTCCCCACACAGCAGGGACCCAGGCTCACTGCTGCCTTCTGGCCTTTGCTCTTCGGAGCCGAGCTGAGTGAGTCCTAAGGCAATCACCCTCTGTTTTATAAGCTTTGAAACCAGAGCATCCTGAGCCATTTGTTGCTGATGTGATTGCTAACACCACTTGACCCTGACTGAAGAACCACAACTAGGCATGGTTTAGATGTGCTTAGTTACAGAAAAAAATAACCACAGCCAACAGCAAAGTGAGGTGTGTGGTGTGGGTGTGAGAAATGCTCTTGGGGTGAGGAGGGAGGACTTGCAGCTTCTTGGATGCTGCAGGGAGTGGAACATGCTGTTTCCTTCCACTGAAGGCCTAAGATACTACTAAGTGGAACAGGAGAATTCCCTGGCCCCCTCACAGGATGTGCAACAGGTGTGTGGCTCTCTGTTCAGCCACCCCAAGCTAAAACCACTTATGGGAAGGGGAGCACACAGACAGGCAGGTGCAGGAACCAGGGTGAGCACTTTGGGGCCCCAGCCCCATGACAGCATCCAGGGGTCAGTGTCTGTGACTTCCAAAGCCCAAGTAGGCACTGAAACAGTGCAATCTTTCAGCCTTGCCATCCGTGGACAGCTTAAGCATTAACCAGCTTAGTGGGCCCTCTCCCTTTTTGCCAGGGCAGAAGGCCAGTGTGACAGTTTCCTGTATCCCGAGCTCTTGTCCAGCATCCTGGAAGAATCAGGTCACACATGGATTTGCAGGATGAATGCAGGGGTTTTATTGAATGGTGGAGGTGGCTCTAAGTAGTATGGATGGGGAGCTGGACAGGGGATGGAGTGGGAAGATGATCTTCCCCTGGAGTTTGGCCATTCAGTGGCCAGTTTTCAGATTGTCTCCAGTCGAATTCCTCCCAATGTTCCTTCTCTTCTCTCCTTCTTTGCCGTACTGTTCTGCCATTCATGTCTGCTCATCTTCTTGTCTCCCCGTCTGCTTCTGGAGCCTGGAGCCTGGGGTTCAGGGTTTATATGGGTAAAGGATAGGGGACATGGCAGGCCAAAAGGCAACTTTTTAGGGATGAAAACAGGAATGTTTGTCCTCATTTAGGGCCATGGGTATCCAGGCTTGAGGGTGGGGCCTTTGCCGGGGAACCACCCTCTTCTACCCAGTATTTCCCTGTCTCCTGTCCATATCATAAGGATCTGTGGAATGCCTACTAAGACTAGGGGTCCAGGGCACAACTCTTGATAGGCACTGTGTAGGTCCTTCATGAATACCTCACCAACAGGTAGGACGGGAGCACCCTCAGATGGATCTGTAGACTCCACCTCGGCTATCAGGGAGTGTACTTTTTTCCCGAAGCCTTGGGTTGATTCCTGGGATGGGACATAAAGACAGCCATCCCAACCTGTTCTCCTGTGACTTGCAATGTTGACTCTCTTGGCCCCTGCGCAGGGTTCTAAGACTTGAAGGATATCCAGAGGCCCTGACCAGGAAAAGAATAATGAATCCTACAATGAGCAGAAAAGACATTGAGGGCAAGGCAGCTAGGGCTCCAGCCCCATCTGTCCACCTCTCTTTCTGGGGTTTATAACAATACATTCTCAACTCTGGCTATGTAGTCAAGTTTTCAAAAATCCTGATGGCCGGGCCCTACCTAAGCCCAATGACATCAGAGTGTCTGGGGGCATGTCCTGGCGAATCAGTCTTTCCTCCAAAGTTCTAATGGTTATCCGTCTATGCAGCCAGGGTTGAGGGCCACTGGTTTAAAGTAACTTGAATACATTCCTGTTCTGCAGGAGCACCGGAAATAATCTACATAAGAGAAGGATTGTTGGTTGTTTTCTAATCAGATGAAACAAGACTCAGGGATGATGCCTCCCCCTAACTTCCCCACCACCCCTATTTCTCTGCCCCACCGCCCCCCTCCCATCAATTTCCAGAGTCATAGATAATGCCCTAGCTCTCTGGAGAGCTTTCTAAGCCAGTGCACAATAAGCAGGTTTACACAGAACTAGAACCCCAAAGGCTGACTCGTCTATGATGTCAAAATGAACCAAACACAAGCTCTCTTCAAATATTTAATCAGTTTGGAGACCTCTGCCTTCCAATCCAATTGGGTAAAAATTCTAAAGAAAGCAAGATTAAGAGGTCCTCAAAGAAAACATTGGGCTAAAATGGAGAGGAGACTGGGTTTGGGAAGACAGAACATAGCATGTGTCTGAAGGCCTTTTGAAGGAATTCTACGACATATTTTTAAAAAATACTCAAAATGAACAAGACAGGATTAAACCGTTATACAAATTTAAGGACAACTGAAACTTCTTTTATGGTTGAAAATACCAGGCATGGTTTTGAAACACATTCTCTAAAAACCCTTCGATCCTGCTGTGGTTTGTTTACATAGCCTTCTCTGTGTACGCAAAAAGCAAACTAGCTACTCCCAGCTTTCCCCGCCAGCTCCTGGGTCTTTGCAAAGCAGTAACACAGTGAGAGAAGGAGTGGAAGAGGTGAAGAGGTGACAGCAAGCTGTTCACAGTCTTTGAACATAGACTCAGACCCCTGCAAACCTAATCTATTTTCTTTGAAAATAGTGGAAATAAACTGAAGGCCTTGAAAATTCACCAACAATCTTATATCAGGGGAGCAATGATAATACTTTTTGATAACTGCGTCATAGGAACTGGGGGTGGCATGTCCTGCAGGGTGACAGGTCTGCAATAGTACAGGTGAGAGTCAGGAAGTCGGGGCTGACTCTTCGGGGAAACGTTCAGCAGGAAATGCCTAACGTCTGTGTCGCTCTCATTCTCTGTTATTTCCTCTCTTCTCCTGTCCCTTGGTGCCAATGGGAGGCAGCGTCGGAGGCTCCAGCCCGAGGCTCAGAATGGGTACTGCGACACATATATCCGCAGTCGGATCACGGAGCTGCCTCTGAAGTTGATGACAGTGTTGACAGTGATCATTTCCAAGTCAAGCTGGATTTCCCGGGGCCCTTTGATGGGGCGTGTCATCACCAGGGTGGCACTGATGGGGCCCGTTTGCTATGGACAGAACCGGGGGACACCAGTGAGAAAAGGCCTGCATGGTGGCCCTGCAGCCCCACCTGGGTGCTCCCTTGCCTCCGTCAGTCAAACTGGCACCCCCTCGGTGCCTCAACTGTGCCATGCTCTTTCCCTGGCTTTGCCCACTCTCCACCTGGCTCTTTTCTGCAAACCCTTCAGGTCTCATCTGAAAGGTCACTTCCTAAGAGGAGCCTTCTCTGATTCCCCAATCTAAGTCAGATCCCCCTGCGACCTCTGCTGCTGCAGCCTCTACTTTATACAGGTTGGAAAGCATTTATGACCATGCGTGACTGTCCACACTGTCTACCTGATCCATGTCTGATATCTAGGCCCCCACTAGGCTATGAGTTCTGTAAGAACAGGTACTGGGGTCAGGCTTTTCACCACTGAGTCCCCCTAGAACCCAGCATGGTGCCTTGAACACAGAAGGTGTTCAGAAAATATATATTGAATGATGAACGAATCATTGATTGAAACTTCTACATGGCTTAGGGCTGTCACTTCACCTCTCTGGGGCTCATCTCTCAAATGAGGGTTTGGCATTGAGTACACATGGACACAAAGAAGGGAACAACAGGCACCAGGGCCTGCTTCAGGGTGGAGGCAGGAGGAGGGAGGGGATCGCAAAACTACCTACTGGGTACTATGCTTATTAGCTGGGTGATGACATAATACGTACACCAAACTCCTATGACACAGTAATTTATCTATACGACCAACATGCACATGTACCCTTGAAAGTGGAATACAAGTTTTAAAAAACATTTTTGAGGAACAATAAAATGAGAGTTTGGACCAGATCAGTAATTAAAAAAAAAATGGCATCAAAAGCTACTGGAACTTTTTTTTGAAACTAACAATTCCAGGGGCCCATTCCAAGATTTCCTATGTCAGTATATTTTTAGGTGATGCCTGGGCAAGGTGGAATTTAAGAACCCCCCTCTAGACACCCTAGAGTCATCTCCAGCTTCACCATTCTGTAACCTGATCACTGTGGTCCTAATAATTTCACGTGAAATCTCTCCTCCACTGAGTCTTTTTCTAAAACTTTCAAGGAGGAAGGCAGAGAGGAATGACATCAACTGAGCACCCATCATGTGTGAGGCACTCTCCTAACCATGTTTATGTACATCTGCTTATTTAATCCTCATAAAATGGCCGGGCACGTGGCTCACAACTGTAATCCCAGCATTTGGGAGGCTGAGGTGGGCGGATCACTTGAAGCCAGGAGTTTGAGACCAGCCTGGCCAATATGGTGAAACCCCGTCTCTACTAAAACTAGAAAAATTAGCGTGTTGGCAGGTGCCTGTAATCCCAGCTACTTGGGAGGCTGAGGCACAAGAATTGCTTGAACCTGGGGGGCAGAGGTTGCAGTGAGTAGAGATTGCACCACTACACTCCACCCTGGATGACAGTGAGACTCCAACTAAAAAAAAAAAAAATTTTTTTCATAAAAACCTGAAAGGCCTTGCCACTCAATGTGTGGTCCCTGGACCAGCAGCATGGGCATCACCAGGGAGCTTCTTATAAATGCAGAATCTCAGGGCTAGGATCTACTGAGCCAGAATCTGTAGCTTAACACAATCCCCAGGGCTTTGTGTGCACATTAATTATTGAGAAATATTGATCTAAAAGCACAGAACCCAGGTGGGGGGGCCCTGGCTATCCTTGTCTAAGTGCTGTATGAAAGGTATGACTCATTACTTCCCCGTTTTATAAGTAAGCAAACTGAGGTCCCATGAGGTTAAATAATTGCTTAGGGTTACCCAGCTAGTCTTGGGCAGAGCCAAGGGCTTCCATTCGGGTATTTCTGACCCCAAGCCCCAGGCTTTTTTCACTGCACAGCAGATATCAGAAGAGGCTGATGTGTGTTTCACTTCTTCCTAGCACCGACCTAATGAGAGATGCTCGCAGTCAGTGCAAGGGACAGATACTGGCACTGGTAGAGGGAACAGCATGAGGAAGAAAAGGGATGGGCTGGACAATTACTTCCCATACACTGCAGAGCCCAGCCCTGTGCCCAGAAGCTGAAAGCAACAGTCTCTGCAAAATAAAGGAACCTAGCTAGTTTAAAGCTACACTAGATGTTTTATCTGTCTCCATAAAGGGAAGGCACCCCATAAAGCTCTGAACATCCCCAAGAGCTACCACAGGTAAGACAAGGGTGGGGCTGGCAGACAGGTGCAGGCCAGGCACTGGGACCTCCCCTATCCATGAGGCTATCGGCAGCCTGACAGCCACACGGTTTCCTCTTGGCACTGGTTCCTCCTGTTCCCGTCAGCATCCACGTTATTGGCACCTCCTCATGCAGAAGATCTCTTGGACTTCCTTGTCAGCCCTTATGAAACCTGAGCCCTGGGCCAGGACTTCAGAGGGTAAAGCCGCACAAGGAAAGGCCTGCAGCCTTTACATATACAAATATCTCACCAGCTTTCACTGCGTGAACAAAGACCAAGAGTTGAGAATCCCGAGCTGGGGGCAGCCCTCCGGAGGGAGATCTGCAGAGCCCAAGGTCTGGAAGGGAGAAGGGGGCAAGTGCAAACTTCCAAGTTGTTCCTTTGGGCTCTCTTGGTAAATGTCTCCTGAGTACAGAAGAATCCTCAACTATCCCATTTGAAATCCTAGACTCTCCCATTTGGAAGTAACTGTAGATTACTGGTGAGTCCAGCCTCCACCTGGGTCCACCCTACCCACAAGCACCTGGAAGAGCTCAAGTACCTGCCACAAGAGCTGAGGACAGCCACCTCCACATTTGGCTTTTAGGGCAGAGCCAGGGCATTAATGAAACAAACCCCTGAGAGCCCGTGGGCATTAGTAGCCTTGGTGGTGTGAAAAGATGAGGAGGAGGAGGAGGATGGTGGCGACAGTGATGACGGTGGTGGTTATGATGCCAGGCACCTGGCTACAACCTTTCCTACACCTCTTAATTAATCCTCATAACCCTATGCTGTGAGTAGGTTAGGGATACTACATAAGGCCACAAAACTACTGCATGGTACTAGACTTTATGGCTCCAAAAATCATGCTTCTAACCACTACACTCTCTGATAAGGTCTCTGTACCTCTCCATTTACTCACCATCCCATGGGTCTTGACTTGACTTGAGATTCGCCACTTTGAGTTGTGTTTGCTAGGTTGTTTTCCCCCTCTCCGCTAAGGTGTGTGTGGGTTCCTCCAGGGCAGAGACCACATCCTGTTTGTTTCTCAATGCTCAGTGCCTGACCTGAAGCCTCATATGCAATGGTGCTGAATGCACGCTGGTGACAGAAGAATGCACACGAATGACGGAACGCCAGTGGACTTGACCACGCTGAGAGTCGGCTGCCAACAGCCCACCAGCCGTATGTCTTCTTGGCCCTGATCCCACACACACTCAGGTTTGTTCTAATCAACTTGTGGGATGACATGGTCTGACCTGTGGCAAGCAGCCACGCTGTAGCAGGCCAGCTTCCATGGGCCCTGCCACTTGATCCACGTGTGTCATGGAGTAAGTACACTTTGGCGCAGTCTGAACCCCATGACCTTGCTCCTTCTTCTGGCCCTAATTATGACCCCCAAGCCACCTGGCCAAAGCCAATCATCGGCCCTCTTTCTAGGGCTCAGTGAGAGACAGCCAGCCAATAAGGCTTATGAATGGGCTTGTGTGTGTGTACATGTACGCATGTGGGCATAAGTGTGTGCGTGCGTGCACGCGAGTGTGTGTGGTTTGCCTGCGGGGTGAGATGAAGCTCCTCCCATGTGGTTATAATCAAATCAATGAATCTCAGGGTGTGAAAGCCTGGATGGCCATCCAGCCCCACCTCCCACACGATGCTCCAGTCCCCTGGGTAGCATTCCCAAGCTCTCCATGGCCCAGCAGCTGACAGCCTCCTTGCAACAGTAGCAGTGGCCACAACAGTATCTATATAATCATAACTGCTATTTACTGAATACTTTCTATTGTAACTGGATGTTAGACTTTTCTTGTGAGCTACATTTCATCTGAGACCCCAAAGCTGGAAGAGTAGGTAAAGCATACCTCCCCATTCTAAAGAAAAGTATTAACAGCACAGATTTTTGGTGCCAGGCTGCTTAGGTTCAAATCCTGCCCCGGTGCTTATTAGTTGTGAGACTAGTCGGGCAGGTTGCTTCGCTCTGTGCCTCAGTGCTCTCATCTGTAAAATCTGGATGATAAAACCATCCTATATCATAGGATTCTTGTGAAGATTAAAGGGTTGCTGTATGGAAAGCACTGAGAATAGTGTCCGGCACATACAGGCACTATACACGGCTTGCTGCTGATGCTATGTGTGGGGTTATTGGGGTTATACAGGACTTACAAAGCTGTGATCCAAAGCCAGATGTTTCCCTCATTCTGTCACCCCCTCCAGCCTACATACATACTTTTTTGTTTGTTTGTTTTTGTTCTTAGAGACAGGGTCTCGCTCTGCCCCCTAGGCTGGAGTGCAGTGGTGCAATCATAGCTCACTGCAGCCTTGAACTCCTGGACTCAAGTTATCTTCTCATCTCAGCCTCCAGAGTAGCTGTGGTTACAGGTCATGCCACCACACCTGGCTAATTTTTTAATCTTTTTTTGTAGAGACAGGGTCTCACTATGTTGCCCAGGCTGGACTTGAACTCCTGGGCTCCAGCGATCCTCCCACTTCAGCCTCCAGAGTAGCTGGGATTACAGGTATGAGCCCCTGTGCCCAACTCTACATATATTTTATTAAACACACTTACCAGCCTCCATCTCAATCAAGAGGGTTAAAAAAAAAACCAAACAAAAAAAAACACTGTTCAGAGATGCAGGCCCCTGAAGTTCAAGGATGCAGAAAGTGGTACCAGACTCTCCAGGAGAAGTCTGGAGATGTGAGCCCTGAGCTGCCCCACATCATAGTCAGGAACGGGGAATGCAAGGAGCTGATGTTGACATCCTGAAAGGCCCTTGTGTAAGGTCTGCTGCCAGGATGCAGTGACACCCTCCACCTCACTACCACCATGGAACATCTGTATGAGACATAGCCCCAGAATTAGGGGCTGAGAGGTTTGGAGTAGCAGGTGACCAACCACAGGCCCTACTGCCCCTATCAGGGACTGGTCAGTGTGAAGTCCTCAAGCAAATCTCCAAAAGACCCACAAAAGCATCCTGTGAGAGCAACAGCTTTGGGGTCTCTGCTCCTGAGGGAGCACCAATGCCTGGTTACAACGGCTACAATTGGGGAGGAGCCTCACTCTTCCAGCCTTACCCTTTCTACCACCTGCTCCTCCCCCACCAGCCCTGGAGGAGCCAGGGCCAGCACTACCATTACCGGAAGGGTGAGAAGAGGACAAGGCAGAGGCCAACCACATCCCCTGCCTGCTCCGAACTAGGAGACAGGGAGAAACTTCACAGTGGGTAAGAGACAGAGAGGTTGAAGTTTCCATTTAAACTAGCACAGACTTTTGACGTGAGAGAATGACACAATCCAATAGAAATGGAACATGCCTGTGAATCCTAGGGAATTGACGTGAGATGTAACCCAGGTGCTCACAGGTTTGATCCAACAGTGTGAGAAAAAGAAAGTCATTGACTGTTTCACCCCCACCACCAAACTCCGCTTCTTTGATAAAAACAGTATTCCAGACAGGGCACTAAGTGGATGATCTCATCTAATCCTAAAGTAAACACTCATCTAGACGTCCAGAGAGGTTAGGTCACATCACACAATTGTTAAATTGTTAAACTATAGAAGACATGGCTCCAGAGCTCACATTAGAATGACTGAGTGGTTTCCCGGGGAGGGTCCCGCAGCTTCAGACAGCATGGACCCTCGGAAAGCCAGCCTTATCCGGAAGATTTCTGTCTTCCTGCCTTGTGGCCCGTGACTTCATAGGGCCCAGTCTCTAATGAAAGCATATAAACTCCATGGACCTGTCCTTTTCAATATGGCTCCCCACAGTGACCCTGGAAGATCACAGCAGCATCTATTAGAAATGCAGATTCCTGGGTGCAGTATGCTGGATAGTAGCCCCCAAAAAGATGCAAGTCCTAAATCCTTGGAACCTGTTCCGTTATAAGGAAAAGGGTTTTTGCAGATGTGATTAAGAATCTGGACAGAGAGATTATCTGGATTGTTTGAATGGGCCCTAAATCTACTCGAAGGTGTCAATATAAGGAGACAAAGGGAGATTTGATACACACAGAGGAGGAAGAGGAGGCAGCGTGACCACAGAGGCTGATATTGGAGTGATGCAGCCATAGTCAAGAAGTGCTGGCGGCCCCCAGAAGCTGGAAGAGACATGGAACGGATTCTCCTCTAGAGCCTCCAGAGGGAGCACAGCCCTGCTGACACCTGGATTTCAGCTCAGTGAAACTGATTTCAGACTCCTGGCTTCCAGAACTACGAGATAATAAATTTCCTTTGCCTTAAGCCACCAAGTTTCTATTTTTATTGTTTCTCAGAGACGGGGTCTCGTTCTATTGCCCAGATTGGAGTACAGTGGTGTGATCTCAGCTCACTGCAGCTTCGACCTCCTGGCCTCAAGCAATCCTCCCATCTCATACCACCTCCCCGCCACACCGCCCCAGGTAGCTGAGACTACAGGTGCCTGTCACCATGACTGGCCAACTTTTTTTTTTGTAGAGACAGTGTTTTGCCATGTTGCCCAGGCTGGTCTTGAGCTCCTGAGCTCAGACAATCTGTCCACCTTGGCCTCCCAAAGTGCTGGGATTACAGGCATCAGCCACCGTGCCTGGCCTGCATAGTAGGTACTTAAGAAATACTTGTCACATGGGTTGGTGGAAAAATGGAGACGTGAATGCCTCTCCAACAGAATATTAGGAGAAAAGAGACCTAGACTGCATCTTGGCCTAACTTCCCATTTCACGGATGAGGATCCTGAGGCTTAGGAGGAGAAGCATCTTTTGCAAGACTACACAGAAAGTGGTGGAAACCAGGACCTTGAACCACACCCTCCACTCTTCTCTCTGCATACCTGTCCCCCTAGCTCCACTCTTACCTGCTTGCATACAGCATGTTCCTAGGAGAGACAGCACAAGGCCACTGTTACAGATGGCGTCCCCACTCCCCACTCCCTCTTACCCGCATGTAAAATTCTCTGCCCTCATTCCCAGATTTGATCTGGAAAATGTAATAGGCCCCAGGGTAGCGGGTCGTGGCTTGCATTTGGAAGATGTCAGCGGGAACGGAGCGTCCTGACACCACGTCCATGTCCCGGTACAAGATGGTAAAGGGCTGGTCTCTGCAGCCAGGGTTCTCAGCAGGACACATACAGCGGCTGTGGAAACGGAAATCATGTGAGAACTCAAGAAATCCATTCCAGGTGCTGGCTGTGCCTACTTCCTCTCTTAAAACACTGAAAATGAGGCCACCCCATTTTAAGCATCCAAATGCCATAACTGTAGAATGTCTCTGCTCCTGGCTTGAGTCTAAAAACTCTCCAGCATGTAGGCGAGCTCTGTTTCCTAGAGAATGGACTTTTCTCACCAACCAGACGTTCTGGCTACTAAATAGAATATAAACAGATCTCTGGTTTTCAGAACATTAGAACATTCTCCAAGATACTTTACATTTGCCATGTAGGCCAAATATGCCACTCCAGCCTGGGCGGCAGAGCAAGACCCTGTCTCAAAAAACAAAACAAAAAAAAACAAAAAAAAAAAAGGAAGAAAGAAAGAAATTTTTAAAGTAAGAAATTGGATTATCAGGTCTTGGGGATCCTTGTACATTCTCTATTGCACTCAGCCCAGTCTGCATGGAATGTAATTGAATCGAATATAATCAAATCTTGTCATTTGATAATTGATAAACAAGAGTTAGAACTATGTACAAGATGTGACATTGGACATTTTGGAAATTCAATGACTAATAAGATCCTGACCTCAGATAGTTTACTTTCTAATAGGAGAAATAAATCACAGACACAAATATCTCTAATACAACGCAACTATTAACAGAGTGCCCTAATATAAAATCACTGACTTTTACTACCAAAGAATGCCTGTTATAGATACCCCTTGATTCACCCCTAACACCCCCTTCCTCTGTCTCTGACCCTGCCCTGAGACTCCACCTAGGGGCCAGGGTTCATAATAGGATGAAGATGTCTGTTGAGACGTGCGGTGGTGGCCAACGCTAGGAGTCAACCTTGCTGTGTTTCTGCCGCTCTCTAATTTCCCATCTATCCACAAAACCTGTTGGTTCTACTTCCAAAAGAGAGTCTACATCCAACCATCTCCAGGGCCTTCAAGGCACTCTTGCCTTCTAGCCTTTGCATATGCTGTTCCTTCTGATCTTCCACTCTCTATTTAGTTAAGGTCAACTCATTTTCCCATTCCAGGCCAAATGTCATTTTTCAGAGAGGCCTTTGGACCCCTCCGTCTAAACCATCCAGCCTACTCTTCCTTTTTATAAATTTCCATTCATTCTGAGCAGAGTATGGTGTCTCATGCCTATAATCCCAGCACTTTGAAAGGCTGAGGCAGGAGGATGACTTGAATCCAGGAGTTCAAGACCTCTGGCTTTACCAAATATATATATATATATATGCCAGGAGCACTGGCACACACCCATAGTCCTAGCTACTTAAAAGGCTGAGGCAGGACGATTATTTGAGCCCAAAAGGTTGAGGCTTCAATGAGCTGTGATTGCACCACTGCACTCCAGCCTGGGTGGCAGAGCAAGTTTCATTTTTTTAAGGCTACATCAAAGTAGCCAAGTCAAAATGTCTCTAGTGCCAAAATGGCCACAATAAAGTATCATGTGTGGCATAGAAAATCATTATTTCCTAAAAGAAGTTTGGAGGAGGGAGTGATGGCTACTAGCTGAAGAGGACCACAAACAGAGGAGAGGTGGCATCTGAGCTGAAACCTGAAAGATGGGGCAGGTCTGGCTATGCGGAGATGAAAGGAATGCCTTCCATATGGCCGGAAGTATGTGCACACAAGCAGGGAGGCTGGCCATTCCTGGGCATGGGCAAAGACGTGAGCAAGTCCTGTTCAGACTGGCAGGAGCACAGGACACCTGAACTGGACAAGGAGCTGGAAGGGGCTGCCGGAGTCTGATTGGACTGGAGCCTGGAGCGAGGGAGTCACGGAGCATTGTCAGTGTCATGCCAGAGATTCCACCAGTAACTCCAGCTCAGTGCTGCGAGCTGAAATGGTTCAGCTCCCCAGCCACAGACAGGGGTGGCCTGGAAAAATCCAGAGAGAACCAGGAATAGAAGCTGGGAACAGCAGCCTGGAGCTCTGCTCTGCCACAAACAGGCCTTACTTCGGGAGTCAAAGAGCCCTGTTCTAAAGGGTTGCTTAGTAGCACAGCTCTTAGCAACAGGTGAAGATGTCTCTAAAGGACCCGCCTGTCCCGGCATTATCCTCTCTTTTGCCAATTTGTTATCAAAGTGGGAACCACTGGTAAGCCATGAATTCCTCTCTTAGAGGCTGTATTCTGAGAGGCAGGATGGGTGTGTCTGATTCATCCTTTTATCTCCCATGCAGGGGTTTGGTGTTGCTCAAAGGAAGTCAATGTGTGAACATTTGGAAGATAGGAGGCCAAGGAGGAACTGAGATGGTTTAAAAAAGGGATAAAAGAGAAGGAAAAGGAACTCCTACTATGCCAGGAACAGATAGCCACTGTCCTACTGCATTCACCTTTTGGAAGTTGTCTTCACTTTAATTCTCTCCTCAACTCTAATATTTGCCATCTGGTGATTTAGTAAAATGTTGACTAAGATGACGTCAGAAACTTGATTAGCGCCAATGAGAGAACTCTCCAGCACCTCAATACTCAACTCTCCAGCACCTCAATATTCATGGAGCAGTCCAGGGAGATTGGAAGCATTCATTTCACCTGGGAGTTTGCCAGAAAGGCAAAATCTTGGGCCCCACCCCAAACTCACTGAATCACACTCTAACGAGATCACCAGGTGAGTCCTATGAGTGTTACATTTAGGAGCCAACCTCTGAAAGACCCCGTGTATCCAGAACAAAGTCTTTAGAGGGAAGAGGAGATTCTAGAACCCTGACTCAACTATCGGCTTGGTTAGCTTTCTAGAGAATCTTTGCATAGCTCTGGCATGAGTAGGGGAGTGACAGAGAACTCTGTGTGAGTGTGTGTGTGTGTGTGTGTGTGTGTGTGTGTGTGTTTTGAGACAGAGTCTCACTCTGTCACCCAGACTGGACTGCAGTGGCACAATCTCAGCTCATTGTAACCTCCTCCTCCCAGGTTCAAGCGATTCTCATGCCTCAGCCTCCTGAGTAGCTGGGACTACAGGCAGGTGCCACCACGCCCAGCTAATTTTTTTGTATTCTCTACTGAGATGGGGTTTCACCATGTTGGCCAGGCTGCTCTCAAACTCTTGAGCTCAGGCAATCCACCCACCTCAGCCTCCCAAAGTGCTGTGATTACAGGCATGAGTCACTGCGCCCAGCCTTGTATGTGTTTCTTACTGTGTGTTGTGGCCAAACATTTTGAAAAATAGTTCTTTCTTGTATGTAGGGATGTGTTTCAGATCCTATAACTTGTAATGGAATGTTTTGCAAACTTTTTGACAACCTACAGTAACACACTTTGCACGGCAAACCAGTAGCACACAAAACTAAAAGATAAGTTTCAAAAAACAATATTGACTCTTGGTATGTGCAATGTACTCTGATATTTTCTATTCCAGTCTGTTCTATCTATTCTACTCTGTTCTATTCTACACACACACACACACACACACACACACATGAGCACATGACGTAGGTAGTAGGCCAGGTCCCCTGACTTCCTGGCTGGTGCACTCTCTTTCACACCACACTGCCAACCTCCTGAGCCAGGCCCTCATCAGGTTTCTATTCCCCAGGGTGACGCCATGACTTACTTATCACTGATCCTCAGATAAGGCTCCTCACAGCGGATGGGGTCAATGCATTTGAAGCCCCCTTGTAAATTGTAGCAAGTCTGCTGCAGGTTGCACGTGTGGTTCCTGTGCTCACATTCATTGATGTCTGAAATGCAGGGTAGACAAGAAGCAGAGGCAGGGCATTGCTGGCCAGGCCAGATGTGTGGGGGTGGGGTAGGCTGGATCTTACTACAGAGCTGTACTATCCAATATGGCAGCCACAGGCCATATGTGGCTACTGAATACTTGGAATGTGGCTGATCCAAATTGAGATGTGCTGTAAGTGGAAAATACACACCAGATTTTGATGACTTAGTACCAAAAAATAATGTGAGCCAGGCACAGTGGCTCACGTCTGTAATCCCAGTACATTGGGAGGCTGAGGCAGGAGGATCACTTGAAGCCAGGAGTTCAAGACCAGCCTGGGCAACAAAGCAAGGCCTTGTCTCTTAATTTTATATATATATATTTTTTTTAATTTAAAAAAAGAATGTAAAACATCTCATCAATAATTTTTATATTGGATACATGCTGAAATAATATTTTGGATATACTGCATTAAAGAAAACATAGTAGTAAAAACAGGAGTTCAAGACCAGCCTGGCCAACATGGTAAAACACAAAAATACAAAAATACAAAAATTAGCCTGGCATGGTGGCATGCGCCTGTACTAAAAATACAAAATGTAAAAATTAGCCCGGCATGGTGGCATGTGCCTGTAGTCCCAGCTACTTGGGAGGCTGAGGCAGGAGAATCCCTTGAACCCAGGAGGCAGAGGCTGCAGTAAGCCAAGATCACACCACTGCACTCCAGCCTGGGCAACAGAGTGAGACTCTGTCTCAAAAAAAAAAAAAAAAGAAAGAAAGAAAGAAAAGAAAATATAGTAGTAACAGTAATTTTACCCATTTTTTTTCCTCTTTTAATGTGGCTAATAGAAAACGTAAAATTACATAGATGGCTCACATCTGTAGCTCACATGATATTTCTATTGTCTGACACTACTACGGAGAATTCCTGCTTGGCAATGGGATAAGGCAGCTTCAAGGAGGCTGAGAATGGGTCAGTCGCTTCTGCAATGACCCCCCAGTCGGTGGAGCATGGGGCTGGAAGCCAGGCTAAGCAGGCAAACAGGAGAAGACCCCCCCCCCCTTTTACAGTCTGGGGTCCCAGCTCTTCCAGGAATAGAGCAGTCAGGTGCATGAGGTCTCCCTGGCAACCATGCTCTAGGAGATCACTTGGAGAAAGGCTAACCAAACTGCCCTCCAGACCACGTAAGAAAGCCCGGGCTCTGGCCAGGCCATAAAAGTCCTGCTTAGCTCTGGAGCAGTTCTCAGAGGAGCCTCAGATCTGCCCGGGGAAGCAGAAAGCCATGCTTACAGGCTGCCGTCTGCATCTGCAGAGTCCGTTACAGAAGTTTAAGTGGCCAATATCCTGGCCAAAGGATGGGTTACAGGGAGGGAAGACACCAGGCCCGGCATCCTGCCCGGAGCTGCCACTATGAGAGCCACCAGCACCCACTCACACCCCCACCCCTGCCACCTTCCCAAAGCTGCACATGATTCCCCAGGTGAGGACATCCAGATGACCCCCTGAAGCAGCTCCACCTCCCACATATACCCCAGCCAGGCCCCTCCGGACAGCCTTACCTTGGCAGCTTCGGTTGTCATCCAGCAGGATGTAGCCTGGAGGGCAGGAGCAGAAGTACGTGCCGGGCTGGTTCACACACTCATGTTGGCAGAGGAACTCAGAGAAGCTGCACTCGTCCATATCTGGGGTGACAAGTCACACCTGCTGTTTGTATTCCCAGTCTACATGGGGATGGGAGCTTAGCCGCCATCTACTCCAACTCTCACACTGTCTTGATACATACAATGGCTTTACTGCCAAGAAGCTGTCAATTCACTTCTCCAGCACTTCTAGCAATGGAGAGCTCACTACCTACTGAGGATACCCATTGATACTTGGACAGCTCTAATTGTCAGAAAATTCTTTCCTACAGGGAGCTGAAATCCACCTCCATCGAACTTTCAACATCTGCCTGTCACTCGGCTGCACCTTCCATTCATTATAAACTTATTTTACCATGTAGGGGAATCCACCCTCCACCTCTGACCGCTCAAGGGGCTGAGATTTCTTTGCCCACTGGGATTTTCTGGGGGTTTCCCCGAGACCCAAAAAAACATTCCCTGGCCCTAGAGGGCCCTCTGAAGGGGCAACTGTCGCAGTGCCAACTCCCCTCCAATCACCTCTTTCCCCAACTTCAGGAACAATATTGTTCCTAAAGTCACAATTAAGGGACATATCCAAAAGACCAGGATTTTAATTATATTAAAACTTCACTGTGTAAAAAGAAAAGAAAAGAAAAGAAACAAACAAACAAACAAAAAAACTGCCTGAAAGAGAAAACTCCGGAGTGGTGAGGGATGGGCAGGGATATAATTTTTCTCTTTGTGGCCCGCCTACCTCGGATCCTCCCTGGGACAATGGAAGCAGCAGCTTCCAGCCAGCCTGACGTGGAGGGGAGCCCCTGTCCATGTGATTTACAACTCATCGGCATGGGCTATGGCGGTTGATGCAGATGCAGAAGCAGACATTCCAGAAAAGCCAACTCTTCATCACACACAGAGTTTGGCAACAGAGCCCCTGTTTGAACCTCATTCGATAAGCATGCCAAAGAAAACATGTTTTTCTTGCATTTGTTGTTTCCCAAAAACTTGTTTTCACTAGTTTCCCCATGTGACATGTCCTCGGATTACTCTCTCACTCACAGACCACTGGTGGCTGGAGTCACCCAGAGAGGGTGTCAACGCAAAAGAAGCTGCCTCTCCACCATCAGATGATTCCGGGTGTTACACGCCTTGTGCCTCTCACATCCCAGAAGGAAAAATTCCTTCCTGTCTCTCTCAGGGGTCCTCAGGTGATGGGTTATCAGCCAGCAGAATTAGGATGCTGATTTGAAAAGTCACGTGTGCTCAGGTAATATCTGATTTGGTTGTGCCTCCCCACCTCCCCTAGAAGCCTTGTAGAGCCCCGGGTCTCTGGCTCCAGCCCATCATAACTGAGTGTCCTATTTTATTTCCAAGTTTGTAGATTCCACTTGTACTTTCAGTAGAGTAGTACTGATGTCTGTCAATCCCTGAGGCTCTCTATATGCCAAGCACTGGGTTAAATGCTTTACATGCCTCTTATTTAATTCTCACCTCAACCCCATATGAAGGAGGTGCTATCACTCTCCATATTTTACAGAAGTAAAACTGAGGCTTACAGAGGTTAGCTGACTTGACCAAGTTCACAGATAACAAGTAAGGAGGAAAGCTGGGACTTGAACCCAGCCTCTAGATCCTACACTTAGAAACACGACACTGTAATGTCTCCCTGACTAATTGTGCTGAGGGATCAGTGGAGCTGGGGAGCCCTGAGGTTGGGGCAAGCGCCCAAGCAGGGTTAGCTCCAGGGCAGATGGAGAGCGTAGCACCCACTCCCAACTCCCACTGGGCAGGGAGGAGCTGTAACAGACCCTACTCGGTTTATCTTTGGGTCTGCAATTCCCAGACTTTGCTTAGGGCTGTGGCTCCACCCTCCAGTGGAAAGCTGAAATACAAGCCCAGTTTCTGGCAGGGAGCACGTATTAGGCCACTTTCACTCCTCCACATGAGAACCCGCCATGGTTTCCAGGAACAGCTCAGCTTAGCAAATCCCTGAGAGACAAGGCTGGGAGGGCTCTGGGGCTACACGGAGAGGCCACCCCAGCTGTGATAACACAGTGAGGATAACAGTGCCTGCGGGAAATGGAGAAGTGCAGAAAGGGGTTAAGTAGGAAGGCGCAGAAACAGACTCTCTCCATCACCCTGTTATCCTGGGCCAGTCTGCTCTAGAAAGCCTACATATCCCAGGGTCACACCAAGTCTTCAGGAGGGTGTGCATCATGGAGAACATGGAGGACAAGTTGGCCATTTGGGGCAAAATGAGTCAACTGAAAATCTTGGCCAAATCGGCATGGATGTAAGCTTCTCAAGAAGCCAAAAGTCTCTTACACCTACACTTAGGGAAGATAAATTAACATGTAATGACTAAAACTCCACTGTGTCCAAAAAAAACCTCCTTGAAAGAGAAAAGTCCAGAGTGTTGTGGGGTAGGTAGGAATATTTGTCTCTCAGTGGCCCGCCTACCTTGGATCCTCCCTGGGACATGGGAAGCAGCAGCTTCCAGCCAGCCTGGAACCAGCCTGGAGCTGGGCCACCCTCTGGGCTGTGCCAACTTATTTAATTTTTGACCACTCTATGAGGGTGGTTGGTTGGTTGGTTGGCTGGTTGATTTTTTTAATAAAGGATGAAACTGAGACCCAGGGAGTGACTTGGTCAAGAAAAATAGTAAATAGCAGAGCTAGAATTTGAATTCAGCTCCTCCAGGGTCACTCTACCATATAGCCTAGGCAGTAGGGCAATAAACATCTGTGGATTAACAGAGCATTCTGGAGAAACAAATCATCTCGCCACATAATGTTAGATTTTCCACACTTCTTAGTTCCTTGGCCCCAACTCCCTAAGGAGTGCCATGAAGGGAACTGAAATCTAGGAAGAAAGTGGCTTTTCATGCCTGAGGGTATTTTATTTCTGTTTCTGGGCCTTGTATTTAATCAGCCCAAGGCTCTCTGTAACTTCCTCCTCGTGGCTCTGACTGTCCTGGCCCTAGGGAGAGGTGTTCATCTGTTTCATGGGACTCTGTCCCCAGAACACTTCAGTCGTCAGTGAGACTATCACACAAGTTCCGTTCGTGACCTGGGTCAGTTCCTGTTACAATAAAACCCAGATTAGGAAACTTTCCATTCTGCAGGACAAAAAGATTTTTCACGCCCTAGTGTATGGCCCACTTATTTTGAAAGCACGGTGAAGCATTATTAACTTAGACTTTGCAAATTCACAACTGCTGATGATGCCAGAAGTGGCTGAAATGGAGTGTACTTTAATCCAACCTTTACAAAAAACAAGGCAAGAAAGGGAAAGAGAGAGAAAGAAAGAAAAGAGTTGTGTGTGGCTCTATGTGGGATGCTACAGAGATAAATGTGAGTAAGAGGTGGTCCCTATTCTCAAGGAGTTTACAATCCAATAATATTTTTCTAACTAAGAAAAAAAATTTAACTTTCTAGGGGAAAAAAAGAGGGAGTTAATAAGAAAATTATAATAGAGTCCATAAACTAGCGTAGGCAGAAAATCATATTTCCTCAGGCTTGGAAGGAATTTATAAAAGGTCAACTAATCCATCATATCTATGTTCTCACAACAAATTATTACGATTTCATTCATTCAACATTCAATCATTTATCCATTGATTCGAGAACTATTTTTTTGCATGTTCCCTGGGTGCCAGGCCTGGAGTGAGGCACTGATTATTTGTAGAGATTTCAGAAGTTCACAGAACATGTGTGCTTCCATACATGATCTCATTCATTCGATGGTCCCCCCAACCCTACCCGATAAGATATGCTATTATTCCTGGGTCACTGCCCTCTGTAAGTACTTTCTGTGATATCCCCAAGACTTGAGTTGGTGCTGGGTGAGGACAGACAGCTCTCAAACCAACATGCCAAATCGGGTGACTCCTCTCCCTCGTCAACCCCACCTCTGTCCTAGAAGGTAGCCCCATTGATTTTTGCATCAAGGGTCAGATGACAAGGAAGATGAGACTCCCCCTCACCTTTTGGGAAGTGACTCATCTCTGTTCTGTGTGATTGTGACCCCACTGCCCTGGAGGATGTCCAAACTGGACATGTGTCCAGGAAATGAGAGGAAACACCTATGAAGGAAGCCCTTGCCCTTCAACCCCTGCCCAGGCCCCAAGTACAGGTGGAAGTTTCCAATGCCAAAGCCCATTACCACTGCAATGAACACCATCTTCCTCAAGTTCATATCCTGGGTCACAGCGGCAGATGAAAGAACCGTAGGTGTTGACGCAGGTTTGCACGCAGGGGTTCTCGGTGGCACACTCGTTCACATCTGTGGAAAGCCAAGGCACATTGCTGACTGTCCTCCCAACAGAACAGCCACAATAACTAGGCAGAAAAAGCACCAGCAACGAAATCTACCACCACCAGGAGACCAGAGTCGCAGGTACCAAGGCTCTCCACCCAGGACCTTTGGGAGCACGATCTCAGATCCAAAAGTGTTCACTTTAGGACTGCGGCCTCCATCCACATGTCCCTTCTGGGGTCAAAAGTCAGGCAAGGTGGAAACCATATGTATACACATGATATACACATATACACATATACACCCGCTAGTAAATCTATGCTTCAATGCCCCCGCCCCCCCACCAGGAATTTCCAGGCAATACCTGCTCCTTCCATCACCGGTTGCATTCCATCAGTGAACACCCCTCACCCTCACTGACTTGGAAGTTTCAGGTTAACAAATAACCATGATGATTCTAATAATATATTTATTATGCATAAATAACTTTGCTCATTAGGAAAGGATCTTGCACTCACTTAATCCTTACAACGAGGACCATTGCCCCACTTTAGAGGTTAAGTAGGTTAAGGAGAATACCACCAAGGGACACAAGGAGTAATGGGAAATCCATTATCTTGAGTGTGGTGGTGGTGGTTTCATGCGGGTACATGTATGTCAAAATTAATAAAATCATGGTGCAGTTTATTATACACTGATTATGCATCAATAAGATTGTTTAAGCATTTTTGAAGGACCAGGCACAGTGGCTCATGCCTGTAATCCCAGCACTTTGGGAGGCTGAGGCAGGTGGATCGCTTGAGCCCAGGAGTTTGAGACCAGCCTGGGTAACATAGTGGGACCCCATCTCTTCAAAAAATTTAAAAACTAGCCAGGTGATGTGGCACACGCCTGAGGTCCCAGCTACCCGGGAGGCTGAGGAGGGAGAATCACTTGAGCCTGGGAGATTGAGGCTGCAGTGAGCTGGGTGACAGAGTGAGACCCTGTCTCAAAAAAAAAAAAAAAAAAAAAAATTATAGGCCGGGTGCAGTGGCTCACACCTGCAATCCCAGCACTTTGGGAGGCCAAGGCAGGTGGATTACCTGAGGTCAGGCACTCGAGACCAGCCTGTCCAACATGGTGAAGTCCCATCTCTACTAAAAAAATACAAAAAAATTAGCCAGGCATGGTAACAGGTGCCTGTAATCCCAGCTACTCAGGAGGCTGAGACAAGGGAGTCGCTTGAACCCCAGAGGCAGAGGTTGCAGTGAGCTGAGATTACACCACTGCACTCCAGCCTGGTTGACAGAGCCAGACTCTGTCTCAAAAAAAAAAAAAAAAAAAAATACACACACACACACCCCCCCCCCCACACACACACACACATACATACATATACATATAATTGTTTTTGAAGATTGAGAGGTGTACCCAAGTCCACCAGCTAACAAGGACACAATGGGAACTGGAACATGAGTCAGGGGTCTTTCCACAAAAACCAAAATTCATTCTGCACAGCTCATGGTGTGGGGAGGGCAGGGAAGAGCCCCTTTCCCACTGGCATTGGCTGACCCATTGTAAGCACCATCTCACAATGCTCCATACACCAATGGCCAAAGTTCCAGCTGAGAGATTTTCTTTCCTCTTCCCAAGTCCAGGTAAACCTCTTAGGCCTCTGAAAAGAGACGTCAGTGTTTTCAGAGCTAAAAGCCTTCACGGTGAGCAGACTGAGAGGCTTTTCTTAAAGGGGAGGCTAATCCCATGGCCACAAAGTTCCTGCCTCCTGGCATCTCTGGAGCTCTCAGGGAGAAAACAAATAAATGAACAGCTGTAGAGAGAGGGTCTAGCAAGACGCTGGTCCCCACCAGTGCCCGTGGGAGGTTGGGGTTTCCCCACTGGGGACAGGAGGGGTAGGAAAATCTCCACTGTGCTAAGCCACTGAGTGCAAATTCAGACACGACAGTGCTGGCAAGTGTTAGGGCTGGTGGCCTCAGCCTCTGGCCAGGCGCTGGCCACTCGGAGATGAATGAACTCATTCCACCCCCTCACCGCTCTCAGCTGCTTCTGAAGAGCAGGGTGACCAAAATGATTCTGCCCCCCTGGGGTTCTCACTGTCCTTTCCTGCCAGCCCTTTCCAAATGCCCTTCTGAATCTGCTGAGGGCACACAGGGCCCCACTCCAACCTGTTGGACAAGAAGTCTGGGCCCCGGGTTTTACTCTCAGCTCTGCTACCACTTGGCTGTGTGACTTTGGCCAAGTTGCTTAACCTTTTTGAGCCTTGATTTCCTCCTCAGTGAAGCAGAGCCACAAACACCTGCCTGCTGACCTCACGAGGCTATTTATTATTTGAGTTCAGTGAGATGAACAGACGTGACAATGCTCTAGCGTGTAAAGCACTCTTCCACACACGAAGAGTCAGGATTGCAAAAGCTCACTGGAGTATGCGACGCCTTGTGCTGCCCATGGGCCCTGCTGATGCAGCATCCCAGTGGCCGAGTGCCCATACCCAGGCCTGGGTGCCGGGCCTGCTGCTTTATTATGCTGTGGACTTGGCACTGCCACGTGTATTATCTGCTCTTTGTCACACACCTGTCCCTCAGAGGCCTGAAAGACGCAGGCGCCTTTTGGCTTGGGCATGGCTATGCCTCAGGAGGTACTGGGTGCACTGTGCCAGCCTGTGGCTGGCACCTCCAATCCCAGGCCTTGGCACAGAGAAGTCTGCATCTGCTCTAAGCTGCTTATCACAGCAGCAAGGGAGCCAGGCGCCCCCTCCTGCTCCAGTGGGAAGGAAGGGCCCTTGTTTATCCGCTTTCTCAACCTCCTGGCCTGGCATCTACTCTCAGAAGAAAATGACCTCTTTTGGCGTGAGGACCACAGTCCAGAATTCTTGGAACAATTAGCAGAATAAGCTTTGAAGGACAGACTTAGAAAGAATCCAGGATCAAACTCTTTAACACTGATGCCTTCCTCTTTACCAATGATTTAGATACAATTAAAGTAAAGGAGACCTAATATCCTCCAAACTCAATGGCCAGGAGCCTGCCGGCCAGATCTCCAAGGGTGAATGAAACAAGGAAATGGGCCCTGTAAAGCCTGAGGTCTCCAGACAAAGACCTCATTCTGCATCTGCAGCACTGCCTCCAACTCCAACCTGGGCCAAGCAGCTGCCAGGGGCTGGAGGCCTGGGCCGGGAGCTGGAAGTTGAGGGGGAAGTCAGGGGCCAAAGCAGGATTTGCGCTAATTCTTTGGGTCTTAAGTCCCCCATTCACTTCCTGAGCAGAAGAAACCTTCAGCTGGAAACCACAATAGGCATGCAACTTGTTTTTCTTACTTATCAGTATTTCAAATGATCATGTGTAAACTACAAAATGCCTTTGTTTCAGTCTGGTTTTGTGGGGGCATGCTGAGTAGCAGGGGATGTTACCACCACCACCAGACCCTTTGCTGAGGAACAGGCCATCCTGGCACAGGTTGGAGGGAAAAGTATAGCGAGAGGCCTCAGAATTGCCCACGACACCCCCTGCCCAGCATGGATGTGTTTATTTTATGATTCATGGAGGGTCAGGGACCCTGACCAACCCTCCTCAGGCCTCGGGAACTGAACTTAGGCTATAGGACATGCAACCAAATTTCTGATTAGGCAAGAAAGCCAGCAAGGCTACTTCTGGATAGCAGACACAGAAAAGAAGCGAATCCATGAAACTGTACACTCCCAGCCAGTGGAGGATTGGGGTCCTACCCTCAGCCATATTCAGAGCACTTTTTGAGATGCTTCGCATAGCAAGGTTCAGGTCTCACGTTTCTGTAGTAATGGGGATGGGCGGGCAGTGACAAGGAATGGGAATATACTGTAGCAGCAGTATTTCCCACAAACATAAGCTGCCAGGCGCTGAAGAAGGCTGTAGCTAGTGTCTCACATCATGTCCAAGTTATCATGCACGTCACATACCTTGGCAAGACCTTCCATCCTCATTGAGGGTAAAACCAGGGTTGCATGTACAAGAATAGGATCCAGGAACATTAGCACAGAGCTGCTGGCAGTAACCATAGCGACATTCATCAATGTCTGGAAACAGAAATGCAAGCAAAGTGAGACAGGTCTCCTCACTCAGTGATGCCCCCACTAGCATGGCATGATTGCCTTGCTCTTCCCAAACAGGATCATGAATGGAAGCAAAGAGGAACAGGAGCCAAGACAGTGCCTACTGAGTGTCACGGATGGTGATGCTGTCTCGATTACAAGGCTCAATCTCCCCACAATCTTTCCCCTCCTCGACCCATCTCAGTCCCATAAATACCTGAACCTATCCTAAAAGTTGCAGAAGAAATTTCTGCTTCGATTGGGATGCTGGGCAAAATGAGCTCTCCAATTTTACCCAGCTCTAAGATTCAACACTAAGGTTTATCCAAGACGGACTCTCCAATTATTCCCAGCTCTAAGATTTGAGATTACCCAGCTCTTAAGATTTATCCAATGTTAAGATTCAACTTGAAGATTCCATATAGAGGCTCCACTGCCCAGGATTCTTCTTAACACATAAGAAGAATCCATAGCATCACTCCAGTAGGCTCCTTGCCAGCTCCATGAACAATGAATATGTCCAGCTGTCAGGAACAAGAGCCAGTTAGGCTGGGACGAGCTGGGCAGCATGACCCTGGAGACCCATGAATCCAGTAACATGAGGGCGCTGGAATTCACCCTGAATCTCCTCCTTGCACCAGAGTGAACATAAAACTCTGGATAAACACACCTCTTCCAAGCCACAGCTGGCCTTGCCAGGGAAAGTGGCGGCATTGTGGGTGAATGGATCCTTTGAGCAGAGCTGGGCAATGTGACCTCCCTGTAATATGTATCCATCAATGGGGAGCCTGATGTCATTGGGAAAGCACTTCTCAATACCCCAAGCTGATGTGATAATGGGCTGGAGAATTCATTCCTGTGGGGTAAGGGTAGTGAATGAAATCACCAGCCTCCTGGCAGAGTCTGAGATGGCACCAATACAGGCTCCTGCTGTGACCAGTTGATCTGACTGTAGCTAGAACTGGTCCTTATCCCCACCTCCCCCAATCTAACCAGGTTTCCTCCCTGGTCCCCCCGTTCCTTTGGAACCAGGGGCCATCCAGGACTCTGGAGGCCGGCTTAGAGCCTCAGTCCTTGTGCCTGGTTTCTACCTACTGCCAGGAAGGACTCCACCTCCCAGATCCATCTTGATCCCTTACCTATTGTTCAGCCCTTCTCAGATTCTGTGCCCTGTCCTGTGATTCTGTTTTGTCTCTAAGTCCCGGCTACTTCTAACCTGGCCCATTGCACTGCCCCTGAGTGCAGGGCAGCTCTTGCACAGAGGACCCATTGGGTGTACAGTGGCTGGCCCTGACTTCTTCCCAGAGTGCAGTTGGGCACATCACCAAGGCCAGGCAGGCAGCAGGGGCTGGAGAGGGTACCCTTCACTAGGTGTACCTTGGAAAAAAGGCAGCCCCTCGACCCCTCATTTTTCTGCAAAAGCAGCATCTTCAGTGGTACACAGAACAGAGAGTGTGTGGCTATGGAACTTGCATTTTGAAAGGGAAAGGTGAGTTTAGCCAGGGGAGGGCAGGAGTTCAGCCATAATTAGGAGAAGTCTTCCTTTCAGATGTGAATATGAGTGGCTGGGCCACATGGTACCACGCTAGACATCCATGAGCATCCTTCCCACAGCTCCGTGCTCCCAGGAAGAGAACAACCCTCCCAGGTAGAGGAATGTCCGAGTTGCTGGCACCCCTCACATCAGAGGGTTTCTGTTAACACGGCTGGCATATCCCGGTCTCCCCCTAGCACTCCAGCGCCCCTTGTGGTGGGGAAAAAAAAACTAGACTGAGACAAGGGAGACTTGGAAGTTACACCCAACTCACTTTAACTTTGTCTAAAATGTTCCTTCTCTTTGAGTCTCAGTCTGCGATGCTATAAAAGTTGGATGACATAATATTCAACATCCTTTCCAGCTCTGAAATTCGACATATTAAGTTCCTGTACAAATAACTCTTTCTCACTGATCTGCTTATGTTCAAATAAGTAGCATCAAATTTTCCATGATAGCAGAGGTTGGTTTGAATGCACAGCGACTGTCATATTCACAGACGCCCGCGTGCAAGCCTGGAAAGAAGAATCAAGCCAATCTAGGCCTCAAGGATGCTTCCGATGGGGCTTGAGGGCAGACCCACTCAGCCTCAATCAAGAAACTTGGAAAGAGGTAGCTTTTCTTTGTTTCCATGATTTCGTTTGGATCTGTTTCTCAACTCCTCCAGGACTAACTTTCAGGCAACAGAATGGTGTCTTAGAGAATTTAAACTGACAGGGCCTTTTCTAGAAAACACAGCATAGAAATCACACCCTAGAATTAGAAATTGAAGTGACAGCTAGAGTTTGCTATGAATTCACTCACTTGGCTAAACCCAAAACTAAAGGGGAAGAAAGGAAAATAACCTTCCAGTAAAATAAACAGAAAGATCAGATAGCAGATGCCAACTGCAAAGGCAGCCCTCAGTTGGTGACTGACTCCTCAGGAGTAAAAGGGAAGGCCACGGGCGGTGGGGTGGGTGTGGTCGTCTCAGGGGAAGGGCAAAGACAGGGTGTTGAAAGGAACTGATGTAAGATCAGGATCTACTGATCCACATTCAAGACTTGCCACATTTCTGTGACTAAGCGAAAGTGTTCCCTTCTCTTAGCATTATTTCTAACTAAAGCAAAATCATCCTCACCTCTGTCACTTCCTGGCCTGGATATAAACTTCGTGAAGAAAGTCAAGGTAAAATCAAACTTAAAAAATACATCCAAAACTATAGCCCTTAAAAAATATATTTGAGGCTGGGCATGGTGGCTCACACCTGTAATCTCAGCACTTTGGGAGGCTGAGGCAGGCAGATCACTTTAGCCCAGGAGTTCGACACCAGCCTGGCCAACATGGCAAAACCCTGTTTCTACAAAAAATACAAATATTAGCTGGGCATGGTGGCACATGCCTGTAATGCCAGCTACTCACTCAGGAGGCTGAGGCAGGAGAATCACTTGAACCCAGAAGGTAGAGATTGCAGTGAGTCAAGATCGTGCCACTGCACTCCAGCCTGGGCAACAGAGGGAGACACCATATCAAAAAAAAAAAAAAAAAAACAGAAAAAAAACATTCAAGGCCGTGCGTGGTGGCTCAAGCCTGTAATCTCAGCACTTTTGAGGCGGGCAGATGACTTGAGCCCAGGAGCTCAAGACTGGCCTGGCCAACATGGCGAAAGCCCCATTTGTACAAAAAATACAAAAATTATCTGGGCGTGGTGGCACATGCCTATGATCCTAGCTACTCAGGAGGCTGAGGCAGGAGAATCACTTGAACCCAGGAGGCGGAGGTTGCGGTGAGCTGAAATTGCGCCATTGCACTCCAGCCTGGGTGACAGAGTGAGACTATGTCTCAAAAATAAATAAATACATTCAAAAACTATAATGATGACAAGATGGCGATGATGGCAATTGATTTGCAAGGGTGGTTACACATGTGAGTTCAATAGCCTTCCACTCCTCCCGCCCTCCCGGGCAAAGAAAAGCTTACTACCTTCAGGCAGCCAGCTATGCCCATACCTCAAAATGCCCCTGGCAACCGTTAACTTCCAAGAGTCCCTGTGACCCCCCAGAGAGCTGTTACCTAAGCACTGGCCTTCCAGAAGCCAGTATCCGTCGGTGCAGGAGCAGGTGTACCCGCCTTCAGTGTTGATGCAGATCTGGGTGGGGTTGCACTGGTGGGAATCTGTTGCACACTCGTCCACATCTGTAACACAGACATAGTCCAAAGAATGTCACTCACATCCATCTAGAGCCCTGAAGCCACCAGGGGTGCCAGTGGCTTGTTTGTCTTGGCTGGGAGGCAGTTGATAAGGTCACTAGGTTATACCCAAGGAGGCGGCAGTGCTTCCCTGATGGGCACTTCTAGGAGACACTGACCTCTACTGAAGGCTGAGCTAGTCTGCTCACCAGAAATCCACAAAGGGAAATGGCCAAGAAAGGAACCCTTATCCTCAGGCATCCTTCTGCCATCCTATGCCATTGCTCTCTGAAGGTGCATCACCTTGACAATAACCATTACTTGATTTAGAAAGCTGTTTTGTATTAGGCTTATTCATTCATATGTTAAACAGAGGTCTGCTGCATACCTACAGTGTGCACAGGACTATGATAAACACCACTGAGAACAAAATAGAAGTAAAGGAAATGTCCCCAGCCGGGCGCTGTGGCTCACGCCTATAATCCCAGCACTTTGGGAGGCTGAGATGGGTGGATCACCTGAGCTCAGGAGTTCAAGACGAGCTCAGGCAACATGGTGAAACCCCGTCTCTACTAAAAACTAAAAATTAGCCGGGCCTGGTGGCATGCGCCTGTAGTCCCAGCTACTCAGGAGACTGAGCTGGGAGGATCACTTGAGCCCAGGAGGTGGAGGTTGCAGTGAGCCGAGATCGCACGACTGCACTCCAACCTGGGAGACAGAGTGAGACCCTGTCTCAAAAAAAGAAAAAAAAAAAAAAGTTCCCTGCCAACAGAAGCTGGCAGTCCAGTTGCTTAATGGTATTCACCCATGAAAATCTTTCGGTCTGAAGCTCTCCAGTCTTCGCTCCACTCCAGAGTTCCTGGAGCTAATCTCTGTCTGTCCTCTGCTCACAGCAAGTCTCTCTATGCTGCTCTAGAGCCCACTGCCATCTGTCTGGTGGCGTGAAGATACTTGTATCCACCTCGGTCCCTTCTTAACTTAAAGCTTCAGAGCACAGATATCGAGCCATATTCATGGCCATTCCCAAGCCGTCCGGTGCAGTCAGCACTCAACACTGTTTGTTGAAACTGAAACATCCTCCTCCCCTTCTCCCCTGCACTGCACTTTAGGGGAGAGCGCCCAAGATCCTGAAACGGCCCTCCCGATGCGCCCAAGATCCTGAAACGGCCCTCCCGATGCGCCCAAGATCCTGAAACGGCCCTCCCGATGCGCCCAAGATCCTGAAACGGCCCTCCCGGTGCCACACTCTCACTTTGACCTAAAGGAAGAGACTTTTCATTTAATATTCACACATTAATTTACTCCACAAGGATCCACGGTGCCTCCTGGATCTGCCTGGTCCAGAGGACCCCAACACCTTTTCTCCTTGTCAGCCCTGCCTTCACCTGCACCTTGGTGGGTCACCTTCCCTCCCTTCTTCATTCCTGCATCAGGGTTTGCTCATCTACACCTTTTCTCCACCTTCACCGAATGGACCATCGTGCAGTCGGAAGTAATACTGAAAGCTGCAATTCACTGAGCCTGTGTTATGTGCCTGACACCTACCTTCTTACTGGTATTTACTCTCACATCACCCTGCGAGGTGGGCTCACAATCCCCATTTTACAGATGGGAAAACTGAGTGGAAAGAGCTAATAAGCACCAAGCCAAGAGCTGAGTCCAGGCCTCCCTGCCTGCCTGACTCTAAGTCTACTCCGTGCAGGTCTGACAGAGGTCACACCATCCAGGACCAAGCAGACTCAGGGGGGAGCTGGCAGACTGGGCTGAGGGAGGGCTGAGCTTTTGTTGCTTTTTACTGACCCCACTCCCAAGCTGTCTGCCTCCTGACACTGCAGATTGCAAACTTGATCATCATCCATTCAGTTGGCTTCTTTGAATACGTACGGTGGGGATGGGGGTGTCTAAGACCCAAAAGTGTAAGCTCCTTGAGGACAAGGGCCTCGTGTAGCACAGGGCTTTGTGCGCTTCAGTAAAACATTCAACTGGGTGAGCGGTGGTCCCTCGGGTTCAGGTGATATGGCCACAAATCCACCATCCACCTGCAACAGCCCAACACTAATGACGCTGATCAGTCCCTACCCTACCCCAAAATGACAGCTGTCTGGGAATCCTATGGAAGTGGCTTTCCCTCCTCTAAACATGAACATCCTCTAAGAACCTGGTGCCAAGATGGCGGCAGCCTCCACTCCACCCTGGTGTTGAGCATGTGCAGCCTCAGTGGCAAAGACCCAGGCCTGTTTTCAGCTGCAAGGACTCCAGCCTCACCTTTGCCTCCCTTCCATCCAGCTCTGCCCACCGAGCATAGCCTCCCAGGGGAGCTGGTGAATAATGCTTGGCCAGAAGCTGCTCCTGCTCAAATCCACAGTGAAGTCTATGACAATAAATAGTGCCACTATTGGCTGGTGCGTATTTACATTTTCCCAGCAGGGAGTGATGGATGGCAATTGTGTGCTGGGAACAACACTGCCTTAGGAATTTCTGTTCTTTTTCCTGCCTTGAGGGGAATGAAGGGTGAGGGTGACCAACACAGGAGAAGAATCACCGGAGAGGCTTGGTGGCAGCAAGTTCCCAAGCCTCTGTGCTTGCGTAATTTGTGTCCCACACAATGTGCCTGCCAAGTCCTACAGAGAGAAACCAGATGCATGCCAGCAGGCCAGGCTGGACTCAGAAGGGCACAAAGGACCCCATCGTGGGCATGTGTGTGAAGTATTCGGGCCGAGAATCAAAATCCTTGAAGTTCACTCTTTTAAAAACTCCAGCACTTCTTCTGAACTAAAGAATTAACTCAGCCAGGCGCAGTGGCTCATGACTGTAATCCCAGCACGTTGGGAGGCCAAGGTGGGTGGATTGCTGGAGTGCAGGAGTTTGAGACCAGAGACCAGCCTGGGCAACATGACAAAACCCTGTTTCTACTAAAAATACAAAAAATTAATTGGGTGTGGTGGCACACACCTGTAGTCCCAGCTACTCAGGAAGCTGAGGTGGGAGGATCACCTGAGCCCAGGAAGTTGAGCCTATGGTGAGCCAAGATTGCACCACTGACCTCCAGCCTAGGCAACACAGCAAGACCCCATCTCAAAAAAAAAAAGAATTAACTCAGTTATATGACACTTTTGTTTATACAGATTTTAAAATTAAAATTTTAACTTTCATTAACTTGTTTAATGAATTGTCAATAGAAACCATATTTTGAGAAGTCAATAAGTCCCTGAAGTTTTTTTGGGGGGGGGAATCGCTCAGCTTTATAGCCTCAAAACACACCTGGTGTAATGCTGCGTCCCTGGTAAATGTTCAATAACTACTGAATGAATGAACACATGAACGGCAAACATCAATCTCTCGCAGCCCCCAGAAAGGTTTTTCCAGCCAACTAGCTGACAAGCCCATTTGGGTGTGTGTACTTTAAAAACAGCCACCATCACGCCAACCACTGTCAGCTTACACACCTGATAGAGCTAAAACTGGAAGTGTTCACACGGTGGGCTTCCTCGGGGGGAGGCTGAAAGACTCATCACACATTCCAGCTCACAGCGGAACTTCTTACATTAAATACATTTGACTTAAATCACAGAAGGAAAAATACATTGAATCACTCCAAGGACATTCTTTGGCAGGGCCTCCCTTTTCGCATCAGTGGAAAAGTACAAGCTATGACAACCTGAGCAAGTGTCAATATCCTCATATGCAAACAGGGTCTGCTTTCTTTTCCTGTGCAATAGTCATGAAGAGTCCCCTAAGAGAAAATAATGCTGGGTACATTCAATCCTTTATTCATTCACTTGCTCAACCATTCATTCATTCATTCTTTTTTTTTTTTGAGATGGAATCTTGCTCTGTCGCCCAGGCTGGACTGCAGTGGCGCGATCTCAGCTCACTGCAAGCTCTGCCTCCCGGGTTCACACCATTCTTCTGCCTCAGCCTCCAGAGTAGCTGGGACTACGAGTGCCCGCCACCACGCCTGGCTAATTTTTTTGTATTTTTTGTAGAGACGGGGTTTCAACGTGTTAGCCAGGATGGTCTCTATCTCCTGACCTCGTGATCTGCCTGCATCGGCCTCCCAAAGTGCTGGGATTACAAGCGTGAGCCACCGCTCCCGGCCCCCATTCATTCATTCTTTATGCTCTACAGTGGCTGTGTGTTCGTGTGTGTGTGTGTGTGTGTGTGTGTCCTCCCCAGCCTCCAGGACCTTTGGAAGAGCTGGCATCAAGCATATTCCCTCCCGCTGTATGGTACCCAGAAGCAGACTTTACTGAGAGTCTTCTCATCTCCCTGCTCCCTCCTGGCTGCTGTCACCCCAGTCAGGTGCCTGGGCACTTGGAGGATTCTGCCACAGCAACGATGGCTTGGCTCTCCCCAGGTGAGGCAATGTCCATCTGCTGCCCAGATGACCAGCACCCTGGCAACTGGAGGAAAGCGCTCACCAACTCTCCCAGAACCTGGAAAAGCCCAGCACTGCCCCTACCAGGAAGAAGTCTCCATCTGCATCAAGCAGCACAGCTCTGCTGACCTTGCAGTCTCACCTGCACTGGCACCTCTCCCTTGAGACATCCACAGAGTGGCGTTCTCAATCTGAAACAACTGCTCACTTAGGAAAGTCATCAAAACCCATCAATATCACCTCCTCGATGCCTTCCAAGGAGGCTATAGACAGAAAGGGCTTTCAGGCCCCAGGACAGTGGCCTACATATTCGGGAAGCTCTTTTAGGATTTCACACCCTTAGCTACGTCTCACATTCCCCAGCCAGACAGTAAGCTTCACGTGGGCAAATATGCAAAGACAAGGGGAATAAAGGGATGTCCCTCAGGCTCGTGTGTTTAAAGGAGTAAAAGAATGTCCTTCAAGTACAGAAAAGATCTTACAAAGGCACCAGATGAAGAAACTGGCCTCAACACATCAAAATACAACTGTCCAACAATCTCGGGGACAAAAAAATGAACAGAACCTTCCATTCTGACTCACGGACAGCACAGGAAGGGGCCACAGCCCACACATCTGCTGACCGTTCTGGTCCTTGGAGCAGGACTCTGCAGAGGAAGCCAGTGGTGATTGGCACTCCTCTCCTTCACCGTATGGAGTTCTCAGACAGCTTCGTGGATATTACATTGTTGATTTATGCCCATTTTATGTCCTCCCCTTGGGAGTGGGCTGGTTCTCAGAAAACATCACACAACCCACTTTTCTGTCCCATATAAAAGTAATGGTTCCAAGTACAATCTTAGTATTAACTCACAAATTATTAAATAAAATCTCTATAGGCAGTTATAACAGACTTAATATATCACATTAAATATGCATAAATATGTTCAAATATAAATAACATGCATATGTATGACAGCTATTTGTTATATTTGAATGCACATATTATATACATACATGTGTTTACAGTTCAGCATTTATTCCTGAAAGTTGAAAATACTTTGTTTTCATAACACAAATTCTAACAGAAATAAAATGTCCTTTAAAAACTGTACAAAACAAAAGAAAACACTAATGGTTCCCCATGCCCATAGGGAGAACATTTTCTAGGTCATTCTCCAAGCACCAAAGTTTAAAAGAAAAATACAACAAAGGGCTGAGAACTCCCCAGAAAAGACTAGCAGGTAAAAGAATAAGAACTTTGGGAGCAGACAGAGCTGAGTGTGAATCCAGGCTCCCACATTTAATAACTAAATAAGGCAGGGCAATTTACTGGATCCTTGGGTGTTCTGCAACAGGGCTGATGTAGCCTGCCTTGTAGGTAGATGTGAGAGTTCATGAATTAACAGGAGCACAGGTGCCAGCCTGACTGCCTGGCACATAGCTCCCTTCCCTGGGGGAGGTGCTGTTTCTGACAGCTGTGGAAGATAGAAGAAGCTTGGTCTCTGCCTCCTGCAGATGCTGTTCTAGAATTCACTAAAGACACCAGGATGACAGCCCAGGGGTTTCATGGGCTATAAGCATGGTTAGTTCTGTGATTCAACCACAGCCAAAGTCAGGGACTTCTCCCCCTTGAGCCCCAGGCACATGGTGGGAGATCTGGACAAGAGGTAAGGAAAGCCAGGGTACATTCCTTCATGGAGTCTCCATCTCCACCTCTGCACCCAGGCATCTCTGGGCCCATCTATGATTCTATAATTGCAGGCATCCAAAAGCATAAAGATACGTGTGTCTAATGGCCATGTATGATCAACCTTTTCACAATCTGATTCTTGCCTCTTCCCGTGCCTTCTTTGCTCCAATACTGTAAACAGGCAAGGTCTGACTTTGTGAGCCTGTGTACATAACGTCGGCCGAATATCTCAGTTCTTGTGTGAGAACGGCCATCAGCCAAAGGGAAACATTCTCACTGGGTGACACTAGGAGAAGCTGTCCAAGAGCCCTTGGAAGACACACCTTTCCAAGGCCTCTACTCTTCCTTTTTTGGATATGGCAAAAATCATTTCCTTGGTAGTAAATTTTTACCCAGTGAAATAACATGTTTTCCCAGCCCATTTTTGTTCCTTCCTTGCTCAAGCTAATGGGGCTTGATAAGAAAGAAGAAAACAACAATGGCACATTCCTACGCCTCCAAGTGAAGCCAGTTTCAGGCCTGCTGCTGGGCTGGGTGGGTGCCAGTTTTCAGCAAGACGAGCCCAGCCAAGGCTGGAAGCTACACAGGACCTACTTCCCAAACACCTGTTTAATTAAAGATCTCAGCGTTGGAGAACTCGCTGTCGGATTCCTAGGACATCTGCACTCCATGTGTCTTACGGTCCTGGCCAATCACTAGGAGCCAGATCTTTTTGTGTTTACAGCACTTTCCCCAACACTTGAGATTAAGCATGGAATACAAAGTTTGTTCATTTTGCGCCTCTGATTAGGCAACAAATATGTGGTCCATTTTCCAAACAACAAAATATCCTTCCCTCTTGAATGAAACCAGCTGGAATCCAGGTCCCAACCTCTCCATGGATTCTCTTTCTCTATCCCTAAAGCGAGAGCTGGAGGAGAGTTCTGAAAGGCCCCTTCAAGCTATGATCTTCTACAGAGACAAACTATGCAACTAATGGAGATCACATTGTTTGGTTCTTGGGTAATTACTTTCATCCTCAGAGCACTTGGTAAACATCAGCTGACTTTAGTTGCTTTCAAATTGGGCAGTGAATTGGCCAAGCCCATTCAACTTTTGCCAGTGTATGGTCCCTGCTGCGGGGCCAGGGGAAACACATGTCCTCTTGAGCATCATGCATCAAGATGTCCTGAGAGGAAGGGGACAAGTCATGTCTAATGTCAATCTAGACATAGGTTTTTTTTGTTTGTTTGTTTGTTTTTCAAAAAGCCATGAGGCTTTGGCCATTAACATGAATGTAAAGCAAACAGACGTGGAGTTCAAACTAGATTTCCATTTACTAAAATTTTTGCCATTTGTCTATTGACAGAGATTTTGGAATCTTTAGAAGCCAGTAGTTTCCAACCTGGTTACTCAAGAGAATTGCCTGACTAAATCAGAATTTCTGGGGCTGAGGCTTGGAAAGCTGTGTTATTTTAATGACACATTTTACCTAAATGAATCCAACGCAAAACTGTATCTAAAATCCACTGTGCCAAATCAATACTTCTCAGACTTTAATATGCGTATGACTCAGTGGGGATCTTGTTAAATGTAGATTCTAATTCATTGGATTCTACAATCCTAACTAGCTCCCACATGAGGCCAATGCTTCTGGCTTAGGGACCACACTTTGAGTAACAAGGTGCTAGACTGTTCCAAGTGGTATTTGGTTCTGTATCCATGCAACCTGCTCAGAGTTTCAGAAACTATTAGGCTGGTGCATAAGTAACTGCAATATTTAAGAGAGTCTAAGAGGGAATTTAAGTTTTCAAAAATCAAGCAGCATGTTCACTTATAAGTGGGAACTGAGCATGAAGATGGCCACAATAGACATTGGGGACTACTAGAGGAGGAAGGGAGGGAGGCAAGAGTCAAAAAACTAACTATCGGGAACTATGCTCAGTACCTGGGTCATGGGATCCATCATACCTCAAACCTCAGCATCACACAAAATACCTAGGCAACAAACCTGCACATGTACCCCTGTATCTCAAATAAAAGTTGAAACTATTTTTTTTTTAATGGGGAAAAAAATCGAGCAGCGATTCTTAACTGGATGCTTCTCTCTCTAAGATAAAGCCTGCTGGTTATAACAGAGTTGTTATTTTTGGAGTCTTATTAAAGATTCTAGCACAGTCTAGCCAAAACAGAATGCTTTTCTGGTGTACGGACAGAGCCTTTCTTTAACTCCACCCTGTAGCTGTTGGGTGCCTACGGCTGCAATGCCTTGACCACGGCATTGTGTGCTTCCAGAAGGTTCTCCTCCCTTTAGATCACTGGTGGGGTTTTCATTTCCTATGAACTCAATTCTCTGACTAACCATAAAGAGATAACAAAAAGTACAAAAGATTCCAATGAGGAGAAAGGACAACATATTTCCTCCAACACAGAGCATCCCTTTTTTAACTGAGTACTCATGAAAACAGTTTCTATATGCTGTGGATCCTGACTCCTGTAATCTCCCCATCTCCCTGAGGGCTCCTCCTTCTCATTCCCTCTGAGCCTACTCCTCACCCATCCTGACCTATATCATAGTCTGTGAACTCCTTGCCCCTCCCACCTGCTCCCCACGCCAGCGCTCCATTCCCAGCACTCTGTCTGGGTTAACAGCGCCAGTGTTTTCCAGTGGCCCAGGCTAGAGACCACAGTCATCCTTAAATCTTCCCTTCACGTCCCACTCTCATACAATTGCCAATGCCAGGCAGTTCTTCTGAAAATCTTGCAAATTTCCTACTTTCCTTACATCCCCTACCCCAAAGACTCCAGGTCCCCACTGTCTTTTCTCTAAATGATTGTAATAACCTCATCACTTGTCTGGCAGCTCCAATCCCTCCCTGGTGAAAGTGCACTAAATATTAAACCTCCAGAACCACCTCAAAACACAAAAATGGCAAGTTTACATTCCCTCCCTGGAACCCTCATGGCATGCGCTCTATACTTTGGCAACACTGCGAGTTAAGCCTACTTTCCTACTCACATATGGGCAAAGCACATCTAGTTTTACAGCAGTTCACTTGCTACAATATAGTTAGCCACGTGCATCGGAACCTCCAGTTTCTTGAAAGCAGGAAAAGGGCCTTATTCACAATCATATCTTAAGCACCCCACACAGTGTCTGGCATACTAGAGAGTATTAAAGCGAATTATACTGGAAATGAAGATACTTGACTCTAAGACTCTTCCGAAAGCAAGAGGGAAATTCAGTTAAGCCACCAGACACATCGGAAGAGACAAGTCCACCATCTACCTTATTGCAGCCCATCTCTCATTCCCAGAGGATGAAGAATATCTAGTGGACATTGGCTGACAATTCCAAATCCCACAGAGCCTCAGGCTGAGGCTCACAGTGCCTGGAGGCCTAGCCCCACCCTAGCCATGGCCCAGGGCTGATCTGAAAGTGTCCTCAACTTCCAGAAGTTCTAACATACTATGCGTGTCTTAGTCCTGTGGGGCTGCTCTGACAAGAATACTATAGACTACGTGGCTTAAACACGAGGCGTTTATTTCTCCCAGTTCTCGAGGCTGGAAGTCCAGGGTGAGGTAAGCAGCACAGTCAGGTTCTGGTGGGAGCCCTCACAGAGTGGAGAGAAAGCTCAGGTTCTTCGCCAGTCCCAACATGGGGGCTCCACCCCGTGACCTCATCTAAACGTAATCACCTCCCAAAGGCCCCACCTTGTAATAACTTCACATTGCGGATAATGGGCTTCAACATATGGATTTGGGGGGGTACAAACATTCAGTCCATAGCAAAGTGCTTGGCCTGATGGAGTAAGTGATGTTTCCTCTTTCCTCCCGGGACAGCTTGACATCCTAGATGAGAAAGAACTTTATTCTCAACAATCATAGGAGGGAGGAGCATCATAGAAGGGAAAAGATACACCTTCTTGGCCTGAAAATTGACATCAACAGGACCTCTCAGGGGATACCCAGGAAACCTATTTTTCAAGCTGGCCATGAGAATACCCAGGTGTGCAAATTCAGCCCTTGGGATCAATCAGCCCATCAGCAGCAGCAAACATTCCCAGCTGGGTCACTCTCAGAGCATGATCATGAAATACGCACGTGCACCCTTCCCATGCCTGCAGTGAGAAGACCCTGCCACCACTTCCGATCCCATCACAGCTCACCAGGGTGATCTTGTGCACATCAGTGACCTTCTGCATGGCAGCCTCCTTATGTCTAAAATGGAACTCCTATCGCCTGCACCCCTAGAGCTTGCAGGCAAGAGAGGAGGGCAGATGTGGCACACAAACAAGCATGTGAGGGCGCTGCAGAGTGCTGGGAACACACAACAGGGTGTGTCATGAAGCTGCTGACAGGTGACGACAGGTCTAGACACTGGACGATGACCTAGGGGAAGGGGCCCCTCACATACACACATTCCTGGAGCCCAGAACCTCCTAGGACAAGGTGTAGAAGTGCCAGATGGCTCTTTCACAATAACAAGTTACGAGAAACAGGCCAGTAGGTGACTAAGAATATGAGCTTTTTTTTTAGACGGAGCCTAACTCTGTCGCCAGGCTGGAGTGCAGTGGTGTGATCTCGGCTCACTGCAACCTCTGCCTCCCCCCGAGTTCAAGCGATTATCCTGCCTCAGCCTCCCGAGTAGCTGGGATTACAGGCACACGCTGCCATGCCCAGCTAATTTTTGTATTTTTAGTAGAGACGGGGTTTCATCATGTTGGCCGGGATGGTCTCGATCTTCTGATCTTGTGATCCACCCGCCTCGACCTCCCAAAGTGCTGGGATTACAGGCATGAGCCACCCCACCTGGCCGAGTTTTTTGTTTGTTTCTTTTTTCACACAAAGTCTCACTCTGTCACCCAGGCTGGAGTGCAGTGGTGCCATCTTGGCTCACTGCAACCTCTGCTTCCCGGGTCAAGTGATTCTCGTGCCTCAGCCTCTTGAATGGATGGGATTACAGGTGTGTGCCACCACGCTGGGCTAATTTTTGTATTTTTGGTAGAGACAGGGTTTTGCCAGGTTGACCAGGCTGGTCTCAAACTCCCAACCTCAGGTGATCTGCGTGCCTCAGCCTCCCAAAGTGCTGGGATTATAGGCATGACCACGCCCGACTGAGAATATGAACTTTTTGGTCACAGACCAACCCACTCTGCCGATCCCCTGCCCTCTTCCCACCCTTCTATCCCAGTAGGGTCCAAAGTTCCCTGCTCCTCATCTCTAGCAGACGACCCCAGTGTAGCAGAAAATAGTGTGGAGGCTATGACCCAACAGGAACTGGAAGCCCAGGAAACGAGGGGAAGAGGCTAAAGCCTGCTGGGACCATAGGGGTGAGGGAGAGGGAGCAAGAGAGAAAGAGCCCTGAAACATACCACCTCCCAGTTGAGGGGTGGCCACATGCCCTGGGAGTCTAGAAGTGCAGGCCACACCCGCAAACAGTGCAGGGCTGAAACAGCCACACCCTGCTCCCCATCACCCTTTGGACTTGGTAAGAGCTACGATGACATGAACCTAAAATAAATATTTGGATTAAATACTTTTCAGGATTGCATGTTTACCTGGCTGAGGAATGGGGCTGCCCTTCCCAGACACCCCTCCATGGGCACCAGCAGATTCCTAGATGTCTCCAGTGAGGAAGGCAGGGAGGCGAGGGAGCTACACGTGGGGCCAACCAGCTGGCTGACCTGCCAGACCACCCTTGTCCTCCCTCCCACCATAAAGGCACAGTGCCCGAGTCCCACTGCCCACAATGCCTCTGCTCAGGAGTCATTTATGCTATACCCTTGGGGCAACACTGGTATCGGTACTAGGGATTCAAAGACAAATGACACACAGGCCCTGTCTGTTTACAGTCTAGTTGAGAACAGACAAGGAACAAGGTAATCCCAACTCAGGATGGTGAGTGTCATGCTGGAGAGAAGAATGGGGGCATTCCCAGGTGAAACAGGCTTCCTGGAGTAGAAGACACCAGATGGATCTAGAAGGATCCTGCAGCAGAGACTATCATCTGCCAATATCTATTCTCCCAACCAAAGACTGCATTTTTAAGCCTCTCTCACAGTGAAGTGTGGCTATGTGACTAAGTTCTGGCCAGTGAGATATAAGTAAATATAATATGCACAATGTCTGGGTCATGCCTTTAAAAAGAATTGGTGCATAGTCCCCTTGTCCCTTCTCTCCTCCTTCTAGTTGGGATGCAGATGTGATGGTAAGAGTCAAAGCAGCCATTTTGGAACCAGAGCTGAAAACTACACATGGAGCCTCCTTACCAGCCCTAAGCCATCTGCCTCTGGACTGCAGCACGAGAGAGAAATAAAATTCTCTCCTATCTAAACCAGCGTTTTGAAGGTCTCTTTGTTACAGTGGCTTACTGTGTACCCTAATACAAACAAGCAGGAGTTCGCCAAAAGAAGAAGGTAGGGAACAGCACGTGCAAGAGCACAGAGACATGAGAGGCACTGTACAGTCAGAGAGCCGGGGGGAGCTTAACTGGAGCAGTTAAAACACATAGAAGTGCACTGGAGCAGCCAGACACGTAGGAGTGCACAGTGAGAGCTGGGCTGGGGGTGGAGGATGAGATGGGAGCCCATCTATAAAGGCATCATGTGCCAAGCAAAGGAAGCAAAAGAGAACCAGGAGGATAATGGAGGCAGAATGGATCATAAAGAGGAAAATATAAGAAAAGAGATGGATGAAGAAGGAAAAGTAGAGAGAAAAGGAGTAAAAACACAGCTATCCTCTCCTGCATGTGGGAATTGGTACTGGTTCTCAGTCTTAGGAAATGTTTTCTCCAGTGAGATGCCCCACACACACTAGTCCTAGCCCCTTGTAGTTCAGCAAAATAACTAGCATTAAGTTTTATGCTTTGATAATGTCTTTGAGTTAGCTTCAATCAGAACAATTTGACTCTCGTATTAAAAAAAAAACCAAAAAAACCCAAATGCCATAATAAAGTAAGCTCCCAAAATGTATTCGCTGACACTAAAGGGTTGCGTCAAGAGTCTGCTCATAAGTGCCTGCTAATTGGGTTCTTAATAAATGCTTTTCCAATCAGTGTTAGCAGTAGTGGAGGAAATTCTAATAAAAAACAACTGACCCAACGTACTTCTCCACACTTCTCTGCACTCCTCTGCCACAGACTTCCTAGAAGTTGCTGTCTATGGTCACTGCTCTGCCTCCAAACCTCCCGTTCTTGACTCCAATCAGGCTTCCTTCTCTTTTATTCCATTAAAGCCTCTCTCATCAAAGTCACCAATGACCTCCTCAATGACAAATCCAATGATCCTTTCTCATTCCCAGTCCTCCTCCTTCACACCTTCTCAGCAGCATTTGGCACAGTCAGCCTCTCTCATCTTCTACGGAGACTTTCTTCATTAGGCTTCTATCACCCTCTCTTGGTTTGGGGACTTCTCAAAGGCTATCCTGGTAGTCAGCATGAATGAGTCAGGATACGAACTCAAGGCCTTCTATTTGAGCACAGTCTTTTCTTGACCCTCTCACCCCAGCTGACCCAGAGCCCTGAAAGGAGGAGACAAGTCAATAAATATTTGCTGAACTAAAAAAATGCTGCTGGGGGCACAATTTTACATCTGGAAAGAATTTAGAAATCACCTAGTCCAGTGTTTCGCCAAATGTGCCTTGACTGTACATTCGAATCACTTGGGAAGTTCTAAAACATAGGAGCCCACCTCAATCCAGTTAAATCAGAACCCCTGGGAGGAACCCAGAAATCGATTTGAATGTACAGCCAAATGGAGAACTACTGATCTAGCCCAAGGGTGTACATAAGAGTGTCTTTGGAGGCTTGTTTTAAAAATATAGAGCTCTTGATTCAGGAGGTCTAGAAAGAGTCCTGGGAATCAGTACTTTTTTTTTAAAATTAATTAATTAATTAATTTTTTTGAGATGGAGTCTCCCTCGTCACCCAAGCTAGAGTGCAGTGGCGTGATCTCGGCTCACTGCAAGCTCCACCTTCTGGGTTCACGCCATTCTCCTGCCTCAGCCTCCTGAGTAGCTGGGACTACAGGTGCCCACCACCACGCCCGGCTAATTTTTTGTATTTTTAGTAGAGACAGGGTTTTACCGTGTTAGCCAGGATGGTCTCGATCTCCTGACCTTGTGATCTGCCTGCCTCGGCCTCCCAAAGTGCTGGGATTACAGGTGTGAGCCACCGCGCCCAGCCAGGAATCAGTACTTTTACCAACATCAAGTTGATGCTAGCGCAAGTGTTCACACCAACAGAAACACTAGTCTAGCCATAAGACTGTGAGTGATGCGAGGGCAGGAACCACACTTTATCTTTGTAGCCCCTACTCCAAGCACAGTGCCTAATACAGAATATTAATTTAAAACCCACTCACCTCCTAACTGTTAGGATGACTACTGCTATGGTTTGAATGTGTCCCCCAAAGTTCATGCACTGAAATTCAGTTGCCACTGTGACAGTATTAAAAGGGTGGGAAATCCAACGAAAATTCTTAGGTTGATTACAGCTGGGGCCTTTGGGAGGTAAATAAAATTAGATAAAGTCATCTGGATGGGGCCCCCATGATGGAACTGGTGGCTTTCTAAGAAGAGGAAGACAGACCTGAGCTGATATTCACACTCTTGCTTTCTGGCCACATGATGTCTTCCACCATGTTAAGACACAGCCAGAAGGCCCACCAGATGCTGGCACCATGCTTTAGGACCTCTCAGCCTCCAGAACCATGAGCTCAATAGGCCTCTATTCTTTACAAATTACCTGGTCTGTGGTGTTCAGTTATAGCAACACCAAAGGGACTAAGACAGCTGATATGATTTAAAACAACAATTCAAAACAAAAAACAACAACAAAAAATAGAAAAAAACAAGTGTTGGTGAGGACGTGGAGAAACTGAACACTTGCAGGAATGTAAAATTGGGTAGCCACTATGGAAAACTGTATGGTGGTTCTCCAAAAATTAAATACAAAATTACCGCATGATCCAGCAATATTACTTCTGGATATACATACAAAATAATTGTAAGCAGGATCTTGAAGTGATACCTATACACCTATGTTCATAGCAGCATTATTTACAATAGCCAGGAGGTGGAGGCAACCCAAATGTCCATTAGAAGATGAATGAATACACAAAACGTGGTATATTCACATGAGGGAATATTGTTCAGCCTTAAAAAGGAAGGAAACTCTAACACATGCTACGATATGAATAAACCTTGAGGACAGTATGCTAAGTGAAACATCCCACTCACAAAAAGACAAATACTGTATAATTCCACTTATATGATATATTTAAAGAGGTCAAATTCATAGAAACAGAAAGTAGAATGGTGGTTATCACGGGCTAGAGAGAAGGGGAAAGAGAGAATGTTGCTTAATAGATATGGAGTTTTTGTTTGGCAAGATGAAAAAGTTCTACCGCACAACAATGTAAATATACTTCACACTACTGAATTGTGCACTTGAAAACGGTCAAGATAATAAATTTCTTGTTACACATTTTTACTACAATAAAAAAGTGAATATCTGTAAATCAAAACATATTTCTTCATTGATTGCATTCTAAGTTCTATAAACTGTTCCTACTGAAAGAAATAATCAACCTGTGATCAAAAACAAAACCCCATGAAGAAAAGTCCAGCAGCCATCCTGTGCTCCTGAGAAACTTAACTCCACCCCAACAGCCCATATCACTTCCGTAGCCCCCATATCCACAGAAGAATTAAAAACTCCACCCCAACAGCCCATATCTCTTCTGTAGCCCCCATATCCACAGAGGAATTAAAAACTCCACCCCAACAGCCCATATCTCTTCTGTAGCCCCCATATCCACAGAGGAATTAAAAACTCCACCCCAAAAGCCCATATCTCTTCTGTAGCCCCCATATCCACAGAGGAATTAAAAACTCCACCCCAACAGCCCATATCTCTTCTGTAGCCCCCATATCCACAGAGGAATTAAAAACTCCACCCCAACAGCCCATATCTCTTCTGTAGCCCCCATATCCACAGAGGAATTAAAAACTCCACCCCAACAGCCCATATCTCTTCTGTAGCCCCCATATCCACAGAGGAATTAAAATCCAAGCAACACGGAATGGGAATAAAGTGCTGGGGAGAAAGGGATGGAGGGGAGAAAGGGATGGAGGGGAGAAAGGGATGGAGGGGAGAAAGGGATGGAGGGGAGAAAGGGATGGAGGGGAGAAAGATGAAGGGGGAGAAAGATGAAGGGGGAGAAGGGGTGGCAGGGAAGGAAAGAAGCAGGAACAAAGAGGTCTGGACTACGATGTGGGCATCTTGAACCTCTAGTAATTCCATTCAAAGGACAACACAGGCAGGTGGGAACACCAGCTTTGGGGTCAGAGCTGGTTCAAATCCTGCTGCCCTCATTTTTTTGGGTTTGTAATTTTTTTTTTTTTTTTTTTTAAATACAGAGTCTCACTCTGTCACCCAGGCTGGAGTGTAGTGGCACGATCTCAGCTCACTGCAACCTCCACGTCCTGGGTTCAAGTGATTCTCCTGCCTCAGCTTCCCAAGTGGCTGAGATTACAGGTGCACACCACCATGCCCAGCTAATTTTTGTATTTTTAGTAGAGACAGGCTTTCACCATGTTGGCCAGGCTGGTCACAAACTCCAGACCTCCAGTGATCCGCCCGCCTCGGCCTCCCAAAATACTGGGATTACAGGCGTGAGCCACCATGCCTGGCCAGCTTTGTAATTTTAAACAAGTTTTTTGGTTGGTTGTTTGCTTGCTCCTAAAAACCTTGGTTTCCTCGTTTGTGAAAGGAGTTAATAATGATGGTACTTAATTCATGGGGTTTTGTGAGAATCACACATAACTAAAGCTCTTAACACAGCACCAGGCACAGAATTAGCCCTCAGTCAAGACTGGCAATAGCTTCATCTCAAGAAGTAGGAGGACGAAAAAGAGGAAGAGAAGGGAGTGTGAGGGCGGGGAGCCCACCTCCTAAAAGAAAAAGAAAGAAGTGAAAGCCAGGTTCTAGTACGGAACCTTCCACTAGCTCCTCAGTGGCCTTCCAGCAAGTCTTTCTCAGCTTGTTTGAGAAAATAAGGCCTCTGAGGTCTCTTCTATCTGGAAAGGTTGGTGAATCCGAATGCTCTGGGGCCCAGTTGAGCTCCCTGCCCTCACTACTCCCTGCCTAAACCTCTTACCTCCGCAGGGCTAAGGAGGCCCTCTGGAGGATGCAAGAGGAAAAGACGAAGAAAAAAATGGCTGGGAGATGCCCACACTGTGCCTCTGCACACAAAATGAGGGCGTGACCTTGTAGACCTGTTAGCAAGTAGGAAGAAAACTTGCTAAGAGGGTAACCTGAAAGCGGAAGACCTCCTCATCTGATGTTACTTTAAAAAGCATTTAGGAGCACAATTAAGTTGTTTATTTTCCAGTTGGTCTCATGTCATATGTATATTACACTGTGCATCACTGTTACATTGTAAACATATTAGTTTAATACACAAACATTGTTATAAATGTTGTTGCACTATCTAAATGTTATAATGTATAAACACTGCCATATTTCCTGAGATTTGCTCTAAAATAAGGATGTTCTAATATTTGCCTCTGGAACTCTTTCAAGACTTTTTAAATAGGCATCTTCAAAAGGCCCTTCGGGGCTGGGTGTGGTGATTCATGCCTGTAATCCCAACACTTTGGAAGGCTAAGGTGTGAGGATCACATGAGGCCAGGAGTTAGAGACCAGCCTGGGCAACATAGCAAGACCCTGTCTCTACAAAAAATAAAAAATAGAAAAATTAGCTGGGCAGGACGTGGTGGCCCATACCTGTAATCCCAGCACTTATGGGAGACTGAGGTGGGCAGATCACTTGAGGTCAGGAGTTCAAGACCAGCCTGGCCAACATGGTGAAACCCCGTATCTACTAAAAATACAAAAATTAGCCAGGCGTGGTGGCATGCACCTGTAATCTCAGCTACTTGGGAGGCTGAGGCAGGAGAATCAATTGAACCCAGAAGACATAGGTTGCAGTGAGTCGAGATTGTGCCACTGCACTCCAGCCTGGGTGACAGAGCTAGACAATATCTCAAAAAAAAGAAAAAAATTAGCTGGGCATAGTGGTGTGCACCTGCGGTCCCAGCTACTCGGGAGGCTAAGGTTGGAGGATCGCTTGAGCCCAGGAAATTGAGGCTGCCGTGAGCCAGGTTTGCACCACTGCACTCCAGCCTGGGTGACAGAGTGAGACTGACTCAAAAAAAAAAAAAAAAGCACTTCTTAGGGGCTCAGGAAAAGACTGAGACACTTTTCTTCTTTAATATGCTAAAGAGGTTGTTGATCCAAAAAGCAGAAAATGTACTCATCAAAATAAGAGCTGTTCACTCATCCATCCATTCATCCATTCATTCATTTAACCAATATATATTAACCAATGTGTATTAACTCAATATGTACTCCATATTGAGTAGTGCAGAATGGATTCATATTTTTCATTATTTGTCTTCAAACGCCCTTTTACAAGTATAATTCAATCACAAGTTTTTATCTACCTCTATTCCCTTAGGGAAGTCTAAGGTGTTACTACCCTGTCATTATAAGTGATAAAAATGAGGTGGAGATGGTTCGTGTACAGAACAAAAAATACACATCAGGAACCCAACCAGCCCCTCCACTAACTATCAATAGATGTTCACTCATCTATCATTCAATTATATCAGCAAATACTTACTAAATGACATCTACATTCTTGGCATTGTGCTAGGCATTGTGGATACCAAAGTGAATAAATCATGAAGACCATATATCCTGATGACAATGCAATTAAGTTATAAATCAGTAACAAAAAGATAATTTAAATCCCCATAAATATGTAAAATTCAGAAACTCACCACTAAATAAATCATGGATAATAAGAAGTGATTACAGGGAAAATTAAAAATTCTTACAACTTAATAGCAATAAATACCATACATCCAAACTTATAGGTCACACCAAAAAATATGTAGTCTTAAGTGCTGACTTAATGAAAGAAGAAAGGCTTACAGTTAATGAGCTAAGCAACCAGCTTAAGAAATTAGAAAAGGGGCCAGGCACAGTTGCTCATATCTGTAATCCTAGCACTTTGGGAGGCCAAGGCAGGCAGATCACTTGAGCTCAAGAGTTCGAGACCAGCCTGAGAAACATGGCGAGGCCCTGCCTCTACAAAAAATACAAATATTAGCCGGGCGCAGTAGCTCATGCCTGTAATCCCAGCACTTTGGGATTTGCCTGCCGAGGCAGGCAGATCACAAGGTCAGGAGATCGAGACCATCCTGGCTAACACAGTGAAACCCTGTCTCTACAAAAATACAAAAAAATTAGCCGGGCATGGTGGCGGGCACCTGTAGTCCCAGCTACTCAGGAGGCTGAGGCAGGAGAATGGCATGAACCCAGGAGGCAGAGCTTGCAGTGAGCCGAGATCATGCCACTGCACTCCAGCCTGGGTGACACAGTGAGACTCTGTCTCAAAAAAAAATATATATATATATATATATATACAAATATTAGCTGGGCAGTATAGTGCATGCCTGTGGTCCCAGATACTTGAGGCCCAGGAGATCAAAGCTGCAGTGAACCATGATCATGCCACTGCACTATAGCCTAGGCAACAGAATGAGACTCTCGAAAAAAGAAAAAAAGAAAAAAAATTAAACAGAAACAAATCCAAAACATAGAAAGAAAAGAATAAAAAACAGAAATTGATGAAATAAAAGCAAAAGGAAGAGAAAGAGATAGGGGAGAGCAACAAAGCAAAAAATTTCTTTTTGAAAACAGCAAACTGATATGACTCTGGCAATATCTGTGTGTTTTTTTTGTTTTTTGTTTTTTAATTAAAGAATTAACACAAGGCTGGGCACAGTGGCTCACACCTGTAATCCCAGCACTTTGGGAGGCTGAGGCGGGCAGATCATCTGAGGTCAGGAGTTTAAGACCAGCCTGGCCAAGATGGTGAAACCCCATCTCCACTAAAAATTTGAAAATTAGCTGGGTGTGGTGGCGGGCATCTGTAATCCCAGCTACTTAAGAGGCTGAGGCAGGAGAATCACTTGAACCCAGGGAGCGGAGGTTGCAATGAGCCAAGATCACACCACTGCACTCCAGCCTGGGCAGCAGAGCAAGATTCTGTCTCAAAAAAAAAAAAAAAAAAAAAAAAAAAAAAAAAAAAAGAGCACAACAATATTGGGAATGAAAATACAACAGAACTACAGAGTCAGCAAAGATCAAATAGATAACACAAAGAACGGTATGAAAAAGCTTATGCAAATGAAGCTAAAAACTTATTAAGTAGACAAGTTCTTAGAAAAAGGTAACTTTGTAAAACTGACTTAAAAAGAAATAAAATGCAAACAGTCCCCTAACTTTAAGAAATTATATCAGTAGTGGCCAGGCGCGGTGGCTCACGCCTGTAATCCCAGCACTTTGGGAGGCCGAGGAGGGAGGATCACGAGGTCAGGAGATCGAGACCATCCTAGCTAATATGGTGAAACCCCGTCTCTACTAAAAATACAAAAAAATTAGCCAGGCGTGGTGGTGAGCGCCTGTAGGCCCAGCTAATCAGGAGGCTGAGGCAGGAGAATGGCGTGAACCCGGGAGGCAGAGCTTGCAGTGAGCCAAGATCGCACCACTGCACTCCAGGCTGGGCAACAGAGTGAGACTCCATCTCAAAAAAAAAAAAAAAAAAAAAAAAAAAAAAAAGGAAAAGAAATTATATCAGTAGCTAAAAATCTTCTCACTCACACACACAAAAATACCAGATCTCAATGATCTTATAGGCAAATTCGAATACACTTCCCATGAATTGAATTCGAATAAAATTTCCATGAATGACCTAAGGTTAGATCATTCTAACTTTCCAGAGAATAGAAAAGGAATAATAGCTCACTCTATCAAGCTTATATGTGGACACCAAAACTAGCAAGAGTAATATTAAAACAGAAATGTGGCGGGTCATTCTAATTTATAGACATTGATGACAAAAATCCTAAACAAAATGTTAGTCAAACAAATCCAGCAGTATATTTTAAACAAATCATACTATAACATAACCAAAGATAATGATGGTTATACATGGTAAAAATCTACCATTCTTTGCCTTTTATTTTTTGTTATTCCTAAGGGCAGGATGAGAAAGAGCAGCTCAAAAGAATTCAGGTGGCCAGGCACGGTGGCTCACACCTGTAATCACAGCACTTTGGGAGGCCGAGGTAGGTGGATCACTTGAGGCCATGAGTTTGAGACCAGCCTGACCAAAACGGTGAAACTCCATCTCTCCAAAAAAAAAAACAAAAATTAGCCAGGCATAGTGGCCGGCGCCTGTAATCCCAGCTACCTGGGAGGGTGAGACAGAGAATAGCTTGAACGTGGGAGGCGGAGATTGCAGTGAAAGGAGATCGTGCCACTGCACTCCTGCCTGGGTGACAGGGAGTTTGTCTCAAAATCAAACAAAAAAGAATTCAGTGAGGCACTAGGCATTTCTTCAGATGTTCTATAAAGAGGATTCATGGTATTATCTACCTGATAACTGTCAATGAAAGGGAGAGTTAGTTGTTTTTTGGGTCAGTATCAGAACTTGCCTACCTGAGGACAGGTGAGCAGCTCAGATGGCAGCTCCAGGCTCTCCCTTTCGTTACTAGTGACCACGCCCTGATGTCATGGAAGGGTGTGTGTATGACTGAGATAGTGCATCCTTTAGTGAGTGAGTGCATCCTTTGTTAACTGTCACTGTGGGCTCAGAACAAATTTTGGGTCCTTCTGTTTCTTCTCTTTCCATGCAGAAGCTGGGATTCCAGGTACAGCTCTTGCCCTCCCACCATCCAAACTTCCTTCATCCAGTAACAGCACCCTAATTTTCCTTTAAGGAACTGCCTTTCTGCACTTTTAGTCCATACATGGCAGGTAGCTTTGGACCCACTGCTGGTTCCAGGGGTGGGCTTGTGATGTAGGCTTGCTAAATCAAAGCCCATGTGTTGCTAGTCATTGTGACGAACTCAGGGATGGGCTTGCCACCCAAGCTGGCTACTAGAGCCCAGCTATGACCTTTTGCCAGAGCTCAAGATTGAGGCAATTTCTCTGGGTTGTTAAACTGGTAAGACATAAGCCTGGAGCTGCCAGCGGCCTCCACTTGAGAGATCCTGCCCTGAGAATGAAGAAGCCTATGTTTTAGAGATAGGCATTGGAGAGAGAGAAAAAAATGAAGGCCATATGACACTACTTAAGCCCTTGCCCTCAGGCATGTCTGAAGCTAGTTCTACTTCTCAACTTTCAGTTAGGAAAAAACAAATTAGGCTGAGCGTGGTGGCTCACGCCTGTAATCCCAGCACTTTGGGAGACTGAGGCGGGCGGATCACGAGGTCAGGAATTCAAGATCAGCCTGACCAATATAGTGAAAGACGTCTCTACTAAAAATACACACATTAGCTGGGCGTGGTGGTGTGCAACTGTAGTCCCAGCTACTTGGGAGGCTGAGACAGGAGAATTGCTTAAATGCAGGAGGCAGAGGTTGCAGTGAGCCATGATCAAGACACTATGCTCCAGCCTGGGTGACAGAGTGAGACTCCATCTCAAAAAAAAAAAAGAAAGAAAGAAAAAACAAAATATGTTTAGGTAGTTTATTGTTGTTTTGCTTAAGCTCCTTGGAGCTGGGTTTCTGCCAGTTGCAACCAAAAAGTCCTGATGACTAATACACTGAATTTAATCAAATTTCCCTACAGCTTTATGGAGACACAGAGTCCTCGTGTTGGCATTTGCTTCATCAAAAGCCACAGCACCAAGAGTAACAAGTGAATGTATTTCACTTTAAAAGGTAAATGAGAAATTTGCTCTATGTTCCTAGAAATCTCTGCAGAGCACGCCAGTCTAAAGTTGCCCTTCTTAACCTTTTTCACGTTGAGGCACACATAGAACATTACAAAAGTGTGTAAGATACAATGGAGTGGGCAAATTGGCCCAAGGACTCAGCCTCCCTCTGAAGCCCCTGCCAACCGACCCAAGAGCTGAAGAGATCAATATCCAGGCACCTGTACCACCCGTGAACCAGTTGGGAGGGTCACATCTAGAATAAGGTAAAGGTGGGAGGTCAGGGAAGCTGTTTCAAGGGACAGTCCTCAAATCAGTCCTCTCACAACAAGATGGGTGACCTGCCTCATCTGATGGTACATTCCTCATCCTCCACATACCATTTGGAACAAAGTGCTTCTAAGTGATTCGAAGCTTTTCAGAATCAGCCTGCCAAAACCCAGCTGTTTCTGCATAGTCAGGCTTTCTGGAGTGTGTGGCTCTGGATTTGTGGGAAGGACCCCAGCTCTGCTGAAACTGCTCTTGCTCTCTACAGCAGACCCAGATTTTCAGCCAAGAAACAAGAGGGCAGAAGGTCAGGGGACTGGGGGCGGAAGGAGGAGTATCCATAGAGCTGAGCCAAAAGAATGCCATTATTTAAGATATGATTGAAGAGTCTCTCCAAGACTGGCCAAAAGAGGAATTCGATTTGAACTCTGGGGGCTTAAGAATGCTGAGCACCCAGTTTGTAGATTCTTTTGTTGACCCATTGGGGCCAAACAAGGATGGAAGGATGGAAAGAGCATCTTTTCTTTATAAATCTAGTAGCTTGACTTTGTCTACGAGTGCACAAAATCTAAGGAAAGGCATGTTGCTGTTGCTGTTTTCTAACAACCTCATCTTCCTGTTTATCCAGCACTTATTACCCAACTTTCTTGGACAGCTGACCTATCAACAAGCCAGCAAACATTATCGACCCTGTTCTATCTGCAAGACAGGAGATAGGGGATATGAAAGAGACATAAAGATAACAGGACATGAAGCTTTAATGAGTAAGTGGCACAAGCACATTCCTAAGTCTAAGGTAGATGGTGAGAAATGTCCCAACAGAGGCACAAACACAGTGTTTTGGGAACTCAAAGAAGGGGAGGTTCCAATGGGCTTGGGATGAGACCAGTAAAGATCTAAGAAGGCCTCTGGGAAGAAATCACAGATTAAGGTCATTAAGGATAAGAAAAAAGAACGGCAGCCGGGCACTGTGGCTCATGAGTGTAATCCCAGCACTTTGGGAGGCCGAGATGGGTGGATCACTTGAGCCCAGCAGTTCAAGGTCAGCTGGGCCAACATGGTGAAACCCTGCCTTTAGTAAAAATACAAAAATTAGCTGGGCATGGTGGCATGCACCTGTAATCCCAGCTACTTGGGTGGCTGAGGCAGGAAAATGATGTGAACTTGGGAGGTGGAGGTTGCAGTGAGCCGAGATCGCACCACTGAACTCCAACCTGGGTGACAGAGCAAGACTCTGTCTCAAAAAAAAGAAAGAAAGAAAGAAAAAGAAAGAAAGAAAGAAAGAAAAAGAAAGAAAGAAAGAAAGAAAGAAAGAAAGAAAGAAAGAAAGAAAGAAAGAAAGAAAGGAAGGAAGGAAGGAAGGAAGGAAGGAAGAAAGGTATTACCAGGGGTCTCTGACCTCAAAAGGGTCCCCACTGGAGGAAGAGGGCTGTGTCCTGTGTTATAGGGTGAATCGTGTCCCTCCAAAATTCATATATTCAAGTCCTAACCCCCAGTACCTCAGAATGTGACTGCAATTGGGGACAGGGTCTTCAAAGAGGTAATTCAGTTAAAATGAGCCCATTACAGCGGGCCCTACTCCAAAATGTCTAGTGTCCTCCTAAGGAATGGAAACTGAGACACAGACACCCACAGAGGAAAGACAAAGTCAAATAAAGGAAAGGAAAGACACAGGGCCAGCTATAAGCCAATTAGAAAGACAAGGAACAGATCCTTCCCTTGCAGCCCTCAAAAGGAGCCAACCCTGCCAACATTGTGATCCAGACTTCTGGCCAGCAGAACCAGGAGACAATACATTTCTGTTGTTTAAGCTGCCCAGTCTGTGGTACTCTGTTATGGCCACCTTAGCAAACTAGTACATTGTGTGGGCTTTCCCCCTGACCCTGAGCACCTCCCAAGCTTCCAGAGGGAAGTAGACTGCCTTGTCCTTCTCCCTCTCCTGTCTAGTTTCAGAGTTCTTGTTGACCAGAACTTATTAGCATGCGTGTGGCTCTTGGGGCTTGATTTGGAGTCCCACACACTCTTCCCCATGGTCAGTAGGCTGTGCTGGAATGCAATCCTGGCAAGCCTTCCCTCCTCCTCAGAGTCAAAAGCCAAGTTGCACTATCTCCTGTTGTCTTAATGACTCTATTTTATTAACCCATTTGTGGCTTGTCTGCCTGCTAATGTACCAGGGTCTCCTGCCCCATATTTTCTGTCTTTGGAAAGAGATGATGCTAGCAGTCAAATTCATTCAATGTACAACTATTTATTGGGCTTGAATATGGAAAGAATAGGGCTGTATGATTTACAAAGAGGACTGGTCACTTACTATCCCCAGTGTCTCAAAATGAATGAATTATCTAAACAAATCTTAAAGATCATCCTCCAACCACGGAGAAGTGACTTGCTCAAGGTCATTCAGCTGCTGAATCTGATCTCTTTGCACAACTCATGATTTTGGGGGATTAAGAAACCAGAGACTTTGGGCTTTATTCAGCACTGCAAATGGCCTGCTAGGTGATCTTGGACAAATTCTGTCATATTACATACCTATCCTCCAAATTTCTCAACCAAACTATAAATGTCCCTTCTTGGTGAAGACTTCCTCAACCCCCTTGGGCAGAATCAGCTGTTCCCAGGATTCTCAGTCCATAGCAGCCTTGTGGTGGTTTATGCAGGAGTTGCCAGCCCTCCTCCCTGCAAGCCTCCAACCCACATACTCCATTGCCTGTGGCCCCCAATTGTAGGATGAAGTATGGACCAGTCAGCCCAAGCCTACCCTCAGCACTCCCTTGGCCAAAGCAGTATCTTCGGGGGATGTATCATTAGAACTGGTCTTCAACTCCTCTTTGTCAGGGAAGATAGATAACATTTCATGGTTAAAACCCAACTCCAATCTGGTAAAATTTCAACTCTGTTCTTCTGAGGCCAAAGGCTAGTAGGCCTGAGACACAGAGGGTTCTGGAAGTACCACACTGGGAATTCTACGAGGTGTTCTATGCAAGCCAGTCATGACATTTTAATTCTCTTACCCAGATGTCCTGTGGCTTGGTTGGAATTCCGAACCCAGAAAGTAAAATCCATCACCTGGGATTTTATGAAAATTATCCATGTAATCTTTACCCAAAATTAATAATGACCCTTAGAAAAGGCTCAAGTATGAAAAAGTTAAAGAAAAAGATAAGAGCTGAGACCAAGTAGCTCCCAGAGTTTCTGCCAATGCTTGGCCTTCTTCCCTCTCAGGTGCAAGATGATTGATTATGAAGCAAAGGTTCCAGCTGAGCCTTCAGCCAATCGCCAGCTAACAGGTACTTAGCAAGCACCTACTATGGGCCAGGCAGTGGGAATGCAGCAGGTAACAAGGCAACGTTTCTTCCCCTCATGAAGTTTACAGCTAGGGGATGGGAAAATCAACAAACAAATACATAAAAAGCCACCAATCAGTGGCTCTAAAAGTGCAGCCCCCGGGCCAGCAGTGTCAGCATCACTCAGAAGAAAAGACCCCACCCCAGAGTCAGAAACTGGGCAGCAATCTGTGTTTGAAGCCTTCCAGCAGATTTAATGCACGCTCAAGACTGTGCTGGAAAATGATAAGGCTGTGATTGGGAGTAACTGCGGTGTAATTTCAGACAGGGCAGCCTGTGTAGGACTCTCTAAGGGGTGCCATCTGAACTGAGCTGAAGCCCGAGAGGAGAATGAGCCCGCAATGTGAACAGCCAGGAGAGAGTTCCAAATAGAAGGAAGAGAAAGTGTGAAGGCCCTGAGGTCCAGAAGGGCCTGGTATATTTGGGGTAGAGAAAGGAGCTGGCATAGTGCCTATGACCAACCAGGGCATGTTGTGGGATGGCCTAAAAGGGCCTAAAGCTGGCAGGCCCACATGCTGGTCAGCCTAAATCACAAGCAAACTCTGGGATGTGGGACAGTCGTGGAGCCCTTCTACATAGTCTCTAAAATGAAGGGGCAGACAGGCACGGGGGCCTGTAGTCCCAGCACTTTGGGAGGCCAAGGCGGGTGGATCACCTGAGGTCAGGTATTCGAACACGGCCAACATGGCAAAACCCCATTTCTACTAAAAATATAAAAATTAGCTGGGCCTGGTGGCAGGTGCCTGTAATCCCAGTTACTCAGGAGGTTGAGGCATGAGAATCGCTTGAACCTAGGAGGCGGAAGTTGCAGTGAGCCAAGATCGCACCACTGCACTCCAGCCTGGGTGACAGAGCAAGACTCTGTCTCAAAAATAATAATAATAATAAAGTAAATAAATAAATAATAAAATGGAGGGAAGAACATTCCTAGGCCTGCCTTCCTCCCTGGGCTATTTTGAGAATTCCATGAGCTGGTGGACATGAAAGAATTTGGAGAAGCGAGAGGCAGTGTTCCAGTGGGAATTACTACAATGAAAGGACTCGTGGCAGTAACCGCAGGACCCAGCCTCCATGGGGAGAGGTGGAGACCACAACAGACCACAGGCCAGTGCCGCCTGGCCCCCAGCCACTGTCTGCTCTCTGGAGAGAAATGCGATTGAGACGATCCTGGAAAAAGGATCTGTTGAGGAGGTCTGAGGTCTGAGGTGGGATTTTCCAGAGACATCTGATGGTGGGATCGCTTACTCTCTACCTTGTTGGTCAATCTGGGAGGATTCTTGGCTTCCTAAGGAGCTTGTGTGTTGCTCCAGCTGCTTGCAAACTTCCCCCAGAAATTATAAAGGCAGTGTCAGATTTCTCACAGGACCAGGCCAGGCCCCATCATCACAGTGAGAGCCAATTTCAACCATCCACTGATGCCCGTTTTTCAGGGTCTCGGCAAAGGTCTCATCTCTGTTTTAAGCTTAAAGGAGACTTTGACCAGGACCCTGAGAACACGGAGGTGATGTAATTATGAGGTGACCCAGTAATTAGCCCCTACAGCTTAGACTACATGCAAAATCACTGCCTCAAATGAGAAGATACCATCTCCAAAAGCTGCCTGTCTCCAGAAGCCACCCTTCACCTGGTTGTCATAAGCATCTTTGCATCCTGAGTGGTCAAGGCTGGAGGAAGCCTCACAGATAATGGCCCAGCCCCTCTCATGCAGATGTGAACTGGAGCCCCAGAAAGAGAAGGAACTGGAGCACAACCACCCAGTGAGCTTGTGGCAGTGCTAAGACTAGACTAAGCAGAAATCTCCAAATAGGCTTGTAAACATTTCACTCCCCTGCTCAAAAACCAGCGTTCACAGAATAAAGCCCAAGTCAACTGCATGGAATTCAAGGCCCCACAATCTGGTGGGGAACCTTGAGTGCCAACCTTCTAAGCCTCATCTCTTATTCTGGGCCTGCCCTGCCTACAACCTGTGCCCATGCTGCAGCCACACTGGGTGTCATAAGTGTGCAGGTGACCAGTTGACTCATGACCAAGACTGCTCGACATGCAGTGAACTTTCTTGCCTCCATGTCTCTGCCCATGCTATTCCCTAACCCTGACGGCCCTTCCTCGTCTCTGATATAGAAATCCTATTCAATCCTGCAAAGACTTGCTCAAGGCCACCATATGCATTCACATTCCTCGTGGGCACTCCCATAGCACCTGGGACATATTGTTCTCATCAGTCACATCTGACACTGGCTCATGAAGAGAATCTGATGAGTTATGTACACCCCACCCCCAAAAACCCCACTCACACCCACTCAGCAGAGAGATCCTGAGGGCAGGGACAGCATCTCGTTCATCCTTAGACCCTCCTAGCCCTTGGCAGTGTCTGACACAGAAAAGTGATCAGTCAATATTGTTTAATCAAATGGACGCACAGATATGCAACCCTGTCTGTAGGACAGCTTCTGTGACCAACTCCAGCCAGAGCCAACAAAGTGTCCCATACCTACGTTTGTTGCCATCCAATTTCACTGGGCTACATATAATGATTTGGGTTTCATATTTCCTGCCAACCTACCCGACTCCTGCCAAGAGGCTGTGAACTCGTCAGGGGGTGATGATAGCTGATAAATTATGCCTAGTGTTCCATTATTGGAACACTAAGCATGTGGGAGTTATTTATATCCTCCTGTTCAAGGTCATCACCAAGGTCTGATTGCAAAAATTTTAAAAATTGCAACATCAGACATAAATGGGTTAATCTTTACATGCACAGCTCAGACCTCAACACATAAGTGGTAAATGGATAAATGCATTCCATCAGTGGTCATAAGTTAACCTATGTAGAAACTGTACCTAACATACAATCCATTTCTCTTTCTCATTTGAATCCCACATATATAATTCACTCATGTAGCTTTTCTGCTTATTTAACAAATATTTATCAGGCACTAGAAAAATACTATGGTGAGACCGGGTGTGGTGGCTCACGCCTGTAATCCCAACACTTTGGGAGGCAGAGGTGGGCGGATTGACTGAGCTCAGGAGTTTGAGACCAGCCTGGCCAACGTGGTGAAACCCCGTCTCTTCTAAAATACAAAAAATAGCTGGTAGCACACGCCTGTAGTCCCAGCTACTCGGGAGGCTGAGGCACGAGGATTGCTTGAACCCAGGAGATGGGGGTTGCAGTGAGCCAAGATAGCACCACTGCACAAGAGAAAAAGAAAAAGAAAAAAAAATACAATGGTGAATAAGACAGAAAGCTCTGTTGGGTGGAGAGACGTTAAATAAATAATCACAAATGTGTATTTATCACAGCTATGGAGTGTGAGCTGGAGGATAAGGACAGGGTGCTGTGGTCACCCCTGAGTCCACTCTGAGCTCTCAGTTGCCCCAGCAGTCCTGTCCCATCATACTTCATCCCTGTCCCCGCGGAGAAGGCCACCCCTCACTCAGCTCAGATGCAGAAAACAGATGACCCGTCTTTTTCCCTAATGGAATGAAGCAGAGTCAGGGTTTTTTGTGTCTTCACATTGTTTCATATAATCTCCCTCAAATTCTTAAACCCCTCCTCCCATGGAAACTGTTGAAGATGCCAATTTCGTACTGATTCCGGATGCAAAGTCTGTTCTGTCTGACCTCACTGATTCCTGGGGGACGTGTTAAGACCTGTGAAATATGTAGAGCTCATAAATCAACTCTGGCTAGATTTCCACAAATGTTTTAGTTTGAAAGAAAGTCAGACAGCATTGACAAGACCCCAAGTATTCTGCTTCCCCAGCCCCAACATACCCGCCGGCCCCAGAGTCTGTGGATGCTGGCTGCCTGCAGCAGGGCCCAGCACTGGCTGTCCCCATCTCCCCTCTGGCCCGGCTCCGACAAGCTGGAGGGGAACAGGCGGTCAGTCCTTGACATCTAGTCTGTTGACTGAGGCCCTCTGGAGGGAAGGAATCCTGTGAATGTCCTTTCCCTGCCAGCCCCCAAGGAGACGGCCCAGAGACCCTTCCTCAAGCATGCTCCTCTGTTTCCAAGACAAACAGGAGCCTCGGGATGGTTGTTGGGCTCCAGGGGGTGCCAGTGACATGTAATACAATTGAGTGGTGCCCTCTGGAGTTGTGCAAGGAGCTGGCGCTGGCTGGTGGTGAAGCCCTGGGAGCCAGTCTCCCCCATGGCAGGAAAACAAAGCTGTGGCTTCGAGGTACGAAGGGCACAGCCTCCCACAGAGTTTCCCCTTAAGGAAGGGGACAGTGGACGTGGGTTTCTTTGCAAGTTAATCTGACCGGAAGGTTCTTCACAGGCATCTTTTTCCATTAGCCCATCAGTGCTTCTGTACATTAGATTGCATCTAACACTCACTGAGCGGCCGTGGTGCCCAGCATCTTGCTGGGTGCAGGACAGCCACAGTGACCATGGCCCCAGCCCACAAGGCGCTTAAGGAACAAGGAGACTCTTGGTCACCTTAGTCCCTGCTTGACACCCAGTACAGTGGGAGGAGTCAGCAGAGGGGGTGCTGGAGATGAGTTCTGGGAGACTGATTGAGGAAGGCAGTGGCACTCACTCCCCTCTGGCTAGCCTGGGTTCAACAGTGCCCGCACTCTTCCTTCCTGCCATTCATTCATTCAAAAATCACTCCACGACAGCCTCACTCTGCCAGATGCTGTGGATAAACAGTGGAGGCTGGCACTGTGCCTTTGTCTCAGGAATCCCCCTGCCAGGCACCCCACCCACTTCCCTGAACCCCCGACAGCCATGCCCTCCATTATGAAAGATGAGAGCCTGTGGGCACCTGCCTGCCCTCGGTGCACACACCTGGGGCTGCTGGGAAGCCCTGGCCTCTCTGCCTCCATGCTCAAGGCCAGGGCTGGCTGCTGGAGGGAGGCTGTCTGGCTCGTGGGTCTCTCTGATGAGGGGTCAGCCCAGTACCATCAGCACTTCCCCAGTCCCAGCCTGCCAGGCCTGGGCACCACGTGGCCTGTGTGGTACATGTGTCCACAAAGGATGGCAGCCCAATGGATAGGAGAACGAAGGTACCCAGGTAGCTCTTCAGCACTCCCAGAGTCTAAGAGATCCCCAGAGAAAGGCTCAAAAGCTGCCTCTGTGGCCTGCGTGAGGTCAGAGTGGAGACAGAGGGGGAGAAGTGTCAAGACGATCATGAATCGAAAGAGGTCCCTCTTCTTCTCCCTCCCCAACTAATGCTCCTTCCACATACTTCCCCACTTGAGATAAGCAGCCAACAAGCACCTGCCACGTGTCTGACCCTATGACTGGCAGGGACTGCTAAGACATAAAGCAAACAAAGTTGCTGCTCCTATGAGATAAAGAGCTTGCAGGTACGGGGAGTGGACGGGTGGGAGTGACAACGCGATTGCTTAGAGGGTGATGACCTGACTATCTTGCCTTCACTAAGCCTCAAAACATTCCCGGAAGATAAGCATCATTGTCCCATCTTGTAGCTGGGACACACTCAAAGGATTTAAAGCCCTGCGCCATGCAATGGTGCAGTGATAGGATTCGAACCCATGTCTGTGTGAATCTAAGCCCATGCTCGTTCCACTGCATCACGCTCTCTACCACTATTGCCTGGCATCATTGAATTGCTCACTTCAGATCCTTTGAGAAATGAAGATCTCCCTTTTTCCCCCACAAAAGAAATAGCCTGGGCCTATGGGATGATATTTACATGAAGCTGTTGTCATCAACATCAAATAGGATTCCTCATTTATTGTTTCAATCCGTTTTATTCCACTCAGGCACACACTCTCCATAAAATGAATGCCTTGCATTCATATGGCATTTTTACTTCTTTCATTTAATCCATCCCTGATAACATAAACATCTCCCAAATCCCCCAAATCACTCTGTTTCTTGCATTACAGCAGGGTTGGGGGTGTGAGGTGCAGATGCCATGCAGACACCATCCACATAAACAGATAAGAGCGGTGGAGAACATCCACAGAACATCTGTGAATTTCTGTACAGAATCTATGAGTCATTCTGTTCTAGAGTCCTCCAGTGGTGGATTCAACCCACATATATCAAAAGGATTTTGGAAAGAAATCTAAAACTAGCCTTGACAGCAAAAGAGATGGTGTGATCACCTTGCTCCATCTCATCACATTTAGAATGACTGCCCTTCTCTAAGGAGTATCATAGCATGCACCTCCTACTAATTTAAAAGACATGTGCTAAACAGTCAGCTCAGCTCTGGCCCTGGCATTCGAGGCTATTTGCAACCTGGCAGGTAACTTCAACCTCCTGCCCTCCAGGCAGTGCTCTCTGGAGACTTGGTAATGCAGCCACTTTTGCCAGACCAGAGCTGAATGGTCCTGCCATTAAAAAGTCCACACTTCATCCATCCTCTGCAACACCACTCGCTTTTCATACACAACTGGCTAATTCCAGAGTGCAGTAGAAATAAAAGTAACATGACCAGACCAAGGAACATAAGATGAGAGCCAAGAAAAACTTGTAGGTCATTGAAAAGACTGCCACGCTAGACACCGGGGAAGTGACCTACTACACAAAGGCACCAAGGGCTGGGCATGGCCCACCAGTGGGACCCCACCCAGAACATGAGGCCAGCCAGTGCACTGAACCAAGTGGAGACTTGGTAGGGTCCTGGCAGGTGTCAGCAGGCACGTGTGCTGTTGAAACACACGCAACAGAGAAGAGCCGCATCACCTAGGCAATCCAGGTGGGAAAGGGTTAACGAAAAAATTATGTTTCCTAAAGACTGGGAAGATTTAGAATAGTAGAACATTCTTGAGTTGCAGGAAACCTGAGAAATCATCAGAACCAGGGAATTTAAACTTTTTTGTATGTGCCTTGAACCTGTTTGGCAGACTGCTAAAGCCCATGGACTCCCTTCTCAGAATAATGCCTTAAATTGCATAAAATAAAACTCAGAGGATTACAAAAGAAAACAATTGTATTGAAATGCAGCTATCAAAATACTTAAAAAACAAATGTATGGCTGGGCATGGCAGCTCACACCTGTAATCCCAACACTTTGGGAGGCCAAGGAAGGAGGATCGCTTGAGCCCAGGAGTTAGAGACTAGCCTGGACAACATAGCAAGACCCTGTCTCTACAAAAGATACAAAAATTAGCTGGGCGTGGTGGCATGTACTGGTAGTCCCAGCTACTCGGGAGGCTGAGATGGGAGGGTCACTTATGCCCGGGAGGTTGAGGATGCAGTGAGCAGAGATCATGCCTCTGTAATCCATCCAGCTTGGATAACAGAGCAAGACCCTGTCTCAAAACACACACACACACACACACACGTGTGATACAGTGATATAGATACTTCTTTATCAATGCATTAAAAAACAAAATTAGGCAGATCTAGTATCTTCTACGATTTCGAAGTTATAAGCATAAATAAGGTTTCAAAATATTTCAAAATACTTCCAAGTATTTCAAAATAACTGCCACAGCTGTTACGTGATATGTAAATATCTGATTCTCTTGTCAATACCATCCCAGGTACTGCTAATAGTCCTGTGGCCTGTTGCCTACAATGGACAGTAATGCTAAATCTCAATTCAAAGTTAGTGGGGAAAAACATGCTGATAGATCCCTTGATTTCTATCCACAGACCCCAGATTACGACCCTTAGTATAATACCATCCTTTCTTTTTACAGATAATAAAACTTAGGCCAGAGAGGCCAAGTGGCTTTCTCAATGTCACACAGCTAATAAGTAGCAAATCTGGGATCAAAATCCAGTTCTTACTAATGTCTCATCTCATCCCTTTACCACTACAGCATGCTACCTCAATTTAGGCCTTAAAATCATTTCTCTCCAGTTTGTGTTTTGTTTTTAAATAAGTAATACATTCTTCTAACAAATTCAAACAATATACAAATTGCATGGAAAAAATAAACCTTCTACCTTTCTTTAAATACAGTCCTGTCGAAAAATAGACCGATGAACTAGGGCCTTGCTAATTAAAGGGTGGTCCCTGGACCAGCAGCGTGGCATCACCTGGGGGCTTATAAGAAAATGCAGACCCTTGGGGCTCACCCCAGACCTCTTGAGTCAGAACTGCATTTTCCCCAGGTGATTCATGGGCACAGTTACTTTTGGGAACAGCTGTCCTGGACAACTTCCTGGAGTCCTGTCTGTGTTTGGGTCTCCCTGGAAGCACAAGTTAACCCCAACTCCTACTGCTGAAAATTGGCAAGAATTCAACTTTCAACTCCCTAAACGACACATACTGTTAAATCTAATTCCCAGAAGAAAGAATAAAAAATAATAGAATAACAGGACTAGGGGTTTGAAGCAGGAGAAGTCGTCATGGAATGAAGAGATTTGAGATAATGAAAACAATAATTACAGTAACTAACTTAGGAAGCCCCTACGATAAGCCAGCCTCGATGTTAGACAATTCGCATGCATATCTCACTTAATTCTCCAAATTTCCTGTGGCAGTTGGTACTGCTATCCCTGTTTACAGGAGGAAAATCTGAGGTTGAGAGAAGTGAAGCCACTTACCCATCATCCCAGCAATGATAGGGAAAGACTTGCAGCAAGGTGGGAAACCTGGGGAGGCCATGCCCATGAACAAGCTTGCTGGGGCCAATTCACAAAGACATCTGAGCAAACCCAGGTGCAGAACCCCAGCCTCAGTGCGGGTCCCATTTCCTCTCTGGGCCTGCGTAGTCCCAATGCCCTCAGCAGCTAAAGAATCGGTTTCATGGTTTCACGCATTTTCCTCCAGATCTCAGTTTCACGCATTTTCCTTCTGGTCTCAGCCTGAGGACTGAGTTTCAAGTTACAGACCAAGCCAGAGGCCTGTATGAAAAACAAGAAAAGTCTGTTGGAGTGAAGGCCGCCTTCTCCTCCCTAGTTTTTGCTAACCACAGTCCTGTCAACATTAGGGGCTGAGGTTTCTACTTGCCCTGGCCTTTATGCCACATTTGTTCCCACTTCCCACTTTTCTGTCTCACAATTTAAATAATCCCAGGTTCTGCTGCCATTTCCAAGCAGATTCCGAGTGAAGCCATGTCAGGCTCAGCTGGGGAAAGCCCTTTGAGGCCTGCCAGGTAAATGTATACTAGGCTCAGTTTTAGGTCATTTTAAAGGTTTTGAAGAATTAGACGTTCGCTGCATTTTCAGACTCTGTGAATCTTCCCATGGCTTATCATCTCAAGACCCTAGCAGCCTTCTTCATGAATCTTTCCCAATTAACGTTTACTATGGGATACTCCACGTAAACCCTGGGCAAGGTGTTTGCACATGTTATCTGTGAGACAGGTGTTGTTATGCCCATTTTACAGGTGAGGAAACCAACCCCCATTCTCACAGGTAGGAAGTGGCCAAACCAAGGTGAGACTCAAAGCCTCTCTGACTTCCAAGTTCCAGTCCCCTCCACCCCAGAAGCCTTCTTATCTCTGCCTTCTCTTTGTACCATCTCAGGAACTCATCAGAGGTTGTTCTGAATTTCAGCTGCTTGTGCTTGTGTTGTGTTTAATCTCCCTTCCTTGTCCACAAGCTCTAGAGAGAGCTCCATGGCCATGCACAACTCCACATCCCCCTTGGTGCCTAGGCCAGAGCCTGGCACCAACAAGGCACTCTGTACACATTGGTTGACTGAAGAAATACTGGCTGGCTTTCAGGAAAAATAACTCAAGAGGAAGCCTCAGACCAACACCACCTACCTTCCAAAAGGATCCCATGTGTTGCTCTCTGCCTGTTTGGGCGCCCTGATCAACAACAATAACAAAAATCCTGGACTAGAAGAGAGAATCAAAATATTGCTTGTAATTTCACAAATGGCCGGGATTTCTGCAGTCCCCGGAGTAGCAGGGCTCTAGAAAAGGCTGCTTTCTCAGCCGCAAAATATTTCACAAACATGAGTTACTGATGGAGTCCCTACATTTGCCACTGAGCCAAGCTGGTTAGCAAAGCTAGAACTTGGAATGTCCACCCAGAGAGATGACAAGTTGAGCCCCCAAGGGAATGAGTTGACAGACTTGAGTGGCAACCACATTCAGGGACCCGGTCTTAGAGGCAGCGTGCCATGAGAGGAAGGTTCCTGAATGGGAGTCCACATCTTGGGTGCCCCAGCCACTCGGCACCAACTCACCCCACTCTCTGAGGGTTCAGCACCACACCATCCTCAGCCCCACACCATCCTTCTCTGGGATATCTATGTGGCCAGCTCAGAACTCTACGTATGCGTTTGATTTGGCCTCTGTCTGGGTCTTGATTGTGAGCTGTTGGGTGAGGCTCTCCTCCAGCAGCCCCTCCCTGCTTACCAGTTAACCATGTCTGTCTGGCTCTCCCTCCCCTGAGAATCTGGTCACCAGATCTCCCAAGGGTCCAGGATCTGGGTGACACACTCTAATGAGCCATGAGTCCCATCATTGTCATGCCAAGATGCCAGTTTTCTGAACAACACAAAACTTGCTTGGCTCGTGGACTATAATTCTTAAGTCACTGTTCACTCTGTCTGCAGAAGTGTCCAAGTGCTCCAACTGTACATCTAGGGGCCTGTGGACTCAAACCTAAGGCCAAACATTGTTCCAAAAGGGCAGGGTCTAGTCACCTCCAAAGTAGAACCAAAAACAGAAAAACTGAGGAGGAAGCTCTGAGGGACTGGCCACCCAGGCACTGAGCCCGGCCCCACCCAGCCCATGGAAACAGGCATGGCCTCATGTGGCACCAAGGGATGAGAGTGCTTCCTTGAAAGTGGGTCCAAACCCTAGAAAAAGTAAACCGCAGTGAAACGGGATGCTCATTGGCCTCCCCAAGGCAGACTGTCTTATACTTTATGAGAAGAAATCAGTGCATGAAGAGGGCAAAAGATCAAAGACGTTACCTTCAAAATAGCCTGCCCAAAAATTTAACCTGAATTGGATCAACTCACTAGATCTATTAGCAGCTTACAAGAAAATATAGGGGAGGAAGGAATAAGATAACCCGCGCACCGGCAAGAGTGCAATCAGCCACCTCCGAAACGTATGAAATTCTACAGAACAAGCAGCTCAGCCTCTTCAACAAATAAGTGGCCAGGGAAATAGTAAAGACTAAAAGACATTTAAGAGACTTGTCAACCAATGCAATTTGCAGAACTTGGATGGATCTGATTCCAACAAACCAACAGACAACAGGCTGTTGAGATGGCTTCATATGCATGGCCCCTTTGGGGCCCTTTGGGGCTCAGCTTGTCAGACCTCTGGGTGGATATTCCAAGTTCTGGCTTTGCTAACCAACTTGGCTCAGTGGCAAATGTAGGGACTCCAATAACTAATGTTAGTGAAACGTTTTGTGGCTGAGAAAGCAGGATTTTGTTAGAGCCATGCTACTCCGGGGACTGCAGAGATTCTTCTGGCCATTTGTGGTGAAATTGCAAGGCATTTATGAGACAATCAGAGAGATTTGAACACTACCTGGATACTTAATGATAAAAAGAGATTATTATTGACTTCTGTAGGTTTGATAATGGTATTGTTTTTTGGAAGTTTTTTTTTATTTTAATTTTTTATTTTTTTGAGGCAGAGTCTCACTCTGTCGCCCAGGCTAGAGTGCAGTGGCACAAGCTTGGCTCACTGCAACCTCTACCTCCTGGGTTCAAGCGATTCTCCTGCCTCAGCCTCCCAAGTAGCTGAGAATACAGGTGCATACCACCACACCCAACTAATTTTTGTATTTTTAGTAGAGGCGGGATTTCGTCATGTTGGCCAAGCTGGTCTCGAACTCCTGACCTCAGGTGATCCACCCACCTCGGCCTCCCAAAGTGCTGGGATTACAGGCATGAACCACCATGCCTGGCCTTAAATTTGTTTTTGTAAAGAATTTCTTTATCTCTTAGAGATAATTCTGAAGTCTTTAAGGATGAAATTATATAATGTCTGGGATTTGCTTTAAATTAATGCACTGAGTAGAGTGTAAAGAAGAAAGGAGATTATGCCTGTGCTGATAACTACAGAAGTTGGGTAATAAGTAGGTAGGTGCTTACTATGTTCTTTCTACTTTTGACTAGGTTCAAAATTTTATAGAGCAAAAAGTTTCATTAAGAAAAAAAAAGAGAAAGAGAGAGCTGGGTGCCATGGCTCACACCTGTAATCCCAGCATTGTGGGAGGCCGAGGCATGAGGATTGCTTGAGTCCAGGAATTTGAGACAAGCCTGAGTAACATGGCAAAACCCTGTCTCTACCAAAAAAATACAAAAATAAGCCAGGCATGGTGGCACATGCCTGTAGTCCCAGCTACTTGGGAGGCTGAAATGAGAGGATCACTTGAGCCCAGGAAGCAGAGGTTGCAGTGATCGAGGAGCATGGTGGCACACGCCTATAGTCCCAGCTACTTGGGAAGCTGAAATGGGAGGACCGCTTGAGCTGAGGAGGCAGAGGTTGCAGTGACTGTGCCACTGCACTACAGCCTGGGTAACAGCCAGACCCTGTCTCAGAAAACAAAAATAGCAAGAGAAGGACTTTGTTTTTAATCCTGATTTCAGCACTGACTCTGAGCACCCTTGAACAAATCTATACCTCACTGAGCCTGTTTTCTCATTCAAAGCCTGAATCGTTCAAATCATGACTCGGCCCCTCACTTGCTGTGTGACTTTGAACAGGTTTCTTAGCTTCTCTGCTTCGGTTTCCTCATGGGTACAATAGGAATGATAATAGTTTTACCTTGTAGGTGGTTATGAGGATCAAGCGCATTAATTATTGTAAAGGTCCTAGCACACAAGTACTATCCAAGTGTTTGATATTATTACCACTGCTGCAGTGGATGTTACTGTTGATCACTATTTTTATTTTGATGAAGAGGACAAGACACCTTTGGAGATGTTTCCTCCTCTCCTAGAACATTAAAGTTTCAGAAATGTTTCCGAAGTCTCCCTGACTTACCCACTGCTCATGCAATGCCTCCTCCACAGGATCAGAGCTGTGCTCTGGAAAACACCCACATTCTCAGGGCAGTGACACCTCCACAGTCACCTCCTTGTCTTTTCTCAATGATCCCCCCATGTGGTTTCCTTCCCTCCCACCTTCCGCCATGGTGCCTTGCTTCCCTTCCACCTGCTCCCAGGCCCACCTCTCTTCCATCCCAGTTCTTGGAAGGAGCAGTAGGTAGAAAGAGTCTCGCTTTCCCATCCCTTCTCTTACTTCCCCCAACCCCCACAATGCCAGCTCTTCACAATACGCAGAGGGACCTCAGCGAGGGCCATTTGAAAGCCTTCTGTAAAACCAGGAAACCATGGGGTGGGGTGAAGGGAAATTAGAAAGAACTCAGAACTTATGAATGCATAATGCTGAACTTTTTGGAAATGGATGGGCCTGGTGCCAGTCCTCACTAGGGCTCCTAGATTGTATTCTCCTTACAAAAGGGCCATTATGAAAGTTCCGCATCTCCCGTGTGACAGGTTCAGAGCCATAAATGGCATGACGTCAGAGGGACCAAGGGAGGAATAGGTTTCCCAGCCATGTCCTGATTGTCAAGGGCACTGGGACCCTGGAAAGAGGTTTAGGGGAAGGAGGGAGACACTTTGGAGAAACCTGCAGCAGTTCCCAGCTGTTCTGCAAAAGGGGCCGCTGAGCTTGCCCAAGGCATCAGCTAGAGCTGTCTACACCACGACCACCCAAGGCCCCCTGCCTAAACCACAGAGTGCCTCGAAAGAATCATTACATCCTCTTCCTCACCTCAAGACATGTAAGGGCTAATCACTTGGATTATCCAGCCCCCACGTGACATCCTGGAAGAGCAGCACCTCTCACCTCTATCTCTGCATTTTCTTTTGGGATCATTTCTTTTCTACCAGATAGGAGAGGTCATTTCCTATAGTTAGGAGATTGTAGACAGGGGAGAAGTTAGGGGAGCTGGCTGGCATCCTACCTCTGTAATTACCTAACTGGTTGGAGTCCACACTCTCCTTTCTACAAAATAAAGAGGTTGAAGTTAAAGATTGGTAAAAAAGTCCCTTCCAGTTACAAAGTTCTTTCCTCCTGATGCTGGTTATAAGGAAGCATGTTACCATCTTCTCCACCAAAGCTGGCTTGACTGGACCCTGCGCTCATTCCCTTTGCACATTCATCTACGTTTAAGGTAAACATTAACCAGCTCTCTCTCTCTCACTCTTTCTCTCTCCCCCCGCCAACACACACAGAGACCACACCCCTTAAGACCAGCGAAAATGTGGAAGTTTGGGTTCAAGCATACCCAGTGTTCCCTGGTAGTTCTGAAGACACTTGTCTGCATATTATTTATGTGTATTCAAATGAGAATGCACACTCCTTCACATAAGCTTATAGAAGACACCTTAAATTAACCAACACAGCTTCCCTAATAGTGGGTTATACAGCTCAACACTCCAGAGCCCTGAAATGGAACAAACAAAATCTTGGGACAAACAAAAATGGGAAAAACAAAAAACAAAATGGGACAAACAAAAATCTTGCTAGACCAGTGGTCTCTCAAACTTTTGGGGTAGAGAAAAAAAATATTAAAACTTCAATTCATATATATATTTTCTTAAGAGACAAGGTCTCGCCATGTTGCCCAGGCTGGAATGCAGTGACTATTCACAGGCGCGATCATAGCACACCACAGCCTCGAACCCCTGGGCTCAAGTGATCTCCCCCTTCACCCTACTGAGTAGCTGAGACTACAGGCACGTGCCACCACTCCCAGTTTCATATTTATTTTTATCTCATCCTTTTAAATTTCATATTTCTTATGTGAAGTTTATATTCTGCAATCCATATTAGTATGAAAGGGTATGTATATAATTTATAAATATCCATATAATGGGGATCCAGGCTCAAAAAGATTTTGCAGATGGGATGCACGATCAAAAAGTTTAGAGCTTTCACTCTATACACCATCTTCCAGAGCTGGAGATTTTGGTCTGACCACAGCTAAAGGGACCAGGGAGGATCCTAGGTAACTCTCCTCCAAGGCCACGCTGGCCAACAGAACCTAAAGCTCTCTAGGGCACTGGTCACACCCCTTGCCAATTCCTTTGTGCCTGCTTCTTCCCAGAGGTCCATTCTTGCTATGAGTTCCTATCAGTGAGGCTCCTTTTGGTCAAAAGCACATTAGTTCCAACTCACGTAACCTAATTTTCTTTCCAGAACAGTTGGCCCTGCCCTTCAAGGCTTCGTCCATTGCAGAAGCACATGTTCCAATCAAGGGTGCGGGGGCTGAGGACAGAGCTTTGGCCCTTTCTAGATCTTCCTCTGAGATTTACTTACTGTAATAAGTCTGACCAGATGTATTTGTTATTTGAGAAAATATTACCTTGGTCTTTAAATATATAGATGAGTTAAAGATAGATACAGATAGGTAGATAGATAGATGAAAATAAAATAAAGAAAAAAATTGGTTTTCTGGAGAACTGTGAACAAAACAGCAAAATAACCTCCCTGGTTGGGCAGGAACCCAGAGATACAGGCTGCTAAGAGTGAAATAAGTATGCAGAGAGTAAGTCATTGTTTCACTGGTGCATTGAATGGCAACTAACAACCCATTTGGGGTGAGCATGCCAGATACAGACGATGTCTTCACCAAAGCACAGCAGAGAGGAACAAAAGGCTGGGCTACTCACCCACACATTGGTTGCTTTCATCCATCTGGTATCCAAAGCGGCATATAAGAGGCCTGGAGATCGTGGGATAGTTTGGAGCTGAGAGTGGTGGGGCAGCTGCTGGGTACGGACCTGAGTAGGGGGTCGAATAGGGGTTCGAGTAGGGCCCTCGATACACGGGGTTTGTTCGGGGAATGCATAAATACCCGCCATTTTGGTTAACACACATCATGTCTCCTCGGCAGGCCTCGGGGATGGTCCGGCATTCATCAATATCTGGAAGGCACAGAAAGGACGAGCATTAGTGGCTCCCCAGCTGCGTTGTGTCCGGTGCATATTTAAGAAGAACTTGGTACCAGGCGTGGAGGAAGCACTCCCAAACACCTAGGGCGGTCCCAGCTCATCACGGGAAGGTACCCCTAAATGTTGGCTGAAGTGAATCAAAGTAACCAGTGTCACCCAAACATCAGCCTTTCAAATACCACCATCATGATTTTGACCATATCTACAAAAACCTTGCTATAGTTTGAATGTCCCTCCAAAACTCATGTTGAAACTTAATCCCCAGTGTTGCAATATTGAGTGGTGGGGCCTTTAAGAGGTGATTGGATCGTGAGGGATGTACTCTCATGAATGGATTAATCTACTCATAGATTAATGGGTTAATGGGTTATCTTGGAAATGAAACTGGTGGCTTTCTAAGAAGAGGAAGAGAGACCTGAGCTAGCAGCCCAGGCCCCTCACCATGTGATGCCTTGCATACTTCGAAACTCTGCAGAGAGCCCCCACCAGCAAGAAGGCCCTCACCAGATGGAGATCCTCAACCTTGGACTTCTCAGCTTCCACAATTGTGAGAAATAAATTCCTCTTCTTTATAAATTACCCAGTTTTAGATATTTAGGTATAAGCAACAGAGAACGGACTAAAACCTGTACTATCATTTGCACATACTCTTTCTTTAAATAAGCCCATATTTGAAGCCCAAATAAATGTATGTTTAAAATCTTACATGACTACAACAAGTGAAAACTAGCATAAGTAGAAGGTAACAGTAAAAATAAATATACACTATTAAAATAAAGAGTGTTTATCTGCAGGTGTACCATCTAATACGTCAAGGATCCTCGTGTGCACATACTACACTCTGAAAATACTAGGATGGGCCTAACAATTGTCTCCGCTTCTACTTCAAGTAACAGTGGTCAGGGAGAAAGAGTCTCTTGCATCAGGAAAGACAAGGCTTAGCCTGGGCACAGTGGCTCGTGCCTGTAATCCCAGCACTTTGGGAGGCGGAGGCAGGTGGATCACCTGAGGTCAGGAGTTCAAGACCAGCCTCCCAAGATGGTGAAATCCCATCTCTACTAAATACCAAAAATTAGACGGGTGTGGTGGCGCATGCCTGTAATTCCAGCTATTTGGGAGGTTGAGGCAGAAGAATCGCTTGAACTCGGGAGGCAGAGGTTGCAGTGAGCTGAGATTGCGCCATTGCACTCCAGCCTGGGCAACAAGAGGGAAACTCCGTCTCAAAACAAAAGCAAAAACAAAAAAAAAGAAAAGAAAAAAAAAAGAAATGCTTGACTGAGAGCTAGTTGCTTGTTAAGAAAGCAGAGCTTTGCTTCCAAGTCAGCTCTGTGCCAGCCAACAAGGCCCATTTCCAGCCAGGCTGGGCTCTGCTTGTTATGTCTGGAAGGGGAGAGGTGTACTCTCTAGAAAATCAGCCTTGCTAGGGTACAGATAGGGGAGGCCTGAACTGTGGCTCCAGCGAGCAGCAGACATGATCCCATATACCGAGCCATGTCACCAGCCTTGGAGTCTGCTCTGTGCGGGGCTAGAGACTGGAGACTACATGCCTGCACCCAACAACTCACCCCCAGCATCTCATCTGAGAAACTCACACCAATCCTACCAGAGGAAAAAGCAACGGCAAGGTGCAGAACTCAACAGCCTGTTCTCCAGCTTGAAGCCCAAAGCCATCGCTAAAATGGGGGGCCAGAAAAGAAGGCCACTGCCCCACTCTTGATTCCTCATCAAATCTTCAAATCAAAACACCTTACTTTAAAATCAAAATGTAAGCCCAGATTTCCCAGGACATGGTTTTATTCCTCACCGTTCATCGGTTTTTCAAACCATCTATCTCCCCTCTGGAGCATGGCTGACATGAGCTCAGAGAAGACAAATGATTTTTCCTGAATTAAATATAATTTAAAAGCTAAATACTTCCCCTAAGATGGGGGCAAGTAGGGCTGTCTTATTCTGTTCATATACCCTATGCTCTGTCAACAACAAACTATTCCATGTCTGAGTGTCCTTTCCACACCTGCTCCTTGTTCATGCTGTTCCTTCTACCTGGAATGGCATTTCTTAGGATCCTATTCATCTTTCAATACCCAATTCAAATGTGACCTCCATTAATTCTGTTTTTTTTTTTTTTTTTTTTTGAGACAGAGTCTCTCTCTGTTGCCCAGGCTGGAGTACAGTGGTGCGATCTCAGCTCATTGCAACCTCTGCCTCCCAGGTTCAAACCATTCTCCTGCCTCAGCCTCCTGAGTAGCTGGGGCTACAAGCACGTGCCACTACACCTGGCTAATTTTTTTGTATTTTTAGTACAGACACGGTTTCACCATGTTGGCCAGGCTGGTCTCGCACTCCTGACCTCAGGTGATCCACCCACCTCGGCCTCCCAAAGTGCTGGGATTACAAGCATGAGCCGCCGCACCCGGCCCCATCAATGCTTTATCGACCCTGGACATAATCACTCTCCCCTCTTCTTTTGCAGAGTCCATTGCAAAAGATGGCATGCTAAGAGAATGCCCCCTACAAACACTCCAAAATCTCCTCTTCCTAGTCCTCAGAACCTGTGAATATGTTGGGTTACATGGCAAAGGGGAATTAAGGCAGCAGCTGGAATTAAGCTTACTAAGCAGCTGACCTTGAGATGGGGAGGTTATCCTGGATTTTCTGGGTGGGCCCGATATATTCACAGGAGTTCTTAAAAGTAGAAGAAGAAGAGGCTGATTGGTCAGAGAGATGCTACAACAGAAAAAGAAGAGATTCAAAGTGAGAAATGCTTGACTCACTGTGTTGGCTTTGAGGATGAAGGGAGGAGCCGCCAGCCAAGGAAAGCAGGAGGCTTCTAAAAGGTAGGAATTGCCCGCCACTGACAGTCAGCAAGGAAACAGAACCTCAGTCCCACGACCACAAGAAACTCAATTCTGACAACAACCAGAAGGGAATAAAAGTCCCTTAGAGCCTCCAGAAGAGCACACAACCCTACTGATATGTTTATTCTGGTGGAGACTCAAGTCAAACTTCTGACCTACTGAACTGTAAAATCATACATTGGTGTTTAAGCCACTAAGTTGTTGGTAATTTGTTATGGCAGCCCTAGGAAACACCAATCCAATAGAAAACTTCAAGAGAATAGAGATCAATTCTTTCACCCCTCTCAGTGCTTAGCTCAAGGCCAGGCACAAAGAAGGTGATCAATAAAAGGGCACCACTGACCTCAGTCATTCCATTTCACTGTGTTCTCCCATGGGCATGGCTAATCATTGAACAACAGAGAAAGAAATAGCCCTGCAACTGGGCTGAATGCCTCCACCCCAATGAAGGATCCGCAGTGGCTCATACCTAAACACTGTCCTGACTGGCGATCCAGGTCAAAGCCATTCGTGCACTGTGCCTGCAGGAAAGGAGAGAGGAGAAACAGGCAAGGTCATTTCACACCGTAAAAGTCTTATTGCTGCAACACAGAAAGTTGGGGAAATGGAGCAAAAAAGAGAGGCCTCCAAAATACCAATACCTGTATTATAACCCCTATTTATTCTTCTAAAATTTTTCCTTGTAATTATTTTATACTTAGAACTACTTTCTAAACTCCCCACACTAGGCCAGGCGCAGTGGCTCATGCATGTAATCCCAGCACTTTGGGAGGCTGAGGAGGAAGGATTTCTTGAGCCCAGGATTTTGACACCACCCTCAAGACTCCATCTCTATGTTTTTAGAAAAACTTTATTAAAAAAATAAACTCCCTGCACCATTGCTTCATAGCTCCCATTTTTAGCAGACAGTTTTCAGGTTTTTTAATGCTGTAGTTATGAAGAGCAAGAGGAATCATATCTGCTGAGCCTAATGTGGCATGCTCCCTGTTCATCCTCTTTCTGGGAATGAATAAGACTGCTTTTAAGGGCAATGACTCTTTCTTTAGGTGCAACCTCGCCTTCAAAGCGCTGAATATGAGTTATTTGCCCCCATGAAATCTTCTACCTGATTTTGATGTCTGTACATAAATAAAAGCTACACAGAGATGCGGTCAGTTTTCTAAGAAAAGTTGAATTGAATACATTTCTCCATTTTAACCTCAGCAAGATGACACAAAGATGCTTCCAGAAAGAGATAGATCTCAACAATCCCAGAGGGTTGTAGCTTTTACATACAACTTGAGCTACAAGTTTATGTACTTAAAAAAAAAAATGTGTTGGGTGGACTCTTCGGGAAAACCCTGGGGCCTGACATTTTCTAGGAGCTCCCATCCCTGGCCTTTTCTACAGCTTCGGAGGTTGGGCTTCCCTGAGCTGTTGGTTGATTTGCGGAGATGATGTATATGGCCTGCACTCCCAAGAGAGGGTTCAGAGGTCCCAGGGAGTTGGGGCAAAGGAAGTGGAACAGACGAGCCAGGAAGCTGTGCCGGGAAGCTGGGAGGCCAGGAGACCCAGGTTCCAGCACTGGTTGTCAAGGACTGGCATAGGTGCAAGTCTGCTGGACCAGGGCACGGCTTCAAATTCTCACTCTAGCCCGTACTCTCTGCATAACTTTTCTATGCCTCAGTTTCCCCATCTGTAAAATGGGGCATAAACGTAGTTCAAAATGGTGGTAAGGACGATGTATGTTAATCTATATAAAGTGCCTAAAGTGCAGTAAACACGACCCTGAACCTCTGCCCTCGGGGCCTACCTGTCTTCATGTGTACACCATGAGGCTGCCTTAGAAAACCCCAAAGTCTAAAATTCTTTGTTACTCTTCTCAAGATCCTTCCCATTGCCAGTGGCCTGAATATGCTTCAAAATTCTTAATATGAAGAGAGAAAATGCTCCCCTACCTGCCTGCAGCCCTCAGCCTGCTCAGAGATAGGGCTTCTCTCATTTCTTTCCTGAGCCAGAGACACAGAGAGGCCACTCGGAGTTTTCAGGAGGGATCTGCCCACATTTCAGGGCTGACACACAGGGGTCCATCTCTCCTGTTACTTAAAATAATGTCCAGGATGCTGCAAGCTTCTTCCAGAACCCCTAAGGCCCTGAGCCTGGCCTCACCCACCCCCTTCTTACTCCTCTGAGGGGTTTCGGCCCAGGGATGGGCCCTCGTAGGTTTGGAGCTGAATTGCGCAACACTGCATGCTGGGATGTTTGGGTAACACCCATTTCCTCTCCCACCTCCTCCAGGAGGGGTGTGTCTGTGGCAACACATGCAGACCCGTGGGGGTCCTCAGGTGCCATTGCCCAGAAACACTACAGCATATTTTACTTTTCAACACTGAAGGTAGGTTGAGGCCTGCTGTGAGGGGCACAAATGAGGCCATGTGATCTGATTAAAAATGGATGCTGGGCTTAATACCTAGTGATGAGTTGATAGGTCCAGCAAACCACCATGGCCCACATTTACCTTTGTAACAAACCTGCACATCCTGCGCATGTACCCTAGAACTTAAAATAGAAGAGTCTTGGACTGGGAGTCAGGAAACTGAGTACCAGCCCCAGCCTTATCACTTACAAGTCATGTCACCTGGGCCAAGTCTCACTTTCTCTGAGCTTCCACTGGTTAACCTCTGAGAATGAAGAGCTCAGATGAGGTCAACTGTAAAGCCACTCCCACCCCCACAAACCTAGGGTTCCATAGCGCAAGGCTGGACTCCCTCACCCTGGTTTTTAATACGCTTGTAGATATTTTTTAAAAATAAAAATCTTACCTGTGCATTCCCAGGGCTTGGAAGACAGAGAGCCAGAATGGTAACAGTGAGTATCCTGTGGAGGTGAAAAGTCAAATATAAACGCCCAAGACAGATTCAGGTCTAGGGGAGTGTGGGTCGCATGCAGCCCGTGACATGTTAACGGTGGTATCACCTTGGGCTTGTATGGGACGGGGTGTGCTCCAGGGAGGTCATGGTGATTCCAGACACTGTAACCACCCAAGCAGAACCACACTTCTCCTACTTGCCTCCTACGTTGGGATAATGTGTTAGATCACACTTTTCAATAAAGGGTTTGGCTGCTAAAAAAAAAAAAAAAAAAAAAAAAAGCTAAGGTCAGGTGCGGTGGCTTATGCTTGTAATCCCAGCACTTTGAGAGGCTGAGGCAGGAGGATTGCTTGAACCCAGGAGTTTGAGACAAGCCTGGGCAACATGGTGAAACCCCATTTCTACAAAATTAAAAAAAAAAATTAACTGGGCGTGATAGCACGAGCCTAAAGTCCCAGCTACTCGGGAGGCTGAGGTGGGATCACCTGAGCCCAGGGGGTTTGAGGTTGCAGCGAGCTGAGATCATACCACTACACTCCAGCCTGGGTGACAGAGTGAGACCTTGTCCTCCTCCCACCCCCTAAAAAAGCTAAAACCTCCCATTATGGTATTAACCAGTTCCTTGGTCTTTATTCTTTATGCAAGATGTGCTTGACTTTTGAACATCTTTATGCTGACATGATTACAGAGTGAATAAGCCATCATCATGCCCCCAAACAATGAAAGGAAAAGAAAATGAGAACGTGAGGCACTTTGAGTGGCACCAAAGAAAGGTGTCACAGGAAGTCACTGAACCAGAGCATTGAGTCCACATGCTTGAAAATCCCCCGTCAGTGGATGGGTTGGGGTGGCCCAGTCCCCTGAAGAGTGTTGTCTGCGGGAACTGCTGCCAGCAGGTCCTGATGGAGGAAAGGACTCGGGGAACCTGCGCAGCCCAGGGAAATGAAACCCGTGGGAAAACAGGAGGAGGAGTTATGCACCCAGGGGCTCAGCTCTGCCATGCACAAGCCAGTGATGCTCTGGGAGCCTGCAACTCTGCCCTTCGCCACGCACAGGCTTTAATCCAGTAAGATTGTGGCCAGCAAGATTGCTTTAAACATACAAAATCTGGCCGGGCGCGGTGGCTCTCGCCTGTAATCCCAGCACTTTGGGAGGCCAAGGCAGAAAGATCACCTGAGTTCAGGAGTTCGAGATCAGCCTGGCCAACATGGTGAAACCCTGTCTGTCTACTAAAAATACAAAAATTTGCCGGACATGGTAGTACACGCTCTGAGACAAAGCGAGACTCTGTCTCAAAAAATAAAAATAAAATAAAAATACAAAATCTCTACTACTTCACACTCATGAGGCTATTAAAAAATGGAAAAGAGCAAGCGTTAGGGAGGATGTGGAGAAAGTGAAACCCCTGTGCACTGTTGGTGTAAATATGGTGCAGTCTCTATGGAAAACAGTATGATGACTCCCAAAACACTAAACATAGAATTTCATGTGATCCAGCCATTCTACTTCTAGGTATGTACCCTCAAAAAATTAAAAGCAAGGACTTGAAACAGGTATTTGTAAACCTGTGTTCATAGCAGCATTATTCACAATAGCCTAAAGGTGGACACAGTCCTTCGATGGATACATGGATAAACAAAATGTAGTCTGTACATACAAGGGAATAGTATTCAGTCTTAAAAAGGGAGGAAATTCTGACACATGCTACAATATGAATGAACACTGAGGGCACTATGTTAAGTGAAAAAAGCCACTCACAAAAAAGACAAAGGCCGCATGGGTCCATTTATATGAGGCACCTAGTGTAGTCGAAATCACAGAGGCAAAAAGTGGAATGGTGGTAACCAGGGGCTAGAGGGAGGGGAAGATGGGGAATTGTTGTTTAATAGGTACAGAGATTCAGTCATGCAAGGTGAAAAGAGTTCTGGAGATTGCACAGCAATGTGAATGCATTTAACACTACTGAGCTAGACTCTTCAAAATGGTTATGGTAGAAAAAAAATACAAAATCAGGCCGGGCACGGTGGCTTCTGCCTCTAATCCCAGCACTTTGGGAGGCCGAGGCGGGTGGATCACCCGAGGTCAGGAGTTTGAGACCAGCCTGGGCAACATGGTGAAACCCCGTCTCCACTAAAAATACAAAAATTAGCCTACTGTGGTGGCGGGCGCCTGTAGTCCCAGCTACTCGGGAGGCCAAGGCAGATGAATCACTTGAACCCACAAGGCAGAGGTTGCAGTGAGCCGAGATTGCGCCACTGCACTCCAGCCTGGGAGACAGCGAGACCCTGTCTCAAAAAAAAAAAAAAAAAAAAAAATCTATGCAAAAGCAGAGCATTATCTAGTACTATTATTCAGTTCAACAGCGGTTTATCCAAGCAACTACTGCTTGTAGGTGTGGATGCTAGACGGAGGAGCTACAGAACTGTGAAACAAGCACGACCTTTGAGAACCAGTTGGGGAGCCATGACAATATCTATACACCTTGGCAAGGGCATGGAAAGAAATACCTATTGGGTGCCATAACAACCAGGCTGTGGGTAGCGACAAGACTTCCTGGAGAAGGTGATCGTGAAGGCTTCTTCAATAGAGCAGTGAACCTGGGGACATGGCTGAATTCTGTGGCCCGTTACTACAAACGTGCAGCACAACAGTATAATCCCTCCCTTTCAGGACACACGGCTCATCTGCATCAGCAACCCTGGGTATTAGAGGACCTGGAGTTAAGCTGACATCAAGAGGGAATAGGGCCCTGCTACGATCTTAGGAGATGCGAGGCCATTTCCTTTATCTAGTCCCCAATCCAAAAAATAAGGACGCTGAGAGTCCACAAGTTTTTATTTAAGTGCCTGGGTGAGCCAGATTCTAGAACACTGGAGACAGCTCTGACCTTATAAAGTGCAGAGCCAAATCCCAGGGCTTTTTGATATTTGCCATGGCCAGATTTATATCTGGAAGGAATGAAAGAACAATAACAAATTTATTTTCCAGTCTGTATATTATGAATTTCAATGTTTTCCTGTTTCTTCACATGAAGTTTCCTTTCAGTTGGTTATAAAACCCTGTCTCGTTTATGTTGGAGACAGAACAGGCTGACTGCAACACAGTGGACTTCAAGAGCTAGTGGAAAAGGCATGCTAACCCCATTTTTCCCCTTACTCCCCGCAGCCCCATTCCCTTTGGCTAGAGGCAGCCCCGGGACAGGTCTTGCCTCAAGCCCAGCCTCTTGGAAGAGCCACAGCTGAGTCCTGGAGGCCAAACAGGTTCCAGGCTAATAGGATTTTCCTAAAATGAAAGAATACCCAGGCACTACTCCCTCACAGCATCACGAATAGCTGCACCTTGTGATTAAAAAAAAAAAAAAAAAAAAAAACCCTGGAAACTCCAAAAATGAACTAACTATAAGAATAGCTGTGGGGAGGCAGGTTGGTGCTCATAACTGGTCCTGGGAACTTTCTAAAGCAGGTGGGTTCGCCGGTTTTGTGCCTCAGCCTGAAACACAAGGAAAGCCGGAGAGACCAACCAAATACCAGGACTGCCTGTCACAGAAGTGCTGGTCCTCAATCCAGGATGACATTGTTACAGCTTAGTTTTCAGCACACACACACACACACACACACACACACACCCCACAGACACATACGCACACAAGGTTAATTTGTTCAAAGCAGTATGTTTTCGAGAGCTCGCTGAATAAAGACTGTGGGTGTCATTTAGGTAAAGTTCCCCAAGACTTAAGGATTACTTAACTGTAATTGCAATTTCCTTAAAGAATAGCAAAACATTTGCTTACATGTATCTCTGTCTGCAGTTCCCACTTCTCATTGGCTTGAAACTTCTGTGAGAATCCCACACAGACATAGAGCAAATCCAGCCCCGCGATGTTCAGCTAGCCTGTATGCTTGTCTATCAGCCGAGGCGGCGCAGTAATTGCTGATGAACTAGTAATTGGCCTCCCGAAATTTAAAAAATACATACAAAAATCCCTTAAAACGACAAAGTTGCTGCCCTTTCCAAAAAGAGAGAGGAATGAAGCGCTGAGAATTTCGCAGCCCTCTCTGATGCTGACTTTTGAAACTGTATTAGAAAATACCCACTCCCAAAAGAACGCTTCAAGATGGAAATTACAGACGCGCAGCTTTTTATAATTAACAATATCATTGCATCACTAGCTCATGCCTTTTCCAATATCCTGACACCGCCTGAATCGCAGCCATAACCATTTTCCACCCATCGGATTTTTAGCAAGCCTTCCAGACCCTGGAGAAAGAAAAGTCCAGCGCGGAGAACCCACCTTTTTATTCCTGGCATGTCCAAGACGCGCGAGGAGGAGATGCGAAGGCGAGAAGAAAGCTCGCGGGCGGGACCCCCGGAGGAGCTCGGGCACGTCGGCCTCCTCTGGGCCCTCGGGGCTCGCGGGTGTTTTATTCCAGAGGGGCCGAGCGAGTCGTGGAGAGGACACGGGGAGAGCGCCGGGGTCCTCCCAGCCACTGCAGAGCCCTCAGCGCAAGCACCTGGTTTTGCTTAGCCCTCTTCAGTAATTCAGCATTAAACCAATTGGAGGAGGAATGTTAAAAATGAACACTTCATTTTCTAAGTATGTTAAACAATGCAAATGGGGCCTCAGTCTGGACACAGCTGGTTCAGATTACAGCGCTCACCAACTGGCTAGACTCCTCACAACAATTTTGGGGCGTCTGCCAGGGCCCAGTGCTCGGCGCTGGGAGGAGAGCCCTTCCCCGGCCGCGCTCGGCTGCGAGCGTCCGGACAGGAGGCGAGGGGCGGGCGCGCGCAGGGGTGCGGGGGGCTGGGAGGGCCCGGGCCCCTTGACCTTCCCACCCAGGGGCGGGGCGGGGCTGGCAGCGCGGCCCGGCGGGGAGGGGCGTGCACGCCCGCGCTGCGTGGCACGGGGACCCGCGGGAACGTTGTCGCCTCCGGAAGGAAAGGGACTTGAACTCACGACCCACGCAGCTCCAGGGACTAGAAACTCACGATCGATTGGGAAACCAGAACCTACGAAGCAGAGGCTTGGGGCGAGCGACGGGAGAGTCGCGATCTTCCCGAAGAAGGGGTGGGGAGCAGCGGGGTAGGGGGGAGGAGGAGGATGGAATCCCGCTGGTGCGAATTCCAGACTTCAGCTTGTGCAATGCAAGTCTTAGGACGCTTTTCTCTCCCCGCCCTCATTCCCCGATTCTCCCTGGCATTTTCTCGCTTTCCTGAAAAAGTGTCCCCTGGCTCGAAAGTGATTTTAACAAGTTAAACGGTGATTTGAAGAAGGGACAGTCTGGAAAAGCAGAATGGTGGAGACAGCACATAAGACATTCTAAGTCCTTTGCATTCATTCTAGTGGAGGCCTCAACCTATTTCTTTTTCCTGTTTGTTGGTTTGTTTTTAAGCCATTGGAGTACTTTTGTCAATGAAATCTTACAGAAGGCACTCACTCTATAAAACGCCAGTGCATTGACTGTGGCCTATCCCATCTGCTTCCACCTGCATCTTCCTATCTGCAGCCGAAAAGCCCTGATCCAGGTCCCCTGTCCTCACCGCCACTCTAACCAGTAGGAGTGATCATCTCCATGTTATTGGAGGTGAAGATAAGAGAGGTTAGGTAACTTCCCCATAGTCACACAGCCATTCATTGGTACAGCTGAGCCTCTGGAGTCTACATATTTAGCCGTCCCTAAGGCACTTTTGGGGGCAAGTAAATGGAATTCTACCCAAAGGAGAATAACAGAATGTGGATAGTTGTTGAAGCTGTGTCCATTATACTAGTCTAATCTATTTACTTTGTATGTGTTTGAAATTTCCTATAAAACAATTTTTAAAATATGTTTATAAGGTTGTTCATCCCCCCATTGTTTGTAAAAGCAAAAGATTATAAACACCTTTAAGTTCGATCAGCAAGGCACCAATAGGGCTAAATAAAGTAAGGGGCTTCCAAAGGTTTCTATTGTGCAACCAATTAAAACCTAGACACATAAGAGTCCACATTGGACGACTCCATTTATATAAAATTCAAAGTCAGATAGTGACTGGGAGGCGGCCCAGCCCCTTCTGGGTGCTGGTAATAATCTAGTTACTGATCTGGATGCTGGTTATGTAGGGGTGTGTACATTTAATATTTGTGAAGTCCTATGTATGTTATATCTTATTTCGAAAAAAAGACTGAAACAGCTCTGTATGCACTGCTATTGAAGGGTTTCCAATATATTTTGTGGGTCAAAACAGTAGGATATTGGTAATTTCACATAGATTGATCTAATATAGTAATAAATGTAAAAAGTAAGCTGCAGAACTGTGTGTAAAGCATGCCATCATTTGTGGGGAAAAATATAAATATATAAGTTCTTGCTTGTACATGTACAGAAAAGACATCGCCTGAAGGATGCACGAGAAACCATGAGTATTATTGGTCTTAGCTCAGGCTGCCATAACAGAATACCATAGACTGGGTGGCTTATGTAGTAACATTTATCTCTCCCAGTTCTGGAGGCTGGAAGTCTAAGATCAGGGTGTGGGCATGGCCAGGTTCTCATGAGGGTCCTCTCCTGGTTGCAGATGGCTGTCTTCTCGCTATGTCCTCACATGATGGAGAGAGGGAGACTAGTGTTCCTTTTTTTGAGATGGAGTCTCACTCTCTCACCCAGGCTGGAGTGTGGTGGCGTAATCTTGGCTCACTGCAACTTCTACCTCCCAAGTTCAAGCAATTCTCCTGCTTCAGCCTCCCAAGTAGCCAGGATTATAGGCACGCACCACCGTGCCTGGCTAATTTTTGTATTTTTAGTAGAGATGGGGTTTTGCCATGTTGGCCAGGCTGGTCTTGAACTCCTGGGCTCAAGCAATCCATGGGCCTCGGCCTCCCAAAATGCTGAGATTACAGGCTTGAGCCACTGCGCCTGGCCAGAGACTGGGATTCCTTTTATAAGGGCACTAGTCCCATTCGTGAGGGCTTCACCCTCATGATCTAATCACCTGCTGAAGGCCTCATCTCCTAGAGCCATCGCCTTGGAGATTCAGATTTCAACGTATGAATCTGGGGGGTTAAACGTGTGGTCTGTAACCATCTCCTAGGAGGGAAATCAGGCAGACAACTGGAGAATAAATAGGAGAGGAAAATTCGCTCCTCATTGCTCACTTTTTGGTATAACTTGAATTTTGTAACTTGTACCTGTATTACCTATTCAAAATATGAGTAATATTCAAAATAACAAAACTTAAAATATCGGATGTAGAACTAGTTGTGGGGGTAGGAATAGTTTTAAGGGACTCAGTTCATTCGCCTCGCAGATACTGTCAACCTTCTTGAAGAACACGGAAGGAGAGGAAATCAATATACCCGTTTCCTACACAGGCAAATTGAGACCGTTGGAAGCAAAACTATTCTGGGACCCATCTTGGACGAGAGATTGTTTCCATCTTAGAACTGTAGGGTTGGAAAGGGGGAGAAAACGAAGACTGCCATAAAACACTTGGGTCCAAGTCTTGGTTTTGCCTCCTACTCTCTCGACATCTCAGTTTTCTCATCTGCAAGATGGCGATGATAACATCGCCAAGGTTGTTGCGGAAATGAAATAAAAATTATCCTCTTGATTTTCACTGTGTCCACGATCCCATTCCCTACACAATGCCCTCCAAAATATCCTTAATAAATAGTAAATTATCCACTTCTGTGGACAAGGAAATCACAGCCTCACAAAACAGCCCATCTCACTATTGAATAGCTCAAACTATTAGAAAATTCTCTCTTCATTTGAACCCAAATCCACTTCCCTGTATGTAATTACCGTTCATGGAATCTAATTCTCCCCTCTAAAGCCAGGGGCCCCCCAACTTGGAAACAACAAGCTTCCTATTACCTCCACTCCTCGCCCACGCTACTATTCTCATCTCCAGGCTGAACACCCCAGGGGCTTTCAGCTGGTCCTCATGTGCCCCGTGACCCCAAGGCAGCCTGTCCATCTCGTCTGGCAGTTTCTGCCTCTTGATTCATACTGAATTTGCACCAACAAAAGCAACCTGTAATGCACAGGCTATGTAACAGCGTCTCCTCCGCTCTGTACCTGGACTGCAAATTCTTTTTAAGCAAGAGCAAGGTTTTCCATATGTCCATATTACATTTTTATCCACTGTTTAAGATCTTTCTCTTGGCCAGGCATGGTGGCTCACGCCTGTAATCCCAGCACTTTGGGAGGCCGAGGCAGGTGGATCACGAAGTCAGGAGATCGAGACCATCCTGGTCAGCATGATGAAACCCCATCTACTAAAAATACAAAAATTAGCTGGGTGTGGTGGCGTGCACCTGTAATCCTAGCTACTCGGGAGGCTGAGGCAGGAGAATCGCTTGAACCATGGAGGCGGAGTTTGCAGTGAGCCGAAATCGTGCCACTGCACTCCAGCCTGGTGACAGAGCGAGTCTCAAAAAAAAAAAAAAAAAAGATCTTTCTCTCAACATGAATTGTTGTCTAAAGTACTAAATATCACTCTCAACTTTGACAACTACAGAGCTGCTGAATGTGACTTCTTTGACTTTATCACAGTTATCAATAAAAATGCTACTGGGAGGCCGGGCGCAGTGGCTCGCGCCTGTAATCCCAGCACTTTGGGAGGCTAAAGTGGGTGGATCACCTGAGGTCAGGAGTTTGAGACATAATAATAATACAAAATAACACTAATACTAATTCTAATACTACCAATAATACAAAAATTAGCCAGGCATGGTGGTGCATGCCTGTAATCCCAGCTACTACGGAGGCTGAGGCAGGAGAATTGCTTGAACCTGGGAGGTGGAGGTTGCAGTGAGTCGAGATTGCGCCATTGCACTCCAGCCTGGGCAACAAGAGCAAAACTCTGTCTCGAAAAAACCATAAATAGATGTTACCGGGACAGTCGGAGTGAAGCAATCCATCCAGATTGGCACTAATCCCTTCTCTTTCTTCACTATTTTGGGGTCACTGCCCATTGTCTGACTCCAGGCGAGACCAACTTCTCTCACAAAAGAGCTGGTCTTTTTTTTTTTCTTTTTGAGATGGAGTCTCGCTGTCGCCCAGGCTGGAGTGCAGTGGCGCGATCTTGGCTCCCTGCAAACTCCACCTCCTGGGTTCACGCCATTCTCCTGCCTCAGCCTCCTGAGTAGCTGGGACTACAGGCACCCACCACCTCGCCCGGCTAATTTTTTGTATTTTTAGTAGAGACGGGGTTTCACCGTGTTAGCCAGGATGGTCTCGATCTCCTGACCTCGTGGTCTGCCTGTCCCTCTTTGTTAGAAAGTTCTTTCTTGAGCTGAACCTAAATCTGCTTCCCTGTATGGAACTAATGTCCATGGATTCTAATTCTCCCCTCTGCAGGGACAGGTTCCTCCCTCTTCTGCATAACGAGCTTCCTATCCATTAAAACGGTTCCCCGTGTCCACAAAGACTTTGAGACACTTTGTCAAGTGTTCTGCTAACATCAAAACACATGTTACCTATAGCATTTCCTGATCTAGCAAGTCTATTTTAAAAAGGAAAAATGTTCCTTTGGCATGAACTGCTAAATGACCCTTGCTGTCTTCCAGAGATCATCGCTTCCTCTTCAAAGTGTTTTTGCTGGGCCAGGCACAGTGATTCATGCCTGTAATCCCAGCCTTTGGGAGGCTGAGGCAGGCGGATCACCTGAGGTCAGGACTTTGAGACCAGCCTGGCCAACATGGTGAAACCCTGTCTCTACTAAAAATACAAAACTTAGCCGGGCGCGGTGGCGTGCAGCCTAGTCCCAGTGACTTGGGAGGCTGCGGCAGGAGAATCGTTTGAACCCGGGAGGCAGAAGTTGCAGTGAGCCAAGATCACGCCACTGCACTCCAGCCTGGGTGACAGAGCAAGACTCTGTCTCAAAAACAAAACAAAACAAAAGCGTTTTTGCTTTTTCATTTGCAAAATAGGAATCCTATCATCTGCTCCACATCCCATCATCAGAATCAAACACAATCAAAACTATAAAACAACTTTATAAAATGCAAATTGTAGCATAAATGTAAGAGGTTATCATCCGCTGAATGAGATCTTCCTGGTTCCAGTGAAGCTCAATTTCTTCACTCTGCCACTGTGGGTTGAAAGACAAACAAGCAATTTTATTTTTTTGTAAAGCAATGTGTCAAATTGGGGGAAAATTCACAAAATTATAGATTGAATGATATATGTTGACTATTAATATTAAATCAGAGCTGGGCAAGGTGGCGCATGCCTGTAATCCCAGCAACTCGGGAGGTTTAGGCAGGAGGATTGCTTGAGGTCAGGGGTTCGAGACCAGCCTGGGCAACATGATGAGACCTTGTCTCTACAAAACACTTTAAAACTTAGCCAGGCATGGTAGTGTGTGCCTGTAGTCCCAGCTATTCATTAGGCTGAGGCAGGAGGATTGCTTGAGCCCAGGAGGCCAAGGCTGCAGTAAGTCGTGATTGTTCTACTGCACTCCAGCCTGGGTAACACAGCAAGACCCTATCTCAAAAATAAACAAAACATTTATTTTTTTACTGTCCAAAAATAATTATATTGTAATGCCTTTTTATGAGCAAATACAAAGCAGGGAGGGGGTGTTATTGAATGTCTGTGATTATGTTAGATGCTACAGCTCCTCTCCTTTCACCCCCACAATAACCCTGTGAAATAGGAAACCCTCCGTTTTGCAGATAAACAGGCACAGGGACATCACGGCCATGCAGATAATCAGGGGTCCAAACTCCGGCCCTCACCAGCCTGTTGGATTCTAGAGTCCTCCTTCCTTCCAGTTTACCAAGCCTGCTTTCTCTACTCACAGCTTCCCTGGCGACTTCCCTCCTTGTCTCAGTCCCCCAGGAATATTCCAGAACTCCATGGGCCCTTCCATCATTGCTCTGTCTTGCTCTCTCTCCTTTTTCTGAACACCAGTAAAGCCTTTGGTTTCATATATTATCTAAACTTGGCCCAAAACAGTCAGAAAACTAAAATGACAGCCAACACCTGAGTTCAGCATTGGGCAGAGGCTCCGCCCCACAGTTCCGTCCATCCTGCCGTGGAGGACGGGGGAATGTCTCTTGTTCCTGATGCCGCCAGAGGCTTCCTCTCTCCTCCTCCCTTGGTCGGACTTCTCACTGAGTACTTGTCTTAGCCACCTCCTCACCACCTAGTCCCACCTTAACCCACTAAAATTTGACTAAGTTCCCACCATTCACCCACATAATGCTCCCTAAGTTGCCTAGTGATTCCTCCTGGCCAAATACGATGCCTTTTCTCCACCTCTAATTGTTCCTGTGTCTCTAGTTGATGATGCATCTTCTCTCTTTCATCCATGGCTTTAACTTTTCCTGGGTGTTTACCCCTACTTTTTTTTTTTTTTTTTTTTAGAGACAGGGTCTCATTCTGTCACCCAGGCTGAAGTGCAGTGGAACTATCATAGTTCATTGTATCGTCAAACTCCTGGGTTCAAGGGATCCTCCTGCCTCAATCCCTGGAGTAGCTGGGACTACAGTTGTGCACCACTATACCTGGTTAATTTTTTAATTTTTTGTAGAGACCGAGTCTCGCTATGTTGCCCAGGCTGGTCTCAAACTTCTGACCTCAAGCAGTCCTCCCACCTCGGTCTCCCCAAGTGCTGGGATTACAGGCATGAGCCGCTGAGCCCGGCCTTTCTGTCTATAATTCTGATCACATATATATATATATATATATATATATATATATATATATATATATTTTGAGATAGAATCTCCCTCTGTTGCCCAGGCTGGAGTGCAGTGGTGTAATCTCAGCTCACTGCAACCTCCACCTCCTGGGTTCAAGCAATTCTCCTGCCTCAGCCTCCTGAGTAGCTGGGATTACAGGCGCCAGCACCATGCCCAGCTGATTTTTGTATTTTTTTAGTAGAGATGAGGTTTCGCCATGTTACCCTGGCTGGTCTCGAACTCCTGACCTCAAGTGATCCACCTGCCTCGGCCTCCCAAAGTGCTGGGATTATAGGCATCAGCCACCGCACCCGGCCTGTACTTTAATGTAACTGACTGGTTTGAGAACGTCAGGATTTTCTAGATGTACCTGGAATTTCCAAGAAATTCAGCAAATCATTAAAACGCCTGAGCTTTTCTTATCGTTTTAGCTGACTGTGGTTTTGACATATAACCATGTGCAAAACGTGGGCTCTGTCCTAGAGACTTCAGGCAAGCAGACTCTGCCGGGTAGCCCCAGAGTTGAGGTCAAAAACTGGTAATGACCTGCTTCCACCTGCCATCTCTGTTTTGTTCTTGTCAATTTTTCTGACATTTAATACGGATTGAGATTTTGGGCAACACTAACATATTTACTATAACTATAAAATGGTATGATGGTCCATTTACCTCATTTCCTACTTACCATCCACATAAGATAGACTGTATTAGTGGCTCCCAGATTCTTGAATTTACCAGACTAGTAAAGTCAACCACCGTGAAAATGGAGAGAATATTAGGTGCCAATTTTTAATTTTGCCAGTAAAAACAAAAGAAAATACAACCATCATATTTCATAAGAGAAAGAACTTTGAGTGCAACAGAGTCATCTGAGAGCTTGTTAAAATTAATAAACTAGGCCTTACACCCTGAGATTAAAGGGGTGTGGGGGGGAGGAATCTGCATTTTACAAACACCCCCAGGTGATTCTGAGGAGAAATTGTTACTTTCTCAGCAGCTCCGAATGATTTTTAAGCAACATATTCTCCCAACACAAGCTTTCTCTATAAGTATTCTTGCCTAAAAGTATTGAACTTGAATTTAATCAAGCTTCTAGAATGGCAACATCAAGGTGAACTTTCTGCCATGCTGGAAATGTTCTGTATCTGCCCTGTCCAATGTGGCAGTGACTAACCACGTGTGCCCACTGAGCACTTGAAATGTGGCCAGTGCAAATTTTTTGTTTCATTTAACTAATTTAAGTTTTTTTTTTTTTTTTTTTTTTTTTTTGATACGGAGTTTTGCTCTTGTCACCCAGGCTGGAGTGCAATGGCAAAATTTCGGCTCACTGCAACCTCTGCCTCCCAGGTTCAAGTGATTCTCTTGCCTAAGCCTCCTGAGTAGCTGGGATTACAGGTGCCCGCCTCCACGCCCAGCAAATTTTTGTATTTTTAGTAGAGACGGGATTTCACCGTGGTGGCCAGGCTGGTCTCGAACTCCTGACCTCAAGTGATCCACCTGTCTCAGCCTCCCAAAGTGCTGGGATTACAGGCGTGAGCCACTGCGCCCGGCCTAAGTTGACATTTAAATAACCACATGTGGCTGGTGGCTCTCATGGTGCCCAGCATGGCTCTAGATCTGACATGACTGCCAGTTTGCAAGAAGTGTAGAGAATAGAGGAAAAAATTAAAAGACCCTCGAGGAAGAAACAATAGCAAAAAAGAATAAAAAAGGGGAGAGACAGTGTAAAGAAATAGAAAGAAGGGGAAAAGCCTTTGTCATTCAGGACCTGTCCAGGAAAAAATAGCCTGTACCAGGTAGTTTGGCAGAGGAATTTAACACAGGGAACTAGTTTCAAAAGAGCTGAAAGAGCTGAAAAGCCAAATGGAATGTTGAGGCAACCCAGAGCTATGCTCCTTCAGGAAGCCACCACCTCCCCTAGAGCTGGAAGGACTAAGGAAGAGGAGATGATGCCACCAGAACCCAGGAGTGGGGGCTACCTACAAGAATTGAATCAGGTGGAGGCTGCTGGAGGGCTAGAGAAGTGGTCACTGTCAAGAGGCAGAGGCTGGGAGAAATGCCCTGGCTTTTTCCCACCTCCCATCCTTTGAGTCTCCTCCGTGTACTTCACATTGGCTGAAATCCGACTGGGAAGCCAGTAGCAAAGAAGCTTGAGAAGAAAAATGTGCAGGGTACCAGCAGAGCAAGGAGGAGACAGGACAGTGAATGGATCCAAGAGCAGAGGCAAATGACTGGTACTGAAACAGAACAAGCAAATGCAACATTTGCATGGCGTTTGGGTCCTGATTTGCGTTAACCAAGTGTGTGTAAAGATGCACCTTTGATATAATGAGAGAATTTGAATATAGACTAGATATTAGAGAATAAAGAATTATTGTTAATTTTGTAAGATCTGTTAATTTCTAATGTATCTTTATCACTTAGAAAGGCCTACTAAATTAATGGAGGATAAATGAAATGAGATCAGCAAAACCGTGTTAACTATCAAAGCTGGAATATGGGTTCATGGACTTGTATTAACTCCTCTTTCGAGTTTTCTGTTTGTGAAGAATTATGTAACAATTTAAAAATGAGTGTCAATAGATTTTTTTCCACTTTATCATGTGTGATAAAAGTCTGACTTTCTTTTTTTCCCCTCTCCCTTAACCCATTCTCCTTTCCTTCAGGATACCTGTGAAAATTATCAGTAATACTTACAGGCCTGGTGAGTTTTTTAACATTAACCACCTTGATCTATGGATATGATCTCTAATTACTCCTGGGACTCCTCTAAGGAGCATTCTATTCTAAAATCTCAAATCTAAAGCTGCATTGGAAATTGGTTTAGAATGAGAAATTGTGACAGCAAAAGTATGATAATTTAATTTTGAATTAGACTTTTTTGAGTCTACGATGAGACAATAGTCTTGAAACACAGGCTTTGCTAGAAGAAACGTTTCCTAAGGTCATAGGGTAGCGAAATTTTATGATACCAGAACAGCTTTTCTGTACCCAGGAAAATAAATATGGGGCGGAAATCAGGAAGTAGAGAGGATCGGAGGATGAAAGCAGAGTAAGAAACTCCCTGGGTTCAACCCAGGAGGTGAGGATTGAGACTGTATGATCGTGTAAGAGCCCCAGATAAGCTGAAGGAGAATCGGAGAACACCTGGGCTCCACTTCCCTGCAGCATCCAACTTAGCACCAAAAGAATGGGATTAGTGGTGAGAGGAGCCTCTGGAGATGGCTGGAGTGATGCCATCATCCTACTGCCCTGTGCTTTGCACGTGACAGGTGCACAAGTTCCTGCATTCCTCTGGGACAGTGTGGACACTGATCAAATAGCAGTTCACTTCAGGGCAAAGAGGGTGCAAAGTACACAGGCCCCAGCTCAGGTCACAACCATAGAGGGCAGCACAGGGTCAAGGATCCATCAGGAGACCCCCCACACCCTAACTGGCCCAAAGCCATGTAAACTTCTCTGTGTATACCGATGGGATGTCAGATTTCAATAACATTCCTGTACCAGGCCAGATATGGTGGCTTACACCTATAATCCTAGCACTTTGGGAGGCCTAGTCAGGAGGATTGCATGGGTCTAGGAGTCTGAGGCCACAGTAAGTTATGATCGCACCATTGCCCTACATTCCGGGTGACTGAGACCTTGTCTCTAGGAGAAGAAAAATTATACAAGTAATTTTAAACAATTGGTCTTAGTTTAAATTATAGGTTGGGCACAGTGGCTCACACCTGTAATCTAAGCACTTTGGGAGGCCAAGACGGGCGGATCACTTGAGCTCAGGAGTTTGAGACCAGCCTGGACAACATGGAGAAACCCTGTCTCTTCCAAAAATACAAAAAATTATCCCGGTATGGTGGCGTGTGCCTGTGATTCCAGCTACTCGGGAGAACGAGGTGGGAGAATTGCTTGAGCCCAGGAGCCAGAGGCTGCAGTGAGCCGAGATGACATCACTGCACTCCAGCGTGGGTGACAGAGTGAAACCCCCCATCCCAAAAATAAATAAATAAATAAATTATAAAGGCATTTTTCTTTTTTTGGCCCATGAAGTCCTACATATAATTTACATCTCCAACAAAGGTATTAAAATATCTAGGAATTTTTAAAAATCTACTTATGCAAAGAGTATGACTAGAAAGAAAAGTTTTTGTACACACATGAAAATTTCTCGTGATTTAGTCTTTGAGCCATTGCAGGTTTGGTAGATAATCAGTGCCATTTAAACTTCTCTCAAACATTATTCCTTTTTGAAAAATGAATGAAAATACTGAACATATTTTAGGTAGATTAATTTACATATAGTTGGGTTTCATTTATAGTTCTGAGTTTTGAGAAAATCTGGATGAATTGAAAATAAATGGAGAATTTTTTCCTTTTTTTTTTTTTATGGATGGGGTGTTGCCCCATATTGCCCAAGCTGGAGTGCAGTGGCTATTCAGAGGTGCCATCATAGTGCACTACGGTAGCCTTGAACTTCTGGCCTCAAGTCATCCTGCCTCAGCCTCCTGAGTAGCTGGAACTACAGGTGCACACCACCATGCCTGTCTTCTTTTTCCGTTTGACTTACATATATATAGACTAACAGACAGTGCTTTTTTTTTTCAATAAGCTGTGCATCTAGGTTTCTCAGTTTTGTTAGCTATTTCATTATTAATATTCTATTTTGTTCTCCCTTACACTTTAGTAATAACAGCTTCATTTCTTTTGCCTTTTTTTTTTTTTTTTAAGGTGGCATCTCATTCTGTCCCCCAGGCTGGAGTGCAGTGGTGCGATCTCAGCTCACTGCAACCTCCACCTCCCGGGTTCAGATGATTCTCCTGCCTCAGCCTCCCAAGTAGCTAGGATTATAGGCATGCACCACCACGCCTGGCTAATTTTTGTATTTTTGGTAGAGACGGGGTTTCACCATGTTAGCCAGGCTAGTCTTGAGCTCCTGACCTCAAGTGGATCCACCTACCTCAGCCTCCCAAAGTGCTGAGATTATAGGCGTAAGCCACTGTGCCCAGCCTTTTTCTGGTTTTTAATTTCTTAGACATAAACAGTTTTTAAGCCATGCTATACAGATGATGCTAGCATGGGTTCCTCTAGACTCTAATCTTTTAACCAAGTATTTTCCAACATTTAAGAAGACAGATCAAATGGCACCTCCTCTATGAGATTATTAGAGACCTCCAAAATTGGATCTCCCAATTTTTTCCCGTGGTATCTTGACTCTGCCTCCATTTTATAACACATTTTATAATGCTGTGTCTCTTTCAGTAAACAGTGAATTCCTCAAAAGCACTAACAGTCCTTTTCACCATTATAACTATGTGCACAGTCTGACATGTACTCAGTAATATCTGCTGAATACAGACTGATTTTTTCCTGGTAGATGTTATATCCTAATGAAATTACTTCAGCAAGTATTGTCACTATATGATAATATTTGGGTATTTTATTAAATATAAATCACATGAACAGTGGAGAGCAAGCTTGTCTGATTCCTGGCATGTGGCCCAGGATGGCTTTCAATGTGACCCAACACACATTCGTAAACTTTCTTAAAATATTATGATTTTTTTTGTGATTTTTTTTTTTTTAGCTCATCAGCTATCGTTAGTGTATTTTATGTGTGGCCCAAGACAATTCTTCTTCCAGTGTGGCCCAGGGAAGCCTAAAGATTGGACACCCCTGGTGTAGAGGATCATTTATCCGGCATATCTCAAGAATTAGACTATAGAGGAATTCTGTTTTCCTAAATCAAATTTCAAATTAATTTTATAATAAATAATTGTGATCTAAATTGCCCATCTTAAGCTTAAATGATGTGTGTGTGTGTATACACACACACATGAGCTGAACATGTAGCCTCCTTCCAACAGCATGGTCTCATGATCACTTTTAAGGGACTGTTCGGGAAGTAATTGACTCTTTGGCTAATTTTTCTCAGGAGCAACAACTCATATCACTAATGATCAAAAGAAAATTTTTGTTTTTGACAAATGTCACCAAACACTTAGATAGACTGATAGATTACTGCTTTAATAACCTAGGGGGGCATGTTTTACAGTCTGCTGTAGAAACAAGAGTAGCTCTGACAATTTGGCTATGGGGTAACTTCTTTCCTCCTTTGTGAAATGGGATCATACTACTAGTCTCACAGGTATGTTTTTGTTTTTGTTTTTAAATATATACAAAATGTTTATTTTAGCTTTAGCTGTACTGTCAAAAACTTAAACCAACTGAAGGTCCACCTGGAAAGGAATAGTTGAATAAAATGGCTACACTCCTGAAAAACAAAACAAAACCAAAACAAACTCAAAACCATTCCTAAGAGTTCAGGACAGGAGAGACAGACATCATTTGGTCATCTACATTGTCCTAAAAAGAATAACAAGATTTGTTACTCGTTATTTATTTGCTCCTTATGGTAGTTTTAAGATGTTATGTAAAAATCCTTTCAAAATTTTAAAAAAGGAAGTAGGTAGGGGCCCAAGATGAAATAAGAGTTGATAAGCTTGGGGCTGGGTGCGGTGGCTCACGCCTGTAATCCCAGCACTTTGGGAGGCTGAGGTGGGCAGATCACCTGAAGTCGGGAGTTGGCAACCAGCCTGACCAACATGGAGAAACCCTGTTTCTACTAAAAATACAAAATTAGCTGGGTGTGGTGGTGCATGCCTGTAATCCCTGCTACTCGGGAGGCTGAGACAGGAGAATCGCTTGAACCCGGGAGGCGGAGGTTGCAGTGAGCTGAGATCGTGCCATTGCACTCCAGCCTGGGCAACAAGAGCGAAACTCCATCTCAAAAAAAAAAAAATAAGAAGAAGAAAGAAAAGAGTTGATAAGCTTGAATGGATAATCGTTGAGGCTGGTGATGAGTACACGGAATCACTATGTTACTCACTCTACTTTCATGTCTATGTTCAAAGTTTTAAGCAAAAATATTTTTAAAATTCTTTAGAAAATATGGCATCCTGTTTGATTGAAAATATGGCATCCTGATTTGATAAAGCTAGGGAATGAGTACGTTAGTGTTAATGTTTTACTCTGTGTTCTTTAGACATACGTTCCTCTAATACTTCATATTTACAGTTGCTGCTTTGAAGTTTTTGTGGGTTAAATCCAACTTCTAGGCCCACAGTTTCTTTGGACTGCTTGTTTCCTGAGTATGAGCCTCACTTTCTTCTTTGTCTTACTCATAATTTCTGGTTGAAAACTAGACGATTTAGCAAGTATTGATTCTGACATAGTTTCTTTTTTTTTTTTTTAAAGCTTGATTGAATGTAACTGCAGAATCTGTCTCCCACACAAGAGAATGTAGCTGCTGATGTCTCTGCTTACAGTCTTTTTTACAGTCTGTTTTACAGTCTTTTTATCTTTTGGTCTGGCTTCCCCAGGGTCACTCCTGCATAGCTAAATGTCAGAGGAGGCTGTGCTGGTTAAACACCTCGAGCCTCTCGGAGGGCTTCTATGCACCGCGGGTGGATCTGAGAGTAGGCTAAGCAGCTCACTCAAAGGCCAGTCTCATGTTTGTCTAGGCTTTTCGGTCCCATGGGGCACTCTCAAGTCTCAGCCATGGCCCTTCTATGCCTCTCTGTTTCAGGAGGTCCGCATTAAATTTCTGCTGACCACCACCTGTCCTATCTGGAATTGCAATCTCAGGCTAGAAAAAAGGAGTTTTCTCCATTTGTTTCCTTCCAAGCTCACCACTTTTAATTGACATCATGGGTTCTGCACCACCCAACCTCCACCATTGTTCACCACCTCAGGCAACAAAGCTGCTGGTTTTCATACCAGCTCAGGGCTAGAAAAGCCAGGAGGTTTGAGGGATGATGGAAGCCCCAGGTAGGAAGGCCACAGACTCCAGGTTCCCACCCAAAGCTCTAGAAGCTTTTCAAAAATAACCCAATTTCTTGTCTGCCTTTGGTCAATTTCCAGAGACCCCAAATGGTTGGTTTTGACAACTTTAGTTTTATACTTGTTTCTTGCAACGATAATTGGCTGACCTCTTCACACCATCATAGCCGGATGTCCCTCCTAATACCCAATTGTCTCCTCTGTGTTTTAAACTTTTGACACATACACATGCATACACACAAATTAAAGAATGACATCAGGGCCGGGCACGGTGGCTCACGCCTGTAATCTCAGAACTTTGGGAGGCCGAGGCGGGCGGATCACTTGAGGTCAGGAGTTCGAGATCAGCCTGGCCAACATAGTGAAACCCCGTCTCTACTAAAAATACAAAAATTAGCCAGGCATGGTGGCGCACACCTGTAATCCCAGCTACTCGGAGGCTGAGGCAGGAGAATCGCTTGAGCCCGGGAGGCAGAGCTTGCAGTGAGCCAAGATGGCGCCACTGCACTCCAGCCTGGGCAACAGAGTCAGACTCCGCCTCAAAAAAAAAAAAAAAAAAAAAAAAAAAAAAGACATCGGGGTGAAATTTATTTTCAGCAAGTAATGCTGATGTCTAAAGGGGGAAAAAAGTGGAAAGACTCAGAAAAAAAGTCTTAATTCCTCAAGTAGCAATTTTATGAAGAATTGATTTTTGCGGTCATCATATTTTTCAACACAGGAGCTACCAAGTTGCTGAGCGCAATGCTGACGAGAGCAGTACAGGTTGAATGCAGGCAGCTGAGACTACCCTCGGAGTACATGTGCACGTGGCATGGGAACGCTTTAGGGAGAAGACTTTAAAATGATTCCAAAACATTTCAAAAACTAAGCAGTCCATATAAATTTTCAAAAATAAATCTTACCTCATTAGATCTTGTAAGTTTATCACCACCACCGTCTTTTTACTCAGAGAGTGTCTGAATATACCTTTAGTAAAGTGATCCTTAGGTAAAGGGATTTATGTGTTGACTCACAGATGACACCACAGTTTTTTAAATACATCTAAACAGATGAAGAGGAAATAAGAAGCAAATATATATTTTCTAATTCTTAAAAAATTCATGTCTCCCTTCACCATCTGGGGGTGGGAAACTTGTCCTTTGGGAAATGTACACATTTCGAGTACAGTACGTTCCCGTTTACACATGGGTTACCAAGGGCTTGAGACTGACTCATCGTGTGAGGAAAACTCACAGGATGATATCCTTCAACATCTAAGTGCCTTACATTTTACAGAAAGAAATGATGTATCTTACCTTTTTAAGAGTCCACGGACACTTACAAAACAACTTTACCAAACTCTTATATTAAAAGTTCGCAGTCAAATATTTTCAAATCATTGAGATTTAATTTTTAGGGTCAAAAATAATTCAATGAAGTCAAAGAATGTTAGAGCTGAAAAGATTACTCGTGTAAAAATAGTCACAGCTGAAAATTATCACAGTTAAAATATCACTACAGTGCAAATTATTGCTCTCTTAACCCCAGAAAGGCTAAAAGACTGATATACAGGAAGATTCCATTTTAGGAGCTAAGACAAAAACCAACTAAAGGTTCAAATATTTGCCCTAAGTGATCCATTTTTTAAACATTTTTACATTTTTCTCTCAGGGACATTTTTGAATTTTTCTTTATCTTCAAGACAAATATTGTTATAATTATAGTGGATTATTAATTTACTGGATGTACTAAATTATGACAATAACATGCTATAAAACCCTCAGCTACACCATTATTCACATGACCTAAGTCCCAAGGGCAGGAAAACAAGGTTCTGATTAGTGACATTTTGTATTCCAGTAGAATTGGTTAGGGCAAGAACCATTAGGCTTTTACGTGACATTTCATTTCCTAGCTTGCTTCCTTCCTAGGTGCTCAAATGCTGTTTCTTTCAAGATTTGCTGAACAACCACTCCCCCTCCTCCCATCGGTCTGCCAGGCCCATCTCAGGGCCCCTAGCGCTTGGCATGAGCCCCCCAAGCATTTCTCGTACTTCTTTAGTAATCTGGACATGTGTCTGTCTCTCCCTCCTGTGAATTTCTCAAGCCCCAAGCCCTACTCCCCTTGTTTTTAGCAGATAAGCTCCTCTTCAACTGCAGAGAAAAATTCCCGCAACTTCCCCCACCCAAATCCCCCCACATCTACATCTCCCCTCTCTTCCATAGTGCCAGCCCCAATAAAGGGGTCCTTCCCATCTAAGGCCAATCCCTTCAAAACTGTGCTCCGATCCTGTTTCCCTTTCTCAGGAACTCTTTTCTCTATACTCTTCAGCCTCTCCATCTAATCGTGTCCTCACCATAAGCATTTACCATAAGCTCAAGTCTCTCAGCTTCAAACAACTCTCCTTCCACCCCCACTTTCCTCTCCTACTCATGCCCTCTTCCCCCTCTGCAATCTGGTTTCTCAGCAGAGTTGCCTACAAACACTATCTCCACTTGCTCCCTGCCCACTCAACAATGAGGCTCTGTTCCTACTACTCCATCTACACAGATCTAGTCAAAGGCAACAAACACCTTCTGGTCCTCAAGTCCGCACAGTCTTCTTAAAACTTACCTCTCCAGCCCTCGCAGCAGCAGGCATTTCATGCACTGACCTCTCCTTACCTTTCGGAAAGAACTCTTGGCTTCAGTAACTCCCTGACATTCTTATCTACCCTTCGACAGTGATAAACTTTTAACATCTGTATAGAATTTTGGACTTCAGAAGGCATTTCTGTTAAGTGGCACATTTATTCGTTAATAAACATTGTGAATGAATGTGTCATTTGATCCTAACAACTCCATGGGATTTACTAGGTAGGTGTCAGCTCATTTCAGAGACGAGAAAAATAAGACCCATAGTCAAGGTAATTCTGTGACAGGTCACACAGAAAGGGTCAAAATCAGTACTCGAATCATGCTGTCAACTTTAAAAGCCATGATCCTTCCAGTATTGTCATCATATGAACCACTAGAAGCACTCAAGATCCATATCTAAGAAAAAATGAAGACATACTGATTATCTTGCAAAAGGACCAGAGGCCAATGATGTACAATACCCTCTGAAGGAAAAAAAAAAAAACAAAAAAGGCTGGTTAAAACCGCTCAGATCCTCTTTTTTTTCATCTTTTTTTTGGGACAAAGAGTCTCCCTCTATCACCCAGGCTGGAGTGCAATGGCGCGATCTCGGCTCAATGCAACCCCCACCTCCCAGGTTCAAGCAATTCTTCTACCTCAGCCTCCCGAGTAGCTGGGATTACAGGCACGTGCCACCACGCCTGACTAATTTTTGTATTTTTGTAGAGACGAGGTTATGCTTGAGATTATGTATGAAAATCCTCTTTTAAATACATAATCTCAAGCATCTTTTAAATTGTTAATGCTTAAAATTTCCAAGGCTCAAATAGTATCCTAATAGCAGACATCCGGTGAATAAAGACATTAGCTTCAGTAGTTAATCAACTACTGCTACAAACAACATGTGTAAGTCATTTCTAAAGAAAAAGTCAGCAGCTGTTTGCTAAAAATTTTTTTTATTGTGACTGAAGACATTGCCAACTTACATATATCATTTTTATTTGGAGTATTTTTTTTTGCCTTGCAGTGCTCCTGAGAAATTCAAAAATGCACTAACTTTAGCTCTATAAATAACACAACCTAATATTAAGGTTGCGTTGGAAATTTCCCACATTTAGATATTTCCCTAAAAATCAAAAGACAATTTAAATTGTTTTACATAGAGAAACCTTAATAAGTACTTAACTTTTTAATAAGTTAAAAAGTAAAGACTAGCATAATCACAAATGTCAGAACATTAAAGTAGCATTTTTTTCCATAGGAATATATAAAATAAATATCATCTATACTTACTTGATATTTACAAAACTTAAAATTTTTGTTGATGGAAGATGTTTTGAATACTTCGATATGTGGAAAACTTCATTATCTTTAAAAATCAGGTTCAAATGCTTTTAAGTTTGATGCATAATAGTGTTTTCTAAAAAATTCTCATCACTCTACTGTCCCTGAAGACATAGCTTTTCCCCCCATTGATTCGATAAGTATTTTGATAGTTTCTGTACTCTTTTCAATTAACCATTAAGAGGTTAAAAGAAACCTAAGGCTTTATTTGGGGAGATACTGGACGTTTTAATTGGCTAGTTGGAAAGAAGCCATTCCTTTTTTTCCTAGGGTTTTGTTTAGTTTTGTTTCATTTTTTAAAAATAAAAAATGACAGGAATGAAAATTCAAACAATTTGATCCAGTATTATGCTAAAATTAAATTCAGTAGTTAGATGAATTTTCTACTACAGTATAGAGGTTGAAAACCATTAGGAATGTGGTAAAAAACTATGGCAGCGAAGGTGGAATTCAACCACAAATTCTACTGAGTGGATAGAGAAATAAACAGAAAAATTACTGTAGTTAAAATATTGCAGTTAAACGCACTGTTAGCAATGTCGTATTGCCAACATTAGAATTATATGCTTCATCACTGTCTGGTTACTAAGACGGTTCAGTGAGCAGGTGGTTCATCTCTGACACAACTAAGTTTCAGAAAAGGCGATGACTTATATCTGGTTTAGATCAACGAACACTTAGTATACATACCAGTCAGCTATAGTTTCAATGACACAATGAAAACATTAGGTACTATAGTTTTTTTTTTTTTTTTTTGAGACGGAGTCTCGCTCTGTCGCCTCAGGCTGGAGTGCAGTGGAGTGGTGGCTAACTGCAACTTCCACTTCCCGGGTTCAAGCAATTCTCCTGCCTCAGCCTCCTGAGTAGCTGGGATTATAGGCGCCTGCCACCAATGCCCAACTAATTTTTGTATTTTTAGTAGAGATGGGGTTTCACCATGTTGGCCAGGCTGGTCTTGAACTCCTGACCTCAGGTGATCCGCCCGCCTTGCCCTCCCAAAGTTCTGGGATTACAGGCGTGAGCCACCGCGCCCAGCCAGTATTATAGCTTTAGGACAAGGTCACATAGTTATTTAAATAGCAGCCATTTAATATCATACTCTGTGATGTTTAGCTATGCAATCCACCCACAACAGCTTTTAAACTTATGTTAAACCATGGGATGAGAAGGGGACAAGTTGTTTTGGTCAGAGAAGGAAATGCTCAAAAATGTCACAAAAGGCATTTCAAACATGATGACATACTACTTAAATACCAACCATGCATCTCTTTTTCAAATTAAAAGAGAAAACTTTTTACATATTCTATTTCTTAAAAATAAAGGACCATGTGTCTTTTTTTTTTTTTAACTTAGAAACTAGTATTTCATTTCTCCACACTGAAATGAAATTTCAATGGCAAGCAGCAAATAATGTAGGATAGTCAGTGAAAGTATCTTTGTTAGGAGCATATAAAAACCAAGGAGTAACAACTCACAGAGAAATAATAATAGGCAAAAACCAAGAGGCAGTTTGACAGTTCTAATATAGAACTTGTATGACAACTTCCTTTAAAGTATAGTAAATAAAGAATGGCAATATAAATTAGTTATCTAAGGAGATACAAGACATTCTGAAGCAGCATTCTCAGTTACTTCATTTTTCAGAAAAACAAGTTTCACCCATCAACATGGAATTAAGACTTCCAGTCTTCCAAATACATCAGAAAGTACAGTTAATCACAGTAAAACTTGCAAATAACCAAATTTAGTTCTGGCCTCAGCCAGGACTATTCACATATTTGAATTTGTTTTATTTTCATCCTTCCTTATTATACAAATGTTTCTATTTTAAAAGCATATAGAAATTTACAAAATTTGCAAGAAATATCTTTTTAAATGTACAACTTCAACAACTAATAAAAATATGAACATCCAGATACAGTTAAGTTTCAAGTTGGGATTTTTTTTTATGATGGGTTTATGAAAAATTAAAGAAATACTTTCTTAAGTTTCAAACATCTGGGTACTGGTGCTATCAAAGTGATTTCACTGCCCTCAGTGGCCCCATGATGAGAACAGTTGACTCTCGGATTGCTGTACCTCATATATCAACACCGCAGACGGAGGCAGGAAGCGGCATGTTCAGTGATTTTGCTAACTATACTTATGTAGATGCAGCTGTATGGTTTAATGCTTATATGAAAGTTGCATGAATTTGAGTAAAGAAACATTTAGTTTTAAGATGATATCTTTAAATAGATACCTTAGCTGTTAAAACTAAGTGATATATCTGCACTATATGCTCAACAATAAAAAGGAACAAACTAGTGATACATCCAAAACCTTGGATGGATCTCAAGGGACTTATGCTGAGTGAAAAAAAGCCAGTCTCAAGAGGGTATATATTGATTCCATTTATATAACATTCTCAAAATAACAAAATGACTGAGATGGAGAACAATAAGTGGTTGTCAGGGATTAAGCAGAGGGCCAGGGAGAGAGGTGGCAATGATGAGAGGGCAACACGGGGAGTGCTTGTAATGGAAGTCTTCCGTGTCTTGCCTGTGGCGGTAATCACATGAATCTACACACAGGACCAGGCGCGGTGGCTCATGCCTGTAATCCCAGCACTTTGGGAGGATGAGGTGGGAGGATCACTTGAGCCCAGGAGTTCGAGGCCAGCCTGGCAACATAGTGAGACCCCATCTCTATTTAAAACAAACAAAAAAAGAATCTACACACATGATAATATTGCACAGGACCAAATACATACTTCACCTCAGGGAACCTATGACCTTCCAGCAACAATCTTGTTGGCCTGTCTCCATAAAGTCCTCTAAAGATGATCAATATATGCTTCAAATCAACTTTCTGCACTATGCATAGAAGCCACTACTAGTATTTTTTTATTCTTCATTTAAAAAACAAAACAAAACAAAAAATCTCTTGATAAACCACAATCTCTAGCTTAAATGAGCTTGGAAATCACAAAAGGAAATAAAAAGCTGCCATATAGCTACTAGTGTTTTTGTCTGTGTATTTTTGTAAATTAAGGTAAAAGATAAATTAAATGTTCCTAGCTTAAATTAGGTCAAATCAGAAGGAATAAAGCAGATTATATAGCAAACACTTGCTCCTGACACCTGCAGTTTCTAAAAGCATTAGGAATATTTTTATTAAATTCAGAGAAAGCATAACTGCAAACAAATACATGACTTTTTCCCCAAAGGCCACTTTGTGATAAAGTACATACATATAGTGTTCATGGTTTCTTTAAAGTGCTAGATTGTCTCTGGCTTGAGAATCATCTATTGCTTTAAAAGGTCTTTCAGCACAACTCCAGCGCTGTTGTCAGGTAACGCTGGCAAAGGTGTAAATGTGGGCAAAACATCTGAGATGGGTTTCAGAAGAAGATGCCCGGGCCCACCAGGTCCAAGTCCACCTGGGTTAATAAGAGGCACAGCTGCCGAGCGAGGAGCCAAAAACGGATTTACATCTGTTCTTCTACCAGACCTGGATTCTGCTGTATCTAAAGAATAAAATATGGATTTAGTCTCCTATCTTTCACAACGAAGTCAAAATGAAATAACTCTCTGAATATAAGTAATAGCATAAAGTTATCTGTGTAATATTGTTAAATTGATTAGCATAGATAAATAAAAATAATCAATATATCACTTATCAACTTAAAAATTCTCCCTTGATGGTAATAACACTGGCATCCAGCACATCTTTTTGGACTGTTCTTTATTCAAAATGAAAACGCAGCCAGGTGCAGTGGCTCACGCCTGTAACTCCAGCACTTTGGGAGGCCGAGGTGGGCGGATCACCTGAGGTCAGGAGTTTGAGACCAGCCTGGCCAACATGGTGAAACGCCGTCTCTACTAAGAACACAAAATAAAAAATTAGCTGGGCGTGGTGGCGGGTGCCCGTAATCCCAGCTACTTGGGAGGCTGAGGCTGGAGAATCACTTGAACCTAGGAGGCGGAGGTTGCAGTGACTGGAGATCGCACAACTGCACTCCAGCCTGGGTGACAAGAGCGAAGCTCCATCTCAAAAACAAAAAATTAAAATTAAAAAAAAAAAAATGAAAGCACAAACAGGCCTCAATTCCTAAACACAAATACTAATTTGTATGGCTAAAATCTGACTAATGTTCACTCTTGGTAATTCAAAACATTTTCTGATAAAAAACAATGCTATACATGTGTTTTAAGTTCAGAGATCTGGCCCCCAAGTAAATTTAATTCATATGCTGCTGGGTTCTGGATCCCACAAGCAGGGTCTATGAAATGCAGGAGGATGAAAGAGGATAAGGAATAAGAGGAACGAATAGGGAAAGAAAAGGCAAGAGAAGAATATTTGTATGCTTATCTAATACCTTATTAAACACATTAAAACTCTTGTTTTATACTTAAATACCAGTTATGTAACTGATGAACTTCATTTACCATAACAACAGCTTTTTAAATGGTGTCATCTATGTTGCAAGGCAAACTCTTTACTTACCCACCTGAATAATGAAAGGCTTGAGGAGTTACGTTCTCCACAAATAATTATAATAAAGAAAAACAAACCCATATTACAATGATAACAGTTGAATTAATATTTACCAGAAGAAAAAACAATATATACATACCTTACCTGATCATCTTTTAGGCAGTCAAAGGTTTGAAAACAATCTTGATTGGATTATTTTTCTATGAAGTTGGGCTAATACAATTCCTTTTTATTGGAATAGGTAAATTCCTAATGTCTTAGTGGACAGATTCTGCTTTAATGCCCAAGATCTCTGACAACTTCAATGGTAAGACAAGCAATTCTTTGAAGGTGCCCACTTCAGTAATGGGAAACTCAAATAAAAAAGACCTCCTAAAGCAAAGAAAGCACTAAGACAAATTCGTCAAATCTGCTTATCATTGAGCACTCTTAGGGTTCCCAAGCCGTACTTTCCTATGCATGACAACTTTCCAAACTCTGGGCAAGCTTCTGGTGCTACCTAGTGAGCTCTGACACACTCCCAAATTCAAGATTAAAGATTAAGCTTGCTTTCTTCATGCAAAGCCTATATCAACCCAAGCCATCACCAGCTTTTGTATCCTATCAATACAAATCAAGCTGGGCACTGGACTTGATAAAATAAAGGGGAAAGGTAGGAAAGAGGAAGAAAAGTGAGAGAAAAGAAGGGGAAAGGAGGGAGAGGGAGGGAGAATAAAGAAGGAGAAGGGAAGAAAAGGGAAAGGAAGGGTGGGAAAAGAAGGGAAAGGGAAGAGAGGGAGGGAAAGAGCCTGCCATAATGAATTTGGGAATCTGTTTCAAGATGCTACAACCTAGTGTAAAAGAAAAACTGTTTTCAGTATAGTCTACACCTCTTAGATAAAGTTATGACTTTTCACTAAATTTAGCAGGCAAAACTACTACCTAAAGGACCGATAAATTTTACTACTTTCCCTTCCTATACAAGTTCAGAAAAACAGAAATATTTGTCTAAACAACAGAAGTTTTAAAAATTTCAGAATATAAATTCTTTATTATTTTATCCAAATTTAAGCATCTGATGTGTGATATAAATGAGTGTATAATAACATATACCTTTACAGTCCAATTAGTAAACATGTTAGTCTATATTAAAATATGAAGATTTCAGAAAAGAGCTCTTCCAATAAAGAATTTGTTTATAGTCCAACAGATTATAATTCAATTTCAATTTGATAAATTTTCTTGCATGCCAGTATATATGATATGAACATAAATAAAACCCTTACAATTTAGTGGGACAGAAGAATATGTACACATTAACAACCACCAACCATCCGCTCTAGGCAGATCTTTCAACATAGAAGAGTGCTTTCTACATTCTTGGAGTCTCAAGTCAGTTTGTTAAACTGCACTTATATATATTAACATGCCAATGTTTGGTTACTGAGTGTAGCACTTAAATTTTCAAAGGAGAAAAACCCTTCTCAAACTATAAACTACACATCTAACTCAGATTAGCAAGAACCACCATTAGTGAAAAAGGAAAGCAGGTGGCCAAGAAAGATGTAAGCAGTTCCCCATCACTTCCAGAGGAATAATTCATAGCTCGTTAGGCAGACAGAAGAATTATTCTGATATACAAAGGGAAGATATTTCTTACCATTTAAATTAATCTAAGTCAATTAAATTCAGATTGCTACAAGAATATATGAAGCAAAAGCCTGATGCCTTATTGGAATTCTGGAAGTCCTGATTACACATTTTCAAAAACACTAAAAATTTAGTTAATATCACTGTGAAACATAACCATACATTAAACATTCAATTCTTAAATTATAGAAAAATTAAATCTCTAGTTTTACCTTTAAAACTTTCTGGCGCATTTGTATCTCGTTTTCTTCTTCCTGGTGAATCCAGAGGTTTCATATCATGAACAGAAAGCTTTGGTGGTGGAATGGATGGATGAGATTCTGTTTCTAGAAATTTAACAAAAAGTTCTGAAAAAGACTAAGAAAAAATATTTTGGTTATATTAGGCTAGATAATTAAGTTATATTCACTACAACTAAGGAAAGGTACCAGCTTTTCTAATTAAATATTAAAAATTAATCATGCCACTTGAATAATTTTTTTACAAATCAGCTTTATGAACAATTGAAAATACTAGCACTTTTTTTTTTTTTTTTGAGACGGAGTCTCGCTCTGTCGCCCAGGCTGGAGTGCAATGGCACTATCTCGGCTCACTGCAACCTCCGCCTCCCAGGTTCAAGCGATTCTCCCGCCTCAGCCTCCTGAGTAGCTAGGATTACAGGTGCGTGCCACCACGCCTGGCTAATTTTTGCATTTTTAGCAGAGACGGAGTTTCACCATGTTGGTTAGGCTGGTCTCGACTTCTGAACTTGTGATCCACCCACCTTGGCCTCCCAAAGTGCGGGGATTACAGGCGTGAGCCACCACACCTGGCCTAAAATACTAGCACTTTAGATAGATGATCATCATTACAAAAATTTAACAATTTAATCAATAGTCTGATGGTAACACTCACTTCTAACACCTCATGGTCAGAATTAGCCAACTGATAATACTTATTTTTCTTGCCATCAATGAATAGCACTTAATGAATCTGATCATTTTAATAACTATTAACACAAACATAAAAAATTATATGAAAGGAAAACGCACATTAGACATAATTTTCTAGTCAGGTCCAACCGATGAATATAATAGCAAAAGATCACCAATAACATTGTCAGATTAAAATAATGTAGTGTAGACCTTTCCTTTAAATTAAATTTTATGCCAGCCAAGTAGACCTTTCCTTTAAATTAAATTTTATGCCAGCCAAGTAAAATAGGGTTTTATCTTTAACCATCTCTGGATAAGTCACCTCTGTGTCCTCTTTATTAAAAAACTAAGAGAGGCTGAGCACAGTGGCTCACGCCTGTAACCCCAGCGCTTTGGGAGGCTGAGGCGGGCGGATCACGAGGTCAGGAGTTCAAGACCAGCCTGGCCAACATGGTGAAACCCAGTCTCTACTAAAAATACAAAAATTAGCTGGTCGTGGTGGCGGGCGCCCGTTATCCCAGCTACTCGGGAGACTGAGGCAGGAGAACTGCCTGAACCCAGGAGGCCGAGACTGCAGTAAGCCGAGATCGCGCCACTGCACTCCAGCCTGGGCGACAGAGCGAGACTCTGTCTCAAAAAACAAAACAAAACAAAAGCTAAGAGAAAGAAACTCCACATTCTAACTGATAATACTACTCAATTCAATTAATATTCATCTAGAGCCTACAACATATCAGGCACTGTGTTTTCATGTTTATTAACTGCCTCCTCCTTCGAGAATCTAAGTTTTATGAGGGGAGGCACCTTTTCTATCCAGTTTGCAGCTGCATCCTCAATGCTTAGAACAGTCTAGTTCACAGCAGGTACTCAGTAAGTATTCACTGGCTCAACGATTTGGAACATACATAGACGAATAAAATAAATCCTCTATCTTGCTACTATAATTTAGTAGCAAGACTGCCTATGGCAGTATGATCAAGTACAAAGGAAAAGTTAATATTCTGAAAAATAAAAGCACCATATAGAGTTAAAATAAAACCTATATGCAATAAAATTATGAAAACTGGCTTGTTATCCTTAAGCTTAATCACCTCTCTGGAAGTCAGTTTCTGCAACTTCAAAATAAAAGGGTTGTATAAAATAATTTAAAAAAGAAATCTGATTCTTTGCTAATGAATGTAATATACAGTCATTTTACTATTCACCTTAAGCAAGAATAAAATTGGTTCTTACACTATTAAGCACAGATTGCTGATTTGGTCTCAAAGGTGTATTGGGAACACTTTTTGATCCTCCTCCAAGCCACCCAGTCATCCACCTGGTAACACCGCCCTGATCGTCATGAAACAACTGAAAGATTATTTTAAAACAGACAAATATTATCAGTACAAGAAAAAAAAAACAAAACAAGGACTACTTTTACATAATTTCTGATAGTTGTAAAGCATGCTTTTCAAGTTCAAGTCCTAGTAAATGTTTCCTACTGATAGAGACTACAAATACAATAAAATGCCATCCCAAGCACCATCTCAAATGAAAGTTTGGGGATATTTCAATATTTCAGCATCCTGATATGAGTAGTTTGTAAGTTACAAAACATTTAAACTAATATCATACATATTGAACAAATCTGCCTCTTCAATGTTGTATGAAGTAATTCCATTTCCACACTGAGAAAATTACACTCAGTAAAAGTTACATACAGTAAAAGGTAGTAATTGTCTACAAAGCCACTATCTGGATTACGAATGTGTTCAGATGGCTTTCATCGTCCAGTCACCTGCTCCATCTCCTCCCTTCTGACGCCCAGGATGCTCCCCATTAACCGTAACACTTCATGACGCTGATTTTTCGGTGTGTGGAAATGACCAATGAAGAGGTTTCTCATTAGGACTCTATGAAAATAAAGGCAGAAACAGCTCAAGTGAACTCAACATTAAGTGCAACCAAACACTAAGCATAGAAATATTTAATTATATTAAACAATTAAATATTTACTTATAAAAAGTCTAAACAAAATATTTTAAAGTATCTTTAAAAAATCTTGACAAGTCTAATATTTCAAACAAAATAAAATAAAAAAGAATATTTCAAACATCCCAAAATGTATACCTTTTAAAACCTCACTTACTAGCCACCCAGTAACTGACTGAGGTGGCGCCTCCTTAGTAATTCCAAGCTCCTGACTGGGCTAATGTTCACCTGAAGCAGAAACTTAAATGGTGATGATTGTTGTATTTAATGTTATGCTTATATTTCCCAATCCAAATTTATTAAAAATTTACTAATAATATATACATTTAAAAAATATTAAATGAGCTAGTGTTGCATATATACTGAGGTTTCAGATCTAATACATTTGAGCAAGATCATGTTCATTTAAGGACAGTAAAAGAAGCAAAAAAGAATGGTAAAAATAAACTTTTTATTTTCTAAGTACTTCTTACTGAGGTGATGGTTTTAAGAAAAAGAATGAGCTGGAAAAAAATCTACATTAAAAATAAAAGAAGGTAAGTGATTCTGCTGACTCCTCATTAAAGCTGCATCCTTCCTCACTAAGAGTAAGGGGAAAAAAGGTTTTTGAAAAATTTAATCACATATAAACATCTACATTTAGAAGTTTTTTTTTAACCATAAAAGTGATTTCCACAAAATATACAAACATTAAAAGCAAAAAGCATACTTGTCTACTTTTCCTTCTGAGCTGTTTGCTAAGTTCATCAATTTCTTTTGTACATCATCCAGCATTTCTTGTCGGAGCTCATCTGTTGTAAAATATGTGAATAAAGATAGCCATTAACTGATTAAAATAGTCTGGATGACTATATAATGAAATTTATGAGATCTTTATCATAACCTCTGAATATATACATTTATTCTAATTGGGAATATTCAATAACTTCTATCTCTTCTTTGGTCCAGGGAACTAGGCTCTCATATAGAAATCCTCTAAAAGCCAGAGTGCATTAATTCCTATGGTTTACTCCCAAGAAAGTAATCAACTCTGTAATACAATACTGAAAAACCAAGAAACGTTTTCATCCTCTATGGTGCTGGGAAAACTGGCTAGCCATATGTAGAAAGCTGAAACTGGATCCCTTCCTTACACCTTATACAAAAATCAATTCAAGATGGATTAAAGACTTAAATGTTAGACCTAAAACCATAAAAACCCTAGAAGAAAACCTAGGCATTACCATTCAGGACATAGGCATGGGCAAGGACTTCATGTCTAAAACACCAAAAGCAATGGCAACAAAAGCCAAAATTGACAAATGGGATCTAATTAAACTAAAGAGCTTCTGCACAGCAAAGGAAACTACCATCAGAGTGAACAGGCAACCTACAAAATGGGAGAAAATTTTCGCAACCTACTCATCTGACAAAGGGCTAATATCCAGAATCTACAATGAACTCCAACAAATTTACAAGAAAAAAACAAACAACCCCATCAAAAAGTGGGCGAAGGACATGAACAGACACTTCTCAAAAGAAGACATTTATGCAGCCAAAAAACACATGAAAAAATGCTCACCATCACTGGCCATCAGAGAAATGCAAATCAAAACCACAATGAGATACCATCTCACACCAGTTAGAATGGCAATCATTAAAAAGTCAGGAAACAACAGGTGCTGGAGAGGATGTGGAGAAATAGGAACACTTTTACACTGTTGGTGGGACTGTAAACTAGTTCAACCTTTGTGGAAGTCAGTGTGGCGATTCCTCAGGGATCTAGAACTAGAAATTCCATTCGACCCAGCCATCCCATTACTGGGTATATACCCAAAGGACTATAAATCATGCTGCTATAAAGACACATGCACACGTATGTTTATTGCCGCATTATTCACAATAGCAAAGACTTGGAACCAACCCAAATGTCCAGCAATGATAGACTGGATTAAGAAAATGTGGCACATATACACCATGGAATACTATGCAGCCATAAAAAATGATGAGTTCACGTCCTTTGTAGGGACATGGATGAAACTGGAAATCATCATTCTCAGTAAACTATCGCAAGAACAAAAAACCAAACACCGCATATTCTCACTCATAGGTGGGAATTGAACAATGAGAACACATGGACACAGGAAGGGGAACATCACACTTTGGGGACTGTTGTGGGGTGGGGGGAGGGGGGAGGGATAGCATTGGGAGATATACCTAATGCTAGATGACGAGTTGGTGGGTGCAGCGCACCAGCATGGCACATGTATACATATGTAACTTACCTGCACATTGCGCACATGTACCATAAAACCTAAAGTATAATAATGATAATAATAATAATAATAATAAAAGAAAAAAAAAAAGAAAATAAAAAAAAAAAAAAGAAAAACAAACAAAAAAAAAAAAAAAAAAAGAAGCTAGGAATCAGATCAGTACATACATGTGAAGAAATTTTGTATGTTAACCTCTATGAGTTCTGTATTAAAAATAGTTTTAATAAAACATATTACAAAAAAAAAATAAAAAAAAAAAATAAAAGCTTAATAGCAAAGAAGAGATTTTCATCACTGCCTCCTTGCATGAAACATTTCCAGAGCCACTCTTATTAACGGGAGGAAGTGGAAAGGACTTTAATATTTTCCTTTTTCTATTTTCCTGGCCAGACTCTGTTTTTGGTGAGCTGAGTAAGAAGTGTATCTAACACAACTAAGACCATGGCTCAGGATGCAGCGGATAGGAGAAACTATTATGGGGGTAAGGAAATTGCAAAATATACTTCAGGTAATCGGCTCTAATATACAAATCAAGATACTATAGCTTATGACTGACTTAGAAGGATGCCTGGACTATTTTATTTTTAAATTATTATTTAAAAAGGAAGCAAAATCCATAAAATCTTGGTGGAATAGTTGGAATTTAAGCAGTATTAAAGGCAAAGTCTAGAATTACAACAGGAGATACCCTGTTCCTAAATTCAGCCATGCCACAGGGCAAGGATTTCTGGACTAAGGAACTCTCAGTCAAACATGGAGTTTACACCTGTTATGCCAGAAACGAATAGTTTGAGCTGAAAGAGATACTCAGTAATTTTAAGCTAGATTATAAGTTTTTGTTCTGAAAGAAATAAAGAGGAGAGCTCTATCTAGAAACATTCACATCCAAACGCTAGACTCTGCCACAAACCTTTTCCTTTGAATTATGCTGCATTTTCCTAGTAGTAGCTGGATACAAGTTCTGTTATCAGATATGACTTACAAACATGTTTTCCCCATTCTGTGAGTTGTCATCTCACTTTCTTGATGATATCTTTTGAAACACAAAGTTTTCCATTTTTATGAAGTCCAATGTACTTTTTCTTTTGTTGCTTGTGCTTTTGGTTTCATATCTAAGAAACTATACCTAACCCAACACCTATGTTTTAAGCGTTTTATAGTTTTAATTATAAAATTTAGGTCTACTATTCATTTTGAGTTAATTTTTGTGCATGGTGTGAGGTAGGGGTCCAACTTCATTCTTTTGCACATGGATATCCACTTGTTCCAGCATTATATGGTGAACAAACTATTCTTTTGGCACCCTTGTTGGAAATCAATTGACCATAAATGTATGGTATATTTCTAGACTCTAAATTCCCACTGTAAGAATTCTGCAAATGTTTTGTCATTCTTTTCTTTTTTTTTTTCCTGCCTGAAAAGCTCTTTTCCATCAGGACTGACTATTAACTCCTATTCACCTTTCATGTCTCTGTTTCCAACTCACTTTCTTAAAGAATTTCCTTTGAGCCTTACAGATTAGGCCAGGTCTGTTTGCTTTATGTTTTCATTCTGCTCTGTACAATGCTTCTGCACAATGCCCAAAATTCCGATTTATCGTACTAAATTCATACATAAAATGTCTCATTTAACTGTTTACGATGGCTTGTGGTTTTCCTAAATTGCAAAAATCTAACTTGCAAAATGTCATTCATATAATAGGCCAATTTTACCAAAATAGAGATGGTTGCCATAACCATATTATAAAAGCAAGGTTTGTATTTGGAAAATCTACTACAAACTTTTCCTTTCCTGTCTTTCCAGTAAGGAATTTAAACTTGGACGAGAGAGGGAGAGAGAGAAGGGGAGAGAGAGGGTGAAAAGGTGGGGGGTGGACAGGACTATTATTAAAGTCTGAGTCAGTAAAAGACACTTTAGATTCCTAATGTGCACATGTATACTACTAGCACATGGTGTTATCTGGGCCTTTTCTAGCACTATATTCTGAATGTAAATAGAACTCAGCAAATAAGTTAATCTCTCATCACTGTTTTGACTTAACCGTCCCACTCACAAACTAAAGTAGGAGACAGAGTAAAGATGGGCATGGTCTTCTCCTCCTTCCTCCTCCATTCCTCCCCAAGGCTACAGAAAGATAGCAGAGAAACAGAGGTCAAGCTTAGCTACCCTACCCCCAACCCCCACCTTCCCTTTCTCTGAGATTTCCCTTCTCCTACCTACTTTCCTCTAAAATTAATAATTTGTATATTGATTACATGTCTATATAATAATTTGGTTATACTGGGTTATATATAAAATATATGTGTGTGCATATATATTTGAGACAGGGTCTCGCTCTGTTGCCCAGGCTGTGGCATGATCACAGCTCACTGCAGTCTCAAACTCCTGGGGTCAAGCCATCCTCCTGCCTCAGCCTCAGGAAATAGTTGAGATTACCAGTGTGCACCACCACAACCAGCTAATTTCTAATTTTTTGTAGAGATGGGGCCTCACGATGTTGCCTGGGCTCATCTCAAACTCCTGCGTTCAAGTAATTCTCCTGCCATAGCCTTCCAAAATGTTGGGATTACAAGTGTGAGCCACTGTGCCTGTCCCTATATAAAACATATTATCAAACAATTTCACCTATAACTTTTTACTGTTTTAACATGGCCACTAAAAAATTTAAAATTACACGTGGCTCATAGTATATTCCTACTGGACAGTACTGCTTTTAGAACATAACCAGGATATAACACTACTCTATACTATCTCTTATTTTAAAAAGAGAGGCTGGGTGCAGTGGCTCACGCTTGTAATCCCAGTGCTTTGCGAGGCCAACGTAAGCATATTGCTTGAGCTCAGCAGTTTGAGACCAGCCTGGGCAACATAGCAGAACCCTGTCTCTACAAGAATTACAAAAATTAGCTGGGTGTGGCGGCATGAACCTGCAATTCCAGTTACTTAGGAGGCTGAGGCGGGAGGATCGCCTGAGCCCAGGAGGCAGATATTGAAGTGACCTCAGATTGTGCCACTGCACTCCGGCCTGGACAACAGAGCAAGACCCTGTCTCCAAAAAAAAAAAAAAAAAAAGAGAGAGAGAAAGTGAAATGACAGACATCTTCAGAGTAAAATTCACAAAGCAGAGCTGAGCCTGATAAAAATTTTAGTAAATAAAGTAGAAAATTTTAACTTTGCTCTATGAAAAACTGATCAAGAAATCAAACTGCGTAGAAGTCCAAATCAAAAATACTTTCTTGATGAAAACTTACTAAGATTGGTATGGTTTTTATTAAAGTCTCTGTATTCAGAAAGGCAGAGTCAAAACATCCTTAAGGCGAAAATGACAGGGTTAAAATTTCCTAAACTCACTATCAGAACATACAGTTTGTCCCTGAGCTAATGTGATGTGGAATGCAAAGGGCTGTTGCAAACTCAAGCAGTAGTTTGAATGTATTCTGATATTTGAGTCTAGGGGGAAAAACTCAGAATTTAAGGGACGGTGCTAGAAGGATGGTATTAACTATGAGGGGTCTGGAAAGGAAAAGAAAGTTAAACACCTACTACAAAGGTCCCTACAGATGCCTCTTTTTCTTCAGGCACCCTTATTTTCCTCCCATCAGAGATTCTGAATATTTCTCTACAAAAACTGAACTCTAATGCAAACCACAATTTGAAATCAGAACTGTATTTATATGGGCAGGGAAAATATGGTTATTAGAAATCAGTTTTAAGCCAAATAAAATATTTCTGTGAAATAATCTCACATGCCAAAATAATTTTTTGGAAGTTAAAAAAAAAAAGGTGGAGGGGGGCACTTGAAAAGTTCAGCAATAAAGCAACTGAGATTTAGTCTAGTTTGGAGAAAGAGTTACTCTACATCTGTGACATAGTAAAACTTGCCATATCAGAGTCTCTTCTCTGGAACACTTGGACATGGTGCCATGGTCTTCAACATTTGGTTTAAAATAAAAATTGAACATAAAATGTAATTGATTGCAACAAATCGGCACATCATAATTTTACATTTCATTTGTAATTAATGACAGTACACTACAATGCTGCCTTCAGAGAACATCTTAAAATGAATCATACTACATCTTAAAATGAATTATACTGCTTACAAAGTCATTTGGCTATTTCATGACTAAGCTCCTGTAGGCAAGATCCAAGTCAGATTTACTGAACAGTCACCTGACTGAGAAAAAAAAGGAACACAGAACTTGAGAGTCAGAAGTGGATATGAATCATGGTCCTATCACCAGGGCCAGCCTTTGTTGCCTATTTTGTAAAATGAACATGCTTATCTCAAAGGATTTGATAGAATCAACTGAATGATCAAATGTGACTTTTCTAAATAGTAAAGTGCTATATAAAGCATTAGTACTTATCATCCAATTTCTTAAAATAACTAAAAAGTTCATATTTCAATCTAGCCTGAATCAGTATCACATATATTACTCTGTTTAATGTTAACATTTTGTGAGGCTTTCCCCACTCCATTTTGCATGTTTGTCATCTTTGAGGCCAAGGAGTCAACAGAAGGAAGAAAAAAATGTTAGAAAGATGATTTCACAAATATATACATATATATGTCAATAAATGAATTGCATCTGGTGTCTTATCTGCATCTGGATACCTTAAAAACATATTTAAATCTGATACAATATTAAACCTAATAAGGAAATTTAACCTCTTAATTTAATTAAATATAATCAAAGCAAAAGCTAGAAATTAGATCTTTTTTATTACAGAATTTCAAGTTATACAAGATCACTTTTAACATCAAATTTTATATATATATTTATATATGTATATATATACATTTATATATGTATATATACATTTATATATATGTATATATACACATTTATATATATGTATATATACACATTTATATAAATGTATATATACATTTATATATATATATGTATATATATACTTTTTTTTTTTTTTTTTTGGAGACAGAGTCTTACTCTGTCACCCAGGCTGGAGTACAGTGGCGCCCCAGCTCACTGCAACCTCCACCTCCCAGGTTCAAGCAATTCTCCTGCCTCGGTCTCGCGAGTAGCTGGGATTACAGGCGCCTGCCACCACGCCTGGCTAATTTTTGTATTTTTAGTAGAGACAGGGTTTCTCCATGTTGGCCAGGCTGGTCTTGAACTCCTGACCTCAAGTGATCCACCCACCTCAGCCTCCCAAAGTGCTGGGATTACGGGTGTCAGCCACCGCACCCGGCCCAAATAATGTATTTTTAAAAGATATTATACTATTTGCAATTTGAGGTTAAGCTTTATAAGCATCTGTTTTGTCTTTTTTGTTGTTGTTTTTTTAGACAGAGTCTCGCTCTGTCACCCAGGCTGTAGTGCAGTGGCACACCCTCTGCTCACTGCAACCTATGCCTCCCAGGTTCAAGCGATTCTTGCGCCTCAGCCTGCTGGGTAGCTGGGATCACAGGCATGCGCCACCACACCTGGCTAATTTTTTTGTATTTTTAGTAGAAACAGGGTTTCACCATGTTGGCCAAGCTGGTCTCCAACTCCTGACTTCAAGTGATCCATCTGCCTCGGCCTCCCAAAGTGCTGGGATTACAGGCACGGGCCACCGTGCCCAGCCCTGCTTTGTCTTTTAACTCAATTATTTTCAACTGTATCCAACACAGAATTTGAAGGTCTAAAGTATATGGTAAATGTTTTGTTGTCCCATAATCATAATTGTTCATTGCTGAGTGAAAAGTATCTTTTAAAATTCTAGGCCAGGCCCAGTTGCTCACGCCTATTGTAATCCTAGCACCTTGGGAAGCCAAGGCAGAAGGATCATTTGATGCCAGGAGTTCAAGACCAGCCTGAGCAACATAGACAGACTGTCTCTACCAAAAAAAAAAAAAAAAAAAAAAAGACCCTGCCTCTTAAAAATAAAAATAAACTTCTACTTCTTAGCAATGAACTCACAGGAAAAGAATTTTATTAATACAGTATAACTTCATTAATCTGAATTCCACTAGATCAGAATCTGTGATTGGTTGAGGTCTACTGGATTATTTGTAGACCAAATTTGGATTATTCACCAGAGTTACTATGTACACTTGATTTTATATAAATATTTTTAATATAACCAAATCAAATTTATTTTTCCTCACCATTCTCTTCCCTTAACCCTTTATTATGAATTCAGATAATCTGAACTATATTTCTCCATATTGAAACAGAACTAATTTTTTTAAAAAAGAGTAAATATTATGAGTGGTTATATATTTAATTGTTATTCCTCTGGCATGTGAGACAGAATATATATTTAATTTTAAAAGTGTTACACACTTTCTTACTTTCAGGCAGGAGCCACACATTGGGTACATATGGACATAAAGATGGGAACAGCAGACACTGGAGATACCAGAAGGGGAAGAGGGAGAGGGGGAGAAGGGCTGAAAAACAAACTATGCTCACTACCTGGGTGACGAGATCATTTGTACCCCAAACCTCAGTGTCAAGCAGTAATAAACCTGTACAGGTAACCCTGTACAGATACCCTTGAATCCACAAGTTGAAATTAATTTTTTAATGGGATATTTCATGAAAAAAATGCAGATTTCCAGGGTCTCTTCAAAGATCTGAAGACATGGCAACACTGGGCCCACATTCCTGCATGGCAGCAGCTGGGCAGAGCTGAGAATCTGCTGCCTCCATAAGAAACACTCTTCAAATGATCAGTCTCTACCTAGTTTCATGTGCTCTTTTGTATTATCACCATGGCCTCAGTTTACAATTTGTGTTTGTGATCCATACTAAGAGATTCTTATTTCCACACGGCAACCCACTTCTACCTCCATCTTCTCAGCATTCCACTCCAACACATACATAGGCACACATACCCAGCACCCTTGGTCATTACTAGCCAACTGTATCTTCAGCCAGTTTCCAGATTATGCCACACAGTTTCACAGGAATTCCTCCCTCTGTCTAGAACACGTTTCCCCAACTCTCTGCCTTCTTAGCTATATCTACTCACCATTCAAGTAATTTCAACTGAGCCCTTCACTAACCTTTTCTACCCTTCCATGCTACCAACACCAAGTACAAAGGATGGCTCTTTCCTTTCTAAACCATTTGTTTCACGTATTTGATGCATGTCATCTTCCCTTCCTGCCTGACTGTAAACCTCCTGAAGGCAGGACCCTTGTCTCCTGTCTTTATATCTTTAGTCTTACTGCAGTGCTTAGCACACAGCAAATAAACAATGAATATTTGAGAAATAAGTCAAATAATGATTGATTTTCTCTGGGAAAAAAGAATATCTGCAAAGAACAGAACACTGGACAAAAAGAACAATTTATGTTCTGAATTATGTACTTATCCATACATAAAGAAATCAGGGTAAGGACACAAAAACACATTAACTCAAAACATTCTTATTGCTATATCATTTACTTTTCCCTTTAAACTTAGAGGAATTTTTTTAAAACTGCAATTTCTAAAATACAGTTCAGTTGAAAAAGGTTTAATTATTTACCTAATTGACATACACTTTTTTCTTAACTCATATTTTGGCATTGTCTAGTATACCCAGATGTTTATATCATCAAAATAATTTTTTAACCATTTATGGCAATTCAGAAAACTGCATCTGGTACTTCTTATATGTTTCCTCTAAAATCACCACTTCTGCCAAAAACATCTATAAAGAAATCCCTCAAAAGGTTTGGGTAACAAAGCGTCTGGGAATGTATTTGGCCTATGTTCAACAGGACATTATATGTTTTCTTGTATAAATCATGTCCTGGAAAACGGAATGTCTTTATTTAAAATAAAAACTTTACCATCCAGCACCGTAAAGGTAGTTCCATGAAAAACATTTTAAGCTTCTTTTATATCTGTAGTTTTAAAACATGTTTTTATGCTTCATATTACAGTAAGTTTTACTGGGACTCATTTTATACACTCTTCTAAATTTTCTTTTAAAAAATGGTCTAAGGAAATTTTCCATTCTCAACTCATAGGAGACTTTTAAAAGTAGTCATTCAACCTTCTTAAAAAAAAAATCAGTCATGCTGCCCTTTCAGATACAGGTATAAACTAGCAGACAGACCAAAAGATCTTCCTGATGTTAGAACTAAATTTGTATTGCTTATGAAAACTCACTTTTCTTTGCACACCATAAAATTCACCACCTTTCTGAATCACAGTTATCAAAATAACAATATCTTGTGCTTTTTATTTCAATTTATCCAATCATTTTTTTTTCTTTTCTTTTTTCTTTTTGAGACCAAGTTTCACTCTGTTGCCCAGGCTGGAGTGCAGTGGCGTGATCTCGATTACTGCAACCTCCACCTCCCAGGTTCAGGCAATTCTTGTGGCTCAGCCTCCCAAGAAGCTGGGACTACAGGCATGAGCCATCATGCCTGGCTAATTTTTATATTTTTAGTAGAGACGGGGTTTCACCATGTTGGCCAGGCTGGTCTCAAACTCCTGACCTCAGGTGATCCACCCACCTTGGCCTCCCAAAGTGCGGGGATTACAGGTGTGAGCCACCATGCCTGGCCAAATCACTTTCATTTAGCAGGAATTTATGTCAAGGATGATGGTAGAGAACAAGAAGGAAAGGAAAATGTCAAATTGGCCACAAATATAGCAAGATAACACATTTTAATGGTTCAGTCACAGGTGTATAATTTCTCATCAATAACAATTCCATGGAATTCTAAACTCTGATCAGCTCAGAGTAGTTAATGAAAACCACTGTCATATGCGCTTCATAGGCCACTGTATTGAGTTTGGATATGGGATGGCATGTGAAGTCTCTGGAACTGTATTGAAGAACACTTTCAGGTAAAATGCTGAAAGAATAATTTTTTAAAAGGAAGGATAGCAGTAATTCTTTTAACAACCAACACTGTCTATTAAACTATAGTACTCTTAGGATCGTAGGATTTATTTTCTTCGTTACTTTCCCAGGAAGAGGGATAGAGGGGGAGGGAGACACGGAGAAAGATTTAAACAGTTCCCTACTACTGGTTTATGTCTCTACTCAAGTTCCTTTTCTCCATGGAATGTTGCCTGACCCTTAATGGGATTCTGGAGGAACTAAATATGCCCTGTCTTATGATCACTGTTGTGCACCACTGTCTTCAATTACTAACCTACGGGGTAGCTACATGATGTGTCATTTCCTTAGCTAAACTCCTTGGAAAAGGGATACTATCTAGTACCTCATATAGCACCTAATGGGAAGCCAAGCAATTGGTTCTCATTAAATACTTAGTGCTTGATAAGCATCTATCTTCATACTTTTCACACAAGGCCCAAAAATACTCTTAATTCATAAGCACAGATGCACATACATACTCTAAGAAATGACTGAAATTATCAACAGTCTACTGTTTCAATATTGGCGTTATTTGCAACAGCTCTCTTTTTCATATGTTTGACCAGACTGAATCATCTCATCTCTGGTAGCAATAACATAATCAACCATTTGGAATAAAATACTTTTAAAAGTGAGCTTCCTAATATTGTTTAAATGCTGAAACTGTGTATTAACTAATCATTAGTCTACAGATGCTTAGAAGTAAAACAATACTTTGCCTTTACAATTCAAGTCTCCATATACTTTCTTCCAACAAAAGGCAATCTGTCTTTTTCAAAATTGTTTCTCCTGGCAAATATTTTTGCTGTCTGGCCAAGTTTTGTGTTAAAAATAAAGTACAGTATTACAACATCAATCAACATTTAAAGTACTTAATGATCTAGGAGAGAAAATATACAGTGATTCTTCTGAAACAAGTGAGCTAATCAAAGTTTTGTTTATATCGAATCAAGAGTGCAGCTTTGAGAAAACAAAATTGCATTTGTATTTAGAGATATAAAAGTGATATTAAAGCACTTAGGTAATATAAGGAAACAGATTGTTAAGAAGAGCTGTAAATGGCAAGAATGACTTACAGACATAACAGAACCAACTGTCTCTTTACACCCCTTCCTGTCTGTCCAACACTGGCCTCTTGCCTGCCCTTTCAAATACCAGTTATACAAGCATAATCAGAGCTTTCTCTGTAGCTAATACTGATTCCACAAAATGAATCCAAAGTTTGTATACATTTACAATGAATATTAGTATTTTCCACCTAAGCTTCATCATCTATAATCAAGAACATCTGAAAATATTCTACTAGTGGGGGCTTAAATGAGTGTCTGAACAAGTACTAAATGCAGGTTGAGTATCTCTTACCCAAAATGCTTGGAACCAGAAGTGTTTCAGATTTCGGATTTTTCAGACTTTGAAATAGCTACATTATAGTACTACTGGCTGAGCATCCCTAATCCAAAAATCCAAAATCCAAAATGCTCCAATAAGCATTTCATTTGAGCATCATGTCAGCATTCAAAAAGTTTTAGACTTTGGAGCATTTCAGACTTTGGATTAGGGATGCTCAACCTGTATTTCAAGAACTCTGATAATATTTATTAACTACAATAAATTATAGAATTTTAAATTTACCGTCAACTATTGGGAATTACTCAGGTAGGTGTCTAAAAAAGGATGTGGCCTTAGACATTATAGTCGCATAACATATAGCACTGAGTTGTCACAAAGCAATGAGCTGGTTCACAACATTGCTGTTTCACCTCCATTAGTCTAGCCCAACCCGAAGATTATCAATTCCCAGTGTGTCTCCTTTCAGTTGCCCATATGTCTTCCAGATAATGCTGTAGTTGCACTGGCATTCGATCTAACTAGACTGTTTTCTAAATAAATACTGCTCTTGGTAAAGGCAACCATTTCAACGTTAGGGCACAATACAGAAGATGCTACCATATTTTCAAGGGAAATTGGAGATATACAGAACAAAATACAAGTCAGACTATAAATAACCATTTTCCTGATAGGGCTACAATAACATGGTAAGACCATGAATTATGGTAATAGGTAAAAAGATCGGAGTTCAAATCTTGCCTCTTTAATCTATAAAATGGATAATACCACTTATTTTAGAGATGCTTATAAAAAGTAAATGATGAGAAGACTAAATACATAAATATTATGTCAAATGTCCATAATAGACACTCAATATATAATTGTTTCCTTGCTGCCCATTTCCAGGCCCTCTACTAGATTTAGAGATCCTAGCCTGGCCAAGTCTTACAAGGTAGAAGACTTTTGGTTGGGCAGTAACTTGCCTCAGAATCAAGTCATTTTGAGGACAATTACTTCACATCTATCTTTTTTTCTTTGTATTCCTAAAAATCTCCCCTCTCCTGTCTCCTGCTGGATTTAGGCCAGCTTACTTTGGCTTGTCCTTTGGTGTCCATGCATCAGTGGTTCCTGCCGGCTTGCCTCCCTAGTGTCTAAGTCACTGCTTCTGTTGTTGACAGCTCCTCTGCTGTACCATCTCCTTCTATTTTTGCTTATTTCTAATTTCATGTTAGGTGGTATGTATTTCTTAACTACATGCCTTGTTACTATTGTGCCTAACCTAGACATCTAAAGTTGATGCATTTCTAGGCTCCGTTATCACCTTTCCAATAACCTTGAATCATTACCTACTAAATGCAGCCCTAGAATAGTTTTGACTTCCTGGTTGCCTCTAAATCAGAGATGAAATGAGGATATGCCATCTTTGTCAGCTGTTGGATTCAACAAAGCCCTGTAAGCCACCTGATCACTGAACCAATTAATAATCCTAAGCATAGGACATACCTTAGGGAATGGACAGGGCATATGAGACACCTTATAAACATCAAAAAATACAAGATGCACCTGTGGTAAAACACCATCTACAATAATAAAAATCTAGCTATACCCAGACATTCATTCTACAGAAAGTTACTCTTTTGAGAATTCTGCCTTCTCTAACAGATCAGATGGCTTTAGGCAAGATGCACGTGAACTGATAAGGGAGAAATCATATCCATAAAAAGTCAAATCAGTCCAATCAACCCCTCTGATGGTCAACAGGGTGACAGCCAATGCAATGGCACTGCCTCAACATCCAGGAAAACTAACTGGACAGCCAGGGCCAACTTAATGACTCTGGTTTCACTAGGACCATACTTAAATTGAAGCAAATCAGTCAGGGAAGATACAAATGGAAGTCACACATCAATGAAGTTGGTCTCACTCAACTATGCCAATTTATGACAGAAGACTACATTTGATTTAATATCAGTATTGTAGTGGGGGAAAAAACGAAAAGAAAAAAACCTACTTTGTTTTTTAAGTTCTTCGATTTGTTCTTCTTTTACATCTAACTGTTCTGTAAGTCTTGATGCTGAATCCAATGCAGCATTTGCTTCATCCAAACGTTCCTGAGAAAGAAAACTTCATTAAAAAAAAGTATGCAAAAATTATTTCACAAACTATAAGGCTGAGAGACATCTTAGAGTCAACTTCTACATTTCAGCTGGTGAAGCTGCACCTCTATGACCTTGGGCAAATGTATCCAACCAATAAGTATCAAAGGCAGAACTCACATTCTTTTCAATACAATACTGCCTCATTTAGAGGAACTAAACAAAAAGAGCAGATGCCACTGAAAGACAACATGACAGAAAAAAAAAAAAGTAATAACATAAACTACAAAAAAACAAAGATACAGAAAGTCCAGAAATATAGCAACAAATGTTCTCTTTTTAATTTTTGAAAGTCTAATACAGTGATGCTTGATTATGACTTTGTTACTTTAAATTTTATTTCCCTGACCACTACTAGTGAATTTGAGTATTACTTTTCATGTTTACAGGGCAAGCTGGATCTGTCCTTCTGTGAAAACCTCTTTGCATACATTGCCCAAGATTCTACTGAGTTGTATTTCTCCTGTCCATCTGTAAGAGCACCTTGTATAGTAGATACGAAGCTTTTTCACCTGTGCTAAGCAAATATCATTACCATATCTGCCATTTTTCTACTGACTCTATAATATCTTTTGTCATGTAAACATTTTAAATACTGTATAGTCAAACATGTTCTACTTTGCTTTTACAGCTTCTTAGTTTTAGTGTTGGTTAGGATCCTCCTTGCCCTTAGAATGTAAATGTAGTCTTCCAGATTTTATTACAAGATATTTTGTAATATATCTAAATCTTTAACACAGTGTTTCTTAATGGGAGTGGCTTTGGCATTCCTTGCCCAATAAATGCCATCTATCCCCAGATAATCAGCACCACTCCCAGTTGAGAATCCCTGCTTTAATACAATTAGACTTTACTTTTGTTTATGATGTAAGATGGGGGTCTGTTTTTTTTTTTTCTTTCTTCCTTATGGACAGCTGGTTTTATCAACATCATTAATTAGATAAGCTATCCTTTTTCTCATTAGATTAATTTAGATTTTAGTTTCAAATTCTCAAGTATATCCTGGGCTCTATTTCTGGATTCTCCTTAATCCACTAATCTAGTCAATATTGTATCGATTTATGGCTCTATTATGACATCTAGTAGGCAGGTCTCTCCTCACTGCATTATTTCTCATAAATTTCTCATAGTATTCTCCCATGTAAATTTAAAGTCAAGTTTTGCCATCTTCAATCAGTGTGATAGCCTTTTTACTGTGTCATCCTGGATAGGCCACAGTCCCCAGTTATTCAATCAAACATAATCTAGATGTTGCTGTGAAGGTATTCTGAAAATGTAATCAAAGTCCTTAATCAGTTGAATTTAAGAAAGGCACATTATTCTGGATAATTTGGGTGGGCCCAATTGAACCAGTTTTAAAGTTCTTAAAAGCCAGGGTTTAGGCTTCCCCCTAAAAAAGAAGAAATTCCTTCTTTGGACCGCAGCTTCCGCCTGTGCCTATGGAGTTCCATCCTGCTTGTGACTTTCCTTTCCTGGCTGCCTGTGGACAACAGCTTTGGCCCATGCCTGCTGAGTTCCAGCCTGCCTTTGATGTGGGCTTCCCATCTTGACTGCCAACCCTACAAATTTCAGACTTGCTTAGCCAGCCACTACAATCTTGTAGCCAATTCCTTGTAATAAATTGCATGTGTGTATCCATATATATCACATATATAAATTTGACACATATACATACACACCCTACTGATTCTGCTTTTAGGGGTTGAACCCTGATTGATATATAGAGGGACTGAAATTAAAAATTTTAAATAAAATATTTACTATTCAAAAATCCACAAAACTAAATTTAGTGTGAAGGAAATTTAAACTTTCAAATGATTTTTTTTTTTAACCCCACACCATTTGTACTTATGAAGTTATTAAAGCTTAAATCTACACTTGGATTTTTTCCAAAATCAGCATTTAGATTTTGTTATTCTTTCTACCAGTCGTTTGGTTTTTACTTCATTAATTACAGCTTTTATTTTTATTAATTCTCTCAATTTCTTCTCATTTATTTCATTCTTCTTTTAAATGTATATTACATTTTAAATTTTAAAAAATAAAACTAGTTTTAAAAGAAGATTTGGCTGGGTGCTGTGATACATGCCTATAGTCCCAGCTAGTCAAAAGGCTGAGGCAGGAGGATTGCTTGAGTCCAGAAATGCAAGGCTGTAGTGCACTATTATGATCACACTGGTGAAGAGCCACTGCATTCCAGCCCAGGAAACATAGCAAGATTTCATCTCTAATTAAAATAAGAAAAAAATGCCAGGCATAGAGGCTCACGCCTGTAATTCCAACACTTTGTGAGGCCAAGACAGGAGGATTGTTTGAGCCCAAGAGTTTGAGACCAGCCTGGACAACAAAGCAAGACTGTCTCTAAGAAAAAAGAGAAGAAGATCTGGACTTCCATTCTAGCAGTTCCACAGACTGTATACTCTGGATCCACTAGAAATTACTAAGAGTATTAGATAAAATACATCTTTTTAAATGTATTAATGAGCTGACAAGAAAGTAAGTATAAATGGTCAATAAACATATTAAAAGATGCTTCACCTCATTGGTAATTAGGGAAGTGCAAATTAAAACCACTTCCTTCTGCTATGGCTTGAATGTATACCCACAAGTTCATTTGCTGAAAACCTGATTCACAGTGTGGCAGTATCGGGAGGTGGGGCCTGATGGGAGGTGTTTGGTTCATGGGGGCACCACCCTCATGAATAGATTAATGTCCTTACTGTGGGAGTGGGTTCATAATCAAGGGAGTAGGTTCCTTACAAGAGGAGGAGTTTGGCCCCCTCTTGCTCTCTCATCTTACCCTCTCTTTGCCATGGGATGATGTAGCAAGGAGGTTCACCAGTTTCTGGCACCTTAATCTTGGATTTCCCAGCTTCCAGAACCCATGAGCTACTAAGTTTCTGTTCGTTATAAATAAACCAGTCTGTGGTATTCTATCGTATCACCACAAAATGGACTAAGACACTTCCTACCCATCAGATTGTCAAAAACTTTGAAAGTCTGATAATGTGAAGTGTTGACAAGGATGTAGAACAAGAAGTCATGTGCCTGCTAGTAGGAGTAAATTAGCACAACCACTTCAGAAAACAATTAATCATCTAATAAAGCTGAAGTTGACCATATATGTCCTATAACTCAGCAATTCCAATCAAGATATACATCTAAAAAAACTCTTGTATGTTTAGAAGATATCTGAAATACCTGTTATTAATAAAATGGGTAAATTATATATTAATGCAATGCATACAGAAATGAAAATAATGAATCACCTACATACAGTAACACACAGTAATATGACTGAATCTCATAAACACTATGGTAAGTTTTTTAAAAAAGCAAGTCTCAGCCGGGTGCAGTGGCTCACGCCTGTAATCCCAGCACTTTGGGAGGCTGATATGGATGGATCACCTGAAGTCAGGAGTTCAAGAACAGCCTGGCCAACATGGTGAAACCCTGTCTCTACTAAAAATACAAAAATTAGCCAGGCGTGATGGTGGGTGCCTGTAATCCCAGCTACTTGGGAGGCTGAGGCAGGAGAATCACTTGAACCCAGGGCAAAGGTTGTAGTGAGCTGAGATCATGCCCTTGCACTCCAGCCTGAGCAAAGAGTGAAACACCGTCTCAAAAAAAAAAAAAAAAAAAAAAAGCAAGTCTCAGAAAAATTACTGAATTTACATATAGTTCAAATTCCATTTACATAGACTTCAAAAATATGCAAAACCAAACAATGGATTGTCTGGAGCTTCAAACCTATGTGATAAGAACCATAAAGAAAACAAGCAGAAAAAGAAAAAAGAAAACCAAACAAAATAAGGAGGTAATAAACCTAACATTTTGGAATAGTGGTTGCCTAAGAGGTGGAAGATGAGAATGGGATGTGAAGGGGTGCATAAGGAACTTCAAAGGATGAAGTTTTATTTCTTACACTGGGTGGTGACGGTGTGGGTATTTGCTGCATTGTTAGCCTTATATTTTACACATATTATCTAAATTGTTTTGCAGCCATTTAATACTTAATTAAAATGTTAAAACTTTATTAGGAAGTATATCTTCACTTACTTGGGACATTAATGTTCCTGAAGAACAGCATAATTACCTCCATTAATGTCAGGTAAATGAATTTTATCATTTTCTACCAGTTATTGACAGTCTATTTATGACATAGAAAAGCTTCTCCTAGGCCGGGCATGGTGGGTAATCCCAGCACTTTGGGAGGCCAAGGCGGGCGGATCACGAGGTCAGGAGATCGAGACTATCCTGGCTAACACGGTGAAACCTCGTCTCTACTAAAAACACAAAAAATTAGCCAGGTGTGGTGGCGGGCGCCTGTAGTCCCAGCTACTCGGAAGGCTGAGGCAGGAGAATGGCGTGAACCTGGGAGGGGGAGTTTGCAGGGAGCTGAGATAGCGCCACTGCACTCCAGCATGGGTGACAGAGCGAGACTCCGTCTCAAAAAAAAAAAAAGAAAAGTTTCTCCTAAATCTATCTAAAAGCACGTTGTTTTGGTGTCCTATCTCTTCATAGGGGTTCATTTTTATTTATTCCTTATATATAATTTTTGTATGTATGAAATATAGCATGTAATAGAAAAATATTTTAAAGGATGATGTTATTATACAAAAGAAAAAGATTTAATGGGATAATATATATTGTTTTAAACCACGTGAAATGAGTGCTCACAGAGGTACAAATTTAAAATTTTGTTGAAAAAAGAAAATTACATGCCAGGCGCAGTGGCTCTCGCCTGTAATCCCAGCACTTTGGGAGGCTGAGGTGGATGGATCACCTGAGGTCAGGAGTTTGAGACCAGCCTGACCAACGTGGTGAAACCTCATCTCTATTAAAAATACAAAATTAGCTGGGTATGGTGGTGCGTGCCTGTAATCCCAGCTACTTGGGAGGCTGAGGCAGGAGAATTGCTTGAACCCGGAAGGCAGAGGTTGTGGTGGGCCAAGATCACGCCATTGCACTCCAGCCTGGGTAACAAGAGCGAAACTCGGTTTCAAAAAAAAAAAAAAAAAAAAAAGAGAGAGAGAGAAAATTATAAAGTTAAAATTATAGATTAATTTGGGTGTTTTTCTCCCCGAAGACTTCTAAAATACCTCTACGTGCCAAAAAATTTAAATGTCCTATCATCTTACATTTGCTGTGTCTACTCTAAACTATGACACCTTAGGGAAATCCTGGGTATCTTGTTCACTGTCAGCCTACAGCAGAGGGCTGGATTCAGGGTAGAAAATTTACTAAATGAACAGTTTAGGAGATTATTTCCAAGACAAAGACTCTACAAGTAACTGTTCCATGAATAATAAAACCTACAAGAGAAAACTATTTTGTCCTACCTGTAATGATATCACTTTTCCTTCCAGATTTTCTGCCTTTTTCTTCCATTCAGCTATAAGCTGTTTTTGCTTTTCGAGTTCAGCAGAATACATAGCTTTTTCCTCTAAAGAGAAAAGAAAGTTAACATTAGTATTTTGCAATCGTGTGATAAATTAGAATGTTAAGCCATTTTAAATTTTAATAATCCAACGAAAACAGTTCAAATGTCTCAAACAGAAAATAATATATGCCTTAGTGATAATGTTAAGTGGTACTAAAGTAATAAGATCACTTTCCTCCGCCTAAACACTTCTCCATCTTGTCTATCTTGCAGATTCTTCTCTCCTTTCATAACTCTTCTCAAATATTTCCTCTTTGGCAACACTTTCTCTACAGTCTCAGTTCCACACTGCTTTGTAAACATACCCACTCTAATAATTACATTATACTGTAAAGTAGACCTCAAATTTTTTTTTTTTTGAGACAGAGTCTCACTCTATCACCCAGGCTGGAGTGCAGTGGTGTCATCTCGGCTCACTCACTGCAACCTCCTCCTCCAGGGTTCAAGCCGAGTAGCTGGGATTACAGGCATCTTCCACCACACCTGGCTAATTTGTGTATTTTTAGTAGAGACGGGGTTTCACCACATTGGCCAGGCTGGTCTTGAACCCCTGACCTCAGGTGATCTGCCCACCTTGGCCTCCCAAAGTGCTGGGATTATAGGCATGAGCCACCGTGCCTGGCAAGAATTCTTATATCTAAAATTTAAGATTTCAACCCTGAAGGGACATTTAAAGTTTTGCTTAACATAAAACTACAAGTCCTTGTTACTTCCTCATTCTCATATCCCCTAATCACCTCCCACAACTAGCAGTTTATTTACTGTCAATAATTACTGAATGCATGAATAAACAAATGGATGGATGAATGATCTAAAGTGAGTAAATGTAAGGATAGGAAGTAGAATGTGAAAAGGTATATTTGGTTCTCAGGGTAGAACTGCTCTGGTTACTATTATTGTGTCTCCAAAAAAGCATCTTCCATATGGACTAGAAAATGTAGTTACCTCAAAGCATAGATGAATAGCTATGAACATGTGAATCACCATTTCAAAGAACAGTAATTAATGATGATTATCTGAAGTAGGTTCAACCCCCAGCCCTTATCTTAAAACCTAACTATTCTTTTTATGTGCGTATCTCTCTTTCTTTGTATGCTCCTCTTTACTACTTGATCATCTTTCTTTGTATTCTCCTCTTTATTACTTGATCATCTTTCCTTGTATTTCCTCAACTCTCATCTCTCACTGGTAATAAGATATTAAAACAAATTTTTAATAATTACTAAATAAAGTTTATTTTCTCATCTTAATTGTAAAAGGAGTCCAAATTAACTTTTTGATGGCTACTCACCCTTCCCCTCTACCAGTGGGTAACCTTTCAGAGATTTCCCCATGCCTCATCTAAAATAGCTCTCAAATTAGGCAAAATTACCAATAACTACAATTTTTCTTCATTGAAAGAGTGACCGTAGAGCTTACCTTGTTGGAAATGCTCTAGTACCATCTGCAGGTTGGCCAGTGACAGAGCATACTGCTTTACTTGTTCCTGAGAGACAGAAAGCTGCAGCACAGTTTCATCCCTTTGCTTGGAAACTACATTCAACTGTTCTTGCAACGACTCTACCTGCACACTGGCTTGATGGCTTCAAACAAAAAGAATAAAAGTCAAACTGCTTCTATCTATTTAGATACTTTAAGAAGAAGAAGCCACCTTTCCTACGTCTTATTACTTTATTTTGTTTTATTTCTTTTTTTTTTTGAGACAGAGTCTCGCTCTGTCACCCAGGCTGGAGTGCAGCGGTGCAATCACAGCTCACCGCAACCTCCGCCTCCCAGGTTCAAGCGATTCTCCTGCCTCAGCCTCCTGAGCAGCTGGGGTTACAGGTGCCCACCACCATGCCCTGCTGATTTTTGTATTCTTAGTAAAGATGGGGTTTTACCATGTTGGCCAGGCTGGTCTCAAACTCCTGACCTCAGGCAATCCACCCACCTCGGCCTACCAAAGTGCTGGGATTACAGGCATGAGCCACCGCCCCTGGCCTCTTATTGCTTTAAATTCAAGTTAGATTTCAAAGTATTTAGATACTTTAGTAAGATGAAACATCCTACATTTTATATTATGGAAAAATATACATAAAATTTACCATTTTAACCGGTTTTAAGTGTACAGTTCAGCGGCACTAAGTACATTCACACTGTTGTACAACCACCACCACCATCCATCTCCAGAACTTTTCTCACCTTCTCAAACTGAAACTCCATACCCATTAAATAGTAACTCCCCTTTCCCTTGAAAACTACCATCCTACTATCTATCTCTGTTAATGTGATCTTTCCTACACTTTACTGCATTAAATTCAAGTTAAATTTCAAAGAAACTTGAAGAGTTCTTCTGGTACTTGTTGCCCTGCTTTTGTAAATTCAATCACTCTTCCTGTGAAAGTGACTTTGAACAAATGGCAGTCCTTTTAAAGACTAAGAATTAAGTTAAATAAGAAAAGTCAGCAAAATAAAAATGTAGGCCAGGTAAGGCGGCTCTCACATGTAATCCCAGCCCTTTGGGAGGCCAAGGCAAAAGGACTGTTTGAGCCCAGGAGTTTGAGGCTGCACAGAACTATGATCACACCACTGTACTCTAGCCTGGGCGACAGAGTGAGATCCTGTCTCTAAAAAATACAAATAAAAGAAAAAGGTACAAATGAATAGCCTGCAATTTTTGTGCTTCCAGGCTAAAACTCTAAGATGTAATTTATCATAAAATGTTTTGTAAGGAACCCTGGAAGTCATTTTGTCCAGCTCCCAATTTAATACAAAATGGATCCTATGACACTCCCTTGCCTTTGACCCCCTTGCATTCACGGTGAACTCACAACTTTCCAAAGGCTATCCCACTGATGAACTGCTCTGAATATTAGTTATCTTTTACTATCATCTTTCTTTCTGCCTATATTAAACACAATAACCTCTATCTCTGACTCCAGAGATTCCTAAGAGGTAGCTATAGATATAGCACCTATCTAGGCTTATGTCACTGGTGTACTTCCTTAATGTATAATGATTACATTCAAAATACTGCAATAGTCTCCCAGGGGTTTTAATTTCCGGTTAAATTCTTATTCAAGAGCAGCCCATTAAAGCTCATTAGGATCAACTCATTTTGAAGAGACTTTACCCATTAGCACCCTCTTGTGGAAAGAGCATAAATTGGTAATCAGAAGATCTAAATTCAGCTCCCAAATATCTCTGGACCTTGTTCAACTTTGCTGGTTAGCAATCACTCAATGGGTGACTGTAGGAATGAAATGAACTATGATGGCACTCAAAAAGTTAATAAATACCAGGTGTTACTATTGTTAAGTAAGGGCTCACACCACCATAATCCGGTTTGTAGATCTGAGGTACTCATACAACAAGTATTTACTGAATAGCTGTTAAACTCTGTGTAATATATGCTATGTGATAGGTAGAAAACGAATGGGCCCATTCCTACCTCCCAGTGACTTTACATTTCACTGGGTAGGAGACAGTATAGGACACGTCGACAATTACCTGTACCCTAAATTAAAATATAAGTGCCCTCAAACTATAAGACTCAAACTAAGTATTATGCAAGTTCAAAGGAAAAACATCACACCAGGAAGGTTTGTTTTTGGATATGACAAGTGGGGTGCTAAATAAAGCACCCTTTAGGAAGAAAATGGAATTGAAGAATAGGCAAGATTCATAGAACAACTTGCTGGGGATCAGGTTCACTCTTCAGGCAGAAGAAGGCGTATGAAAAGAAAAAGCAGAAGAAAAAGAAATAGGAAAACAGTGGCTCTGAGAAAGTGAGTAATACAGTTTGGCTGGATGTAGCTGATAACATGAAATAAGGCTAAGGTGGTAGGAGCCTGGGACCATCCTTGAGTCAAGACCAGTTTTTGAAAAAAGGAGTAAAAAGATCACAGCTCTATGTAAGGAAGGTTATTCTGGAAGTTATTATGAAAAATAAATGAAAAGTGCAGAGACTAGAAACTATTTTAATTAACAGAAAATAAGGGCTTGAAAAGTGCAAAAAAAGAGAATACAGAATGTTACAGCATTTCTGCCAAAGTGAAACATACAGCCAAATGATCACTCATTGTTTTAATCCCCGTTTTAAACAAGTTTTCCAGCTGAGTCTGAAGGTATAATAACATACTCTGCAAAGGTGGGGTAGGGGTTAATTCACAGGAATATTGTCTCTACTGGCCTATAATTTATTTGCAGACAGATAGAAACGATTATCTCATTTTATCTCCCTTTGTGTCATAAATAGTAAAAAGATAAATAAAAAGATGCATATACAACTAATAGGAATATAAATGGACACCATTTTTTGTGAAATAATTTGGCAATATAATCTCAGAAGTTTTAAAATGCTTCTTGATCTAGAAGTTCCATTTCTCAAAACTTACCCTAAGGATATAATCTGTCATCAACACAAAAATACATGTCTTGGGATATCACGTCAACACTCAGTGATTTTGAAAAGTTAAAACACATAATAAACGACTGCGTTAATCATGGCAAATCCAAATAATGGCATATTATGTAGCCATAAAATATTGCAAACAGACATGGCTTAACATGTACTGACATGCATATTATTGATAGAAACAGGTTACAAAACAGTATGAATATTATAATCTCAGTTTTGCTTTAAAAAGGGTATATAATATGTACACACAGACATAAAAGTATAAAAAGGCACACAAAAAGATTATCTCTGGGCATGTGGGGCTCTGTGTGATTTGTGTGATTTTCCTAAATGTGAAAAATATAACCTTTTTATAACTAAAAAAAAAACAAGAAAAAAATTTTATTGAGAGAAATAAAAATCTAAAATATATAAACAGGGACCTGGTCACTCAAGAGTGCTAATAAACCCAGTTAATTCTTCATACTGACCTTGGTCTCTACTTTGCTACTTCCTTTACTCTCTTCCTGCTAACATCCACACCCTGTTCGACTTAAGATCATTTGATGAAAAATAAAACCACATAAATAGTTATTTGGGAGTTGGACAGAGCCATTTAAAATCAGTCAGAATTTCAAACTATACTCCTAAAATGGTAAGAGGCAGTGATCTAGGGTGATGGACAAGACACAGAGAGTTTGAATGCCAGATCTACTTAAGACTCACAGACTCAAGTGTGAAACCCCCACACACACTCTGTGTGCCTACCTTGGGCAGGTTATTAAATCTCTTTACCTTCAGTTTCTCCATCCATAAAATACAGATAACGAATTTTGCAAGGATGAGCTAACATACAAAAAATACTTATTGAGTCTGATATTTAAGAAGTGTTCAGTTAAAGTTAATGCAAAAAAATGAAAAAATTACCTTGCATTTTCCATTGCATTAGAGGATGAAACTAGCTTTTCCTCCAATACTGTGACTTTCTTTCTCAGTTTAGCCTCTCTATCTTCTGCAGCCAAAGCTTCACGCGTATAAGAATCTTCTGATTCTAAAAGGTGATTACGCAATCTCTCTAGCTCTTGGTTTGACCGAAATTCTTTGTCACGTAAACGTTGAACCTAGGTAGAGGACATTATTTTTCTTTTACAAAATGCTCCCTTTCTGCTGCTACAAACCATTTTGTTATCAAATCTTTTTCCTATTATTGAAGATATTAATTGTATACCAATTTCTCATACTGCAAAATGTATTTATGCTAGGAAAAAATTATCTTGAAATCATCTTGAATATGTATCTGGAAGCTTTACTTCCCAAAATCTTATTCCCTGTGGCTATAATGGAAAATGGAATTATAAAATTCATTCTGTATGAAGTACTCTTTGTGACAGGCCACTTTTTCAGCAAATCTCATTTTTCTCATACTTTATGGGTGGGCAATTTTTCTTATATCCAAGATATGCCATGGTTTTCACTTTTGAAGACTGAAATAAAATGCACCATGGGAGATTAAAATTTTACTACCACACAGCAGAGGAAGAGTAAGAAAAATCACCTAAGAGAGAAATTCATTTTCATTGATCACCTTTCCAGTTCTCTTAATAGTTATTAAACTTATGGTTTGATTCAGAATTCTTTTAAAGTGAAAGTATACCTCATTCTGTAGGGCAGTATTTTCCATTTGTTTTTGTTTCAGGGCCAACATGACTTGGTCTCTCTCCTGTTGAAACACAACTGTCTTCTCCTGCATTGATTTAACTGCATTTAAAAGCTGATTTAACTCTCCAGTCTTGCCCTTTTGGAAAGAAAAAATTTTAGCTTTAAAAAAAACACACACACATATTTTAAAAGAGACATTTTCTTCACTCAATTATTAATTCATTTAATTTTTAAATTGGGCAGCCTCTCAATTTACTCTTCGAGTAGGCTCAGAGAGACTCCTAATTAATTTAAAAATGTAATTAACTATGTCAAAGTCATGAAAAACCAAAAAAGTCAGAGAATCTGTCACAGTCTAGAGGAGCCTATGGAGCCATGACATCTAAATACAATGAATATAATGCGGTATCCTGAATGACATCCTGGTACAGGAAAAGGACATTTAGTAAACATCAAGGAATTCGAGTCAAGTATGAACTTTAGTTAACAGTAACACTTCAATATTGGTTCATTAGCTGTGGCAAATACCTCATAACAATGTAAGATGTTAACAAGGAAAACTCAGTATGAGGTCTATGAGACCTATCTTTGCAAATTTTCTATAAATTTAAAACTATTCTAAAAGAATAAGTTTATTAGAAATGTTTTAAAAGGAACCCAAAGGACAAAAATGTCTTCAAATTTACCCTATACAACAAAGTATTCAGAACCCCCAAATCAACAAAAAGTGTACGTGTGTGCACACGTGTGTGTGTGCTGTCCATTCATAAAGCTTCCACAATTGTTATTAGAGAAAGTAACTTCACTGCAAAAGTAGGGCCACGCGTTTCAGACAATAGCTGAAATCCTAAAAAGCACAAAAACGTGTCAGGCTGCTTTACAGCCACTTTCTTTCTTTGTTTTTTTTTTTTTTTTTTTTTTGAGGTGGAGTCTTGCTCTGTTGCCCAGGCTAGAGTGCAGTGGTGTGATTTCGGCTCACTGCAACCTCCGCGTCCTGGGTTCAAGCAATTCTCGTGCCTCAGCCTTCCGAGTAGCTGGGATTACAGGCATGCACCACCACGTCTGGCTAATTTTTGTATTTTTAGTAAAGACAGGGTTACACCATGTTGGCCAGGCTGGTCTTGAACTCCTGTCCTCAGAGGATCCACCCACCTCAGCCTCCCAAAGTGCTGGGATTACATGCGTGAGCCACCACGCCCGGTCTACAGCTGTTTCTTTTCTCCATTTTAAATATGCATATCATATGAACCTATTTACAGTTTAGTATATTTTTAGTTTTCATGTAAACTTTCCATTTCTTTAAGAATATATACTATATCCCCCAGGATAAATCATTATAACCAAAATATAAAACAATCTGTTCCTTTAATATTAACACTTCTGGATAGGGAGGCCAATATTTTCCAAATAGTTTTTCGGTTAATTTTTTTTTTCACATTACAAAGAAAGAGCAAATGCTTGAGAAATTAAATAGATTTGAGTATCTCCTGTTGAGAATATCCTTTTCTCCCTAAAAAAACATGTTACTCATTATATTCAAGATATAATCTAAAGGTACTTTTAAATTATATAGAGAGTATTGGAAGAAATTAGTTTACACTAATTACCCTCAAGTAATACAATAGTTAAGTACTACTTAGCTAACTTAGGGAAGCTTCCTAAAAGTGAGGAGAGCCTTAATAATATCTGCACACTTTAGATCTGTAAATGTCAATGAAATAGAACTAAATTGTACAAAACGCTAAAACTCCAAAATATCTATAAATGACAGAAGACATCATTGTACTTTATTCCTCTGTTTTACTCTTATAACCTTAAGAAGCTAGAGCCAATTTGGGCTAGTGAACAATAGGAAGCTCTAGCCTCTAGGACTCTCTTCACATCATAGACCAGTACCATTAAAGCTACGAAGTTATCTCAGAAGAACACCTTAACATTGATAATCAGTGTGCCTACTTCATCAGATGACAAAGGAAAAAATGAAGTTTTCACAACTTTAATCCAAGACTCTAAGAGGGAACCTAACTGGCAAATGAAGTTGACTCACTTTGTATCTTATGCCTGGCAGCATGTAATGCTCAAGAAGCACTAGTTGAATATTTTATTGTTTTGCCTATCGTCTCTTTTCAAAATTTCTGCTACTAAAAGCATAGAAATCACAGTAAAAAGGCACTACCAAACAAACCCTACACAGCACCCTATACACTACCAAACAAGCCCCACACTATACTATCATATAGTACAGTATAGTATATAGTGTAACAGGAAATCCTCAATAATTCTTACTAAAATGAATTGCATATAAAAATTTAAATATTATCAAAAGCTACTGGCACTATCCATATAACTGCTATGAACTCCTGTTTTATAGCTGAATAAACCAATAAGGTCAAAACATACCCAAAATCACATCAGTGACAGAACTGGGATTAGAATATTTACTGAGCCTACTATGAGAAAAGTATTACTCATGGCTAATACTTTTCAAATTCCAGGCTGTGACTAATCAATTCATAAAAATCAATTTAATGAGTCATTCAGCACATTTTCTTATTAGTTTTTTTTAATTTCTAACCCAAATCACTGTACCTGAATAGCACATTCTTTTCTTTTTTTTTTCTTTTTCTTTTTTATTGAGACAGTCTTGTTCTGTCATCCAGGCAGGAGTGTAATGGCATGATCTTGGCTCACTGCAACCTCTGCCTCCTGGGTTCAAATGATTCTCCTGCCTCAGCCTCCTGAGTAGCTAGGATTACAGGCACCCACCACCATGCCCGGCTAATTTTTTGTATTTTTTTTAGTAGAGACAGGGTTTCACTATGTTGGTCAGGCTGGTCTCAAACTCCTGACCTCAGGTGATCCACCCACCTTGGCCTCCCAAACTGCTGAGATTACAGGCGTGAGCCACCGCACCCAGCCAGCACATTCTTTTTCAAACAGAGTATCACATGTAATAAGAGCAATTTCTGGTTCCTGAAACTTTTCAGTTACACACACACACACACACATTCTTACTGTGTCACAATATGAAATATATTTCTTACTGCAGATGGTTAAAGATGTATGTGTATTTTACAGTGCTTTCCTTATATATAAGAATCTCTAAAATGTTAACAGCTACTGAAATATACCTAAAATTTGATTAAATTGAAGTGACTTCAAAATTCTCTCATGAGACACTTCTGTTTTCTAAAGAAAAATATTAAGTACCACTTAGCAATCTGTAAAAAATTAATGTACTACCAAAAGTATTTGGAAATATCTAACAATTTGAGGGAGAACTTCCAGATGTCTCTGAGGAAAATTTACTTAGAATGAATCACACCTTGAAATGAATATTTCTAAATGAACAAATGCACAGTCCTCTTCAAAGACAATATAAATGAAATAACATTAAAAAAGGTCTCCTCCACCCCCAACTTCCTTCTACAATACTCCATCCAGAACATACCTGTTCCTTCTCTTTCAATAGCTGTTCAAAAGCAAGAGCCTTCTCCTTCATTGAGTGGCACTCAAACTCTTTTTCTCGCAGCATCATAGAAAACTTCATGTTAGTCTCCTGTAACGCTTGATATTCTGTTTCCTTTCCCCTGGATGTTTCCACTATTTTTTCATTTTCTCCTTTTAGTTTGCCAATGTCCATCTCTAGAATTAATATTCTCTCCTTCAGGTTTGTTACTGCCTGCCTCAAAAGTTCATTTTCATTTACTTTGTTAGTGAAATTTTCATTGGAAGAAAGTAGTTGATCACTTTTGGCTTTGATTAAGAGGTCTTTTTCCTTAAGTAACTTTTGCAAAACATCTTGTTTCTCCTTTAGCTGCTTGATTTCTGAATCGGTTTGTTCATGTTCTTTTCTTTCTAGCTCTGAGGTGGCAGCAATCGAATCAGACAATCTGTGATTATTTTCCTGGAGAGTTCTAATCGTTGCATCTTTTTCCTGTAGTGATTTTCTTAGCTCTTCTAACTCTTGCTGAAGCAATTCAGAAGATTCAGTTGATACATCAGACTTACTTGCTCTAAGAGACTCTGCAGACTGGGGAATAAGCAATGATGCAGAAGACAGCTGGGGTGAAATAATATCAAGTTTTCCTAAAAGAAGATCCTTGGTATTGCAAAGCTGCCCAATGCTGTGCTGAACTTGTGCTAATTCCTGCCCAAAATTTTTGAGTTTGGTTTCATTCTGCTCATAACTTTGGATCAGGCCAGTATAGTCCACTTGTAATTTAGAATTATTATCACTGTCAACCAAAACCTGTGCCTGAAGTTGGTGAAGCTCTTCCTGAAGCTGGGCTGACTCGTGTTGCATATTTTGTACCGTGGTCATCACCTGCTGCTTCCACTCTTCCATTTTCTTTACTTGCTGTTTTAACTTGTCACGTTCCTGTAGAAGCTCCTCAAATTGATTACTATTAACACCTCCAGCCTCATTACCAGTGCTGGATGTTTGTAAAACTGCCAATAAAGTCTGACATTTCTGACTTAGTGCATCTATTTCAATGTCTTTTTCTCGAATGATACGTGATAAATTCTGAATAGTTTCTCTAAACATATCTTGGCCACTACTTTCAAATCTAGTGGACAATTTTTTATTTTCATCTTGCAGTTTGATGAGAGCTGCTTCCTTGGCAGCAACAATATCCATCATTTTATGATATTCTGTTTTTAGATGGCTATTTTCCCTAGTCTTCTCATTCAAAACAGCGAATACCTTTTCTCTTTCCATAGCATAAGCCTGCAGTTGCTGTTGAAGGTAAACAACATCTTGAGTATAGGAAGTTGAAGAAATTCTAGCATGAAGAGCTTGTATCTCCAAATCTTTCTGCTGAATAATCTGAGTTAGTTTACCAACTTCATCTTTGGACAACTGATCAATCTGTTTAGTTAAAGATATATTCTTTTCATTTAGAAGTTTAATCTCCAGTTCTCGCTCTTTTATTCCTTTCACTAATCTTTCCGTTTCAGCTTTAGATAAATCATGCTTTTCACTTCCATTTTCTATATTAAGGCTCTGAACTTTTGTTTCTTGAAAAATATCAGAGTTATCTGTTTGAATGTCCTGTCTTTCTTCATGCAACTGGGTTTTGATTTGTTCAATTGTTTTTTGCAAACTCTTAATTTCCTCATCCTTCTCTAAAAAGAGCTGGGTGTGTGTGGCGTTCATTTGCTCATGCTGGTACCTAAACTCATCCATTTCCTTCTTTTGCTCTTGTAAAGACTGAAGTAGTTGCATCTTACTCTGGTTTTGATCTTCAATTATCTTTTGATGATGTTTAATTTCCTCTTCAAGATGTTCCTTGATCGTGTTCAGTTGAGATACCTCAGATGCTAGTTCAGTAACACTATCAAGGGTTTTAGGGTCAGCCACAGGTGCGGTTCGACTCTGCTGTTCCCTGAGTCTTTCTAATTCTTCTTGCAGATGATTATTTTCTTCTTTCATGGATCCAAGACTTCGGTCCTTTTCCTCTATGGTCTGTCTTAAAATTTCATTTTTTCTTAAGGCCTGAGAATATTTATCCAATTCCTCCTGCAGCTTTGAACTTCTTTCTTTAAGCTTTTCAATAAAAATTTCTTTCTCGTTTATAAGTTGTGTCAACTGCTTCTGCTCTTCTAAACTAGATGACAAAACGTCCTTAGTTTCTTTATGGTCAGTATCCATTTGTTCAATATTCTTTTTGAGTTCTGCTATTTCCATGTCTTTCTTTTGATGGAGTTTAATTAAATGCTCATGTTCCAGCTGTAAGGCAGAGGTATTCAAATTACGTGCATTTGACAGTTCTTCAATGGTTTTCTCATATTTGTTTGCTTCTTCCAACAGCCTCTTTTTAGCCCAACACAATTCTGCTTCTATCTCTCCTTTTTCCATTTTTAGAGTCTCCACAATAGTGTTTTTTTCCAGAGAAAGCTGATTGTTACCAGCAAGAGATTCTTCTAACTGATGCCTCACATCTTCACATGCTAAAACTAACTTTTCATTTTCCATTTTGACATCAAAAGCAACTTTCTTTAAATTTTCATTGAGCTGTTCTAATTCTGAAAGATTTTGCTTTAAGTTTCTAACTTCAGCTTCTCTTTCTTTAAGTAAGGTATCCTTAAAATTACTATTAGAGTCTTGATTTAGAGACTGCGTTAACTCATTCCTTATTCTAGAAAGCTCCTCCTCATTTTGTCTAATATGCTCCTTAAGTTCTAAATTCTCCTTCTGGATGCTTACATTACTTTCTTGTGATTTATTTAGCTGATCTACTAAATTTTCTACTTTGTCCTCAAGTTTCTGCTTGGTTAAATGTAAATCATTTAGGGCCACTTCACTTTGAATTAGCTTTTCTTTCTGTACATCTAACTCTTTAGTAATGTCCATTTTATCATCTTCAAGTTGATGAACTCTATTTTTTTCATCATTTAGATCTTGTTTCAGTTTACTGATGATGCTATCTCCTTCATTTTGTTGTTTTGATAGCTGATCTTTTATCAAAATCATGTGCTGAAAGAAAAATTTGCATGGTGACTTTACAACATGTTCTCATTTTAGTACTTAAAGAAAATTTTATAAAATCTCATACGTAATAGAGAATAATCCTCAAATATTTCTAATCCTTCTTAAAAACAGTGTTTTTCTATCAAAACACCCACTACAAAATTACTTATTACTATTTTACAGCAAATCCATCTTGTCTTTTTTTTTGAGACGGAGTTTCGCTCTTGTTGCCCAGGCTGGAGTGCAATGGCGCAATCTCGGCTCACCGCAACCCCCACCTCCGCCTCTTGAACCTCCGAGGTTCAAGCAATTCTCCTGCCTCAACCTCCCGAGTAGCTGGGATTACAGGCATGCGCCACCACACCCAGCTAATTTTGTATTTTTAGTAGAGACGGGGTTTCTCCGTGTTGGTCAGGCTGGTCTCAAACTTCCGACCTCGGGCGATCTGCCCGCCTCGGCCTCTCAAAGTGTTGGGATTACAGGCATGAGCCACTGTGTCCGACCCCATCTTGTCATTTTTTAAAGCATTTTAGGGATAAGAATTTAAAACCAAAGATGGTAAATAGTATTTTTTTTTTTTTTTTTTGAGACAGAGTCGCTCTGTTGCCCAGGCTGGAGTGCAGTGGCATGATCTCAGCTCACTGCAACCTCTGCCTCCTGGGTTCAAGCAATTCTCTGCCTCAGCCTCCCGAGTAGCTGGGATTACAGGCACCTGCCACCACGGCCAGCTAATTTTTTGTATTTGTAGTAGAGACGGGGTTTCACCATCTTGACCAGGCTGGTCTTGAACTCCTGACCTCGTGATCCATCCGTCTCCACCTCCCAAAGTGCTAGGATGACAGGCATGAGCCACCGCGCCTGGCATGTTGTTTATTTTTAACTCTACACTAGAGTAAGAGTCAACGAACTATAGCCATTGGCCAACTCAGGGATGCTGCCTGTTTTGTAAGTACAATTTTATTGAAACATGGTCACACTCATTTGTTGATATCGCAACAACAGAGTTGAGTAGACTGAGACTATATGGCCTACAAGGCCAACGATATTTACTATTTAGCACTTTACCAAAAAGGTCTGTCAATCTCTATGAATTAAAATATTAATTAAATCACACCCATCATTTCTGTGTTTAGTCTACTTAGTAGAATGTGCTGCCTCACTGTATTTAATACAGCGTTACCTTTGTAGCTTCTTGATTCTGTCTGTCCAGTTCTTCTATCTCAGCTATCAGTGTTTCCTTTTCACTAATACTCTCATTGAGTTCTTGTTCCTTTGCCTCCAAATTAAGTCTTAAGTCATGTAATTCTGAATTTAAACTTATGTCTCTTGTAGCAGTACTTTTAATTACTTCATATTCATTGTTCAATTTTAAAAGCGACATCTGAAGTTCTTCCTGAAATGATAAAAGGAAAAAAGCAGCACATACTTTCAATTAGAGACACCAAAAGATTAAAAACATACATAGAAGCAAAACTTGGGAATCTATTTTAAGTGCTCTATATTGGAAATAGTATTGAACAATACCTCAATAATTGTATGTAAAATTCAACAAACCACATTCTTCATTCATGTGCAATTTTACTTGTAGCTTCAAGCAAAACATTTCTATAACCCTAGACAGATGCAACGACTGTAAGTTTGTCCTCTAGCACCAAGTTCTTCTTTATAAAAAACGTTCCCATTTGAGAGCCTCTCCTATCCTGCTCCACTGTGGCTACCCTTTATCCATCCCCTGGCCCCACCTACCATACATACATACTTTCCAAAATGTCCCCAAGTCTTTCTGCCTTCCTCACTTCCATTCTCTAACATCCAGTCATCAACAGCCTCAGACTACATAAAAATATAAAAAATCAACACTCCTTCACCCAAACGTTTAGCCTCTCTAATTAGAAAATAAAAGGTTTCTTTTCTCTTACTAAAGGAATTTCCCTTATTACTTTTGCTTCTGTCAGAACATGGAACTTTTTCTTGACCCAAGAAATAATCCTCCTTCCTTCCTTTACCTTCTAACCGGACTAGGTTCCCCTCTGTCACACCTGACATTCCTAAAGATAGTATATATACATTTTATAGTCTACTACCTGGTATTTAATGCTTTCTCCAAAATCTCAGAAGTGGGACAGTTCTCTATGCTTCAACATTATTTCAGTCTCTAGTTATGATGTTTGTAATAAACTATATATTAAAGCCTTCTTTCATTGACAGATTTTTAAAAATCAAACCCATATGGAATCTACTTTAAATAAGAGTCTTGAACCAGTCATGATGGCATTTATCTATAGTCCCAGGAGGCTACTTATGTGGCTGAGGCAGAAGGACTACTTGAGCCAAGGAGTTCAAGGCTGTAGTACACTATGATCATGCCGTGATCAGCCACAGCACTCTAGCCTGGGCAATACAGCAAGACTCTCTCTCTCTAAAAAATAAAATTTAAAAAAATAAGAATCTCAAATTCCTTCAAATAAACAGCTTAATATAAACCTCATAAAAGAAACTCAACATTGTTATGGAGAGTTGGTTGAAATAACAGAGATCCAATAAAAGCTATACTAGAGTATCTGTATCACAATTCTTATTTCCTTCTAATTCAAAAATTTATTCTAACTACAGCTGAAAGATGGAAACAGCATTATCTTAAGTCTTTCTAAAGTTATCTGTTCAAATTAGGAGAACCACAAACATTTTCTTTAGGTAGATCTTAAAAGCACACACAGCCTCATAGGTACTTTTTAAAAAAATTATTTAGTGTTTTTTTGTAGATATGGTGTCTCACTATGTTGCCCAGGCTGGTCTGGAACTCCTGGCCTTGAGCAATCACCCCACCTTGGCCTCCCAAAGTGCTGAGATTACAGCGTGAGCCACCACACTCGGCCCTCATAGGCACTTTCGGCATTCTTAATCAGTAAGCAGACACAACTCAAGGAAGAGCTACAATGGACTACTTAACATCAAAAGAAAGGAGAAACAGCTATCAGGACGAGCTACAGAAACCAAACACATCATGAAAAGGTTACAGGCCCTGCCAGGTTAAGTGCAGAGAGTTCTGCAAACTACAAACTAGTGGGTCAGTCAGGTAAAGAGCAGAATATAATGGGAGCAAAAACAGGAAAGATAAAATATATATAATATAGTAATTTTTAAAACAACTGGGAGATACTGCTGGCACACAGTGGGTAGAAAGAGTGGCAGCAAGAATCCCACAATACACGGTGTAGTGCCCACAACTAAGAATTTTCCTGCTTAAATGCCAATAGCAGTCCCTTTGAGAAACACTGCATATATACTAATGTGGAAAGATGTTGGAAATATGGTATGTAAAAAGGGTATTTATAATATGCTGACATTTGTATTTTTTAAAGCTACTCATATATACAATCATACATGCATAGACATAGTCCAGAAAGAAACACTAGAAATTGGTAACAGAGACTGCCTCTGGGAAAGAGGTCAAGCCACAGAGGTACGAAAGATACTCTACTTGTACTGTCCGAAGGTTTTCAGTATGTATGTTTTCTGAACACATATATCAGAAAATATGCATCACTTTTGAAAATTAAGAATTTAATTAAGACACTGGTCTTTAACTTAATAATACTAGCTTACAACTCTCCTATATTTAAGCAACTACCTTAGCCAAGAAATTTACCCCAAGTGGTTCAAACATAAAAATACTTCTAAATACCTTTCCCTTTCAGAATCTTATTCCTTCCTTGCTATGAATACATACAATAAAGCCTTTCTTTCTACCACTGAAACTGTTGCTCTGTACCCCTATAAAGACCTTCTTTCGCTGGGCGTGGTGTCTGTAATCCCAACACTTTGGGAGGCCGAGGTGGGCAGATCACCTGAGGTCGGGAGTTTGAGACCACCCTGACCAAAATGGAGAAACCCCATCTCTACTAAAAATACAAAATTAGCTGGGTGTGGTGGCTGGCGCCTGTAAGCCCAGCTACTCAGGAGATTGAGGCAGGAGAATCGCTTGAACCCGGAAGGCAGAGGTTGCGGCGACCCGAGATTGCGCCACTGCACTCCAGCCTGGGCAACAAGAGCGAAACTCCAACTCATTAAAAAAAAAAAACAGAACTTCTTTCTACCACTGAAACTGTTGCTCTGCATGCCTCACCACTAAGAAAGTACTGTCCACCAAAATGGACACATTCTGAAGCACATAAGCAGCATATACAGTTATTATAGTATGCCACTCCAGACCTCCTGACCTACCTGTGTATGTTCCTGCTGTCAGGACATCATCAGAAACCAAAACAGGACCTCCGCCTATCTTTTCTGCTTGACTCTGTGTGCCTACTAGCTTATTTCTAAATACGAACTCAAGCCAGCCACTTAATACTCTGAACTTTGCTCAGGTACTTCCACCTAGCCTGACAAGCATCAATGAGATCAGCTTTATTCTAAGGACTTGAGCTCAATTACTCAACATTCCATTTGGATATCAACTGGCCCTTGGCTGTGACCTGTTACACACACCATTTTAATTCTGCCCCCATTTTTACAGCACCCACCTTTTCTTGACTCAGTAATGACTTCTCTTTTTCTAAAACTTCGATATGCATTTTAAGTTTCAGATTGTCTTCAGCAAGACTGTTATCCTACAAAAATGTTAAAGCAGTGTTTTCAGGTAACAAGAAATTTCCAGTTTATAAAAAAGCAGGCAATCTATACAACTGTGTGTTTCTATTCAGTATTTCTTTAATGATATGTAATAATTATAAGAATGCAATACTTGGCCGGACACGGTGGCTCATGCCTGTTAATCCCAGCACTTTGGGAGGCCGAGGCAGGCGGATCACGAGGTAAGGAGATCAAGACCATCCTGGCTAACACAGTGAAACCCCATCTCTACTAAAAATAGAAAAAATTAGCCGGGCGCGGTGGCATGCTCCTGTTGTCCCAGCTACTCGGGAGGCTGAGGCAGGAGAATCGCTTGAACCCGGGAGGTGGAGGTTGCGGAGAGCTGAGATTGCGACTCCAGCCTGGGTGACAGAGCAAGACTCCGTCTCAAAAAAAAAAAAAAGAATGCAACACTTATAAGAGTGTCTAAAATGAATGAAACCAGTCATGCATTTTCGACACTCTTACAGAAGACTTCCTTATTATGCTTGGAAAAATATAAAAATATATTTACAAAATAACTTCTAATTATTAGAAAAAGAAACAACTCTTTGAATCTCTTAAGGAAAATTAAAACTCATTTCTCACTTGGTATAGGATCTGCTTCCACTGTCTCTATGCACATAACATTTGTCAAAATTAATTTACCTGGTTTAAACTACTCAATCTCATTATTTCATTTTCAGCATCTGTAAAAACAGCAAATGAACTTGACATTAAAATTATTTAGAGTAACTTATTATCTTCAATATTAAACTCAGAAATGAAACCCAATTAAAACAAAGTGTATATAAGCACCACTGGCAAGCAGTGACAGTTCTGAGTGAAACATATATTTGTATTCCTGTTTTGTCATATCAAATAAATCATAATGTAAATGCCAGCTAAAAACCACGTTAAAATCCAAGTCTATGGATAAGTATAAGAAAAAACTGAAATTGTATTGTGGATAAGTCATAAGTTATTGCCTTGATAAAAATGCTAATGACAACCAGGTTTCAAAATGAATTGATTCATTTGAGAAGCAGGAAATAGTACATGGTTTAAGATTGGAGGAAAACAATTTAAAAGTAATATTTTATTATGTATATTTATACCACCACAATACCATAATCTCTCAATTAGCTAATGTGATTTAGATATGAATGCTGAGAAAAAGATCATTCAATCTGGTATTATAGATAGATCCATAAAAAGAAGAGGTACACAAAAAAACACAGCTGAAATCATTGATTCAACATTTACTCAGGAAATATTTAGCATTTACTATGAGGCCAGGTGCTAGACAAAAAGCTGGAAAAATTTAGCCCTTGCTCTCAAAGAGCTTACAATTCAGAGAGGAAGAAAAACTAGTATGCACAGGATTATAACATAGTATGACAGGGCAAGCACGAGGTGCTATGAGAACAAACAGGGTAAACACCTAATCCAGACTAGGAGGAGCAAATGGGGCCAAGAAATGGCAGTGCTAGGTACTTCTCAGTGGGGGTTAATACCTGCACTGAATTGGTATACTGAGAGTCGGCTAAAAGAGCCATAGAGACCCTCCACACAGAGAAAGCAGAAAATGCAAGGGTAACAGAGTGAAGAGGCAACATTGCTTGTTTAAGGAGCTATAGAAAATTCAATGTGGTTCAAGTTCAGAATGTCAGGAGCATGGGAATAGTTGAAACTGAAGAGGTGGGCAGGAACTAGATCGTGAGAGACATTATCATGTCTAACTGAGAAATTTAAACATCATCCCGGAGTTCACAGGGAGCTATAAAGTACTAAAAGCAGGGGAGTAACCTGCTTTGCATTTCTGACAAATTATTCTGGCTGCAGAATGAAAAAAATAGATTGAAGGAATCGTGGAAAACAGAGAATTTTAAAAGCTAACTCTTCAGCTGGGGGCGGTGGCTCATGCCTGTAATCCCAGCACTTTGGGTGGCCGAGGTGGGCAGATCACGAGGTCAAGAGATCGAGATCATCCTGGCCAACATGGTGAAACCCTGTCTCTACTAAAAATACAAAAATTAGTTGGGTGTGGTGGCACATGCTTGTAGTCCCAGCTACTTGGGAGGCTGAGGCAGGAGCATCACTTGAACCCCAGAGGTGGAGGTTGCAGTGAACCGAGATCATGCCACTGCACTCCAGTCTGAGCTACAGAGCGAGACTCTGTCTCAAAAAAAGAAAAAAAAAGCTAACTCTTCAACATTTACTATTGGCTAGACACCATCCTAAAGAGCGGCAGAAAGTAACTCATATAATCCTCATTACTAAAACTACAAGGAAGACACCATTATTATCCCAACCCTATAGAAGAAATAACCAACGCATAGAGATGTTAACCTGTCCAAGGTCAGCTAATTAGTGATAGAGTTCGATTGCAACCCAGTCATGTCCTTAACCACTGTGCTATTCTGCTCCATTCAGAGAGCTGCCATAGTTAACATAGGCAAAAAGCAATTATGACTGGCTGAAGTAATTCTGTGTCAATGGAAATAGAAAAAAGAGGAAGGACTAAGGCAGTGGGTTTGTTTTTTAAGCAAATAAACTCATCTGGATCACCCAATATGATAAGTAAGTAAATGTATTATTCTTAGGTAAGTAAATTTATTTTTTAAATAAGTAAACTTATTTTTTAAAACATAAGTACAATTACTTTAAAATTTATTTTATTTACTGGTGTTTGGCCTATTTCATTTAGTACTAATTTTTTGTAACACAGAATACTGGTATAGTAACTAAATATCATCATGAGCATAGAAAATGGTGGAAGACCTATGGCTCTAAGCACTCAGGGCTTTGCTTGGATATAGGAGATCATTTCAAACAGCTAACGACTTTGAAGAAGAAAGGCTGTATTCCCTAACTGGAGGATGTAGGCTGTGATGAGTTACAGAAAGTATAGCAATACCTAATCCTTTTTAACAGGATATTCCTATTTGCAATCTATTAACTCTTACACTGAATCCAAACCACACAATGCTACCCAAATGATACACAGTCATTTCCAGGAATATGCCATTTACACTAAGTATTCAGTTAGTGAAGCATCTGTCTCTAAAAACAACTACTATGCAATGAAACAGCAATCTGAAATAAGTTCCAAAGACTGTATACCAGACAGTGCTTGTTGTAGTCTGAACACTTCTTCCACTGATGCACTCTGGGCAAGAATTCTTTCCTTTTCTGTCATAGTATCACTTTGCTTCACAGCAGAAGGCTGCAATTTACTACATTCCAATTTCAAGTTTTCACATTCTTCCATTATTTGTCTCTTTTCCACATTTAGCTGTTCTTGTTCTCTCCTCAAAATATCTCTGTCATTTTCTGCAGAAGATAACTTTTTATTTATATCTTTTATTTTATCCTCAAGTTCTTCCATTTTTTTGGTAGACTCCACTTTTTCTGTTTGTAGAACTTGAATAGTTTTTTGCATCTCATAGATTTTAGAGAGATCAGTTTCTATAACTCCAGAGCCACCTAGAACATAAACACAAAACAAGGACATCAAATGTCAAGTACCAAGAAATAAACGGTTTGCTATATACAACTAAGAGATATAAGACAGTTCAGAATTTGGAAAGCTTGAAAGTTAAATTACTATAATAAACTAAGTGTTTTAAAATAAATAAGTTGGGGGAAAACATTTGAATCAACTACATAAAGGCCTATGTATCTTAGTTTGAAAGAAAGTGATAATATCTCTAATCATTTATTACCAAAGTATCATCACCAAAAAATGCAAAGAAATCTATAAATTATAACTATTTACCACAAAGGTAAAAAGGACATTTCCATTTTCACAGAATTTTTTTTTTTTTTTTTTTTTGAGATGGAGTCTCACTCTGTTGCCCAGGCTGGAGGGCAGTGGTGCCATCTTGGCTCACTGCAAACTCTGCCTCCTGGGCTCAAGTGATCCTCCCACCTCAGCCTCCTGAGTAGCTGGGACCACAGGCGAGCACCACCACATCCAGCTAATTTTTGTATTTTTAGTAGAGATGGGATTTCGCCATGTTGGCCAGGCTGGTCTCAAACTCCTGGCCTCAAGTGATCCACACACCTTGGCCTCCCAAAATGCTGGGGTTATAGGCATAAGCCACCACTCCCGGCCACAGAATCTTAAAAGCAGAGGTGCCACAGCAAATTTCTGGCACATAAGCAGAACTAGTCATTTATACTTCCTTATAACTTAGTGCAAGTTTACAGCACTGTCCTGGTCTTAGAATGCTAGGTCTATTATTTAGTTATGTCATCTAATATGTTAAATTAATAAAACTATCAACTGGCCAGGTGCAGTGGCTCATGCCTGTAATCCTAGCACTTTGGGAGGCCAAGGTGGGTGGACCACCCAAGATCACGAGTTTGGGACCAGCCTGGCCAATATGGCGAAACCCTCTCTCTACTAAAAATACAAAAATTAGCTGGGCATGGTGGCAGGCACCTGTAATCCAGCTACTTGGGAGGCTGAGGCAGGAGAATCGCTTGAACCTGGGGGGCAGAGGTTGCAGTGAGCCGAGATCGTGCCAGTGCACTCCAGCCTGGGCAACAGAGGGAGACTCCATCTCAAAAAAATAATAATAATAAAGAAATAAAACTAATAACCTTGTTGTAACAGATTTTCAAGTTCTTCAATTCGCTCTTCATAGTCACTTAATTCTTCTCGATGTCGTCGACTTATTTCTGTCAATTTCTGTTGGTGTGCATTCTGCAGTACCGACATTTCATGTTGATGGTCATCAATTTCCTGACTTCGGTTCTGTTTTAGTTCCTTAAAAAATAAAAACAAAGTTATTCACATTTATAATCAATAAATTTACATAAGCTATATATTTAACTGTTGTCCAAAAGTGTGCATTATTAAAAAGAATTCTCAGAACATGTTAAGGCTGAAAAGAATTTAAACATAGACCCAAAATTAGGACTATTCTGAACAACTTCACCCTTTCCTTTCTTAGGTCTCAAAAACAGTTTTTCTACTTCTAATGAAGGAACATCAGCAAGAAAAGGCTAAAACAAATGATAAGTAAAAATGTCTTTTCCTTAATATCTGTGACCATGAACTTCTCCTTTTCCTAATGACACATTCTACCAACACCAGTGTCACCCCTCTGACCAGTCTGTACCTGCTGTTCCACTACTTCCATCCTCTCACTCAGCCTTTCCTTTCACCAGTCTTACTGGGACTCCCAAACTGTCAACCTGGCGCCTTCCTACCTAAGTTGAGCCCACTGTGTCTCTCGCAGGAACCTGGATCTTGAGCTGAGTCCATCGACTAGGGAAACTGGTTTGACAGGAAGCACCAGGACAGGTGCCCTCTCAAGAATCTGTCCACTGGGTCCCGCCACCCAGATTCCTAACACTCTTCCCACTCCTATCCAACCTGAGGCCAAAACATTCAACTCCTCCTTCAATCCTGCGGATGGACTACCCCGGGTTCTTCCAGTAAATCCTCTTTTGCTTTACTTGGCCAGAGATGGTTTTTGTTGCTTGTAACCAAGAATCCTAATCTACGGAAAAATTGATGCTCTTATGGAAAAAAAAAAAAAAGATCCTAATCTATAAACTAACTTCTTACTTATGTGCCATCACTGGGCTAAGAGCTTTACATTTAAACCTCAAAACAATCCTACAAGATAGGTACTATCATGGTCTCTATTGATAATAAAACAGAAGTAACTTGCCCAAAATTAGCATAGCATGTAAATAATACAGCCAGGATTCAAACACAGGTCTGATCCGGATTCTATCCACTCTAGTATTGTAATAATAATCAACCCAAAACTAAAAATTCTATATCTGACAATAATTTTAACACTAAAAATAATTCACTGCCACAATAATATATGCAACTAAGACTTTTCTTTAAAGAAATAATAATTGACATGAACTAGCAAAATTCTACCGCTAAGGTAAAATAAGTATTTCCAATGCATGATATTAGTATTTTATTTTGTCCATATCCTTTAACTCTAAACCTTGAAACTTCAGCAACCCTGCAATTAGGTTTTAATAAAAACAGTTTTACAAAATACAATAGAGTATAGAGACTTACGAAAGATAAGCTCCGTAATAAATGTTCAAAACCAAATGATTCTGGAAAGACAGAGATTTTTATATACTTTACTTTACATAAATAATAAAGAAGATTAAAAAAAAATATTTTTAAATGGACCAGGCACGTTGGCTCATGCCTGGAATCCCAGAGTTTTGGGAGGCTGAAGCAGGAGGATGGCTTGAGGCTAGAAGTTTGAGACCAGCCTGGGCACCATTAGCAAACCCCATCTATACAAAAAAATCAGAAAAAATTAGCCAGGCATGGTGGCATGTGTGCCTGTAGTCCCAGTTACATGGGAAGCTGAGGCAGGAAGATCACCTGAACCCAGGAGTATGAGGCTGCAGTGACCTGATCATGCCACTGCACTCCAGCCGGGGCAACACAGTGAGACCCTATCTCTAAAAGAAAAAGAAGTACCATAATCTATATAATGATAATGACTTTTATAACTGAGACTTTTACTAATTCAGGCCTATGCTTTTAATAAGCAGATTTAGATGTATAACTCCCATCATCAATCAACAATTTGACTTACCTTAATGATATTTTGTAGTTTACATATTTCACTTTGATCAGAGTTATGTGTTCCTTGTGCTTTGGAAGTCTAGATCAGAAAAAGAGAATTAGTAAATAATTATAATGATTTTCTTGTCAACAGAAAGTCACTAACTTCATTGCAAGATACTTTTGTAAAAAGGGGGATTTTCACAGATTCTGACTAAAGAATGCCATAGACCTTTTAAAGAACCTAGTCTAATAGTGAATAATACACAATAAATAAAAGATATCATATTTAAGAATGTATTAACTAATGTGGGGGGGACAACAGTTTTACAAAATAACTAAAGTTAAGGTAGAAAAATTTATAGAATATTTTACTTAGCTTGACAAAATGTAAGGGTAAAAGATAATTGAGCAGCTTTCTAAAAGGAAATTTCTTTTTTCTTTCTTTTTTTTTTTTTGAGACAGGGTCTTTCTCTGTCACTCAGGCTGGAATGCAGTGGTGTGATTATGGCTCACTGCAGCCTCCACCTCCTGGGTTCAAACAATCCTCCCACCTCAGCCTTCCAAGTAGCTGGGACTACAAGCACATGCCAGCATGCTTAGCTAATTTTTTTTGTAGAGATGGGATCTCACTATGTTGCCCAGGCTGGTCTCGAGCTCCTGACTGCAAGCAATCCTCCTGCCTTGGCCTCCCAAAGTGCTGGGATTAGACATGAACCACCATGCCTGGCAAAATCAAATTATTTTACCCAGAAGATCTCTACCCAACAGAGAATAATCTTTGGTTTAACAAATAAATAAAACAACTTCTGGATTCTTTTCATTCAAAGCTGTATGTTGTTCATTTATCTTTATTAATATTACTATGTAGCATCTTAATGAACCAAAAGCTACTCTAGGACTGAAAGAAAGAATAAAGTATAATAGAAAAAATACAGGATTTAGTCAAAACACGTGTGTTTGAATCATAACTTAACCACTGTGGCAATGGATTGTATGACTTAAACTTTTAGTTTCCTAGGGCCGGGCACGGTGGCTCATGCCTGTAATCCCAACACTTTGGGAGGCAAGGCGGGTGGATCACAAGGGCAAGAGATCAAGACCATCCTGGCCAACATGGTGAAACCCCGTCACTATTAAAAATACAAAAAAAAAAATTAGCTGGGAGTGGTGGCGGGTGCCTGTAGTCCCAGCTACTTGGGAGGCTGAGGCAGGAGAATCGCTTGAACCTGGGAGGCAGAGGTTGCAGTGAGCTGAGATCGCACCACTGCACTCCAGCCTGGTGGACAGAGCAAGACTCCATCTCAAAAAAAAAAAAAAAAAAAAAAAAAACCTTTCAGTTTCCTTATCTATAAAATAGAGGTAATAAATACATCTCATAATTATTAACATAATAATATATTGGGATAATACACATGGAAACATAAAATGTAATGCAAATATTAATTTTTATTATGTCTTGTTAGAAAATTAAGTCCTCTGAACGGTCCCAATTATGCCTTTTTCACCTTTATAGTCTAGTACAGGTCTGTCATGGAGTAGGCATTCAAGATATGCTGAAATGAACACACCAAAAACCATTCTCTTCCCTATGAAATCGTACTCTAACCAATGTTTCTTAAAATGTGTTCCTTAGGTTATCAGAATCACCAGGGCTATTTGTTTAAATGCAGTTTAAGGCCCTAAAACTGGCTAACCAATTGATATCTCTGAAGGTACCACAGAAGATCTACAATACTGCCAAGTTTCCCAGGTCATTTCTTATACATACAAAGTTTACTGCTTTTTGGAGATAAGATGGACAAACAGATCATCCTCTCTAAGGCTTATTTTGGGTACTGAGAATGTCTAGCAACTTGTGAAAGAAGAAGATAATTTTAATTGGGAAGATTTCTCCTTTACATAACTAGATTACATTCACAAAAACACAAAAAATAATCTCTTTACTCATAATTTTTTTTACATTGATGAAATTAAATCCAAATAAACATTGTTCCAGTTTACTCCAGGTCTCATGTCTACTGACAATTTCCATAGTATACAGGTTGAGAATCCCTAATTCAAAAATCCAAAATCTGAAATGCTCCAAAATCTGAAATATTTGAGTGCCAACATGATGCCACAAGTGGAAAATTCCACACATAAATATTTAACGCAAATTTTGGTTCACGCACAAATTATATAATATTACTTAAAATAGTGTATAAAATTACCTTCATAAGTACCTATGGGTATAAAGTTTATATGTAACATAAATGAATTCCATGTTTAGACTTGGGTCCCATCCTCAAGATATCTCATTATGTTTATGAAAATATTCCAAAATCTGGCCGGAAGAAGTGGCTCATGTCTGTAATCCCAACACTTTGGGCGGCCTGAGGTCAAGAGTTTGAGACCAGCCTGGGTAACATGGTGAAACCCCATCTCTACTAAAAGTACAAAAAAACATTAGCCCAGTGTGGTGGCGGGCGCCTGTAATCCCAGCTACTCAGAAGGCTGAGGCAGGAGAATTGCTTGAACCCAGGCGGCAGAGGTAGAGGTTGCAGTGAGCTGAGATGGTGCCACTGCACTCCAGTCTGGGCAACAGACTGAGACTCTCTCTCAAAAAAAAAAAAAAAAAAAAAAAAAGAAAGAAAAGAAAAGAAAGAACAAGAAAAGATTCCAAAATCCAAAATCTGAAACACTTCTAGTCTCAAGCATTTCGGATAAGAGATATTTATCCTGTATAAAATCTGATATATAAGACAAAAAAGCGCTCCTTGGAAGAAAGTTTACAGCCCCAAATAGCAAAATATTAATTTCTAATGCATGAGAAACAACACAAAATAGTTTATCATATTTTATAATATCAATTATTATAAATTGATTTTCATTTTACATGTAACTAGATTTTCATTTTACATGTAACTAGAGCTAGCAGAAACCTCAGACAACATCTAAGCAAGAGGTTTCAAACATGGTGCCTGGGAGTCCTGGTGTTTACACCGGAGGAGTCTCAGGGACTCCAGAAGAGAAGGTTCTTGGTTCAACCACAGCAACTCAATTTTTTTCCTCTCATAATGTTTTATTAAAAAAAAAAAAAAAAAAGGATCTGTTGCTTTTTTTTGAAATTTTTTTCCAAATAGTGTACAGAAAGGGAAACTCAGACTAGGAGAGAAAGATGACATGACCAAAATCACTTAGAAAGTCATTGGCAAAGAGGCCGGGCGCAGTGGCTCACGCCTGTAATCCCAGCACTTTGGGAGGCCGAGGCAGGCGGATCACGAAGTTAGGAGTTCGAGACCAGCCTGGCCAACATAGTGAAACCCCATCTCTACTAAAAATACAAAAATTAGCCAGGCATGGTGGCACGCACCTATAATCCCAGCTACTTGGGAGGCTGAGATGGGAGAATCATTTGAACCCAGGAGGTGGAGGTTGCAGTGAGCCAATACTGTGCCACTGCATTCCAGCCTGGGTGATAGAGTAAGACTCTGTCTCAAAAAAAAAAAAAAAAAAAAAAAAAAAGTCACTGGCAGAGGCCAGGCACAGTGGCTCACACTTGTTATCCCAACACTCTGGGAGGCCGAGGTGGGCAGATCACCTGAGGTCAGGAGTTTGAGACTAGCCTGGCCAAAATGGTGAAACCCCTGCTAAAGATACAAAAACTAGGCATAGTGGTGTGTGCCTATAATCCCAGCTACTCAGGAGGCTGAGGCAGGAGAATCGCTGGAACCCAGGAGGCAGAGGCTGCAGTGAGCCAAGATCGCGCCACTGCACTCTAGCATGGGAGACAGAGCAAGATTCTGTCTCAAAGAAAGAAAGAAAGTCACTGACGCAATTAGAATACAGGTTTTCTATTTCCTAGTACAGGGTTCTTTCTGATATCAAAAGCTCTACATACAGCTTTTTATATTACACCAGTAATTTTACTCAAAGTTTTCAAAAACTCTAAAAAATTTTTATCTACCTGAGCAATATGCCTCCAATGGCCAACTTCAGACTCAAGTCTTGAAACTTCATTTGAGAGTCGGTTTATTTCTTGTTGGGATGAAATTATATCACCAAAGTCCATGTCATCGTCATGGAAAGCTGAAGGATGATGACTAATCCCATAAGCGAATGAAGATGATGCAGTGGTTGCTGGTACACCAGCTCCTGAAGGTACTGACTGAGCAGCTGACTGCAGTTTCAGCAACTGATCCTGGAGTGCAATCTGTCTGGCTTTAAGATGGCTGATTTCTACCTATATATTTATAATCCATGTTTTAGAGAAGGTACTTTAAAACAATCATATTGACTTTTTATAGATTTGTATTAAAAGACACAATACAATAATTTGTCTAAGATTATCCAATGATGGCCCTCTACCAACTGAATCTAAGTCTTATATAACATTCTAACCATAACATTTTTATTTAAAACACACTCACAATTAAAGTATAAATAATGTTACAAATAGTAGAAATATCAGAATTTTGTACGTTAACTAAAGCAATGAATTTCTCAGTTAAACATGGGTTTGCTATCTTCTCTGCATGGAGTAGTATAGGCAATTTCTTAGGGTTCTGTTTGTGATTACCAAATCTTAAATGATGAGAAAATGAAAGCTGTGTATGTCTATGCACTGGAAATTTTCTTAGAATATCTCCTGTTACAAGTGTTGTGTAAGTGATTATGGCTGGATGTAGGCTTAAAATGCACCATGAATCTGAGGTAACTTTGTACTGGCCTGCACAACACAGCTGGAAGAATGCTTTAATTTATAAATCCATTCTTTTTAGATAAGATAACAGTGAAACAGTGAGCCCATGGTTATTAGCCCATGAATCTTAAAAAGAAATAATATACTGAAAGTGGCCTTAGCTTTAGATTTGGCAAAGAGGAGCCAGCGAAAATCTGACCTATTTAGGAAGAGAACAGTTCTGAAGTTCTGAAATTACCAGCAGTTTTGACTGAAGGCGGGTAAGTCATAGCGCAAAAGAAATAATAAACACAGGACCTACCAAAATGCCACATCCATTCTTGTAAAAGATTATTCAAAACACAAAATCAAACAATATACACAGAACTGAAAAGTTTTCTATAAAGTAGAGTAGTCCAGAAGACACTGCCACAACTGAGGAAAATTTGATATTAGGAAGACAGCCAACAAGTAACAGTATTTCTATATGCATAAAGTTAAGCAAGTAGACAAAAACCAAACACATTTATGTCGTATGTCATAACAAACAAGTTTTTCATATTGGAGCCCCTTCTCAAATGGAAATTTATAGTAGTGTACAAATATCATTCATTTTCCCACAAATTACATGAGATAAATTCCATCTTGGAGAATATGAACATCACAATGAGGGCCGCACATAGATTCAGGAAATAACAGATCTATATAATCATATCTTTCATCCTCGTAAAAAGTACTAAAATCCACAACTTTTTCAAATGTAGTTATATTTAAAAAGCTATCATTATATGATATTTATATCAACCTGTAGTTACACAAGTGCAAGCTGTAATAAGATATTTCCAAACCTGAATGCTTCATGTGCCCTCTAATCTCGACAGTTAAGTAGAACATAAAATACCAAAATTTTCCACACCAGTGTTTTCAACTGTGAGGTAGGCATCAGAATAACCTATGGAGCTTCTGAAAATGACCAATACAGGTTGAGTATCCTTATCTGAATGCTCAGGACTAGAAGGGTTTCACATTTCAGGTATTTTCCAATTTGAGAACATTCTCATAAATATAATGAGATATCTTGGGGATGGGACCCATGTCTAAACACGAAATTCATTTATGTTTCATATACACCTTATACCCACAGGTACGTGTGAAAGTAATTTTATAAAATGCTTTTAACAATTTTGTGCATAAAACAAAGCTTGTGTTCAGTACTTATGTGTGGAATTTTCCACTTGTGGCATCACACTGGCACTCAAAGTTTTGGATTTTGGAGCATTTCAAATTTTGGTAGGAATGCCCAACCTGCACCAGGGCCTCTTTCCAGTACACTAAGTTAGAATCTCCTAGGTGGTGTAAACATGTATATGCTTTTAAAGTGTCATAATGATACAGCTGTAAACCCCTGGGTAGGAGAAACTACTGTTCTATCATAATGTTTATAACTCAATGCTACTCAAAATGTGGTCCACGGACGAATGCAGTTGAATGCTCACTACCAGTCCAGAGCAAGTATAGCAATGTGAAAAGTAAGGTTTAAGACTTTTAAAGCAATTTGGTAGTAATTTTATATCTGCTGAACTTTTTTTTTTTTTTTTTTGAGACGGAGTCTCATCCTGTCAACCAGGCTAGAATGCAGTGGCGTGATCTCAGCTCACTGCAACCACCACCTCCCAGGTTCAAGCAATTCTCCTGTCTCAGCCTCCTGAGTAGCTGAGACTACAGGCATACACCACCACGTCCGGCTAATTTTTGTATTATTAGTAGAGATGGGGAATCAAGAAAAAAAAAAAGTAGGCTTGTAACTTTAAATTGAACTTGAGGACAGGCATGGTGGCTCACGCCTGTACGCCCAACACTTCGGGAGGCCAAGGCGGGCGGATCACCTGAGGTCAGGAGTTCGAGACCAGCCTGGCCAACGTGGTGAAACCCCATCTCTAATAAAAATTCAAAAATTAGCCAGGCGTGGTAGTGCATGCCTGTAATCCCAGCTACTCAGGAGGCACAAGAATTGCTTGAACCGGGATGCAGAGGTTGCAGTGAGCCGAGATCGCACCACTGCACTTCAGCCTGGGCGACAGAGCAAGACTGTCTCAAAAAAAAAAAAAAACTTATTTGAACTTGCAACTTTGCCATTTTTAGTATTCATTTTATTTGTATAGTAATTCATTTTGTATTGTATTTTATGAAATTATCACTTACCAACAAATTGGAAATTTAAGCACTACTTTCAATACCTATGTATATCTTTAACGTGCTATACTTTTATCTTTCACCTTAGCATGTCACTAAAGGAACTAGAAAGCATAGGAATTAGAAAGCATGACACCTAAATTTTAAAAACCCAAATATAAAGTTATGGTAGAAATGAACATTTAGTCAACAAACTGAAAAACATCCAAATGATCTGCAACAGGAAATGGTTCAATTCAATGTAAGTATTTATTGGGGGCCACTTACGTACTAAACACTAAAGAGAATTCAGTAACAGCACGACAGATGAGGACACAGACGGTATTTTAAGGATTCAGAGTAACATTAAATTATATAATATCTACTACCAGCACTGTAAAGCAAAGATAAATCAATTCCAAAGCAGCCATTTCAAACTAAAAACCCAAAACATTTATAAAGCAATTATATGTAAATTATAATATATTTAATATTGTTTTTCCACGGAAAATCAAGCACATGCCAATACAACAAATATTAGGCTTCATAAAATCAGAAATTATAAGCAACAGATCCCTAAAGATATTTTATACAAAAACTTTTTCTTCTTCTTTTGGAAAGAAAAAAATTATACTTCACACAGGTTGGTTTATATATGTAAACTTAATAAAGTTTATATTACCTTATAAAGTTCTTATTAAATAAGGGATATCAAACTGAGTCGAAAATTATTAAATTCATCACCTTTTCAATATTTTTATAGATCTGAATATACCTCGATTGATATTCTAACTCTAAAAACATACCTAAATACATTACAGTGAAGTACATATGAAGTAACTGTGATAACATTTACCTCTTTTTGTTGAAGTTGATTTCGGTAACTTGTAGATTGCTGCTTTATTTGAATCTCTGATGCTTCATGTTTCTCTTCTAGATCAGTACAAAGTTTCTTAAGCCTTTCATTCTAGAAAAAAAAAGTATTTTCAACAAAAAGACTGCAAGTAAAACATGTAATTAGTTATGTGCACGGCATTATGAAAAACGTACTGCTTCCTCCCCCAAAAAAATGTCAAATATAAAAGGTCTCGGACAGAATTCTGGACTTTAAAATATACTTTTAAATTAAAGTTAAAAATGCACTGACCAGCCGGGCACGGTGGCTCATGCCTGTAATCCCAGCACTTTGGGAGGCCAAGGCGGGCAGATCACGAGGTCGGGAGATCGAGACCATCCTGGCCAACATAGTGAAACCCCATCTCTACTAAAGTACAAAAAAAAATTAGACGGGCGTGGTGGTGTGTGCCTGTAATCCCAGCTACTCGCGAGGCTGAGGCAGGGGAATTGCTTGAACCCGGGAGGCGGAGGTTGCAGTGAGCCGAGATCATGCCATTGCATTCCAGCCTGGTGACAGAGCGAGACTCCGACTTAAAAAAAAAAAAAGCACTGACCACGTTTATACAGACAGAATATGCATAATTCTAAACCAAACAGTGAAATATTAACATTTTGCTCAGACTGATTTTCTGCTAAGAAAAGCCCATGAATCAATGTTTCCCCATCTTTGTATACCCAGTTCTAGCATACAGCAGTCAATACGTATCTAGTAAATAAATGGATTACATATTTGAACTTTTGTTTTCTTCCCCAAACAGAACTTTTTTTTAAAGAAATCTTTCTGGTTGAAGTACAGGGAGGAGGCTAAAATCTCACATAATTTGCTTGTCTTTCAGGGTCCCTGAAGGACCTCGGAAAAAATCCAATTTGAAAACCACTACTAGAACTGTTTGAAAAAAATTAAAATACACAAAATAGCCTAATTCAATGAACCTAGACATCACACACTGTCTTTTAAGATGTTGAAAAACATGAAAAAAATTACTCAAATTGTATGTACCTAAATATTAAATTATCTTAACCTATTATCATTCCTTATTTGAATGAAGTAATAAGAACATAACGGGGCGCCCCACTGGCTGCTCTGAAAAGTCATCTTTGCATTGTTCCTCGTCCGCCTTCTTGCTCGCCGCAGCCGCCTCCTCTGCCGCCGCGGACTCCGGCGGCTTTATCGCGAGTCCCTGAACTCTCGCTTTCTTTTTAATCCCCTACATGGGATCACCGGTGTGCCCCACCATGTCAGACGCAGCCGTAGACACCAGCTCCGAAATCACCACCAAGGACTTAAAGAAGAAGGAAGTTGTGGAAGAGGCGGAAAATGGAAGAGATGCCCCTGCTAACGAGGAAAATGGGGAGCAGGAGGCTGACAATGAGGTAGATGAAGAACAGGAAGAAGGTGGGGAGGAAGAGGAGGAGGAGGAAGAAGGTGATGGTGAGGAAGAAGGATGGAGATGAAGATGAGGAAGCTGAGTCAGCTACGGGCAAGCGGGCAGCTGAAGATGATGAGGATGACGATGTTGATACCAAGAAGCAGAAGACTGACGAGGATGACTAGACAGCAAAAAAGGAAAAGTTAAACTAAAAAAAAAAGGCCGCCGCGACCTATTCACCCTCCACTTCCCCTCTCAGAATCTAAACGTGGTCACCTTCGAGTAGAGAGGCCCGTCCGCCCACCGTGGGCAGTGCCACCAGCAGATGACACGCGCTCTCCACCACCCAACCCAAACCATGAGAATTTGCAACAGGGGAGGAAAAAGAACCAAAACTTCCAAGGCCCTGCTTTTTTTCTTAAAAGTACTTTAAAAAGGAAATTTGTTTGTATTTTTTATTTACATTTTATATTTTTGTACATATTGTTAGGGTCAGCCATTTTTAATGATCTCGGATGACCAAACCAGCCTTCGGAGTGTTCTTTGTCCTACTTCTGACCTTACTTGTGGTGTGACCATGTTCATTATAATCTCAAAGCAGAAAAAAAAACTTGTAAAAAAAGCAAAAACGACAACAGAAAAACAATCTTATTCTGAGCATTCCAGTAACTTTTTTGTGTATGTACTTAGCTGTACTATAAGTAGTTGGTTTGTATGAGATGGTTAAAAAGGCCAAAAATAAAAGGTTTCTTTTTTTTCCTTTTTTGTCCATGAAGTTGCTGTTTATTTTATTTATTTATTTTTTTGGCCTGTTTGATGTATGTGTGAGACAATGTTGTCCAACAATAAACAGGAATTTTGTTTTGCTGAGTTGTTCTAACAACAACAAAAAGAACACAATGGGGCAAAAGAAATGGACACTAATACTCTCTACAAAAAAGAATTTACAAATCATTGCAGATAACAATTTACTAAGCATTCTACTAATATACCCACAAACACGGTTTAACAACAATGAATGAGAAAAAGAAGACTGATGGTGAGAAAGAAAGCTCTTGCTAAAAGGTGAAGATTTTTTCACTTTGGGGATGTCATTTGTTTTCTTCTTAGATTCTAGGAACTTCTGATGTCAACAGATGTGAAAATAATGATCCAGGAAGATTACATAAATTCCCAGAGAAAACCAATGGAATAATCAAAGGAATAATTACAGCATCCACAAATCCTAGTTTGGAACTCTATCCCCAGAAATCTAACACAGACCTTAATTATCCTGAAGAACTAGTAGTAAGAAACAGGACCAATGGTCACAACAGCTGATTACCTTCTATTCTACTGGCTGCTTTTGCATGACTTTCTGTAAGCTGTTTATATGAAAAACACCATACATAACTCAGCGACATAATATACTGAAGTTAAACCCTGGTTATAAAAGTTCACTTCAGGTTTTTTTTCACACAAAAATACCTAAGGTTATTTATTTAACTCTGATTAATAAATAGAACTGTAAAACTTTGAATATGGTCAATATCTACTTGGTTGTCTGCCCTCATCTCCATAGCCATATGAGAGTCAGAAAGATTGAGAAAGGGCTAGGCGTGGTGGCTTATGCCTGTAATCTCAGCACTTTGAGAGGCTGAGGCAGGAGGATCACTTGAGTCCAGGAGTTCAAGACCAGCCTGGGCAACATAAGGAACAAAAAATACAAATACAAAAATTAGCTGGGCGTGTTGGCTTGCACCCATAGTCCCAGCTACTCGGGAGGCTGAGGAGGGAAGACTGCTTGAGCCTGAGAGGTCAAGGCTGCAGGGGAGACATGATCACACCACTGCACTCCAACTTGGGTGACAGAGCAAGACCCTGTCTCAAAACAAAAAGAAAGGCTGAGAGAGCAAATGAAGGACAGTTTCTCTTCATGTGGCTGAACCCATAAAATATGAAAAGAGTTGCCAGAGATAATATTTTCTATTGTATGGAATACGGAACAGAGGGGGCTGGTCTGAAAGGAGAAAAGAATAAATGCATAGAAAGAAGAGAAAAGAGTACAAATGAAAAGAGAGACAGACTCCTGATGGCCTCCAGTTCTAGCTGCAATCACTCTAAAGTCAGACTACATTTCTGCTATTGAAATCCATAGGACACTCATATCTTAAAATATTCCGTCCTGCTTAATCCTTGGTTATACCATTAGGGTCCACTGAAATCAACTTAATTTCTTTTTTAGGCAGTCCTAACTATTTGTAAAACTTGATATTTATTATTTTTATTCTTTCTGAGAGGTCTACCAACAAAGAGAAAATTTACCTATTTTTAAAAATAGAATAAAACATTCTATCTTACAATTACCATAGGGTACCGTGGATCTTTTTATAAATCTAAGAAAAATCATGGAAGCATAATCAACTTGTATTTTCTGTATCTTAAAACATTTTGCTCTTTTACTATCATGGGAACTTTTAAAAATCATTTAAAAAATTCTTCCCAACTATTTTAAAAATGACAATAAGAAGAAAACAGAAAACTTATGAAATCACCTAGGAGAATGATGCAATGGTAAAATAACCAGTTTTCTGACTGCATTGCCCAAAGTATTACTTTTTTTTTTTTTTTTTTTTTTTTGAGATGGAGTCTCACTCTGTCGCCCAGGATGGAGTTTACTGGCACAATCTCGGCTCACTGCAACCTCTGCCTCCCAGGTTCAAGCAATTCTCCTCCCTCAGCCTCCTGAATAGCTGGGATTACAGGCACGTGCTACCACGCCCGGCTAATTTTTGTATTTTTTGTAGAGATGGGGTTTCATTCACCATGTCGGTCAGGCTGGCCTCGAACTCCTGACCTCATGATCCGCCCACCTCAGCCTCCCAAAGTGCTGGGATTACAGGCGTGAGCCACCATGCCTGGCCTATATCATCTTTTTAAAAGAAAACAGCTGTCTACAGACACCACTTTTGTAGTTTTTTTTCTCTTTCATTGAACACAGTTAAAAACTCAGAATTTTTAATTATTTGATGAAGAGAAGAAAACTGACAAAGGAAAACATTCATAATTATTAGACAACTTAGAAGATGAATGCAAAGAGACAGAAAGCAGCATCCTAGAGTCTAATGGTTATGGTGAAACTGACTGTAGAAGTGAAATCTTACACAAATCTTCAGATGGCAATAGCCTGGAAGAATTTTCTAAAAGTCAAGAATTGATGAGTGAACAATATATTTCTAAGAACAAAAAAGAAATATGGCTTTCACATCAATTGTCATTCAACAGGAAAATACTTCACTCTGCATTATGTTGTGACAACGACCTAAACCATTTCATTTGGCTAAGCAGATACATGACAGTATTCTTTTTTTATTTTTATTTTTTATTTTTTTTGAAAGAGTCTCGCTCTTGTTGCCCAGGCTGGAGTGCAATTGCGGGATCTTGGCTCACTGCAACCTCTACCTCCCAGGTTCAAGTGATTCTCCTGCCTCAGCCTCCCGAGTAGCTGGGATTATAGGCACATGCCACCACGCCCAGCGAATTTTGTATTTTTACTAGAGACAGGGTTTCTCCATGTTGGTCAGGCTGGTCTCAAACTCAGGTGATCCACCCGCCTCAGCCTCCCAAAGTGCTGGGATTACAGGCGTGAGCCACCATGCCTGGCCACGTGACAGTATTCTTTCATAATGTATATTTGTACACCAACATTTACTTGATATGTTCATATGTAGAAGGCTGAAGGCAGGTGTGTATACAAAGGCAACTGGGAGGAAACAGATGACACAGAAATGAAAAAAACTCAGTGGACTGATCATTCTAATTGGCATTTATAAATCTAAGAATAAACATGCTTTTGAAATTATAGAGCAAAGATGGCAGCCATCATCTCTTCAATAAAATCATGAGCCATTAAAATTTTCAAAAGTATTGGTTTTAATGACACAATCAAGAAGAACAAGGCTGGGCATGGTGGCTCATGCCTGTAATCTCAGCACTTTCAGAGGCCAAGATGGAAAGACTGCTTGAAGCCAGGAGTTTGAGACCAGCCTGGGCAACAGAGCAAGACATCGTCTCTACAAAAAATTTTATTTATTTATTTGTTTATTTATTTATTTACTTACTTACTTATTTATTGGAGACGGAGTCTTGCTCAGGCTGGAGTGCAATGGTACGATCTTGGCTCACTGCAACCTCCACGTCCCGGGTTCAAGTGACTCTCCTGCCTCAGCCTCCCAAGTAGCTGGGATTACAGGTGCCCGCCACCATATCCAGCTAATTTTTGTATTTTTAGTAGAGACGGGGTTTCACCATGTTGACCAAGCTGACCTCAAGTGATCTGCCCACCTCAGCCTCCCAAAGTGCTGGGATTATAGGCATGAGCCACCGTGCCTGGCCTATTACAAAAATTTTTTTTAAATTAGCTGGGTGTAGTGTCACATGCCTGTGGTACCAGCTACTCAAGAGGCTGAAGCAGAAAGATCACTTGAGCCCAGAAGTTCAAGGTTGCAGTGAGCTATGATTGTGCCACTGTATTCCAGCCTGGGCAAAAAAGCAAGACCCTGTCTCAAAACAACAACCACAACAAAAAGAACTAGAAGTAAGAATAACCTGAAATCTATTAGGAGGTAACTGAAATTTGGAATCAATATTTTACAAGATAAAGATATTCCAGGTTATGCAATTAAGGGTTAAAAAGCAGTCAACTGAATTCAAAGAACATTGCTTATTTTGAGTCTTTATGCTTTCAAAACCAGAAAAAAATTAAATAAAAATTTGGATTTGCTTTATTTAAATTATTAAAATGTCTTTTTCTTTTTTTGATACAAGGTCTCACTCTGTCGCCCAGGCTGGAATACACTGGCAGGATCACAGCTCACTGCAGCCTTGACTTCCTGGGCCCTAAGATCAGGTGATCCTCCCACCTCAGCCTCACAAGTAGCTGGGACTACTGACACCCACCACCACACCTTGACTAATTTTTTTATCTTTATTTTTTGTAACCGGTTTCAAACTCCTGGCCTCAAGCCATCCTCCCACCTCCACCTCCCAAAGTGCTGAGATTACAGGCATGAGCCACTGCGTCCAATCTAGACCCTAATAATGAATAAAACATTAAAATTAATTTGCTATTCCTGTATCCTTTTTTTCTTTTTTTGGATGGAGTTTTTCTCTGTCACTCAGGCTGGAATGCAATGGCGTGATCTCGGCTCAGTGCAACCTCTGCCTCCCAGTTTCCAGCAATTCTCCTGCCTCAGCCTCCTGAGTAGCTGGGATTACAGGTGTGCACCACCACATCCAGCTAATTTTTTTGTATTTTTAGTTAGAGATGGGGTTTCACCATGTTGGCCAGGCTTGTCTCAAACTCCTGACCTCAAGTGATCCACCCGCCTCGGCTTCTCAAAGTGCTCGGATTACGGACATGAGCCACTGTGCCTGGCTGCTCTTCCTATATTCTTAACTTTTTTGTATCCAAATATTATTATCATTTCAGTGTTTAAAAAGCTCCATGTTAAACAGAATTGCATTCTTAATATTATACTTAGCTGGGCGTGGTGGCTCACGCCTGTAATCCCAGCACTTTGGGAGGCTAAGGCGGGTGAATCATGAGGTCAGGAGTTTGAGACCAGCCTGGCCAATATGGTGAAACCCTGTCTCTACTAAAAATACAAAAATTAGCCAGGTGTGGTAGCGTGCACTTGTAGTCCCAGCTACTCGGGGGGCTGAGGCAGAAGAATTGCTTGAACCCAGGAGGTGGAGGTTGTAGTGAGCCAAGATGGTGCCGCTGCACTCCAGCCTGGGTGACAGAGTAAGACCCCGCCTCAAAAAAAAAAAAAAAAAAAAAATTCTTAAATAAATGTGCCACTGCAATTTAGTATGCTGTTAGAACACAGTAAACCCTGGATTATGATAAATTATTGATACTATTATTTCTACATTTGGCAGTCTTCCTACTTATACAGAAATAGAGATGGGAATATTAAAGAATAGCAAACTGCATAACAGGTAAATATATTTTTCATCTACAGAAGGTTGATAAAAGCTCAAAAAACAATCGAAATTAAACAAGAAGAGAAAAAAAGTGCTAAGCAGTACATTTAAAAAGAAAGGATCAAAGTAATGTTTGAGTAACCTTCATGACTTCAAAAAAGAAAAATCTAAGTAGTCTTTGATTTTCCTTACCTCTGATCTCAAGATTGCATGAATGGCTTCAATTTCCTTTGTCCTAGAATCAGGTAATTCTGCTACAAGAGAAACAACAAATATTGAATATTTAATCAATACCAGATGAAGTAATAAACAGGTGTTTTCAAGAAAATATATTTCACTGAGTTTACACAGAATAGTAGACTGATATGAAAGCACTCAGAAGAAACAAATCACTTTATTTCCATAACAACTTTTCACTGACACTAATGTTCTTCATTGTCATAAAAGTCATTCTTTTTGCCTATGCCCTATATCTTAGGATGTCTACCTTTACCCCTTAGAAATGTTCATTAAAACTTTGTTGTGGGAAATTAAGCTTTAGAAATTAAAACTATTTCTCTGTGAGCTAATGCTGTTATAATTTTAGATGAAGCTTACTCAACTGGGACTTTAGGCCTTATTTCTAACTGTAAGAATTAAAGAAAGAGGAGAGAAACACAAAGGGTGGCTTGCCTGTTAAGACAGGTTTATTTTAGAGAAAACAAACCTGAGAGAGGCGTTCGGCTGAGTTAGGTTAGAGGCACACTCTTTTCCAGACTACGAGTTTTAAGGATTTAGGGTGGGAGAATTTATTAGAGGCTTAGACTGCTTCTGTGTTTTTTTGTAGTGCTTATCTGGGAGGGGGAGTTGTGTATATGTTCCATTTTTTCTAGAGCTGCAGGCATACCCCCCGAGTCTGCTTTAGCTTTCCTATTTTAGTGCACCTGAAGGGAAAGGAATGTGCTTTCTAAGGCCCACTGCTTTACTGGGGCCCACTGTATGAGAGTGAAGTTTGGCAGTTACCCAAGAGACTAACCCCACCTCCCTTTGTGCCCGAGCACTCCCTCTGTATGTGTTTTACTGTCTGCTTTTTCTGGCTGCTTGTAGTTAGGAGAAGTGACTTCCTTGAAATGCATGAGGCTAGAAAGGGAGCTGGAGGTCAGATGCGATGGCTCACCGCCTGTAATCTCAGCACTTTGGGAGGCCAAGGTGGGAGGATCACGTGAGATCGGGAGTTTGAGATGAGACCAGCCTGGCCAACAGGTAAAACCTTGTCTCTACTAAAAATACAAAAATTAGCCGGGTGTGGGGGCACACGCCTGTAATCCCAGCTACTCAGGAGGCTGAGGCAGGAGAATTGCTTGAACCTGGGAGGTGGAGGTTGCAGTGAGCCGACACTGTGTCACTGCACTCCAGCCTGGGTTACAGAGTGAGACTGTCTCCAAAAAAAAAGGAAAGCGAGCTGGAACTTAAAGTGGCACTGTTTGTCTGAGATAACAGTGCTCCTGCTCTGTCACTAACTTCTGCTCTCAATACTATCAAATAATAAGTGACCTATAAACGAAGAAAAATACACTGAGAACACTTATTTAAAGTAACATAGACACAATTTATTAAAAATGGGAATGAGCTCAGTCTGGTTTTCTACATTTTCATCTTTATTTTTTAATTTTCTTGGAAAGGGTCTCACTTCACTCTGCCACCTAGGCTGGAGTATAGTGGTGTGATCATGGCTCACTGTAGCCTCAAACTCTCTCACTTCAGCCTTCCAAGTAGTTGGAACTACAGGCACATGCGACCACACCTACCTAATTTTTTTACTTTTTTGGAGAGATGAGGTTTTACTGTGCTGCCCAGGCAGGTCTCGAACTCCTAGCCTTAGGGAATCCTCCACACTCAGCCTCCCAAAGTGCTGGGATTACAGGTGTAAGTCATCATGCATGGCCCTTGGTTTTGTACATTTTCATTTAAAAGTAGAGTGAGAGCCCAGCAGTGTCAACATGGCACCACTAATGCTATTAGCAAATCATCATCTGGCTGGTCTCGGTGGCTCATGCCTGTAATCCCAGCACTTTGGGAAGCCAAGACAGGTGGATCACTTGAGGTCAGGAGACAACCCTGGCCAATATGGCAAAACTCCATCTCTACTAAAAATACAAAAGAAAACTGGCCAGTCATGGTGGTAGGTGCCTGTAATCTGTAATCCCAGCTACTTAGGAGACTGAGGCAGGAGAAATTGCTTGAACCGGGGAGGCAGAAGCTGCAGTGAGCCAAGATCGTGCCACTGCACTCCAGCCTGGGCGACAGCAAGACTCGGTCTCAAAAAAAAAAAAAAAGAAAAGAAAATCATCATCCAGAGTTAGGTTTTTTTTCTAAGTACTAGTATTTTTTTCATTACTCACAGCTCCTTAATATAAAAATAACTTATCTGGACTACAGTTTATTAGGAGTGTCCAATTTTTTGGCTTCCCTGGGCCATACTGGAAGAACTGTCTTGGGCCATACATAAAATACACTAACAATCGCTAATGAGGTTTAAAAAAAAAAATTGCAAAAAACCTCATTTATTTATTTATTTATTTATTTATTTTTTGAGACAGAGTCTCGCTCTATCGCCCAGGCTGGAGTGTAGTGGCACAATCTCAGCTCACTGCAACCTCTGCCTCCTGGGTTCAAGTGAGTCTCCCACCTCAGCCTCCCCAGTAGCTGGGACTATAGGCCTGCGCCACCATGCCCAGCTAATTTTTGTATTTTTTAGTAAAGAGACGAGGCTTCACCATGTTTGCCAGGCTGGCCTTAAACTCTTGACCTCAGGTGATCCTGAGGCCCTCCTCAAACTGCTCCCAAAGTGCTGGGATTACAGGTGTGAGACACCGCGCCCAGCCAGAAAAACTGATAATATTTTAAGCACGTTTATGAATTTGTGTTGGGTCTCATTCAAAACCCATCATGGGCCACATGTGGCCTGCAGACCACAGGTTGGACAAGCTTGGTTTAAATCAAAAGAAGCATGCAGTAATTACAGTAACAAACACTCTTGTTTAGAAAATCACCAGGTAGGGTTACATCTGTGGTTGGTTGTACATCTTGCTTGAAACTATGAAAGGACTGTTTAATTGCTACTCTGAAGAGGACAAGGTATAATCTAATTTGTTTAGGAAGGTAATTGTTAAAAGCAGCAACTATTTTAAAGAGGGATTTTACAAGTTCATGCAAACTCCATACCTCCCCCAACAAGAAAAACCTGGCCTTTTTAAGTACAAAGGGGAGATATTAGGCAGACAAAAATATTCTGACTTTGTCAATAAGAGCAAATATGACATTTACCATTAATGTTTACGATTTGGTAGGCACAATTCCAGGCATTTTACACTCATGATTTCATTTAATCCTCCCAACCTCACAATAGGTATGATTATCCCTATTCAACAGATAAGGAAACTGTGCTTTTGGAGGTTAATTTCTAATAATTTGCCAAAAATCCCACAACTTGTAATGCACAAAAGCAGAATTTCAACCCATGTCTCTCTGATTTAAAAGCCCAAGCTCCTAACCTTGAATAAATCAGTAGTGTTAGGTAAAACCGCAACCTTCTGATATTGTAAATATGGATGGCTTTCAAGTTGTCCCCATGGTGCTATTTTGGAACTGTTTTATTTTTCATTACTGACACAGGGTAAACACTAATAAATACTTGTTCAATGAATAAAAGAACTGTACTCTGACCCTCCTTTCCCTTTATTTTTTTGAGACAGGGTCGTCTCTGTCACCCAGGCTGGAGTTCAGTGGTGCAATCACAGCTCACTGGAGCCTTTAACTACTGGGCTCAAGCTAACCTCCTATTTCAGCCTCCCAAGTAGGTGAGACTACAGGCACATGCCACCATGCCCAGCTAAAAACTTTTTGTAGAGATGAGATCTCCCTATGTTGCCCAGGCTAGTCCCCAACTCCTGGCTTTAAGCTATCCTCCCACTTTGGCCTCCCAAAGTGCTGAGATTACAGGTATGAACCACCACACCTGGCCAGACCCCTATTTTTAAAAATTTACAAAATCAATAAATTAGGTGTTAAGCAAGTCCGATTGAAATACAAAGGGGAAAGAATAAAGGCATTAAGCAACTTTGCAGATTTCTAATCACCCGCTTGTGCCATTTTTATTGAGCATCTACTATGTGCCAAAAGGAAGGTGTCACATATTTGGTAATATAAGGAGCAAAAAAATTCAGTCCCCACCCTGGGCATCAGGAAAACAGATAAATTATAACTCAACATGTTAAATGCTGTCAGGGAGAGATCCACAAAGTTCTGTTAGAACACAGATCACCAACATTCAACTCAACAACTCAACCTGTGTGGGAGTCAGAATGGTTCACCAAGTACTTAAGTACCTGACATATGAGCAGGGTTGTACAGGAAAATTGTTTTCTGGGTGAAGGAGGAAATAGAGAAGAAAGGGCTTTCCATGTAGAGGCTTGAAGTTGTGTAAGTGCCTGACAAAATCCCACACGACAGAAGCTGTGCATATAAGCAAGCATATGTATGTGCACATGTACAGCAACTGGTATGGCAACTAGAAAAGGTACATTGAAGGTCGGGTGTGATGGCTCACCCCTGTAATCCCAGCACTCTGGGAGGCCGAGGCGGGAGGATCACCTGCGGTCTCAGGAGTTTGAGATCAGCCTGGCCAACATGGCGAAACCCCATCTCTACTAAAAATACAAAAATTAGCCGGGTGTGGTGGCACACACCTGTAATCCCACCTACTTGGGAGGCTGAGGCAGGAGAATTGCTTGAACCCGGGAGGCGAAGGTTGCGGTGAGCCGAGATTGCGCCACTGCATCCAGCCTATGCAACAGAGTGAGATTCCGTCCAAAACTAAGAGGCTTGGATTTTATTCTGTAACAGGGTCAAGAAATTTTTAAGCAGGTTTGTTTTTAGAAAGTAACTGACAATACAATAGAAAATGGACTGGGGTAGGGAGAAATGGGTGACAGGACATGAAAGAGGAATAGTCCCTGGGAAAGATTATAGGGATCTAAAGAATAAGGAGTAATAAAGGAAAGGACAATTCTGGCATAGGATAAACAAGATTTCGTGACCAACTGGAAGTAGGAGATGAAAAAAGACATAAAACAAGGACATGAAGATTTACAGTTTAGGAAACTGAGAGTGAAGCCATTAAGACTGAGAAAACAGCACATTTGGCAGGAGAACAAAATGAACACCACCTTAAACCTGGAAGACATCCAGGTTGAGGGATGCATATTCTCTGGCTTAGGGTCTAAGGAACAGCCAACCGTTTTCCCCTATCTAGGATACAAGGAGCGACTAGTCATTTCCCATAGTTATCCAGCTCTTCTGTGCTTCTGATTGCCCTCAAGGTCCCATGCTTTCCCCCACACATAAAGAAGCCCTTTCATTTCCATCCCCAAACCTGTCTCACTGATGCACCTTTATGGCATGGGGAACCTAAAGCGGTAAAATGGATTTCGGTAGCTCCCCAGTCTATTCTTCCTTCCATCTAAATAGACCCCACAGAAATTCAAAACATAAGGATTATCTTTCTATCAAACCATCTTTCCCGATTTCTACCAAATAAATATGAAGGATCTGTTAAATTAGCAATTAAAAAAAAAACTAAGCCAGAATACTAATTTATTAAATTTATTTATAAGAAATACAATTGTCAAAGCAGCAGCTCTCACCCAAAAGAACAGCCCATTATCTCCCTGGAGCAGACTTAGATTGAAACTTAAAAACTGTTTTGATCCAAACATTGCTTACTGAAATGCCAAGAAATCAAAATAGTAATTAATGGGTAGTAATTAATGTAGCCATTGATTACCATGTAACTCTGGGTCACTATTCATTAGTAAAACAAGATTGAGGACTTCAAAAATGAGTGAAGATTGCTAAGGGTACCTTAAGAATAGGATTGTCTTCCCTATTCTACTGTGGAAATATGGGCGAAATGGGCGATTATACACAAAAATACATTCTCAGCTGGAAAGCTACAATGTATCATCACAATAAGGAAAAGTAAAAAATAATTAAATAGAAAAACATGGCCGTGTTTCATAACATACTCAAGACAGAAAAGAGCAAAACTCACCAAGTATTTAAATTATGAGTTATTTCAACTGTTACAAAAATAGAAAACAGATATACAATTCTTTAAACTGTGTCAGAATACAGGAAGATGTTAAGAATGAGATCAGCCCCCAAACTGAGGGCAAAGTGGTGGGCGTGGATAAACCAAACGAAAATAAACTCGACTTAACGTAGGAACAGTTTCACTCTACTGTACTTTGAGATATCCAGAATATTTAAAGGGAGGAGAACCAGGACTCTTCCCCTGGCCCCCAGTGGTCTTTCATCATAGAAAATCTGTTGAGAAGAGGCAAGAGGAGGTGTGTGAAGAAAAAAGGGTGGAGCAGCATTCCTTTGCGACCTGTCCGCGTCTCCTGACTGATGGAAGTAGGGACCAAACGGACGTTCCCAGGGTCTTAGAAAAGCCCTCCCTTCCCTCGCTCCAGCTGTTACCTTCCACTTCCTCCGTGCCCTCCATCAGCATATCCTTTGTAAAGTTTGATATCTGGCCAGTGAGGGAAGCCAGGCTGCCCCCGACTTGACCCAGAGACTGGCCCAATCCGGAGCCGAGGCCCCCAAGCCAGGACGACATCGCGGCGAGTTTAGAGAACGACCCGGTTCGCTCGGAAAAAAGAAAACGTTTAGCGCTGTCGGGCGATCCGACCAAATATCCTTGAACGCCTGCCTTCGCGAGACAGGATACGATAACACAAAGCTGGGTTCTCAGGCAAGGCCGACTCCAGGTTCTGCCTAGAAACGCAGAGGCCTGGCCTGGAATTTTACCAGGGGCCCGCCTCTAGTGACACAGTCACCCACGGAGGGCCTTCTGCTCATTCCCACGAATTCCCACCGTCCAGATTGGGCCACTTCGTCCTCAGCTCTAATGACTTCCCCCAGTTCCGTGGGTTTCTCCTGCCAACTCGACGCCGGCGGCCATGACACTCGCTCGGAAAGCGGCAGCGGATCATAGAAAGGCGCCGCGGTGGCGTAGACAGGCCCCGCCAAGCCGCCGGACGTGTCCTTGGCGCAAGGGAGGCTGGGATCGCGGAGGACCGAGCGCGGGCTGGATTAACCGCAGCCAGCGCCTAGCGCAAGCTTGGGTCCACGCAGCCGGCTAGCTTCGGCCGGGGGAGGAATGGCCTGGATAACTGGGGCATCGCGGCGCTCTTCGGCCTCCTGCAGCTGCGTTTCAAAGCAGAGCCGACCCTTTGTAGGTAGTCCGGGGACCCTGCGGACCCTCCTTGTGTTGTTGAAACCTAGTGTTTTAATTGGGACTACACCCAGCGGTGCCGGGAGACTTGGCGGGGACGTTCCACTGCACAGGAAGTGGCTTCAAATAACTTACACGCGTCACTGTGTCGATTAGCTGCTCCGTGACAGGCACTATGGTAGGAGCTGAGGCTACAAAGATAGAACGGATGGGTTGCCAAAAAAAAAAAAAAAAAAGGAAAAAGGAAAAAAAGAAAGGATGGGTTGCAAATTCAGGTGACCAAGCAGGAAACACATTTTCCTTCTATAGGAGAAATCTCCCCTGGTGCCTTTATAGCTCACAATTGAAACCCTACCTTCTTTAACATACGATGAGCATTTTTCATAAAGCTGCCCTCACCCAAGTAGTTGAAAAGCGGACAACCGTTTTTCAAAATGACTCGTTAGAGGACAGCAGGGCAACTTAATAGAGAAGTGCCATTTAGTGTCAACGCTCCTACGGTGTTGGCGGCACTAGCCATGCAAGTGCCCACACCTCCCTCAGTCCTCAGTTACCCACACTGGCTGTAACACACAGAGTCCTACCTTGCTTGCTTCCTTCCCTAAAGGAAGAAAGGTTGTCATGTGACTTTCAAGCAATTGGTGCAGGATACGTGGACGCACAGCATCTAGCCAGGAAGACTTCCACATTTTTTGGTTTCAAAAGGATATGATAGATCTGCAGTTCTTTTAAGCATAGCAGTAAGTATACTGGCATCTTTCACTTTGATTATATTCACAAGAGGGGCTATCACAGATTGCACAGTTTGTGAACAGAACATTGGGAATGCCTCCAGTATCTGGGATCTGATGGCACCGGGCAGTAGTAATTCTCCGTGAAAGCTGAATTTTTTTTTTTTTTTTGAGGTGGAGCCTCGCTCTGTGGCCCAGGCTGGAGTGCAATGGCGCGACCTAGGCTCACTGCAACCTCCGCCTCCCGGGTTAAAGCGATTCTCCTGCCTCAGGCTCCCAAGTAGCTGCGCCCATTCTTTTTACTAATGAGAAACCAGTGCCCAGAAATGTTAAGTAACCCATCCAAGGTCATACAGCTAATAAGTGACAGACCCAGGCAGTCAGGCTTTGGAGTCTGCACATCTAACCACTGGGCTGTGATGTTCACATGAATGCAGGGACAGCATTTAATAAACACTTCCAGAATGAGATGTAAATTTTATTTTAAGCACATGCAGATATCCAGTGTGACTCCTGAATGTAAAAAAAAGAAAAAAAAAAAGCAGGGCCGGGTGCAGTGGCTTGCGCCTGTAATCTCAGCACTTTGGGAGGCCGAGGGAGGTGGATCACCTGAGGTCAGGCGTTCAAGACCAGCCTGGCCAACGTGGTGAAACCCCATCTCTACTAAAAATACAAAAATTAGTGGGATGTGGTGGCAGGCACTTGTCACGGGCATCCATGTGAAGAGACCACCAAACAGGCTTTGTGTGAGCAATAAAGCTGTTTATTTCACCTGGGTGCAGGGGGGCTGAGTCCCAAAAGAGAGCAAAGGGTGTTAGGGGTGGGGCAGTTTCGTAGGATTTAGGTGGGTAGTGGAAAACTACAGTCAAAGGGGGGTGTTCTCTGGCAGGCAGGGGCAGGGAGTCACAAGGTGCTCGGTGGGGAGCTTCTGAGCCAGGAGAAGGAATTTCACAAGGTAATGTCATCAGTTAAGGCAGGAATTAGCCATTTTCACTTCTTTTGTGATTCTTCAGTTCTTTCAGGCCATCTGGATGTATACATGTGGGCCTTGGCTCAGAGGCCAGACATTCCTGTCTTCTTATATTAATAAGAAAAATAAAACAAAATAGTGTTGAAGTGTTGAGGTGGCGAAAATTTTGGGGGGGTAGTATGGAGAAATAATGGGCGATGTACCTCAGGGCTGCTTCGAGTGGGATTAGGGGTGGCGTGGGAACCTAGAGTCGGAGAGATTAAGCTGAAGGAAGATTTTGTGGTAAGGGACGATACTGTGGGGTTGTTAGAAGGAGCATTTGTCATATAGAATGATTGGTGATGGCCTGGATATGGTTTTGGATGAATTGAGAAACTAAACGGAAGACACAAGGTCCAAATAAAAGAAGGAGAAAAACAGGTATTAAAGGACTAAGAATTGGGAGCACCCAGGACATCCAATTAGAGAGTGCCCAAGGGGGTTCAGCATAATTACCTAAGTAGGGTCCAGTCCATCGAGGTTGTAGAGTTTGAGAGGTCAGATTCATAATAAGAACTGATCGTCCAGCTAGGGTGTTTTCATATGGCTGGGAATCTGGAGTAGGCAAGAGAAGATTAGCAGCCTGGTGAATTTCCTGTCTAGCCTGTCGGAGGACTGGAAGATAGTCGCCTAGAGGGCTGGTGTCTGGAACGAGGTTGGGGCCGAGCAAGAAAGTGCATCCATATAAAAGTTCAAATGGACTGTACCCTGTAGCATCTCGAGGACAGGCTCTAATTCTGTGAAGGGCAAGAGGTAAAAGTACTGTCCAGTCCTTTTTAAGTTGGAGGCTGAGCTTGGTGAGGTGTGTTTTTAAAAGACCATTAGTCTGTTCTACCTTCCTGAAGATTGAGGACGTTAAGGGGTATGAAGGTTCCACTGACTACCAAGAGCCTGAGAAACTGCTTGGGTGATTTGACTAGTAAAGGCTGGTCCGTTATCGGACTGTATAGAGGTGGGAAGGCCAAACTGAGGAATTATGTCTGACAGAAGGGAAGAAATGACTGTGGTGGCCTTCTCAGACCCTGTGGGAAAGGCCTCTACCCATCCAGTGAAAGTGTCTACCCAGACCAAGAGGTATTTTAGTTTCCTGACTCAGGGCATGTGAATAGAGTCAACTTGCCAGTCCTGGGCAGGGGCAAATCCCCAAGCTTGATGTGTAGGGAAGGGAGGGGGTCTGAACAATCCCTGAGGGGTAGTAGAATAGCAGATGGAACACTGAGAAGTGATTTCCTTGAGGATAGATTTCCACGATGGAAAGGAAACGAGAGGTTCTAAGAGGTGGGCTAGCGGCTTGTAACCTACATGGAAGAGGTTATGAAATGACAACAGAATAGAATGGGCCTGTGAGGCTGGAAGGAGATATTTTCCTTGGTCTAAGAACCATTTGCCTTCTGTGGGAAGAGATTGATAGGTGGAAGTTTCAGTCATTGAGTAGGTGGGAGTGACTGATGAGAAGGAGAAAAATTGGCCGGGAGGGACAGAAGTTGGAAAGCTAGCAGCTTCTTTAGCTACCTTATCAGCATAAGCATTGCCCTGAGTGATGGGATCTGATGCCTTTTGATGGCCCTTGCAGTGAATGACTCCAGCTTCCTTTGGAAGTAAAGCGGCCTTGAGAAGAGTTTTTATTAAGGAGGCATTAATGATGGAGGACCCTTGCGTACTGAGGAAACCTCTTTCTGCCCATATAACAGCATTGTGGTGCAGGATATGGAAGGCATATTTAGAGTCAGTATAAATGTTGACATGTAGTCCTTTTGCAAGAGCGAGGGCTTGAGTTAAGGCAATGAGTTCGGCTTGCTGAGAGGTAGTGGAGGGGGGCAGAGCGGTAGCTTCAAGGATAGATGTGGAAGATACTACTGTAGCATATCCCACCTTTGCTGGTGAATGTGGATTAGGCCAGGTGGAACTGCCATCAATAAACCAAGTGTGATCAGGGTGAGGAACAGGAAAGAAGAAAGTATGGGGAAATGGAGTGAATGCCAGGTGGATTAGAAAGATACAGTCATGGGGGTCAGGTGTGGTATCAGGAATAATGTGGGGGCTAGCCTAAAACAGTAAGGTCAAGTTGTTTGGACAGAAAGGCTACAGGGCACGGTCCTGGCTCTTGTGTAAGAATTCCAACTGCACAGCCCTGCATTTCAGCTGCGTGTAATGAAAAAAGGGTTGGGATGAGTTAGGGAGAGCTAGTGTGGGAGCAGCTTTTAGGGCTGTTTTTTAAGGAATGGAAAGGGGAGTGGGGAAAGGATTTAGGATTTATGGAGTCAGCTAGGTTTGCTTTTGTGAGTTTATATAATGATTTTGTTAGGATGGCAAAACCAGGTATCCAAAGGCGAAAGTATCCAACCATGCCCGGGAAGGAAAGGAGTTGTTTTGTAGAAGGTGTTGGGGTTTGAGAGATCAGTTGGACACGATTGGCAGGGAGAGCACCTGTGTTTTTATGAAGAATTATACTGAGGTAGGTAACGGATGGAGAAGAAATTTGAGCTTTGGAGTGGGATACCCGATATCCCTTGGAGAATAAATGTTGAAAAGTATCTTGTTGAGAAGATTCAAAGGAGGAGCTACAAAGTAGAAGGTCATCAATATATTGAATAAGGTGAGAAGCGAAGGGGTGGAAAGAAAGTAAATCATGAGAAAGAGCTTGGCTGAAGTAATGAGGGCTGTCCTTGAAGCCTTGCAGCAGTACAGCCCAGGTAAGCTGCTGGGACTGATGGGTGTCAGGGTCAGTCCAGGTAAAAGCAAAAGAGGCTGGGACGAGGGGTGTAGGGAATAGTGAAAAAAGCATCTGTAAGATCAAGAACGGAATAGTGAGTTGTGGAGGAAGGTATTGAGGACAAACAAATGTATGGGTTGGGCACCACAGGGTGGATAGGCAAAACAGTTTGGTTGATAAGACCCAGATCCTGAACTAACCTGTAAGACTTGTCTGGTTTTTGAACAGGTAAAATGGGAGAATTGTAAGAAGAGTTTATAGGTTTTAGAAGCCCATGCTGTAGCAGGCGAGTGATAACAGGCTTCAATCCTCTTAAAGCCAGTTGTGGGATGGGATAGTGGTGTTGAGCCAGGTAAGGGTGATTAGATTTTAATGGGATAGTAATGGGTGCTTGATCAGTTGCCAGGGAGGGAGTGGAGGTGTCCCATACTTGTGGTTTAAGGTGGGGGGATACAAGAGGAAGACACGAGGGAGGCTTTGGGTTGGGAAGAAGGGTGGTGATGAGATGTGGCTCTAGTCCAGGAATAATCAGGGAAGCAGATAATTTGGTTAAAATGTCTTGGTCTAATAAGGGAACTGGGCAGGTGGGGATAACAAAAAAAAATGCATAAAAGAATGTTGTCCAAGTTGGTGCCAGAGTGGGGGAGTTTTAAGGGGTTTAGAATCCTGGCCGTCAATACCCACAACAGTTATGGGGGCAAGGGAAACAGGCCCTTGAAAAGAAGGTAATATGGAGTGGGTAGCCCCCGTATCAATTAAACGGGATGGACCTACCCTCCACTGTAAGAGTTATCCAAAGCTCGGCATCCGTAATGGTCCAGGGGGCTTCCAAGGCGATCAGACGGCATCAGTCTTCAGCTGCTAAGCTGAGACGATCTGGGAAGGAGTCAGTCAGAGAGCCTTGGGCCAGAGTTCTAGGGGCCCTGGGAGTGGCTGCTGGGTTGAACAGTCCGATTTCCAGTGGGGTCCTGCACAGATGGGACATGGCTTAGGAGGAATCCTGGGCTGTGGGCATTCCTTGGCCCAGTGGTCAGATTTCCGGCGCTTGAAGCAAGATCCTGGGGTAGGCTGTCCTGGAGGAATGCCTGGCCGCTATGGTTCAGGCATTTGGAAGGTCTTGTTTGCTGGAGATGTGGCTGGGGTTTGTCTCACAGTGGAGGCAAGGAATTGCAACTCAGAAATACGTTAGTACTTGGCTGCCTCTACTCTATTATTGTACACCTTGAAGGTGACATTAATTAAGTCTTGTTGTGGGGTTTGAGGGCCGGAATCTAATTTTTGGAGCTTTTTCTAATGTCAGGAGTGGATTGGGTAATAAAATGCATGTTGAGAATAAGACAGCCTTCTGGCCGTTCTGGTCTAGGGCCGTAAAGTGTCTAAAGGTTATTGCCAAACAGGCCATGAACTGGGTTGAATTTTTATATTTGATGAAAAAGAGCCTAAACACTAACTGATTTGGGAGAGGTCGGGTAAAGAAAAAGGAGCATTACCCTTGGCTATGCCTTCAGCTCCAGCCACCTCTTTAAGAAGAAATTGTTGGGCAGGTGGGGGAGGGCTAGTCACGGAAAGAAACTGTAAGCCGGACATGGTGTGAGGAGGGGGTGATAAAAGGGTTATATGGTGCAGGACCAGAGGCTGAGGAAGAATTGGGACCTGGCTCAGCCTGGCGAGGAGCAGCCTGGGAAAGAGGGGAGAGGTCAGGTGAGTCCACAGAAAAGGAGAATTCAAAGGACTCAGAGTTTGGGGTGGAGACTGAAGGAACAGACAGAAGAGAAAGAAGAAAGATTTGGGATGAATCGCATTGGGAGCAGAGACTAGGGAGGGACCAGTGTGTAAAAGAATGCCTGGATCTGAGGCACCTCAGACCATTTGCCCATTTTTCAACAAAAATTATCTAATTCCTGTAGGATAGACAAATCGAAAGTGCCATTCTCTGGCCACTTGGAACTACTGTCGAGTTTGTATTGGGGCCAAGCAGTATTGCAGAAGAAAATAAGGCTTTTAAGTTTTAGGTCAGGTGTGAGTTGAAGAGGTTTTAAGTTCTTGAGAACACAAGCTAAGGGAGTAGAAGGGGGAATGGAGGGGGGAATGTTGCCCATAGTGAAGGAAGTAAGTTTAAAGAGAAAGGTAGAGACACGGAGAAGGGGGTGGGTGAGCAGCCAAAGCAGGCGTCCCCGCAATTGACTTGCCACCAAGGGAATGTGCGCGAATGACCAAGACAGGTGCCCTCACAGTGATCAGACACCAGTGGAGTGTGGTTGAATAATCAGGCAGGCGTCCCCACAGTGATTAAACACCAAGGGAAGACTGTCTTCCTGAGTCCGTGACCAGCGCTGGAGTTTTGGGTCCACGGATAAAATGTGTCTCCTTTGTCTCTATTAGAGAGGAAAAAGAACTGGAATTGGAAGGACAGGGAGATTGAAGGGTAGCAAGAGAGGGAGATTGAAGGGTAGCAAGAGAGGATGGAAAAGACCGCTTACCCAATTTGAAATTCATGAGATGTTCCTTGGGCTGGTTGGTCTGAGGACCCGAGGTCGTAGGTGGATCTCCTCATGGAGTGAGGGCAAGGACAGGGGACCAGTCTCCTGGAGTCCTCCTGTCCCAGGTCTTCAGCACCAAATGTCACGTGTGTCCATGTGAAGAGGCTACTAAACAGGCTTTGTGTGAGCAACAAGGCTGTTTATTTCACCTGGGTGAAAAAGAATGAGACATGTAAGTATCTGCGAAAGAGCAATCCAGGCAGAAAGAAACAAATACCTTGAGGCAGGAGAATCCTTGGCAGGTTAAAAAATTAGAAGGAAGGTAAGGATAGCTAGTGCAGAAAATTAGAAGGCAGGCAGGGATGGCTAGTGCAGAAATTAAGTAATTAACATAAAAGCTATGTCCTAAAAGTTTCTTATGGGGGATTTCTTTCTGTGAGATGGACTGTGACCGAAAAAACTTAATAAATAATGTGATAAATAATGTGATGTGATGTCTTGGATGTGCTTCAAAATAATGGAAGTTGACTTTGCTCCCGTATGTGTGTGTGTGTGTGTGTGTGTGGTGTTTGTGTGTTTGTATGTGTGTATAATAGAGGTGGGGTAGGTGAAACAAGAATTGTCAGGAACTGATAATTGTTGAAACTGGGTGGTGGGTACATAAGGTTCATTAAACTAGTCTTTTGTTTTTGCATATGTTTGAAATTTTTTATAATAAGTTAAAAGGCATACAAGTTTGATAGCATTTGAGCTGAAGACATCTCTTCCTTTTTCTGCAAAATATCTCAGTAGCTAATATGTTGCTCTTCATCACTCAATAAGCAGCAAAACCAACCCAGCACAATTGAACACAACACCTCAAACAGAGCCTGTGAACCTCAGTGGCTACAGGTGGTGGGATCGAAGCTGCCCAGCTGAAATTCCAAACCTAGGACAATGGATAGAACAGGAAAAAAGACAAAAAATAACTATCAGCTGCAAGCTGGTTTCCATTACTCAAGCAGTGGGATCATCAATATTCCTCAAAGGAAAACAGTTCATCTGTTTTTTGGTTTTTTTTTGAGACGGAGTCTCACTCTGTCACCCAGGCTGGAGTGCAGTCGTTCCATCTTGGCTCACTGCAACCTCCGCCTCCCAGGTTCAAGTGATTCTCCTGCCTCAGCCTCCTGAGTAGGTGGGATTACAAACATGCACCACCGCGCCCGGCTAATTTTTTGGCTGGTCTCGAACTCCTGACCTCAAGTGAGCCATCAGCCTTGGCCTCCCAAAGTGCTAAGATTACAGGCGTGAACCACCGCACCCAGCCAGTTCATCTGTTCTGAGAAAACCATCAAAATGAATTTATTTATGCAACTATAAAGCAAAAACTCAGTTTAAAGTAGACTTTAAAATTTAGTCTGCTGTTTTTCTGAATTTCTAAGCATTAGGCTTATGATTGCCATTTTCTTATTAATTTTAGACATTACCAACTTATTGAAAAATAATTTAGCACTCTTGTATTTCCCTTTATTTCCCTTCCTTCTGGGCTTTCAATATGATGATATCATAATTATTGGTAAAGTAAGTAATCAGTGTTTACCTTCTATGACTATGTAAGTCTTATTTATTGCAGTTAAGTCAAATGTTGTACCAAGATTATATTGCCTTGATTTTTCTACCTTTTCTTTCTGAAGTTAACAGATTCCATTTTTTAAATTTGCACAATTTTCCATTACTACAGAATCTTTCTAAAACTTACCAAGAGAACTGTAAAGTGCTTCTGTTTTCAACAAAACATCAAGAATTCTATCGATTGGCTAGACTCAGTTCTCTCTACCCAGGACCCTGTTTTCCTGCTCTACTCTACTCTGATTGTTCTCTATGCCTTGTTTTCTTTCCAAGAAGCCTGTCAGATCTTCTCTTTATTTCTGATGCTCTGAAATTAATAATGGTGTGCTTTGATGTGGGTTTGCTTTTGTTTCATACATTATGCTGTGCACCCTGAGCCTTTTCAAAAAGGGCTTTTACTTCTGCGAATTATTTTAATTTTTTTTTTTTTTTTTTTTTTAGTGATGAATGTCTCCTCTCTAGGGAATCTGCTGTTTCTTCTTCTTCTTCTTCTTTTTTTTTTTTTCACAAATGAATGAGTTTATTGTTGCTGTTGTTGCTGTTACTTATACTTTTCCTACTGTAAACTGGATCTGCAAATGACTCAGAAGAGAGCCTCAGATCCAAAAGTGAAATTAAGGTACCTTTCGGCTTCTCCTTTGAAGACTTTTTTTTTTTTTTAATTATTATTATACTTTAGGTATATCTCCCAGTGCTATCCGTCCCCCCTCCCCCCACCCCACAACAGTCCCCAGAGTGTGATGTTCCCCTTCCTGTGTCCATGTGTTCTCATTGTTCACTTCCCACCTGTGAGTGAGAATATGCAGTGTTTGGTTTTTTGTCCTTGCGATAGTTTGCTGAGAATGATGGTTTCCAGCTTCATCCATGTCCCTACAAAGGACATGAACTCATCCTTTTTTATGGCTGCATAGTATTCCATGGTGTATATGTGCCACATTTTCTTAATCCAGCCTATCATTGATGGGCATTTGGGTTGGTTCCAAGTCTTTGCTATTGTGAATAATGCCACAATAAACATACGTGTGCATGTGTCTTTATAGCAGCATGATTTACAGTCCTTTGGGTATATACCCAGTAATGGGATGGCTGGGTCAAATGGTATTTCTAGTTCTAGATCCCTGAGGAATCGCCACACTGACTTCCACAATGGTTGAACTAGTTTACAGTCCCACCAACAGTGTAAAAGTGTTCCTATTTCTCCACATCCTCTCCAGCACCTGTTGTTTCCTGATTTTTTTAATGATGGCCATTCTAACTGGTGTGAGATGGTATCTCATTGTGGTTTTGATTTGCATTTCTCTGATGGCCAGTGATGGTGAGCATTTTTTCATGTGTTTTTTGGCTGCATAAATGTCTTCTTTTGAGAAGTGTCTGTTCATGTCCTTCGCCCACTTTTTGATGGGGTTGTTTTTTTCTTGTAAATTTGTTTGAGTTCATTGTAGATTCTGGATATTAGCCCTTTGTCAGATGAGTAGGTTGCGAAAATTTTCTCCCATTTTGTAGGTTGCCTGTTCACTCTGATGGTAGTTTCTTTTGCTGTGCAGAAGCTCTTGAGTTTAATTAGATCCCATTTCTCAATTTTGGCTTTTGTTGCCATTGCTTTTGGTGTTTTAGACATGAAGTCCTTGCCCATGCCTATGTCCTGAATGGTAATGCCTAGGTTTTCATGGTTTTAGGTCTAACGTTTAAGTCTTTAATCCATCTTGAATTGATTTTTGTATAAGGTGTAAGGAAGGGATCCAGTTTCAGCTTTCTACATATGGCTAGCCAGTTTTCCCAGCACCATTTATTAAATAAAGAATCCTTTCCCCATTGCTTGTTTTTCTCAGGTTTGTCAAAGATCAGATAGTTGTAGATATGCGGCGTTATTTCTGAGGGCTCTGTTCTGTTCCATTGATCTATAGCTCTGTTTTGGTATCAGTACCATGCTGTTTTGGTTACTGTAGCCTTGTAGTATAGTTTGAAGTCAGGTAGTGTGATGCCTCCAGCTTTGTTCTTTTGGCTTAGGATTGACTTGGCGATGCGGGCTCTTTTTTGGTTCCATATGAACTTTAGTTTTTTCCAATTCTGTGAAGAAGGTCATTGGTAGCTTGATGGGGATGGCATTGAATCTGTAAATTACCTTGGGCAGTATGGCCATTTTCACGATATTGATTCTTCCTACCCATGAGCATGGAATGTTCTTCCATTTGTTTGTATCCTCTTTTATTTCCTTGAGCAGTGGTTTGTAGTTCTCCTTGAAGAGGTCCTTCACATCCCTTGTAAGTTGGATTCCTAGGTATCTTATTCTCTTTGAAGCAATTGTGAATGGGAGTTCACTCATGATTTGGCTCTCTGTTTGTCTGTTGTTGGTGTATAAGAATGCTTGTGATTTTTGTACATTGATTTTGTATCCTGAGACTTTGCTGAAGTTGCTTATCAGCTTAAGGAGATTTTGGGCTGAGACAATGGGGTTTTCTAGATATACCATCATGTCGTCTGCAAACAGGGACAATTTGACTTCCTCTTTTCCTAATTGAATACCCATTATTTCCTTCTCCTGCCTAATTGCCCTGGCCAGAACTTCCAACACTATGTTGAATAGGAGTGGTGAGAGAGGGCATCCCTGTCTTGTGCCAGTTTTCAAAGGGAATGCTTCCAGTTTTTGCCCATTCAATATGATATTGGCTGTGGGTCTGTCATAGATAGCTCTTATTATTTTGAGATACGTCCCATCAATACCTAATTTCTTGAGAGTTTTTAGCATGAAGGGTTGTTGAATTTTGTCAAAGGCCTTTTCTGCATCTATTGAGATAATCATGTGGTTTTTGTCTTTGATTCTGTTTATATGCTGGATTACATTTATTGATTTGTGTATATTGAACCAACCTGGCATTCCAGGGATGAAGCCCACTTGATCATGGTGGATAAGCTTTTTGATATGCTGCTGGATTCTGTTTGCCAGTATTTTATTGAGGATTTTTGCATCAATGTTCATCAAGGATATTGGTCTAAAATTCTCTTTTTTGGTTGTGTCTCTGCCTGGCTTTGGTATCAGGATGATGCTGTCCTCATAAAATGAGTTAGGGAGGATTCCCTCTTTTTCTATTGATTGGAATAGTTTCAGAAGGAATGGTACCAGTTCCTCCTTGTACCTCTGGTAGAACTCAGCTGTGAATCCATCTGGTCCTGGACTCTTTTTGGTTGGTAAGCTATTGATTATTGCCACAATTTCAGCTCCTGTTATTGGTCTATTCAGAGATTCAACTTCTTCCTGGTTTAGTCTTGGGAGAGTGTATGTGTCGAGGAATTTATCCATTTCTTCTACATTTTCTAGTTTATTTGCATAGAGGTGTTTGTAATATTCTCTGATGGTAGTTTGTATTTCTGTGGGATCAGTGGTGATATCCCCTTTATCATTTTTTATTGCATCTATTTGATTCTTCTCTCTTTTTTTCTTTATTAGTCTTGCTAGTGGTCTATCAATTTTGTTGATCCTTTCAAAAAACCAGCTCCTGGATTCATTAATTTTTTGAAGGGTTTTTTGTGTCTCTATTTCCTTCAGTTCTGCTCTGATTTTAGTTATTTCTTGCCTTCTGCTAGCTTTTGAATGTGTTTGCTCTTGCTTTTCTAGTTCTTTTAATTGTGATGTTAGGGTGTCAATTTTGGATCTTTCCTGCTTTCTCTTGTGGACATTTAATGCTATAAATTTCCCTCTACACACTGCTTTGAATGCATCCCAGAGATTCTGGTATGTTGTATCTTGGTTCTCGTCGGTTTCAAAGAACATCTTTATTTCTGCCTTCATTTTGTTATGTACCCAATAGTCGTTCAGGAGCAGGTTGTTCAGTTTCCATGTAGTTGAGCAGTTTTGAGTGAGATTCTTAATCCTGAGTTCTAGCTTGATTGCACTGTGATCTGAGAGATAGTTTGTTATAATTTCTGTTCTTTTACACTTGCTGAGGAGAGCTTTACTTCCAAGTATGTGGTCAATTTTGGAATAGGTGTGGTGTGGTGCTGAAAAAAATGTATATTCTGTTGATTTGGGGTGGAGAGTTCTGTAGATGTCTATTAGGTCTGCTTGGTGCAGAGCTGAGTTCAATTCCTGGGTATCCTTGTTGACTTTCTGTCTCGTTGATCTGTCTAATGTTGACAGTGGGGTGTTAAAGTCTCCCATTATTAATGTGTGGGAGTCTTAAGTCTCTGTGTAGGTCACTCAGGACTTGCTTTATGAATCTGGGTGCTCCTGTATTGGGTGCATATATATTTAGGATAGTTAGCTCTTCTTGTTGAATTGATCCCTTTACCATTATGTAATGGCCTTCTTTGTCTCTTTTGATCTTTGTTGGTTTAAAATCTATTTTATCAGAGACTAGGATTGCAACCCCTGCCTTTTTTTGCTTTCCATTTGCTTGGTAGATCTTCCTCCATCCTTTTATTTTGAGCCTATGTGTGTCTCTGCACGTGAGATGGGTTTCCTGAATACAGCACACTGATGGGTCTTGACTCTTTATCCAATTTGCCAGTCTGTGTCTTTTAATTGGAGTATTTAGTCCATTTACATTTAAAGTTAATATTGTTATGTGTGAATTTGATCCTGTCATGATGATGTTAGCTGGTTATTTTGCTCGTTAGTTGATGCAGTCTCTTCCTAGTCTCGATGGTCTTTACATTTTGGCATGATTTTGCAGCAGCTGGTATCGGTTGTGCCTTTCCATGTTTAGTGCTTCCTTCAGGAGCTCTTTTAGGGCAAGCCTGGTGGTGACAAAATCTCTCAGCATTTGCTTGTCTGTAAAGTATTTTATTTCTCCTTCACTTATGAAGCTTAGTTTGGCTGGATATGAAATTCTGGGTTGAAAATTCTTTTCTTTAAGAATGTTGAATATTGGCCCCCACTCTCTTCTGGCTTGTAGAGTTTCTGCCGAGAGATCCGCTGTTAGTCTGATGGGCTTCCCTTTGTGGGTAACCCGACCTTTCTCTCTGGCTGCCCTTAACATTTTTTCCTTCATTTCAACTTTGGTGAATCTGACAATTATGTGTCTTGGAGTTGCCCTTCTCGAGGAGTCTCTTTGTGGCGTTCTCTGTATTTCCTGAATCTGAATGTTGGCCTGCCTTGCTAGATACGGGAAGTTCTCCTGGATAATATCCTGCAGAGTGTTTTCCAACTTGGTTCCATTCTCCCCGTCACTTTCAGGTACACCAATCAGACGTAGATTTGGTCTTTTCACATAGTCCCATATTTCTTGGAGTCTTTGCTCGTTTCTTTTTATTCTTTTTTCTCTAAACTTCCCTTCTCGCTTCATTTCATTCATTTCATCTTCCATAGCTGATACCCTTTCTTCCATTTGATCGCATCGGCTTCTGAGGCTTCTGCATTCTTCACGTAGTTCTTGAGCCTTGGTTTTCAGCTCCATCAGCTCCTTTAAGCACTTCTCTGTATTGGTTATTCTAGTTATACATTCTTCTAAATTTTTTTCAAAGTTTTCAACTTCTTTGCCTTTGGTTTGAATATCCTCCCATAGCTCGGAGTAATTTGATCATCTGAAGCCTTCTTCTCTCAGCTCGTCAAAGTCATTCTCCGTCCAGCTTTGTTCCGTTGCTGGTGAGGAACTGCGTTCCTTTGGAGGAGGAGAGGCGTGCTGCTTTTTAGAGTTTCCAGTTTTTCTGCTCTGTTTTTTCCCCATCTTTGTGGTTTTATCTACTTTTGGTCTTTGATGATGGTGATGTACAGATGGGTTTTTGGTGTAGATGTCCTTTCTGTTTGTTAGTTTTCCTTCTAACAGACAGGACCCTCAGCTGCAGGTCTGTTGGAGTACCCGGCCGTGTGAGGTGTCAGTCTGCCCCTGCTCAGATGGAAATGGAGAAATCACCCATCTTCTGCGTCGCTCACGCTGGGAGCTGTAGACCGGAGCTGTTCCTATTCGGCCATCTTGGCTCCTCCATGAAGCTGTTTCTTCTTTTTTTCTTTTTGTTTCTTTTTTTTTTTTTTTTGAGATGGGCTCTCTCTCTGTCGCCCAGGCTGGAGTCCAATGGCATGATCTCGGCTCACTGCAACCTTCGCGTCCCAGGTTCAAGCGATTCTCCTGCCTTAGCCTCCTTAGTAGCTGGGATTACAGGCATGCGCCACCATGCCCGGCTAATTTTTGTATTTTTAGTAGAGACGGGGTTTCACATGTTGGTCGGGCTGGTCTCGAACTCTTGACCTCATGATGCACCCGCCTTGGCCTCCCAAAGTGCTGGGATTACGTGAGCCACCACACCCAGCCTCTTTCAAAGAGTTTTAACCACACTTCCTGATTTCAGTCTACATCTAACCCCCACCTCCCAGGATACTTGTTGCTTTCCTTTCCTGCATATTGCTAGGAACTCTTTAACATTCAGTATTCAGCTGCCTGGTTCTGCTCATTCCTGCATCAACTTGTCATCTTCCAAAAAACAAAAAAAAGTTTGCATCTCTCGCCGGGTGCGGTGGTTCACGCCTGTAATCCCAGCACTTTGGGAGGCTGAGGCGGGCGGATCACCTGAGGTTGGGAGTTCGAGACCACCCTGACCAACATGGAGAAACCCCGTCTCTACTAAAAATACAAAACTAGCTGGGTGTGGTGGCCTGTAATAGCTGCTTGGAAGGCTGAGGCAGGAGAATCACTTGAACCCAGGAGGTGGAGGTTGCGGTGAGCCGGAGATAGCGCCATTGCACTCCAGCCTGGGCAACAAAAGTGAAACTCCATCTCAAAAAAAAAAAAAAAAAATTAGCATTTCTCTTCTGTTGTTGTCTCACCTGGAAATGACTGCTAATTGTTCCCCAAAGTCTGTTCTCCCCTTCATATATAGTAATTGAGCCTCCACTTTTTACCTGGATGCATGACAGCCAAGATGTCAGTGCCCATATTGCACCCCCTCATCCCTTTACCACTTTTGTGCACACCAGCCGGCAGTCAGCAGACTGCCTCCAGGTTACTGGAGCCCATACTTTCCAGGTGCCCAGAGAGCTGAAACGCAAGCTTATTCAGCCAGAGTTGAAAATTATGCAGCTTGCCTGTTCTGTTTTGGAGAACTCTAAGATGTGAATATCCTGCCTCCGGACTGTCTGTAGGACTGAGGCTTTGCTTGATAGGATCCCCTTGCTTGGCTTCCTTCCTTTCCTATTTCCACTTTCTTACTCCCCTATGCCCTTTTCATTTCCTCCTGGAACACTTTTAAAAAATCAGTTTCAGCCAGGCACAGTGGCTCACGCCTGTAATCCCAGCACTTTGGGAGGCCGAGGCAGGCAGATCACCTGAGGTCAGGAGTTTGAGATCAGCCTGGCCAACATAGTGAAACCCCGTCTCTACTAAAAATACAAAAAAGCCGGGCATGGTGGCGCATGCCTGTAGTCCCAGCTACTCGGGAGACTGAAGCAGGAGAATTGCTTGAACCTGGGAGGCAGAGGTTGCAGTGAGCCAAGATCACGCCACTGATCTCCAGCCTGGGTGATAGAGTGAGACTCCATCTCAAAATAAATTAATTAAATAAGTAAATAACCATTTTCACAGGAATCATCATCTCAGGATCTGCCTGTAGGGTACTCAAGCTAAGATGCATGGCAACCCAGAATAAAAACCACCTTGTAGCTAGTAGTTGTCATGTTAAGTTCTGGCCAATGTAATGTAAACGGAAGTAGTATGCACAACTTTGAGAAGGTAACCCGAAAGAAAAGGTACATAGCCTTTTCCTGCCCTCCTTTTTTTTTTCTTTTTTCTTTTTTTTTTTTAATTATTTGAGATGGGGTCTCACTCTGTTGCCCAGGCTGGAGTGCAGTGGTGCAATCATAGCTCACTGCAGCCTCAAACCTCCAGGCTCAAGGTATCCTCTCACCTCAGCCTCCTGAATAGCTGGGACCACAGGTGCATGCCACCACACCCAACTAATTTATTTTCATTTCTTGTAGAGATGAGGTCTCCCTGTGTTGCTCAAGCTGGCCTCAAACTCATGGGCTCATGTGATCCTCCTGCCTTGGCCTCCTGAAACACTGGGATGACAGGTGTAAGCCACCAAACCCAGCCTCCTTTGTCTTTCTGCTTACTGGGCTGCAACATGAGCACCAACACAGCCATATTAGATCTATGAGCTGACCTTAGCCATGGAAGCCATGTACATAAAGCCATTATGTCAGAGGCCTGTAAACCAGAGCAACTCCATTTTGGTTTTTTTTTTTCCCCCGAGACGGAGTCTTGCTCTGTCATCCAGGCTGGAGTGCATGGCGCGATCTCTGCTCACTGCAACCTCCGCCTCCCAGGTCCAAGTGATTCTCCTGCATCAGCCTCCCAAGTAGCTGGCATAATAGGCGCACACCAGCCACGCCTGGCTAATTTTTGTATTTTTAGTAGAGATGGGGTTTTGCCATGTTGGCCAGGCTGGTCTTGAACTCTTGACCTCATGATCCACCCGCCTCAACCTCCCAAAGTACTGGGATTACAAGCATGAACCACCGTGCCCGGCAGCAACTCCATCTTGAATAGGAGCTGGGTAAAATGAGGCTGAAACCTACTGGGCTGCATTCCCAGACGGTTGAGGCATTCTAAGTCACAGGATGAGATACAAGGTCAACACAAAATACAGGTCATAAAGTCCTTGCCGATAAAACAGGTTGCAGTAAAGGAGCTGGCCAAAACCCACCAAAACCAAAAAGGCCACAAGAGTGACCTCTGGTCCTCCTCGGTGCTACGCCCCCACCAGCACCATGACAGTTTGCAAATGCCATGGCAACATCAGGAAGTTACCCTATATGGTCTAAAAAGGGGAGGCATGAATTATCCACCCCTTGTTTAGCATATCATCAAGAAATAACCATAAAAATGGGCAGTCTATGGAGTAGCGATTTTTTTTCCTCTACTTTCTTAATAAACTTGCTTTAACTTTGCACTGTAGACTTGCCCTGAATTCAAGAACCCTCTCTTGGGGTCTGGATCAGGACCCCTTTCCTGTAACAATTATACAGAAAGAACAGATTCCTGACACTGTGATGCTGTATCATCCCTGGACTGGCAGTCTCCACATTTCTTGAAGATGAGAGGAGAAAAAAAACCCATAGCATGTAAAATCACTGTTACATTTGTTTTTGTTTTTGTTTGAGATGGAGTCTTGCTCTGTCACCTAACCTGGAGTGCAGTGGCGTGATCTCGGCTCACTGCAACCTCCGCCTCCTGGGTTCAAGCGATTCTCCTGTCTCAGCCACTTCAGTAGCTGGGATTACAGGCGTATGCCACCACACCCGGCTAATTTGTGCATTTTTAGTAGAGATGAGGTTTCACCATGTTGGTCAGGCTGGTCTCAAACTCCTGACCTCGTGATCCGCCTACCTCAGCCTCCCAAAGTGCTGGGATTAATTACAAGGTGTGAGCCACCATGCTGGGGAGGTTTTTGTTTTTGTTTTTTTTACAACCAAACCTAATCCAATGAATGCATCTCCTCTCCTGGTCCCTGTGTTCTTGTGGGTTTATATATTTTTCTTTACTTTAACCTAGGTGAGATTTTGGAAGGGAGCAAATATAGTGATCAATCCTCTGTATTTTTTATTGCGATAAGATATATATAACACAAAATTTTGTAGCCATTTTGTTGTTAAATTGTTATACCGTTCACCGGCATTAAGTACATTCACGTTGTTGTGCAGACATCACAACTGTCCATCTCCAGAACTTTTTTCATCTTCCCAAACTGAAACTCCATACTTGTTAAACGACTCCTAATTTTCCCCTCTACCATCCCCCGGCAACCACCATTCTACTTTCTGTCTCTATGAGTTTGACTATTCCAAAGATCTTATGTAAATGGAACTATACACTATTAATCCTCTGCATTTGACTAGAAGCCCCTGGAAGATGTGTGAGACACTGGCTCAAAGCAGTTAAATCTGGCCGGGTTAGGTGGCTCATGCCTGTAATCCCAGAACTTTGGGAGGCTGAGGCGGGTGGATCACCTGAGCTCAGAGGTTCTAGACCAGCCTGGGCAACATGGCAAAATCCCCTCTCTACTAAAAATACAAAACTTAGCTGGATGTGGTGGCCTGTGCCTATAATCTCAGCTATTCGGGTGGCTGAGGCAGGAGAATTGCTTGAGCCCAGGAGGCAGAGGTTGCCGTGAGCCGAGATCATGCCACTGCACTCCAGCTTAGGCGACAGAACGAGGCCCTGTCTCAAAAAAAAGGCAGTTAAATCTTCTCTGGGTCTGGCAAAAGGGGTTTCAGTGTTGGAGACAGAGATGCCCCTGTGCAGAATTGAAACACAGCTTTTGGAAAGAATGGGTGTGGAGAAGGCACGGAAGCAATGGCGGTGGCGTAGAATCTGCTCCCTCCTGGCTCCTACACTAGTCTGAGCCACTTTACAGGGTGAAGAACAAGACGTAGCAGGACTCTGGGCACAAGAAGAGCTCCTTGGGGCCCATGTAGTGACATGCGGCTCAGGGCTGAGACAAGCGCCATTCCTCTTTGCTCAACTTGGATTATAGTACCTGTCTGGTATCCAAGAATTTGACATTTTCAGGCTTGGTATTTTCCATCTTATTTTTTTAACCAGGTTACTGCTAGTATGTAAAAAAGCTATTGCTTTTCTTTGATGGATAAATGAATAAGCAAAATGTGCATATATCATACAATGGAATATTATTCAGTTTTTAAAAAGAAAATTCGGACGTATGCTACAACATGGATGAACCTTGACATGCTAAGTGAAATACACTAGTCACGAAAAAACCTTACAAATACTGAGTGATTCCACTTATAGGAGATACTTAGAATCATAGAGACAAAGTAGAATGGTAGTTGTCAGGGGCTGGGGAAGGAAGGAAGGATAGGGAGCCATACTGACTGACTGAGCTCCTCTCTACCCTAATACAAGAGACTCTCATAGGCAGGAATATCATCACCCCTATTCAGCCTGAAGAAGTTACAGAAGATGGATCTTCATCCCTCTGCAACTCTTAGGATTAAAGGTTTTCTTATAAAAGGGAGTAGGGAAATATCACAGGCATTTGAACCAGAGCAACTCTATCTTGAATAGGGGCTGGGTAAAATGAGGCCGAGACCTACTGGGCTGCATTCCCAGATGGTTAAGGCATTCTAAGTCACAGGATGAGATAGAAAGTCTGCACAAGATACAGGTCATAAAAACCTTGCTGATAAAACAGGTTGCAGTAAAGAAGCTGGCTGAAAAAGCCCAAATGGCGATGAAAGTGACCTCTGGTCCTCCTCACTGCTACACTCCCATTGGCACCATGACAGTTGACAAATGCCATGGCAATGCCAGGAAGTTACCCTAAATGGTCTAAAAAGGGCAGGCATGAATCATCCACCCCTTGTTTAGCATATCATCAAGAAATAACCAGCCAGGCGAGGTGGCTCATCCCAGCACTTTGGGAGGCCAAGGTGGGTGGATCACGAGGTCAAGAGATCGAGACCTTCCTGGCCAACATGGTGAAACCGCGTCTCTACTAAAAATACAAAAATTAGCTGGGTGTGGTGGCGTACGCCTGTAGTCCCAGCTACTTAGGAGGCTGAGGCAGGAGAATTGCTTGAACCCGGGAGGTGGAGGTTGCAGTGAGCTGAGATCATGCCACTGCACTCCAGCCTGGTGACACGGCGAGACTGTCTTAAAAAAAAAAAAAAAAAAAGGCAGGGGCGGGGTGGGGGGCGCGGCAACCAGCAGCCCTCAGGGCTGCTCTGCCTATGGGGTAGCCATTCTTTTATTCCTCTACTTTCTTAATGAACTAGCTTTCAATTTATGGACTTGCCCTGAATTCATTCTTGCACAAGATCCAAGAACCCTCTCTTGGGGTCTGGATCAGGCCCCCTGTCCTGTAATGTTACTATGTTTCAAAATTTGTGCCCAATTCTAATTAAAGCTAAAATGAATAGACAACCTTCAAAAAATTTGAGGACAATATATTCCTCATCAGTCTAGGTGGATTTCAATCATTACATTTGGATTCTGGTGTCCAGAGTTGGATAAAATGAGGAAAAGCAGCACTTAGAAATTGCTACCGATGTGCTTTGTTTGGCCCTCAGTATTAAAAATCAATTGAGCAAACATTTATTTGACTTTTTTAAGGTGGCATTCTGTCTCTATTTTTTTTAATAGAGATGGGGTCTCTTTATGTTGCCCAGGCAGGTCTCAAACTCCTGGGGTCAAGTGATCCTTCCACCTCGGCCTCTCAAAGTGCTAGGATTAAAGGCGTGAGCCACTGGCACTGGGCCAGTTGAGTAAACATTTAAAAAATATATATCAAATAAAAATTTGGAATTCTTAGCTTCTCTTGGAAAAGACTGAGGATCCAGTAATAATGGACTTTTGGCAGGCAGTAAGCTGGAATAGAGTATCAATGGACTGTGCTGGCCTGCGTTATTCATATTCATCACTGCAGCTGGTTAAGAACAATCCATCCAACAGTGCTTCTCAAGCTTCACTCCATACTTTAGTGTCCTGGGGATCTTGTAAAAAGTGCAAGTTCTGATTCAGTAGGTCCGAGTGTGGCCTGAAACTCTGCATTTCTGAAAAACTCACAGGTGATACAGATGCTGCTGGTCCTCCATCCATACTTTTTTCCTGCTTTGTCGCCCAGGCTAGAATTCAGTGGCGAGATCATACCTCACTGCAGCCTCGAACTCCTGGGCTCAAGCAATCCTCCTGCTTCTGCCTCCTGGGTAGCTGGAATTGCAGATGCAAGCCACCAAGCCCAGCTCTAATCATACTTTGAATAGCTATGAATTAACAATAAATACAAATTCAAAAGGAAATAGAAAAGCAAACATTATCTTTATTTAATAATCTTTGATATTTAAAATACAACTCATTGAACAACCACACTAACAACAGAATCCTCAGCGTTCAACAGTGCTTTGGAAGCCCGGCTTTTCTAATGACCAGACAGGAAGGCCTGTGTGTGTAATAACAGCAAATGAACTTAACGAGGGAGCACACACAGAAGGGCTGCAGGGCTGGGTCCTGAGCAAGCAGCACTGCCACAGTGCACTTGTATCATGGCCAAACAACAATGCTTTTTGTTTCAGATATTTTCTGTACTTGAATTTCAAATATTTATACAGAACAGTAATTTTTAAAAAGTTATTCCTAATAGCCCAGTGTTGTAAAAATTAGATAATCACATTTAAAATGTATGTTTTCCTCTTTCAAAAAAAAAAAAGCATTAAAAAAAGTCAGAAAACATTCCTTGAACTATGCAAGAGACAACTGAGAGCTTCCTAAATGCATCAGGAATATCCATTTATATTTTACTAATGTTTCTCATTGCTTTGTCTATGAATCCACAGGCTTAAAATGTTTTTTGATATGCTATTAAACATGCCAATTATGACAAATTTATAAGTTACATTATTAGCACTAATTCTTAAAATGCCAGACCACTTGGAAAAAGTAAAAATAGCAAAGATTTTCTTCAAATTAAAAAACAAAATCAAAATTCTAGAATTTACCAACAATGTCAATAATCTTCATTCATGAAAGCAAATTAGAACAAAAATATTTTTATTATGTTTAAGACTAAAAAAATACAAAGCCAGCTCATTTTTTAAAGCAAAAAGATGCTGGTTATAAAGGGTCCAGAAATAAAAGAAAGTTTTTATTTTGAATATGAAAAATAAAAAGTTATTTACATTGCTGATATGATTAGTTGATCCAATCTGGTATTTCTTAATTAGGGTCACATATATCATATATCCATACTTGTTAAGGACTTGATACAACAAACAATTCACTTTGAAAACAGTGGCCCGAGGCCGGGCATGGTGGCCTGCACCTGTAATCCCAGCACTTTGGGAGGCCGAGGCAGGCAGATCACCTGAGGTGAGGAGTTTGAGACCAGCCTGACTAACATGGTAAAAGCCCGTCTCTACTAAAAAAAACAAATATTCGCCGGGTGTAGTGGCAGGTGCCTGTAATACCCAGTACTTGGGAGGCTGAGGCAGGAGAATCGCTTGAACCTGGGAGGTGGAGGTTGCAGTGAGCCAACATTGTGCCATTGCACTCCAGCCTGGGCAGCAGAGCTAGACTCCGTCTCAGAAAAAAAAAAAAAAAAAAGAAAGAAAAAGAAAATAGCAGCCCAAGGCCTCTTCGTTTCCGGATTAAAAAAAAAAAACAGAGTTTCACTCTTGTTGCCCAGGCTAGAGTGCAATGGCACGATCTCAGCTCACTGCAACCTCCACCTCCTGGGTTTAAACAATTCTCCTGCCTCAGCCTCCCAAGTCACTGGGATTACAGCTGCCCACCACCACACCTGGCTAATTTTTGTGTTTTTAGTAGAGATGGGGTTTCACCATGTTGGCCAGGCTGGTCTTGAACTCCTGACCTCAGGTGATCCACCTGCCTCAGCCTCCCAAAGTGTTGGGATTACAGGCATGAGCCACTGCCCCCAGCTGGGATAAAGTTTTTAATAGGAAGTTATATATATATATATTCATATATATATATACTCATATATATATATATATTTTTTTTTTCAGAGACAGAGTCTCACTCTGTTGCGCAGGCTGGAATGCAGTGGTGAGCCCTTGGCACTCTGCAACCTCTGCCTCCTAGGCTCATGAGATTCTTAGCCTCCTGAGTAGCTGGGATTACAAGTGTGCGCCACCACGCCTGGCTAATTTTTTTATTTTTAGTAGAGACGAAGTTTCACCATGTTGCCCAGACTGGTCTTGAACTCCTGGCCTGAAGTGATTCGCCCGCCTCAGCCTCCCGAACTGCTCGGATTACAGGCGTGAGCCACTGCGCCCAGCTGGGAGGTCATCAATATTAATTACTGAATCCTCCTAAGAATTTAAAACATCGATTTATTTTTCTACTTAAGATTTTAAAATTATCATATTTTGATTATGCACTGAATCTATTTTTTATCTGTACAGGTCCAATGGGCCGGTTTTAAGAATTTAGTAGCTCTTGGCACGAGCATGATTTTTTTTTTTTTTGAGACAGAGTCTCACTCTGTTGCCCAGGCTGGAGTGCAGTGGCACCATCTCGGTTCACTGCATCCTCTGCTGCCAGGGTTCACGCGATTCTCCTGCCTCAGACTCCCAGGTAGCTGGGATTACAGGCACCTGCCACCGCGCCCAGCTAATTTTTGTAGTTTTTAGTACAGACGGGGTTTCACCATCTTGGCCAAGCTGGTCTTGAACTCCTGACCTCGTGATCCACCCGCTTCGGCCTCCCAAAATGCTGGGATTACAGGTGTGAGCTACCACGCCCAGCCAGCACTAGCATGATTTCAAAAATAGTATCAAAAATTCAGGCATTCAAAATGTGATTTAGGCTCTGACTGAAATAAAATTTATTTTATTCAACTTAATATTAAACAATATGGACTACTGGTAGTTTTGTCTGCAATGATACTCAACTGGTTTTGAGTTTTTTTCCTTATTTACTTTGGCATCATGAATAAAGCCTTAAGAAAAATCAAGTTTTAAGGACAAAAAAAAAAAAGCACCACCTTAAATAAAATATTCGGTGAATTTTAAATTATTTGGCCAAGATCTTAGTATAGAGTTTACCTGCAGCAGCCTTTTCAAACATTTATATTACTGAAATATTTATATGATTACCATAAAAAACATAGATTGATGGTTTTAGATCAGAGATTAACTATTCTGAATTTTAAAAACATAAATTACTCATTAAATCCGTGACATCTGAAAATATGAAAGTGGTATTTCCAAGGCTTATTTAAACTTCTACTAGCATCACCACTGTACATACTTGATCCCAGTAATACAAATTATACATTAGAAAAATGATACCAATAGTTTAAATATTAAACATTAAGATGTTCCCAATTAGTAAAACAAAATGGAAATCTTTAATACACTTCTTAGCAGGACAGTTCTTGTGAATTTAGTTGTTCCTGACTTTCTTGCAGGTGGTTTACAGTAAATGGCAGTACCTGATGTACTATAGCTTTGCATAACTTTTAACTTTTTTGATACTATGGTTACTTGCACTGGCATCTTTTCATACTGGCCAATCAATTAAGAAATGGAATCTAAACATTCAATTAAATTTAAGCCAACCCCACCAAGATGGCAGTTCACTAGTGATTCTGGATCTGCCTGCTAAATTTAACAATTTCACAACAAACTACACAAACACATTCAAACGCATCCAGTGTGTGCTCAGCTCTGCTTTAAAAACTCTCTAGCTGGCCAGGCGCAGTGGCTCATGCCTGTAATCCCAGCAATTTGGGAGGCCAAGGCAGGCAGATCACCTGAGGTCAGGAGTTCGAGACCAGCCTGGCCAAACATGATGAAACCGTGTCTCTACCAAAAATACAAAAATCTGCTGGGTGTGGTGGTGGGCGCCTGTAATCCCAGCTACTCTGGAGGCTGAGGCAGGAGAATTGCTTGAACCCGGGAGGTGGAAGTTGTAGTGAGCCGAGATCATGCCACTGCCCTCCAGCCTGGGAGACACAGCAAGACTCCGTCTCAAAAAAAACAAAAACAAAAACAACAAAAAAAACTCTCTAGCAACTAAAAGTCAAACATGCCATATTTTCTTAAGTGCTTTAACTAGGGTATATATGAACTTTATAAACTCTAAAGTTAAAACTTTAAAATGCATATTGGTTTTCTCATTTTTATATTAGGTAGCTCATCAATTCAAGTGTATGAAAAGTTTAATGTAACTTTTCAATGGAAAAAGGTAATGAACAAATATCCATGGAAAATATGACTAACACACTGGTAATAATTAACATAAATGTTCAGTCTTAAAATATTTAGCTTTTTAAATCTTGAGGGAGTAGTACTAAACTCCAACATCCCTTGCAGTTTTAAAGTTTTATAATTTTTCTGAAACATTTTTAACTATTAAAAGAAAACTTTAGATTTTAAAATAAAGCTATCCTTTTGTGTAAGGGAAACTTCAGAAAACTGATTGGCACAAAATAATGACTTAAAAAATCTGTTATATCCAAGAAAAAGCTATTTTATAATCATAAATAAAAGATATTTTTTCTTCTCTTTTCAGTTAGTTAGCAATAAATCCTAGATCAAAAACTTTCCCTGATAAAATGTGTGCAGCCACACACCAGGAGGGCAATATACCATATTTTAATTTTCGAAGTTGTCAGCTGAAATTTCTTGGATTTTAGCTTATGAACAATTCAACATTCACAAGAGCTTCAAAAGGAGATGGAGAATGAGGGATAGGGAACACTGAAACTAAAACATCAATTTCAGAGACATGGTTTTCACCAAAATGATACTATCCTATTGACCCAGCAAGAAACTCTCTCTACATCTCAATTAAAGAGAATATTTATCAAAACTATGGACTTTCTTATTTACAGACCCACTAAGTACTGTGACTTCTATTGTTCTTAAGCTATCTAAACATGATGCAAGTGTCAAATCACAGTATAAATTTAAACATATTTTCATTAGTAAATTATTTTCATGTTCCACATCACCATCTTTGACAAGCTATACCTACTAAAAGATGTGAAGCAGACACCTATATTCCATGACTCAACTGTAAAGAGAACAGAAAGCTCCAGTCATAGGAGAAAAAATAAAATAAAACTGCTATTGAAATTGAAGACCAAATTTCACGTATCATACATTCATGGTGGGTACGTATGTTTAGTCTTCTACCAGAAGGAGATTTGCCTGCATACTATGCTTCTCCTAGTTTTCTCAATTGGAGAAGAAAGGAAAAAATAAGGCGCAGGAAGAAGGGGTTGCAACAAAGCTGTAAGGTTTTGATGTAAGTGAAAAGACATTCATAAAGCATCTGGGAAAGCACATGCTCACACATTTAAAAAAATGCTCATTTATTCTCAAGTACTTGTGCAGGGCTGATTTCAGAGTTTAGGAATGCACCAGTCATGAAATAATGATCCCATCGTAGGGCTTAAAACGCTAAACCTCAGAAAAGATTACCATCTTTCAAAAGAATTGTGGGAAAATAATGAAAACCAGGTAGCAGAAAAGTTGTGATCAGAGAAAACAACGCAAGAAAACACTGGAGCACACGGTATACAGTTAAGGGAGAACCGTTCATCCTTCTAGAACCATTACTATTATCAACACAGACTAGAGATACTTTCCTGAAAGGTTAATTTGGTTAATAAGAAATGAAAGCCACTATTACATGATGTGAGCCAGATTACCCACAAGAGAAAAAGAAAACAAACTATATTGAAAAAGCCTGAGGCGAGAGCTAATTAGCTGGTCTGCAAAAAGATCCAAGAAAAATGCCCTAACTTTAGACATGTTACATATTGCACACTCAAAAAAGAAAAAGAAACATTTAGAAAACTATTTTAAATGTCTTTAATTGCTGAATGCCTCTTTGGCTAATATTTGGAAGATCATTATTTAGTCCTACAACTGACGCATTGTTCCACTTTCCCATCATTTTGTTTGCAAACCACTAAAAGTCTTATTTCCTCATCTCTTTGACACATTACCAAAGTGGACCCTATGCTGTAATCACACAGGATAATGTTGGAAAGTATGAATATCTAAATTATTTTTTAAAGGTATTTTTTTTTTCCTTCTGTTTTCAAATCATTTCTGACAGTTTCTAAAGACATGGTCACAGCTGCCTGAAGCATGTCTTCTTCACTCATAGCATCACCTGTTGGGAAACAAAACCACATTTCTTAAAAATTTCCAGAAAATTCTCAAAGTCATCAAAAGGTAAGCTCTCAGAAAATGTATTTCTATTTGAACACGAGTTTCTTTTTTTGATTTAATACATATAAAGCAGAATTTACTTTTATAGTTCTATATATTTTGACAAATACACCGTCAAGATACACAACCATTCCATTGCCCCAGAAAATTCCCCCATGCTGCCCCTTTGTGGTCAATCCCCAATTCCTAATCCCAGATAGCCACCAGTATATTCTCTGTCCTACAGTTTTATCTTTTCCTGCATGTCATATAAAAGACATCAGTAGGTATGTAGCCTTTTGAATATGGCTTTTTTCACTTAGCATAATGCATTTGAGATTTGTTGTGTATATCAACAATTCATGTATTTACAAAAACCCAACTTTCTATTTTGAAAGAACTGTCAATTCAAAGGAAGTTGCAAAGATATTTCACAGAGGTTTCGTGTACTCTTTTGCCCAATTTCACCCAATAGTTACATCTCATGTAACTAAAGATCAAACTAAAACCTAGATATTGACATTGGCACAATGTTATATGTAGTTCTACATGGCATTTTATCACACATGTGTATTCATGTAACCACCACCACTACAATCAAGACATAGAAGTGTTATAATACCACAAAGATCTCCCTCCTATTGATTTATATTCCCACCCACCTCTCTTTTACCCACTTTCTCTAACTAGTGGCAACCACTAATATGTTCTCTATCTCTATACAGCTGTCATTTTTAGAATGTTGGACAAATGGAATCATACAGTGTAAGACCCTTTGAGGTTTTTTTGTACTCAGCATAATGCCCCTGAGATCCAGCCACGGTGCTGCCTGTGCCAACAGTTGGTTTCTTTTTAATCCTGACAGTAGAGTATTACATGCTATGGATATACTACAGTTTGTTTCACTGTAGGACATTTTGGTTGTTTCCAGTTTTTGATTATGACAAGTAAAGCCGCTATAAACATTCATGTACATGTTTTTGTGAGAATATAAATTTCTATTTTTGGCTGGGCACAGTGGCTCAAGCCTGTAATACTAGCACTTAGGGAGGCCGAAGCAGGCAGACTGCTAGACTGCTTGAGCCCAGGAGTTCAAGACCAGCCTGGGTAATTGCGTCAGTGGAACAATGCGTCAGTTGTAGGACTAAATAATGATCTTTCAGGCTTGGCGCAGTGGCTCACGCCTGTAATCCCAGCATTTTGGGAGGCTGAGGCGGGCGGATCACGAGGTCAGGAGATGGAGACCATCCTGACTAACACGGTGAAACCCCATCTCTACTAAAAATACAAAAAATTAGCCGGGCGTGGTGGCACACGCCTATAGTCCCAGCTGCTCGGGAGGCTGAGGCAGGAGAATGGCGTGAACCTGGGAGGCAGAGGTTGCAGTGAGCCGAGATCACGCCACTGTACTCCAGCCTGGGTGACAGAGCGAGACTCTGCCTAAAAAAGAAAAATAATAATAATAATAATGATCTTGCAAATATTAGCCAAAGAGGCATTCAGCAATTAAAGACTTTTAAAATAGTTTTCTAAATGTTTTTTTTCTTTCTTGACTGTGCAGCATTGCCCAGGCTGGTCTTGAACTCCTGGGCTCAAGCAATCTGCCTGCCTCGGCCTCCCTAAGTGCTAGTATTACAGCACTTACGAAGTGTAATACTAAAAAAAATAAAAATAAAAAAATTTCTGTTTTTCTGGGATAAATGCCCAGGAGTATAGATGTTATGTCATATGGTCAGGGTATGTTCAGTTTTTAAACAAATAGTGAAATTATTTTTCAAAGTGCCTGCATCAGTACAAAAGAAATATAGAAAGGTTACCTCCCTTTATATCCTTTGACCCTCCTTCATTTGTAACATAATTGCCTTAAATATTTCCAATATATATACTGAAAACCAAATCAGTGCTATAATTCTTGCTTCAACCATCATACAACTTAGAAAATTCAAAAGAAGGGGAAAGTCTATTGTGTTTACCTATATTTTACTTTTTATTGTTCTTTCTTCCTTCCTTATGTTCCAAAATTACTTCTTTTATCATTTCTTTTCTGTTTAGAGAAATTCCTTTAGCCATTCTTTTAGGGTAGGTCTGCTGAAGACAAATTGTTAATTTTCCCTTCACTCCTGAAAGATATTTCACTGGATATGTAACTCTGGGTTTAGAGTTTTTTCTTTTCTTTTTTTTTTTTTTGAGACAAGGTCTCGCTCTGTCACCCAGGCTGGAGTACAGTGGCATGAGCTTGGCTCACTGCAACCTCCAATTCTCTTGCCTCAGCCTCCTGAGTAGCTGGGACTATAGGCGCCCACCAACAAGCCCGGATACTTTTTTTTTTTTTGAGATGGAGTCTCGCTCAACTGCCCAGGCTGGAGTGCAGTGGCACGACCTTGGCTCACTGCAACCTTCGCCTCCCAGGTTCAAGTGATTCCCCTGCCTCAGCCTCCCAAGTAGCTAGGATTACAGGTGGGTGCCACCACACCCGGCTAATTTTTGTATTTTTAGTAGAGACAGGGTTTCCCCATGTTGGCCAGGCTGGTCTCAAACTCCTGACTTCAGGTGATCCGCCTGCCTCAGCCTCCAAAAGTGCTGGAATTACAGGTGTGTGCCACCATGCCCAGCCTAGAGTTTTTTTCTTTCAGCACTAGAAAAAATGTTGTATGTATCCCTTCCTTCTGGCCTTTATGATCTCTGATGGGAAATCTGCTGTCATTCAAATTGCTGTAGGTAAGGTCATTTCTTGCTAATTTCGAGATCTTCATTTTTTGTCTGCAGTGTTCAGAAATCTGACTGTGATGTGTCTCTGTGTGAACTTCTTTGAGTTTATCATATTTGAGCTTCATTCAGCTTTTTCAATCCGTAGGTTTCTGACTTTTGTCAAATTTGGGAAATCATCAGCCATGACTTCTTCCTCCAATTTTTTTCGGCCCCACCCTTTCTCATCTCCTTCTGGGAATCCTGACACAAATTTAGATGGAGTCTTGCTCTGTTGCCCAGGCTGCAGTATACTAGTGCGATCTTGGATCACTGCAACCTCCATCTCCCAGGTTCCAGTGATTCTCCTGCCTCAGCCTCCCCAGTAGCTGGGATTACAGGCGTGCGCCACCACGCCCGGCTAATTTTTGTATTTTTAGTAGAGACAGGGTTTCACCATGTTGGCCAGGCTGGTCTTGAACTCCTGACCTTAAATGTTTGGCCCACCTCGGCCTCCCAAAGTGCTGGGATTACAGGTGTGAGCCACCATGCCCAGCTTAGTGATTTTCAATTAAATCTTGAAAATTTGGGGTATTATGTTATTAGAATGTGAATCTTATTTACATCTTCCAATTTAGCAAGCTTCCTCTGACACAGCACTGGCAGCAGGGAAAAGGGAGTGCCACCTCGCTACAACCAGAGGGGAGTGAAAGTCCAGGTTTCTTCAAGGCCTGTGATGACAAGGAGTGGTGGTCATGGGGATTACTGCTGAACACACATGGGAGTTCTAGCCCCCTGGTCCTCCACTGACATCTCTCTGACTGGGAGGGAGAGGAGTGCCTTGTTACTGATCTCCATGTGGCCTCCATGGACATTATGGAGGTGTCCTTGTTACTGCTGGGTGTCAGCAACAGTCTGGATTCTCTACTAGGCCTCTTCTCCAACATCACCCATATAGGAGCCAGAGAGATGCCTGCGTATTATTGGGTGGAAGTTCAGCCTCCCTGTGACCACTGACACCATGGGAAAGGAGTGTTATCACCTCCTGGAGGGAATGAAAACCCCAGCTCCCCAGTCAGCCTTCTCTGACACCACCTTGGCTGGGAAAGGGGAGAAGTGTACCTTATGACTTCCAGGTTGGGGTAGATATCTTGGCTCCCACTTGGCCTTTGCTGACAGGGGTGAATGGGACCAGTTTATTCTGTTTTGTCTGACTGGAGTCAAGTGCTTATTATCTAAAAGTTTTTGTCTTGCTAGGCTGCCTCTTTTGGCTAGAGAGAGCAGGCTTTTCATGGGGTTTTCTCTTGGTCTGAGCCCATAGCTTCTCCAGCACCAAGTCCAGGATAAATGAGGCAAAAAGAAAATCCAGGCCACTCCTCACCACGCTGCTCCTCTGGTTCCAAGGTCCCTAGCCAGTCTGTCTTCTCTCTGCCTTTGAGATTCAGCTTAATGTTTTTTTTTTTTCTTTTTGAGACAGAGTTTTGCTCTTGTTGCCCAGGCTGGAGTGCAACGGTGTGATCTCAGCTCACTGCAACCTCTGCTTCCCAGGATCAAGCAATTCTCCTGCCTCAGCCTCCCAAGTAGCTGGGATTACAGGCATGAGCCACCATGCCCAACTAATTTTGTATTTTTAATAGAGACAGGGTTTCTCTACGTTTGTCAGGCTGGTCTTGAACTCCCAACCTCATGTGATCCACCCACCTCAGCCTCCCAAAGTGCTGGGATTACACGTGTGAGCCACCGCGCCCGGCCCAGCTCATGTTTCATACAAATGTTGAGGTGTTTTGGCTGTACTTAAACAGGAGGAATAGAAAAAAGTACCAGTTCATCCCTTTTATTATTCAATTGTTTGGATATACCACAGTTTGTCTATTCATTAACTAAATGAAGGTCTACATTTAGGCAGTTTGTAATTTTGGGCAATGATGAATAAAGATGCTATAATCTTTTTTTTTTTTTTGAGATGGAGTTTCAGTCTTGTCACCCAGGCTGGAGTTCAATGGCACAATCTCGGGTCACTGCAACCTCCGCCGCCCGGATTCAAGTGATTCTCCTGCCTCAGCCTCCTGGGATTACAGGTGCCCACCACCACGCCCAGCAAATTTTTGCATTTTTAGTAGAGATGGGGTTTCACCATGTTGGCCAGGCTGGTCTTGAACTCCTAACCTCAGGTGATCCACTGGCCTCAGCCTCCCAAAGTGCCGGAATAACAGGCATAAGCCACTGTGTCCAGCCCTTTTTTTTTTTTTTTTGAGACAGAGTCTTGCTCTGTCACTCAGGCTGGAGTAGAGTGACACAATCTTGGCTCACTGCAATCTCTGCCTCCCGGGTTCACGTGATTCTCCTGCCTCAGCCTCCTGAATAGCTGGGACTACAGGTGCCCGCCATCACGCCTGGCTAATTTTTGTATTTTAAGTAGAGACGGGGTTTTGCCATGTTGGCCAGGCTGGTCTCGAACTCTTGACCTCAGGTGATCCGCCAACCTCAGCCTCCCAAAGTGCTGGGATTACAGGCATGGGCTACCATGCCTGGCCAGCTATAAGCATTTGATATAAGTTTTTATGTGAACCTAAGTTTTCTTTTCTCTTGGTTATATATACATGATTGGGACTGCTGGATCACATGGCTAAGTATAAATTTATCAAAAAATGCCGAACTGTTTTCCAAAGCTGTACACTTTTACATTCCCATTAACAGTATATGAGTCTCAGCTCTTAGATCCTTGCCAACACTTTGTATTGTTGGTTTTATTTCTTCATTAAGCCATACCTACAGGGGTGCCGTGGTATCTCATTGTGGTTTTATTGTGCATTTCCCTGTGATTAGTGATGCTGAGTCTTTTCATGTGCTTATTTGTCATCCCTATGTCTTATTTGGTGAAATATCTTTTCAAATCCTTCACCTTTTTATTGAGTTGTTTTCTTATTCAGTTTTAAGAGTTCTTTATATATTTTGCTTATAATTTCTTTGTCAGATACAGTTACTTTTTCTCTCAACTTCTACTACTAATTGGCCAAAGTTTAAGACATATTTAAACCGAGACCTGGAAAGTAACTCTGCACTTCCCATTGTTATTGATTATACTCAAGTATTTTTCATTTTCCAGGTGGTAAAATGTATTTATTTTTCACCTACTAATATTCATGATTTCAGGCTGGGTGTGGTGGCTCACACCTGTAATCCCAGCACTTTGGGAGGCCAAGGCGGGCGGATCACGAGGTCAGGAGATCGAGACCATCCTGGCTAACACGGTGAAACCCTGTCTCTACTAAAAATACAAAAAATTAGCCAGGTGAGGTGGCGGGCACCTGTAGTCCCAGCTACTCAGGAGGTTGAGGCAGGAGAATGGCATGAACCCGGGAAGCGGAGCTTGCAGTGAGCCAAGATCGCGCCACTGCACTCCAGTCTGGGCGACAGAGCAAGACTCCATCTCAAAAAAAAAAAAAATTCATGATTTCTAAGGAATTTTTGGAGACTGTACAAATTACTGTGAAGTTTAAATTATTATGTTAAAGTATTCATTAAATGTTCTAGCAATCCTCTCCTGCCTTGGTTTCCCAAAGTGCGGGGATTACAGGTGTGAGCCACCACATTACAAATTTACTTAAGAGTCTTAATATGATTAAAGAGGGGATGAAGAATAATGTAAAGCAAAAATCACATGGAGCCCGTATGTCAGATAAAGTGTGAAGGTAGCGAACATGATGAATGGTGAGCAGTCCTTACCTAGATCACTCCCAAGTGCTCCTGAACTGGTGGTTGGCCTTTCACATGGATGTGAACTCTGTCCTGATAGGTCCCCCTGCTGCTGCTGCTGCTGCTGCTGTTGCGGCTGCTGTTGCTGCTTTTGCGGCTGCTGTTGCTGCTTTTGCTGCTGTCTGAAACATTCAAAAGTGAATGTATATTTAAAAAACAAAACTTAAAAGAATAAATACACCATGAGAAAAACTATTCATGTGGAAAATACATTGTTCCACAAATCAAAGTAGTCACTGGTATTAAAAGAATGCAAGAGCAGTTAGTCTGATATAGATTACTTTAAAATATAGAAGTGCTGATCTTAGGAAACCTAGACATAAAATTTAAATTTATCAGACAAATTAAGAGGTAGGTATTTTCATCACAAAATAACCTATCATGGCTGGGTGTGGTGGCTCACACCTGTAATCCCAGCACTTTGGGAGGCCGAGGCGGGTGGATGGCTTGAGGTCAGGAGTTTGACACCAGTCTGGCCAACACGGTGAAACCCCATCTCTACTAAAAATACAAAAATTAGCCAGGCGTGGTGGCAGGCACCTGTAGTCCCAGCTACTTTGGGAGGTTGAGGCAGGAGAATCACTTGAACCAGGGAGGTAGAGGTTGCAGTGAGCCAAGATCACGCCACTGCACTCCAGCCTGGGCGACAGAGCAAGACTGTCTCAAAAAAACAACAAACAAACAAAAAAACCTATCATACAAAAAGATTCACTGGTAGCTATTCTTATGCAAATGAGTGTTGGTTTATAGACCCTTAATATTGTTGAAAGTCACCAAAATAAGTACCTTTGATCAGATAAAGCATTTCAAACTACCATGTGAGTTAACATAATGTTTCCATGGCTGGCTCATTCTTTTCATTCAGGTCTGAGCTTAAAATTTATCTCCCCAGAGATGCCTTTCCTGACCATCCCACCAAAAGTAGCCACCTGACATTCCCATTATTTCATCACTTCATTTTAATTCTCAGCATAAACTTATCATCATCTGGTGTTCTCTTTATTTCCCTCTTTATGGCGTGTAAGCTAATGAGAGTGCAAATCTTATCTTGTTCATCTATTTCCCCAGTGCTGATAACTGTGCTGTTACATAGTAAGCATTCACTGAACACTTGATAAATGAAATAAATGAAAACTACTATTTAACACACATTATCAGATTTTAAATAATATCGATTGCATTAAGCGCCTCTGTAATTTTTTCAAAAGGAGAAACAATGTAATACAAATCCCCATTTTAAAATGTTTAAACATGATGGTTATGATGTAAATATGTAGGAATATATTCTTGAACTTAGAAAATATACACTGAACTGAGACATAATGGAAAATCATATCTGCATATTATTCCCAAATGGTTCAGAAAGGCCAATAATTGGGGAATCTGGGTGAAGGATATAAGGAGCTCTGTGTACTATTTCTGCTTTTCTGTAAATCTGAAATTACAGGTAGGCATCCTAAATCTGAGAATCGGAAATCCAAATGCTCCAAAATCAGAAACTTTTTGAGCACCAACATGATACTCAAAAGAGGTGCTCAGTGGAACACTTCAGATTTAAGATTTTGGATTTGGAATGCTTAACTGGTAAGTATAGTACAAATATTCACAAATCCTAAAAAACCCCAAATCTAAAACACTTCTAGTCTTAAGCATTTTGGATAAGGGATACTCAATCTATATTTCATATACGCAAATACAAACACAGAAATCCAAAAACCAAAACTTACAAACAGCTGACAATCTCAGTGAGAAGCCATAGGTTAAAAAAAAAAAAAAAAAAATTGCTTCTCAGTCTTTTGGCTCAGATCAAGTGTTTTTTTAAAAAAAAAGGTATATACGAATTTGAAAAGGAACTAGGATTTTTAAACTACCAGCAACAATTATTAATAGAATGGCACGTTTTTTATAGAGTTCCTCTTAATTTTGTGTTTTAAAACCGTGAACAATAAAGAAAGTTCAACTAATGAGAACTGCAATTTCTCCCTGTTGGTCTCTGAGCCAGAATACTGACCTGTGTGTAGGTGTAAGACCTTAGTGTGCATGGCTAATGATGCACATAAGGGCAGTATCCTCCCATTAGCAAATCCTGATGCTGCAACATAGCACAAGAGAGACGGACTGAGTTATGGAGAATTCCTGGCACATCCGCTATCACTCCATGCCCTCTTCCCCTCCACTCAAGAAGGTATGTGAGAATGCAAGGGAGTGACAGGTGAGATAGCAATTTTAGAGGAATAGCCTTTATTCTACTTTTAGTTTATGAAAAATGAGAAGTAAATCAATTGTCCACCTTGAAACAATGTAGACACCTTCCAGCTGTGAAGACACTGAGGTGGAACATGTTCAAGTGGCACTCAGCATCTACTCCCACTGTGCCATCAATATTATAGAGGTTACAAAGCTAAAAGCTACATGTCTTAGATTATTTTACAAGTAGGATTCTGGTTACAAATTAAGTGCTTACATGAGCTTTAAAAGGCAGAAATGGGTCAGGCACAGTGGCTTGTGCCTGTAATCCCAGCACTTTGGGAGGCCAAGGCAGGCGGATCACCTGAGGTCAGGAGTTCAAGACCAGCCTGGCCAACATGGCGAAACTATCTCTACTAAAAATACAAAAATTCTCTGGGCACGGTGGCTCATGCCTGTAATCCCAGCACTTTGGGAGGCCAAGGCAGGTGGATCATGAGGTCAGGAGTTCGAGACCAGCCTGGCCAACATGGTGAAACCCCATCTCTATTAAAAATACAAAAAAATTAGCCGGGTGTGTTGGCGCGCACCTATAATGCCAGCTACTTAGGAGGCTGAGGCAGAATTGCTTGAACCCGGGAGGCGGAGGTTGTAGTGAGCCCAGATCATGCCACTACACTCCAGCCTGGGCGACAGAGTGAGACTCTGTCTCAAAAAACAAAAACAAAAACAAAAACAAAAATTAGCCAGGTGTGGTGCTGCACAACTGTAGTCCCAGCTACTCAGGAGGCTGAAGCAGGAGAATTGCTTGAAACTGGGAGGCAGAGGTTGCAATGAGCCAAGATTGCACCACTGCACTCCAGTCTGGGCAACAGAGTGAGACTCCATTTCAAAAAAGAAAAAGGGCAGAAATGGGCCAGGCATGGTGGCCCACGCCTGTAATCACAACACTTTTGGAGGCTGAGGTGGGCGGATCACCTGAGGTCAGGAGTTCGAGACCAGCCTGGCCAACATGGCAAAACCCCACCTCTACTAAAAATAAGAAAATTGGCTGGGTGCAGTGGCGGGTGCCTGTAATCCCAGCTACTCGGGAGGCTGAGGCAGGAGAATTGTTTGAAGCTGGGAGGCGAAGGCTGCAGTGAGCCAAGATCACACTACTGCACTCCAGCCTGGGCGACAGACAAGACTCCGTCTCAAAAAATAAAATAAAATAAAATAAAATAAAATAGGCAGAAATGAGGCCTAGCCATCTCCCTCCACTTTGGTTGTTCTCTGGTGGCAAGCAAAGGCATTTGGGAGATGCTTCACTGCTGTTGCAATGGGGGCCAGACGTCATGTTCCCATGTCTAGGCAATTGTGGTGGCAGCTTTCTAAGCCCAGGATCATTGCTATAGCAGTATGTTCTTAAATTTAATATCCTCATTACCCATTGTCCCAGTTGGGGCAGTGGTTACAGCTCTTCCTGCAAGTTGGTTTGTGGTGCTCTGGAGGCCTGGCTAAGAGCTGTACCTTCATCCTTTCTTAAGATTATGTAAACCCCTAATTTCTGTATTAAGTAGTTTTCTCTTTAAAACATCCCCAGTAGTTTCTGTTTCTCAACACTGTTTGATATATTATAGCATATCACTGAAGTGGTGGCTCAAGTATTAGGCAATCAAACACTCATAGCAATCCATGTCCATGAAGATATCTGTGTCTCTCCTTGTTACAAAACATTTGTAACTATGTTTTTGTAACAGAAAGAATCCGCATCCATTTCAAAGCCACAACTAGAGAAGACATTAGTAACTGCCAACATGTATGTATGGAATACTTTACAGTTTATAAAATAGTTTCACACACATCGCTCTCGCTCTTATCGCCTAGGCTGTAGTGCAATGGCACAACCTCGGCTCACTGCAACCTCTGCCTCCCAGGTTCAAGTGATTCTCCTGCTTTAGCCTGCTGAATAGCTAGGATTACAGGCGCCCACCACCACACTCGGCTAATTTTTTGTATTTTTAGTAGAGAAGAGGTTTTGCCATGTTGGCCAGGCTACTCTCGAACTCCCGACCTCAGATGATTCGCCTGCCTTGGCCTCCAAAAGTGCTGGGATTACAAGTGTGAGCCACAGTGCCCAGCTGAAACTAGTTTTTTTAATGCATGAAAACTATGATTACTTTATGCATTTATGCAATTACTTTATGATTTTCTTTATGCATAAATACTATGATTACTATATTCAGTATGAAGCTTCAAATACTCAAAAAGGGAAAAGAAAAACTAGAAAATCGTATGAATAACAAATCAGCACCAGGGTCAATTTGGGAAGGGTAAGAGGGAAGAAAGAGTTAGCTTGATAACCTTAGAGCCAAGCTCCCAAAGACAGAACCTAGAGAGACAACAAACTACCTAGGCTAAGTAATCAGGAATTTTAGTGAAAGGCAAATATTAGCTTCTCAGCTCCTACTAATGAGCTCTGTAAGGTTTTGAATGCAAGCCATTGTTAAAAATGGACATCAAGAAGTTAGTTCTTAACTCTTCTCAGCAATATGTGACTATGTAAGATATTCTCAAGCTCTTTCCAAATTCTCACCAGTATTTGCAAAGTCAAGCCAAGAGGCTGAAGCTGGTAACCATCACTGCACATTTTCCTCCTCAATCAATCCTCCTCCAATTAGGAAGGAGGTATATCGATATTCGAACATTTTTAAAAGGGTACAAGGTTGCCTGACCCTGTTTACTAAAAAGCACTAGTTATTGCTGACATTGTGCTTGTTATAACTTACTTAGTCGTTATTGGACATTACTGAATTATCTTTACTACTATAAAAAGTTCAGGCCGGGTGCAGTGGCTCATGCCTGTAACCCCAGCATGCTGGGAGACCCAGGCTGGTGGATTGCCTGAGGTCAGGAGTTCGAGACCAGTCTGGCCAACATGGTGAAACCCCATCTCTACTAAAAATACAAAAAAAATTAGCCCGATGTGGTGGCATGCGCCTGTAATCCCAGCTACTTGGGAGGCTGAGGCAGGGGAATTGCTTGAACCAGGGAGGTGGAGGTTGCAGTGAGCCGAGATCGTGCCACTGCACTCTAGCCTGGGTGACAAAAGTGAGACCCCGTCTCAAAAAAGGAAAAAAAAAAAAAGCTCAATTTGTTGGAAGTCTCATATTTTTAATCCAGTTTTTAAAAAATTTTAAGTAAAAGAGCGGTTTATTTTTATGCTTTAAATACACTTTCCTTTTCTTAGATATACCTGTCAATTTTGTATTATAGTTTCTCTATGATGTACATCTTTAGACCATTTTATTTTGGCAAAAAAAACTCTGATGGCTGGGCGCAGTGGCACATGCCTGTAATCCCAGAACTTTGGGAGGCCGAGGTAGGCAGATTGCCTGAGCTCAGGAGTTCGAAACCAGCCTGGGCAACATGGTGAAATCCCATGTCTACAAAAAAACACAAAAATTAGCCGGGCGTGGTGGCACTTGCCTGTAATCCCAGCTACTTGGGAGACTGACGCAGAAGAATAGCTTCAACTCAGGAGGCGGAGGTTGCAGTGAGCCGAGATCACGCCACTACACTCCAGCCTGGGTGACAGAGTGAGATTTCGTCTCAAAAAAAAAAAAAAAAAAAAAAGTCTGAAATAAACATGGTGAAAGTATCACATGGGAATTATTCTGGAAAGCAATTTAGAAATCTGTACCAAGGCCTTAAAAATGTTCATATCCTTTAATCCAATAATCTGACATCCTCAGAAAAAAATAGAAGAAATGATAAGACATTTGAGGCATGGAGGCAATATAAGAATTGTTCATTGCAATATTAATTATAATAGAATTCAAAAGGCTCACATATAAATTATGCCACATCCATTCATTTTATGAAATATCATGCAGCCTGTTACAAAGACTATTTACTGTCATAGGAAATGAGTACAATACTTACAAGGCAAGTGTGTATATGTCACAGAAAGAGAATGTGCCAAAATACTAACATCAGTTACTGAAGGAGGTGAGAGTATGCTTTCTTTTTTTTTTGAGACAGAACCTCGCTCTGTCGCCCAGACTGGAGTGCAGTGGCGTGATCTCTGCTCACTGCAAGCTCCGCCTCCCGGGTTCACACCATTCTCCTGCCTCAGCCTCCAGAGTAGCTGGGACTACAGGTGCCTGCCACCACACTCAGCTAATTTTTTTTGTATTTTTTAGTAGAGATGGGGTTTCACTGTATTAGCCAAGATGGTCTCCATCTCCTGACTTCGTAATCTGCCTGCCTTAGCCTCCCAAAGTCCTGGGATTGCAGGCATGAGCCACTGCGCCCGGCCTTTTTTTTTTTCTTTTTGAGACAGTCTCACTCTGTCACCCAGGATAGAGTGCAGTGGCACAATCTCGGCTCACTGCAACCTCCACCTCTGGGTTCAAATGATTCTCCTGCCTCAGCCTCCAAAGTAGCTGCGATTACAGGTCTGCACCACCATGCCCAACTAATTTTTTTGTATTTTTAGTAGAGACAGGCTTTCGCCATGTTGGCCAAGCTGGTCTTGAACTCATGGCCTCAAGTGATCTGCCTGCCTCAGCCTCCCAAAGTGCTGGGATTACACACATGAGCCACTATGCCTGCTTTAATTTCGATTTTTTTTTTTTTTTTTTTTGAGGCGGAGTTTCACTCTGTCACCCAGGCTGGAGTGCAGTGGGGTGATCTCAGCTCACTGCAACCTCTACCTCCTGGGTTCAAGAGATTCTCCTGTCTCAGCCTCCTGAGTAGCTGGGATTACAGGTGCCCATCATCATGCCCGGCTAATTTTTGTATTTTTAGTGGAAACAGGGTTTCGCCATGTTGGCCAGGCTGGTCTTGTACTCCTGACCCTCCTGATCTCAGGTGATCCACCCACCTCAGCCTTCCAAAGTGCAGGGATTAGAGGCGTGAGCCACCATGCCTGGCCAATTTTGATATTTCTTAAAATAAAATTTTTAGAATGTTAGTTTTTCTAATTAAGTAGATTTAAGTTATTTTTTATTATTTATTTATTTATTTGAGAAGGAGTTTCACTCTTTTTGCCCAGGCTAGAATGCAATGGCATGATCTCAGCTCACCGCAACCTCTGCCTCCTGGGTTCAAGCGATTCTCCTGCCTCAGCCTCTCAAGTAGCTGGGATTACAGGCATGTGCCACCACGCCTGGCTAATTTTTTGTATTTTTAGTAGAGATGGGGTTTCTCTATGTTGGTCAGGCTGGTCTTGAACTCCTGACCTCAGGTGATCCGCCCACCTCAGCCTCCCAAAGTGCTGGGATTACAGGTGTAAGCCACTGCGCCTGGCCTTAGATTTAAGTTATTTTTTACGTTAACTAGATAATTGATGATATAGAATTACAATTAATTATTATTATGATTATTATTTTATGACGATAGCATTTAACTATGTTAAAAATAAAGCTCATATATTTTAGAGACATATTAAAATGGTTATAGAATAATATGATGATTGAGATTTATTACAAAATAATCCAAACTTGCAGGTGGGACAGTGGAAAGAATGGGAGATGGGAGTATTATAAAACGAGACTGGGCCGGGCGCAGTGGCTCATGCCTGTAATCCCAGCACTTTGGGAGGCCGAGGCAGGTGGATCACTTGAGGTCAGGAGTTTAAGACCAGCCTGGGCAACATGGTGAAACCCTGTGTCTACTAAAAATACAAGAATTAGCCTGGCATGGTGGTGTGCACCTGTAATCCCAGCTACTTGGGAGGCTGAAGTGGGAGAATCGCTTGAACCCAGGAGGCAGAGGTTGCAGTGAGCAGAAATTGTGCCACTGCACTCCAGCCTGGGCAACAGAGCAAGACTCCATCTCAAAAAAAAAAAAAAAAAAAAAAGCAAGATTGGCCGTTTGCTAGTATTTGTTGAATCTGGGTGATAAACAGGAGTATCCTAGTTTTTCTACTTTTGTATAAATTTGGAGATTATAATAAAAAAGTTAATTTTGAAACTTAAAGGAAAAAGCACTAAGAAGCACTACTTTGAAATTTAACATATAATTAGCCATTAATCTATGCTGAATAAAGACTAGAAATATCTCACATTAAGAGGATGTCAGCTGATCAGAATTTTCCTTCATCTACTTCTGAGTTGTGACTTAAAAACAAAACAGAAAAAAAGGTAAATATTTTCTTCATTATACCATCAAATGTAAAATGAGCCAATATTTTTAGGTGCTGCTAATATACTGTCAGTTATGATTGTAAGATGCTTCTCAATTTCAGAGACATTGAAATGTGAAACTATGTGCATCTCAGAATGGATGAAATACAGCAAATAGTAAGTCAGATTCAGCTATGAGTCTGTTTTCTGACCTAGGATCAATGGGTCTGATTATTTATTTTGTAATCTTTAACATGAAGTTTTCTTTTTCTTTTTTTTTGAGATGAAGTCTCGCTCTTGTCCCCCAGGCTGGAGTGCAATGGCGCAATCTCAGCTCACTGCAACTTCTGCCTCCCAGATTCAAGCGATTCTCCTGTCTCAGCCTCCCAAGTAGCTGGGACTACAGGCACCCACCACCATGCCCGGCTAATTTTTGTATTTTTAGTAGAGATGAGGTTTCACCATGTTGGTCAGGCTGGTCTTGAACTCCTGACCTCAGGTGATCCACCCACCTTGGCCTCCCAAAATGGTGGGATTACAGACGTAAGCCACCGTGCCCAGCCTTTTATTTTTCTTTAAAAAAAAAAGTGAGGGACAAAAGTCTGAATGATAGTTACTTGAAAAGAATGTATTTTCATATGGTGGAATTCCTATTTAGCAAGCACTTACAAGGCTGGGAACAAGGTAAGGTTTTAGGAGTTGATCCAGATTTATGGTTTGCATCTATTCCCCTGATGCTAACAGGCCTACAGGACTGCCTGAAGCGGCCATGAGCAGCTACATGAACTACCACGTCTATTTGGGAATGTGCTCCCATACCTCCAAAGCTGTTTTTCTAACTGATTCGTAGAGGAATTTTGCAGGGTTAATCAGGTAAGCAAGAAGCACATCCAAAGGATCAACAGGCATTCTTCTTGCCTTGTCCTAATTTCATTTTTCTTTTAATAAGTGAAATTTTATAAGGTTTCCTTCACTCAGTTTCAAAAATGTATCCAGTATTGGGGCAAGGTTTTTTTGTTTCATGTTATTTGCTGTAAATTTTTATTTTTATTTATATATACATACATATATTTTTGGAGACAGAGTCTCACTCTGTCACCCAGTCTGGAGGGCAGTGGTGCGATCTCGGCTCACTGCAACCTCCACGTCCCGGGTTCAAGCAATTCTCCTGGCTCAGCCTCCCAAGCAGCTGGGACTACAGGCGCACGCTGCCATGCTCAGCTAATTCTTTTGTATTTTTAGTAGAGACAGGGTTTCACTGTGTTGCCCGGGCTGGTCTCGAACTCCTGACCTCAGGCAATCTGCCCGCCTTGGCCTCCCGAAGTGCTAGCATCACAGGTGTAAGCCACGTGCCCATTCTATTTGCTGTAAATTTTTAAAAAATACATTCAAATATTCATAGGATTCAGGCAGTAACCATTTACAAATAGACAAAATAGCCAAAGCAAATATTAAACATGCTACTTTAATTTGTACCAACTACTTTACTTTTCAAAGTAGGCTTCTCGTCTCTTCCGAAGCTCTTCTGAAGTAAGATTTGTACCTGATGTCTGTGGAATATCTTGAGATATATTTCTGGAACTACCTGAAAACAAAACACAACAGAACAAAAACCAATCACTGTATTTACCAATTAAAGCAACAATATGTTTGTTTATACTCATTTGAGTAAGCCTTTAAAGCGTTTTTTCTTTAAGAATATTCTACTCTTCTGGCTGGGCGCGGTGGCTCACACATGTAATCCCAGCACTTTGGGAGGCCAAGGCAGGCGGATCACCTGAGGTCAGGAGTTCAAGACCATCCTGGCCAAAAGGGTAAAACCCATCTCTACTAAAAGTACAAAAAATTAGCTGGGCGTGGTGGCAGGCGCCTGTAGTCCCAGCTACTCAGGAGGCTGAGGCAGGAGAATCACTTGAACCTGGGAGGCAGTGGTTGCAGTGAGCCAAGATCATTCATTGCACTCCAGGCTGGGCGACAGTGAGACTCTGACTCAAAAAAAAAAGAGAAAGAAATCTAAAGCTGATTTCTGTCCCTGCTAATCCAGTGGGACTCTATTAATCAAAAATGGGATTGCACACCATATGGAGCACTCAGAGGCGTGCCTAGGGGCAAGAAAAGTTCAGGATAAAAACAATCTTCCCATTAATGGAGTTTCAATTTTATTTAGATATCTAAGGAAATCAACTGATAAATAATTTCATTAGAAAGCAGAAGCAAATACATATGAGTTAGAGAAAAATAAAACAAAAAACCCACTTCAAACTTTTAATTAAGCTACTTTGAGCTATGTCTTAACATTTTTCTTTGCCTAGATTGTCTAGGGGATATGTTTTTGCTTTTCTCTATTGATAATTTATATCACTAAAAAACTGGGCCCACCAAAGTGGGCTTATGGTTTAAGTTGCATAGCCAATAAATGTTGGGTTTTTGTAAAATCAGTTTATATTCCCTGTCCAGGCCCTTCCATAGTGTCTAATGGCACACATTTATGAAACAGCTGATTTGGATAAGGGTCAACTGATACCCACAAAGATTAACACCACAATTTACTATTGTGTTAGTACAGTGTTGAAACCAAATAAAATAACCAGGAGTAAAAATATAACTACTCCTAATAAAATATAGGTTGTAAAAAGTGATTTCCATTATAAGAAATCTAAAGGGAAAGCCCACTATATAGCTATTGCTTCTGCAGTAATTGTCAAAACACCTCTAAGAGTACATTAACTTCCAGGAAACCTAAGAATAATTGGAATCAATTCTTCAGCAACGAATACAACACATATCAGAATGTCTTTACCTTGCATACTTAGCTGAATAGCCCTGCGGAGATCTGCTTCCTCATCTTCCATGTCAATTTCTTGGCGACTTAGTGCCAGAGCCCTCTGCAAATCCTCCTCGTCTTCGTCTAACATTCCTGAGCCATCATTTGCTTCTAACACTCGTTCCAGGTCTGTTTTATGGACTCTAAAGAACAAAAGCACTGGTAATAACTGCAACCAATCTTCTATTTTAGACATAACATAAAGGCATTTGTAATGTAAAGGCTTTACGTAAGTCAAAACTTAAAACGTTTTCTGGCAAATAAGCTCTAGTAATATAATGATTGTGTTGTAATTTGAATCCAACTAAGTTTTCTTTTTCCGTTTCTTTTTTTTTTTTTTTGAGACAGGGTCTGACTCTCTTGCCCAGGCTGGAGTGCGGTGGTGTGATTATGGCTCACTGTAGTCTCCACCTCCCCAGTTTCAGGTGATCCTTCTTCCTCTGCCTCCCAAGTAGCTGGGACTATAGGCATGCACCACCACATCTGGCTAATTTTTGTACTATTTGTACAGATGAGGTTTTGCCATGTTGCCCAGGCTGGTCTCGAACTCCTGGGTTGAAGCAATCAGCCTGCCTCAGCCTTCCGAAGTGCTAGGAATATACCATACCAGCTAACTAAGTTAATATATTTAAGTTTTTCAAAGAATTGATTCAAGTTTAAACTAATAAACTTCACTAAAATATAAGGTCCAAAATAGAGTCGCCAACAACACAAGGACCACATATTCAATCTAAGCATGAAAATTTAATTCTCGTAATGAAATACTATCATATATTCCATACTGCAGGCCTCATTTTTACCTTTGCTCTTTTAGTTGTGCTAATTCTTCTCCAATAAGTTTTGGTCGGTGCATCTGTTGGACCCTAATCATCTGCAGGAGTTGGTCAGCTTCGCAATCTGGCAGATCACCCTTAACAACAAATATAGAATAACCTAAAAAAAAAGGCAAAAATCAACCTAAACAGCTAGTAAAGAGATTCAAAATTGATGTAAAACGCTAGTAGATAAAAAGGCAGCACAGAACACTGGAAAAAAAATACAAGCTGAAGATTCAGAAAGACTTTAGTCCAAATAATGATTCTTATACTTACTAGTAAAGTCATCTAGGGTAAGTTACTTAAAGTCTCTGGGCCTCACTTTCTCCATTGTAAGACTGGAAGAGCCGTCTCATTGAGTGACTGTGAGAAGTAAATATGTCTGTAAAGGGCCCTACTAATATAGTACTTGACTGAGCAGGCTACTCACTTACTGTGGTCAGAGACAGAGTAAAGGAGTGGGTAAGAGCAACTGATTTAGAATCAGACTGCCTGCATCTGATCCCAGTTCTCCCACTTCCTAGCTGCATTTGTCTTGGTTTCTGCTGTTAAACATATGATACTAGTACCTTCCTGTGATGGTTAATATTATCAACTTGATTGGATTGAAGGCTGCAAATTACTGTTTCTGGGTGTGTCTGTGAGGGTGTTGCCAAAGGAGATTAACATTTAAGCCAGTGAACTGGGAGAGGCAGACCCACCCTCAAACTAGGTGGTCACCATCTAATCAGCTGCCAGCTCGGCTAGAATAAAGCAGGCAGAAATAAGAGTGTGGAAGTACTAGACTTGCTGAGCCTTCATCTTTCTCCCATGCTGGATGCTTCCTGCCCTCAAACATCAGACTCCAAGTTCTTCATCTTTTGGACTCTTGAACTTACACCAGTGGTTTGCCAGGGGCTCTTGGGCCTTTTGCCACAGACTGAAGGCTGCACTGTCAGCTTCCCTACTTTTGAGGTTTTGGGACTTGGACTGGCTTCCTGGTTCCTCAGCCTGCAGACAGCCTATTGTGGGACTCCACCTTGTGATCATACGAGTCAATACTCCTTAATACATTACTCTTCATATATACATCTATCTTATTAGTTCTGTCCCTCTAGAGAACCCTAATACACTTACTCATAGGGCTGCTGTGAGGACACAGATAATGTGTGCAATAACTAGTAACATGGCTAAAACCAATCATCTGTAGAAAGAGCTACCCCCACCCTGACCCACACATGTACACCCCTTGTAACTAAAAATAGGGTCTGGGAAGCCAAATACTTAAAAGCTATTTAAGGTGTCAAACGTGTGGTTTGCATCCCAAAAGAATTACATTAGTCTAGTGTGACTGTGTATAAATGTGATTCCAGAAATCCAGGGTTTTCCCAAGCTAGATGCTACACACAAAAACCAAGGATGGGCTATACCTAAAACAATCTAATTGATTTAAGTTTTTCTATCATTAATTTTTTTTTTTTTTTTTTTTTTAATTTGAGATGGAGTCTCACTCTGTCATCCAGGCTGGAGTGCAGTGGTGCAATCTTAGCTCACTGCAACCTCTGCCTCCCAGGAGGTTCAAGCGATTCTCCTGCCTCAGCCTCCTGAGTAGCTGGGATTACAGGCATCTGCCACCAAGCCTGGTTAATGTTTGTATTTTTAGAAGAGGCAGGGTTTCACCATGTTGGCTGGGCTGGTCTCGAACTCCGGACCTCAGGTGATCTGCCCACCTCCGCCTCCCAAAGTGCTGAGATTACAGGTGTGAGCCACCGCGCCTAGCACATTTTTCTTAAACTTTGGTGTTTGTTATTGGATATCCTTTGTTGGCATTAACACATAATGTGACAAAGATTATAAGAACTATTAATGGAAAACCTCAAAATAGTACACTGAACATTTTTTATGAGGACAACTGTATTCAGAGTTTAGACGGTTTAATGTGTTTTCTGCCAGCAAAATTGTTTCTGTATTGTACAATAAATATGCCAGCTCACCATGGTATTCTATGAAGAGTGTCTGAAGAATGGATACTCTGCTCTGTTCAGGGGCCACAGTAAAGATATTCAAGACTTCAGATATTATTTTTTTTTTTTTTAATTTTTTTTTGAGAGTCTCGTTCTGTCACCTCGGCTGGAGTGCAGTGGTGTGATCTTGGCTCACTGTAACCTCTGCCTCCTGGGTTCAAGTGATTCTGCTATCTCAGCCTCCCAAGTAGCTGGGACTACAGGTGCACAACAGCACGGCCAATTAATTTTTGTATTTTTTGGTAGAGACAGGGTTTCACCATGTTGGCCAGGCTGGTCTCAAACTCCTGACCTCAAGTGATCTGCCCCCTCATCCTCCCAAAGTGCTGGGATTGCAGGCATGAGCCACCACGCCTGGCCTAAGACTTCAGATTTTATTCTAAGTGTGCTGGGAAGCCACTGAAGGACAAAGAGTGAGGGTGGGACATAACAGGCCTTACACTGGTTAAGAAGCACTCTGAGCTGCTCTATCAGTATAATATATAGGAACCAGAGTACAAGAAGAGTCACCCTTATGGAAATGGAAAACCTGATGGATAGCACGGATAGAGAGAAAAAAAACAAGTCTTTCATAGACATGTTCAGTTTGAAATGCTTTTTGGACTTCCAAGTGGAGATGCCAAAGCTAGGAGTTAATCAAAGCTAGGTGTTCAGGGTAGATGTCAAGACTGAAGATAAAAGTTTGGCAATTATTGACACATAGATCTTATTTAGAGATGATATTTAAGATCCATGAAAGGAATCTGAAAAGTGCAGGCAACGAGTTAGGAAAACCACAGCATGGTGGGCTGGAGGCCAAAGGCAGACACGGTTTCTAAGAAGGGATATCATCAGGAACCAAGGTTTTAAATATAAAAGAAAAAAGATACAAGTATCTAAAATCAAAGAATTAAAAACCCTATATTCCTAAATGTGAATTCACAATAACTACATAACAAACCCAACAGCAATAAGCATGCCAGCACTCAAATTGTAATCTCCAAATATCATTACTAAAAGATGGCTAGGCATGGTGACTCACGCCTGTAATCCCAGCACTTTGGGAGGCTGAGGCAGGTAGATCACTTGAGGCCAGGAATTCGAGACCAACCTGGCCAATATGGTGAAACCCTGTCTCTACTAAAAATACAAAAAAAAAAAAAAAATTTAGCCGGGGCCAGGGGCAGTGGCTCATGCCTGTAATCCCAGCACTTTAGGAGGCCAAGGTGGGCGGATCACCTGAGGTCAGGAGTTGGAGACCAGCCTAACCAACGTGGAGAAACCCCTTCCATCTCTACTAAAAATACAAAATTAGCCAGGCGTGGTGGCACATGCCTGTAAATCCAGCTACTCGGGAGGCTGAGGCAAGAAAATTGCTTGAACCCGGGAGGCAGAAGTTACGGTGAGCCGAGATCACGCCATTGCACTCTGGCCTGAGCAACAAGAGGGAAACTCCATCTCAAAAAAAAAAAAAAATTAGCCAGTCGTGGTGGTGCACGCCTGTAATCCCAGCTACTCGGGAGGTTGAGGCAGGAGAATTGCTTGAACCCAGGAGGTGGAGTTCAAGAAAAGGAGAAGGCACACTATAGACAATCCTAAGGAAAAAGTAAAAATGGGGAGGCAGCTGGAGTTTCATGGAATTAAGAGAGGATTTTTATTTTTAATCAATGGCAATAAAAAGCTTATTTTTCTGCTTATAAGAATATTACAAAAAAAAGGGGGGGAAACTGATTATATAAGAGAGTGGAGAGACGAAAGCAGGAACATCTTGAGTAGGTGAGAGGAGCTGGGATCCAGCCCACAAGTGAGGGACTGGTTTTGGTTAGAGGTAGGGGACCATTCATCTATTTTAATAGGCTCAAAGCACAGGTGAAGATATAAGCAAATTGATAAATTTGCTGGTAGAAAGATAAAAACATAATTTTAATTGCTTCTATGTTCTCAGCAGAATGTAATGGAAAGCCATAAGGAAGGTGTGTAAGGGAGAGGAAAGTGGTTAAAGGTTTAAAGACATAAGCTGTGAAATTAGTCACCTTGGAGGGTGGCACATTATTTTTTATAAACATGTTGGAGAGTGGTACATGATTTTTTATAAACATCTTGGAGGGTGTTACATAGATTTACTAAGAAAACATAATAGAAATATCAGACAGCACTAAAGGCTCATCTGAATTTTGTGATTATAATAAATTTAAAGTAAAACCTTAGCTAGGTGTGGTAGCACAAGCCTGTAGTCCCAGCTACTCAACAGGCTGAGGCAAGAGGATCACTTGAGCCCAGGAGTTTGGGGCTGCAATGAGATGTGATTATGCTGCTGCACTCCAGCCTGGGCTTCAGAGACAGGCCTAGTCACTTTGATAGACAGATGGATGGGTGAATGGATGCATAGATCATTTAACAAAAAAGTAAAACCAATCATCATGTTTTATGTTATTTTTTAGCCACGTCCAGCTACTCTGGTACAGGAATGGACAAGGCCAAGATTTAGTTTTAACCAGGGTTGAGATTTTTGTCATTCAAGTATGATGGAGGGAGAGAGGGGAAACAAGTTGAAGAATGCAATGGAGTGATTATAATGATGGATTACAGAAAATAAGCAGTAGAAGAAAGGAAGAATGCATATAAAGGAAATGCTTGGGCCCCACAGTAGGGTTTAAAGAATGGCTGGAATAAAAAAAACAGACAAAACATGGTTTAAAGATAGGAGGTGGTAGTTAAAGAGTAATATGCTTGCAATTGAGATTTGACAGTGGTTATGATTACTGGTAATAGCTAAGCAAGAGTAAGTGATTTTGAAACAAGAAGCAGGTACTGGATTGATTGGATTGATTAATGATACAGAAATAAGAATGATAAAAGTAGTTGAAGTAGAGAAAAAGATGAGTCAGATCCTAAAATCACTGATGAAAAGAGACTTGTGGATGAGTGCAAAAGAGCAAGGGATAGTTTAATCTAGGGGCATGTATTTCTTTTTTTTTTTTTGAGACGGAGTCTCGCTCTGTCGCCCAGGCTGGGGGGCAGTGGCGCGATCTCAGCTCACTGCAAGCTGCGCCTCCTGGGTTCATGCCATTCTCCTGCCTCAGCCTCCCGAGTAGCTGGGATTACAGGTGTCCACCACCACACCTGGCTAATTTTTTGTTATTTTTAGTAGAGACAGGGTTTCACCGTGTTAGCCAAGATGGTCTCGATCTCCTGACATCGTGATCTACCTGCCTCGGCCTCCCAAAGTGCTGGGATTACAGGCGTGAGCCACTGCGCCCAGCCCTTAGGGGCATGTATTTCAAAGAAACTGGAGTTTATAAGGAAGAACAGTGCCCTAGAAGAGGCAAAGAAGAAAAATATCTATCCCTTCTCTCAGCCGTGTGATATGTGATGTATAAAAGAAAAAGCCATTACTTAGAAGGGCTGCAAAGAAAGCAGCATTCTCAGAAGAGGGAGGGCCAGGTGTCAGTGAGAACTCTAACTGAACAGCGTCACCCAAATCACAGCCTATCACCACGTCAAAACTAAAGATTGTTTCACTGCCACTGCCAGAAAAACAGTTTTATCACACTGTCATCTAATGTGCCTGTTTATTTAACTACTTCGAAAGACAATGTTACAAAATTTTCAGCCTTTACTTACCTTCCTGTTGTAATTGAGCCAAGAAAAGTGCAAGATATGTATCTGATATTAATTCTGGACCCGTCAAGAGAGAATTCAAGTTAAACCACTGGAAAAAAATTGTCAATATTTAAGTTAGTGTCTATTATAGGTAATAAGGAAGTTTCACATGTTAAGAACAGATACAACACATCAAAGCTTAGTAAGATTGTTTAAACTCTGGAAATATTTCAAGTTGAGCTCTTTTCTTTGACTGAATAATATGATCTTAAAAACTACAAGAGAATACTGCAGATTTATCACTATTAAATACTTTTTTTTTTTTTTTTTTGAGAAGAGTCTCACTCTGTCACCCAGGGTGGAGTGCAGTGGCATGATCTCGGATCACTGCAACCTCTGCCACCGAGGTTCAAGTGATTCTCCTGCCTTAGCCTCCCAAGTAGCTCGGACTACAGGTCTGTGCTACCACACCCAGCTAATTTTTGTATTTTTAGTTAGAGACAGCACATTTGCCACACTGGCCAGGCTGGTCTCAAACTCCTGACCTCAAATGATCCACCCACCTCGGCCTCCCAAAGTTCTGGGATTACAAACGTGAGCCACTGCACCCGGCCTCTGTTAAATACTCTTTTTTTTTTTTTTTTTTTTTGAGAAAGAGTCTCGCTCCGTCGCCCAGGCTGGAGTGCAGTGGCACAATCTCAGCTCACTGCAAGCTCTGCCTCCCGGGTTCACGCCATCCTCCTGCCTCAGCCTCCCGAGTAGCTGGAACTACAGGCACACACCGCCACACCCAGCTATTTTTTTGTATTTTTAGTAGAGACGCGGTTTTACCATGTTAGCCAGGATGGTCTTGATCTCCTGACCTTGTGATCCACCCGACTCGGCCTCCCAAAGTGCTGGGATTACAGGCATGAGCCACTGCGCCCGGCCCTGTTAAATACTTTTTTAAAAACAACAGTTTGCTTTAAACTATAAACATTAAACCCTCCCAAAAGAATAAAAATGGATAGTCAATAGTTTAAGTGTCTTTATTAATAGCTATAATTAAATCTTTTTTCAAAGTGTCAGTCCAATATAACTCCAATCATATCTATCATACTGATGGGAGGAAAAATGACAACTACACAAAGTTTTCCCATTACCGATAATTTTTGTCAAAAGATTCCAATTGTGAGAAAGTCAGAAGTTCCAAGAAGAGAATTTATAATTACCAACTCAGTTTTTAAAAATCACTAAATTAGCTGGGCATGCAGCTCATGCCTATAATCCGAGCACTTTGGGAGGCTAAGGTGGGAGGATTGCTTGAGCCCAGGAATTTGAGACCAGCCTGGGCAACATAGTGAGACCTTGTCTCTATAATTTAAAAATGTTCTTAAAAAGCACTATCACATATAACACATAAACACATTTTTTTTTAAAGAGATGGTCATCTAGTCTGGAGTGCAGTGGTACAATCATAGCTCACTGCAGCCTCGAACACCTGGGCTTAAGTGATTCTCTTGCTTCATCCTCCCAAGTAGCTGGGACTACAGGTGTGCACCAAGATGCCTGACGAATTTTCTAATTTTTTTTTGTAGAGATGGGATCTCACACTAGTTGCACAGGCTGGTCTCAAACTCCTGGCCTCAAGACATCCTCCCACCTCAGCCTCCCTACGTGCTGGAATTACAGGTGTTAGCCACTGCACTCGGCCCTAATTAACATCATTTATCACTACCACATAGTAATCCTAATTTAACCCACAAGATACAAAAAGTTTCTAAAGTTACAATCAATATCATGACCAACTACTTTTCCTGGATTTTGACAATGTTAATACTTTTTCCAGCCTTCTTTTTCATTACACAGGAACCTCGAGAGAGAAAGAGCCTACAGTGAAAAATATAGTTTTAAACAAAAATATAAATTAGAACCAAAGAAAATAAACCAAAATTTGACATCTGTATTTGTCAAAGATAACGTAATTCAAAAGGTGAAAATTCAATTTCGAAGAACTAAAATTTTTTAAATCTCTCAAAATAATAAGATAGACATTTATTTGCAAATTAATACAACCTTAAAAAATTCAGTGCTTACTTTATACAAAAAAAGTAAAAAATACTGGATCATAATTTTTAAAAACACATAAATAAAACCCAGAGGTTAAATAATCTCAGCAGTATGCTACCCTGGTTTTTACCTAGAGGTGATTCCACTCACATTAGCCTCTACTGCTGTAAGCTGCATTTTTTTTTTTTTTTTTTTTTTTTGGTAGAGACAAAGTGTCACTGTGTTGGGCCAAGCCAGTCTCAAGCTCCTAGCCTCAGTGATCTCCCTGCCTCAGCCTCCCAAAGTGCTGGGATTACAGGCGTGAACCACTGCACCCAGCTAGCCTCCACAGTAAGCATCTAGATTACACCTCCCTAACTTGCTCTTGGCTCCCCAGGAAGAACTTTAAGAAAGAACCAATTTAGGGCTCAGCATGGTGGCTCACGCCTGTAACCCCAGCACTTTGAGAGGCAGAGATGGATGGATCACCTGAGGTCAGGAGTTCAAGACCAGCCTGACCAACATGGCGAAACCCCGTCTCTACTAAAAATACAAAAATTAGCTGGGTGTGGTGGCGCGTGGCTGTAGTCCCAGCTATTTGGGAGGCTGAGACAGGAGAGTTGCTTGAACCCAGGTGGCAGAGGTTGCAGTGAGCCAAGATCCCGCCACTGCAATCCAGCCTGGGCAATACAGCAAGAATCCATCTAAAAAAAAAAAAAAAAAAAAAAAGAAAGAACCAACTTAGGATGAAGCTAAGTAGGTGACTTTTCCCAAATTTGATTTGGGTGACTTAAAAGATAACAATAGGGTTTTTGTTTTTGAATTATCTCTTACAGATTTAATTCAATATATTTTCTTGACTTATATCTTTTTTGGCTTTTATTTACATTTTTTTAAAAAAACAGCTTTATTAGGGTATAAGTGACATGTAATAAACTGCACATATTTAAAGTGTACAATTTGAAACTTTTTTTTTGAGACAGGATCTCCTTCTGTCACCCAAGCTGGAGTGCAGTAGCGTGATCATGATTCACTGCAGACTTGACCTCTAGGCTCCCTCCTCAGCCTCCCTAGCACCTGGGACTACAGCCATGCATCACCATGCCTAGCCAATTTTTTTTTTTTCATTTTTTTTTAGAGATGGGGTCTTGTGCCATTGCCCAGGCTGGTCCTGAACTCCTTGAGCTCAAGCAATCCTCCTGCCTTGGCCTCCAAAAGTGCTGGGATTACAGACATGAGCCACTGCATCTGGCCTCTGAAATGTTTTGACATTTGTATACCGTACTCCCATGAAACCATTACTACAACCAAGATAGTGAACACATTCATCACTGCCACGTTTCCCGTGCCTCTCTGTAACCCTCCCCTCTCACTCCTCCGTAGCCTTCTCGTCCCCAGGCAACCACTGGTCAATCTGCTTTCCATCACTACAGATGAATCTGCACTTTTCTAGACTTTTAATAAATGATACCATACAGCATGTAGTATTTTGTTTCTGGGTTATTCTTTCAGCATAATTATTTTGACATTCATCCATATTGCTGCATGTATCACTAGTTTATTCTTTTTTACTGTCCTAGCTGGTTTTCAATAACCCTCTTTCAAAGATTCAAAATTCGAATAAAAAGGACGTTAAATGATTCTGTTTCTTAAAATAGCTTGCTCAAGACATATTTCATGTTTTATTTTAAAAATAGAAGTGATTTTCTGTAGATGTATGTATTACATGGCTTTTGGAAACATATGAATAATCTTACACTAAAGCAAACATAATTGAATGCTTTATTCATGCTTGACATTATTTCAGGCTTTGTAACAGCACTATGCTAAATACAAATCTATAAATGTAATAATTAACTGACAGAACATAGTCATCACATAAAAACCCACTTAAAAGTAACCACATTTGTATTATCTTTAATATAGAATTTTTCTTATGATATAGTTAAATTGCATATACTTGTCACAAATAAATTTATAAGGAAAACTAATATTATCTTTTAAAATGACAAATTTCTATCTATCAAGATAGATAAACCATGCCACACACACACACACATTACTGGTCAGTTTCCTAATTTTAAAGTCAGCAATCCTTTTTTTTTTTTAATTTTTAAATATTTTTTTTCTTTTTATGTTTTATAAAACAGAGTCTTACTCTGTCACCCAGGCTGGGGTACACTGACACAATCATAGTTCATTGCAGCCTCAAACTCCTGAGCTCAAGTGATCCTCCTGCCTTAGCCTTCCAAGTAAGCTGGAATTACAGATGTGAGCCACCATGCCTGGCTCTTTTTTTTTTTTTTTTTTAAGAGACAGGACCCCCTTTCGTGGCCCAGGCTGGTCTCAAACTCCTGGCTTCAAGTGATTCCCCCACCTCAGCCTCCCAAACTGTTGGGACTGCAGGCATAAGCCACCACACCCGGCCCACATTTTAGTTTTAAATGGGGTACAATATAAGAAAAAAAGACAAGGAAGGGTAAGAAATGTTACCTGTTTTCCTAATTTTCTAACTGTAAACCAGTGTTCCTTATAATTGCATATAAATGATCTTTCATTTCTAAAAAAGAAAACACACAATATTAACTTGAAATATTGAATTCATATTTATGTTGTCTACTGGCAAATATTATATAAAATTTGTGATAATTTAAGATTATATTTACAGTTAAGTGTCACTGATGTTTTTAAAAGATCACACAACCATATGAACATCTCTGCAGCAGCTTAGTGATGCCGTGCCAAAAGATGGCCTCACGCACCACTTATGGGTCAGCTCTGAGCTGCCACAGACACTGGGGTGCCAGGAAGGCTACAGGGCAGATGCTCATGGACATCACAAAGGTGAAATAGGAAAGTCTGAGTGAATGAAACAGGGAACATCAAAACAAAAGTATTCAAAATATATTTCTCTTCTTTAAGAAATTACAACTTTAAAAATCAAATTTGGGAAAAGAAATGTATGAAATGCAAAACAAAATCTTACATAGGATCGATCCTGAGCCTCTGATACTCTGGACTGTTGAACAGGATTAGTTCTAAACCCCAAACTTTCAAGGCATTGCTTATAACCTGTTAAGAAAAATAGCAACTTTTCATAAGCTAAACCACTCCATTCCAAATTTAGGAAGTGTAGCTATGTTCGTTGTGTACTTCATATATAAATTTCTCTAGAAGGCTATAGGTTTTGTTTTTCTTTTTTTTTTTTGAGATGGAATCTTGCTCTGTCACCCAGGCTGGAGTATAGCGGCACGATCTCAGCTCGCTGCAACCTCCGCCTCCCAGGTTCAAGCGATTCTCCTACCTCAGGCTCCCGAGTAGCTGGGATTACAAGCACATGCCACCACACCCAGCTATTTTTGTATTTTTAGTAGAGACAGGGTTTCACCTTGTTGGCCAGGCTGGTCTCAATCTCCTGACCTTGTGATCCGCTCGCCTCTGCCTCCCAAAGTACTGGGATTACAGGCATGAGCCACCACGCCCAGCCGGCTATAGGTTTTAAAAAGTGTGTGTGTATAGACATATCACTAAATCCATAAAAAAAATACATATATACTAGAAGAGTGCTTTTCATACCAGGTCTCTGAGATGTTCCAGAAAACCACACAATTCCTAAATAAAACTGCCTAAAAAATCCAGATGTATATTCTACCCATAAGTGCTAATCTTAAAACTAGTCTACTATATACATCTGATAATTTGGCTGCTGTGGGTGCTACTTTAGAAAAATTATATTCAACTTGCTACCTGCAATGTCAGAAATCATGTCTATCAAAATAAGTTCTCCCTGGGTATTTAAACTGAAGGTTCCATAGATGTCAGACTTCTAGGGTCATGGTCTTGCCACTTGTAGAAAAAAACAAAATGCAAACCTATTTATTTCAATCTGTCTGACAAAAAAAGGGAAATTTCTGAAAATTCACTATCTGCCCTCCAAGGTAGCCAACAAACAAGCAAGTGAGCCAGGTACCAGCAAAGACAGAAAGTGAGTGCAAGGTAGTGGGCACACATGAACAGGCAACAAGAGCAGCAAGGCACAAATAGGAAACGCCAAGTGCTGGGCCTACTCTGACCTCTGATTCCAGCCCTGCAGTAGCCATTACCCATTAACAGTGGCACAGTAAAGCACTAGATGGACATGCTGGTGGATGAGGAGGAGTCCAGGAGGGCAGTACAAGGGAAATACAAACAAAGATATCTGTAGAGATAGGTCACTCAGGAGAGGTTCTGAAAGAACTCTGGATACAACTCACAGTGTTAGAAAAAGAATGACAGACCCACAGATAAAAGAATCTTGCAAGTACATATATATATAACCACCAAAGAATTCAAAGAGAGCTATACATTAAAAAAAAAAAATCAAAAGCCACAAACCATAATAAGGGAATCCAACCTGGTAGGCTGATTTAAAAGGATGGTGGCAAGGTATTGCATTTTCTCAAATTTACCCAACAGATGGTAAGTTTGAGCCATTGTGACTTATTAGAATTAAGAATTCTTTTTTTTGAGATGGAGTCTCGCTCTGTCGCCAGGCTAGAGTGCAGTGGCTTGATCTTGGCTCACTGCAACCTCTGACTCCCTGGTTCAAGCGATTCTCCTGCCTCAGCCTCCTGAGTAGCTGGGATTACAGGCATGCGTCACCACGTCCAGCTAATTTTTGTATTTTTAGTAGAGATGGGGTTTCACCATGTTGGCCAGGATGGTCTCAATCTCCTGACCTCGTGATCCACCCACCTTGGCCTCCCAAAGTGCTGGGATTACAGGTGTGAGCCACCACGCCCGGCCAGAATTAAGGTTATTATTAGCAACCAGATGCAAATTAAATAATCTTTCTCAAGAAGGAATTTTTAAATGTCCCACTCTAATATGAAGATTCTACAATCCTTTCATGTTTATCTATATAAAAATCTAGGACTCTAGTTGGCCAGCTGCAGTGGCTCACACCTGTAATCCCAGCACTTTGGGAGGCTGAGGTCAGGAGTTCGAGACCAGCCTAGCCAACATGGTGAAATCCCCCTATCTCTACTAAAAATACAAATATTAACTGGTGTGGTGGCGGGTGCCTGTAATCCCAGCTACTTGGGAGGCTGAGGCAGGAGGATCACTTGAACCAAGGAGGCAGAGGCTACAGTGAGCCAAGATCACGCCACTGCACTCCAGCCTAGGTGACAGAGTGAGACTCTATCTCAAGAAAAAAAAAATCTAGTACTCTAGAGTATAATCTTATACTCTGTAGGCAGAAGAACTTCTAAAGATCGCCTTGTTACAGTGACTATTGAAAGGCAGTGAAACGGTGCCTGGGATGTCAGCAACACATAATACATGCCTGTGACTACTTACCTGAATAGAGAAAAAACCACTGTCATCCATATTTCCAGAAGGCTGCTGTTAATTTTGACAGGTAGTTGAAGCAAGGGTGGCAGTGGGGAAAGAAGGATACAAACTGTCATTAGTGTGCATATTTAAAACAACATCTTGTGCATTCCCATTTCCAAAGTTAACAGCACAGTTATAATTCACCAGTCAGATCCCTATAGGAAGAATGGCCCATCCTTTTCTAAATAGTATCTACATTTTTAAAAGAAATGCAGACCAGGTGTGGTGGCTCACACCTCTAATCCCAGCACTCTGGGAAGCTGAGACAGGTGGATCATAAGGTCAGGAGTTCGAGACCAACCTGACCAACATGGTGAAACCCCATCTCTAACAAAGATACAAAAAATTAGCCGGGCATAGTGGCATGTGCCTGTAATCCCAGCTACTTGGGAGGCTGAGGCAGGAGAATCTCTTGAACCCGGGAGGAGCGAGGTTGCAGTGAGCCGAGATTGCGCCATTGCACTCCAGCATGGGCGACAGGGCGAGACTCTGTCTCAAAAAAAAAAAAAAAAAAAAAAAGTAACTTAGTGAGTTTAAAATCAGTACCTGTAAAAACGTGCGATAATCTTCACTAGTAACTCCTCCTTCTGCCATTCTCATCCTCTCCTCCTCATCCAGCTGATGTGCAATTGAGGATAATTCCACAGGGCTAAAATATTCTCCTTGCAATAAGTTATTCAGGCAATGTTGAGCACAAAGTGAGCCTTCTTGCTAATATTTCCAAAAGAAAAAATTAAAATGTGATTTGTTAAACAGAATTGTACAGTATTTTCCCCTAAATAATTTTTTTGTTTGTTTTGTTTTGTTTTTGAGACAGAGTCTCGCTCTTTTGCCCAGGCCGGAGTGCAGTGGCGCTATCTTGGCTCACTGCAAGCTCCGCCTCCCAGGTTCATGCCATTCTCCTGCCTCAGCCTCCCGAGTAGCTGGTACTACAGGCGCCCGCCACCACGCCCAGCTAATTTTTGTATTTTTAATAGAGACGGGGTTTCACCGTGTTAGCCAGGATGGTCTCGATCTCGTGACCTCGTGATCTGCCCGCCTCGGCCTCCCAAAGTGCTGGTATTACAGGCGTGAGCCACCGCGCCTAGCTCCCCTAAATAATTTAATCATTAACCTTTTTTTTTTTTTTTTGGAGACAGAGTCTTGCTCTGTTGTCCAGGCTGGAGTACAGTGGAGCAATCTCAGCTCACCACAACCTCCGCCTCCCGGGTTCAAGTGATTCTCCTGCCTCAGCCTCCCAAGTAGCTGGGACTACAGGCATGCACCACCATGCTTGGCTAATTTTTGTATTTTTAGTATATGCAGGGTTTCACTATGTTAGCCAGGCTGGTCTCAAACTCCTGATCTTGTGATCCGCCTGCCTTGGCCTCCCAAAGTGCTGGGATTACAGGTGTGATCCACCGCACCTGGCCAACTTTTTTTTTTTTTTTTTGAGATGGAGTCTCGCTCTGTCACTCAGGCTGGAGTGCAGTGGCATGATCGCGGCTCAATGCAAGCTCTGCCTCCTGAGTTCACACCATTCTCCTGCCTCAGCCTACCAAGTAGCTGGGACTACAGGAGCCCACCGCTACGCCCGGCTAATTTTTTGTATTTTTAGTAGCGATAGGGTTTCACCATGTTTGCCAGGATGGTCTCGATCTCCTGACCTCGTGATCTGCCCGCCTTGGCCTCCCTAAGTGCTGGGATTACAGGCATGAGCCACCCTGCCCGGCCCCAACTATGTTTTAACACAGTTGAACTGAACTTTCAGCTTTAGATAAGTATAATTAACATAAGTACATGCATTTTCATTTGTTAACATTTATTTTACAAATCTACCATTAATGAAACTATAATTACATGATCAAAAATTTAAGAATTATTTTAAACAAACATTATCATCTATCAAATGTATCAAATCTCATATTTTACTAAAAACTACTGTATAAAACATTTAGTCTCCCTCATTTTCAGTACCTAAAATAAGTTCATTCTTGGAGATTCTACAGTAAATTACTAATGGTGAAAGGAAATTTTAGTCCCTAGAACAGTTATTTATTTATTTTAAAAAAGCGATCTCACTATGTTGCCCCAGCTGGACTTGAACTCCAGGGCTCAAGGGATCTTCCTGCCTCAGTCTCCTGAGCAGCTAGGACTACAGAAACATGCCACTGTGCCCAGCTCCCTCGAACATTTATTCTTTTAACACGATAATGTCAGTCAAGCATGGTGGCTCACACCTGTAATCCCAGCAGTTTGGGAGGCCGAGGCGGGTGGACTGCTTGAGGCCAGGAGTTCGAGACCAGCCTGACCAATACGGCGAAACCTCGTCTCTACTAAAAATACAAAAATTAGCCAGCATGGTGGTGTGTACCTGTAGTCCTAGCTAATCAGGACACTGAGGCATGAGAATCGCTTGAACCCGGGAAGTAGAGCCTGCAGTGAGCCAAGACCATGCCACTGCCACTCCAGCCTGGGTGACAGAGCAAAACTCTGTCTCCAAAAATAAAAATAAAAAAACTCCACACAATCTAAATGCTTGTTGATAGAATTTCAAATCTTAAGAATTAATACAGGTGAGAAAAATTCTGTTCCATGTTAAAATTTGCAGTTACAGAGCTGAAGTTCTCTTCATGGAACTCTACAGATAATGTACACACAGTGTAAAGCAATGAGCAGAACTGTCCCAAACAACCCTGGAGCTCACTCCTGGACAAGCCAGCAAGAGGGACTGCACCTAAGCTCAGCTCCCATGGGATGACAGGCTTCCTCCTCATGGGAGGTAGGTACAACTTCCCATGGGTTCAGGGCCTTCAGGTGCTGGGCAGTTTCTCACACAACTGGCAACCTGAATCCAAGTCCAGGGTGCTGCCTGGTACTAAGTAGCCTGTGTGTGACCCTCCTCCCCGCAACAGTGTAGCTTTCCCATGCTACCTGATAAGGGAGAATCACGGATGGATGGATCCCTCCCTGTGAACACAGACACCAGGTTTGCCCCTCCCTGAATTGACGGCAGATGAGAGAACATTTCCTTCTCCTGCTAACCTTGGCCCTCCAAGTTCTCTCTTTCCCCAATAAGGTCTATTCCTTAACCCAACCTATCTGACATCACGCAATTTGTCCTGAGCTATGTCACACAGTAGACCCTAAAGAGAACCACCTTGCAAGATGGGTATTTTTCCTGATCAATCAATTTTCTAGGAACAAAATTCAGCTGGTGAAAAAAATATGGGTTATATGTGTATAATGGAATAGGAAGACAGCATTGAGACAGCCTCAGTCTGAGATAAGTTTATCTTCAACTTTTCGTAAGGAATAAGTAGCTTGGAGCTAGAGAACACTATCCCCCAAGTCTTCTCATGAGAATAGACTTTTTGTTTCCACTTCTTTCTCTTCCTTCTATATTTCTACTACCAGAGTGCAACTCTTACTGAATAATACGCAAATTGAAGGGATATACAGATGTTCTCCTTATATCCTTTTGAAAAATAGCCAAGGCTGGCTGCGGAGGCTCATGCCTGTAATCCCAGCATTTTGGAAGGCCAAGGCAGGAGGATTACTTGAGCCCAGAAGTTTGAGACCAGCCTGGACAACATGGTGAAACCCCATTTCTACAAAAAATAAAAAATTAACTGAGCATGGTGGTGCGTGCTTGTAGTCCAGCTTCTTGGGAGGCTGAGAAAGGAGGATAACTTGAGCCCCAAAAAGGTCGAGGCTACAGTAAGCTGAGATTGCACCACTGCACTCCAGCGTGGGTGACAGGGCAAGACCAAGAAAGACAAGAAAGACAAGAAAGACAGACAGAAAGAAAGACAGACAGAAAGGAAAGAAAGGAAGGAAAGAAAGAAGAAAGGAAGGAAGGAAGGAAGGAAGAAAAGAAAAGAAAAATAGGCAAGACAAACAAGCACTTCACAAGACAGCCAAATGGCTATAAAGAACACAAAAGAGGTACTCAACTTCATTAGTCATCAGGGAAATGTAAATTAAAACCACAATGTGTTATTACACAAACTCTAAAATGACTAAAATGTTGGAGATTAGAGATACAGAAACTGTTGTATACTACTGATGACAGGATAAATTGGTATAACCAATAATAACTAATAATTACGTAATGCATCTACTAAAACTTAATATATACATCTCCTATGATCTAGCAATTCCATTACTAGGTACATAATGTAAACAACAGAAATGCAAACATACATTCATCAAAAGATATGTATAAGAATGTTCACAAAAGCAGTATTTTTGTGCTACAAATAGCATTACTATTTGTAGTAATACAAAATAGCATTACAGATAGCATTGCTATTTGTAATGGACCCCAAACTGGAAACGACCCAAATGGATAGCTGGGATCACAGTAGAATGGAAATCGTGTTTACTCACAAAAGAATACTACGTAACAATGAGGATGAATTAACTACAGCTACCTGGAACAGTATGGATAAATTTCTCAAACAATGGTAAACTAAAGAGGACAGAATCAAAAGGGTATATACACTGTACGATTCCAGTCACAAAAGCTCAAAACCAGGCAAAACTCATTTATGATGTCAGAATTCAACAAAGTGGTTATTTTTGGTGGGAGTGCAGTGGAGAGAGAGTACCTAGAAAAGGGAATAATGGGAGGTTATGGGATGCAGGTAAATCTTCTGTTACTTGCTGTTTACACATGTTCACTTTGTGAAAATTCGCTGAGCTGTACTCTTAATGATTTGTGTGCTCCTCTCTGTATTGTATCTAATTTTTTAAAAATTCAAACAGTAAGAAAAAAGCCTTTGCTAACACAAATTTCCTGTCCTGCTGTCAGTTCGGAGTTTACAAACTATGGTCACCATACTTAATACCATATATAGCAATAGTGACATCCAAATATTTGATTAAAATTCTCTCTATAAAAAATAGCTTTAAATTATGAAAAATAAGTACTTGAAATCAAACTTCACCAAAGAAAAACTGTATTGCTACAGGAAATATCAAGTTCTGTACTTCTAATATGATTTAACGGAAGGAAAGGACAAACTGTTCAGTACAAATTTAAAAATCACTTAAGGCTAGGCACAGTGGTTCATACTGTAATCTCAACTGTTTGAGAGGCTGAGGTGGGAGGATCACCTGAGTCCAGGAGTTCAAGGCTACACGGAGCTAAGATTGTGCCACTGTATTCTCGCCCAGGTGACAGAGCAACATCAAGTCTCTCAAAAAGAAACAAAATAAATGAAAATAAAAACAAAAATAAACATAACTTAAGTCATAGGACGGATCAAATTCTACATGGACCAAAAGAATTGTACAATGACAATGAGCCCACCTAAGATTATGCATTTTCCTGCTTTGCCTCTATCTCAAACTATCCCCAGCTACCTCTCTCATCAAGCTTTAATCAAAGCAGAAGTTCACTTTGCCATAATCAAAGTTCAGCAGTATTGAAATCTCATGATTTGGCTGGGCATTGTGGCTCATGGCTGTAATCCCAGCACTTTGGGAGGCCAAGGCAGGTGGATTACTTGAGATCAGGAGTTCGAGACCAGCCTGGCCTACATGGTGAAACCCCGCCTCTACTAAAAATACAAAAATTAGCCAGGTGTGGTGGCAGGCGCCTGTAGTTCCAGGTACTCGGGAGGCTAAGGCAGAAGAATCACCTGAACCCAGGAGGTGGAGGTTGCAGTGAGCTGAGATTGCACCACTGCACTCCAGCCTGGGTGACAGAGTGAGACTCTGCCTCAAAAAATAAAAAATAGGCCGGGCGTGGTAGCTCACACCTGTAATCCCCGCACTTTGGGAGGCTGAGGCAGGTGGATCACGAGGTCAAGAGATTGAGACCATCCTGGCCAACATGGTGAAACCTCATCTCTACTAAAAATAAGAAAATTAGCTGGGCATGGTGGCACACGCCTATAGTCCCAGCTACTCGGGAGGCTGAGGCAGGAGAATCTCTTGAACTCAGGAGACGGAGGTTGCAGTGAGCTGAGTTCGCGCCACTGCACTCCAGACTGGTGACAAAGTGAGACTCTGAAGAAAGTTCGTGCCACTGCACTCCAGCCTGGTGACAGAGCGAGACTCCGAAGAAAGAAAGAAAGGAGGAAAGGAAGAAAGGAAGAAAGAAGGGAGGGAGGGAGGGAATAAATAAATTAAAAATAAAAAAAAAGAAATCCTACGATTTTAGGCCCAGACTTCATTGTGTTGGGCTCAGAGAATTAGCAAACTGCAGTTCTACAAAGATAATTTATAAAATCACAAAAGAGAACTGCTACCAAATCATTTACCCCCAACCTCCCCAGGTTTTCAAGACCAACCTGAAACTAGTTCAAATTATCAGAGACACTACTAACTACAACACAAATCAGGTATAAACCTAAGGTGCTCTAAGGAATGGGCTATCTGGGGACAAGCTGTCAATCTAGCAGCATTTCTCACCTCCTCTTAGTGCTCTCCGAGCCCTTACTATGAGGTTCAGCAAACACAAGCATCTGAGTAATGGCAATGGCCAGTACTTCTACAGCACTATCTGCCAGGGAGCCTTCTCTACACTCTAACTCTCAGGTTATGTCTATGTTATTATCCCCACACTACAGAGGAGGAAACTAGAGGACAGGGATACTAAGTAACTTGGATACTAAGTAACTTGCTCAGGATCACACAGGTAGTAAAAGGCAGAGCTGAGACTCAAACCCAGGCAGAGGTTTCAAAATCTGTGCTACTAGCACTTCAAGTCATTTATACAGAATTTGGCTTCTCCTAAAGCTCAAATGTCCTAAAGATGGCTAAAATCCAGCAATCACAAAAGGGCATAATGAATGCCACAGAGTCAATGCTCAGCATCTTTTCAATAATTTTATGTACAACCCCAGCAAGTTTAGATATCATTACCAGTTTGCATTACATTAAAAGCACCAATACAAATGGCACAGTGACTGCACCAAGAAACATCAGCAAGAGGATTAAAAAAAAAAAAAAAGACAGAAAGCAGGCACCAGAACTAAAACAAACAACAACAAAAATCCAGTAGTTAGTGGTCATAAAGTTAGTACAAAGGTTTAAGTTAGGGGTTGGCAAACTCTAGCCCATGTACCAAATTCAACCTGCCCCAGTAGCTAAGAATGCACTTTACATTTTTACATGGTTGGGAAAAACATGCACAAATAAGAATGTGTGACAGAGACTACAGCTGACCTGCAAAGCCTTAAAATATTTACAGAAAAGTTGTTTACTTTAGATAAACAGCACCATATATATCTCAGAAACTCAAAGCTGTCTCTTTATCCATTCAAATATATACATTTCTTTCTTTTGAGACAGGATCTTGCTCTGTCCTCTAGGCTGTAGTGCAGTGGTGCGATCGTGGCTCACTACAGCCTCGACCTCCCAGACTCATGCAATCCTCCCACCTCAGCCTCCCAAGCCTACAGGCATGTGCTAACATGCCCGGCTAATTTTGTTCATTCTTTGTAGAGACAGGTCTCACCACATCCGGCCCCATTCAAATATTTTTTGAGTACTTACTCTGTGCCAGGCCCTCTCTCAGGCACTGCAGATATAGCAGTGAGAAACTGTTTTTACATTTCTAACTTAATAAAGGGTACTCAAAGTGACAACTCAGAAAGAGGAAACCAAGGTTCCAAGAGGAAATGGTTACAAGGCCCTTTGTAGGCAGATATTCCTACCTACACAGCTTCTTTAGGGCCAAAGTTGGTTCTCTGGCTCTCCAAACCCAGGACCCAGCAAGGGTTAAAGGTATATTGCAGAGGGGAAGGCAGTGAGCTGAAAAATGGCTCAAACATTCCCAGAATGGACTGTATAGGAGATTAACAATTGGGCCATATGGTTATAGGTGCATACTCTTGAGGACGCCCAAAAAACTAAATTGTTGAATCTTCACGTGCTGTGTAGATACAAGTTGATGATAATGGTAAAGGTATTCCTGAAGTATCTGTAGGCCTATACACATGCTGATAATTAAGAGGGACTCTTTTTTCTTTTCTTTTTTTTGAGACGGAGTCTCGCTCTGTTGCCCAGGCTGGAGTGCAGTGGCACGGTCTCGGCTCACTGCAACCTCTGCCTCTCGGGTTCAAGCAATTCTCCTGCCTCAGCCTTCCGAGTACCTGGGATTACAGGTGCCTGCCATCACACCTGGCTAATTTTTTGTATTTTTAGTAGAGACGGGGTTTCACCATGTTGGCCAGGCTGGTCTCAAACTACTGACCTCCTGATCTGCCCACCTGGGCCTCCCAAAGCACTGGTGTGAGCCACTGCACCCAGACTAAGAGGGATTTCTTTTGGGTAAGTAGATTTTCACTAGGCTAGCACCCAGCTTTTTTTGATCCCATGGGTCAGTAGAAATGTGTCCCAACTAGGTAACAATATTGTTAAAAATCTTGTCTAATTCTCAGGAAGTAGTGTGGAACATGTTTAAGGCCTTCCATGTTGAAATGTGGTCCCACACCAAGGCCTTTGAAAATTAATAACAAAAATATGGTCAGGTGCGGTGGCTCACGCCTGTAATCCCAGCACTTTGGGAGGCCAAGGTGGGTGGACTACCTGAGGTCAGGAGTTGGAGACCAGCCTGGCCAACATGGTGAAACCCTGTCTCTACTAAAAATACAAAAATTAGCTGGGCGTGGTGGCAGGCGCCTGTAATCTCAGCTACTGGGGAGACTGAGGCAGGAGAATTGCTTGAACGGGGAGGCGGAGGTTGCAGTGGGCCATGATCGTGCCATTGCACTCCAGCCTGGGTGACAAGAGCCAAACTCCATCTCAAAAAAAAAAAAAAATTAAAAAAAAGTACGTGTGTATTTTTCACCCACTCTACTCAGCCAAGCAACCAAATCTCTATTGTCTATGATTTACGAGTCATGTCAATCAAGTCAAAAAATTAGTGACAACTATAGGACTGAGTCCTTCCTCCCCCACTGAACATCAGCCTATTTCAAAAGTTTCCGAGATATTTTCTACAATGAAAAGCATTGTACTTAACAATTTGTTCCAGGCACAGTGGCTCACGCCTGTAATCACAGCACTTCGAGAGGCTGAGGTAGGAAAATCAACTGAGTCCAGGAGTTCGAGACCAGCCTGGGCAACACAGCGAGACCCCCCCGTCTCTCCCAAAAACATTACCTGGCCCTGGCGATATGCACCTGTAGTCCCAGCTACTCTGGAGGCGGAGGCGGGAGGATCGCTTGTGCCTAGGAGGTCAAGGCTGCAGTGAGCCATGATCTCTCCATTGCACACCTGCCTGGGTGACAGAATGAGACCCCATTTTTAAAATAAAAATAAAAAAAGATTTATACTACAGATTTACATTTGGTAAATGTATTCTTTTGTCTTTGCTTTATTTGTTGTGTGTGTGTGAATTTTAAATGTCTGGGATAAATGATCATTTATAAGTATTTAATAAAACAAAAACCCTTTGCTCCTCCTATTAAACAATAGCCTTACCAGCAACTCTTTCCAAACACGAAACTATTATGAAACGAGATACCATGTGCCAAAGCTGTCCTGGGGAAGGCTTCACTCACACCCAAATGGCTGGATAATAGTATGTGAGAAACGAGGAGTTTCTTCACATATCACAAACAGTATCTTCAAGTGCATGGTCACTGAAGAGTTAAAGAGACAGGCTAGGCAGACCACAATAAAATCAACCCAGTCCACTCCTAATACCTAAAAACAAAGCTGGCCGCCTGCTCCGGAAAGATGGGAGTACCAAAAGAAACCAAACCCAAACATCCCGTAATAAAAACTCTTGTGACGACTTCCCTGCTTAGGGGCACGCCGGTTTTCCTACTTCACTTCCTAAGTGTCAGGCCCTACAGTGGGCGAGCCAAGGTCTCCTCCCTCGGGAGGCTCGCGGACCTAGTGCAGGGGAAAGACACGAACAAGACCCCAAAGATCTACGTGTAGGGAAGACTCCAATATAGAATTGAGCAATCCGGAGGAGGAAAAGTTAATTCTGCCAGGATTAGGGTAGGAGGGGTTGAGGGAAGTGTCCCAGAGATGACTCTAGCTAGACCCTAGGGAGAGGGAAGGATTGGGGAGGGGTGAAGGAATCCTCCGAAAAGCGATGGAAAGTGACGGAGAAAGGCAGAAGCAAATCCACTGGGCGCCACCCCACTCCCGTGTCCCGAGACACCCCCGGCCCCGCCCATACTCGCTCCCGGCTCCCAGGGCGGGGGCCGCGGGGGAAGTAGGGGCGTAGGTGATGCTCCCCTCACCGAGGCGAGGAGGCGGGAGGCTACGGCGTCGCCCCTCGCCGGGCGAGATCGGCATGGGGGCGACTCCGGCCCCACCCAGCCCTCCGGGAGGCGGTGATGCCGCGCTCCACGCCCGCCACCGCGCGGCAGACGGCTCCCCACCGAACGCGGACACTCACTTTCTCGTGGAAGATGGACTCCATGTTTATTTGTCTGGAGCCAACGGCCCCCACGCTGAACCACCCCCTCCAGCTCCGCCCCCTGCCCCTCTCCTCCGCCCACCCCGCCCCTCCGCGGCCCACCCTGGTACCCCACCCACGTGCCGCACGCAGGCCAATCACCCGCGAGGACACGAGTGACGTAAGCGAAGAGCGAGTGAACACCGGGGACACGTGACCTTGGTAGCGCGTCCTCTTAGCTTCTGTTAGCGGGCCTTCTGGGGGATGCTACATCGCCACCTGCTGTCTGGAGGATCTTCTCCGCTTCCCACCCATTTCTATGGATTCTTAGGTTTCTAGGGGGAGGTCTGGACCGCTCACCTGGGTTCTATGTTCTTTTTGTTTTCCACTTTGTAGTTTCTACTGCGTTCATATAACTATTTACTTTCTTTCTCCTCCTCCTGCACTGAAAGTTTAGTAAGAAAAAACCATCATTACATTCTCCCAAAACCTAGCCTTGTATAAAAATGATAGCTAGCCCGGGCGAGGTGCCTCACGCCTGTAATCCCAGCACTTTGGGAGGCCGAGGCAGGTGGATCACCTGAGGTCAGGAGTTCAAGACCAGCCTGGCCAACATGGTGAAACCCCATCTCTACTAAAAATACAAAAATTAGCCGGGTGTTGTGGTGGGCACCTGTAATCCCAGCTACTCGGGAGGCTGAGGCAGAATTGCTTGAACCTGGGCGGCAGAAGTTGCAGTGAGATGAGATTGCACCAGTGCACTCCAGCCTGGGCAACAGAGTGAGACTCTGCCTCAAAAAAAAAAAAAAAAAAAAATTCCTTCAGTGACTTCCTGTTGCCATCCTATTGCTGGCCTGAAAAGCTCTGTGATCTGGACAAACCACCTGTCCTGTTCTGTTCTCCCCAAATTCTCTCTGCCCCAGTCACTCCAGACTCTAGTCATACTAGCTTCTTCCTTTTACTTCTGGAAAGTTCACTAAGGAAAAGTCTTTTGTGCCACTGCTACACCTTGAGCATGCCTACATTAAAGCACCATTACATCATACTGGAAGTATTACTTTACATACTACTGAACTATCAGCTTTTGAGGGGCAGAGGACTCTTACTCTTTTTTTTTTTTTTTGAGATGGAGTCTCGCTCTGTTGCCCAGGCTGGAGTGCAGTGACACGATCTCAGCTCACTGCAACCTCCGCCTCCCGGGTTCACACCATTCTCCTGCCTCAGCCTCCCGAGTAGCTGGGACTACAGGCGTCCACCACCACGCCCGGCTAATTTTTGTATTTTTAGTGGAGATGGGGTTTCACCGTGTTAGCCAGGATGGTCTCGATCTCCTGACCTCGTGATCCGCCCGCCTCGGCCTCCCAAAGTGCAGGAATCTTACTCTTTAGGTCAAGGGTTGCTACAGAGCAATGAATTAATGCATGAAGTCTTTTTGATTGACTGGCACAAAAAAATACCAATAATTCGGTAGGAGAGATAGAAGTTACTGAGCTAATCAGGAAAGAGTTCATGGAGAGAGAATAGACCAAATAGATGCACTTCCAGTAAACTTCCTATGTCATCTTAGGCTACTCACCTTTTCTGTCATCTTCTTCATTGAAATCTTGTGTTGGCCGGGCATGGTGGCTCAAATTCTAGCACTTTGGGAGGCCGAGGCAGGCAGATCACCTGAGGTCAGGAGTTCGAGACCAGACTAGCCAACATGGCAAAACCCCGTCTCTACTAAAAATACAAAATTAGCTGGGTGTGGTGGCATGTGCCTGTAATCCCAGCTACTCGGGAGGTTGAGGCAGGAGAATCACTTCAACTCGGGAGGCAGAGGTTGCAGCGAGCCGAGATAGCACCATTGCACTTCAGTCTAGGTGACAGAGCAAAATTCTGTCTCAAAAAAATAAATAAATAAATAACAGAAAGGTTGAGCGCAGTGGCTCAGGCCTGTAATGCCAGCACTTTGGGAGGCCAAGGCAGGCCGATCACGAGGTCAGGAGATCGAGACCATCCTGGCTAACACAGTGAAACCCCATCTCTACTAAAAATACAAAAAAATTAGCCAGGCGTGGTGGCGGGCACCTGTAGTCCCAGCTACTCGGGAGGCTAAGGCAGGAGAATGGCGTGAACCCAGGAGGCGGAGGTTGCAGTGAGCTGAGATCGCGCCACTGCACTCCAGCCTGGGCGACAGAGCGAGACTCCGTCTCAAAAAAAAAAAAAAAAAGAGTAAGAGTCCTCTGCCCCTCAAAAGCTGATAGTTCAGTAGCATATAAAGTAATACTTCCAGTATGATGTAATGGTGCTTTAATGTAGGCATGCTGAAGGTGAAACCCCATCTCCACTAAAAATACAAAATTTAGCCGAGTGTGGTGGTGGGCGCCTGTAGTCCCCGCTACTCAGGAGGCTCAGGCAGGAGAAGGGCATGAACCCGGGAGGCAAATGTTGCAGTGAGCCGAGATCGTGCCACTGCACTCCAGCCTGGGCGACAGAGTGAGACTCCGTCTCAAAAAAAAAAAAAAAGAAAAAAAAAGAAATCTTGTGTTAACAAGAGAGATTGCACAGAGCTATTTCCATCTTCTTGAGCACTGTACCTATTAAATCCAAACTGGCATGAATTTTGTTACCCAAAACGAAATAGTTTAACAGAATTTCAAATGTTTGGCATTTTAAAAATTATGATGCATATTAAGTGTTCGGACTTGCAACACAAATCAGTGGTAACTAAAGGGCATCATTTCATTGTAATCTTCTCCTAAATTCAATCCTACCTAAAACAATTAATAAAATTTGGCTTCCAAGAAGAGGTAGTAGAACTTGGCTATTTAAATTTATTTGTTTGTTTATTTAAGATGGGTCTCACTCTATCGCCCAGGCTGGAGTGCAGTGGTGCAATCTTGGCTCACTGCAACCTCTGCTGCCCGGGTTCAAGTGATTCTCCTGCCTCAGCCTCCTAAGTAGCTGGGATTACAGACATGCACCACCATGCCTGGCTAATTTTTGTATCTTTAGTAGAGATGGGGTTTCACCATATTGGCAAGGCTGGTCTTGAACTCCTGACCTCAAACAATCCACCTGCCTCAGCCTCCCAAAGTGTTGGGATTACAGGTGTGAGTCACCGTGCCCGGCCATGTTTTTAAAAATTGATAACTGAATCTTGATGATATTGTGTTATAAAAAATGAATCAAGAGAGAATCCAATTTACTATTACAGATCTTGGCATTAGCAATTTATGTTTCCTAAAAAATACTGCATGTATTTCCAGGAAAGGGAGGCAGAAAAAAATACACACAACAGCATTGTGTTGAAACTCTCCATATATCCTTTAAGGACAAAAGACTTAGGTGTAATATTGCTCGCAATAAAGTATATATGCTTGAAACAAACCAAAGAAAACAAAAGAAATACAACCTAATGTTTCTGATTAGTGCTATTTTTGTCCTTTCTAAAAATATTCTGCTCTTCCTAATTGATTACAGATTTTTCAAGTATTATTCATCAATCTCCTCTTTCATATATTGAAGGCAAAGGAATATTTTTAAAAGAATTTACTTCTCTATTGTTTTTATTTTATATTTTATTTATTTTTTGACACGGGCTCACTGTCTTCCAGACTGGAGTGCAGTGGCACGATCACAGCTCATTGCAGCCTCACCCTCCACAGGCTCAGGTGACCTCCCACCTCAGCCTCCTGAGTAACTGGGACTACAGGCACACCCCACCACACCCAGCTAATTTTTGTTATTTTTAGTACAGACGGGGTCTCACCATGTTTTCCAGGCTGGTCTCGAACTCCTGGGCTCAAGCCATCTGCCCACCTTGGCCTCCCAAAGTGCTAGGATTGCAGGCATTGCCACCACGCCTGGCCCAGCCTCCTTGTAATTCTTTTCAATACCTTCTAGACCTTATCTCTCAGACAACCACTGAACTGCTTTGTTACTACAGATTGTTTATAACATTTTTATAAACAATTTTATAAAAAGATTGTTTATAACATATAAATGTTTATAACATTTTCTATTTATATAAATAGAATCCTATAGCACGTGTTCTTTTTTATCTGGCTTCTTTCATTCAGCACTGTTAGTTTGAAATTCATCCATATGATGTATCAGTAGATCATGCCTTTTCATAGCTGGGTAGTCTATGATATGGATTCAACACACTTTATCCATTCATATGTTGACACACATTTGGGTTATCTCATTTTTGCCTGTTACTAATCAAGCTGCTATGAACATTCATGTAAAAGTCTTTGTGCGGATATATGCTTTCATTTCTCTTGGGTAAATAACTCAGACTGGGATGTCTGGGTCAAGTGGTAGGTGTGTTTTACCTGAAACTGCTAAACTTATTTCCAAGGTGGGACAACCACTGGTGGCTACATTTTATATTCCTGCCAGCAGTGTGCCTTCTAGCTGCTCTACATCCTTGCCAACAATTGGTAGTCAGTCTTTCAAATTTTAACCATTTTATTTTTACTTACTTAAATCTATTTTTTGAGACGGAGTTTCGCTCTTATTGCCCAAGTTGGAGTGCAATGGCACGATCTTGGCTCACTGCAACCTCCGCCCCTGGGGTTCAAGTGATTCTCCTCCCTCAGCCTCACAAGTAGCTGAGATTACGGACATGCACCACCACACCCGGCTAATTTTGTGTTTTTAGTAGAGACGGGGTTTCACCATGTTGGTCAGGCTGGTCTTGAATTCCTGAGCTCAGGTGATCCACTCGCCTCAGCCTCCCAAAGTGTTGAGATTATAGGCGTGAGCCAGCCTAATTTTAACCATTTAATAGGTGTGTAGTGCCATCTCATTTTGCTGTTAATTTCCATTTCTCTAGTGACTACTAATGTTGAGTATCTTTTCATGCGCTTACTTGCCATCCTCATATCTCTTTTGGCAGTGTTTGTTAAAATCTTTTGCCCATTTAAAAAAGTCAGGTTGTTGAAGCTGGGCGCGGTGGCTCACACCTGTAATCCCAGCACTTTGGGAGGCTGAGGTGGATCACGAGGTCAGGAGATCAAGACCATCCTGGCTAACATGGTGAAACCCAGTATCTACTAAAAATACAAAAAATTAGCTAGGTGTGGTGGCAGGCGCCTGTAGTCCCAGTTACTTGGGAGGCTGAGGCAGGAGAATGGTGGGAACCCAGGAGGCGGAGCTTGCAGATCACACCACTGCACTCCAGCCTGCGTGACATAGCAAGACTCCGTCCCAAAAAAAAAAAAAAGTAAGGTTGTTTATTATTAAGCTATAAGGATTGTTTACATATTCTAGATGTGTTTTTCGAAGAGCAAAATTTTAAATTTTGATAAAGTATAACTTATTTTTTAAATTAATTCATGTTTTATGTGTTGTATTTTGAAAATCCTCGCTTCCCATGTGTATCCTACATTTGAAAAAAGGAAGAGCTTTGCCAAAGCTAAGGTCATTTAAAATTTTCAGTATGTGATTTTTAGCAAATAAAATCTTGGCATCATCCTTTTTAAGTCCCATTGAAGCACAAGGTTTGACATTTTTCTGAAAAATATATGATAAAAAATTTGCTCTATGATTTAATAATACTGTGGTTCAAAATGAGAAACAGCAAATTAAATGCTAATTATAAATTTAATACCATAGTATACAATCAGGTACCTTATAGTTATTATTTTTTTATTTATTTTTGAGATGGAGTCTCACTCTGTTGCCTGACAGGACAGGTATGCGCCACCATACCTGGCTAATTTTTTGTATTTTTAGTAGAGACAGGGTTTCACCATGTTGATCAGGCTGGTCTGGAATTCCTGACCTCAGGTGATCTGCCCGCTTTAGCCTCCCAAAGTGTTGGGATTACAGGTGTGAGCCACCGCGCTGGGCCCTAATAATTATTTTTTAAGTATGCTTGTTACTAGAAGGACTACCTTTATACAAAAAGAAAGACATTTCAGATTCTTCATGTTTTTATTTCTCTGACAACTTTGAAATGTGAACATTCGATAATCCAGCCAGTCTTTACTTCCAGGTAACTTCTTCATTGGGTTGCAATTCCCTGTGTGGAAAGCAAAAAGGGAAGAAATGGAAAAACTGTAAATAAAACTGTGATACGAGATAAAAGGGGAAGTCAGAAGAATGATTGCAATATTTCATTTTCTTTTTTTTTTTTTTTTTGAGATGGAGTCTGGCTCTGTAGCCCAGGCTGGAGTGCAGTGGCATGATCTCAGCTCACTGCAAACTCCACCTCCTGGCTTCAAGTGATTATCCTGCCTCACCCTCCTGAGTAGCTGGGATTACAGCTGTGCGCCACCACACTGAGCTAATTTTTTATATTTTTGGTAGAGACAGGGTTTTCACCATGTTGGCCAGGCTGGTCTCGAACTCCTGACCTCAAGGAATCCACCTGCCTTGGCCTCCCAAAGTGCTAAGATTACAGGTGTGAGCCACTGCGCCTGGTCAATATTTTATTTTCTATTACACTGATCCATTTAAAAAACTTACATATGAGATTCATCATACATATTCTTTTCATTCATGATTTTAACTTTCACCATATTGCTAGCTTCATTCTTCTGGGTTAAAGAATTGTAATTACTTAGTTTATCTTTATATGAAAGCTATTATCTCTGCTCAGTGAGTTCACTGGAAATGTTTTCTAAACCCTTTCCAGCTTATTTTCTCTTTCTTGAAATCCCTGATTTGTGAATCACTTCTACCATCTCTCCATACCCACTGTGGATGCTGCTCACTTCTCTTGCCCCTCAAGCTTCCTCTTACCCAGTTGTATGCCCGCTGGCAGGCATCCTGTCTTGCTAACTGGAACTCTCTGCTGCCAGAGGAGCCATCTCTAGAGGCACAATGGGACCAGGCAGCTTCCAGTTGCTATCACTCTACTACCAGGTCTAAAGCTCTCAGGTAGTGTTGCTAAGAACACAGCACCTAGTTGCTGTTATTACTATTTATCTCAGCTACAGCATGTCTTAAGTAAGATAATCTATGACAATATATGTGGAAGCTGTATATAAGCTAGGCTTTGGTCAGCTACTTTTAAACTGTTTCTGTATTAAAATGCACTTTGAATTAAAAAAAGACGATACTTTCAAAGACCTGAAACAGCCTATTCATTAAATGAAGACTTTAAATTCTAGAGGTAATCATATTGTTTTATCCAAGGATTCAATAACAAACAAGACTAAAAGCAGTATCATTTGAATCTAAGTCCTCAAGGGGGAAAAATTACCCCTTCTATTCATTTTTGGCACATATCAAAAAGAATATTCCCCAAATTTGGCCAATTGCTCGTTTAAAAAAATGCAGACTAACCTTTTAAATAACATACTCTTGTTCCGGAAGGCAGTTAACTGTTCATCACTCTTTTTGTCTAAATAACATCCAATGACAAATCCCATAGGGACAAGAACATGAACCCAGTGGTCCCGCACAATCTGAAGTAAGTTCACCATGATAGCTAAAAGAAAAAAAAATTATCAGAAATACAACTGCTTTTTTGGTTTTTTTGAAATAGCTTTTAAATTGCATCTGGGCCGGGCGCGGTGGTTCATGCCTGTAATCCTAGCACTTTGGGATGCTGAGGTGGGCAGATCACTTGAGATCAGGAGTTCAAGACCAGCCTGGCCAACATGGTGAAACCCCCTTTCTATTAAAAGCACAAAAATTAGCCGGGTGTGGTGGTGTGCATCTGTTATCCCAGCTACTGGAGAGGCTGAGGCAGGAGAATTGCTTGAACCTAGGAGGCGGAGGTTGCAGTGAGCCAAGATCGTGCCACTGTACTTCAGCCTGGGTGACAGAGCAAGACTCCATCTCAATAAAATAAACAAATTGCATCTGAAACAAGATGATAGACACAGATGTAATAGATGTTAAAAGCCTAGTAAGCCTCTTTGTTTGCCTGGCATCAGAATGTAGTATAATACTTTAAAATCTAATTGATGAAGATTACATACGGGACAATGATTAACATAAAATTACACTGCACAGGGTCTATTTATTAAATTTTACTACTAGCTTCAATAGTAATGTGATACGATACAGAGCAGAGAAACAGAGAGGGTATGCAAAAAATTCTACCTGCAACAGCTGATTGTTTGCACCCTCCTCATGTTGTTTGGGAACTTTTTTTTGTAAAAGAGACAAGGTCTTGCTATGTTGCCCAGGCTGGAGGGCAGTGGCTATTCACAGGCACTACAGCTCTCAATTCCCGGACTCAAGTATTCCTCCTGCCTCAGCCTCCAAAGTAGCTGGGACTACAGGCATACACCACTGCGCCTGGCTCTCATTTAGAACTTTTACACGTGTAAAACATATTTAGAACCTCTCACAATGCAAAAATAAATTTAATACAATTTTGCCAGAAATGGAATTCTTTAGGTAAAGCTGTAGTTACTGAAAACTAAATTTAGAAAGGAAATTAAAAGATATGAGAGAAAAAAACTATATTCAATAATGTCACTGTAGATATGAATATAAATTACTCTAAAAAAGGTAAAGGGGCCGGGTGTGGTGGCTCACGCCTGTAATCCCAGCACTTTGGGAGGCTGAGGTGGGTGGACAAGGTCACGAGTTTGAGACCAGCCTGGCCAACATGGTGAAACCCTGTCTCTACTAAAAATACAAAAATTAGGTGGGCGTAGTGGCGCATGCCTGTAGTCCCAGCTACTCAGGAGGCTGAGGCAGAATTGCTTGAACTCAGGAGGCAGAGGTTGAAGTGAGCTGAGATGACGCCATTACACTCCAGCCTGGGGGATAGAGCAAGTCTCTGTCTCAGGGAAAAAAAAAAAAGACAAAGGGAGAAGAAAACTTACTTTTATAGAATGACTACTAGGTGGCTCATGCCTGTAACCCCAGCACTTTGGGAGGCTAAGGCGGATGGATAGCTTGAGCCTAGGAGTTTGAGACTAGCCTGGTTAACATGGCAAAACCCTGTCTCTACAAAAAATAAAAAATTAGCTGGGTGTGGTAGTATATGCCTGTAGTCCCAGCTACTTCAGAGGCTGAGGTGGGAGGATTGCTTGAGCCCAAGAGACAGAGATTGCAGTGAGCTGAGATCACACCACTGTACTCTAGCCTGGACGACAGAGCGAGATGCTGTCTCAAAAAAAAAAAAAAAAAAAAAAGACTACTAGGTTACTAGGTACCAGAGCCATCATATATTTCTATGCGTAATGTGAAATATTATTTACATTTTACAGATAAGAAAACAGCTTAATCCAAATAGCTATTAAGTACAGAACAGGAGTTCAAATTCAGCTTCACTCTACAGCTCTGGCTCCTATTATAGCTCATGCCTAAGAAACCCCTTCCTGAATTGATGTTTATGGTACTTAAAAGCTTCTAAATGCTGAGTTTCCAGAAGGTAGATGAGGAGGAATAGAACTATAGGTTTTTCCTTATCCAAAATGCTTGGGACCCAAAGTGTTTTTGATTTTGAAATATTTGCATACACATAATGAGCTATCTTGGGGATAGAACTGAATTAAAATATAAAATTCATTTGTGCTTTATATATACCTTATACACATAGCCTGAAGGTAATCTTATATGAAAGTGGTTTTTTTTTAATAGTCTTGCTCTGTCACCTAGGATGGAGTGCAGTGGAGTTATAATAGTCCACTGCAGTCTTGAACTCCTGAGCTCAAGTGATCTTCCCACCTCAACCTCCTGAGAAGCTGGAGCTACAGGTGCTAATTTAAAAAAATTCTTAAAAAATTTTTTTTCGTAGAGACAAGATCTTGCTACATTGCCCAGGCTGGTCTCAAACGTGTGGCCCCAAGTTTCACATATGGGGGCATTTTGGATTTCCAACATTCTGATCAGGGATGCTGAACCTGTAATAGTCATCATGTGGAAAATAAATTGCACTAATTCAATAAAAACATAGGTGGATTGCCAATTTTCTGTAAAAATTCGTGCATACAGATGAATTCAAAATACACCTGTGTGCATTTGGACTAAACTAATAAATCATGTACAATGACTGAGAAGACATATGACAACATCCTAGAAAGACAATACATTATTGCCAACAAAAGTGCTTAGCACTAAGCTGTGCGAGGACTATGTGGACTGAATTTCTGCCTCTCCTCTGACACTGGCATACTTATACAATTCATACTTTTTTCTTTTTTTCATTTTATTTTGAGACGAAGTTTCGCTCTTGTTGCCCAGGCTGGAGTGCAACGGCACGATCTTGGCTCACCGCAACCTCTGCCTTCCGGATTCAAGGGATTCTCCTGCCTCAGCCTCCTGAGTAGCTGGAATTACAGGTATGCGCCACCATGCCCAGCTAATTTCGTATTTTTGGTAGAGACGGGGTTTCTCCACGTTGGTCAGGCTGGTCTTGAATTCCCAACCTCAGGTGGTCCGCCCGCCTAGGCCTCCCAAAGTGCTGGGATTTACAGGCGTGAGCCACAGCGCCCGGCTTTTTTTTTTCTCTCTCTGTGGCCCAGGCTGGAGTGCAGTGGCGCAATTACAGCTCACTGCAACCTCTGCCTCCCAGGTTCAAATGATTTTCTTGCCTCAGCCTTCCGAGTGGCTGGGACTACAGGCAGGTGCCGCCACGCCCGGCTAATTTTTGTATTTTTAAGTAGAGATGGAGTTTCACTGTTGGCCCGGCTGGTCTCAAACTCCTGACCTCTTGATCCGACGACCTCGGCCTTCCAAAGTGCTGGGATTACAGGCGTAAGCCACTAAGCCTGGCCATACTTTTTTCTTTTAAAAGGCAAGGTGGGCCAGGTGCGGTGGCTCACGCCTGTAATCCCAGCACTTTGGGATGCTGAGGCGGGTGGATCACGAGATCAGGAGTTCGAGGCCAGCCTGGCCAACATAGTGAAACCCTCGTCTCTACTAAATATACAAAAAATTAGCCGGGTGTGGTGGCGGGCGCCTGTAATCTCAGCTACTTGGGAGGCTGAGACGGGAGAATCGCTTGAACCCGGGAGGCGGAGGTTGGAGTGAACCGAGATTGCACCGTTGCACTCCAGCCTGGGTGACAAGAGTGAATCTCTGTCTCAAAAAACAAACAAACGAACAAACAAAAAAGCAAAGCAAAAGGGTAAGCGCATCATTTTGGTGCAACGGTGTCGGCTCAAGAGGATTTGCGGTTTGGAAGAGAGCGAGGTTAGCGAGAAGACAGAAGGCTGGGACTTGGACGAATGTAAGCTGCTCGCGGAGGGGAGGCAGCGTCTTCCCCGCTTCAGGCCAGGCGTGGGATCCCGGCCGGTCTCCTCTCCAGTCCGGTTAGCGGGCGGTCACTGGGTCACATCTCTACGGACGTTTTCCTGTTATGACAGCCTCAGAAAACCCTTTCCAAAAGCTCCGGCCCGGAAATCCCATCCTCCACCCGAAGAAAACCCCATTTTCCTTTCCCGTCACCTTCGTTCGGAAGTCCCGGGGAAGCCCAGATCACCCCTCCACACATGCACAGCACCGAGGGCTCGCCTAGACCCCTCCCCGCCACCCTCGCCGTGATCCTCGTCGCGGCGGCCCCACGGGCTCCCCAGACCCACCTGCAACCTCAGTGCCAACAGCGACCCCGAGACCAAGGGCAACGGGGAACTCAGCCACCCGCGCCAGTGGAAGCTGCGACCTCGGGACCTGCCATTCGCCGCGCCCGCACGGAGCAGAGGGGTGACGCCAGCAAATCATACTACTTCTTCCTCCTCAGGGTTGACTCCTCTCATTTTTTTTTTTAGCTTCCAAACATTACCAATAATTTCTGAATAAAATTTCGCTCCACGCAGACGAGGCGTGCAGGCGTGAGCGCCGTCGCCTTCCCACAGCACCGTGCACACCCCCCGGAGATGGTCTCGCCCTAGGTCCTCCTCCTCCTCCTCTCCGCCGCTAGTCTCCAGCTCCAAAATGGCGGCCGCCACTGTGGGGATTCTGCCGGCCGGTAGTCCCTGACGCTGCTGAGCTAGCATCGGCTTTTCTACCTTTTGAACCTGGATTCGCCTAGGGGTTGGGAAGGGCAGTGGACGGCGTTGGGGGAGGCCTGACGAGGCAAGTGAGGGCGGGAGAAAGGAGCGAGCCTCGGGCTGGGGAAGGCGGCGTCATTGGCCCTCCGGGAGCGCCGGGCCCCGACTCCGACCCGGTCTCCCCCGAGGACTCGCCCCCGCCGCTTCGGCTGCGACTGTCCCGGTCGTTCCCGGCAGAAGTGGTCAGCGAGGGAAAGAGAAGTGATTTCTCCATGGGTTTCAAGCTCCCAGCTGTTTTGCGGCAGCCCGTACGGTTCCCTCCCGGGATCTTCTTCCCTCCTTTCTGCTTCCCTCTGCTTCCCCTTTCATCTCTTGGCGCTGGAGGAGTTAAACCGACGCCAGCTTTAGCTCCTTGGCCTCGTGGCTACGGCGTTCTTAGCCTCCCCTGCTCGGGCTCTGCCCGTCGTTTTGGGTTGAGAGACCACGAGGTTACTAAGCTCTGGACACCGCTTAGGCGTCATTTTAGTTCATCGACTCCAGAGACCTTTCGGATGTTTGTACCACACTGTAGTAAAAGGGTCTCGGCCCTTCGTGCCCTCCCGCCATCGCCCTCCAGCGCTTCTACTATCACTGCGAAGTTCTAATTCTTTTTTGACTTCGTACTATCTTACGTGCTCTTTAGAAAACAAGAGGTCAGATTGTAACCCCGGCAAGTCTGGCCTCCTGTGACTAGGCGAACCTGAGCTATCATTTATACCCATCCCCTAATTTTTAATTTTACAATCCCTTTAACCCCCCCTTTTTTTTTTCTTTCTTTTCTTTTCTTTTTTTAATAGAGACGGGGTTTCACTATGTTGCCCAGGCCGGTGTCGAACTCCTGGGCTCAAGAGATCCTCCCATTTTGGCCTGTGCTGGGATTCCAGGCGTGAGCCACCATGCCCGGCCTTGCAACCCCAGTATGAAACTGGGGCTCTCCCTCAGCTGACCGGGAAGAGACTTCCCCACTCAATCAATGAGCTCCAGGGCTAACCCAAACTCCTCTGTTTTCCCTTGGATTTTGCTTAGTTCACCTTAGTTGTCATCAACATGCACGGTCATGATTTTTTATTTTTGAGAAGGAATCTCGCTCTGTCGCCCAGGCTGGAGTGCAGTGGCACGATTCTCCGCTCACTGCAACCTCTGCCTCCCGGGTTCAAGTGATTCTCCTGCCTCAGACTCCCGAGTAGCTGGGACTACAGGCGCGCACCACCACGCCCAGCTATTTTTTGTAGTTTTAGTAGAGACAGGGTTTCACCTTGTTGGCCAGGATTATCCGCCCGCCTCGGCCTCCCAGAGTGCTGGGATTACAGGCGTGAGTCACCGCGCCCGGCCAATTTATTATTTGAGACGGGGTCTCGCTCTGTCCCCCAGGCTGGAGTGCAGTGGTGCCATCTCAGCTCACTGCAACTTCCGCCTCCTGGGCTCAAGCAATCCTCCCACCTCAGCCTCCCAAGTAGCTGGGGTCACCAGCGCAGCCACCGCGCCTGGCTACTTTTTTGTGTTTTTAGTAGAGAAGGGGTTTTGTCATGTTGCCCAGGCTGGTCTGGAACTCCTGAGCTCAAGCGATCTGCCCTCCTAGGCCTCCCAAAGTGTTGAGATTACAGGCGCAAGCCACTGCGCCCGGCAACATGCACGATTATTATTAAGAGGGCAAGTAACTGTGAGACATTTGCGATGAAGTAGTATCTGTCAAAACCAGTGCCCTGAAGGAATTTATGATATGATGAGGCTTCATTCCTTCTTGCAGTACCCATTTATGCCGCCTTGACCACTGAAGTTGGTATTGGATATACAAAGATGATCACTTTTACTTCTCTATACATTGAACAGCCATTCAACAAATACTTTATGTGCCACCTTTATAACAAAATAACTAACTTTGCCTAGGGCAACAAAAAGGCTTTATAAAGGAGTAAATATGTGAGCTGGGTCATGTAGCATCAAAAGGAATTTGCTGAGCTCAAAAGGAGAAGGTAATTTGGGGATTCAGTACAGGAATACAGAGCTTTGAGAAGCTTTAGCATACTTAGGGAGAGTGGGATAATCAACCTGCTTGAGCATTTAGTGCACGAGTGATTGGTGAAGCAAGAGGTAGGTTAAGATCAGCTTGTGAAGGATCTTGGTTTCCAATAGGGCGTTTAGATTTTATTCAGTAGTTAGCAGGAATCCAGTGGATATTTTGTGCAAGGGGTGAGCAGGAGGATATTTGTTTTTTTAGGATGGTCTCTGACAGCTATGTGGCGGATCAACTGGGAACAGAAAAACTAGACGAAAGGAAATTGGCAATCATTCAGGTAAGGCAATGAGGGCCTCCATGAAGGCAGGACATAAAGGAGGTCAGAGCGACACTAATAAATGTCGAATGGGATTCACCTGCTGACTGCTAAGTTAATGGTAAGAAGGTGACTTGAGTTTTTAGTCTGGGAGAGTAAATGGTTGGCAATACTATTAAAACTTAGTCTGAGACATGTACATAAACATAGGATGGTGCCAACCTGCACTTTAGGGGTGACAACATGATGCTCTATAGTGTAAAGCATTGATTTTTATGGTCTGGAGTCTAGATCTGCACTGTAATGGTAGTCGCTAGCCACGTGTAGCTATTGAGCACTTCAGATGTGGTTAGTCTAGTTGAAATGTGCTGTAAATATAAAATACACAGTGGATTTTGAAGACTTAATATGAAAATGTAAAATATTCAACATGATTACATGTTGAAATAATATTTTGGTTCTATTGGGTTAAATAAAATACATTAAAATTCACCCGTTTCTTTTTTACTTTTCCATGTGGCCATGAAGAAATTAAAAGGTACATTTGTGGCACCATTATATGTCTGTTGACAGAGCTGTTCTAATCTAGACTAGATGTGGGAATTTGTATGGAGGTGGAATATGAGCTGGGCCTGAAGACATTGAGCAGTGATGTCAGGGTGGCTTCCTGGCAACCTCCGTTGCCACTTAAGGCATTTGGTTTGTCTTTTCTCAAGCAGTAAGAAGCCTTCAGAGATTTCTGAGCAAGGGGTAATAGGTGCAGGGTATTTCTGAAGATGAATCTGGTAGCAATGTTTAGGTTGGATGAAGGGAGGAAAGACTGGAGGCAGAGAAACTGAGAAACCCAAACATAAGGTAGTGAGGCCCTTCCTGTATTAGGGTACCGGCAGTGGGATAGAAAGGGAATGATGTGCAAAGCGTTCCTGAGGGAAGAATAATCAGGAGCTGGTAATAATAGACTGTCCCAGAAGTGAAGAATCAGCATGTAGCATTTCAAGCCTTGGTTACTTAGATAACAACTAATATATTCATGTCGCAGAGCTATAAAATACAATTTGAGACTGAAGAAATTTGGTCCCAAGATAGAATCAGCAACGTTAGGAGGGAGTGGTCCACTAAATACTTTCTCTTTTTCTCTCCCTGCTTTCTGTATCATCTGATCAATCACACACCAGCTAATATCCCCAAAATATAGAATTACCTGTATCATGCCATCTTTCTACTTGATAATGAGTCTTAAAATGTTTCTGTTGCCTACAGGACTAGGTTCACAGTTTCCAAGGCCTTTCATTATCTGGCCCCTTTCTGTTCATTAGGCCTTATCTTTTATTTTTTGCTTTTGTGAATGTGTTCCAGGCTAGTTTTTTCACTGGTACTTTAAAACTTACTCAAAAGTGTAGAGATCTGAGATCTGTGGTATTCCTTTACTCCTGTTATTCCTCTGTTTTGAGTACCTTCTCTTTGTTTCTACCCATGTCTTACCAATCCTTAGTGAGTAATCGTAAATCCCACCTCTTCTATGACTCTCAATAACATAAAGTAATGTCAACTTAAAAAAAACTTCCTAAATATTTTTATGTCTTTTATTATCTGTTTATGTAAGCTTAAGATTCCTAAAATTATGACAGATCTCTTTTTTAAAAAAGGACCACATATGATACTACTTGCTGCTGCTCCTGATGCCTTAGGGCAAGATACAAATTAAACACCGTAATTATAAACAGAATGAAATCATAATACCACATTCATAAAGCTTTTATTTATTTTTTAGATTAATAAAGAACTCTTCAGAATCCCTGGTGTTTCATCATATATACGACTGAGATATCAGTAAGTAGTGAATGTTTGATAAAGATATAGCTTTATTATGAATAATTGTAGTGAAAATATCATCTGTTGAAATCTTGGTCTGTCTGCAAAACAGTTTTAATATGAACTTACTCAGTTCTACTCAGTTCTACTTCATAATCTAAATGAAGAAAGTGGGAATTAAGGAAGACTTAAGTAGAAAAGAGTTTCCCTTAGGCCATTAATATAATTGTGATACAGTAAGCTTTTTGACAGGGATAATTTCCAAGGTCCTTTCCAAAATTGTATTTATAAACGTTTTTCATCAAATAGAGAATTAATGTCTTTGTACCCCAAATAAGAACACATGAAGGCCAGGCGTGCTGTCTCACACCTGTAATTCCAGCATTTTGGGAGGCCAAGGTGAGCGGATTGCTTGAGCCCAGGAGTTAAAGACCAGCCTGGGCAACATAGTGAAACCCTGTCTCTACAAAAAATTAGCCAAGTGTGGTGGTGCGTGCCTGTAGTCCCAGCTACCCAGGAGGCTGAGGGAGGATCACTTGAGCCCAGGAGGTTGAAGCTGCAAATGAGCCATGATTGCACCACTGCACTCCAGCCTGGGTACCAGAGCAAGATCCTATTTCAGGAAACAAAAACAAGTCAATATATTTTAAATTTTAACTTACCAACAGTTATTTATTGAACAACCACTATGTGCAGGGATGTGCTAATGTACTAAAGATAAAAAAATGGATCAAGCCAACTCCTGTAATCAGAGAGCTCTCCCAAGCAAGGGCAAATACATGTGGATGGGTTTTGGTTTATGGTGTGGTAAGGACAGTGAGCTTATTTAATACTAGCCATGCCACGTTCCTTCCTTTAAGAAACATTTATCGGCTACCGCTGTATGTTAGGCACTGTGGAGGCACAGGAATATAACAGTGATGAAAACAGAGAAGGTCTTTACCTTCATGGAGTCTACATTCCAGTGTGGGCACAGGAGGGGAGAAGGTGACAGACAAAGCAAGTAAATAAATAAGTAGCAATTAGCGAGCACTGAGTATTTTGGGGGAAATAGAATGATGTTGTAATGGACGTGAAGAAGGACTTTAGGGTGGTCAGAGAATGACTACCTCTGAGAATGACTCAGAATAAATTAGAGACAGGGAAAATATATAAACAAGTTAGAGGTTTTGGTCACAGTGAAGAGAGAAGAAAATTTGAGAAATATAATGAGTTGTTATGAAAGTATATCTCTGGAAGTGTTTTATGAAGGTCATTGATAAACCTCTATATAACTTAAGCCAGTGGACATTTCTCTGGCTTCTCAGACTTAGTGCAAATGGGAGGTGAGGAAGTGGAGATATATCTGTGGATAAATATTCTGAGAAGTTTTGCTGTGAAAGGGAAACCTAAAAATGATGCAGTGGTTGTTGGGGGTTGAAGGGTTAAGAGAGGGTTCTTATAAGTTGGGAAATTCTAGAGTATTTTTGTAAGCTTGTGGGAATGGTACATCAGTGATACATTGATGCAGGGGAAAGAGCGAATGACTGAAGATGTCAAGTCTTTCAGAAGGTAAATAAGAATGGGATCAACAGCACACATAGAGGGACTGGCCTTGGATGGAAGCAGGACTATTCTATACAACAGGAGACCCAACAGTGTACATGCAGATAGGTTAATAGATGTAGTATCTGGAAAATGAGAAATTATTGTCTAATTTTATTTTCTGATTGAAGAATGAAATGAGATTATCAGCTGATACTAGGGTGGAGGGAGGGATGGGTGATCTTCAAACAAAGAGGAGGAGGTGTGGAGTAGTAGTCTCAGAAATTGAAAGTCAAACTACTAAGAAAAGTCAGATTGAAGGGTAATACTTATGGCCTGTTTGAGGCCTTTGGCCATGAATTTAAAGAGCATATAGCATTAGCCAAGTGTGGTGGCAGGTGCCTGTAATCCCAGCTACTCGGGAGGCTGAGGCAGGAGAAATACTTGAACCCTGGAGGTGGAGGTTGCAGTGAGCTGAGATCCTGCCACTGTATACTAGCCTGGGCGACAAGAGTGAAACTCTGTCTCAAAAAAAAGGAAAAAAAATGGGCCGGGTGGATCATGAGGTCAAGAGATCGAGACCATTGTGGCCAACATGGTGAAACCCCGTCTCTACTAAAAAGAATTAGCTGGGCATGGTGGTGCATGCCTGTAGTCCCAGCTACTCGGGTGGCTGAGGCAGGAGAATCACTTGAACCCAGGAGATGGAGGTTGTAGTGAGCCAAGATCGTGACTCTGCACTCCAGCCTGGCAACAGAGTGAGACTCCGTCTCAAAAAAAAGCAAATAGCACAGCTGTAATTCTCCTCCATATCCCATCCCCGACCCCCCGCACGATTGGAGTTAATCAGGACTGGGGTTTTGCCAGCCTAGCAGAGAGAAGGACTAGAGGAGCAAGACATTTGAGTGTTTGCAAATAATCTTAACAGATCATGAATTGAAGGTGAGGACCTGAGTGAAAACAGGAGGGGGTCATGGATAGGGAAAAAGTAGTCAGCAAATTAGAGAGATACCACTGAGCCCAGAGGATTTTTGCAATGGGAATACTAGAGTAAGTAAGGTGTTAGAGAATGAGATGCTTGAAGTGAAATTTTGAAAGTAGTACAGTTACTGGTAGTGATAAGGTCTAGGGTGTAATCATAGTGGTGGGTTGCTGAAGTGAAATGAAGATTATTGGAGTTGAGGAAGTCAAGGAACCAACAGGTCAGTATTGAAGTTACTGAGAGGAACAACAGGTCTTGTAAAAGTCCTCAGTGAATGAGGCCAGGTTAATAGATGCCATAGTGAAGAGGAAATGTGGAAGACTAATAGTGAACTGCTGGGTGGCAACAGCTTTAATGGGACTAGACTATTTGAAAGAGGAAGGAGAAGACATGGTTTAGAAGCTGCAGTGAGGAGCAAGGAACACATACGTCCTGCTTTTCAAGTACAGGGGGTACAAGAAGTTAAAACAACAACAACAAAAGACCTTGAGAAGGCTGTAAGAGGAAGAGTATGATTAGGGAACAACCAGGTACCTGGGAAGACAAGCAGGTGAAAAGAATTTTCAGAGAAGCAGTTGCAGTTACAGGGGAATATAATCATAGTTCCAGAGAGCATCCTGAAAGGATCTGAGAGGGAGAAGAGGTAGGGGATTAGGTCTTACTGGGAGATGTACACATCGTTGATAATTGATAACCTAGCAGTCTTGTGATTTTGGCTGTCACTCAGATAAACAAGGCTGGGAGATGTGGTGGGTTTAGCAGCCCCTGTCAGCCTCTTATGAAAGGTGGATGTTCAGTTTACCTTAGTTCGTTGACGGCCTTGAGTAGTAAGAAATTATTAGGTAACTCGGTGGCCTTCTCCCCTACATGCATAGTTAGCCAGGAAAAGCTCATTTATTTTAGGGAGCTAAAATCTGAAATGTTGCTGTGGAGTTGAACTTTGTTAATGAATATTTTCATAACTTCTGCTTAATAGCACACAGTTCCAGGTTCTAAATCCCATTTTTAAAAAATGTATATATTTTATTTTATTTATTTTTTAGATACAAAGTCTCACTCTGTTGCCGAGTCTAGGGTACACTCTAGGGTGTCACTCTGTGCCCAGTCTAGTGGCGCACTCATAGCTCACAGTAACCTCAAACTCCTGGGCTCAAGCAATTCTCTCATCTTGGCCTTCTGAGTAGCTAGGACTACAGGTACATGCCACCAGCCAGTTTTCTTATTTTTTTTTTTTGTAGAGACAGGGTCTCACTACATTGCCTAGGCTGGTCTCAAACTCCTGAACTCTAGCAGTCTTCCTGCCTCAGCTTCCCAAAGTGCTGGGATCACAAGCATGAGCCACCGTCCCTGGCCTATAGATGTGTTCATGTTATATTTTCCTGAAATATATGCAGTAGGCATCCCAATTTGCATTCCATCAGATATATGTTGAGCGTGCATCAGGTTCTATTTAGGAGTTGCAAACATGCCACCTATGTTTTTCAGTTGCTCACATTCCAGTGCAAGGGTTCTTAATGTTAAACTCCCTGAAAAGTTTGTGAATTTCTACGTGTATATGTACTTTTGTTTTTTGTTTAGGTGTTTTGAGAGTTGGTGGGGGAGTGGGGAGGGTCCATAGGTTTTTATCAGATTCTCAAGGGGGTCTATTTAATGACCACTGGTCTAATTAATGGGAGAGAAAGACATGTAAACTAATCATTGTAACACAGTGAAATCAGTGCCATCACAAAGCAAGATAAAAGAGGAAGAGATTCACCTTGAAGGATGAGTTCATTAATTCCTAAACATTTATTTATTGAGGAACTTGGATGCAGTAGTGTCTGTTATGTAATTTATACATTATTTGAAATACTTCAACATCGTTTTTACATATATATTAATACTAATGTTTTATAGACCGAGATACATAGGTGAGGAAAGTTTAATTAACTTGCTTCAAATCACATAGGAGTAGATTCATATGTGGGTCTATTTGATTGCAACATTCACTACCCCACTAGGGAGCCACTAAAGGGCTCATTGTGTCTAAGATTATCTTTGTGCTTTTAAAATTGGCAGTGACTTAATAAACTTGCTTTCACTTAAAAAAAAAAAAAGTAAACTTGGCAATGATGGAAATGGGCCTTTAAACTGCTTTTCATGTTAATGGAATTTCTATGCACTTAAATATTTGAAATAATTTTAATTAATTTGTCTATTATGTATGCCATACTGTGCTTTTATGTTTAATTATGTTTTCATTTCATTTGAAAGACCCTTCTAGCTTGCTCTTTCTGGACCAAAAAAAATGACGTCTATTATCAAATTAACTACCCTTTCTGGGGTCCAAGAAGAATCTGCCCTTTGCTATCTTCTCCAAGTTGATGAGTTTAGATTTTTACTGGACTGTGGCTGGGATGAGCACTTTTCTATGGATATTATTGATTCCCTGAGGAAGTAAGTTACATTTCATAATTCTAGGTTTTTATTAAATCAACTTCTCTTTTCTGTACTGTAATACCATTTCGATGTGATAAATACTGCCTTTTTACACTAGTTTATAGCAAAAGGCTTAATTTTACTTATGCCAAAAACCTATGGTGACATTTTAACTTGTGAAGTTTTGATTGACTTATAAGCTTTGCTTGTTGAAATTCAGCAAAATCTTAAGCTAATGGATTTCAGTAGAAATTTTTGCATGCTAATTTTTGGAAAGAACAAGAATACATAAGAATTTGAGAAGAGGAAACATTTTCCATGTGAAAGTTCTGTGGTCAGATCACATTAGCTTACCTTCTACATCTTTTAACGCTAAACATTGTCAACTGGTTCTCAGAATGACCTTGAGATACTGATTCATCAAAAAAAAAAAAATCAATTATAGGCTGGGCACAGTGGCTCATGCTGGTAATCCCAGTACTTTAGGAGGCTGAGGTGGGCAGATCACTTGAGTTCAGGAGTTCGAGACCAGCCTGGCCAACATGGTGAAACCCCCACTCTACTAAAAATACAAAAATTAGCTGGGTGTGGTGGTGTGCACCTATAATCCCAGCTACTTGGGAGGCTGAGGCAGGATAATTGCTTGAGCCCAGGAGGCAGAGATTGCACTGAGCCGAGATCATACCACTACACTCCAGCCTGGGCGCAAAGCAAGACTCTGTTTCAAAAAAAAATAAGATAAAATAAAAAATCAATGATGTTTGCAGTATTATACTAATTTTGCAAGAAAAGAGGACTTATTTTAAAAACTTTAGAACTTGAAAAAAAAATCCAAACCATTTTATTAATTTCTTGTGTCAATGAGAACATATGCTTCCCTGATTAATTGAAGTTTTACTATTCAATTAGCAAAACTGTCTGTGGTTACTATGCGAAAAAGCTGGGACAAAAATCCATTATAAGTATGTGGCCATATAAATATCCTCTCCTTAATAATTTCTGAAATTCTTCTCTTTTTTTTTTTTTTTTTTGAGATGGAGTTTCACTTCTGTTGCCCAAGCTGGAGTGCAATGGCATGCTTTTGGCTCACTGCAACTTCCGCCTCCAGGGTTCAAGTTATTCTCCTGCCTCAGTCTCCCAAGTAGCTGAGATTACAGGCATGCACCACCCGCCTGGCTAAGTTTTTGTATTTTTAGTAGAAACAGGGTTTCACCATGTTAGCCAGACTGGTCCCGAACTCCTGACCTCAGGCGATCCACCCACCTCGGCCTCCTAAAGTGCTGGGATTACAGGCCTGAGCCACCATGCCCAGCCAATAATAATTTCTGAAATTCTAAGCTGAGTTCTTGAACTTAAATTAATAGTTTGCGACCAGGCACACTGGCTAATGCCTGTAATCCCAGCACTTTGGGAGGCCGAGGCGGGCGGATCAGTTGAGGTCAGGAGTTTGAGACCAGCCTGACCAAGATGGTGAAACCCCATCTCTACTAAAATTACAAAAATTAGCCAGGCATGGTGGCGCATGCCTGTAATCCCAGCTACTCGGGAGGCTGAGTCAGGAGAATCACTTGAACCTGGGAGGTGGAGGTTGCAGTGAGCCAAGATCGTACCATTGCATTAGAGCCTGGGCAACAAGAGTGAAACTCTGTCTCAAAAAAAAAGAAAAAGAGTTAAGTGAGGCTGGGTGCGGTGGCTCATGCCTGCAATCCCAGCACTTTGGGAGGTAGAGGAGGGCGGATCACCTGAGGTCAGGAGTTTAAGACCAGCCTGGCCAACATGGTGAAAGCGTGTCTCTACTAAAAATAAAAAAATTAGCCAGGTGTGGTGGTGGACACCTGTAATCCCAGCTACTCCGGAGGCTAAGGCAGGAGAGTCGCTTGAACCGGGCGGCAGAGGTCGCAGTGAGCCGAGGTCGCGCCAGTGCACTCCAGCCTGGGCAACAGAGAGAGACTACATCTCCAAAAAAAAAAAAAAAAAATAGTATGCAGGATAGCTATTAAAAATCAACTTACGGCCGGGCGTGGTGGCTCACCCCTGTAATCCCAGCACTTTGGGAGGCCAAGGCGGGTGGATCACCTGACGTTGGGAGTTCGAGACCACCCTGACCAACATAGAGAAACCCCATCTCTACCAAAAATACAAAATAAGCTGGGAGTGGTGGCACATGCCTGTAATCCCAGCTGCTCAGGAGGCTGAGGCAGGAGAATCGCTTGAACCTGGGAGGCAGAGGTTGTGGTGAGCCGGAGATTGCGCCATTGCACTCCAGCCTGGACAACAAGAGCAAAACTCCATCTAAAAAAAAAATCAACTTACTTGTGGTGTCTACTGTTCTTTTTTGTTTTTATTCTTGTTTTTATTTTTAGGCAGGGTCTCACTCTGTCACCCAGACTGGAGTGCAGTGGCATGACCTCATCAAGCTCCACCTCCTGTGCTCAAGTGATCCTCCCACGTCACCCCTCAAGTAGCTGGAACTACAGGCTCATGCCACCACCCCTGGCTTTTTTTTTTTTTTTTTTTTTTGTATTTTTTATAGAGAACGGTGTTTTGCCATGTTGCCCAGGCTAATCTTGAACTCCTGAGCTCAAATGATTTGCCTGCCTTGGCCTCCCTAAGTGCTGGGATTACAGGTGTGCGCCATCACACATGGCCTTCTTTTCTGTTTAAAATGTGTCTACACACCATATATTTAAGTGTACCTTATACCACATTTTTTGTAGCTATGCAGAGCACAGGTAGTAATAATTGAAATTTATAGGTAATCATAATTTTAGCTCTTAGTTTTGCTCTTCTGCCCCAGCATAGTCTTCAATCCAGAATTGGTGAATAATTTTGAATATTCTGTCTTTACCCTTAAAAAGATTCAAGAAGTAGTCCTTTGGATTGTGTTCTTGTAGGCATGTTCACCAGATTGATGCAGTGCTGTTGTCTCACCCTGATCCTCTCCACCTTGGTGCCCTCCCGTATGCTGTTGGAAAGTTGGGTCTGAACTGTGCTATCTATGCAACCATTCCTGTTTATAAAATGGGACAGATGTTCATGTATGATCTTTATCAGGTAATTTAAGCAATTAAAAAAATTTTGTTAGCACTCCTTCAGTGATTGTTTTTCACCTTTATTTGCGTTATTCTTTTAGTCTCGACACAATACAGAAGATTTTACACTCTTTACATTAGATGATGTGGATGCAGCCTTTGATAAAATACAGCAGCTAAAATTCTCTCAGATTGTGAATTTGAAAGGTAAAAAGAATTTCCAGTAGTAAGTATGTAGACGAATGGGGTTTAACTTGCTGGAAAATACTGAGGGGAATTCAGAGAGAAAATTATAGGTATTGCCGGGCGCGGTGGCTCAAGCCTGTAATCCCAGCACTTTGGGAGGCCGAGGCGGGTGGATCACGAGGTCAGGAGATAGAGACCATCCTGGCTAACACGGTGAAACCTCGTCTCTACTGAAAAAAAAAAAAAAAAAATTAGCCGGGCATGGTGGCGGGTGCCTGTAGCCCCAGCTACTCGGGAGGCTGAGGCAGGAGAATGGCTGAACCCGGGAGGCGGAGGTTGCAGTGAGCCGAGATCGCGCTATTGCACTCCAGCCTGGGTGACAGAGCAAGACTCCACCTCAAAAAAAAAAAAAAAAGAAAAAAGAAAATTATAGGCATTATGGTCTGAAGAATAAAAGAATTAGCACATTCTGCCTTGATATAGAACTCTTAACTTCCATTTGAATTTTAAAATATTTCAGAATAAATGCTAGCAGAATGTTAATAGCTCAGGCCTTTTCATATTTAGCTTGGGAAAAACTCATTTAGTGTTTACTGTGTATAATAAACAAAAGATAATGGGGCCATTTCCTCCTCCTCAGAGCTTACAGTTAGATTGAGGCGACAAAGTAGCTGAGATGGCTAAATGTAGTGATTGGGGTAAATGAAGTGCTATGGCAGCAGAGTAGATAATGAATTCTAGCATTGGACGTTAAAAAGTTTATTATTGAATTAGTCAGGAAGTCCTGTACTAAGTCTATATTTATCATCTACAGAGATAAAATTTTCATAGATATGAACCCTGGCGTTGATAAAATGGTGCAATAATGGACTCTGAAGATTTAGCCCAGAAATAACAACAGTCTCAACAATTTTGCTTCTAGTTAATTTTTCTGTAGGATAAATTCTTTAGCACAATGAGATTTAAATTATTCTGTTAGTTTAGAGGTTAGCAAAAATGGAAACATTTGATAATTGTATATACAAAATACACATTAAAATTTGCTAGTTCATACTAAATAATTTAATAGTGTACTAGCTTTTAAATCTAATCTCTAGCCTTGTACTTATACGCACAAATAACTCTACGAGATTACATAATAAAGTAACAAGAATGTTTGCCTCCAGTGAGGGAGTGGAGTAGCTGGGGGACAGGAGAGTGAAGCCTGCTTTCACTGTATGCATTTTTACTTTTGAATTTGTATTATTGCATATACAGTATTACCTATTAAAATATTATAGTTGAGAAATAAATAACCTTTCTTTAGGGTTGTAAAATAAATCTGAATATTATTATCTTGTTGACATAGGTAAAGGACATGGCCTGTCTATCACACCTCTGCCAGCTGGTCATATGATAGGTGGAACAATATGGAAAATAGTCAAAGATGGAGAAGAAGAAATTGTTTATGCGGTTGACTTCAACCACAAGAGGGAGATGTAGGTATATTAAGAGAAAAGCTAAAGGAAATGCAATTGGTATTATTTTATTCTTTGGAGAAAAAATAAGAAACACAGTTTTTGTTTTGGTTACCAGAAATTAGAGCAACTTAAAACCATCAAATAGGGAATGTTTTCAAAATTGATTATTTGCATAGTAAGGGGAAAAGTATGGTATAAGACATAAGAGATTTTAAAAATTTACAGGTTAAGTATACACTCTACAAAACGAGTATCTCCCTGGAGATGTTGCAAAGGAGATGAATTTCTTACATATCAAATTACATGTTCTTGACCTGCTATTTAACACAACTTTGTGGATGGGTTCTTTTGTTTTGTAATGTGATATGGTTTGGCTCTGTGTCCCCACCCAAATCTCATCTTGTAGCTCCCATAATTCCCACGTGTTGTGGGTGGGACCTGGTGGGAGATGATTGAATTATGAGGGCGAGTCTTTCCCGTGCTGTTCTTGTGATAGTGAACGGGTTTCACGAGATCTGATAGTTTTAGAAACAGGAGTTGCCTTGCACATAATGTAATTACCATCTCATATAACTGCCCTGTATGTTTAAAGTTAGTCCCTTTGAAAGGGAACTCAATTCTAGTTATGATTTTATACACTTCATGTGGCACTCAGAGCATTACTATATAATATTTTGGTGTTTAGTCTCTTACAGGCTTGTTTTGTTTCATCTGTACATTAAGTTCATAGCTATTTTGTGTTACATTACAATAGTCTTAGGATTTTTTTATTAAGAAATATTTAAGACAAATAGACTGAATTTTAGACACTTATAACCATAGATTAATGAGGAAAGGATGGCTATGTTGCAGGGCAAAAGAGTGAGGGTCGTGATCAACTCAGTATACCACTGGAGGCTATATGAGTAAACAGCAAACTGTTCTCGTAAATGCAGAATATTGGCAAGCCGACAAACTGTGTCTGCCACCCAGAAGGAATGCTGAGGGCAGTCAGTCCTCAGGTGCAGGTGTTTCTTGTGATTAGGCACATCTGAAGCCTGTTAGCAGTAATGTGAACCTGTGATAAATTAAGCAGCTGACCAATTGTTACCTCATCCTCCCTGCTCTTTCTACCCAATAAATATGAAGGGCTGTAGAAGCTGAAGGCGGCTCCCTTTGCTCACTAGAAGCACGGAGCTCTCTTCTTCTTCTCCGGACCCCTTCCTTTAAAATAGTTACTTTTGTTTTAAGTTTTCATTTCTGCATTCGTCCTCCTTCGTTCAGTCTCGTAGTAACCGTGGTAAACTGCAGCATGGCTATTTGAGTAAATGGTATTGAAGGATTCGACCATTTTGGAAAAAAATCAATTTGTGTCCGTTTAATTATATAACAAAAGAAATTTCAGATGGATTAGAACTAAATAGAAATGAAGCAATATTGGTGAGTCTGATCTCTGATTTTAGAAAAGACTTTGTAAGCATAAAAACAATGAACCAAGTTACAAAGGAAAAGTTTGATAGGTTTGATGACATACAGGTTCAAATGTCTGAAACAACAAATAAAAAAAAAAAATCAAAGTAGGAAAATATTTGCAGCAAGTTTGCCCAAAAACTTACAACATATATATAAGATCAAGTATTAATTTATTAATAAAAATATACCAGTTGCAAGATGGACAAAAGTTATAAAGTCAAAAAAGAGAAAATTTAAATGATCTTTTTCTGTTAGATACCATTAAAATTATTATTCTTATTTATATTTTTATGTATTTTTTTGAAACAGAGTCTCACTTTGTCGCTGAGGCTGGAGGCACAATCACGGCTCACTGTAGTGTCGACCTCCCAGCTTCAAGCAATCTTGCCATTTTAGCCTCCCAAGTAGCTAGGACTACAGGTGTGCTCTAACATGCCTGGCTATTTTTGTAATTTTAGTAGAGATGAGGTTTTGCCATGTTGCCCAGGCTGGTCTTGAACTACTGGGCTCCAGTGATCTGCCCACTTCTGTCTCCCAAAGTGTTGGGATTACAGGCATGAGCCACTGCACTAGTCCAAAATTATTTTTAAATGGTGATTTTCTTCTGGGAAGTATGTAGAATTGGTCAGTCTTTTTGGTTGAACTTTTCTGGATGAGGTTAAATCTTTCTGGAAAGCCTTTTAGCAGTATTATGTATTACAGTAAATATATTTCTAGGAATGTGACCTAAAGAAACAATCAGAAATGCAATTGAAGCTTTTGTAAAAAATGTTCTTTGAAAGATTATAATGGCAAAAATAAGTGACTGAAATATCAGTAAAGGGAAAGGATCAAATACAGTGTAGACACAATAAAATGTTTTTATAACTGTCAAACATTTAGTTTAGAAAAAAATTTTTATGTCCTGGGTAAAAACCAGGATATAGAACGGAGCGTATAGGAATGTATATGGGATATCAGCTTTGTAAAATACATATGTATATCAGTACTTACCATAAGACAGGGCAAAAAGAAAAAAAAAATACATATGTGCATAGAAAAACTTATATGGTTAGAAGGATGTACACCAAAATATTATGTCAGTTATCTCTGAGTAATGGTACTCTGGAAGATTTTTGTTTTCTTCTTGATACTTTTTTGAAGTTACTAGATTTCTTATCAATGAGCATGTCTACTTTTATAGTTAGAGGAGGGAACACCTTATAAATGAAGCTGCTTATTTTTTAAGTAAGAGAAGCTATTATTGTTTACTTGAAATGATATGAAATGTTCCTCTTCTTAAACTTTCTTATAGCCATTTAAATGGATGTTCCCTGGAAATGCTAAGCAGGCCTTCCCTACTTATCACAGATTCATTCAATGCTACATATGTACAGCCTAGAAGAAAACAGAGAGATGAGCAGCTTCTGAGTATGTATTCTTTCACATCCTTATTATTATTATTTTGTAACTTTTTGTATATTTAGGGAATATAAGTACATAAAAGTACAGGTTTCTTTTTTTTTTTGAGACAGACTTTCGCTCTTTCACCCAGGCTGGAGTGAAGTGGCGTGATCTCAGCTCACTGTAACTTCCGCCTCCTGGGTTCAAGTGATTCTCGTGCCTCAGCCTCCCGAGTAGCTGGGATTACAGGTGTGCACCACCATGCCCAGCTAATTTTTGTATTTTTGGTGGAGACAGGGTTTCTCCATGTTGGCCAGGCTGGTCTCAAATTTCTGACCTCAGGTGATCCACCTGCCTTGGCCTCCCAAAGTGCTGGGATTACAGGCGTGAGCCGCCACGCCCGGCCACAAGTATAGGTTTCTTAATGCATATGTTGCACAGTGGTGAAGTCTGGCCTTTTACTGTATCTGTCCCCAGAATCATGAATGTTGTACCCAATGTATAATGTCCTTTTCAAGGAGCTGTGGAAATGCATGGTAGTGGGAATAACTGTATTCTGTTTAGCACTTTTCTTGGTCATAAGAGATTGGTTAACTTTAGTATTTTTGAAAAAAATATGATGTGACCATCAGTTTTTGTATAAGAAGAAACTTAGCTGGTTTGAATTTAACTTTTGTGGAAGAGTGTAAAGATTGGCTTCTTTTTGCCAGTCAGTACATAGCTAGCTATCCCTGGCACTCACTGGCATATGTCTATATATAAAGACCTCGTACAAATCTATTAGAAAAATACACTAAAAGAAAAATGAGGCCAGGCACAGTGGCTCACGCCTGTAATCCCAGCACTTTGGGAGGCCGAGGCGGGCGGATCACGAGGTCAGGAGATTGAGACCATCCTGGCTAACACGGTGAAACCCCGTCTCTACTAAAAATACAAAAAATTAGCCGGGCGTGGTGGCGGGTGCCTGTAATCCCAGCTACTCAGGAGGCTGAGGCAGGAGAGTGGCGTAAACCCGGGAGGCGGAGCTTGCAGTGAGCTGAGATCTGGCCACTGCACGCCAGCCTGGGCTACAGAGTGAGACTCCGTCTCAAAAAAAAAAAAAGAAAAATGAACAAAGAGCTAAGTGGATAAATGAAGGTATAAATATTCCACTAATTTTGGGTGTTTTACACTTTAATATAGTAGGCCATTGCTGCTTGCTTCATCTTACGTTCTTTTTTTTTTTTTTGAGATGGTGTCTTGCTCTGTCGCCCGGGCTGGAGTGCAGTGGCACAGTCTCAGCTCACTGCAACCTTCACCTCCCGGGTTGAAGTGATTCTTCTGCCTCAGCCTCCCAAGTAGCTGGGATTACAGGCATGTGCCACCATGCCCAGCTAATTTTTATATTTTTAGTGGAGATGGGGTTTCGCCATGTTGGCCAGGCTGGTCTTGAACTCCTGACCTCAGGTGATCCTCCCACCTCAGCCTCCCAAAGTGTTGGGATTACAGGCGTAAGCCACTGCACCCGGCCTTATATTCTTTTTAAATAAGCTATAAGGGATTTTAGCAGGGAAAATTGGATTCCATTTTTAAACATGTTTTCAACCATTGTTTTTAGTTCATCTACTTTAAAAGTACAACTTTTTTTTTTTTTTTTTTTTTTGAGATGGAGTCTTGCTCTGTCGCCAGGCTAGAGTGCACTGGCACAATCCCGGCTCACTGCAACCTCTGCCTCCCGGGTTCAAATGATTCTCCTGCCTCAGCCTCCCGAGTAGCTGGGATTACAGGCGTGCGCCACTATGCCCAGCTAATTTTTGTACTTTTAATAGAGATGGGGTTTCACCATGTTGGCCAGGATGGTCTGGATCTCTTGACCTTGTGATCCGCCCACCTCGGCCTCCCAAAGTGCTGGCTGGGATTACAGGCATGAGCCACCGTGCCCGGCCACTAAAAGTGTAACTATTAATAATATACCGTGTTGCACCAATTTTAAGAAGCTCAAGCCAGACACTGTGGTTCACGCCTGACATTGTGGTCAATGGTCAACACTTTGGGAGGCTGAGGCAAGATGATGGCTTGAAGCCAGGAGTTCAAGACCAGCCTGGGTAACATAGTGAGACCCCTATCTCTTTATTTTTTTTTTTGAGACATAGTCTCGCTCTGTTGCCAGGCTGGAGTGCAGTGGCGCAATCTCGGCTCATTGCAACCTCCACCTCCTGGGTTCAAACGGTTCTCCTGCCTCAGTCTCCCGAGTAGCTGAGATTACAGGTGTGTGCAACCACGCCCGGCTAATTTTTTGTATTTTTAGAAGAGACGGGGTTTCACCATGTTGGCCAGGATGGTCTTGATCTCTTGACCTCATGATCTGCCCGCCTTGGCCTCCCAAAGTGCTGGGATTATAGGTGTGAGCCACCATGCCCGGCCGTGACCCCCATCTCTACAAAAAAAAAGAAAATTTTTGCCAGGCGTGGTGGTACAGGCCCGTAGTTCCAGCTGCTTGGGAGGCTGGGGTGGGAGGATTGCTTGAGGCCAGGAGGTTGAGGCTGCAGTGAGCTATGATCACACCACTGCACTCCAGCCTGGGTGACAGAGCGAGACCCTGTCTCAACAAACAAACAAACTGAAAAACAAAAAAAGTAGCAGCTCTTTAATTCTTATTTTTGCTAGAGTTCAGTTTTACCACATATTTCCAAGGGGACTTTCATCTAGAGCAAGGAAATCCATAAAGATATACTTGTTGGAAGGGAATATGATCTATATTTTATTCTATAGGCATACATACATACAAACTATGTATCATACATAGTTGGCCTTTGTAGCTGCTGTTCCACATCTGAGGATTCAACTAACTGTGGATTGAAAATATTTGAAAAAACAATAAAAGAAGATAATGCAATAATTTAAAAAATATAAATAAAAAAATACAGTGTAACAACCATTTACATAGCATTTACACTGTATTAGGTATTATAAGCAATCTAGAGATGATTTAAAGTATATAGGAGGATGTACGTAGGTTATGTGCAGATATATTGTTTTTTCGAGGCAAAGTCTTTCTCTGTTGTACATGCTGGAGTGTAGTGGCACAATCACGACTCTCTGCAGCCTCAAACTCCTGGGCTCAAGCAGTCTCCCTCTAGCTTCCCACATAGCTAAGACCACAGGCATGTGCCACCATGCCCAGCTAATTTGTTTATTTTTATAGAGACGGGATCTCCCTATGTTGTCCAGGCTGGTCTTGAACTCCTGGACTCAAGCCATCCTCCTGCCTTGACTTCCCAAAGTGCTGGGATTACAGGTGTGAGCTATTGCGCCTGGCCACCATTTTATTTGAGGGACCTGGGCATCTGATGGTTTTGGTATTCGTGGGAATCCTAGGGCCAGTACCCATGGATACTGAGGGATGGCTGTATATATAATTATGTGAGTGTATATATGTATATATATAAATTTGGGAATTCATCATAGCGGAGTTCACTGGGGTGGATAGGCGAGACCAGGGTAGCCCGGAAACACCAGGCTGGTTACATTTGGCCTGGTCATACAATTTTCTCAGTGATACACACACCATTTTCTATGTGTATTATGATGTATAAAGTGTTGAGGACTACTGATATAATTTTTTAATGAAGAAAGATTGAGAGTTAATGACACTGAATATATGAAGAGATATTCAACAGAATCAAAAGCAGTTGTAATGACCTGAACAAAATTCCTTCATTTTGTACTTGGCCTAGTAGTTGCTTATTTGTAAATTATAGTCTTTCTAATAAAAACAGGGAGATAAAATTATCTTTAATTTTATAGCATAGTATTGTTACGTTCTATGGGGATTTTACATTCTTGTTTTCTAGCAAATGTCCTGGAAACACTTCGAGGTGATGGAAATGTGTTAATAGCAGTGGACACAGCAGGCAGAGTTTTGGAACTTGCTCAACTTCTTGATCAGATTTGGAGGACTAAAGATGCAGGATTGGGTGTTTACTCATTGGCACTCCTAAATAATGTCAGTTACAATGTGGTGGAGTTTTCTAAGTCCCAGGTTTGTTCTCATGTTGTCACTTGTAATAAAGAAGTTTGCTACAGTGATTGGGTCTGTGGAAGTGAGTGTCTTAAATGTTTTTTGGATTTTATTTTTCTCTTGAAGAGATTGTTAATAATGATGATAACTTGCCATTAACCATTTACTGTCCTGTGTGCTTTAAATGTATTATTTCATTTAATCCCTATTTATTCTATTAAGTAGTTTCCATTGTGTCCCCGTTTTAAAGATGAGGCAAATTGCTTCCCTTCTAACTCTTAGTATCCCAGTCTGTAAAATGGGGACAAAAATAGAACCTACCTCATAGCATTAGCATGTTGGAATTCATTGTTCTTTCTTTTAAATAAGCTTTTTGCCTTGAAATAGCAATCTTTGGGAGTAAGATTTTCATTTAGAACATATACCTTGACTTTTCAAAAAGATTTAAGGTGATTTATATGTGAAATATAATGCAAAATTGGTTTTTTTTGTGATGAAAATGAGGGTGGGATAATCTAATGGGAAATGGAAGCAGAAAATAAGCTGCTTGTCAAAACAGTACAAATTTAAGCAACCAGTGGGGGTAAAAGATAGAACTTGAATTCCTTGACTATTAGAGAATATATTGAAGTTATAATACAGTATTTCTAATTCTTGTCATCTTTCCCCCCATATTAGGTAGAATGGATGAGTGATAAATTGATGAGATGTTTTGAAGACAAAAGAAATAATCCGTTTCAGTTTCGCCATCTCTCTTTATGTCATGGTCTTTCTGACTTGGCCCGAGTACCTAGCCCTAAAGTTGTACTTGCCAGCCAACCTGACCTGGAATGTGGATTTTCAAGGGATCTCTTTATTCAGTGGTGTCAGGACCCTAAAAACTCAATCATTCTAACATACAGAACTACTCCTGGGACTTTAGCACGTTTCCTAATTGATAATCCTTCTGAAAAAATTACAGAAATAGAGGTAAGCACTTGTATGTGAACTTTATCTTAAAACTGTTTGGGGGATACATTGTGCATGATGTATAAAAAATAGTGACCAAAAATAAAACTTGAAATTGTTTTAGGATTTTTATCAGAATTACTCTTGAGAGCCAGGAGTGGTGGTGTGTGCTGTAGCGCCAGCTACTCGGGAGGCTAGGTGGAAGGATCACTCGAGCCCAGGAATTTGAGGGTCAGCCTGGGCAACATGCCAAGACCCACCCCCCATCTCTTAAAAAAAAAATTACTGTAGAAGAGAGCCCTTAATAGCACAAATTTCAGAGTTCCTTAACTGGAGGTTCTCATTCTTCTTTGAGATGGGGTCTTGCTTTGTTATCTAGTCTAGAGTGCAGTGGTGCTATCATAGTTCCATGCAGCCTCAAACTCCTGGGCTTAAAGGATCCTCCTCCCTCAGCCTCCTAAGTAGCTGGAACCATAGACATATGCCACCATGCCTGGCTATTTTTTTATTTTTATTTTTTGGAGAGACGTTGTCTCATTATGTTGCCATGGGTGGTCTCAAAAGAAATTCTCATTCTTAAACTTTTCCGTGGTACCCTCTAGTTTACCCAGAGGGTAAGCATATACAATGTTTTCTCAATCTGTGAAAGGTTCCTTTCCTGTCTCTTGCTTAATTTAAATCATACTCTTTCCTAAAGACATTCTTTATCCTGTAGTCTCCTGAAGTAATTACTCTTTCTTTCAGTGTTTCATGTACTTTGAATGGAGTACATGTCTTCCTTGTTCTGTATTGCAGCTTCCTAGCTACTTATCTTCCATTTGCAGTTTTTGCCTTCAGACCTGCTGATATGCTGACCCCTCCTTGTTTCTGACATTTAATGATCTCTTGGTCATTCTGTTACTCATTCATCATTTGACCCTGATTCACAGTCTTCCTGTCCACTTGTGTTCAGGACTTTATTCTCATTGACTTTAGCATCCATGTGTATGATCTGTCCGGTTCTTCTCAGTTACTTGACACCTTATTTCTTAATCTTTTCCTTCGTCTTACCTCAGACATCCATTCCTGCTATCATGCTATCTGCTCCTGTGGTCATGCCCGTAACCTTTTTATGGCTAACAGTCTCCAGATCTCCACCTCAAGCATATCATTCTGATATGCTTATAGCTGACTTTCCCTGTTATTCCCATGACAACAACTCTTCGGTTCCATTGGGACTTTCAGTTCATGAACTTCATCTTTTACAGTCCGTCATCCTTCCAGCTTTAAACTCAGTGGTCCACAATTGATCAAAATTTTGCAAATACATTTAACTCTCCTACACTTCTGTTTTAGTTGCCTGGAAAGGCTTTGACCTTAGTTAAACCATTTGCTTGGTTTGTGCCTGTACTTAAGCAGCTTTATGTTTCTGAAGTTAAACACTATGGTGTAGAGATTTGTTTTCACATTCATAACTTCACATCTCAAAAGGGGACCCTACACCAGTACTCAGCATTCGGTAGGATGTTCCCTTTCTCACGGTAAGGTAATTTCATATCTTCTTTCTCCTCAAACATCCTACAGCTCACTCTCAGCCTTCATTCATAGCACATGATCTTGTCTCAAACTTAACGTAGAAGTTGAAGCAGTGAGTCAGGAATTCCTTTATCTTTCCACCACTAAATGTACTAACTTGATTCTGCATCTGCATTTGCTGCCTTATTTCCTGTTATAGGAACAAGACGATTAGCTCAATAACCAGTATACCCAAAGATCATTTGCTTAATAACCAGCCCATCAAATCTATCAATTTTTCAAAATTAGTATATCATTAAAGTTTGTAGCAGTTGATATAGTGGGATGGTTAATAACTGCCAGAGTTGTACAAAGGTTTAGGTGACTAAACCTTAACATAAAGCTGTAACAAACCTTAACATAAAGCAGTATCATAAAGCTGCTTCTCATTTTGTCTTTGTAGCACTCATATAATTATTTAATTAGAGACAGACTCTCACTCTGTCACCCAGCCTGGAGTGCAGTGGCACCATCATAGCTCACTGTACCCTCAAACTCTTGGGCTCAAGCTGTCCCTACCCCACCCCCTAACCCACTCCACCTTCCAAAGTGCTGGGATTATACATGAACCACTGCACCTGGCCCTTAGCAGTCATTTTAAGGAAAGTTTAGTTTGTTAAAAGCTATGTGGTAGAGATATCTGTCTGCCAACTCTACTTAAGAAAATCATAACATCAGTAACTAAAATCTGAGATATATGTACTATAATTATAGAATTGTTGAGCAAGGATTCTGAGCAAGTATAGCAAAGTAAAATGGTGTCTTGGGGGTTATTTAGTAGCTCAGAAATACAAGGTTAAAAGAACTCAGAAATACTTGAAACAATTTTTCATCAGATAGGAAATACTGAATTTGAAAATTTTAATTACTAGAAATTCAATTAGGTCTAATAAACCATTTGAGGAATTAGTAAAAGAAAAATGGTTTAAGTTTGGAAAAAAATAGACAATGATGTTTAGAAGCATGCTAAAGAAATGAGAAACAGCCAAAACATCAAATGTTAAGTTTTTGATCTTTTTAATAACTAATGCTGATGCTCAGGGACCTTTTCTTGCTCACCTTCTTAGCAATAGTTCTTTTGCAGTTATCCCTCCTATCTTCATTATCTAGCGGTTTTCCCTCTACTTGATCACAGCCAAAACAATTTTTATTCTTCCCCTACTCCCGATACTGTTCTGTCTTATCTCAGAGAATGCAGCACTTCCCACATATTCAAGCCAAAAATTTGGAAGTTTAAAAAATGTTCACTGAAGTGTAATATGTACCGAAACCTACGTTAAGTGTATAGCATGATGAACTTTTACAAAAATTGAACGCATCTGTCTAGCCTGTACCCTGATCGAGAAATAGAATATTTCTGTGGCATGTTGGGCAGATCTAACTAAGGTAAAAAATAGAAATGGTAAAAAAAAGAAATAGAGGGCTGGGCGTGGTGGCTCACGCCTGTAATCCCAGCACTTTGGGAGGCAGAGGCAGGCGGATCACGAGGTCAGGAGTTCAAGACCAGCCTGGCCAACAAAGTGAAACCCCGTCTCTACTAAAAAATACAAAAAATTAGCCTGGCGTGGTGGCGGGCGCCTGTAATCCCAGCTACTCGGGAGGCTGAGGCAGGAGAATCGCTTGAACCTGAGAGGTGGAGATTGCAGTGAGCTAGGATCGCGCCACTGCACTCCAACCTGGGTGACAGAGCGAGACTCCATCTCAAAAAACAAACAAAAACACATACAGTTCACTATCTTAACCATTTTTATGTGTACAGTACAGTAGTGTTAACTATATGTACATTGTTGTATGACAGATCTCTAAAACTTTTTCATGTAGCAAAACTGAAACTCTGTACCTATTGGATAACAGCTCCCAGAGCGATCTTTTAAACATTCATCATTTCATGTCATTCACTTGCTTAAATGGCTCCAAAGTCTTCCTTCTTCTCTTTCAATAAAATCCATGCTACTTACGCAGGCTTCTTAGATCCCACATGATCTAATGCCCACCTACCTTCTGACCTTAGCTTATTCCACTTTCTCTATGCCCTACAGTGCATCAGGATCTTTGTACTAGCTGTTCTTCTGCCTATAGTGTTCTTTCCTGGCTTTGAGTGTGGCTGGCTCCTCGTCATTCAGGTCTCAGGTTAAACCTGAGTCCTACCCCCTCAGGTAGCCCTTGACTACAGATTTAAAATACCTGCCTGGTTTAGCTGCCCATCACCTTACTTGAATTATTTTTCCTAGCATTCATCACCATCTGATGTATTTCTTTTTTGTTGTCTTCCTCTTCCCACCATCAACTAGAATATGAATTCCATGAGAAAAAGGCCCTTGTTTTTTGGTATCCCTAGCACCCAGAACTGTGCCTGACATATTGGACCTGACATATTGGAACCAATGCCTTCAGTGAATTGAATTCATGAATTCATGAATAATCAAAAAAGTGAATGTGGCATAAACTAGATTTCTGATTATGTTAGATAAGAAAAGTTTACCAAGTATGGTATTTTTTCATCTATATCTAATGCCCTTCTAAGTCAAGTCTTACTCGTTTAGAAAGAGCAAAAATGAACAACGAAGGATTAATAAGTTGGAGTAGATTTGGATTAGAAAAACGAGTAAGTTGGAGGTAATACGGTGAAGGAGTAGGAAGAAAAATATTTTCGAGTTGGTTATTCTAGAAATCTGTTTCTGAATAAGCCATTAATCTTACATATTTTAAATGAAAAATAAGATGGAGAGAAAAATTTATTATAGCAACAGGCATAAACTAAATCACAGAGGTAAATACTTTGTTAAAGATTATTGGTGGGTAAAAGGCATTTATGTAGGTTGCTAACTGTTTTTTTAAAAAAAAACACTATTTTCTGAATGAAACTTACTTTCAAATAAGTTATTAGGCAAATGTGAGATGCCAGATATAAACATGTATTTATTTTTTTATTTTAACTTTTTATTTTTTTGAGACAGGGTCATGTCATTCCCTGTCACCCAGGCTGGAGTGCAGTTGCATGATCATAGCTCACTGCAGTCTTGAACTCTTGGGCTCAAGCACGCCTCCTGCTTAAGCCTCCGAAGCAGTTCGCACTGTAGGCATGTGCCGCCGTGCCCAGCTAATTTAAAAAAAAATTTTATAGAGATGGGAACTTGCTGTGTTGCCCAAGCTGGTCTTGAACTACTGGCCTCAAGCAATTCTCCCACCTTGGCATCCCAAAGTGCGGGTATTATACGTGTGAGCCACTGCTCCTGGCCTTAAACATGTAAATCACCCATTTATTTTATACATGAAAATAATCTGATTTTGGTTTAATTTTTTTGTTTTTACTTGTCTCCCCTCCCCTTACCCCACTGGGCAGCCCCTGAACTACAGTAGTTTCAGAGAGATTCCCCTTTTTCCATTACTTTTAATTTTGAAAAAATTTCAAACAGGAAAGTTACAAAAATATTATACCCAGATTCCCCAATTGTCAACATTTTACTGGATATGCTTTATCACTTATATACATATAAACACAATATTACTTTTTCTGAACCATTTGAAGAAAAATTGCAAATATTTCATCATTATCTCTAAATATTGCCAGTGTGTGTTACCTAAAAACAAGGGCAATCTCCAGCAAAACCATGTTACATCCATTGAAATCAGGAAATCAACATTGATACCATCCTACCATTTCACCCATTGACCCCATTCAGCATTCACCTTTTACCGATGACCACAATATCCTTTATAATTACTCTTTCCTTTTTTGTCCAGGTTCCCATCCATGACTACATACTGCATTTAGTTGTCATAACTGTTGACATTTTTGAAGCATATATATTCTGGGTTTTTTTTTTTTTCTTATTGATATACTAATACCTGGTTTTTATTTATTTTTTTAAAGAGATGGGAGCAAGGTGTGGTGGCATGTGGCTGTAGTCCCAGCTGTTGAGGCAAGAGGATTGCTTGAGCCTAGGAGTTTAAGGCAAGCCTGGGCAATATAGCAAGGCCTCTTTAAAAAAAAAAAAAAAAAAAATATATATATATATGTATGCATGGAGAGAGAGAGAGAGAGAGAGAGATGGGACCAAATTATCACATATTCCACATATCCTGAGACTTGTATTTTCACTTGAGTCCTTGAACAATGTAAGAAGATATAGGTCTACCTTACATAGTACCTGGTATATTATAAACATTTAAATGTTTTTGGATAAATAAATGAAAGCTTTTTAGTAATTTTATAATAGTACATTGTATATGTGTACTGTGATTATTTAATCTAGTGGTTCTCAAAAGTGTGGTTTGAGGACCCCTGGGAGTCCCTGAGACCCTTTCAGGGAGTCCACAAAGCCAAAACTATTTTTCATAATACTGGTAAGATGATATTTGCCTTTTCACTGTGCCTACATTTATACTGATGAGTAAGATCAGTGGTGCATAAAGTGCTTACACCTTGGCCTAAAACTCCACTAGTAGTCACTGCATTTTTCACCACCGTACACTTATCATTAAAAAAAAAAAAAAATGCTAGTTTCACTTAAGAATGTCCTTGAGAGGCTGGGCGTCATGGCTCATGCCTATTCTTAACACTTTGCGAGGCTAAGGTGGGAGGTTCACCTGAGTCCAGGAGTTTCAGACCAGCCTGGGCGACATAGCAAGAATCTGCCTCTACAAAGTATAAAGGTATATTAAACAAAAGAAATTTGAAAGAGAATGTCTTTGAGGGGCCAGACATACTGGCTCATGCTTATAATCCCAGCACTTTGGGAGGCTGAGGTGAGAGGATTGCTTGAGGCCAGGAGTTTGAGACCAGTCTGGGCAGCATAGCGAGACCCTGTCTCTACAAAAAAGAAAAAAAAGTCCTTGAGGGAATATTAAAAGTTACTAATATTACTAAGTTCTTTAAGTAAAAGTTTTTTTGTTTTTTTTGAGATGAGTCTTGCTCTGTCGTCCAGGCTGGAGTGCAGTGGTACGATCTCGGCTCACTGCAACCTCCGCCTCCCAGGTTCAAGCGATTCTCCTGCTTCAGCCTCCTGAGTAGCTGGGACTACAGGTGTGTGCCACCACGCCTGGCTAATTTTTTGTATTTTTAGTAGAGACATTGTTTCACCATGTTAACCAGGATGGTCTTGATCTCCTGACCTTGTGATCCATCTGCCTCAGCATCCCAAAGTGCTGGGATCACAGGCATGAGTCATTGCACCTGGCCTAGTAAAAGATTTTTTAAAATAATTTGGGTGACAAGATGGGAAGTATTAATAAATAACGTGTGTTGTGTACTAAAGTACAATGGCCGTCTCCAAGAAAAACACTTGTATGTTTATTTGAGTCGTGAGTTAAACTAGCCACTTTTTTCTGGGAACACCTTTTTTTGGTTGGTTTTTTTTTTTGTTTCTTGTTTTTGAGATGGAGCCTTGCTCTGTTGCCAGGCTGGAGTGCTCGGCTCACTGCAACCTCCACTTCCCGGGTTCAAGTGATTCTCCTGCCTCAGCCTCCCAAGTAGCTGGGTCTACAGGTGTGTGCCACCATGCCCAGCTAATTTTTTTTTTTCATATTTTTAGTAGAGATGGGGTTTCATTATGTTGGCCAGGCTGGTCTCGAACTCCTGACTTCAGGAGATCCACCTGCCTCGGCCTCCCAAAGTGTTGGGATTACAGGCGTGAGTCACCACACCAGGCCCTGTTTTATGTGTGTTGTTTTTTTTTTTTTGAGTTTGGGTCTCTGTTGCCCAGGTTGGAGTGCAGAGGCACAATCATGGCTCACCACATCCTTGAACTTCTGGGTTCATGTGACCTTCCTGCCTCGGCCTTCCTACCAGCTAGGACTACGGGTATGTTTCACCACACCCGTAATTTTTAATTCTTTTTTGTAGAGACTGGGTCTTGCTATGCTGCCCATAGTGTTCTTGAACTGGCCTCAAGCAATCTTCTCACCTCCGACTCCCAAAGTGCTAGAATTATAGGCATGAATCACTGTGCCCAGTCTGGAACACCATTTTTATGTGAAATAATGACAGGGTTATACAGATTTGGGTATTTGGCAGACATTTTCTTGAAAATTAATACATTGAGCCTGTCACTCTAAAGAAAACAATTGACAGCATTTGTTGGCTTAAATCTGATAAAATTCTAATTTTCAGATGAAAAGTTAGAATTTTGGAAAACTTATACCCAGCACTGTGAGACTGACAACTTAAACTGAAAAGACTTCTGATAAGATTGGTGGTGATATTTACAAATGTGATTTAAAAAATATTGTCAACATTTGTAAGATCTGGATAACTTGGTGAACTAGTGTTTTCCAAATAACCAATTAATTATGTTACAAAATAATGCACAAATTAAAAGATCCATTCAAAATTTAAAATACAGGCTGGGCACAGTGGCTCACGCCTGTAATCCCAGCACTTTGGGAGGCAGAGGCAGGAGGATGGCTTCAGTTCAGGAGTTCAGGACTAGTCTGGATAACATGGCGAGACCTTGTCTCTACAAAAAGTAAAAAATTAGCTGGGCATGGTGGTGCACATCTGTGGTCCCAGCTATTCAGGAGGCTGGAAGGTAGAAGGGTTGCTTGAACCCTGGAGTTCGAGGCTGCAGTGAGCGGTGATCATGCCACTGCACTCATCGTAGGCAACAGAGTGAGACCCTGTCTCAAAAAAAAACAAACAAAACAAAAGAAACAGAGTGTAAGATACATTAAAAAAAAAAAAAATTAACGCAACAGAGTACAAAAAATCTATTGGTATGATTTTAGGTTCTGCATTAGAACTAACCTTTAAGAAACTACCACTTTCTGAGTTTTAATGTAGTATCAAAGAATAATATCCATGAAAGGACTATTTACGTATTTTTCCCTTTCCAACTATACATGTGTATAAGCCTGGATTTTCTTCATATACTTTAACCAAAACAACATATTGCAAGAGAGTGAATGGAGAAGCAAATGTGAGAATCCAGCTGTCTTCTGTTGAGCTAGACATTAAAGAGATTTGCAAAAATATAGAATAATGCTATAGGCTAGGTGCGGTAGCTCATGCCTGTAATCCCAGCACATTGAGAGGCTGAGGAGGGCAGATTGCTTGACTCCAGGAGTTTGAGACCAGCTTGGGCAACACGTCAAGACCCGGTCTCTACAAAAAAAATACAAAAATTAGCTGGGAGTGGTGGGTGGCTGAAGTGGGAGGATCGCTTGAGGCTGGAAGATTGAGCTGCCGTGAGCTATAATTGCACCACTGCACTCCAGCCTGGGCAATGGAGCAAGACCCTGTCTCAAAAAAAATAAAATAATGCCGTTCTTCCCACTATCTTTTTTTGCTTTGGAAAATGTAATTATTTTTGTAAAAATTTGTTAATGTTGCCATGTGGTTTTATTTATTATTTATTTATTATTATTTTTGAGATGTATTTTCGCTCTTGTTGCCCAGGCTGGAGTGCAATGGTGCCATCTTGGCTCACTGCAACCTCCGCCTCCCAGGTTCAAGTGATTCTCCTGCCTCAGCCTCCCTAGTAGCTGAGATTACAGGCATGTGCCATCACGCCCAGCTAATTTTGTATTTTTAGTAGAGGTGGGCTTTCTCCATATTGATCAGGCTTGTCTCAAATTCCTGACCTTAGGTGATCACTCGCCTCGGCCTCCCAAAGTGCTGGGATTACAGGTGTGAGCCATCGCGCCTGGCCTCTTATTATTATTAATTTATTTATTTTTGAGCTGGAGTCTCACTCTGTTGTCCAAGCTGGAGTGCAATGGTGCGATCATGGCTCACTGCAGTTTCCGCCTCCCAGGTTCCAGCAATTCTCCTGCCTCAGCTTCCTGGGTAGCTGGGATTACAGGCACGTGCCACCATGCCTGGCTACTTTTTGTATTTATAGTAGAGACGGGGTTTCACCATGTTGGCCAGGCTGGTCTTGGACTCCTGACCTTAGGTGATCTGCCTGCCTCGACCTCCCAAAGTACTAGGATTACAGGTATAAGCCACCATGCCTGGCTGGTTTTATTATTTTTTAAATGAACAGATAAATATTTTAAAAATTGCTCAGTTTTAATTTCTGATAAGGTAGACATTGATAAATATAACCCACAAAAACAAAAAGCTCTTTGGGGTTCTCTAATTTTTAGGAGTCTAAGGTAGTCCTGAGATAAATATATGAGAACTACTGATTTAATCACTCCATTTTGATGCATTTTAAAATTTTGTCCAGTTTTTTACTGTTATAAACATTGCTGCAATGTACTAATGTACTTTTTTTTTTTTTACACATTTGTGATTGTTTCAGTAGGATAAATTCCTAGAAGTAGAAATACTGTGTCAAATGACAAATTTTTATTTTTAGATGTTGGTAAATTGCCTTTTAACATAGTTGCACTAATTTTCCAACAAACAATGGAAGAAGGTACTCTTTCCCCATGTATGGCATTGCTTATCTCATAGATGAAAACAATTATGTTTTTTATATTTTGTGCTTTTCAAAAATTAGTAAAATTAAGGATCTTTTCATGGCCAGTAGTTATTTGTCTTTCTTATTTTGTAAATTGCCTTTTTAAGTATCTTGTGCTTTTTCATGTGTTGATCATCCTTTTCTTAACTAATTTGGAAGAGCTCTTAGGAAAAAATCGTTTTTATTGGTCATAGTGCTGAAAATATTTTTGTTTCTTTTTTATTTTTCTTTTCAGTTTCTTATTTTATGAGATTTAAAATGCCAAAGGGAGATTTTCTTTATTCATGTTGCTGCATTTATTTATGTTTCCTATTATGGCTTTTAGGCCTCACCTACTGCAAATTATAAAAATGCTTATCTGTATTTTCTTTTCCTGACTGGTGATTTTTAACCAGTTTGATTGATTGGTTGATTGAGACAGGGTCTTGCTCTGTCAGACTGAAGTGATCCTCAGTCTCAGACTCAAGTGATACTCAGTCTCTGAGTAGCTGGGACTACAGGTACGTGCTACCACTCCTGGCTTTTTTTTTTTTTTTTTCTGAGACAGTATCGCTTTGTCACCCAAGCTGGAGTGCAGTGGTGTGAGCACAGCTCACTGCAGCCTTGACCTCCCAGGCTCAAGTGATCTTCCACTTTAACCACCTGAGTAGTGGGGACTACAGGCACATGCCACCACTCCTGGCTTTTTTTTTTTTTTTTTTTTTTTTTGTGGAGACAAAGTCTCATTATGTTACCCAGGCTAGTCTCAAACTCAAGTGATTTTCCTGCCTTGCAAAGTGCTAGGATTATAGGTGTGAGCCACCGTGCCCAGCCTCCCAGCTAATTTTTAAATTATTCCTAGAGACAGAGTCAACCTATGTTGCCCAGGCTGGTCTTGAACTTCTGGCCTCAAGCAGTCCTCCCACCTTGGCCTCCCAAAGTGCTGGGATTATAGGTGTGAGCTACTGTGCCTGGCCAACCAGTTTGATTTAAATTAAACCCATTCTAGATGATGTGTGACAGCTCAATTTTAATACTAATCTAAATAGGACCTATAATTGCGTGTAATGGAAATTTGATTAATTTCAGAGGAAAAAATCAGTTTAAAGATGATGGAGCAATTTAGAGATGTGATGTATCTCCTATCCCACTGCTTTAACCCCCTAATATTAACATTTCCTTTTGTCTTTTATTTTTTTTTAGTTGAGGAAACGTGTGAAGCTTGAAGGGAAAGAACTTGAAGAATACTTGGAAAAAGAGAAACTAAAGAAAGAAGCTGCCAAAAAGCTTGAGCAGTCAAAAGAGTGAGTCATTTTCAGACAGATTATAAATTTATGGATGCAATTTGAGAAGAATATGTCATTGACTTAAATGTTTCATTGAAAATATTTTTAAATTTTCGTAAGACTTAATTTTGTTACAGACATCTTTCAAATGTCTAGAATACCAGATCCTGTCAGTGCTATTATTATTATGCATTTATTTGTTATGTTTTATAAAATGTCAGTCCAATAATGTTGAATGTTATTCCAGTCATGCATCACTTAATGATGGGGACAGTTCTGAGAAAAGTTTCGTTAGGGGATTTAGTCATTGTGCAAACGTTAGGATATATGTTTACACAAACCTTGATGGTATAGCCTACTGTGTATCCAGAGTATATGATATGGCCCATTGTTCCTAGGCTACAAACCTGTACAGCATGTTACTGTACTGAATACTGTGGGCCATTGTAACACAATGTTAAGTATTTGTGTATCTAAATGTATCTAAACATAGAAAAGGTGCAGTAATCTTATGGGACCTCTGTTGTATATGTGGTCCATTGTTGTTGACTGACATAACTGTATATTATCATTTAATATTGAATTAATAATATTGAGTATTGATTCAGTAATAAATTGATCAATATTAATTTAAAATATCTTTGAAACTTTATGACCTTGATCTATTCTAAAATCCTCCTAGGGCAGATATAGATTCCAGTGATGAGAGTGACATTGAGGAAGATATTGACCAGCCATCAGCTCATAAGACAAAGCATGACTTGATGATGAAAGGTGAAGGCAGTCGTAAAGGAAGTTTTTTCAAACAGGCAAAAAAGTCCTATCCTATGTTTCCTGCCCCAGAAGAAAGAATTAAATGGGATGAATACGGAGAGATTATCAAGTATGTGAGCAAAACAAACTTTTCTCTCTTACAAATTGGAGGTATTAAGTGTGTTATCATTTCAGTTCAGTGAATTTGATCTTTCACTTGATCTTTCTAGTCACATGTATGGGGTTAGCTTCTGAGCGCCTCAGCCTGAAGACACAGAAGACTTGTAACTTGAAACATAAAAATAGAGATGCTGAGAAACATCTAGAGAATATTAAGAGAAAACTGGCAGTTTGTGACTTAGTTGTGTAAAGGTTTAAAAACATGATCACGTGATCAAGACTTTTTTTCCCCACTTAAAAAGAGAGGAAGGTGTAGGATAGGAAGAACTTTGGGGCTGTGCATGGTGGCTCACGCCTGTAATCCCAACACTTTGGGAGGCCGAGATGGGAGGATCACTTGAGCTCAGGTGTATGAGACCAGCCCAGGCAATACAGTGAGACCCCCATCTCTATCTTTAAAAAAAAAAAAGAACTTTGGATGGCTGGTGATTGCATTACCAATGGATTATGTCTTAAGTATTATACAAGTTTTATCAGATTAAGAGGAATGTGAGATAGCATGAATGAAATCATGGAAAAATCTACAAAATCTATACTGACTATTAGAAAAACAACTGCAATCACATGTTGTAATTGCAAATTTGAAAACACTGCTATCCTGTGTGAAAAATAAAAAAAGAAAAACATAATACAGACCAGGTGTGGTGGCTCACGCCTGTAATCCCAGCAATTTGGGAGGCCGAGGCAGGTGGATCACGAGGTCAGGAGTTCAGGACCAGCCTGGCCAAGATGGTGAAACCCCGTCTCCACTAAAAATACAAAAAAATTAGCTGGGCGTGATGGCAGGCACCTGTAATCCTAGCTACTCTGGAGGCTGAGGCAGAGAATTGCTTGAACAGGGAGGCGGAGGTTGCAGTGAGCCGAGATGGCGCCACCACACTCCAGCCTGGGTGACAGAGGGAGACTCCACCTCAAAAAAAAAAAACAAAAATGCAATACATACAGCCATCTGGTAATTGATATGAAATTGCGTCAGCTTTGCATGAAATGTATATTTAAATCTTGAGATACGTGAGGACTCCAAAAATTATGCCACCTACTAGTTATATATGTTATGTAGTATTAGCTTGCTTTTTACTGCTTCTAATTAGAGACTTATTATTTAGACCAGAGGATTTCTTAGTGCCAGAGCTTCAAGCTACTGAAGAAGAAAAAAGCAAATTAGAATCTGGTTTGACAAATGGAGATGAACCTATGGATCAGGATTTATCTGATGTTCCTACTAAATGTATTTCTACAACAGAGTCTATTGAAATAAAGTAAGTGCTTTTGTGACATTTTGAAAATAGATTATAAGATAAAATTTCAAGCATTTGAATTATATAATTTACATTATTTCAAGCAAAATTTCTGAATATTCTTTAGTAAGTTTGTGCTTTTAAAATTTAATTTATTTTTGTATGAAGAGACTTGTGAAGTATGGTGGCATGATATTTTCTCTTCATTAATGGTATTTGAATGCCAAAGTAATTGAATTGGTGGTGGTGGGGGGTGCTTAAATTGTAACATTAAATTTTACATTTATATGAAGAAAAATTATTTTTGGCCTTTTTATTCTGTAAGCAGGTGAAAGGGAATAGTGTGACTCACAGTTTAATTTTTCTGAGTAACTGCTTGTTTCATAAAATATACTCCTTGACTTAAACATCTCTAAGACCCTAATGTCTGGAAAATACTGTTGTGATCTGAAGTAGTTAGAAACCTTTTTTCTCCCCCTTTCTACTTAGTTAAATAAGTAAGTAGAATTCAGTAAAATAAATAAGTAGAATTCAGTAAATAAGTAAGTAGAATTCAGATCACTGTTGTGATCTGAAGTAGTTAGAAACCTTTTTTCTCCCCCTTTCTACTTAGTTAAATAAGTAAGTAAAATTCATTTTGGAATTTCTTTTAAGTCATCAGAGAACAAAGTTTTTTATTTGTCCAGTAATATCATTTAGTATATATTTTTGGGTGTAGATAAGATCTAAATAATACAGATAGGGCCAGGCATGGTGGCTGATGCCTGTAATCCCAGCACTTTGGTAGGCCGAGGTAGGCTGATCACTCGAGATCAGGAGTTTGAGACCAGCCTGGCCAACATGGTGAAATCTCATCTCTACTAAAAATGCAAAATTATCCCTGCGTGGTGGTGCATGCCTGTAATCCCAGTTACTTGGGAGGCTGAGTCAGGAGAATCGCTTGAACCCGGGAGGTAGAGGTTGCAATGAGCGAAGATCATGCTACTGCACGCTAGCCTGGGCAAAAGAGCGAGACCCAATTTCAGAAAAAAAATAAATAAAAATAAATCATACAGATACTATAACACGTGTTATTTCTCAAATCCTAGTGTTATATATTGTATACATGATAAAGGCCATTTTTTTTTTAGAATTATGATAAAAGTTATCTTGAATAATCATATCTAATTATAGAGCCCGGGTTACCTACATAGACTATGAAGGACGCTCTGATGGGGATTCCATTAAAAAAATCATTAATCAGATGAAACCACGACAGTTGATCATCGTCCATGGCCCACCAGAGGCCAGTCAAGATCTGGCAGAGTGCTGTCGTGCCTTTGGTGGGAAAGATATTAAAGTGTACATGCCAAAGCTACATGAAACAGTTGATGCCACTAGTGAAACTCACATCTACCAGGTAAACATGCCAGGAGGTGCCATTGAGTAGAAATAAGTACTTTTTGTTGCAGGTTAGGACAGATAACATTAGAAATACAGAGGTGTGTGAGACAGACAGACATGGATGGTCTCCTGCCCCAGCAGACCTGATAGGGTGTGGGGCTTAGAACAAGGAAATACCATTTATCATGTTGTTGTGCCACTGAGAGAAGAAGTATAGGATGCTATGAGAGTATCAAGAGGGGAAACCACCCACATTTAGAGGTTTAGAAAAGGTTTCCTACAGGAAGTGATAACTAATCCTAACTGATGTTTAGATGGGTTGTCAGGACAGACAGTAGGAAAGAGGGGGAAGAGCGTTCTAGGCAGAGGGAACCATATTTGCAAAAGTACAGAGGTGAGGAAAATGATTAAGAATTCAGAAGTTTTAGAAGAATTCCCGGATATCAAGGTTCTACTCCTAATTGGAACAAATGGAGATGGATACCAAATATAGGACTAGCACAGTAGAGAGATAAATTTTGTCTGGTAATGGGAGATGGTGTCAGTTTAAGGCCAGAGTGATGTCTATATCTGGACGAAATGGATGTGCACATACCAAGCAGGAAATTTATTCTGGGTAGAGTAAGAAGAAGCAACCTTCCAAGAATATGGAGATGTGAAATTGTGTGGTATATTCAGGAAAGGACAAGCAGTTCAGTACCTACTGAAGTATGCCAAGTACTAGAGGATGGGACCGATCAGTGCTTCTCAACCTTGACTGCACATAGGAATCATCTGGGGAGCTTTGTGAGGGTCAGAGGGACTCAGTGTTCTGGTCTTAATCTTACCAGTTATGTTAGAAACACTGGATATGAGGCCCTGATATTCTTTTTGTTTTAATTTCCATGTGATTCCATTTTGTAGTCAGGGTTAAGAATCTGTATTTTGGAAAGTAGGCAGGGGCCCAATGATCTGCAGGTAATGAGGTCATTGCAGGTCATTGTGGGACTCAGATGAGTGAAAGATTTTCCAATTTTAACATATTACCAGAGGTAGAAAATGATAATAGGTTATATTTAATTTGTTAATCTGTATTCTATGGGTTTTATTTCTCTCCCCCTCCTTTGCATATCTAGGTGAGGTTAAAAGACTCACTTGTCAGCTCTCTTCAGTTTTGTAAGGCAAAAGATGCTGAATTAGCTTGGATAGATGGTGTCTTAGATATGAGAGTTTCCAAAGTGGACACAGGGGTTATTTTAGAAGAAGGAGAACTAAAGGATGATGGAGAAGACTCGGAGATGCAAGTGGAAGCTCCCTCAGATTCTAGCGTTATAGCACAACAAAAGGCCATGAAAAGTCTGTTCGGAGATGATGAAAAGGAAACAGGTGAAGAAAGTGAGATCATTCCTACTTTGGAACCCTTGCCACCTCATGAGGTAAAAAAAGCATGTGCTTTTTTGATTTCTTCCTGAATTTGTCATCCTTCTAGTTTTCGTGTCTTTTGGTTTTTTTCCCCCCCTTCTAAAACTAAGTGGGTCTGTGGAACCTTTTATATTTTTAACCATTTAAAATATGTGTCAGCTGGGGGCAGTGACTCATGCCTGTAATCCCAGCACTTTGGGAGGCTGAGGTGGGAGAATTGCTTGAGGCCAGGAGCTCTAGATCAGCCTGATTATAGGGACACCCTGTCAAAAACCTAGTCAGCATGATGGCGTGCACCTGTAGTCTCAGCTAAGAAGGCTGAGGCAGGAGGATTGCTTGAGCTCAGGAGTTCGAGACTACAGTGAGCCACAATTGTGCCACTGCATCTAGCCTATATGGTAGAGTGAGACCCTGTCTTGAACATAAAATGTGTCTCACATTTGGGCTGATTTTGGAGTTTTTAAAAAAGAGAACTTGTGACATGCTGCTATGTGTATGTCTCTGTGTATTAATTCTATATAGCTAAGGAATGACATATCTTTAGCAAATCTTTTAAGGTACATAATTGTTTCATGATTTTTTTTTTGGTATGGATTTTTAAATTTTAAGTTTGATGATTGTGAGGATCGCCTGCCTGCTTCCAGTCAGGAGATGTATAGTTTTCTAAGAAAGTCGTACTGGTTCTTTTTTTTTTTTTTTTTTTTGAGATGGAGTCTCGCTCTGTTGCCCAGGATTGAGTGCAGTGGTGTGATCTTGGCTCACTGCAACCTCTGCCTCCCGGGTTCAAGCGATTCTCCTGCCTCAGCCTCCCAAGTAGCTGGGATTACAGGCATGAGCCACCGGGCCCGGCTAGTTTTTGTGTTTTTAGTAGAAATGGGGTTTTGCCATGTTGGCCAGACTGGTCTTGAACTGACCTCAGGTGATCCACCCACCTCAGCCTCCCAAAGTGCTGGGATTACAGGCGTGAGCCAACGCACCCGGCCAATAGTCACACACTCCATTTCTTTGTTATTCAGTTCAAATAACTTTTGGTTTTGATATAGTTAGAAATCTTTAAGTATAGATATAATTTAGTCTAGCATTTACATATTCTTGAGAGGTATCTAGTTACCTAGCAAGATTGTAGGTAATTAAACTTGGAAAAATATTAAAACTGTGAATCCTACATGCATGTCAAGTGATGTCTTCAGCCCTACTATGAAATTAAGAATAGAGAGACAGCCTCTATTGTTGGATTCCCTTCTAGTACAACCCTCAAAATTGGGAGGAGGAATAAGAATATTTTTTTCTTCTGTGCTAAAGCTAATGCTCTTCAAAGTAATGTCAAAGCAGAAAGCAGCAGCATTAGGCAAGAACCGCTTTTGTTACTGATTGTAGAACCTATGGCATCCATTGCATTTGCTCTGAGGAAGGAGGGACAGGGAACATGGGATTGGGGAGGAAATGTCTTTTGAAGTAAGCAAATGACTGGGATCTAGAAAATTAATTTTTGGTTCAGTCTTGCCCATGACACTCTAGTTGACCCCCTTACACAAGTGGGTGAGTGAAGAGCATAACATTACCAAACATCTCTGTTATGATGAGGCATGACTAACAAAACTGATTGTGAAACAAAATGTGAAGGGCTTTGTTAAATAATGTTAAATAATGGGGTAAAATTTAGAATAACAACTTGGAATGTGATTTACAGTCTTGAAATGATCTGTCAAAGGACTTCAGGGAATAATAGAAAATCTCTTAGAGATCATATAGTATTTTACTTTATTCAGTACAGTTGTATGTCTGGTGTTTTACTTGAAGTTATTCTTTCCCCTTTGACCTTATCTAAGGTTCCTGGACATCAGTCAGTTTTTATGAATGAACCAAGACTGTCAGACTTCAAGCAAGTTCTCTTACGGGAGGGGATTCAAGCTGAATTTGTAGGAGGTGTACTTGTTTGCAACAATCAAGTAGCAGTCCGCAGAGTAAGTGTGTTTTCAATAAGGGCTGAATTGAACACATACTTCTGATGTTTTGTCGTTTTGAAATTCTGTAATTCTTGATTGGTATTTTCACAAAACTGAAGATCAGTAATTTATATTCATGATCATGACCTCAAAGGCTTACAGAAGTCTTATTGACTCGAAGGCTTATGAAAGACTCTTGAAGAAATGATATATAATTTTATTGTAAATTTTAATTATTTGAATCTTCTGACATTTATGTCTATGTACAATTCATGACGTCAATATTATATCCATATGCTGTGAATCGGAGCAACCCATGTCCTGACCAATCATAAAGTAATCTATTTCATATATTTCGGTTATTATGTCTGCATATTAATGAATAGAAAATGTACTAAAGAATTTTTTTTTATTTGGTTTCTAGACGGAAACTGGACGCATTGGATTAGAAGGCTGCCTTTGTCAAGATTTTTATAGGATAAGAGACCTTTTATATGAACAATATGCCATTGTATAAAGGACATGATGTCAAGAAGTATCTGCTTGACCTTTCTAAGAAAAAGGGATTCTTATCTTACTCTGAGCTTTTGATGTTTTGTTTTGTAACATACAAAAAGAATCTGCCAGGAAAACTTACATGTATTAGATTTTTAAAAATATAAATAGAGAACATTTTGCAAATGCTCAAATGAGCATTCTATCTTTTGGCTTTCAGAGTGATAGAGCTCCTAACAGGTGTACAGGCCCAAGAGTTGAAGGTGATTGGTTTCCTTTACAGACTCCTTGTTCTAGAAGGGCTTTTTACTTGAATAAAACAATGCAACTTAGCAAACCAATTCATGGCCTTAGAGAAACATTTTTGCATGAGTTCTTACAAACTGTTTGTTATATTTTCTGGAATGATAAGTGAGAATTATTTAGAAAAGACATGCTCCAAAAAAAAAACAGAACTGATAAAACAGTTTTTCGAAGCTTATTTTTAAAAGCATACGTGCTATGACTCTCTCCAGTTTGAATATGCAATTGTTTTCACAGGCAGGATGTCTGTTTTCTGCCTATATTTCCCAGTGATTTACTCTAGGGTAAGGTGGTACACATTTGGTTCAGAAATCAATTTTTATTTCTCCTATATCTTGTTTTATCAAGATTTTGTTGTGGCATTTCAATGTAAATTATAACACCATCATTTGAGTATACATAATTCAAAAGAACTACTTGATGCAGTATAGTCTTAAGGGTTCTGCATACATTTTAGAAACATCTTAGCCATAAGTTACGTCATGTATTAAGCTGTTTAGTGCTCTGTTTTTAAGAAAACAAATGTTGAACCTCACACTTTTATGTGGTGACAGTGTAATTTAATTAAAAGGTGTAAATGTTTTCATCTCTTAGGCTTGCTGTCTCCTAAGGTCACCCAAGCAGTGGTTGGATTTTATACACATTACTACTAAAATAATACTGAAGTTGGATAAGGTTATCCTTTCTGTGTTTGCATCTTTCTTGTGACTAACCACCCTGATATAGTATTAACCACTGTGTTCAAGAGTAAAAACAATATATGCAATTTTCATTGAACTTAAAGAGTAAAAACCATGTAAACTATTGAAACTATTGTAATCCATTAATGCTTTTTTAGAATGGCAGACCTTGATGTTTATTTCTCAAATGGTTAAGCCCTCTTCTTTACTCTTAATTTTTTTTTTGAGACAGAGTCACCCAGGCTGGAGTGCAGTGGTGAGATTTTGGCTCACTGTAACCTCTTCCTCCAGGGTTCAAGTGATTCTCCCACCTCAGCCTCCCAAGTAGCTGGGACTACGGGCACATGCCACTGCACCTGGCTAATTTTTATATTTTTAGTAGAGACAGGGTTTCACCATGTTGGCCAGGCTGATCTCAAACTCCTGACCTCAAGCGATCCACCCACCTAGGCCTCCCAAAGTGCTGGGATTACAGGCATGAATCACCACAACTAGCCTACCCTTAGATTTTTGGAAGGATCGATCTTCTTATTTAACTATGTGTGGAACAACCCAGTAATATCAGACTCGGATTACTACTTCATTCTATTTCAAATGCTTACAAAGCTTCTATTGTAGATTATAGTGTTAATGCAAAGTTTACAGACTTTTGATATGGAAAACCAGATAAACAAAACAGTGTTGCAAAAGGCAAATATAAAGAGTATGTTTTCTTTTTAGTGCTTTGGAAAAATTTCACTTAAACTCTTATTACTGTATAGATTAAGCCCTATAATGCTATTTATATTCCAGGGGAAAGAAAATCTGAATTTGTTTTATGGTTTAAAGCATCTGGTTTACATATTATATTGTAATACTGATATGGTTTGGCTGTGTCCCCACCAAATTGAATTGTGTTAATAGTTCCCATAATCCCTACGTGTTGTGGGAGGGACCCAGTGGGCAGCAATTTAATCTTGGTGGCGGTTACCCTCATGCTGTTCTTGTGATGGTGAGTTCTCATAAGACCTGATGGGTGTTTTCTTTTGTTTTTTGAGGCGGAGTTTTGCTCTTGTTGCCCAGACTGGAGTGCAATGGCATGATCTCGGCTCACCGCAACCTCTGCCTCCCAGGTTCAAGCGATTCTCCTGCCTCAGTATCTCGAGTAGCTGGGATTACAGGCATGCACTACCACGCCCAGCTAATTTTGTATTTTTAGTAGAGACAGGGTTTCTCCATGTTGGTTAGGCTGGCCTCAAACTCCCGACCTCAGGTGATCCGCCTGCCTGGGCCTCCCAAAGTGCTGGGATTACAGGCGTGAGCCACTGCGCCTGGCCGAAGATCTGATGGTTTTGTAAGGGGATTTTCCCCCTTTGCTCGGCACTTCTTCCTGCTGCCATGTGAAGAAGGACATGTTTGCTTCCCCTTCCACCATGATTGTAAGTTTCATGAGGCCTCCCCAGCCTGTGGGACTGTGAGTCAATTAAACCTCTTTACTTTATAAATTACCCAGTCTCAGGCAATTCTTTATAGCAGTGTGAGAACAGACTAATATGAATACCAATATTGAAAAATTGTTTCTTGCCTCACCTTTTCTTGTCCTATGAACGGGAATTAAATTTTAAAGTATTGCCTTAAGATGGCTGTGCTAAATAATAATCATTGCAAGAGCAATACTTTTACCTGTTTCTAGATGACAATATTACTAAAATTTCTCAAATGAATACTTTGTTTTAGCTTCAATTACTTCAGAAAATATAAATTTAAAAAATGACTATGAGATAAATCATGAACTCAGCAGAATTTTCAGATGAGGTGGCGCACGTTCAGGGTGGTATGACTGTAGACAGAATTTTCAGATCTTTGTTATTTAGAAGCAAAGTATAGGTATAACGTGGACTATCAACTGATATCTGCAAATAATTTGGTTAAAAAGAAATTTGATTGTAGTATTTGTTGCAGTAGGATTATAAATGTCAAATATCATTGTAAACATTTCTATATTTTTAGAAATATCTTGGGTGGCCTGAAACAGAAGTGAGGAAATCAATTTTTTAAGGTGAGCCATTTGGCTTTTTAAAAAAATTGAGATACAATTTACATACCATAAAGTTCACTCTTCTAAAGTGTACAATTCATTGGTGTTAGTATATTTACAGAGTTGTACAACTATTACCACTATATAATCCCAGAACACTTTCATCACTCCAAAAAGAAACACCATACCCACTATCAGTCACTCCTCATGCCCCCTTCCTGTGACCCCTGGCAACCATTAATCTACTTTCTGTCTCCTTGAATTTGCATTTTCTGGACATTTCATAAAAATTGAATAATACAATATATGAACTTTTATGTTTGACTTCTTTCACTTAGCATAATGTTTTCAGAGTGCATCACTGTTGTAACATGTATCAGTACCCTTTTTGTGACTGAATATTCCACTGAATGGATATACCACATATTACTTATCCATTCAACCGTTGATGTACATTTGAGTTGATTCCAAATTTTGGCTATTAAGAATGCTGCTCTGAACATTCATGTGCAAGTTTTTTTTTTTGTATGTGTATATGTTTTCAATTTTCTTGGGTATATATCTAAGAATTAGAATTGCTGGATTGTACAGTAATTCTGCTTAACCTTTTGAGGAGCTGCCAGGCCAAAGTGGCTACAACATTGTGCATTTCCACCAGCGTGTGTTTGAGGGTTCCATTTTCTCCTCGTTCTTGACAACATTTATTACTCCCTTTTTAAATTTTAGTCATCGTAGTGTGGGTGAAGAAGTGTCTCACTGAGGTTTTGCTTTGCATTTCCTTAATGACTGATGATGTGGAGCCTCTTTCCATGTGCTTATTGACTTTTTATATATTTTGGAGTAATATCTGTTCATATTCTTTGTCCATTTTCAATTTGTTTACTGTTGAGGTGTAAGAGTTTTTTAATATATTTTCTGGATACTAAACCATTATATCTTGATTTGCAAATATTCTATTCCATTCTGTGGCTTGTCTTTTCACTTTCTTGATAGTGTAGTTTGAAGCACAAAAGTTTTTAATTTTGATAAAGTCCAATTTGTTTTTTTCCCTTCAGTTCTTTGTGCTTGGTTTTATATCTTTTTTTTTTTTTTTTTGAGATGGAGTCTCGCTTTGTCACCCAGGCTGGAGTGCAGTGGCGTGATCTCAGCTCACTGCAACCTCTGCCTCCCAGATTAAAGTGATTCTCCTGCCTCAGCCTCCTGAGTACTGGGATTACAGGCATCCACCACCATGCCTGGCTAAATTTTTGTATTTTTAGTAAAGACATGGTTTTGCCATGTTGGCCAGGCTGGTCCTGAACTCCTAACCTCAAGTGATCCGCCAACCTTGGCCCCCGAAAGTGCTGGGATTACAGGTGTGAGCCACCTTGCCTGGCCTTGGTTTTATATCTTAAAAGCTATTCCTTCATTCAAAGTCACGAAGGTTTACACTTAATTTTTTTCTATCTAAAAAACCATTGCTTCATCTAAAGTCATGAAGATTTACTCTTTTTTTTTCTAACAGTTTTATAGTTTAGGCTCTTATAGTTAGGTCTTTCATTTATTTTGAATTATTATCATTATTATTATTATTTTCTTTTTGAGGCAGGGTCTCGCTCTGTCATGCAGGCTTGTGTGCATTGGTGCAATCACAGCTCACTGCAGCTTCAGCCTTCTGGCCTCAAGCAGTCCTCCCACCTCAGCCTCCCAAGTAGCTGAGATTACAAGTGTGTGCCACCATGCCTGACTAATTTTTAAAATTTTTTTGTGAAGACAGGTTCTCACTCTGTTGCCCAAGCTGGTCGTCTCAAACTTCCAGACTCAAACAATCCTCCCACTTTGGCTGCCCGAAGTGCTGGGATTACAGGCATGAGTCACCATTCCTGGCATTAATTTTTGTATATGGTATGAGGTAGGGGTCCAGTTTCATTTTTTTGCATGTGGATATCCAGTTGTCCCAGCATCATTTGTTGAAAAGACTATTTCTCTATTGATTTTTTTCTGCCACTCCCATTTAAAATCAGTTGCCCATGAGTGTATGGGTTTGTTCCTGGACTTGAAATTATGTTTCACTGATCTGTATATCTATGCTAGTACCACATGTCTTCATTACTGTAGCTTTGTAGTAACTTTTGAAATTGGGGAAGTGTGAGTTCCCCAACTTCAGTTCCCCTTCAGGATTGTTTTGGCTATTCTGGGTCTCTTGCATTTTCATGTGAGTTTAAATTCTGCTTATCGATTTCTTTTTTTTCTTTTTTTTTTTTTTGAGACAGCATCTTGCTCTGTCACCCAGGCTGGAGTGCTGTGGCTCAATCTCAGCTCACTGCAACCTCCACCTCCTGGGTTCGAGAGATTCTCCTGCCTCAGTCTCCAGAGTAGTTAGGACTACAGGCGCGTGCCACCACGCCAGGCTAATTTTTATATTTTTAATATAGATGGGGTTTCATCATGCTGGCCAGGCTGGTCTCGAACTCCTGACATCAAGTGATCCGGCTGCCTCGGCCTCCCAAAGTGCTGGGATTACAGGCGTGAGCCACCATACTCAGCCTAAGATTCAGCTTACCAATTTCTGCAAAAAAGCCCACTCATTTTTAATAGGAGGTAAAAAGCAGTTGACATTTATAACTTAGAGTCTTTTAATGTTAGTGCTGAAAGGGACTAGAGAACTCATCTAATTCAACCCACTTATTTTAGTATTGAATGAATGGCCCTGTACAAGGAAAGAGATTTGCTTGAGATCCACACAGCTGTTTAAAGGCAGATTTGGGATTAGAACCAAGTCTTAGAGAATCCATTGTTGCTTCTACACTGCATTATTGCTTTGGTTCCCTAGTTTACATTCACTTTGCTTAGGAGTAATATGTTCAGTTTATCTTCTCTAAGAATGGCAGCTGTTATTTAGGACAGTGGCATGCTGAGAAATAGATTGATTTCTGTTCTATACTGTGTCCAGTAAAGGTCGGGGGAGAAAGAGTAAATCTTACCTTCTTCTGTACTTTTCTTTGATTAATGTAAGAGTCTAGAGTTTTATCAGAAGATTATTATCCTTTAAAATATTGATGAACTGATTATCACTTAAAGGATATAAACAGTGGGTAGTAATTCAGTGATTGAGAGGTTGATTGCAGGTTTTTTTTTTGTTTTTTTGTTTTTTTGTTTTTTTTTTTCCTGATAACCACAGAATGAATGTAGAATGAATTTGGATTCAATAATGGGAACTAAGGTCGGGGTGGTGGCTCATGCCTGTAATCCCAGCACTTTGGGAGGCCGAGGCAGGTGGATCACCTGAGGTCAGGAGTTCCAGACCAGCCTGGCCAACATGGTGAAACCTCATCTCTACTAAAAATACAAAAAATGAGGTGTGGTGGCGGGTACCTGTAATCCCAGCTACTTGGGAGGCTGAGGCAGTAGAATCACTTGAACCTGGGAGGCAGAAGTTGCAGTGAGCCAAGATCATGCCACTGTACTCCATCCTGGGTGACAGAGCGCAACTCTGTCTCAAAAAAAAAAAAAAAAAAAAAAAAAAAAAGGGAGCGGCTAGAGAAGAAACATTCAAATCTTCCTACTTGGGCAGGTTCCAAGCAAATGTTTATTTTTTTACCTCCTCTTTGGTTTTTGTCTCACTTGAATCACTTTGTGTTTATGGGAAAATACCAAAAATTACCAAAATGTAAAAACCCAGGGCTTTGCTGGAAGTGAGGGTATCTTCTTGGCTTTTCCCTTTTTCTCCCCACCGCTATACACACATGCACACACAGCTCTATTTTTTGGTACTTTTTGTTCATTACTCACTCCCATTTCATTTTAGCTCTTGAAGTCAAAATGGGATTCCAAAGAGCAAAATAGAAGTTTGGAGAGTTTGAAATCTCTCCTTGTGGCTGGATGCCGTGGCTCACACCTGTGATCCCAGCATTTTGGGAGGCCAAGGCAGGCATACTGCTTGAACTCAGGAGTTCAAGACCAGCCTGGGCAACATGGTAAAACCCTGTCTCTACAAAAAATAGAAAAATTAGCTGGGCGTGGTGGCTGTAGTCCCAGCTACTTGGGAGGCTAAGGTGGGAGGATCACTTGAGCCTGGGGAGGTTGAGACTGCACTGAGTCCTGAATGAATGAATCCATCTGTCTCTCTCTCTCCATATAGTCAAAGAGAAACAAAAGTGTATGTGCTTTTTTTGTGAAATTGTTAAGGATTCCATGGATCCTACTAAAATTTTTGATAGTGATAATTTCAAGTGGGGAATATATAAAGGATTCGTGAGGCCTTCCTACCTCATTTTCTGAGGTTATGTTGACTTTAATATCCAATGTATCATAGGTGTTTTCTTTTTTCTCTGACAATTGTTATGTTAGAAACAAAAAAAGGAACCACATATTGTACATTCAAAACTATCAAACATAACTCTGTGGGAAACTTTATTCCAAGGGTGCTGCCACTGCCCTTGTTTTAAATATTTTTGGAACTTCATTTCTCTTCAGGTCTATTTAACAAGCTTGTTAGGAATATTGTAAATTATTTTAGAAACACATTGTGGTCTTGGCCTCATGTGGCATTGCCACTTGTTACTACATGACCCCCACACACCCCCTAAAAAAGAAAAAGGACTTTAAAGGACAAACATTTGCTACCGTGGTTGATTTTTTAATTTTACATTAACTATTTAATATCGAACTATAACTAAAATACAAGTAGTGGAATTATGCTTTTATAAAGTATCAAATTATGTAGATAATGACGAAGTTATAAGGTTACTATAATTTCCAACTTCACCCATAGGTCATGGTATAGTTGAAATTTCATATTTAAATATCGAAACATAAATGTCTAAAGAGATTGTGTAAATTCTTTATCAGTTATAAGGAAAAACCAAATTCAAATTCTCAAGGTTTTTCTTATATGTGATTTTTTTTTTTTTTTTTTTTTAGACAAACTTGCAGGGAGAAAGAATTATGTGGCATGAGGAGGACTGAGAATGTTGTTCATTTTATCTAATTACTGCCTGTTAAGAAAAGCTTCACATTTATTTCAACTATTCTATTGAATACTTTTACCTAAGATAATGAAACCGTTAAGATTTTTCTGATAGTATAAAAATCAGTGTAGGCCCAGCACAGTGGTTCACACCTGTAATCCCAGCACCTTGGGAGGCTAAAGGCAGGAGGATTGCTTGAGCTGAGGAGTTCGAGACCAACCTGGGCAACATAGTGAGAACTCATCTCTATTAAAAATCGGAAAAATTAGCCAGGTGTGGTGGCTCATGCCTGTAGTCCCAGTTACTCAGGAGACTGAGGCAGGAGGATCCCTTGAGATTGAGGCTTCAGTGAGCTAATGATCGCGCCACTGCACTCCAGCCTGGGTGACAGAGTGAGACCCTGTCTCAAAAACAATAAAAATCTCAGTGTGACAAATTGCTAACAGCTCAAATACTACTTGTCTTATTTATTAACTATTTTGAAATAATTTTAAACTTACAGAAAAGCTAGAATAGTTCAAAAGATCCTGTATATCCTTCCCCTAGATTCTTCTATTGTTAACATCTTGCCATATTTTCCATACCACTCTCTAGCTATGTATTCACATTATTTTTTGAACCATTTGTTACTAAGTTGCAATTGTGTGTCCCATTAGTCCTAAATACTTAAGTGTATACTTTTTAAAAACAAGGACACAGTACTTAAGATCAGGAAACCAGCATTGGTAAAATTCTACCGTTTGATCCACGAACCCCATTCAAATGTTGCCATTTACTCCAAAAATATCCTTATAATAACCCTTTCCTTTTTTGGTCCACAGTCCAATTCAGGATGAAGCATGCATTTAGTTATGTTTTCCCTTTAGTCTTCCTCAATCTGGAGCGGTTCCTTGGTTTTTCCTTTTTTGTGACCTTGACGTTTTTGAAGAATGCAGGCCAGGTGCTTTGTAGAATGATGTGCACTTTGGGTTTGTCTGATATTTCCTCAAGATTAGATTCAGGTTGTGAATTTTTGGCAGGAATACCAGAGAGGTGATGCTGTCGTCTTCTCTACATTGTATCAGGAGGCACATCATGTCAATTTTTTCCATTACTGGTGATGTTAATTTTTAACAGTTGGTTACGATGTTTTCAAGATTTCTCCACTGTTAAGTTAGTATTTTCTCCACTTGCATTTGTTTTTTGGTATAAACTTAAAAAGTACAACATGATGTTTTGATATATGTACCCATAGTTAAATGATTATTACAGGTACTTATTAATTAATGAGGAATTAGGTATTTTGTGGGTAGATATTTTGAGACTGTCAATATCCTATTTCTCAAAATTTTACCCTTTTAACATCCATTGATGATCCTTGTCTGGATCAGTTATTGCCAAATGGTGGTTTTCTTTTCTTTTCTTTTCTTTTGACACAGTGTCTTGCTCTGTTGCCCAGGCTACAGTGGAGTGATGAGATCATAGCCCACTGCAGCCTCAAACTCCTGGGCTCAAGCCATTCTCCCCTCAGCTTTTGGAGTTAGCTGGGACTACAGGCATGCATCACCACACCCAGATTATTTTTAAAGTTTTTGTAGAAATGGGGTCTCTTCTTCCCCATTTATTCAATATTTATATCAGTATAGAACATGGGATCCTGTTTTATCATCTGTAAGTTATGATTTATTTTGATGCCCCCATTGTCCAAGATTTGACTAGCGGGAGCACTTTCCAGCTAGCTCCTGTGTCCTTTGGACATACCCCATGGTTCATTGAGCATTTCCTTGCTTTCTGGCACCACAAGATGTTCCAGGCTCATCTTTTATTTTCCCTACCCCGCTCCTGACATCAGCCATTTCTCCAAAGAGTCTTGGTTCATATTAGTGGAGAATGGTATTTAAAACCAAGATCCGGATGCTAAAGGCTGTGCTCATTGCCCCTGTGCTAGCATTGCCACTGTGCGTTCTCCCAGTGGACAAATTTGGAAATATATGCATCTATGCTTGTTACCTCATCCATCCATATATATATATGAAAAACAAGTACACACTGATACCTATTTCACATCTACTCCACAGAGTTTATTCTAGTCTTCTCCCTTTCCACAATTGTATCTTCTCCACCCTACATTTAAAAACTGGACTTCCAAAGTCTTCAATACATTGGCTTATTTGTTCATTCTCCCTGTGATTAACCAACCTCCTGACCATGTGGCTGGCTCCTTTGCTCTATCTCTGCCCCTCACCCCCTACCGTGCATCACTGCTGTGAGGACTGAGTTTCCTCCCTTTCCTCAATCCATGACAGCACCTGCCAGTTGAACCCCACAGTGGGGATTTTAAAGAAGGCACTTTTGGCTCAGATGGCAGTGCCAAAACAGGCATTCGAATTCACATGGTGCTCTAGCAATTGTGAAATAAACAGATTCTGAAGGTCTGTCCTGGACTGTATAGTCTTTGGGTTTTTGTCTTGCTTATTTTGTTAAAATGTTTTCCTGATGACTTTCTACTCTATAGTTAAGCCTTATAACTTAATGTTCAAGCAGGCATCAGACAAAAAAATGATCATTGTGGAGAGGAGTTAGGAAGGAAAAGATGAAAAGGAAGAAGGCGTAAACCCAGTATTGAGAGGAGAAATGGGTACGGCAGGAGTAGCCATCTCAATCCAAAATGCTGTCTGAGCCAGGACACATTCACAGTTAGAGATCTTAAGTAATGTGTTAATATTATTTTATAACTGTCCTTGCAAAAACAAAACAAAACAAAACAAAAAACTGCCTGTCAGTTCATTTGGATCATCCACCCACTTAACTCTTAAGTTTTACGAGTGTCAGGACCAAGTTAGCTGTATTGAGTGCTGAGGTGTTCTTTTATTAAACAGTCAGCTATTCAATCTTAATAATTTGCAGTGGGAGGAATAATATGCCCCTGGACAAATAATTCCTTGGAAAGCTCAGATTGGAGTCCAATTACATAACAACTGTGGGCAACCTGCATAATAATCATTCGAACTTATCTCTACCTGTGGGAAAATGGAGTCTTTGGCCATAATTATTTCCATTTCAGAGATTTGGTTCACCTAATGGGAATAATTGCTCAAGTGCTCTTTTTCTAAAAAATAACTGAGCACTTAGCGGTAGTGGGTGTCACAGAGTATTTTCTACCTACCAAATGCTGTGGTAAGCACTTCACATGCATTGTCTTATTTAATCATGACAGTTGTGGGCAGTTTGGGTACTGTTATTATCTCCACTTACAGATGAGGAAACCGAGGCTTATAGTTGTTGGTAGTCCTCTACTTCTCACACATGATACACATTACAGTGTGTAGTGGTTTTGACATATCAGTTCTTCAGTTTTGAGCAAAAGAAACTATCTCTAGCTAACTTAGGAAAAAAGAGGGTTTATTGGGACAGTAACCACAGGTAGTTCTTTGGATCCACGCAGCAGGCCCAATAGTCTTTTCTTTGAGACACAGTCTCACTCTCCTGTCCAGGCAGGAATGCAGTGGCACAAACATGGCTCACTGCAGCCTCAACCTCCTGGGCTCAAGTGATCCTCTCACCTTAGCCTGTCGAGTAGCTGGGATTACAAGCATGTACCACCATGCTCAGCTTATATATATATATGTGTGTGTGTGTATATATATGTGTGTGTGTGTATATATATGTATATATGTATGTATATATGTGTATATATATATGTGTGTGGATATATGTATATGTGTGTGTGTGTGTGTGTATATATATATATGTATATATATGTGTGTGTGTATGTATATATATATTTTGAGATAGAGTCTCACTCTCTTGCCCAGGCTGGAGTGCAGTGCTACCAATCTTGGCTCTCTTGGCTCACTGCAACTTCTGCCTCCCAGGTTCAAGCGATTCTTCTGCCTCAGCCTCCCGAGTAGCTGGGACTACAAGTGTGCACCACCACGCTCTGCTAATTTTTGTATTTTTAGTAGAGATGGGGTTTTGCTATGTTGGCCAGGCTGGTCTTGAACTCCTGACCTCAGGTGATCCACTGTGCCCGGCCTAATTATTGTATTTTTTGCAGAGACTGAGTCACCATGTGGCCCAGTTGGTCTCAAACTCCTGGGCTCCAGTGATCCTGCTGCCTCGGCCTCTCGGTGTGCTGGGTTACTGGTGTGAGCCACTGTGGCCTCCTCCAGTAGGCTTTCAAGGCATTCCTAAGGGAATGAATCAGGTCCCTCCATGTATAACGTCATGAGGGAAATCCAGCCTGGCTTTCATCATGGCTAGAGAGATGAACATCCTGACTGTTAGTCTCACCAGGATTAGACACAGATAGGGAGACTCTAAGAATTTAAGGGTCAATTACCAAAAGGTGGAAGAATGGATGCTGGGAGGCAAAAAAATAAATATTCACTCTGTAGATGTAGTCCTAAGAGTGCAGGCTCTGGAGTCAGGGGCTTCAAATGCCAGGGCCACCACTTTCTGTGTGGATCAGGCCAGTTACTTTGTATCTTAGCATGTCGAGTATATGGGGATGGTCATCATACTACTTCCTAGGGTCATGTGAGGACTAAATGATGTGAACCGTGCAAAGTGCTGGAGTGTGGCACACAGCACCTTAATATATGTGAACAATTATTAATCACCTCATTCTGTCTTTAGTACATCCCCTAAGGCTAGGTATCATCTCCATTTTTATGATTTAAAGAAGCTTGCTCTTGGGGCGGGGGGTTCAGGTGGCTTTTTCAAAGTCGCGCAGCTGATCACTGGCAAATCAATACCTTTACCATGCTATGTGACCTACCAAAAAGTGCTCTAGTATTTATCCTTTTAGCTTGTAGTTAGGAATCCTTTAAGGTAACTTCCGATGTATTATAATTTCCTCTAGATAACAGTGGAATTTATACCATATGACCTAATAGAGGTCTAACACATTTTTATCTTTAGACATTTTCTAAGACAATTTTTTTTTTGAGCTAGAGTAATGCTATGTTGCCCAGGCTGGAGTGCAGTGGCACAATTTTGGCTCACTGCAACCTCCACCTCCTGGGTTCAAGTGATTCTCGTGCCTCAGCCTCCCGAGTAGCTGGGATTACAGGCACCTGCCACCACACCCAGCTAATTTTTTGTAGTTTTAGTAGAGACAAGGTTTCACTGTGCTGGCCAGACTGGTCTCGAACTCCTGACCTCAGGTGATCCGCCTGCCTCGGCCTCCCAAAGTGAGGGGATTACAGGTGTGAGCCACCATGCCTGGCCCTAAGACAATTTAAGTACAGCAAACTTTCTGGTTTGGTCAATGTGATAATGCATGAATCTAGAGATACTGAATCTTTTCTTATCTTTACTGCTGATTTTATGCTATTTCCCATTAGAATAGCAGAAAACAAGTATCCCTTAGTCAAAAATAAGAAAATCCACAGGCTGTATGAGAATCTTATGACATGTTTATCCAGGAATGCTTATATGTTGGTTCCAAAGAGTCATTGAACAATTTCTCATAAAATCTTTGGATAAGAGGGAGAGATGATGGTTGGGTAGGGATTTAATGAAGTGGGTGTCTAACCCTTCCAAAGCTGTTTTCAAAGGTTGCTCATTGATGGATCTGTGCTGGTGTGAAATCACAGTTTCTGTCCTCATTTTACCTTATGTGACATTTTAATAAATTTCTGGTTTGAGGATATTGGTGGCAGGTTAAGAAAATTTGCAAATGACCTGCCACTGGAAGAAGTAGCTCTTGTATGAGAAGACAAAGTTAGTACCAAAAGGGATCCTGACAAATTTGGACAATGGGCTAAACCTAAGAAAATGAAATGTCACCTGTCTTTCTAAACCAATGATACAAAATAATGGAGAGATAAAGTCTAGAATTCTAGGTTTTACAAAAAAGGTTTTGTTGGACTATAAGCTGAGTATAAAGATGGTAGCCAAAAAAGGTAATGGACTTAGGGCCACATTACTAAGAAACAAACAGACTCTGTAATTGCTAATACACTGTTTAAAATAAAGGTCATGGTGGTGCTGCTTCATTCTACTGGTAAGAAAGACCCTGAATAGAGCCCTTCCTTCAGGAAACACTCTCCCTTCCTTTATTTTACTTTCCACTCTAACAAGTAGTAAATGCACATTATAGAAAATTTAGAAGGCATAGAAAAACAAACAGGAAAGTGCCACTAAATGTAATACATTTATCATTTTGTTGTATCTCCATCTTTTTTTCTGCGAAATGTTTATATAATATGTATATAATTTTGTATCATGTCTTTAAAAAAATCTTTCCATGTTTATAAACATTTTTTGTCTTTAAACATCTTTTAGTGGCTGCAAATACTCCATCATGTGGCTATATCATTATTTATTCAGTTCTCTTCAATTTTTGGATGGTTTCCAATTTTTTCTCTGTAATCTGAAATGCAGACATTTGTGAATAAAATTATGCTTCATGGTGGATACTAGCAAATCATAGCAAATGGGGTAAATCCCACTTCTTTTTCTTTTTCTTTTTTTTTTTTGAGATAGGGTCTCATTCTGTCATCCAGACTGGAGTGCAGTGGCTCAGTCTGGGCTCTACCTCTACCTCCTATGCTCAAGTGCAACCTCTACCTCCCATGCTCAAGTGATCCTCCCACTTCAGCCTCCTGGGTAGCTGGGACTATAGGTGTGCATCACCAAGACTGGCTGATTTTTGTATTTATTTATTTATTTATTTTTAGAGATGGGGTTTTGCCATGTTGCCCAAGCTGGTCTCAAACTCCTGGGCTCAAGCGATCTGCCCACCTCAGCCTCCCAAAGTGCTGGGATTATAAGTGTGAGCCACTGTGCCCAGCCCCTGAGTCCTATTTTTTAGGAACATTAATAATGGACTTAGGCCTAGAGGGGAGAAACTAGCTTGTTGAAGGACCTGGAAACAATAACAAATAGGAAGTAAGGGTATTTGATTTAGGTTGGAGTAGGCAGTAGGGTTCATTTTTGGAAGAGAGAGAACCTTATGAAGGAATGAGCTCAGGGTCACTAAAAGCCTCCACGAAGCTGATCAGGTAAATTGCAGCATTCCTTCATGCCCAGTCATGCCCTGGCTTTGTGTGTTCTACATGTAGTAAACTCTCTTTCTTTGGGAAAGAGGAGGTAAGTCTTCAACATTTACCAACTAAATAAGAGCATCAGTAGTCTACCACTGTCATCCCCAAATACATCACTGCTTGAAGAATTTGCTTCCTGTGCCAGCATCTTATATGTTAATTATCTCCATTTGCCTTTCCTCCTCCTATTTTTTAAAGAAGGTTTCTTTCTCTCTCTCATAAAACTTATAGACCATATTAGACCCTGATCAGCCGGGGAAAGACAGAACAAGGTTTAAAAAGATTTGTTAGAACTGTCACTTTCCTCATTACCTTATTGCTAATTATTATTACTATATTTTGAGACAGCGTTTCGCTCTTATCACCCAGGCTGGAAGGCAACGGCACGATCTTGGCTCACTGCAACCTCCGCCTCCCAAGTACAAGCGATTCTCCTACCTCAGCCTCCTGACTAGTTGGGATTATAGGTGCCTGCCACGATGCCCAGCTAATTTTTGTATTTTTAGTAGAGACGGGGTTTTGCCATGTTGGCCAGGCTGGTCTTGAACTCCTGACCTCAGGTGATCTGACTGCCTCAAGGCTCCCAAAGTGCTGGGATTACAGGTGTGAGCCACTGCGCCCGGCCGTAATTATTATTTCATAAGTTTCACAATGGGAACAAGCAGGGCTGTTGTAGAACTGTCCAAAACTCACCCATAGGCTTTAGCCTCAAGCAGACATCCCAAGAAATGCCAGTGCTCAAGTTTTGGGTGAATTCTTCCTTCTATAACTTAGGTTTCCTTGGATGTGAGGCCAATGTCAGCTTAGTTAGCTCTGGAGTGCTCTCAAAGGATTAACTTCTACTGGCAATTCCATGGAAATCAAAGGACAGCAGATACATTGAAAGTCATGTGATAGAGCACGTTATACACTCTTTAATACACTGGGCCCAGTGTTTCCATTTAGTTGCTGGCCTAGACTGAAGAGCACTATTATTGAGCACTTACTATGCATCACATACTTGCCATCCATTACTTTGGTTTAATCCTTTGATAGTAGCCTATGCCAGATCTAACCAGTTATCCCCACTATACAGATGAGAAAGTGAAGACCCAGAGAGGCTGAGCATTTCTCTGGGTATCAATCACTAGTAAATAAGAGCCATAGCCAGGATATGGATTCGAATTTTTGTGTCTTCCAAAGTTCACACTCTTGGGCTATGATAGTTAAGGATTTCAAGGGAGTAGCTATAATTGTAGACCTAATGTGGCAACAAATAGGCATTCAAAAAAGAGGAATCATTTGTATAGATTGAAAGGAGACTCAAAAAACAAGACGAGTGTATTTCCTATACTTTAGAAAAGGAAACCTCCATGCTTCTCTGGTCGTTGGATTGAGAATTCGGGATCTTTTTATCTCTAGGGCTTTGACTTGCTTTTCCTCACCACCCTTTCAAAATAGAAACAATGATTACCTTAGTTAAAGCTGGAGTTTAATCCAGAATTGCATGGTGTTTTCCTTGCTCTAAATGCTTTCACAGCGTGATGCTGCTCCACCTGTCCCGCTTTTGGAGCATTTTTCTACTGCTGTTAGATGTAACATTTTGAGACAGATGTAACATTTTGAGATCTCTGCCTTTGAAATAAAGTAGGGAAAGGACTAGTGTCAAATGCGAATTCAGAAACCAAGGAAAACTTCCAGACTCAGTAAGGAGAGATGTACAAAACAATTAGTAGTGGGGTATTTGGAATTGCTAACCTCAGCATCCATTCTAATTCCCTTTCTGACTGTGAAGGCATCAAAATAGCTAAGGAAGATAGGAAACCTAACATTTGGGCTTACTAATATGGCAGATGCAGCGCTAGGCATGTTATTACTGCATTGTTTGCAATAGCAAGCCCAACTACATTCATAAATAGGGGAGTAGTTGAGCTGATAATGTATATCTATATGCAGGATATCTAACACATTAAAAATAATTTATATTGAGAGATGGATATTGCATACTGATCTGGAAAGATGTTTATGCTAAAATGATAGTAAGTTGCAGAGTAATATATTTTCTTTTTTCTTTTTCTTTCTTCTTTTTTTTTTTTTTTGAGACAGGGTCTCACTCTGTCACCCAGACTGGAGTGCAGTGGCGTGATCTTGGCTCACTGCAACCTCCACCTCCCAGGCTCAAGCGATTCTCTGGCCTCAGCCTCCCAAGTAGCTGGGATTACAGGTACATGCCACTACCGCCTGGCTAATTTTTTTATTTTTAGTAGAGACAGGGTTTCCCCATGTTGACCAGGCTGGTCTTGACAGAGTAATATATTTTCTAAAGATGTGTGTGAAGCTGGGTGCAGTGGCTCATGTTTGTAATCCCAAAACTTTGAGAGGCCCAGGTAGGAGGGTTACTTGAGGACAGGAGTTCAATACCAGCCTGAGCAACAAAGCGAAATGCCCATCTCAGAAAGAAAGAGAGAAAGGGAGAAAGGAAGAAAGGGAGAAAGGAAGGAAAGAAGGAAGGAAGGAAGGAGAGGAGGAAAGGAAGGAAGGAAGGAAGAAGGAAGGAAGGGGAAGCAAGGAAGGAAGGAAGGGGAGGCAAGGAAGGAAGGAAGAAAAAAAGGGAAGAAACCTATATATTTAAATGGCTGAGGGAAGATTCTAACCCAGGACTGCATTAAAGATGAAAATTTTCCACATGTTCAATGAATTTTACTAATTCTTTTTCCTCAATGAGTACCTAAGCTGAAGGAAAATTATATGGATGTCACATGAAAATCCTTACCTCCTCTGTCCTCAGTGCTGGTATACAATGGAGATGAAGAGAGGCAGTAGAGGAGGTGATGGGGAAAGAGGGGAGGAAGAAGAATGAGCAGGAGGCAGAGGAGAATGCCTGGAGGCATTTCCCCTGGGGCATCACTGCCCTTGGGCCCCCAGGGTCCCCCACTGCCTAGCCTTGCATTAAGTGGACCCCTGTCTCTGAGGACATTGCAATATAGTCCAATCTATGCCCCTCTCATTTCCAATACATGATTCATTGCATTTTTAAAAGTCTGGGGAAGTTCTGATATTAAATACGGTTTTATGTGAGATGCTTTAAGAACAGGTACACTTTGTTTGGCACCAGTAATTAGGGTCTTGTCGGCCTTGGCTGTCCAAAATGAATGGCAGTCATGGCGAGTGAAAACAAATGAGTGCTTGGTGTAGAAAGAACACTGACTGGAGATTTGGAAGGCTTGATGCTGCCACTTTCTATGGGACCAAATCTCTGGCCATCTCTGACTCACGGTTTATTTATCTGTAAAATGGACCTTGGGTGGTGATATGGTTTGGCTGTGTCCCCACCCAAATCTCATCTTAAATTGTAGTTCCCATAACCCCCATGTGTCCTGGGAGGTAATTGAATTGTGGGGGTTGTTACCTCCATGCTGTTCTCATGATAGGAAGTGAGTTCTCACAGGATCTGATGGTTTTATAAGCATCTGGCATTTCAGCTGCTGGCGCTTCTCTTTCCTGCCACCTTGTGAAGAAGGACGTGCTTGCTTCCCCTTCTGCCATGATTGTAAGTTTCCTGAGGCCTCCCCAGCCCTGTGGAACTGTGAGTCAATTAAACTTCTTTTCTTTATAAATTACCCAGTCTCAGGTATTCCTTCATGGCAGGTGAAAATGGGCTAATACAGGTGGGGTTAAACTGGATAATTTATGAGATCTTTTTCTACTTTATGATTCTATCATCTAAGACAAATACACTGTGCTGCTTAGGGCATGCCAAAAATAGATAGGGCACATATTTTTTAGATCCAAGACACAGGGGAATAGGTAATAACAGTGAAACCTGGTAAATGAATGCCTTTCTGGGTCTCCACAGCTGTCATCCTCCACACGGCCCTCCCCTTCCTCATTACCATCATAATTTACTGAGTAGAAAACAAATACTACATTAATTCAGCCCACTGTTCTCAGCAAAGAAGAAAGCTGTGCACATAATTTTAACACTTACAAAGAACATTCCTTTGTTTGATGGATTTACTATAGATCTCCTCAAACTTGAACAGGGGAAAATCTTTCTTATACAAATGGCTGTCCCCTGGAGGTATTTTCATATTTAAACCATATTCTGTCCATAATAAATTGGTTTTATTGGTAGTTTTCAGTGTTGCTAAACCTAAAGGTTTCAGCCCAATCTTAAGAAGGGTAATTAGTTGGCGTTATTAAAAATGCACCATCCTACAGATTTTTGAAAACTCATGCAGGCCTTCAGAAAATATTAATTCCCCCTTTAAACTCTTTCTTTCTTTCTTTTCTTTTCTTCTTCTTTTTTTTTTTGACAGAGTCTCATTCTGTCACCCAGGCCAGAGTGCAGTAGTGTGATCTCGGCTCAGTGCAACGTCTGCCTCTCGGGTTCAAGCAATTCTCCTGCCTCAGCCTCCTGAGTAGCTGGGACTACAGGCATGTGCCGCCACGCCTGGCTAATTTTTGTATTTTTTAGTAGAGACAGGGTTTCACCATATTGGCCAGGCTGGTCTCAAACTCCTGACCTCGTGATCCATCTGCCTCGGCCTCCCAAAGTGCTGGGATTACAGGCATGAGCCACCGTACCTGGCTCTTTAAACATTAGAGAGAAATGAAATATATCAGTTCATCAATATCCACTTCTGGAAAGAATGTAGATATACAAAAGAAGAGCTTTTTATTGGGAAGAGCTAGGCTAAAGAAGGACACCATCCAGAGAAATTACTGTTTAAAAAATACCATAAAGCAACCAAAGGATGCTTTGATTAACAAAACAGCCCGAAGACAGATTTGCTTCCTATGGAACTGCTCCCCTCCACTCTGGAACAACCTGTTATCAGAAAGTCTAGAAATAGAAATGACTAATGTCTATCTTACATTGTGCCTATTAACCCTCAAGTCACCCCAAAAGTGGGGCTGGTGCAAGTTAGAACCATTTACTGAAGTGGCCTATATGCAGAGTGCTGGACTCTGGGGGAGGAAAAAGAAACCAGGCACAGTCTTGGCACTGAATAGTTGTATGTGTAAGAACATGGACAGAGCAGTCTCTTCAATCAATCAGAACTGGACAGATAGATAGATGCTCAAGAGTGGGGCAATGGAAACAAAGAGGGAAGCAGGGAGAACTATTAAAGTACCTCGGTTGGGGTAACCTCAGAAGTAGAAATCAAGGCTGGGCACTGGATGGCTTTCCCTTTGCCTCCCAGCAAATCTAAAGGAAGAACTTAGGGGGGCTCGACCATTGTACCTGGGAATATGTTCTTTCTACATGAAAGGTGTTGCTTTACAGGGGCGGTCGTAGGTGATTTGCCAGAAATGCAAGGCATGGTAGGCTGGGGGCAAGCTGGGATTTCTGACAATGAGTGTGAGTTTAAAGCCAGAGAGCTGATGGACTGAGTTTTGCTATCAGTTCAGGCATTTTAAGGCATGTCAATGAATTTCTCTCCACCCATATGGAAATGGGCCACGAGATCTGGAGTCTGCGATCTGGTTATGGGACCCAGGGCAATGCTGCTTTGCTTCAGCTGAATGGTGAGCATGGTGACTGTAATGGACATCTGCAGTTTCTGCCTATCCAGCATCCATTCCTCCTCCTGCTAGTAACAACACCTGGTTTTCCTCTGAGAAACCAATCCTTTCCCTGCACTGAGGGGAAGGACCACACCCCCAGCACCAGCGGTGAGCCTGTGACACAAGGCAGAGCTGCCTGGTTGGTTCAGGGCCGAGAACATGACTTGGGCCAGGCCAAAGAGTCCCAGCACCAGACCTTTAAAAAACAGTGGTGGGTGGGCCGGGCACGGTGGCTCATGCCTGTAATCCCAGCACTTTAGGAAGCCGAGGCAGGCAGATCACCTGAGGTCAGGAGTTCGAGACCAACCTGGCCAACATGGTGAAACCCCCTCTCTACCAAAAATACAAAAATTAGCTGGGCGTGGTGGTGCACGCCTGTAGTCCCAGCTACTTGGGAGGCCGAGGCAGGAGAATCGCTTGAACCTGGGAGGCGGAGGTTGCAGTGAGCCAAGATTACGCCACTGTATTCCAGCCTGCGTGACAGAACCAGACTCCATCTCAAAAACAAACAAAGAAACCAAAACAGCGGTGGAAGAGGACCTTGCCTTCTACCAGGCTGCAAAGCTGGCAGGATCCAATCCTGGGGGTGGTGATCATCTTTGCCTGTTTGTCACATCTTGGGGGCAGCCTACCTGAGAATGTCACCCACACAGGAGACAGGGAGAGAGTATGATATTGTTTGAGGTCCCCTCAATCCACCTCTTGAACTTATTATATGAACCAGTGAATTCCCCCGGCCTTTGTTTGTTTGTTTGTTCGTATGAGCTAGTTTGAGCTGGTTTTTCCAAAATTTGCAATAGAAGAGTTCTCACTAAAAAGTGCCCACCCCATAGAACCAAACAACTGTGAGAGCCACACAAATGTTCGTTAGTTTTTATTTTTTTCTAAACCTAAGCTTCCTCTGACCTGTAAACTGGAGATAAGTGTCCTATTTGCAGGGTTGTTGGGGATGGGGATCAAATATGACAGACTGACAAGCACTTTGAAAAATCAAAACATCACACAACCATAGCGGTAGATAATTTACAGTCTACTGTTCTCTCTAACCAAAACGTCTTCAGAGAATTCTAAGTAGAGCAGAAATGTTGCCAAATCAGATATTTTCCATATATATATACATATATATATTTATAGTTCAAAAGATGAAACCAAATGTCTTTTTTTTTTTTTTTTCAAGACAAGTCTCGCTCTTGTCCCCCAGGCTGGAGTGCAATGGCACGACCTCGGCTCACTGCAACCTCCGCCTCCCGGGTTCAAGGAATTCTCCTGCCTCAGCCTCCCGAGTAGCTGGGATTACAGGCGTCTTCCACCACGCCTGGCTAATTTTTGTATTTTTAGTAGAGACAGGTTTCACCATGTCAGCCAGGCTGGTCTCGAACTCCTGACCTCAGGTGATCCGCCCGCCTTGGCCTCCCAAAGTGTTGGGATTATAGGCGTGAGCCACCACAGCCGGAAAAACCAAATGTCTTAAAAATATTTTTTTCTTTTCTTTTTTTTGAGATGGAGTCTCACTCTGTTGCCCAGGCTGGAGTACAGTGGCGTGATCTTGGCTCACTGCAACCTCTGCCTCCTGGGTTCAAACTATTCTCCGGCCTCAGCCTCCCAAGTAACTGGGATTACCGGCACATGCCACCACGCCCAGCTAATTTTTTTTTTATTTTTTAGTAGAGACGGGGTTTCACCATGTTGGCCAGGCTGATCTCAAACTCCTGACCTCAGGTGATCTGCCCGCCTCGGCCTCCCAAAGTGCTGGGATTCCAGGCACAGGCCATGGTGCTTGGCTGACATCAGCATCTTCATCCTCATTCCCTGGAGTCCTCTAACAGTTTCATACTTCAGTACACATTGGTTGAGAGGCCACATCTTTTGAAACTATACATGATGCTGTCATCAGAAATACAGGGAAAATTCTTCCTGTGGAAACATATTTATGACTTCTATATCATAAGCACTATAGTCTTTTAAAGTGTGTGTGTATTTTTTTGTTGTTGTTGTTGTTGTTTTGAGATGGAGTTTTGCTCTTGTCCCCCAGGCTGAAGTGCAATGGTGCGATCTCAGCTCACCGCAACCTCCGCCTCCCAGGTTCAAGTGATTCTCCTGCCTCAGCCTCCCGAGTAGCTGGGATTACAGGTATGCACCAGCATGCCTGGCTAATTTTGTATTTTTAGATGGAGTTTCTCCATGTTGGTCAGGCTGGCCTCGAACTCCTGACCTCAGGTGATCCACCCTCCTCGGCCTCCCAAAGTGCTGGGATTACAGGCATGAGCTACTGCGCCTGACTGTGTGTTTTTTGTTTTTTGTTTTTTTTTTCAACAACTTCTCACACGATTGTAAGGCCCTTCCCTGTAAGGACTAAATCAGCATTAAGTATTTCTGTCTCCTTTTTCATTGTTTCTGTCATGCGATTATCAGGATCTTTACAAGCATTTCAAATTGGCATTGACTGATTTTCTTCAGACTAATGTATCTTCTCAAAATAGTATTTTAATGTTCATGTTAACAAGAGAGCTTTTTCTGTAACATGCTAGATTTTGTAAGAACTTGAATATAAGGCAGCTCCCTTTTTCTAAGGGATAGTTTGGGTAGAAATCTTAAGTTTGTGTGTCTATAGAAATAGCTTAAAAACAGTCACTGGGAGAACTTAGACCTTGCATTATTCTTACCTCCCTATCAGGAATCTGACAGCTGCTATGTGACAGGTCAAGAGATCCTTGATGCTTATGTTTATATGCCATGAACGAGAAGTATTAACACGCTCCCCACATCCTCGCCTAGTGAGCAGCTTCTGGTCCTAGGTGGTTGGTGTGCTAACTATGATGATGGATGAAATCAAATAAATTTTAAGGGTCAAAAAAATGTAGCTTGAGACTGGGTGCAGTGTCTTATGCCTGTAATTCCAGCGCTTTGGGAAGCCAAGATGAGTGGATCATTTGAGGTCAGGAGTTTGAGACCAGCCTGGCCAACATGGTGAAACCCCATCTCTACTAAAAATACAAAAATTAGCTGGGCATGGTGATGGTGGGCATCTGTAGTCCCAGCTACCCAGGAGGCTGAGGCAGGACAATCACTTGAACCCGGGAGGCGGAGGTTGCAGTGAGCCGAGATCACACCACTGCACTCCAGCCTGGGTGACAGAGCGAGACTCTGTCTCAAAAAAAAAAAAAAGTTGAGTCGTTTCCAAACGGGCAAAATCTGCCTGCAAGAGAAAAAGGGTAGATTCTGAAATGCGAGGAATTGTGAGAAAGGCCTTCATTAGGTTAGGTTAGGTTGGGTTTTCTTTTAAGTTTTGGGAATTCAAGGTGAGAGAAAGGAAGGGAGGGAGGGAGACACAGATTGAGCCTGAATGGAGTTTCAGCACAGCTTCTGGTTGATGTTGCAAGAGATACAACTTGTGTCACACAAGACAAGCAAGAGAACATAATTTCTTTTTGGCAATTTTCAAAAGATGAGAGTAAATAAAGACTTAGCTTGCCCGGGCGTGGTGGCTCATGCCTGTAATCCCCTCACTTTGAGCACTTTGGGAGGCTGAGGCAGGCAGATCACGAGGTCAGGAGATCGAGACCATCCTGGCCAAGATGGTGAAACCCCGTCTCTACTAAAAATACGAAAAATTAGCCAGGTGTGGCGGTGCATGCCTGTAGTTCCAGCTACTCAGGAGGCTGAGGCAGGAGAATCGCTTGAACCGGGAGGTGGAGGTTGCAGTGAGCTGAGATCATGCCACTGCACTGCAGCCTGGGCGACAGAGTGAGACTCTGTCTCAAAAAAAAAAGAAGACTTAACTTGCGTTCCGGTTCATTTTGGGGTTTCTTTTAAGTGTGATAGCGTGCTGTCCCATGTGAGATGGGTCCCACATGCTGTTTGGGTTTGTGTATTTTTACTTATTATTTTAGGAAACTTAAATTTGCTGACTGCTTTATAATTTTTACGTTTATTTATTTATTTTGAGATCGAGTTTCACTCTGTCGCCCAGGCTGGAGTGCAGTGGCATGATCTCGCCTCACTGCAGCCTCTGCCTGGGTTCAAGCAATTCTCCTGCCTCAGCCTCCCGAGTAGCTGGGATTACAGGTGCCAGCCACTGCACCCAGCTACTGTTTGTATTTTTAGTAGAGACAGGGTTTTGCCATGTTGGCCAGGCTGGTCTCAAACTCCTGACCTCAGGTGATCTGCCCACCTTGGCCTCCCAAAGTGCTGGGATTACAGGAGTGAGCCACCACACCCGGCCAGAATGCTTTATCATTTTTATAGTGCACTGTTATTCAGCATCTCATTGAAGATCCTCCTCAAATAGATTTCCCCGGGCTTTTTCTGGTTTTTGTTTGTTTGTTTTGTTTTGTTTTGAGACAGGGTCTTGCCCTGTCGCCCAGGCTGGAGTGCAGTGGTGCTGTCATAGCCCACTGCAGCCTTGAACTCCTGGGCTCAAGTGATCTTCCCACCTCAGTCTGTGGAGTAGCTGGGACCACAGATGTGCATTTTTAAGTGTATCTTTAGAGATGAGGATTTCGCTATGTTGCCTAGGCAGGTCTCAAACTCTTGGCCTCAACTGATCCTCCTGACTCAGCCTCCCAAGTTGTTGGGATTACAGGCATGAGCCACTATGCCTGGCTCCTCTTCTGTTAATGGGGCTCAGGGCAGGGATCACCCAGTTGATGAATGGGAGAGCCAAGGGCGGGGTCCAGGGCTCCACCATCCCTCTTCCCTTTCCTCCCAGGGCTCTTCCTGCCTTTCCTCCCTGCTCTTCAATCATCCCTTCCTGGTATTGCCTGCTGCATGCCAATCCCATTCTATCTGCTCTCTGAGTTCACTGCAATTATGGTGTCCCAAGGCAGTCTGAGGCAAAGTCTGATTCCCCATAAATAGCCCATCACTGACGTGTGTGTCTCTGCAAAGATGGCCTGCCCATTTCTTCTGTCTTACACACCCCTAAGGAAGGCGGGTCAGGTGGTGGAAGACATGGAATTTGGTGACAGAGCAAAAACCTCAAAAACCGCTTGCCCTTATTTTCCCCATGAACTTGACTCAATAACCTATACCAAGGTTGTAGTTTCCTAATCCATAAAATAGGGATTACACCACATTTCATCCATTCCGGGAAGTGCACATGCCCATATTACAGCACCTCTGAAATTGGGAGAGTGTTACAATTGTTTGCACATCAAAGTTTCATTAGAGGTTCTCCCTCCCTTTTCTTAGTGGTATATAAAATAATGGTGCATCGTACAGTTGATGAAAAATGGTAATATATTTACCTCTTAGGGTTATTGTGTGGGCTGGAAATCACAAGAGTGTGACAAAAGAAGAATTCATCTGATATTTCAGTCCTCTCCAGTCTCACCAGGAGAGTGTGTCCTGGTAGTCAGAGAAAGGCCTGTGACCTACTTGAAGTCAGAGTTTTTTGTTTTGTTTTGTTTTTAATAGAGATGGGGTCTCGTTGTGTTGCCCAGGCTTGTTTTGAACTCCTGGCCTCAAGTGATTATTTCACCTTGGCCTCCGTAAGTGCTGAGATTACAGCCTGAAGTCGGTTTTAAGTAGTGGAACTAACACGAAGACCCTAACTCAACAGGAACTCTTATCTACCCTTCTAGGCCCCTAAGCTGTTATGCAAGACTTGGGGGTCTCTGAGTCGGTGGGATCATCCTGCAGGAAGCCTGGCACCCTGATCTTGAGGGAATGCACTTCTGGTGGTGGGGTATGGATCCTGGCTGGGGACTGGGCCTCTGTGTGCTGCAGGGAAGCGAAGGCTTCTGCCTTGCCTCTGCTGGTGCCTGGGGAAGAAGCTCTGGGTCCCAGACTGCCCATGTGGCCATCAGAGTTATGAAGGTGGCACCAGGCACAGTTGGTGCAGGACAGTGGGGAACCCCGGGGTTTCTAACTGGAGAAGCCAAGGGGCCCGAAGCTCAGACCTTCTCCGGCCCCATTTGGTGTAGAGGACTCTGACTCTTGAGAGAATGATGGAGGTGGGGGCACAGGTAAACAGTGCCCTCCTCAGTAACATCACAGCCAGGGGATACTCTGGGCTCAGTGCCATTCTGACTACCATGAAGCAGTACTGGGAGTGTTAGCCCATGAGCTCCGAAGCAAGACTACAAGACTAGCCTTAGACGTTTCTGTGCCTCAGTTTATCATCTGTAAATTGGGGTTATAATATTACCTACTTTATATTATTGCAAGGATTAAATGAGCTTATAGTTGTAAAACACAAAGAACAATGTCTTCTGGAAAATAAGTGCTCAATAAATGCGAATTATTTATATTATTAAAAGTATCTTTGAGTAATTCTGATTGTGTTGATTTCATATGGATTCTGTCATTTACCTTTGGAGGTAAATTGAGTTACATCCTTTCCACGTCCTTGGGAGGAAATTCTGTTGCTTGTTAGCAGTCAGTCCTGTACATCATCCTCATCTCCTCTTTTATGCACTCATTAATTCATTCATCATTTATTCATTATGTTAGTCCACTCTCACATTGCTATAAAGAACTACCTGAGACTGGGTAATTTATAAAGAAAAGAGGTTTAATTGGCTCATGGTTCCGCAAGCTGTACAGGAAGCAAAGTGGCTTCTGCTTCTGGGGAGGCCTCAGGAAACTTACAATCATGGCAGAAGGCTAAGGGGAACAAGGCACATCTTACATGGCTGGAGCAGGAGCGAGAGAGAGAGAGGAGGGAGGTGTCACACACTTTAAAACAACCAGATCTCATGAGAACTCACTATCATGACAACAGCACCCGAGGGGGAATGTGTTAAAACTGTGAGAAACTGCCCCCATGAGCCAATCACCTCCCACCAGGCCCCACGTCCAGCATTGGGGATTACATTTCAACATGAGATTTGGGTGGGGACCCAGATCCAAACCATATCATTGTTCAACTGTGAATTCTGTTTCTCAGTAGGTGACAATTTGGTCTCTTTTTTTGTTGTTATTGCCTTGAAACCTGGTAGGAATTCCAAATGGATCCTTTCTCCTCAATCCTTTCCCTTCCCGTTTGAATCATGCTGTCTCAGAGCATGCGATCTAGGCAGCTGAACAGGTCACTGGCCCAGCACTCTCATTATACAAGTGAGGAATGAGACCCAGAAAGGGAAGGTGGCTTGCCCAGGTCTCCTGGTGAGTGGCAGGGCAGGGACCCAGCCAGGTCTCCTCATTTCTGGATGACAGTCTGCAGAACTGGTGCATGCTGGCTGTAACCCTGCTGGTGAGAGGTCCTGGAGGAGGGCCGGGTGGGGAACAGGGCAGTGCTGGCCTTAAAGGTATTGCGTCCTTAGGTGAGGGTATCCCCTCAGCTGGCTTCTCTACCTCATGACTGACTCTTCCTCCTGTCAACCGTTTGTAAACATTTAGAGCAGCAAGTGCCTATTCTCAGCTAAAGGGAGCACCAGTCCTTTGCAGATGGGAGCTGCTGGGCCCCTGGTTGGAAGGTTGCCCTAATCCTGCTCTCTCCCACTCTAATTCCCTGCAAATAATCTTCCCAGGCTGGCCTTAGCCTACTTCCCCGGGCCTGTAAGGCGTATGAGGTAAGCCATTCAGCTTAACGCTGGTGTGGAGACACTCAGAACTCACGACATGTTGCTAGCACAAACCACCCAGAAGGGCGGGTGCTGGCACTCCCATTTCACAGACCAGTAACTGAGGCTGTGCTCGGCTAAGTCGCTGCCCCAGGCCATACAGTTCTGGGATTTAGATTCTGACACTGCACTACAAAGCTCTGACTATGGCAAAAAATCTCTCACTGTGAGGTGTTAATTATCAGTGAGGCCTGCTTCTGCTCCTGAAGCCTGCCCGCCTTCCTGGGGATGTGCTGGCCGTGGAGCTGGCCTCACTGCAGCCCCTGAGGGGAATGTCTGCTTATTTTTCCTGATATGACAGGTGCAGCATGCCTGCTCATCACCATTGTAAAGGCTCACTTGGGAACATGCGCCATGGAGCCCACTTTAGCCTGGCTCCTGTGCACGCTTGCGCTGGCCAGCCTGTGGGTGGGTGGCTTCTACATGCTGGCTGGACCACCTGCAGCAGAAGAGCTGACTCAGGTTTGTCAGAGGCTTCAAGAGCTGTACACTCATTCAACAAACACTGATCTAGCACCCACTATGTGCTGGGCGCTGTTGTGAGAGGCTCAGGAATGTTAGTTCTCATAGCAACTCTAGGAAATGGGTTCCGTGATTATCCCCATTTCCTCTGTTTATGGGTGGGGAAACTGAGGCACAGAGAAATGAAGTTACTTCTCAAGGCCACACAGTTGGCAGATTGGCAGAGCTGGGATTTCACCCACACTATCTGACTGCAGAGCCCTCAGGCTTGGAACCGCCACACTGTGCAGTCACTGTTGAAAGTCTGCTCCCAAGCAGCCCTTAGAGATGGCTGGGATAGAAATGGCCAATCCCTCAAAATATACTAACCAGAAAATCAATACTCGAAGTACAAGGGAGAAAGGCAACAGTGCCCAAAGCAAAGTACAGCTAAAGCTTCTGGGACTTTGGAGCAAGGGAGACACATTGAATTAGCTAATTCAATATATATATATGTTTAAGTATATATATATTACTTGTTTTTTTGTTGTTGTTGTTTTTGAGACAGAGTCTCACTCTGTCACCCAGGCTGGAGTGCAATGGTGCAATCTTAGCTCACTGCAACCTCCGCCTCCTGGGTTCAAGCAATTCTCCCGCCTCAGCCTCCCACGTAGCTGGGATTACAGGTGCCCCCCACCACATATGGCTAATTTTTTGTATTTTTAGTAGATATGGGGTTTCACCATGTTGGCCAGGCTAGTCTTAAACTCCTGACCTCAAGTGATCTGCCCACCTCGGCCTTCCAAAGTGCTGGGATTACAGGTGTGAGCCACCGTGCCTGGCCATATATTGCTTGTTTAGCTTTATTTGTTCACTTCTCTATTGTCTGTGGCCCCACACTGAAATGTAAGCTCCATAAGAGCAGGAACTTTGTCTTGTCACTTCTGTATCCCCAGCACTTATAATAGTGCCTGGCAGGTAGTAGGTGCTGAATACATATATATTGTTTGATAAATGTGGCAAGTTAAAGATAGCCATAAATTCTTTGCTAATTCTCTCATTTGAAACATGGGTCTAATTCTCCTCCCTTTGAATTCAGGCTTGCCTTAATGACTTGCGTCACCAATAGAACATGGCAGAAATGATGTTCTGGGACTTCTGAAGCCAGGTCGCAAGAAGCATTGCAGGTTCCATTGGGGTTTCTTAAAATTCTTTTTCCAGGAATGCTCCCTCTTAGAACCTGGCCTTCTTGCTTTGAACAGTCTGAGGCACATGAAGAGGCCACATGTAGGCACATCAGTCAACAGCTACAGTAGAGGTCCCAGGTGACAGCATCAACTGCTGGTCACAATAGTGAGCCAATTTGGACATCCAGCCCAGAAGAGAACTCAGATGACCACAGCTTCAGCCAACATTTGATTACAACTACATGAGAAACTCCACATGGGAACCACCCAGCTGAGCCCAGTCAATCCAAAGAACCATGAGACAGGCAAGTGGGGTTCTGATATGGGATGAGAGGGGAGACGGCAACACACCTAGGATAAAACAGCATGTATATCCTTGGCTCATTTAAGTAAGATCATATATGTATGTGTGAGCATGTATGAAGAGGGGCTTGGAAGATGGTCACCAAATTGTTAATGGTGGTTATCTCAGGATGGTGACATCCAGGTGACCTTCGCTCTCTTTATATCTTAATGAACTGTTCAGGTTCTTTACAATGGGTATATATTATTTACATAATTACATATAATCAGTAAAGTTACTGAGGGTAGAGTGGGAGAAAAATAATAAATTGAAGTCAAGGTATTTATACAACACAATGGATACCTTTGAAGATTGTTATGGTGACTACGTTTGGGTGGTAAAATTAAAAGGACTTAAATTTTTCATCATTAGGCTTCTATTCAGATCCTGGTTCAGGTGAGGTTAAGGAACTTATACAACATTGCAAGGCTGGTATATCAGTCAGGGTTTCTACTTGAAACAGACACCATCTCTGGCTGATTTAAGCATAAAAGAAATGTACTAAAAGGTTGGACATCTGTTCATGATAAAAACTCTCAGTGAACTAGAGTTCACTAAAATGAAATTTCCTCACTCTAATAAACAGCATCTAAAAAATCCTATAGCTAACATCACATTTAGTGGTGAGACACTAGACACTTTCCTTCAAAGATCGGGGAACATGCAAAGATGTCTGCTTTTACCACTCCTAGTTAATATCTTAGTCAGTACAATGAGATCAGAAAAAGAAATAAAAGGCATAAGAATAAGAAAGAAATAAAACTATAAACAATATGGTTTTCTACATGGAAAAGTCCAGAGAATTTCCAGACAGTATTAGATGTAACAAGTCAGTGTAGCAAGAATGCAGGATACAAGATAAATATACTAAAATCTATGTATTTATTTAGTTGGATTTTTTTATGCTAGCAATGAACAATTAGAAATGAAAGTTTTAAAAAAGGTACCATTTACAATAGTACCAAAAAAGCTGAAGTACTTAAAGAAAAATAACGTGCAATATTTGTAAACTGAAAACTACAAAACACTGATGAGAGAAATTTTTAAAAGACTTAAGTGGGCTGGGCGAGGTGGCTCATGCTTATAATCCCAGCACTTTGGGAGGCTGTGGTGGGCAGATCACCTGAGGTCAGGAGTTCAAAACCAGCCTGACCAACGTGGAGAAACCCCCTGTCTACTAAAAATACAAAATTAACCGCGCGTGGTGGCTCATGCCTAGCTACTCGGGAGGCTGAGGCAGGAGAATTGTTTGAACCCAGGAGGCGAAGGTTGCAGTAAGCTGAGATCGCACCATTGCACTCCAGCCTGGGCAACAAGAGTGAGGCTCTGTCTCAAAAAAAAAAAAAAGACTTAAGTGATATATACCATGTTAATGGATCTGAAAACTCAACACTGTCAAGATGCCAGCTCTCCCCAAATTGATCTCCAGGTTCAATGCAATCTCAATCAAAATCTCAGCAGGCTTCTTGGAGAAACTGACAAGCTGATTCTAATATTTATATAGAAAAGCAAAGGACCTAAATTGGCCCAAACAATGTTGATAAAGAAGAACAAAATTGTAGGATTCATACTATCTGATTTCAATACTTATCATATAACTATAGTAATCAGTACAGTTTGATATTGGTGAAACGGTAGATGCATAGATCAATACAACCAAAAATAGAACCCAGAAATGGACCCATAGATATATCAATTGATTTTTGTCATAAGTGCCACAGCAATTCAACAAAGAAAGCATAGTCTTTTAAACAATGGTGCTGGGACTATTGGACATCTATAAGCAAAAAAAAACAAAAACCCTCCATCCATACCATACACAAAAATTAATTTGAAATAGGTCATAGATGTCAATGTAAAAGCTAAAACTATAAAACTTCTAGAAAACAGGAGAAAATCTTTGATACTTTGGGTCAGGTAAATATTTCTTAGGAAACAAAAAGCATGAATCATAAAAAAATAATAAGATGAACTTCATCAAAATTTAAAACTTCTGCTCTTTGAAAGACTTCTGGAAATAAAAAGGCAAGCCACAGACTGGGAGGAAATATATGTAAAAAAATCTGATAAAGGGCTGGTAACAATTGTATAAAGAACTCTTAAAACTCAAAAATAAAACAATAAACAACCAAATAAACAATTACCAAAAGATTTGAACAGATATTTCACCAAAGAAGATATGAGAACAGCAAATAATTACATGAAAAGATGCTCAACAGCATTTGTAATTAGACAAATGCAAATTGAAATCATTATGAAATATCATCACACACCTATAAAATGGCTCAAAAATGTTTTTAATCTTTAATTTTTTTAAATTTCCATAGATTTTTGGGGAACAGGTGGTATTTGGTTACATGAGTAAGTTCTTTAGTGTTAATTTGTGAAATTGTAGTGCATCCATCACCCAAGCAGTATACACTGTACCCAATTTGTAGTCTTTTATCCCTCACCCCCCGTCCCACGCTTTCCTCCAAGTCCCCAAAGTCCACTGTATCATTCTTATGCCTTTGCATCCACATAGGTTAGCTACCACTTATGAGTGAGAACATACAATGTTTGGTTTCCATTCCTGGGTTACTTCACTTAGAATGATGGCCCCCAATTCCATCCAGGTTACTGCGAATGCCATTATTTTGTTTCCTTTTATGGCTGAATAGTATTCCATGGTATATATATATACCACAATTTATTTATCCACTCATTGACTCATTGATTCAGGCTGGTTCCATATTTTTGCAATTGCAAATTGTGCTGCTATAAACGTGTGTGCAAGTATCTTTTTTGTATAATGACTTCTTTTCCTCTGGGTAGATACCCAGTGGTGGGATTGCTGGATCACATGGTAGCTCTACTTTTAGTTCTTTAAGGAATCTCCACACTGTTTTCCATAGTGGTTGTACTAGTTTACATTCCCACCAGCAGTGTGGAAGTGTTCCCTTTTCACTGCATCCCTGCCAACATCGACTATTTATTTATTTATTTATTATTATTTTTGAGACACAGTTTCGCTCTTGTTGCCTAGGCTAGAGTGCAATGGTGCGATCTCGGCTTACTGCAACCTCCCCCTTCTGGGTTCAAGCGATTCTCCTGCCTCAGCTTCCCGAGTAGCTGGGATCACAGGCGCCCACTAGCATGCCTGGCTAATTTTTTGTATTTTTAGTAGAGACGGGGTTTCACCATGTTGGCAATGCTGGTCTCAAACTCCTGGCCTCAAGTGATCAGCCCACCTCGGCCTCCCAAAGTGCTGGGATTACAAGCGTAAGCCACCGCACCCTGACTATTTTTTTTTTTTATTATGGCCATTCTTGCAGGAGTAAAGTGATATTGCATTGTGGTTTTGATTTGTATTTTCCTGATCATTAGTGATGTTGAGCATTTTTTCTATGTTTCTTGGCCATAAAATGGCTCAAAATTTTAAAACCTGATGATATCAAATACTGGCAGGGATATGGATCAACTAGAAATCTCATATATTGCTGGTGGAAATGAAGAATGGTACAGCCATCTTGGCAAACAAATTGGCAGTTCCTTATAAAGTTATGTATATGTATATATTTACTATGCGATGCAGTAATTCAACTCCTTGGTATGTATCCAAAGGAAATGAAGATGTGTGCACACCAAAACCTATATGTGAAAGTTTACAGCAGCTTCATTCTTAATCACCCCAAGCTGGAAACAACCTAAATGTTCATAACGTCCATCGACTGGTGAAAAGACGAACAAATTCTGATAAATTCATAAAATAAATGGAATTACTACTGAGCAGTTAAAAGGTACAAGCTACTTATATATGCAACAACGTGAATGGCTTAAAAACATGATGCCAGGTAAAAGAAGCCAGACTCAAAAGGCAGCTCACAGCATGATTCCATTTACATAACATTCTGGAAAAGGAAAAACTGCAGGAAGGAAATCAGGTCAATTGTTGCAAGGATCTGGAGGCTGGGAGAGGGGAGTAACTGCAAAGGGGCAAAGGGGAAGTTTTTGGTGTGAAGGAAATAGTCTATACCTCAATTGTGGGGGTGGTTATGCAACTGTATAATTTTGCCAAAATGTATAGGACTGTACACTTAAAAAGAGTGAATATCACTTCATATGAAATATACTCTAATGAACCTGAAAAAAAAGAAAGGTTGTTGAGTGGGCCAGAGAAGCCACGAAGGCCATGAAAATGCCCGAATCACAGTGCACACTGGGCTTAGCCAGCATCAGCGAGTGTTCAGCCAGGAAAGCAGAAAACACCCCAGGTTTTCAAGCAGAGACAGTCAACACACAGGCTGAATTCAAGGAATACATGGGGCCTGGGTCATGTTCCTGTGCCTTAGAAGCAAGGGAGGCGGGGACTGGAAGAATCTGGAATTTTCTTCTTTTTTTTTTTTTTTAAGATGGAGTCTTGCTCTGTTGCCAGGATGGAGTGCAGTGGTGTGATCTCAGCTCAATGCAACCTCTGCCTCCCGGGTTCAAGTACTTCTCCTGCTTCAGCCTCCCAGGTAGCTGGTACTACAGGTGCACACCACCACACCCAGCTAATTTTTTGTATTTTTAGTAGAGACGGTGTTTCACTATGTTGGCCAGGATGGTCTCGATCTCTTGACCTCGTGATCTGCTTGCCTTGCCCTCCCAAAGTGCTGGGATTACAGGCGTGAGCCACCACACCCTGCCAGAATGTGGCATTTTCAACTGCTAGAGTGGGAGGCAGGCTCTACCTTTTCAGATGGGAGATTCACCATAAAATAAAGGGGTTCAGATGCTGGGAAACAGAATAATAAATGTCCACCATGGCCAGTAAGTATGAAAGTTGGGTTTCCAACTGTGTCTTTCCAACAAGGACCAAGCAGTTAACTGCATACTATGTAGCAGATCTTAAGGCAATGCCTAAATGATGCTCCCAGGATCCAGAGCCACTTAGTTCCAGGTTAAAAGCTGTGGACAGACAACCACATACCACAAACAAAAATTAATTTGAGGCCGGGTACAGTGGCTCACACCTGCAATCCCAGCTCTCTGGGAGGCCAAAGCAAGCAGATCACTTGAGGTCAGGAGTTCGAGACCAGCCTGACCAACATGGTGAAACCCTATCTCTGCTAATAATATAAAAATAAGCCGGGTGCGGTGGTGTACACCTGTAATCCCAGCTACGTGGAAGGCTGAGGCAGGAGAAACGCTTGAACCCGGGAGGCGGGTGTTACAGTGAGGCAAGATCACACCACTGCACTCCAGCCTGGGTGACTGAGCGAGACTTCATCTAAAAAAAAAAAAAATTAACTTGAAATAGGTCATAAATGTAAATGTAAAAGCTAAAATTATAAAACTTCTAAATAACAGGAGAAAATCTTTGATACTTTGGATTAGGTAAAAAAGCATGAATCATAAAAAAAAAAATAAGATGCACTTCATCAATATTTAAAACTTCTGCTCTTTGAAAGACTTATGAAAATAAAAAGACAGAATTTCCTCCCAGAAAAGAAATACTTCCTCCCAGTCTGTGGCTTGTCTTTTTATTTTCATATATTTCTTTGTGAAATATACACATGCACTCTGTCCACCATGAGAGTGGAGAGCTCGGGGCTTCCCGATGGCTTCAGCTGGTCCTGTCAGCCCTGCCCACACTGAGGTCTCATCAGGGCCCTTCATTACCATGTAAGGAATGTCCTTTTTTAGGCCAGGCTCAGTGGCTCACACTTGTAACCCCAGCACTTTGGGAGGCAGAAGTGGGCAGATCACTTGTGGTCAGGAGTGTAAGATCAGCCTGGCTAGCATGGCGAAACCCTGTCTCAACAAAAAATACAAAAATTAGCCAGGCGTGGTGGCGTGCGCCTGTAATCCCAGCTATTTGGGAGGCTGAGGCAGGAGAATCACTTGAGCTCGGGAAGCAGAGGTTGCAGTGAGCCGAGATTGTGCCACTGCACTCTAGCCTGGGTGACAGAGTCAGACCCTATCTCAAAAAAAAAAAAAAAAAAAAAAAGAAAAAGAAAAAGAAAAAAAAAAAAAAGAGGTATGCCCTTTTTTGGCTTAGGAGCAGACAAGTCCCCTAGTAACAGAAGGAGGAGCAGGAGAGGCACCTCCTCCCTGGACCCTCATGCCTGAGGCTGGAGCTTTGAGCAGAATCAGTATCCAGAAGGAACAGGAAGGAGGAGACAAAGGGCAGGGTGGTAGGAGGAGGAAGAGAAGAGGCTAAATTGAGGTTTTGAAAAAAAAGCGCTTTCCTCGCCTCTGTCCTCCTTAGCCTGTTCCCAGAGAAGCTCTGGCTTAAGGCCGGCCAGACTTCTCCCCCTTCCTCCGGTCTCAGCCTCTGTTGGCCCCCAACGCTGCTTAGCGATCTGTCTGCTTCCTTCCTCCAGCGATACCTGGATTGCTTTCTGCCTACTTCTTTCTATCCCTCAGCGCATCCTCTCAATACTCAAACAGTCCTGGGCCTCATTCTCCAAACGCCCACACACCTACAAAACAACACCTGCAGCCTCTCTTTTCAAACAGAATAACGCAGCTGTGAGAAAGGTGTGGACTCCCTAATTCAAAATCAACAGAGCCTGAGCATGCCTCGGGAAAAGGGAACCCAAGAAGAGCAGAGAGGAGAGGGAAGAAAGATGCAGGCAAGTGCTTGGATGTACCACCACTCTGGCCCTTCTTCCTCTCCCCCAGCAGAGGGCTGACATGGCCAAATACATGACATTCCCATCCTCCTTTGCAACAAAAGTGGACGCATATGCTCTTAATCTTGGCCAATGGGACCCATAGGAGGAGGGGTTTCTTGGTGTCCTCTGGGTAAGGTTTTCTTCCCTAATTCAAGGAGATGCGTGGGTGGAAATGCTCTTCCTCTCCAGCCAGATACTGTCATATCCATATGTGATGTTGGAACCATCGTCTTGGGACCACAAGGACAAGTTTAGGACCAAGCCATTATGCTGAGGAAGGCTGAGCAGACACAAGGAAAAAGAGTCTGGGTCTCTGATGACATCCTTGAGAACCAACCCTCAAGCTTCCCTAAGGTAGGTTTTCTGATTATGTGAGACAGCAAAGCCCCTTATTGTCTAATCCCCTAGCAGTTGGGTATTTTGTCCCAGGCTGGAGTGCAATGGTACCATCATAGCTCACTGTAGCCTCAATCTCCAGGGCTCAAGTGATCCCCCTACCTCAGGCTCCTGAGCAGCTGGGACCACAGGCATGTGCCACCACACCTGGCTAATTTTATTTTTGGTAGAAGCAAGGTCTTTTTATGTTGCCAAGGCTGGTCTCAAGCTCCTGGGCTCAAGTGATCCGCCTGCCTCAGCCTCTCAAGATGTTGGGATTACATCCCCAGAACTTGCAGGGTGCCCAACATCGTACAGGAAATGCTTAACACCTGTTTTTTAGAGCAGACGTTTCATTATATCTCTTTTTTTTTTTAGTTTTTTGCTTAAAAAACTACAAAGATGTGTGAGACACCATGCTCAGCCAGTTGAAAATATTCTGACAGACACAGAGAAAACAGCATTTGCTAAATTTCCCTGTTTGTAAAACTGCGCCAAGGCTTTATATAAGGTAATTGGTACATTACCCCTGTTTTACATGGGAGGAAAGAGAGTCTTAGGTTAAATAGCCTGCACAAGGTTACAAATTAGGCACCAGAGGCAGGACTCTAAGCTATTGTGACTTAAAAAACAGAACAAAACAAAACGTATTGTCCATCAACAAATGAATGGATAAACAAAGTGTGGTTTATCCATACATGGAATACTATTCAGCCTTAAAGAGGAAGAAAATTCTGGTACATCTTACAACATGGATGAAGCTTGAAAGCTGAGTGAAATAAGCCAGATACCAAAGAAAAAACATTGTATGATTCCATTTATATGAACTACGTAGAGTAGTTGAATTCATAGACGTGGCAAGTAGAATAGTGGGTACCAGGGACTAGGGGAGTGGGAATGGGATGTGATATGGTTTGGCTGTGTCCCCACCCAAATCTCATCTTGAACTGTAGCTCCCATAATCCCCATGTGTTGTGGGAGGGACCCAGTGGGAGATAATTGAATCATGGGGGCAGGTTCCCCCATACTGTTCTCATGATAGTGAATAAGTCTCATGAGATCTGATGATTTTATAAGAGGTTTCCCCTTTTGCTTGGCTCTCATTCTCTCTCTTGTCTGCCACCATGTAAGATGTGCCTTTTACCTTCTGCCATGATTGTGAGGCCTCCCCAGCCATGTGGAACTGTGCGTCCATTAAACCTCTTTTCTTTATAAATTACCCAGTCTCAGGTATGTCTTTAGCAGCAGCATGAAAACATACTAATACAGGGAGTTACTTTTTACAGGGACAGAGTTTCAGTCTGGGAAAATAAAAAAGTTCTGGAGCTGGATGGTGGTGATGGATGGGCAACACTGTGAATGCACTTAATGCCACTGAACTGTCTGCTTAAAAATGGTTACAATGGTAAATCGTATATTGTTTATATTTTATCCCCAAAGAACTAAAAAAAGAGATGAAATGAAACTTCTGCTCTAAGGAAAAGCAAATGTATTAAGCATTTCCTGTATGATGTTGGGTACCCTCCAAGGGCTGGGGAGGTAATGCAAAGAAGATGGATGAATCTGGGCTTTTGTGGAGCTTCCATTCAAGTTGGAGAGGCTGGCAATAAACAAGTAAACCAATAGGACCATTGCAGATTAGTGTTCATTGCTAGAATGGTAATAAATAGGTGCTATGATGGAAAATAATTGGGGTTTCTGGTGTGCGTTAGGCAACATTTCAGATAGGGTAATTAACTTCATTGAGGAGTCACATTTGAACAAAGGCTTGACAGATGAGAAGGAATCACCATCATTATGTGAAGGCACAGGGAAAGGCTTTCCAGGCAGAGAGAGTAAGAAGGGCAAAGTCCCTGTGGCAGGAAAGAACTGGGGACACTTGAGGCCATTGTGATTGGAGCTCAGAGGCTTGGGTTGGAGAAAGTCAGAAGCCAGATCCTGTGGGGCCTGGTGGGCCATAGTGAAGGGTCTGGATATTATTCTGATTGAGATGAGAAGTCACTGAAAGACATGATCTGATTTACATTTTTGGCAGGTCTTTCTGGACACTGCAGAAATTGGATTATAAGGAGCAAAATGGAGGCAGCAAGACCCGTTGGGAGGCCATTGCTGTGGCCCCAGAGATAGCTGATGGTGGCTGGGAATTGGGAGTGGTTTAGAGAGAGGAGAACAGATTCCACCCAGGTTCTCAAGACAAAAACAACAGGGCCTGCCAATGGGTCGGATGTGCAGGCTGCAGAAAAGGGAAGAATCAAGGCTGACTCCTCTGGGTGGGGCTTGGGCAACGGGACAGGGAATAGGGGTATGGTGAGGCCTCATGGAGAGGAAGAGGTTTGGGCCAAAATCAAGAGTTCTGTTCTGGAGTCTCGAGACAGGGCAGTCTTTTCCTCTTTCCACTCCACTCCATCATCTTCCTAAAGTTAATAAAATCAGAACCTTAAACCTGGAGTTATTACAGCCCTGTGGGCAAATCTAAGTGGTGGGCAATACGACATGGTACTAGGAAACATGCAAGAGTCTCACGGACAGCACAAGCTCCAAGGGAGCATTTTCTCATTACCTCAACAGTGTTTAGAAAAGAGAAGTGCTACCATTTGACCACTGGGGTTGGCACATTAGCACAGTGTCTTGGAGAGGGCTTTCCCAGGAACAGATCCTGAGACAAGGGTTTGCGTGCAAGGAGTGTGACTGGGAGGTGACCTCAGAAGGCCCTGGCAGGAGAATGGGTGCGTGAGGGAGGGGAGGGATGAACCTAGTCAGGGTTTGCTAACAAGCAGGTTATACTGTGGACAACTGGGTGTGGTCCTGCTGGGACATCTGGGAGAAAGCATAGATTGTGCACTGAATTATCCCCCCTGGGGCAAACACTGGGCTATTTATCTTCCAGGTCCTGCTTATCATTGACTGAAGTGTGGACCTGGGGGCATCAACTCTCCAGCATCTGTTGACCCCTCATGCCGGGCCTTGGAGAAAGGCAGCAGGTGGAGCATCGCAGGTTTTTCAGGAGGAACCTACCGGTGAGTGCCAAGGGGACGTGGAGGGGGCCTTGATAGTTTCTGTTATTGCTATACCAGTATCATGCTTTTACTTCCGCTGATTCTTTACAGCAAGTTTCAAAGCTATTAGACGGTACTGTTCAAACTGTAGTCAATAGATCTGCGTCAACAACTGTTTGTTACCATTTGAAATAACGAATTTGTAAATCACTCCCTTGCCTGCTATAAAAAATTAGCTGATCTAGATAGTGTGCTTAGTGATGAAAATGAATTTACATTCTGGTGAAAGCTCCTTATCACATTGCATACTGGGAACAAACAGCTCACAGACTGGCACATCCTGCAGCACTGTGCTCAACTGTGAGATCCCTGAGGACAGGTCCCATGCACATTCATCTCTGCTTCCTCAGGGCCTGGCACAGTGTCTAGTACGGAGGAGGCACTTGGTGGGTCTGTGTTGTCCCATCGTACAGATGAGCAAACGGGAACACGGAGGCGGTTCTATAGTCGGGATGTTTGTCCCCTCCAAGTCTCATGTTGAAATTTGATCCCCCATGTTGGAGGTGGGTCCTAAGGTGGGGTGTTGTTTGGGTTGTGGGGTGGATCCCTTATGAATAGAGTGATGCCCTCCCTGTTGGGGGGAGGTTGGGGGAGTAGTTCTCAGTCCGTCAGTTCCCTTGAGAGCTGATTGTTAAGAAGAGCCTGGCACCTCCCCCCACCTCTCTTGCTCCCTCTGTTGCCATGTGATCTCTGCACACACAGGTCCCCTTCCACCATGAGTGGAAGCAGCCTGAGGCTTTCACCAGATGTCCCATCTTCCAGTCAGCAGAACCATGAACCATATAATCCTCTTTCTTTATACATAACCCAGCTCAGTTTATGTATAGCAACACAAAATGGACTAAGACAGGCGGCCTCTCATCTCTGGGGCTTGGTGCCTCCAAACCTCAGTGCTGCTTCCCGCCGTGACAGATCCATTTGGTATGAACTCTCTCCTAGGAGGGTGACACCAATCGGATTCAAGTTCAGTGTCATTCCCTCTCCCACTCTAAGAGTTGTGTATTAGGCAGTGTCTATTTCTAGGGACAACTCATGCAGCGAAAGATCTTCCCCATCTCTGCTTCTGCCTGGACCAGGTTTCAAACTGTTCCTAGGTGGACACCACTGAACACTCTCTTGATGAGACTGATGCTGATTCTATGATTCCACCATGAAATGAGAAATCCCAGGTACTGAGGCATTGCCTTTTGATGGTTATTCTTTTCAACCACACAAGGCTGGCAAAGGACTCAGAAACTCCTGAGAGTTCCCAAAGAAGCAAAACTTTAATAATTGTCACAGAAACTCATGGACAGATGAACGGGAGAAAAGTCACAGAAGTGGTGATGGGAAGAAGAAGGAGAGGATAAGGGCAGAAAGAAGAGAAGCAGAAAGATGGAAACACTGTTCATTGGTAAGTCATCTGTTGGGGCCTTTATGGTTCAGTATCTAGGACTGTTATTTTCCTAAAGTTGGGACAACTGACTGAGATTCAGCATTTTCACAATTTCTAGCTAGGGGTGATAATCTGGCTCTGCCATGGGCCAAATTTCACCACTACAGACTTTTGTTTGGCCAGCAAGGCATTTAAAAAATATTTGCATTTCCAATGGCTAGGTTAGGTTAGGTTATACTTCAGTAACAAGTAACTCCCATGCCTTAGGAGCAACACAACTAGAATTTATTTCTTGTTCATGTCACATGTCCGAGGATGTATTCTTCTCACAACATCCACTCAGGGACTCAGGCTCTTGGCAGCTTTCTCTTCACATGGGCTTGCAGGGCCACTGCCACAGTGAAGGGAAGGAGGCAGAGTGAATGGATCACTGGTTCTTGAATCTTTGTCCTGGAAGGCCACGTGCCCCTTCTGTTTAGATTTCATTGTCATGGCAAGTTGCATGACTCTCCTGACTTCGAAGGAAGAGGGGAAGGGAAACTCTGGCAGATGCCTGGAAAGCTGATCAGCTCTAATGGAGCACAGCACTGATGACAATCACAGCTGTGCCCTCTGCAGCTGGCATGATCCCTCCCTATTGTCTTACATTTTATGTTACCTGTCAGTTCCAAAAGGCACTCTAGTTTGCTAACCCCTGAGCAGAACTTGAAGCATTCCATGCCCAGCTCTCTGGCACTCACCATTTAATAACTCAATCTCACTCCTCAGGCATAATCACTAGCCTTTTGTTCCTTTTAACTGCCCACTCTACCACCTGTTCATGTTGGGGTGTTAGCTATTTACTGCACCTGGGTCCTTCCATCAACATCACCTGAACTTCCTTATTCCCTCTTTTTTTTTTTTTTTTTTTTTTTTTTTTACGGAGTCTTGCTCTGTCACCAGGCTAGAGTGCAGTGGCTCGATCTTGGCTCACTGCAACCTCTGCCTCTCAGGTTCAAATGATTCTCCTGCCTCAGCCTCCTGAGTAGCTGGGACTACAGGTGCATGCCACCACGCCCAGATAATTTTTGTATTTTTAGTAGAGACAGGGTTTCACCATGTTGGCCAGGACGGTCTCGATCTCTCAACCTCATGATCCACCTGCCTTAGCCTCCCAAAGTGCTGGGATTACAGGCTTGAGCCACCGCACCCAGCCCCTTATTCCTTCTTTATCTGGACTACTGTCTGTTGCCAATCAGTGTCCTCTTCAGTCACCATGGTCTCTCCTTAGTATATGAGGGCTTTTGCGGGGCACCTTCCACTGCTTCCCTCCCCTGGCCTAACCCCGGCCTCCATTCCTCACAACTCCACCATGGGCAGCTCAGAACCAGCCCCTCTCTCCTCCCAGTCCATCTGTCCAATTAGACAGGACCATGAACATCCCTCCTGAGATGTTCGCATTCCAGACTACACTAAAGCTATAGCCACATAAACGATACAGCCATCCACTGTTTCCATACGCTTAGACCCCCAGGAGGTATATCTAAGGTTGACATAAGACCTGCATCCGGGCCAGGTGCGGTGGCTTATGCCTGTAATCCCAGCACTTTGGGAGGTGAGGCAGGCGGATCATGAGGTTAAGAGATCGAGACCATCCTGGCCAACATGGTGAAACCTCGTCTCTACTAAAAATACAAAAATTAGCTGGGCGTGGTGGCATGCGCCTATAGTCCCAGCTACTCGGGAGGCTGAGGCAGGAGAATCGCTTGAACCTGGGAGGCAGAGGATGCAGTGAGCCGAGATTGTGCCACTACACTCCAGCCTGGTGACAGAGTGAGACTCCGTGTCAAAAAGCAAACAAACAAACAAACAAAACCAAAAAAAAACACCTGCCTGCATTCAGCCCCAGTAAGTGTAGGAATATTATCTGTTCCTACTTGAGGTGCTGACCTGAGCACCACCCACAGCGGGTGAAGGGTGGAAGTGAGGGCCATTTCCAGAATAAGAGGGTGTTGGGACCTGGATGAGCTGGTGAAACATTTGCTAATGACAACACAGCAGGGCGTGCTGGGGTGTGAACCTGAAAACTGTCAAAGGGAACCAAAGTCAAGGCCAGGAAGACACCGCTAAGTGCAAGGGGCAAGGAGAGGATGGGAACCCAGGGCGCAACCCGGGAGGGCCTATGCCAGGAGGCTCAAGAGTAGAATGAGAGGGAGGGTGTGGGTGGACGGGGCAAGGTTCAGACCCAGGCTGTGAACAGCCCAAGCACCCTGGGCCGCCTCGCTTGCCTCCCTGGCTCTCCACACCTTGCAAACACTTCTAATCCAGTGTCGAGAAAAGCTGACTGAAGAAACAGAGGCAAACAATAGCTGAAAATCCATGGGCCTGTTGCTGCGGTGGTTCATTGGTGTCTGAGCAAGTGCAGTGAACCAAAGGGCGGGACCAAGAACCATGCCCCCGAGGGAGTTTGGCTGGAGGGGAGGGGTTTGGCATGGGCTCCGGGCTCCGCAGAGGAAGAGAACACAGGTGGAGTCTCTCAGGTCCCCCTTGGCCTGGCCTGGCCCTGCCCAGTCAAAGCACAAGGTACTCTTTAGGGACACAAGGGCACCAGCAGGGCTGGTTTGATGCCCGGTGTGAGCCTAGGTAAGAGAGGAGGGAGGAGGAAGAGAAGTAGGAAGAGGGGGAGAACTCTGCTCCCCGCTGGCAGATCCCAGGGGGGCTCCATGAGGGCACCCCAGAGGGCAGCACGCTCTGTGGCCCTTTGGACCAGCAGCTGGGGAGCGCTGTGGGACAGCTCCCTGAGTGACATTTCCCCTGTGAGAATGGCTTCCCAGAGAGCAGGCCTCAGCAGGCCTCATCTGGGTCCCAACACCCTCTTATTCTGGAAATGCCCCTCACTTCTGCCCTCACTCCCAGCCTTTACTCGCTGTGGGTGGTGCTCAGGTCAGCACCTCAAGTAGGAACAGATAATATTCCTACACTTACTGGGGCATGGTATGGAGTATGGAGGGGTCGCCTCCGGAGCTCCCCAGGCTGTTGGAGGGTATTGCACAGGGGTGCTGCTGTGATGCCGTGGGGAGGGGAGGAGAAGCTCTTTGCACTGGGGCTATGTCCTACTGGCTGGGGGAACCTCAGGTAACGTGAATGCCTCACCTGCAGCCTGCAGTTTCCCTAAGGAGGTGTGGAGCCTTCACAGGCAAACCTCGGCCTCTCAAGGGTCTTCATGCATCCTTTGTGGTCTTAGGGTTGGAGGGTGGGGGGAGACTTCTGTCTAAAAGGTTGCACTGCATCCAACATCAGGGCGGCACTCCTGGTTCTCTGCATGCCGGGAACGCCCCAGGGCTCTGGCTTGTGCTCCCAAGCTCCCTGCAGGGTCCCTCCACTGGGCAGCGGGCCGTGCACCACATGCACCTGGGTTTAGAGGAGGGGTGGGTGAGGGCTCTTCTGTTCTATCCCCGTGTGCAGTCAATTTTCCTTCTCTCAGTTCCCTTCAGCCACATTTTTCCTTTCGTTGTCTTACCATGAAGACGGGACGATCACAGAAGCTCTGTGTGCTGTCCGAGGGCGATGTCTTTTAGCAGTGTGCCCAGTGGAACCCCACACAATTCTCAGCATTATCCCTTTTCCCCCATCTCTTGGAACCAGAGCAGAGTGAAGAGGTCCTGTCTCCCATGTTCTGCCCACTCATGGAAGGCACCAGGGATGCCTGCCACCCACCGTATGCATGTTCTGCCCACTCATGGAAGGCACCAGGGATGCCTGCCACCCACCATATGCAACACCTTGAGCTTCACTGACCCACCTAGTTCCTACTCTCTTCAATGAAGCTTGAGACAGGTCCTAGAATTCCACCCCCCTTTTTTTTTTTTGGAGTTTTGCTCTGTCACCCTGGCTGGAGTGCAGTGGCGCAATCTCAGCTCACTGTAACCTCCACCTCCTGGGTTCAAGTGATTCTCCTGCCTCAGCCTCCTGAGTAGCTGGGACTACAGGTGTGCACCATCACACTCACCTAATTTTTGTATTTTTATTAGAGACGGTTTTTCGCCATGTTGGCCAGGCTGGTCTCAAACTTCTGACCTCCAGTGATTCGCCTGCCTTGGCCTCCCAAAGTGCTGGGATTACAGGCATGAGCCACCGTGCCTGGCCTTAGAATTCATTTTATTTGCATCTTTTTGAGGGTATTTGCTGTCTTTAGGGCTTCAGCAGGTAAAACTCCAGTCAGCAGCCCCCTTGCTTTTATAAAATAAAAGGTGCAACGTGCCTGCTAAAACAAGATTATTTTGCATGCACAGTTATTTTTGTTCTTGTTGTTTCTTTTTGGCTTACATTTTTAGCTACACTTCCAGAACCCCGAGGGAAAGTGGCAAGAAACTCTGTGGTGACCGCCATACTCATTATGCCTGAGAGATGCTATAGAGAAACTCCCTCATCTCTGTAGATACGGTCTTGTCACGTTTTGATGATGCGCATTTTCGAGGTGAGATGCTGCTAAGCTCGTACTGAACAGAAAGAGGTTGACTCAGAAGCGATTTATAACAGGACTGGAAGGAAGCCTGCCGAGGCAGTTGCCGAGGGTCTGTGAAGAAGTGCTGAATATGGAAATCTTATCATTGTTTAAAAATGAGCAAACTCAGAAACTCCGGCTTCATAGAGCTCAGCCTCAAACAGCAGCGGGAGGCAGCCAGGAGAGGCCCGCCTGTGATCATAACACACAGAAGGGGCTCAGTCACTCTCTGAGATCCCGGCCATGGAACACAGCAGATCACAGGCCCAGCTCTGGCTGTAGCCTGGAAGGCTGGCACTCTGGATGCCAGCACAGAGCCAGAGGGTCTGGCAGCAGAGGCCAAGTAAGGGAACAAAAACAAAGGTGCAAGGAATGAGGATGAAGGCTGTGTTTGCCTAGACAGTGCCTGACACATTGCAGACATGCAGTAATGTCTGTGGAATGGATGCACAAATGGATAAACACCTCCTCTATGCCACCATTTGGAGCCACTCGGAGCCCAGTGCAGAAAATGAGTTCCCCGCCTCCGCCGTCCCCACCCACATCTGCTTTTTTGGACTGAGGGTTCTTCTGACCAAACGAAAACACAAGCATGGTATGAAGAAGAGACGAAGAACCTGAGGATGTTGATTTAGTCTAGAAAGGAGAAGACAGAGGGACCCACGAATGCAGCCTCAGGTATGAGAAAGTTACTCTCTTCCCATAGCCAAAGATTAACTGGGGCTGTTCTGGAAGGTTCCTGACCCAGAGTGGGTCAGACTCAAGAGATACATTTTAGCTTCATATGTAAACACAAACTTGACAAACTCTCAGAATGCAGTGGTTGTGCATGGAGAGCTTTCCCCATGCTCTGCCCGTCTCCGTGGTGACTACTGAAGCCCAAAGCCTCCATGGAAGGGGCAGGTCATGACACTTCCATAGACCCTGACCACCGAGCGGTGGATGGATGGGATAAGAGCCACCAGCTGACCTGGGGCCAGCCAGTCCTTTGGCTGACCAGTGACCAACCAGGTGCTTTCCCTTAAGAATTTGAACTAAGAGACATAGATTCGTCCAGAGAGGGGCCGGGGAGGCGCGCTTGTAGGAGATGATGCCATCAGTGCCCCATGCATGTCCCCTCCAGTCTCACCTCTACATGTCAAGGCAGCTTCATGGCCATGCCAGTGTGCTCTCTATCAAGTTAATGACCCTAGAAGTAGCCCTTGCCGTGATGAGCTGATTTAGTGGGTAAATGCCTGGCTTCCTCATCCCTTGGTTGGGATAACTCTGTTTTCTAGAGTTTCCCGGCAGGATTGAGTTTCAGTTGTCCATGATGGTAATTTGTTTGATAATGCCTTTTTATTGATGTCCATCTTCCCTGTCTCACTTCCTCACTCCCTTACAAAGGGATTCCTTTCAAATAAACTACTTGCCTAAAAGGTATTTTGTTTTTTGTTTTTTGTTTTTTTTCAGGGTCTACCCCTGGAACAACTCAAACGAAGATGGGATTGGATCTACTAGGTCATGTAGACTTGAGGCTGGTGACCATGTTGGGTCAGATATTAGTGGGAAGGCAAGCCTGGAGAAAGATGGGGTGGAAGGAACCTGACTGTGAAGGTCCCCATGACCTCTGAGAGACAAGGAGATAGAGGCCAGAAGTCACCTGAGAAACAGAGGGAAGAACTCTGAGCCCACACACCCACAATCTCCTTGTCTTCTGCTACATGGCTTCTGTTCCTTGCAGTCAAAGCATCTTAACAACAGTTAACTCTATAAAACTTACCATATGCCAGGCACTGTCTTAACCTCCATGCCAGCAGGGTAGCCAGATTTAGCAAACAAAAATCCAGAATGCCCAGTTAAACTTAGGACATAGTTATACTAAACAAAATATTTGTAATCTAAAATTCAAATGTAATGAATTTAAATTTAATCTGGCAACTCTACATACTATCATATAAGGCACATTCTCTTATTGTTTTACAGTGGAGGAGACAGCAATTGAGTAACCTATCCAGGTTCACACAGCTGCTAAACAGTAGGGCTGGGCTGGGCCCCAGGCAGTCTGACTCCAGAATTTGGCCTCTGAGCTGCCTCTTCAGTACCTTTACTGGTCCCATATCAACCAACAGTGAGGTGAGCTATCTCTCAAAGGAGTGAGTTCCCCATCACTTGTTTTTTGTGGCCAAACAGTTGAGGAGCATCATGGGTTGGTGTTTGATTTCTACCTGGGAGATCTTTAAGGCAAGAGAGATGAATCTTAGTGTTGCCTTGGCAGAGGAGCAAATGGGAATTGCTGCTCTGCAGGGACCAGAGCTTGTCTGATCAAAGGATGTGTGCGTTTTCCTATGAATCGGTTGTGAGCCATTGGTATGCAGCCACTGTCCCTAGTTTGCCCAGGATGGCTCCCATTTAGGCGTGTCATCTTGTAGTCCCATCCAGTTCGCCATTTTACTTCCAAGCCAGGTGTATTATAATAATAGTTGCATTCAAGCAGACTGGATAGGTTTGGTAGACCACTTGATACTTCTAGCTCCACACCATGGCCTCATCTAGTTGTGTGGACCACATGTGAACCCTTTGCTCTGTGGTTAAATTCAGAAGCTTCCTAGCAACATCTCTCTTTGTTGCACAACATAACCAACACCTCTCTTGTCAGGACAGCACACAGGACGCTCCCAAATAAAGTGCACTATGACACGAGTGATTCGGTAAATCTAACTGCTGCCAGTCGTGCCTGGTGGGAGGAGAAAGTATTTGATGTGATGCTGCTGACCTCATGGGCAGTTGGCTTGCCAGCCAGTTGTGCCAATGGCCTGTACCAATAGCTTGGGCTATGGCCTGCAAAATGCTCAAAGCCACCAGGCTGCCAGTTGATGGTGTCAGTGGGAAGATGGGAAATTGTAGATTAGATGTGTATAAAATATGTGTGGGAAATTCAGGCTAAACAGTCCTATTCGGGGGGATGTATAGCGAGAAGGCTGAGTGCTTTTCCTACAGTTGCGTTGACATTTATCCCATGGTGCAACTCCCCTTATTTATTATATTGTTTGGTAATGATTTTTACATTTTTCAATAAACGCTTCAGGCCATAACGAGCTCAAAAACATTTCCATGCATACTTAGTAAAAACTTAAGTACCACATTTCTGTTTCTCCAGCAAGTTGGTGATGAACATGCACCTAGCACAAAGTGTTGATGTTTGCCAGCGCACCACAGTGGCTAAAGTCACCAACCGTCTGAAAACCAGTTAGTCACAAATCTACCACAGAAGCATCAACATCTAAGGTGAAAGATAGTGGCTATTTGTAGGAGACAGTGCCCAAAGGAGATGATTTAACACGTGCAGTTACAGAAAAATACACTCACACACCACTTTGCACACTGTGATTTTTTGTTTATATCAAATGATTGTTCTTCAAAATTAATCTTGTTCATTTTCGGGCGAAAATGTTTCAATAGACATTACTCCAAAGAAGATATACAAATGGCCAATAAACGCACAAAAAAGATGCTCAACGTCATTAATTTTTAGAGAAATGCAAATCAAAACCACAGTGAGATACACCTCACACCTATCAGGATGGCTTTTATCAAAAAACAGAAAATAGCAAAAATAACAAGTGTTGAAGAGGATAAGGAGAAATTGAAAGCTTTGTGCATGATGAGTGGGAATGTAAAACGTTACAGCCAGTGTGGAAGTTCCTCAAAAAGATAAATCTAAAATTATCATGTGATCCAACAATTTCTCTTCTAGGTATAAGCCCAAAAGATTTGAAATCAGGAACTCAAACAGATACTGTACACCCATGTTCACAGCAGCATCATTCACAACAGACAAAGCGGAAGCAACCCAACTGTCCATCAATGGATGAATGGATAAACAACATGTGGGATATACAGAGAATGATTGTTATTCAGCCTAAAAAAGGAAGGGAATTCTAACACATGCTACAACACGTACGAACCTTGAGGACATTATGCTGAGTGAAAAAAGCCAGTAACAAGAGGACACATATTGTATGATTCCACTTATATAAGGTACCTAGAGCAGTCAAATTCATAGAAACAGAAAGTAGAATGGTGGTTACCAAGGTCTGGGGTAAGGGAAACTGGGAGTTAGTGTTTAATGGGTATGGAGTTTTAGTTTCGGATGATAAATAAGTTCTGGAGGTGAATAAAGGTGATGGTTTCAAAACAGTGTGAATGTACTTAATGCAACCGAACCATAGTACACTTGAAAATGGCTACAATGAGGCCAGGCGTGGTGGCTCACGCTTGTAATCCCAGCACTTTGGGAGACCAAGGCGGGTGGATCACCTGAGGTCGGGAGTTGGAGACTAGCTTGACCAACGTGGAGAAACCCCGTCTCTACTAAAAATACAAAATTAGTCGGGTGTGGTGGGGCATGTTTGTAATCCCAGCGACTTGGGAGGCTGAGGCAGGAGAATCGCTTGAACCCAGGAGGCAGAGGTTGCGGTGAGCTGAGATCATACATTGCACTCCAGCCTGGGCAATGAGAGATAAACTCCGTCTGAAAAAAAAAAAAAAAAAAAAAAAATGGCTACAATGATAAATTTTATGGTATGTGTATTTTACCACAATAAAAAAAAATCAGTCTTGCTCATTTTATATTCCAAGTTTTCTTGTAGATGTACAAAGAGAAGTGGTAACTTAATGTGTTGGTTTTATTGGCCGAATGACTTTGCAGACAGATAAATGACGCCAATTTGTCATTAATGTTATCCGATGTTCCAAGTATAAGCTAACTCTCATAAGGGTTTGATATTTTTCAGGCAACTCACAGAACCAAAATAAAGCTTTGGGAAGTTCACTTTGTCAAAGATGAAACATTCAAAATAAATGTAAACAGTATTTTAAATTTAGTTAAAATGTTCAGCCTTGAAGATAAGATTGTTTTTGTGGTCTTAATACAAATATGTATTTTGCCAAATCACAGCTTCATGATATAAACAGTGTTTTGCTAAATTTAACTACCAAGTAGCAATGACCTTGGAATTGGTTGTAATGAACATGTAATTTCTATTTTATTCAAACCAGCTGTGATAATCTACCAACTGAAATACAAGCTGCAGTTGTTAAATGTTACAAATATTTTTATACCTACTCAGAGTAACTATGATTAAGCTGAAGTAGTATTTAAAAAAAAAACTTCGGCAACGTAGTATATGATTTTTTCTTTGCTGAAAGTCATTAAACAGATTTTAGAAATGTTTGAGCTTTTGCAAAAGTACTTTGTAAATCAGCCCAACGGCTTTCTGATGATACCAAACTTTTTTTTTTTTACATTTTGGTTAAAAATACATACATTTTGGTTAAAAATCATTTGGAAATATTTAATCAAAGTACTCAGTGGATGGAGCACTAAAACAAAACATCATATTTTAAAACTTTTAGCACATTGCAAGGATTGAAAACAAAGCTTGCAAGAAGAAATGGAGACTTATCCCCCAAAAAGCAAGAAAGGAACTGGACAAATTCAAGGGTAAGAACATCCATAGTATAATCCACTATTGTGCTTTAGCAAATCATAACTTGAAAAGGTGCTCAACCTCATTGATCATTAGAGAAATGCCAATCAAAACTACAATGAAGTATCATCTCACCCCAGTTAAAATGGCTTCTATCTAAAAGACAGGCAATAACAAATGCTGGCGAGGATGCAGAGAAAAGGGAACCCTCGTACACTGTTGGTGGGAACGTAAATTAGTGCAACCACTGTGGAGAATGGTTTGGAGTTTCCTCAAAAAACTAAAAATAGAGCTACCATATAATCCAGCAACCCTACAGCTGTGTTGGTACCCAAAAGAAAGGAAATCAGAATATTGAAGAGATATTTGCATTTCCATGTTTTTTCCAGCACTATTTACAATAGCCAAGATTTGGAAGCAACCTAGGTGTCCATCAGCAGATAAATGGAAAAAGAAAATGTGGAACGTATATTCAAGGAAGTATTATTCCGCCATAAAAAAGAATGAGATCTTGTCATTTGCAACAACATGAGTGGAACTGGAGATCATTATGTTAAGTGAAATAAGCCAGGCACAGAAAGACAAACATCACATCATGTTCCCACTTATATGTGGGATCTAAAAATCAAAACAATTAAACTCATGGAGATAGGGAGTAGAAGGATGTAACTGAGGCTGAGAAGGGTAGTGGGGGAAGGGGGTGGGAAGAAGGTGGGGATGGTTAATGGGTACAAAAAAATAGAATGAATAAGACCTAGTATTTGATAGCACAATAGGGTGACTATAGTCGATAAAAATTTAATTATACACGTTAAAATAACAAAAGAGCTGGCCAGGTGTGGTGGCTCATGCCTGTAATCCCAGCACTTTGGGAAGCCCAGTTTTGTACCCATTAACTTGAGGTTAGGAGTTCACCTGAGGTTAGGAGTTCAAGACCAGCCTGGCCAACATGGTGAAACCCTATCTCTACTACAAATACAAAAATTAGCCATGTGTGCCTGTAATCCCAGCTACCTGGGAGGCTGAGGCAGAGAATTGCTGGAACCCAGGAGGCGGAGGCTGCAATGAGCTGAGATTGCACCACTGCACTCAAGCCTGGGTGACAGAGGGAGACTGTCTCAATAAATAAATAAATAAAGAGCGTAATAGGATTGTCTTTAACACAGACATTCTCCATTATGTGATTATTACACATTGCATGCCTGTATCAAAACATCTCATGTACCCCATAAATATATATACCTCCTATGTACCCGCAGAAATTAAAAATGAAAAAAACACAAAATTGTAGATGTCAAATTAATAAAGGCAGAATAAGAAGTTTTTTAAAAAAGAAAATCCTAACTTGAGGGGAGAGGGGAGAACCTTTTAATAGAGCTTCTTCTTCTTCTTCTTTTTTTTTTTTTGAGACAGGATCTCACTGTCTCACCCAGGCTGGAGAGTGCAGTGGCACCATCTCAGTTTATTGCAGCTTCCACCTCCTGAGTTCAAACAATTCTCATGCCTCAGCCTCCTGAGTAGCTAGGATTACAAGTCTGTACCACCACACCCAGCCAATTTTTAAATATTTTTAGTAGAGACAGGGTTTCACCATGTTGGCCAGGCTGGTCTTAAACTCCTGGCCTCTAGCGATCCACCCACCTTGGCCTCCCAAAGTGCTGGGATTATAGGCATGAGCCTCTGCACCTGGCCAGAGCTTCTATTTTTAATTGTATAAATTTATATTATGTACCAGAATGGAATAAAATTAAGAAAGGCCTACGATTTAAATTCGGCAAAACATTAAAATACTCATGAACAGAAATCTCTTATTTGATGCTTTTTAATCTTGTAACAATGTTTATCAAAGAAAGGTATTCTGAAAGAATGCAAAAAGACACTGGGAAAATATTTGGGCTGAAATATATATACATTTCAATATGAGATAAATAAGAAATGAGAATATCTTTCATTTAGCAGAATTTCCTTTAAGTTCACCAGGCACCTCAGCACCAGCAAATAATATTTTTTCTCAATTAAAAACATCACAGGCCAGCTGTGGTGGCTCTTGTCTGTAATCCTAACACTTTGGGAGGCTGAAGTGGGTGGATCATCTGAGGTCAGGAGTCCAAGACCAGCCTGGCCAACATGGTAAAACCCCATCTCTACTAAAAATAAAAAAATTAGCTTGGCGTGGTGGCGCACACCTGTAATCCCAGCTTTTCAGGAGGCTGAGGCAGGAGAATCACTTGAACCCAGGAGATGGAGATTGTGGTGAGCCAAGATCGCACCACTGCACTGCACTCGGGGTGAACAAAGCGAGACTCCGTTGGCCAGGCTGGTCTTGAACTCCTGACCTCAAGTGATCCACCTGCCTTAGCCTCCCAAAGTGCTGAGGTTACAGGCATGAGCCACTGCAACCAGACCGAATTTTATTTTACTTTTTTTTTGAGATGGAGTCTCACTCTGTCACCCAGGCTAGAGTGCAGTGGCACAATCTCAGCTCACTGCAACTTCCGCCTCCTGGGTTCCAGAGATTCTCCTGCCTAAGCCTCCCGAGTAGCTGGGGTTACAGGCATACACCACCATGCCTGGCTAATTTTTGTATTTTTAGTAGAGATGGGGTTTCACCATGTTGGCCAGGCTGGTCTTGAACTCCTGACCTCAAGTGATCTGGCTGCCTCAGCCTCCCAAAGTGCTGAGATTGCAGATGTGAGCCACCATGCCCAGCCGCATTTTATTTTCAAATACAGTTTTTGAATAGAATGATTTCATAGGTCCATTAATGTGATAAAACCAATTTGTTTGTCTCTAAATACTTCTATGTAATTTCAATTATGTTTAGGGTCCCTTACTCCCGTGGCAGCGTGATAAGTCTGTAGAGTTTAAAATCCTGCTCAAGAAGGCTATTTGGAGAGGCCATGGGATGTTCCAGAGACTGTGTGAAGTCCGTGGGCAGCAGGAAAAAGGGGAAAATACATTGCCCACCTCAAGATGTTTGCAACTGCAGGGCCCCCAGCGGGAGTTGCCAAAGAACACGAGGCCGACGTTGGGGAAAGGTTGTCAAATTCCATCAGAGAGCTTAGAGCCACTTTACTGCAGTACCAATCAAGTGGCAAATTTTCTTCCTCTTTCTCCCTGCTTTCCTTCCTCATGCTCCATCCCAGGGGGGCCAGAAACCAGAAACAGAAGTGAGCAAACTAGGGAGGAAAAAGGAGGGAGAGAAGGACACTGTCTGCTCTCCCCAAGGCGGATGGTCTTCCTGTAGGTGGCCGTGGCAAGAGCAGGGGCAGAAGGCTCATCTGTGAATCAAGACTTAAGTGTGGATTGGACTGGAGATTTGATTTTCTGAATGGAGACAATGTTTGCAAACAAAGCTACCTTAAGGTGAGGCGCAATGGCTCACGCCCGTATTCCCAGCACTTTGGGAGGCTGAGGTGGGCAGATCACCTGAGGTCAGGATTTTGAGACCAGCCTGGCCAACATGGCAAAACCCTATGTCTACCGACAATACAAAAATTACCCCGGCATGGTGGCGGGTGCCTGTAATCGCAGCTACTCGGGAGGCTGAGACAGGGGAATCGCTTGAACCCGGGAGATGGAGGTTGCAGTGAGCCTAGACTGCGCCACTGCACTTCAGCCTGGGCGACAGAGGGAGACTCTGTCTCAAAAAAAAAAAAAAAGGAAAGTCACTCTAGGACTTTTTAAAACCAAAGAGTAAACCAAAATCAAAGGGCTAATTAACAGGAATGAAGTACTGATCCATGCTACAATGTGGATGGACCTTAATAATAATATTGTCCTAAGTGAAACAGGCCAGACACAAGGCCACATAGTGTATGGGTTCATTGATATGAAACATCGGAAGAAGTTAATTCATAGGGACAGAAAGCAGACTCATGGTTGCCAGGGCTTGGGGGATGGGGTAATGGGGACCACTAATGGGTACATGGTTTCCTTCCAGGATGATGTAAAAGTCTTGGAACTAGACAGAGCTGGTGGTTGTATATCACTGGGAATGTCCTAACTGTCCCTGCATTGTACCCTTGCAATCGTCAATGTCTAATTTTATGTCATGTAAATTTTTTCTGAATTAAAAAAAACAAAACCAAAGGCTGCCCCAAATGTTCATCCAAGTACAGGAGAAGATGCTCCCTATAGGCAAGATTAAAGGACAGTGCCAGACAAAAAGTTTGTAAGGAGAGTACCCCATACACTCTGCATCTAGCATACATTACTACATAGAGCTACATGCATAAAACCACATAAACTGTACTCTCTGGAGATTTAAATAATTTCCAAGGGCAAATCTGGACTCTACTGGAATTTCACCTAATATGCTGACTTCAGAAAAGTAACTTTACATCCTCTGAGCAGCAGCGAGGCATTAGGCAGGCGGTGGCAAGACAGAAACTCCCAAAGTGTGTCTCCCTGTGAGCTAGGTCTCATTAGTAGGAGAGTTCTAGACTAGGGTGAAGTTCTGCAAAACTGTTGCTGCGGACCCTGGGCCACTTTGGACCCAGAACCAGCCAGACCTCCCTGAAGTTCCTCCTGAGGCCCAGCTCTTTGCTTTGTACTGAGTTCTCCTTCCTGTGAATCCTGGCCATAAATCCCCAAATTCCTACAGGGGTTCTGTGCCTAGCAACCAAAGTGGCCGGACGGCATAGTTTAAGAAGCCTGCTGATTTGGAAGAAAGCCCTTGCTCCAGAAGAGAAGTGATTGGCAGCTGGCAGGCATCCTGGGTATCTGCATTGGCTGTTGTATGCCCAAGAGAAGATATGCAGACTGTTTTAAAAACTGGCAGGCAGATGCTAAGTTTTAAGCTTACAAATGTGCATCAAAATAGGAAAGGATTAAACCAGAGAAGCAGGGAAATAATTAGGATCCAAACTCCACTACTAACTCAAGTGAAGAAATCACCTCTTCATGCCTCAGTTTTCCCTTCTGTAAAGTGGGAATCCTTTTGATTTCACCACATGGTTAGTGATGTAACATGTATAAAATGTGTAAAATGATCTATCATGTATCATGTATAAAATGGTACACATACATATGGAATGGCATTGAAAAGTACAAAGTGTAAATATAAAATGCAAGAGTTTTACCCAGGTAGATTTATGCAGGAGCTTATTCAGAAATACACGTACCTTGGTCGGGCATGGTGGCTCATGCCCGTAATTCCAGCACTCTGGGAGGCTGAATCGGGTGGATCACCTGAAGTCAGGAGTTCAAGATCAGCCTGGCCAACATGGTGAAAATCCCGTCTCTACTAAAAATACAAAAATGAGCTGGGGATGGTGGCACGTGCCTGTAATCCCAGCTACTCAGTTGGCTGAGGCAGGAGAGTCACTTGAACCTGGGAGGCGGAGGTTGCAGTGAGCCAAGATTGCACACTGCACTCCAGCCTGAGTGACAGAGCGATACTCTATGTCAAAAAAAAAAAAAAAAACCACTAAACAAAACAACAACAACAACAACAAGAAGAACAAAAAGCCTACCTGGTGGCAAGACAGGGCTGCCAGTGTTTTGGGATAAGGGGCCAGCAGATGGATCTATAGTCAGGCTTGATTAATTCACACAGGACTTGCACATCTGTCTGGGATGCATACAGATCCCATGTTCTGAATTTGTCAAGATCAAATTAGCTAGAATGGTAAGCCTAAATGAGAAAAATTAATCATCAACCCCTCATTATGGTTGCTTTTGCTTTTCAGCATTAATAAACACTAGGATTACAAATAATACAACATATGCAATTTTTAAGTTGGGTATTAATTAGTGCAAAGAACAAGTTTGGGGGTATTTCTTCTTTCTTTACCAAGCTAGGAAGGTGAAGGATTTCTATGGCAGTTTGCTGATTTCTAATTGAGAGTTTGACCTTTATGTTCCATTCTGTACCACTCAAGATGACATTCAATTCAACTCTGTAGTGTTAAAGCAAACTAAATACAGCCTGAGAATGACTCAGTACTTCTATATTTGTGAATGAATTGTAACCTAGCTTAATAGTCATACAAAATTGAAAACCTAACTTAATAGTATGCATCTGTAACAATAGCCAAGTGTCAGCCAATCCCAGCGGCCATACTTCAACCACTCATAGACTGCTGAGTGTTCAAACTGCCTTCATAGAAGGCAAATGCTGAGCTATAACCAGTCTTGCTATTTCTGTACCTCACTTCCGATTCTTGTAGGTCACTTTACCTTTTTTGTCTATAAATTTGTTTTGACCCCAAGGCAACCCTGGAGTCTCTGTGAATCTGCTGTGATTCTGGGGGCTGCCCGATTCATGAATGATTCATTGCTCAATTACACTCCTTTAAATTTAATTCAGCTATCAGTAGATAGTGAGTTTCCATTTTGCGCCAAGCCCTGGGGATCCCACACTGGGAACAGCGAGGTGAATGAGACTGTTTACCTAAACTTCAGGTTGCATGCAGGCTCTTGGAGATCATCCCAGACTTAGCCCTGGAGTTTGAAGAAGGTGGATAATCCAAACCTGCAACAGACATACTTACCATGCTCCACCACGTATTCCGGCCAAGGATTTCCAAGCACCAACAGAGGTAGACACCCAAGCTGGAAACTGTTTCTTTGAGTAGATACAAAACTCCTTGGGTCCCTTAAGGATATCCCGAATCGAGAGTCTGGTATTTAAACTGACAGCCACTCATCTCATTGAAGGGCAGACATCTGAAATTAGAATGCAGAAAGATCAGGAAAGCAGAAGATGACATTTTGCATGCTTTCAGGAGTCCAGGCGGTGTGTTTTAAGTCGCTACACTCATCTGCATGATAGTTAAAGGAGTTTTGTTTGTTTTTTAAACAACCACCCAAACCCCAAACCAATTTCCAGTCTGAGTATTCCCCATGAGTTTGCTCCAAATACTAAACAGATGGGCTCTGAGTTGAGTTTTCCTGAAGCTACGCCTTGTCCAGCTCAGAAATACAATAAGCAAGACTCACCCAAAAGTCTAAGAACATTGATTAAAAAAAATTTCCCCCAAGGACCATAAAATACCTGCCCTGATTTGCCTGCAAACTGTGGTGTTCTTCAGGGGCTTCCAGTTTCCTTTTGGCTAAATAAGAGACCAGCCAAACCCACAGATTCTCAGGTGTTTGTTTCCCAAACAGTTCTGGTCAGCACAGGCTGAAAAAGGCTGAGGATTCAATTTTGCTATTCGGTGAAGGAAACGAGGGAATATCCTCTTATGTTGTGTTAAATACTAAGAGGCATCAAATTTTAGAGATGGATGACACCTTAGACGTGGTCCAATGACCCTTCTTTATTTTTCATTGTGGTAAAATATACATAACATATAATTTAGCATTTTAGCCATTTTAACTGCACAGTTCAGCGGCATTAAGTACATTCACACTGTTATGCAACCATCACCACCATCCATCTCCAGAACTCTCTTCATCTTCCCAAACTAAAACTCTGTACTCATTAAACACTCACTCCCAACTTCCTCCGCCAGCCCCTAGTAACCACCTTTCTTTTTCTTTCTTTCTTTTCCTTTCTTTCTTTCTTTCTTTCTTTCCTTTCTTTCTTCTCTTTCTTTCTTGTCTTTCTTTCTCTCTTTTTCTTTCTCTCTTTTTTCTCTCTTTTTCTTTCCTCTTTTCCTTTCTTTCCCTCCCTATCTCCTTCCTTCCTTCCTTCCTTCCTTCCTTCCTTCCTTCCTTCCTTCCTTCCTTCCTTCCTTCCTTCCTTCCTTCCTTTCTTTCTCTCTCTCTCTCTCTCTCTTTCTTTCTTTCTTTCCTTTTTTCTTTCTTCAGACAGGGTCTCATTCTGTTGCCCAGTCTGGAGTGCACTGGTGCAATCATGGCTCACTGTAGCCTTGACCTCCTGGGCTAAAGCGACTCTCACACCTCAGCCTCCTGAGTAGCTGGGACTGCAGGTATGCACTACCATGCCCAGCTAATTTTTATAGTTTTTGTAGACACGAAGTCTTGCTACATTGCCCAGGCTGGTCTCAAACTTCTGGGCTCAAGTGATCCTCTTGCCTCAGCCTCTCAAAGTGCTGGTATTATAGGCATAAGTCACCATGCCTGGCCCATTCTACTTTCTGTCTCTATGAATTAATTAGACTACTACTCACTTATAAACGTACCTTACATAAGTGAAATCATACAGTATTTCTCCTTTTGCGACTGGCTTATTTCAGTCAGCATAATGTCCTCAAGTTTCATCCATGTTGTAGCATGTGTTAGAATTTCCTTCTTTTTTTTTTTTTGACAGAGTCTCACTCTGTCACCCAGGCTGGAGTGCAATGGCACGATCTTGGCTCACTGCAACCTCTACCTCCTGGTTTCAAGCAATTCTCCTGTCTCAGCCTCCCAGGTAGATTACAGGCACATGCCACCATGCCTGGCTAATTTTTGTATTTTTAGTAGAGACGGGGTTTCACCATATTGGTCAGGCTGGTCTCGACTCCTGACCTCAGGTGATCCACCCACTTCGGCACCCCAAAGTGTTGAGATTACAGATGTGAGCCACTGTGCCCAACCAAATTTCCTTCGTTTTCTTTTTTTATTATACTTCAAGTTCTAGGGTACATGTGCACAACATGCAGGTTTGTTACATATGTATACATGTGCCATGTTGAGTGTGCTGCACCCATTAACTCATCATTTACATTAGGTATATCTCCTAATGCTATCCCTCCCCCCTCCCCCCACCCCACAACAGGCCTCGGTGTGTGATGTTCCCCACCCTGTGTCCAAGTGTTCTCATTGTTCAATTCCCACCTATGAGTGAGAACATGTGGTGTTTGGTTTTCTGTCCTTACAATAGTTTGCTCAGAATAATCGTTTCCAGCTTCATCCATATCCCTACAAAGGACATGAACTCATCCTTTTTTATGGCTGCATAGTATTCCATGGTATATATATGCCACATTTTCTTTTTTTTTTTTTTTTTTTTTCTTTTATTATTATTATTATTATCATTATTATACTTTAGGTTTTATGGTACATGTGCGCAATGTGCAGGTAAGTTACATATGTATACATGTGCCATGCTGGTGCGCTGCACCCACCAACTTGTCATCTAGCATTAGGTATATCTCCCAATGCTATCCCTCCCCCCTCCCCCCACCCCACAACAGTCCCCGAAGTGTGATGTTCCCCTTCCTGTGTCCATGTGTTCTCATTGTTCAATTCCCACCTATGAGTGAGAATATGCGGTGTTTGGTTTTTTGTTCTTGCGATAGTTTACTGAGAATGATGATTTCCAATTTCATCCATGTCCCTACAAAGGACGTGAACTCATCATTTTTTATGGCTGCATAGTATTCCATGGTGTATATGTGCCACATTTTCTTAATCCAGTCTATCATTGTTGGACATTTGGGTTGGTTCCAAGTCTTTGCTATTGTGAATAATGCCGCAATAAACATACGTGTGTGTCTTTATAGCAGCATGATTTATAGTCCTTTGGGTATATACCCAGTAATGGGATGGCTGGGTCGAATGGAATTTCTAGTTCTAGATCCCTGAGGAATCGCCACACTGACTTCCACAAGGGTTGAACTAGTTTACAGTCCCACCAACAGTGTAAAAGTGTTCCTATTTCTCCACATCCTCTCCAGCACCTGTTGTTTCCTGACTTTTTAATGATTGCCATTCTAACTGGTGTGAGATGGTATCTCATTGTGGTTTTGATTTGCATTTCTCTGATGGCCAGTGATGGTGAGCATTTTTTCATGTGGTTTTTGGCTGCATAAATGTCTTCTTTTGAGAAGTGTCTGTTCATGTCCTTCGCCCACTTTTTGATGGGGTTGTTTGTTTTTTTCTTGTAAATTTGTTGGAGTTCATTGTAGATTCTGGATATTAGCCCTTTGTCAGATGAGTAGGTTGCGAAAATTTTCTCCCATTTTGTAGGTTGCCTGTTCACTCTGATGGTAGTTTCCTTTGCTGTGCAGAAGCTCTTTAGTTTAATTAGATCCCATTTGTCAAGTTTGGCTTTTGTTGCCATTGCTTTTGGTGTTTTAGACATGAAGTCCTTGCCCATGCCTATGTCCTGAATGGTAATGCCTAGGTTTTCTTCTAGGGTTTTTATGGTTTTAGGTCTAATATTTAAGTCTTTAATCCATCTTGAATTGATTTTTGTATAAGGTGTAAGGAAGGGATCCAGTTTCAGCTTTCTACATATGGCTAGCCAGTTTTCCCAACACCATTTATTAAATAGGGAATCCTTTCCCCATTTCTTGTTTTTGTCAGGTTTGTCAAAGATCAGATACTTGTAGATATGTGGCATTATTTCTGATGGCTCTGTTCTGTTCCATTGATCTATATCTCTGTTTTGGTACCAGTACCATGCTGTTTTGGTTACTGTAGCCTTGTAGTATAGTTTGAAGTCAGGTAGTGTGATGCCTCCAGCTTTGTTCTTTTGGCTTAGGATTGACTTGGCGATGCGGGCTCTTTTTTGGTTCCATATGAACTTTAAAGTAGTTTTTTCCAATTCTGTGAAGAAAGTCATTGGTAGCTTGATGGGGATGGCATTGAATCTGTAAATTACCTTGGGAAGGATGGCCATTTTCATGATATTGATTCTTCCTACCCATGAGCATGGAATGTTCTTCCATTTGTTTGTATCCTCTTTTATTTCCTTGAGCAGTGGTTTGTAGTTCTCCTTGAAGAGGTCTTTCACATCCCTTGTAAGTTGGATTCCTAGGTATTTTATTCTCTTTGAAGCAATTGTGAATGGGAGTTCACTCATGATTTGGCTCTCTGTTTGTCTGTTATTGATGTATAAGAATGCTTGTGATTTTTGCACATTGATTTTGTATCCTGAGACTTTGCTGAAGTTGCTTATCAGCTTAAGGAGATTTTGGGCTGAGACAATGGGGTTTTCTAGATATACTATCATGTCATCTGCAAACAAGGACAATTTGACTTCCTCTTTTCCTAACTGAATACCCTTGATTTCCTTCTCCTGCCTAATTGCCCTGGCCAGAACTTCCAACACTATGTTGAATAGAAGTGGCGAGAGAGGGCATCCCTGTCTTGTGCCAGTTTTCAAAGGGAATGCTTCCAGTTTTTGCCCATTCAGTACGATATTGGCTGTGGGTTTGTCATAAATAGCTCTTATTATTTTGAGATACGTCCCATCAATTCCTAATTTATTGAGAGTTTTTAGCATGAAGGGTTGTTGAATTTTGTCAAAGGCCTTTTCTGCATCTATTGAGATAATCATGTGGTTTTTGTCTTTGGTTCTGTTTATATGCTGGATTACATTTATTGATTTGCGTATATTGAACCAGCCTTGCATCCCAGGGATGAAGCCCACTTGATCATGGTGTATAAGCTTTTTGATGTGCTGCTGGATTCTGTTTGCCAGTATCTTATTGAGGATTTTTGCATCAATGTTCATCAAGGATATTGGTCTAAAATTCTCTTTTTTTGTTGTGTCTCTGCCAGGCTTTGGTATCAGGATGATGCTGGCCTCATAAAATGAGTTAGGGAGGATTCCCTCTTTTTCTATTGATTGGAATAGTTTCAGAAGGAATGGTACCAGCTCCTCCTTGTACCTCTGGTAGAATTCGGCTGTGAACCCATCTGGTCCTGGACTTTTTTTGGTTGGTAAGCTATTGATTATTGCCACAATTTCAGCTCCTGTTATTGGTCTATTCAGAGATTCAACTTCTTCCTGGTTTAGTCTTGGGAGGGTGTATGTGTTGAGGAATTTATCCATTTCTTCTAGATTTTCTAGTTTATTTGCGTAGAGGTGTTTGTAATATTCTCTGATGGTAGTTTGTATTTCTGTGGGATCGGTGGTGATATCCCCTTTATCATTTTTTATTGCATCTATTTGATTCTTCTCTCTTTTTTTCTTTATTAATCTTGCTAGCGGTCTATCAATTTTGTTGATCCTTTCAAAAAACCAGCTCCTGGATTCATTTATTTTTTGAAGGGTTTTTTGTGTCTCTATTTCCTTCAGTTCTGCTCTGATTTTAGTTATTTCTTGCCTTCTGCTAGCTTTTGAATGTGTTTGCTCTTGCTTTTCTAGTTCTTTTAATTGTGATGTTAGGGTGTCAATTTTGGATCTTTCCTGCTTTCTCTTGTGGGCATTTAGTGCTATAAATTTCCCTCTACACACTGCTTTGAATGCATCCCAGAGATTCTGGTATGTTGTGTCTTGGTTCTCGTTGGTTTCAAAGAACATCTTTATTTCTGCCTTCATTTCGTTATGTACCCAGTAGTCATTCAGGAGCAGGTTGTTCAGTTTCCACGTAGTTGAGCGGTTTTGAGTGAGATTCTTAATCCTGAGTTCTAGCTTGATTGCACTGTGATCTGAGAGACAGTTTGTTACAATTTCTGTTCTTTTACATTTATTGAGGAGAGCTTTACTTCCAAGTATATGGTCAATTTTGGAATAGGTGTGGTGTGGTGCTGAAAAAAATGTATATTCTGTTGATTTGGGGTGGAGAGTTCTGTAGATGTCTATTAGGTCCGCTTGGTGCAGAGCTGAGTTCAATTCCTGGGTATCCTTGTTGACTTTCTGTCTCGTTGATCTGTCTAATGTTGACAGTGGGGTGTTAAAGTCTCCCATTATTAATGTGTGGGAGTCTAAGTCTCTTTGTAGGTCACTCAGGACTTGCTTTATGAATCTGGGTGCTCCTGTATTGGGTGCATATATATTTAGGATAGTTAGCTCTTCTTGTTGAATTAATCCCTTTACCATTATGTAATGGCCTTCTTTGTCTCTTTTGATCTTTGTTGGTTTAAAGTCTGTTTTATCAGAGACTAGGATTGCAACCCCTGCCTTTTTTTGTTTTCCATTTGCTTGGTAGATCTTCCTCCATCCTTTTATTTTGAGCCTATGTGTGTCTCTGCACGTGAGATGGGTTTCCTGAATACAGCACACTGATGGGTCTTGAGTCTTTATCCAATTTGCCAGTCTGTGTCTTTTAATTGGAGCATTTAGTCCATTTACATTTAAAGTTAATATTGTTATGTGTGAATCTGATCCTGTCATTATGATGTTAGCTGGATATTTTTCTCATTAGTTGATGCAGTCTCTTCCTAGTCTCGATGGTCTTTACATTTCGGTATGATTTTGCAGTGGCTGGTACCGGTTGTGCCTTTCCATGTTTAGCGCTTCCTTCAGGAGCTCTTTTAGGGCAGGCCTGGTGGTGACAAAATCTCTCAGCATTTGCTTGTCTGTAAAGTATTTTATTTCTCCTTCACTTATGAAGCTTAGTTTGGCAGGATATGAAATTCTGGGTTGAAAATTCTTTTCTTTAAGAATGTTGAATATTGGCCCCCACTCTCTTCTGGCTTGTAGGGTTTCTGCCGAGAGATCCGCTGTTAGTCTGATGGGCTTCCCTTTGATGGTAACCCGACCTTTCTCTCTGGCTGCCCTTAACATTTTTTCCTTCATTTCAACTTTGGTGAATCTGACAATTATGTGTCTTGGAGTTGCTCTTCTCGAGGAGTATCTTTGTGGCATTCTCTGTATTTCCTGAATCTGAATGTTGGCCTGCCTTGCTAGATTGGGGAAGTTCTCCTGGATAATATCCTGCAGAGTGTTTTCCAACTTGTTTCCATTCTCCCCGTCACTTTCAGGTACACCAATCAGACGTAGATTTGGTCTTTTCACATAGTCCCACATTTCTTGGAGGCTTTGCTCGTTTCTTTTTATTCTTTTTTCTCTAAACTTCCCTTCTCGCTTCATTTCATTCATTTCATCTTCCAGGGCTGATACCCTTTCTTCCATTTGATCGCATCGGCTCCTGAGGCTTCTGCATTCTTCACGTAGTTCTCGAGCCTTGGTTTTCAGCTCCATCAGCTCCTTTAAGCACTTCTCTGTATTGGTTATTCTAGTTATACATTCTTCTAAATTTTTTTCAAAGTTTTCAACTTCTTTGCCTTTGGTTTGAATATCCTCCCGTAGCTCGGAGTAATTTGATCGTCTGAAGCCTTCTTCTCTCAGCTCGTCAAAGTCATTCTCCGTCCAGCTTTGTTCCGTTGCTGGTGAGGAACTGCGTTCCTTTGGAGGAGGAGAGGTACTCTGGTTTTTAGAGTTTCCAGTTTTTCTGCTCTGTTTTTTCCCCATCTTTGTGGTTTTATCTACTTTTGGTCTTTGATGATGGTGATGTACAGATGGGTTTTTGGTGTGGATGTCCTTTCTGTTAGTTTTCCTTCTAACAGACAGAACCCTCAGCTGCAGGTCTGTTGGAGTACCTGGCCGGCCGTGTGAGGTGTCAGTCTGCCCCTGCTGGGGGGTGCCTCCCAGTTAGGCTGCTCGGGGGTCAGGGGTCAGGAACCCACTTGAGGAGGCAGTCAGCCGGTTCTCAGATCTCCAGCTGCGTGCTGGGAGAACCACTGCTCTCCTCACAGCTGTCAGACAGGGACATTTAAGTCTGCAAAGGTTACTGCTGTCTTTTTGTTTGTCTGTGCCCTGCCCCCAGAGGTGGAGCCTACAGAGGCAGGCAGGCCTCCTTGAGCTGTGGTGGGCTCCACCCAGTTGAAGCTTCCCGGCTGCTTTGTTTACCTAAGCGAGCCTGGGCAATGGCGGGCGCCCCTCCCCCAGCCTCGCTGCCGACTTGCTGTTTGATCTCAGACTGCTGTGCTAGCAATCAGCGAGACTCCGTGGGCGTAGGACCCTCTGAGCCAGGTGCGGGCTATACTCTCCTGGGGCACCGGTTCCTAAGCCCGTCGGAAAAGCACAGTATTCGGGTGGGAGTGGCCCGATTTTCCAGGTGCCGTCTGTCACCCCTGGAAAGGGAACTCCCTGACCCCTTGCGCTTCCCAAGTGAGGCAATGCCTCGCCCCTGCTTCGGCTGGCGGACAGTGCGCTCACCCACTGACCTGCGCCCACTGTCTGGCACTCCCTAGTGAGATGAACACGGTACCTCAGATGGAAATGCAGAAATCACCCGTCTTCTGCGTCGCTCGTGCTGGGAGCTGTAGACCGGAGCTGTTCCTATTCGGCCATCTTGGCTCCTCCCCCCCACATTTTCTTAATCCAGTCTATCATTGATGGACATTTGGGTTGGTTCCAAGTCTTTGCTATTGTGAGTAGTGCCATAATAAACATACGTGTGCATGTGTCTTTATAGCAGCATGATTTATAATCCTTTGGGTATATACCCAGCAATGGCATGGCTGGGTCAAATGGTATTTCTAGTTCTAGATCCTTGAGGAATCACCACACTGTCTTCCACAATGGTTGAACTAGTTTACAGTCCCACCAACAGTGTAAAAGTGTTCCTATTTCTCCACATCCTCTCCAGCAATGTTGTTTCCTGACTTTTTAATGATCACCATTCTAACTGGTGTGAGATGGTATCTCATTGTGGTTTTGATTTGCATTTCTCTGACGGCCAGTGATGATGAGCATTTTTTCATGTGTCTGCTGGCTGCATAAAGGTCTTCTTTTGAGAAGTGTCCACTTCTCAAAAGTGGACACTTTTTGATGGGGTTGTTTGATTTTTTCTTGTAAATTTGTTTAAGTTCTTTGTAGATTCTGGATATTAGCCCTTTGTCAGATGGGTAGATTGTAAAAATTTTCTCCCATTCTGTAGGTTGCCTGTTCACTCTGATGGTAGTTTCTTTTGCTGTGCAGAAGCTCTTTAGTTTAATTAGATCCCATCTGTCAATTTTGACTTCTGTTGCCATTGCTTTTGGTGTTTTAGTTATGAAGTCCTTGCCTATGCCTATGTCCTGAATGGTGTTGCCTAGGTTTTCTTCTAGGGTTTTTATGGTTTTAGGTCAAGATTTAAGTCTTTAATCCATCTTGAATTAATTTTTGTATAAGGTGTAAGGAAAGGATCCAGTTTCAGCTTTCTACATATGGCTAGCCAGTTTTCCCAGCACCATTTATTAAATAGGGAATCCTTTCCCCATTTTTTTGTTTTTGTCAGGTTTGTCAAAGATCAGATGGTTGTAGATATGTGGCATTATTTCTGGGGGCTCTGTTCGGTTCCATTGGTCTATATCTCTGTTTTGGTACCAGTACCATGCTGTTTTGGTTACTGTAGCCTTGTAGTATAGTTTGAAGTCAGGTAGCGTGATGCCTCCAGCTTTGTTCCTTTTGCTTAAGATTGTCTTGGCAATGCAGGCTCTTTTTTGGTTCCATATGAACTTTAAAGTAGTTTTTTCCAATTCTGTGAAGAAAGTCATTGGTAGCTTGATGGGGATGGCATTGAATCTATAGATTACCTTGGGCAGTGTGGCCATTTTCACGATATTGATTCTTCCTATCCATGAGCATGGAATGTTCTTCCATTTGTTTGTGTCCTCTTTTATTTCGTTGAGCAGTGGTTTATAGTTCTCCTTGAAGAAGTCCTTCACATCCCTTGTAAGTTGGATTCCTAGGTATCTTATTCTCTTTGAAGCAATTGTGAATGGGAGTTCACTCAAGATTTGGCTCTCTGTTTGTCTGTTATTTGTGTATAGGAATGCTTGTGATTTTTTGCCCATTGATTTTGTATCCTTAGACTTTGCTGAAGTTTCTTATCAGCTTAAGGAGATTTTGGGCTGAGACGATGGGGTTTTCTAGATATATAATCATGTCATCTGCAAACAGGGACAACTTGGCTTCCTCTTTTCCTAATTCAATACACTTTATTTCTTTCTCCTGCCCGATTGCCCTGGCCAGAACTTCCAACATTATGTTGAATAGGAGTGGTGAGAGAGCGCATCCCTGTCTTGTGCTAGTTTTCAAAGGGAATGCTTTCAGTTTTTGCCCATTCAGTATGATATTGACTGTGGGTTTGTCATAAGTAGCTCTTATTATTTTGAGATATGTCCCATCAATACCTAGTTTATTGAGAGTTTTCAGCATGAAGGGCTGTTGAATTTTGTTGAAGGCCTTTTCTGCAACTATTGAGATAATCATGTGGTTTTTGTCTTTGGTTCTGTTTATATGCTGGATTACGTTTATTGATTTGCATATGTTGAACCAGCCTTGCATCCCAGGGATGAAGCCAACTTGATTTTGGTGGATAAGCTTTTTGATATGCTGCTGGATTCAGTTTGCCAGTATTTTACTGAGGATTTTTGCATCGATGTTCATCAGGGATACTGGTCTAAAATTCTCTTTTTCTGTTGTGTGTCTGCCAGGCTTTGGTATCAGGATGATGCTGGCTTCATAAAAAGAGTTAGGGAGGATTCCCTCTTTTTCTATTGATTGGAATAGTTTCAGAAGCAATGGTACTAGTTCCTGTTTGTACTTCTGGTAGAATTTGGCTGTGAATCTGTCTGGTCCTGGACTTTTTTTGTTGGTAGGCTATTAATTATTGCCTCAATTTCAGAGCCTGTTATTAGTCTATTCAGGGATTCAACTTCTTCCTCATTTAGTCTTGGGCAGGTGTATGTGTCCAGGAATTTATCCATTTCTTCTAGATTTTCTAGTTTATTTGCATAGAGGTGTTTATAGTATTCTCTGATGGTCATTTGTATCTCTGTGGGATCAGTGGTGATATCCCCTTTATCATTTTTTATTGCATCTATTTGATTCTTCTCTCTTTTCTTCTTTATTACTCTTGCTAGCAATCTATCAATTTTGTTTATCTTTTCAAAAAGCCAGCTCCTGGATTCATTGATTTTTTGAAGGGTTTTTTGTGTCTCTATTTCCTTCAGTTCTGCTCTGATCTTAGTTATTTCTTCCCTTCTGCTAGCTTTTGAATGTGTTTGCTCTTGCTTCTCTAGTTCTTTTAATTGTGATGTTAGGGTGTCAATTTTAGATCTTTTCTGCTTTCTTTTGTGGGCATTTAGTGCTATAAATTTCCCTCTACATACTGCTTTAAATGTGTCCCAGAGATTCTGATATGTTGTGTCTTTGTTCTCATTGGTTTCAAAGAACATCTTTATTTCTACCTTCATTTCGTTATGTACCCAGTAGTCATTCAGGAGCAGGTTGTTCAGTTTCCATGTAGTTGAGAGGTTTTGAGTGAGTTTCTTAATCCTGAGTTCTAGTTTGATTGCACTGTGGTCTGAGAGACAGTTTGTTATAATTTCTGTTCTTTTACATTTGCTGAGGAGTGCTTTACTTCCAACTATATGGTCAATTTTGGAATAAGTGTGATATGGTGCTGAGAAGAATGTATATTCTGTTGATTTGGAGTGGAGAGTTCTGTAGGTGTCTGTTAACATCTGCTTTGTGCAGAGCTGAGTTTAATTCCTGGATATCCTTGTTAACTTTCTGTTTCATTGATCTGTCTAATGTTGACAGTGGGGTGTTAAAGTCTCCCATTATTATTGTGTGGGAGTCTAAGTCTCTTTGTAGGTCTCTAAGGACTTGCTTTATGAATCTGGGTGCTCCTGTATTGGGTGCATATATATTTAGGATAGTTAGTTATTCTTGTTGAATTGATCCCTTTACCATTATGTAATGGCCTTCTTTGTCTCTTTTGATCTTTGTTGGTTTAAAGTCTGTTTTATCAGAGACTAGGATTGCAACCCCTGCTTTTTTTTTGTTTTCCATTTGCTTGGTAGATCTTCCTCCATCCCTTTATTTTGAGCCTATGTGTGTCTCTGCACATGAGATGGGTATCCTGAATACAGCGTACTGATGGGTCTAGACTCTTTATCCAGTTTGCCAGTCTGTATCTTTTAATTGGAACATTTAGTCCATTTACATTTAAGGTTAATATTGTTATGTGTGAATTTGATCCTGTCATTGTGATGTTAGCTGGTTATTTTGCTCGTTAGTTGATGCAGTTTCTTCCTAGCATTGATGGTCTTTACAATTTGGCATGTTTTTGCAGTGGCTGGTACTGATTGTTCCTTTCCATGTTTAGTGCTTCCTTCAGGAGCTCTTGTAAGGCAGGCCTGGTGGTGACAAAATCTCTCAGCATTTGCTTGTCTGTAAAGGATTTTATTTCTCCTTCACTTACGAAGCTTAGTTTGGCTGGATATGAAATTCTGGGTTGAAAATTCTTTTCTTTAAGAGTGTTGAATATTGGCCCCCACTGTCTTCTGGCTTGTAGAATTTCTGCCAAGAGATCCGCTGTTAGTCTGATGGGCTTCCCTTTGATGGTAACCTGACCTTTCTCTCTGGCTGCCCTTAACATTTTTTCCTTCATTTCAACTTTGGTGAATCTGACAATTATGTGTCTTGGAGTTGCTCTTCTTGAGGAGTATCTTTGTGGCGTTCTCTGTATTTCCTGAATTTGAATGTTGGCCTGCCTCGCTAGGTTGGGGAGGTTCTCCTGGATAATATCCTGAAGAGTGTTTTCCAACTTGGTTCCATTCTCCCTGTCACTTTCAGGTACACCAATCAGATGTAGATTTGGTCTTTTCACATAGTCCCATATTTCTTGGAGGCTTTGTTCGTTTCTTTTTGCTCTTTTTTCTCTAAACTTCTCTTCTCGCTTCATTTCATTCATTTGATCTTCAATCACTGATACCTTTTCTTCCACTTGATCAAATCAGCTACTGAAGCTTGTGTATGTGTCACATAGTTCTCGTGCCATGGTTTTCACCTCCATCAGGTCATTTAAGGTCTTCTCTACACCGTTTATTCTAGTTAGCCGTTCTTTTTTCAAGGTTTTTAGCTTCTTTGCAATGGGTTCGAACATCCTCCTTTAGCTTGGAGAAGTTTGTTATTACTGATCGTCTGAAGCCTTCTCTCAGCTCGTCAAAGTCTTTCACTGTCCAGCTTTATTCCATTACTGGCAAGGAGCTGCGTTCCTTTGGAGGAGAAGAGAGGCTCTGATTTTTAGAATTTTTAGCTTTTCTGGTCTGGTTTCTCCCCACCTTTGTGGTTTTATCTACCTTTGGTCTTTGTTGATGGTGATGTACAGATGGGGTTTTGGTGTGGATGTCCTTTGTGTTTGTTAGTTTTCCTTGTAACAGTCAGGACCCTCAGCTGCAGGTCTGTTGGAGTTTGCTGGAGGTCCACTCCAGTCCCTGTTTGCCTGAGTATCACCAGCGGAGGCTGCAGAACAGCAAATATTGCAGAACGGCAAATGTTGTTGCCTGATCCTTCCTCTGGAAGCTTCGTCTCAGAGGCACACCTGGCTGTATGAGGTGTCAGTCGGCCCCTACTGGGAGGTGTCTCCAGTTAGGCTACTCGGGGGTCAGGGACCCATTTGAGGAAGCAGTCTGTCCGTTCTCAGATCTTAAACTCTGCGCTGGGAGAAACACTACTGTCTTCAAAGCTGTCATATAGGGACGTTTAAGTCTGCAGAAGTTTCTGCTGCCTTTTGTTCAGCTGTGCCCTGCCCCCAGAGGTGGAGTCTACAGAGGCAGGCAGGCCTCCTTGAGCTGTGGTGGGCTCCACCCAGTTCGAGATTCCTGTCAGCTTTGTTTACCTACTCAAGCCTCAGCAATGGTGGGCACCCCTCCTCCAGCCTCGCTGCTGCCTTGCAGTTCGATCTCAGACTGCTGTGTTAGCAGTGAGCAAGCCTCTGTGGGTGTGGGACCCTCCAAGCGGGGCGTGGGATATAATCTCCTGGTATGCCATTTGCTAAGACCGTTGGAAAAGCACAGTATTAGGGTGGGAGTGTCCTGATTTTCCAGGTACCATCTGTCATGGCTTCCTTTGGTTAGGAAAGGGAATTCCCCAACCCCTTGTGCTTCCCGGGTGAGGTGATGTCCCACCGTACTTCAGCTCACACTCCGTGGGCTGCACCCACTGTCCGACAAGCCCCAGTGAGATGAACCCGGTACCTCAACTGGAAATGCAGAAATCACCCGTCTTCTGCGTTGCTCACGCTGGGAATTGTAGACTGGAGCTGTTCCTATTCGGCCATCTTGGAACCTCCCCCCAATTTCCTTCCATTTAAGGCTGAATAATATTCACTGTATGTATATACTATATTTTGTTTATGCATTTATTCATTAATGGACACTTGGGCTGCTTCCATCTTTTGTTTATTGTGAATGATGCTGCTGTGAACATGGGTGTATCATATCTGTTGGAGTTCCTGATTTCAATTCTTTGGGTATATTCCCAGAAGCAAAGTTGCTGGATCGTATGGTAATTCTATATTTAACTTTTTCTGGAACTGGCATACCATTTTTCACACTGGTTGCACCATTTTCCATTCCCACTAGCCATGCACAAAGCTTCCAATTTCTCCACATCCTCTCCAACACTTGTTGTTTTCTGTTTTTTGGTAATAGCCATCCTAATGAGTGTAAAGTGGTATCTTAATATGGTTTTGATTTGCATTTCCCTAACAATTAGTAATGTTGAGCATCTTTTCATGTGCCTATTGGCCATTTGTATATCTTTGGAGAAATGTCTATATTCAAGTCATTTGCGCGTTGTTTAGTTGGGTTCTGTTTTTGTTGTTGTTGTTGAGTTGGCACCTTGTTTTATGTAGGAGAAAGATGGGTCATAGAAAGGATACACTCAATCAACAACACTTCACTGGATGTTGTCAGAGCCAGGGCCAGAATCTAGGGGCCCCAGCACCCCAACAGGGCTCTTTGTCACCTTTTGTTCATTACAGGGGAGGAAACAAGTCCAGAGGGTGAGGAGACTTTCTTAGGGCTGTAGCCTTTAGGGCACAATCCACCACATAACAAACTCCAGTTGCTGTATTCTACCAAGTGATTGCAGCCTGCTTTCTCATCCCTAGTGTTATGAACTGAATTGTTTCCCCTCAAAATTCATCTGTCAAAGCCCTAACCCTCAATGTTACTGTATTTGGAGATGGGGCCTTTAAGGAGGTAATTAAGGTTAAATGAGGTCATAAGGATGGGGCCCTAATCAAATCAGACTGGTGTCCTTATAAGAAGAGGAAGAAACACCAGGATTGCGCATGCACAGAGGAAAGGTCATGTGAGGACACAGCAAGAAGGCAGCCATCTGCAAGCCAGGAAGACAGGCCTCCCTGGAAAGCAACCTGCTGGAACCTTGATCATGGACTTCCAGCTTCCACAATTGTGAGAAAATAAATTGTTGTGCAAGTCAAACTGTGATATTCTGTTATGGCAGCCCTAGCAAACTAAGATGCCTGGATTAGAAAATCTACAGATGGAGGAGAACTCAGAGATAAACGCCGGGGTGCATGGATGGTCATTTTGGCCAAGAGGATCCCATATAGGCCAGGGCCATGTCAAATTTTTCTGGAAGCTTTTAGGCTTCTATCTGATGTCCAAATAATCCTCTTCTGGCAGAACACAACTTCCTGATGTTTAAAATAAAGAGCTTAACAAAGCCTACTAAAATAATTCCAAAGGCTTCCTGGATATCAAATGGCCCTCACTGAAAAGCATTTTGATGATTCAAAAGTCCCAGACATGTGCATATTAGAGATTTCCCTCAAAGTGCAGATGGTTTTGCCACTGGTATTGAACTCTTCCTCTTCTGTTCTCTTCTCCTCATTCTCCACATACTCAATTTGGGTGGTTTATCTTGGCCATTTCTGATGTCTGTATGTCAATCTTTCCCTCCTTGTCCTCCAGATTAGCTGCTTTTCTTTCTCGCATTCCTCCTAAGATTGCTTATTTCTGTAAGATCTAGTTAGTCTTCAGATGATCTGGGCTGTGGGCAAATAGAATCTAGCTAGCAAGGGTCAATGGAAGGAGGAAGCTAAGAGCAACTGCCAAGGGCACATGGGTGGGGTAAACTGGGCATTGGCTGGCTCTTAAGGATGGGCCTAGGGTAGGAGATGGCATTCCCAGTGGGAGACTGAGGCAAAACCCTAATCAAGGAGTAGGAATGGGTTCAATACCGTGGAGGTTGCCCAGCATGGTGCAGCAGCCCATGTCTGCAGACTCCATTTTCTAAGCCACTGACTTCATCCCTCACCCTTTGCTCTATTTTCCCAGGTTATAGCCCCTGGCCTTGCTGCCAGCTTTCCTGTTCACCTCACTCACCCATCCGGTTTCTTTGAGTTTCATGCTAGGTAGTCTTTCATCTCTTTCTTGGCTTTCTCTTCTCACTGGAGACTCTCAAGGCAATTTCACCATCCCAGGATTTCTCTCAGGGTCGAGAGTAGGATCCCAATAGGAGGCAGGGGATGGCAGAGACTCACCCGTCTAAGCTTCTCAGAGTAAGCTCTGGCACATGCCACATGAGCTCCTGGTCATGTTCCACACCCCAGGGTCTCTGAAGGTTTTACCTGCTGAGTTAGTAACTGGGTGGGATGGGAAGACCTAAGGAGGTAGTAAACTTGGAATTTGTACTCAGGAATGAGGACTCCAAACTTAGGGCTCACTCTACTACAGCACTTTTCAACCCTTTAAGGTGCACCGGAATCTTCTTAACACACAGATTCTGTTGTAGTAGGTCTGGGGAGGGGTCCTGAACTCTGCATTTCTAATAAATCCCCAGGTCTTGCCGACAAATTCCCAGCTGCTAAGAACAGCTCAAAGGTAGTTCATGCACTTTCAGGCCCCACTGCATCATGTTAAGGGACGGGTACCCATGCTGGAATTTCAGGTACCATGAAAGGCTGGAATATTTTTGAGTACCATGGGCCTCTAGTCAGACCTGGTAGGTATCTGGTACTCCTTCCCTGTGTCTCATCAGGCTTGGATCTGTAGACAGAGGTTTGCAAGCTCCAGCTGCATTAGAATCGCCTGGAGGGCTTGTAAAACACAGCTGGCTGGATCCCCCTCCCAGACTTTCGAATTCAGTAGTTCTGGGGTGGGGCCCAAGATTTTGCATTTCTAATAACTTTCTAACCACTGCTGTAGAATAACTGAACCAGGGCACCATGTGGGCCCTACAGTAGAGGACCCGACAGTGCTGAACTTGAATCTGACTCTGCCCTTTATGAACAGAATGATCTCGACCAAGTCACTCCTGTTCTCTGAGAACCCTTTTTCCATCTACACAAGGGTGATAATGCACCTCACTCTGCAGGGTTGCTGAGCAGATGAGAGTTAATGTTTGTGAGGGCTTTCCCAAATGTTTGTCCTTAAGGCTGATTTCCCAGTCTGCACTCAAGGGTCCAGCTGCCGCTGTCACACCAATTAAAAAGCTGCTTTCAGTCCATCAGTTGTTTTACTTGCTTGACTTACCCTGTTCATGGAATCAAGTGGATTCACCAAATGAATTGAAATTTCTTTTTTCAAGACACTGTTTGGGAATGTGGGGTCTAGAAGACCCGCATCCTAATCATCTGGGGCAGGGCTTCTCAAACTTTAGTGTGCACACATTGCCTGGGGATCTTGTTTAAATGTAGATTTCTACACAGTATGTCTGGGATGCGGCTTGAGAATTTGCACTTCTATTGATTGATTGAAACAGGGTCTTGTTCTGTCTCCCAGTCTGAGGTGCAGTGGCACGATAGCTCACTGCGACCTTGACCTGTGGGGGCTCAAGCAGTCCTCCCACCTCAGCCTCCTGAGTAGCTGGGATTACAGACATGAGCCACTGTGTCTGGCCAAGAATGTACATTTCTAACACACTCCTAGGCGGTGCTGATGCCGCTGGTCCCAGGACCACACTTAGAGTAGTAAGAATTCTAGAACAATATCAACACAAAAATTTCCTTTCTTTCTTTTTGAGACAGAGTCTCTGTTGCCCAGGCTGGAGTGCAGTGGCATGATCTCAACTCACTGTAATCTCTGCCTCCCAGGTTCAAGTGTTTCTCCTGCCTCAGCCTCCCAAGTAGCTGGGATTACAAGTGTACACCACCATGCCCAACTAATTTTTGTGTTTTTAGTAGAGATGGAGTTTCACCATGTTGGCCAGGCTGGTCTCGAACTCCTGATTTCAAGTGGTCTGCCTGCCTCAGCCTCCCAAAGTGCTGGGATTACAGGTGTGAGCCACCACGCTTGGCCCAATATTAACACAAAAATTTACTGGCCCTGCCTGGACCTATCCTGTAATTTCCTCAGGTAATCCTTTGGTGAACTAAAGTAGGAAAGCCATTCTCTCAGTGGTCACCTTATTCTTTTGCTTTTTAAATTTAAGCTACAGCCCAAACAATGGGAGACTTCAACATCACACAGCATTCTACACCATTTCAGGAAGCAGAGGTGGCTCCGAGTCTCACTTCTATCATGTACCAGCTGTGTGATGATGCTGGCAAATCATTTCACTTTCGTTTAATTCTTCTGAAATAATCTGCTCCACTGTAGAGTGGGAATAATACCTGTCCTTATAATGGGTCATTGTGAGTCTGGATGACCCACTGTCCAAAAGTACTTTGGAAATTGTTAATTTGCAAATGCGAAGGATTATCTTAAAAAATGGAAAAACTTAGGCAAAATTTCCTGTCTCAGCTTATGAAAAACTCATTTTATGCAGGCCCTTTGCCTGCAGTGAATGAATGCAGAGAACAATGAAAACAGTAAAACATTTGGGTGTTGGTCCTAACTTAATCCAGTCATAAAGTTACAAGACTTTTGAATTTTGACCACCTTTAAAAACAGACAGTTGGGTGTGACTATATCTCACTTAAAGGTTGTTTAAATTGTTAAATGTACATTACGTTAACACGTGCAACAGCTAGAGAGTAACTGGTAACAGCAGAGGCCTTCCCCAGCTTAAGAGTTAGTATGGTTTCGAAAGCAAGTCTCAAACCCCTGACCTAAAGTTATTCACCTGCCTCGGCCTCCTAAAGTGCTGGGATTACAGGTGTGAGCCACTGTGTCCAGCCCAAAAGCAAGTGAGTTGCTTGAAGCTTCAGAACAAATTTCACAACACAATTAATGTTGTAAATGTTGTTTGAATTCCTAAGCTAGCTCACAAGCCCATTTGCCTATTACCATAGCTAAATTCAGCAATAAAAAAGTAATATTAATAGTAACAATGTGTAAGAGCATTATAGTTTACAAAGCATTAAATTTTTTTTAAAGACGTGAGGTCTCGTTATGTTGCCAAGGCTGGTCTCAAACTCCTGGCCTCAAGCGATCCTCCTCCCACCTCAGCTTCCAGAGTAGCTGGGATTATAGGCACGAGTCACCATGCCTGGCTAAAAGTATTTCTATATCCAGTAACTTGAAACCCTCAGCTATATTCTCTGATAGGATTTAACTTCCTTTCCATTTCAAAGATGAGAAAACTGAGGCACAGAGAGGCCAAGACCTTGTGCCTCACCTGCCGATTTCAAGATGTACATCTTCACCGTCTTCTAGAACCAGTCCCAATCAGCAGCATTCTAAGTGTTCCACCCTGGATCCCCACGGGCACACTTGTGCCCGCATCTGCAGGATCTGGGGATTCCCCTTCACCTGCACAGTCTCCCATCTGGGTCAGTGGGAGATTCAGCAGCACAAGGCCAAGGGCAGAAGTATTAGTCAGGAGAGAGAAAGGCGACTGTAGTATTATAGTTTTTGAGGGATGCACGTTGCCCCTTGGGCTCCTACTTACGCTTTCTTTAATTCCAAGGAAACGGACTCATCTGTAATTAGAAGCAAAGTTACTGATTCTAATTTAAGCAAAAGAATGGGTGTATTGCTTAGGATTCATTCTGGCTGCTAATGACTGAGACCCGTAATCATATTGGCCTATAGAAGATAGAAGACTTTTTTATTTCCTCTCTCCTAAAGCCAGAAGGCAGGTGGTACAGGACTGGTATGGTAGTTTCATAAACTCCTTAGGAACCAGGCTCCATCTATCTTTCTCTCCACCATCTTCAGGGCTGGTTTCCATCCTCAAGTTCACTTTATGGCTGCAATACAATCACTGTAGATCCAACCGTCACATCAGTATTCCAGGTAGAAAAAAGGAGAGAGAATAGACAAAGTGCATCTCCCAGAGGAGTTAGTGCCTTTAAAGCTAGGGGTACATTTACACACACGGTAAACGCCATCTTTTTTTTTCTAAGGAAAAAGGGAGACTAGGTACTGGCATCTCTGCCTTGTTGGGATTCTGGTGTCTCCTGGAACTGAAGGATAGGACCAGGGTGAATCTGAACATCTCAGGAACCCACGGAATGTCTCTTTAGGGGGCTGCTGTGGGATAACTCTGCCTTCACTCCCAGATAATATCCACTCAAGACTCAAATTCCCAGGAGAAGGAGAGCCTAAATTTAAGTTTAGCCTAGCTGCCCATTGGATGGTCAGGGAAATGAGGCTTCACAGTTGACATGCCTCCAATTATATGGACTGGGGCAGGATCCTTCCCTAAAGAAAGGGATTTGGGAAGGAAAAAGTCACAAGTGTCTTTCTGGCTTCATCTGTTGTTCCATTTCATTTTCCCTGTTCCAGCTCTAGACTCTTCTGAGCAGAGAGAAGGCTTGTGGGGGTGTGGCATGAAAAGAACAGGGCTTTTGAGGTCTACATATCGGGTTAATCACGGTTCGGCCACTGACCAGCTCTGTGATGTTCCCATCACTTTGCTGTGCCTCAGTTTCCTCAGCTATTAGAATGAGAATAATCCTAGCCACCGGGCAGTGGGTTGTGAGGATTAACGTAGGAGTCATGGTGTTTTCCCAGTCTCATTAGTCTTAAGTATGAACGGGTCACTTTGACAGTGGCAACCTAAGTCTTGCAGATTGTCAATGACGTGTGATCCCTCCTTCCCCTGCTTCAAGGACTAATGAGGGCATCTGGGGAAGCCTTGCACATGTGCTTACTCCTGGCATCGGTGCTGCCTTGCCAGGCACCTGGACCATGGTCCTTCACTGGGCCCGGGAGTCCTCAGAATATCAAAACGGAGCTATGGTCTGAGGACATTGTAGGTAAAAAGCTCTTCTACCCTCTTTTTATGTTACTCTCAGTAGGAGGAACCCCAACTTAGCACTCAGGCCCACAACTTTTAGAGTTTTCTTATAGCCTCTTATCTCCCCGAGACTCAGACATGTATCCATGGGGCAGGGCGTGGGGCAGAGCTGAGCTTAGGTTTCTTGGCTGGGTCACCATGGCTAAAGTTGTTCATTGCCTAACCAAAAATCTGCCCTCTCAGTTCTCCTTAAGAAGGGAATCTTGATTCCCAGTTGGGCCTCTTGCCACCTGGAGCAAAAGACAAGATTTCTCAGCTCCCATGGAGCTTGGTATGTCCATGTGATCAAGTTCTGGCCAATAGGATGTAAGCAAAACTGCTGTGTGTAAGGAAGTCTGTTTAAAGAACCGACTCACCTCGAAGCATGTCCCTTTTTGCCCTCTTCCCTCTTTCTTTCAGCCAGCAGCCTGAGATGCAATGGCTGGAGCTCCAACAGCCATCTTGGACCATGAGGAAAGCTTGTGGATGGAAGCTATGTTCTCAAACAGTGAAGCAGAAATATTGAAACCTATGTTCTTAATGACACGGTGGGATCAGACTAGTACTGGGCCATTGGTTCTAGACCTTATTTGCCTGAAAGAAAAATAAATTTCTTTTTCTTTTTTTCTTTTTTTTTTTTTTTTTTTTTTTTGAGACAGGGTCTCATTCTGTTGCCAAGGCTGGAGTGCAGTGGGGCAATCTCAGCTCATTGCAACCTCGACCCGACCTCCCAGGCTCAAGCAATCCTTCCACCTCAGCCTCCTGAGTAGCTGGGACTACCGGTGTATGCCAACACACCCAGCTAATTTTTGTATTATTTGTAGAGATGACTTTTTGCCATGTTGCCTAGGCTTGTCTTGAACGCCTAAGTTCAAGTGATCCTCCCATCCTGGCCTCCCAAAATGCTGGAATTATAGATGTGAGCCACCACACCTGGCCAGGAAATAAGTTTCAATTTTGTTTTGTTTAAGCTATAGTTAATTTTAGGGATTTTTGCCCCCTGCTATATTCAGCTGAAACAAATCCTAATGGATAGTACCACACTTATGCCATGTAATTCCTTTTTTCACTTCGGATGGATTCTCTCCCAGGAGACTTCTTAGTCCATGTGCAAATAGATTTCTAATGGGCTCCTACCCCATGGTATTCCAGACACGTCCAGGTCCACCTGAATCAAACTGGGACCCTCACATCAGTGGCATATCGAATGTACCCATCACATTTTAGCTAGTATTATAATACATGGTCAGGCACCATTCCTAGCACACAAGGCTCAAAAAAATTAGTCAGCTCCTTCTCCTTCCTTTATATGTGTAGGGAGTCACCTCCTTCTACCTGTTAGGTCTGGGCTGTAACCTAGGGGGGCTGAGCTAGGGGGTAGAGAAAATTCTAGATAAGCAGCTATGAACTGATTTGTTCCCTAAAAGTCCCTTTCTACTTTTGCTTCCCCTTTAGGATGCCACTGGGCCAGAACCCAAGCTCATGAACACTTCCTCTGTAGCTGTGGGAGTGGGAGTCCCAAAGGAAGATGATAAAGCCTCTATCCTCAGTGGTGCTTTGCCAAATGGGGACTAATAACACCAAATGATTTGTGTTGGGACTGGGAGAGTCCCAGGAACACCATGTCAGCTCGAACCATCGCTCCAACAATTCACCATGACCCTCTGAGGTCTAACTTGTCCCAAATAGCCCATAGGTTTCCTGGGTTACCTACGCTGGACCTCAGGACTCAGAGAAACTCTCTACTTCCATCCCCCACCCCCTGCTGACCTGAATCTAGGCAACTGCTGAAGCAGAGGTGCCTTGTTGCTATTAGGCTTATGGGTGGTTAGAGTGACTTTTGTTGTTTCAATGTATTATTTTTTTAAAGCAGGAAATCAGATCTCAGCCAGTTGTAGAAATTCAGCTTGTTAAATGAACTTGAACTAAGGAAAAGGGGAATAAAAAACCATCCCAAACAAATGGAATGAACGGGGCCAAGTCAAGAGATGGCTTCCTTCCATGTCTCAGCTAAATGCAGGAAGTATGCTTCTCCCGGCCCTGGATCCTCAGGCTGGGGAGTCGCCATTCCCCCCTACCCTAGTCCCCATCTCCCTCTCACTCCTCACCCCAGGCCTGGCGGAGGAGTCTGGGCTTTATCTTCCACCAAAGTCACCTGAGGAATCTGGGGACCAGGCTGAATCAGGGGACCCCAGTGAGTGGCTATCCTGAGGCCCTGCAGCCCTCCTTCCTTCCTGGAGTCTTAAGAGTTAAGGCCTGGGAAGGTCTTTGCTTTGCAGAGACTCTCAGACAACAGAAGAGGAGACTGAGGTGTGGAGGTCCAGAGGAGGCTCAGGTAAGGGGTCCCAGACAGTATTCCTAAGGAAAATGCTCCTAGAAGCATTCTTTGTTTTTCCCTTCGCAAGGTGCTGGCTTAACTGTGGAGTCCCTTCACCAGTTCCACTGAAATAGATATAGTTCCTCTTGCTCTGTAAGCACAAGACTCATTCCTCCAAGGGAACAAGATTTCCTGGCAGCCACCCAGCTGTATTTCCTAAAGCTGGCCCTGGAAAACTTTATGGACTAAGTGTTAGAAAGTCTTGGAAAATTCTAGAATGCTATCATATTCTGCGCTATGCACACACATTCTATAAAAGTAAAAACTAGCTGGTACCTTGGGAGACAGCGTCTTGGGGTGTCTTGCACCACAGCCTAAGAGAGCTCACGGGTTTTCTTCATTATACATAGGACTCATCAGGCAAGATTTGTTTTTTCTAATGAGAAAATGGAGAGTTAATGGCATCTAACTCTCCATTTGAAAGGTTAATGCAAATCCAGTAACAAATTAAAATATCTCTTTAAAACTGTGATGGTGAGAGGATCTTGAGGATTTCTAATAGGTAAGGGATGGTAAATGGAATATAAAGGTATTCTTTATTACCAATTTGTAATATGCAAACTATCGCTGTCAGTCTATTTAATTTGTGTATTAGTTATTTATTGCTGCGTAACAAATTATCTCCAAACACAGTGGCTTAAAAGAGCATTGATTAGCTCATAGTTTTTGTGGGCCAGAATTTAGGAATGTCTGGCTCACAGCTTCTGGCACAAGGTCTCTCGTGAGTTGCAGTCAAGCCATCAGTTGGGGTTGCCATCTCAGATGAAAGCTCAACCGAGATTGGGATCTGCTTTCAAGCTTACTCCCATGTTTACTGGAAGTCCTTGTTCCCTCACCATGTGAACCTCTCCTCAGCTGCCTCACAACATGACATTTGGCCTCCCCCAGACTAAGTAATCCAAGAGAGACAGAGGCCCAAAACAGAAGCCACAGTCTTTTAATAACCTAATATTGAAAGAAATATCCCTATTAGTTTCACCATATTCTATTTGTTAAAAATGATCATTTGATCCAGGCCACACTCAAGGGAAGAAGATTAAATAAGGACATTGTCTTTGTGTGTTTTGTAATGCTATATATGAATACTGGAGACTAGGTAATTTATAAAGAAAAGATATTTATTTGGCTCAGGATTTTGCAGGCTGTACAAGAAACACTGTGAGAGCATCTACTTCTGATGAGGCATCAGGCTGCTTCCACTCATGGTGGAAGGTGAGGGGAGCCAGCATGTGCAGAGATCACATGGTGAGAGAGGAAGCAAGTGAGAGTGGAGGGAGATACCAGGCTGTTTTTAACAACCAGCTCTCATGGGAAAGAATAGAGTGAAAACTCACCCCAGCCCACCCAACCCTCGGAAGGGGATTGATCTATTCATGAGAGATCTGCCCCCATGACCCAAATGTCTCCCATTAGTCCCCACCTCCAACACTGAGGATCAAATTTCAACATGAGGTTTTGGGGACAAACATCCAAACTATAGCATCCCACCCCTGGCCCCCAAAACTTATGTCCATCTCACATTACAAAATACAGTAATTCCTTCTCAATAGTCCCCCAAAATCTTAACTTATTTCAGCATTAACTAAAAAATTCAAGGTCTCTCCTGAGACTAAAGGCAATTTCCTTCTAGCTATGAGCATATAAAATAAAAAAGTTATTTATTTCTAGGATACAATGATTTTACCAGCATTGGGTAAATATTTCCATTCCAAAAGGGAGAACTCTGCCAAAAAAAAGGGGTAAGAGGCCCCACACAAGTCTGAAACCCAATAGGGCAGACAAAATATCGTATAGTCCAAAATCTCCTGTGACTGCATGCCATGTTTCCTGACACACTGGTGTGAGGGATGGGTTCCTAAAGCCTTGGGAAGGCCTACCCCCATGGCTGCTCTCATGGGTTGGAGTCTGGTGTCTGTAGCTTTTCCAGGCTGAGGGTGCATGCTGCTAGTGGTTCTGTAATTCTGGGGTCCCCAAGGCAGCCCCATTCCCTGGAGTCTCAGGCTTTTGGATACATCCTCTGAAATCAAGGTGGAAGCTGTCACACCTCCATGGTTCTTACATTCAAGGTGCCTGCAGACTTATCATATTAAAGTTGCCAAGGCTTACCACTTGTGCCCTTTGGAGTGGCAGCCCAAGCAGTACTTTGGGTGGTTTGGACCTTGGCTAAAGCTGGAGTGGCCAGTATTGTGGAACAGCCTCTTGAAGTGGTGCAGGGCAACAATGTGTGCTGGGATGTCCCACAAAACCATTCTGTCCTCCTAGGCCTCTGGGCCTGTGATGGGAGGGGTAGCCTCAAAGACCTCTGAAATGCCTTTGGAGTCTTCCCTCCATTGTCTTGGCTATTAGCATCTGGCTCTCTTTTATTCATGCTAATCTCTCTATGGTTGTTCTATAGTACTCTTGGATTCCTCTCCTGAAAATGCTCTTTCTTTCTATAACACAGGGTCAGGCTACAAATTTTCCACAATTTTATTATTAATTCTTAATTATAAATTCCACCTTTAGGTCATTCCTTTGCTGCTGTATCTGATTGTAAGGTGTTAAAAGTAGCCACACCACTTCTTGAATGCTTTGCTGCTTAGAAATTTCTTCTGCCAGACCCTAGGTCATCACTTTTAAGCTCAGTCTTCCACAAAGCCCTAGGGCATGTACACAGTGTAGTCAAGTTATTTGCTACGGTGTAACAAGGGTGACCTTTGCTCCAGTTCCCAATATATTCCTCATTTCCATCTGAGCCCTCATCCCCATGGCCTTTACTGTCTATATTTCTATTAGCATTTTGGTCACAACCACATAACTAATCTCTAAGAAGTTCCAAACTTTCTCTTATCTTTCTATCTTCTTCTGAGCCCTCCAATCCATTACCCAGTTCCAAAGCCAAAGCCACTTCTACATTTTTTTTTGAGACAGAGTTCACACTGTCACCCAGGTGGAGTGCAGTGGTGCAATCTTGGCTCATTGCAACCTCTGCCTCCCAAGTTCAAACAATTCTCATGCCTCAGCCTCCCAAGTAGTTGGATTACAGGCATGTGCCACCACACCTGGCTAATTTTTGTATTTTAGTAGAGACAGCGTTTCACCATGTTAGCCAGGCTGGTCTTGAACTCCTGGCCTCAGGTGTTCTGCCCACCTCAGCCTCCCAAAGTGCTAGGATTACAAGTGTGAGCCACCGTGGCTGGCCTTCATGTATCTTTATAGCAATGTCCCACTTCTCAGTACCAATTTTCTTATTCCATTTAGTATTGCTATAAGGACTCTTATAAGGAAAAGAAGTTTATTTGGATTACATTTTTGCAGCCTCTGCAAGGAGCATAGCACCAGCATCTGCTTTAATAAGGCCTCAGGCTGCTTCCATTCATGGCAGATGGTGATGGGAGCCAGTGTGTGCAGAGACCACATGGTGAAACAGGAAGCAAGACAGAGAGAGGAAGGAGGTACCAGACTCTCTTTAACAACCAACTCCCATGTGAACTAACAGAGCAAGAACTCACCCCCACCCAGGGAAGGGATTAATCTATTCATGAGGGATCCACCCTCACGACCCAAACACCCCTCAAGAGGCCACCTCACCAACATTGGAGATCAAATTTCAACATGAGATTTTGGAAGACAAATATCCAAACTACAGCAGGCATGAAAACCAGGAGGCAGGAATCACTGGGGGTCATCTCGGAAGCTGCCTTCCACCCTTCCACCGTTTCTACCATTTCTTTCCTTCTTTTTTTGTAAACATCTCAAATACAGGATTTCTTTGGTTTAATCATCACCTTGGTGTGCCTACTGTTTTTCTGAGGTTCTCAGGAACCTAAGTCTTGAGGTTAGAGAGAGAACTCTATCCTGCAGTTATAGGGTCTTTAAAATTTCCCTGCTTTTGGGATAAATGTTCCACAGGTTGAATTTTCCAGACAACTGAAGGTTTTTCCTTTTATGTATCCAAATTCTTCCCATACTGTACAGGAGACCCAGGTTATTCCGGAATATAATTCCCCAAACCATGGAGATTCCCCAAACCATGGAGATCTTGACCTCAGTTGAGCTTTCATCTGAGACAGCAACTCCGACCAACAGCTTGACTGCAACTCATGAGAGACCTTGTGCCAGAGCTCTGATTATGGAAGGAAAGGTATGTACCTGTGACTCAGCAATTATAATCCCACAGTGCCCCTGTTTCCTGTCAACATCCTCACACATTAAGCTAAATGTAAGTTTTGCTAACATATTCTCTCTTACTTGATTAATAATATGTGTGCTGGTTGGAACAATTGCTGAAAGAGCTTCAAGAATCCATTTTTCTTGTTTCTGAAGGACTTGGTTATGTTCTAGCTATGAGCCAACATTGAATTAAGCATTTTTTTCTTTAAATTCCTCCAAGCATTTATTTCCTGTGAAAGAACCATCAATTTCTTAGTCATCTTCACTTTGTTTTCACTTCTATGATAGCTTTAGAAGTCAGCTTTCTTGGCCGGGTGGTAGCTTATGCATGTAATCTCAGCACTTTGGGAGGCCAAGGCGGGAGGATCACTTGAGGTCAGGAGTTCGAGACCAGCCTGGCCAACATGGTGAAACCCCATCTCTACTAAAAATACAAAAATTAGTCCGGCCTGGTGGCGCATACCTGTAATCTCAGCTATTCAGGAGGCTGAGGCAGGAGAATCGCTCAAAGCGAGCATGGAGGTGGAGGTTGCAGTGACCTGAGATCATGCCATTGCACTCCAGCCTAGGTGGCAAAAGTGAAACTCTGTCTCAAAAAAAAAAAAAAAAAAAAAGAAGTCAGCTTTCTTTGTGCACTTTTCCATTTCACAACATCCTCTATGAGGCAGTACCGTGGTTACGAGGGGAGGTTCTGGAGATACACAGTTTTGGCTCTGTCACTTGCTGTGTCACTGCAAGCAAGTCTCTTAACCTCTCTGGGTTCAGTTTCCTTATCTGTAGAATGGGGCTTATTGTGGTTTCTACTCGTAGGGCTGTTGTGAGGAATAAATGGAAGGATCCACATACCTGGAACATAGCAGATGCTCAAAAATGTTAGATGCCATGATCAATAGTCATGGGAATAACAGAAATCAACAATGCCACACTAAAGGGCAGATCTGGTCATTGACGGGTGTACTCAAGGGCATCCTGGCATCCAAATTCTTGCCCCAACAAATGGGAAAATCACTGTATGCTCAATCTTCAGGGTTGCTCGTGAGTAGAGAAGACAGCAAGGATGGACTCTACTGGGTACTTCCTGCTGCAGAGGGAGAGCACCAGGAGCCCCAAGGGACCTTTCTCTAATGACTCAGGGTCCTCCTCGGAAATCGCCCAGGTGCCACTGCCCAGGACTGGGATACAGGGGAGCCCTCGTAGGTCTCCAAGGCACGCATTCAGAATGGGTGGGGCATTCGCATGTGATGAGTTCCTGTGCTGGCTTTCACAGCTTTCTGCCTTCTCTGTCCCTGCCAGACGTTGCTTGTTACTGTTAGTGTGCCTGCTTCCGGCCGCTGGCTTTCATTGGCTGGGAGACTGGAGAGCGGAGCTGCTTAGAGTTTTCTGTAAAAGACAAGCCTTAGAGGGAGGGCCTGAGGGCTATGCTATGAGCAAAGCCTTGAGCTGTTTTAGGCTGTGTACTGGGGTGGAGACTGCTGTGGGCAAGGAGTTGACCTGGTCTCAAATCATTATTTAAAAATATTTTAAATATTGACCAGACGCAGTGGCTCACGCCTGTAATCCCAGCACTTTGGGAGGCAGAGGTGAGTGGATCACTTGAGGCCAGGAGTTTGAGACCAATCTGGCCAACTTGGCAAAATCCCATCTCTTCTAAAAATACCAAAAATTAGCCGGGTGTGGTGGCACGTGCCTGTAGTCACAACTACTCGGGAGGCTGAGGCATGAGAATAGTTTGAACCCGGGAGGCAGAGGTTGCAGTGAGCCAAGATCACGCCACTGCACTCCAGCCTGGGCGACACAGCAAGTCTCCGTCTCGAAGAAAATTTTTAAAAAAATATATTGTATAGTAAAAATTGGCTTTTTTTCTTTCTTTGGTGTACAGTTCTATAAATTTTAACACATGTATAAATTTGTGGAACTACCACCGCAATTAGGATACAGAACAGTTCCATCACCCCAGAAGGTTCCCCTTACAGACACACTCTCCCTCCACCCGTAAGGCCTGGCAGCCACTGAGCTGCTCTCACTACTACAGTTTTGTCTTTTTGAGGATGTTACATAAATGAAATCATATGTTATGTAAGTTTTTGAGATCGGCTTCTCTTCCTCGGCTTAAAGCCTTTGAGATTCATCCAAACTGTTAGGTATTAATAGCTCATTCCTTTTTACTACTGAGTTGTATCCCTTTCTATTGTTTAACCATTCACCAGGTGAAGAATATTTGCTTTTTTTTTTTGAGCTATTATTTGATCACAAATAAAGCTGCTATCAACATTTGTGTGCGAGTTTTTGTGTGAACATAAGTGTTCATTTTTCTAGGGTAAATATCCAGGAGTGGGATTGTTTGATCCTGTAGAAAATATATGTTTAGGCTGGGCAAAGTTGTCCATGCCTGTAATCCCAGCACTTTGGGAGGCTGAGGCTGGCGGATCGCTTGAGTTTAGGATTTCAAAATTAGCCAGGCGTGGTGGTACGCACCTGTAGTCCCAGCTACTCCGGAAGCTGAGGCACGAGAATTGCTTGAGCCCAGGAGGCAAAGGTTGCAGTGAACTGAGATCATGCCACTGCACTCCAGTTGGGGTGGCAGAGCAAGACCCTGTACCCTGTGCTGGGATTATAGACATGAACCACTTCACCCAGCGCAAATATATTTTCTGTGGGCTCAAACAATCCCACTCCTGGATATTTACCCTAGAAAAATGAACACTTATGTTCATACAAAAACTTGCACACAAATGTTGATATCAGCTTTATCTGTGATCAAATGACAGCTCAAATAATCCAAACATTCTTCACCTGGTGAATGGTTAAACAATACGGAGGGATACAACTCAGTAGTTAAAAGGAATGAGCTATTAATACCTAAAAAAAGGAAAAATAAAAGAAAATGTATGTTTAACTTCATAAGAAACTACCAAACCATTTTCCAGGCTTTACTATTTTGCATTCCCACCAGGAATGAGGGTTCTAGTTGCCCTGCATCCTTGGTCAGCACTTGGTTTTGTCTGTCTTTTTAATTATAACCATCACAGTGGGTTTGAATTGTTATTCCATTGTGGTTTTGATTTGCATTTCCCAAATGGCTAATGATGTTAGATACCTTATTTTGCCATTCTTATATCCTCTTTGATGAAGTATCTAAGTCCCTTGTATTTTAAAAAATTGAACTGTTGATTTTTTTATTGTTGAATTTTCAGAGCTCTATGTATTTTGGATACAAGTCCTTTGTTGGATATGAAATTCAGCAATGCTTAAGCAAATTATTTAAGCACTTATGCCTCCCACCTTATTAAATGGGGGACAATGCTATTTTCCTTACCCGTCTCGCTATGTTGCTGTAAGGATCAAATGGTAAAAGGAATGTGAAATTAGAAATTGGCAAGCGATTGTCATTGCTGTTTGGATTACTCGGGAGTGGGATTACATTTCACTTGCTTATTTGTTCTTAGCTATGTTTTTGATATAGGTTCTTATGATGAACGGTCTGTGGCTAATGGTGTTTTTTAAATTTGCATAATATTATGCCCCTTCCAAGCAGGTACTTGACAGATTTAAAAGGTTCATGACAAAGGGGAATTGTACAGAGAAATGGCCTTGGCTGACAGTCGTGCTCTGGAGCACAATTTCCTCATAAAGAGCCTTGAAGACTTGGCCAGGAAGGTGGTAGAGGTTGGAGGCTTGAACAGTTGGCATGAAGTGCTCCTCTTTACGCGCTCGGCCCAGACTTTAGAAAGCAGCTCCTGGCTGGGCGCGGTGGCTCATGCCTGTAATCCCAGCACTTTGGGAGGCCGAGGTGGGTGGATCACCTGAGGTCAGGAGTTCGAGACCAGCCTGGCCAACATGGTGATACCCCGTCTCTACTAAAAATACAAAAATTAGTTGGGCATGGTGGCAGGTGCCTGTAATCCCAGCTACTCAGGAGGCTGAGTCAGCAGAATTGCTTGAACCGGGAGGTGGAGGTTGCAGTGAGCCAAGATCACGGCACTGTACTCCAGCCTGGGCAACAAGAGTGAAACTCCGTCTCAGAATAGCAAGAAAGGAAGGAAGGAAAGGAAGAAAGAAAGAAAGAAAGAAAGAAAGAAAGAAAGAAAGAAAGAAAGGAAGGAAGGAAGGAAGGAAGGAAGGAAGGAAGGAAGGAAGGAAGGAAGGAAGGAAGGAAGGAAGGAAGAAAGAAAGAAAGAAAGAAAGAGTCCTGCCACTACCCAGGGGCAGAGCCCAGTGCTCCTGTCCAGAAAGGCTCACCCATCATCCCTGATAATTAAAGAGCCGTGTTAAAGAGTGGATTTGCTGCTTCCCCACGTGGAAGGAGGATCACTGGACTCCATCCTCTGACGCTCCCACTGCTTTGTGGGCTTTCTTGTGAGTGAGCCCAAGCTTGAGCCTGACTAGCTGGAGGCAAGAGTGGTAGACTATATGTGCTCATGTGGTGAACTCAGAATGGTCTCTCCACTGCCCAGTCCACTCCTGGCACAGGGGACAGTAGGACTTTAGTTTGAACAATTAACTTCAGTTCAAGGAGTGCTCCAGTGCCTGGGAGAATAATCCCATCTTCCTTGCTACTGACTAGTTCTGGAATGTGCATGTGTGACCTGATTCTGCCAATGAGATGCAGGAAGAGGTTTGCTGAAGGTCTCTGGGAAAATGTTCTTCCTTTTGTGGAGGGATGAGAAGCCAGATCCCTTCTCTCTCTGGCTCTCCTTATCTCTCTGTTTCTGTCCCTCTCCCTCTGTCTCTGTTTTTCTCTCCTCCTTTGCTGGGATGCTAGTAGTGGTGCTCACAGGGGCCCAGTCTTCTGCCATCAGTACTGAGGATGGAAGAACAGAGACCTGGAAAACAGCCAAGCCCTTAGTTACATCCTCGAACTGTGCAGTCCACTAGCCCAAAGCCCCCATCTGGATGTCCTTGTAAGCAGCCAACACTCTTCTTTCCTGGTTAGCTCATTTGAGTTGGGATCTTTATCGTTTGCACCCCAAAGTGTAATAATGGTCATAAGCTGTTCACCTCCCCAAATTCAGGAGCCCTCCTTCATTGAGTAGTTAGGCTTCAGAGATGCATCAGAGAAGTTACGGGGGTGGAGGACCAAGGCAGACAACAATGATCTTTTTTCTGTTCAATGTCCTGACGTCAAGATAATTTTACGGATCAAGTCTTAGCTTTTTTTTTTTTCTATTTTAGCATGGAGGCATTAAAAAATCACCTAAACCTTATTAACTTGGGTTACATGGTGGGGAGATTCTGCAATACAGCACCTAGTCAAAAGAATGCAGTTTTCTTCTATTTTAAAGTGCACAGAAACTGGACCAACCCTGGGTGGTGGTCCTGCTGGGCCTGCTTTAGGAAAGACACAATTAACATATTGTTGCTATGCCAACACTAATAATTTCTTTGGGGATTTTTTTCTTCACATATATAGGCATTGTGGCTGAGTCAGTGGTGTAAACGAGGTAGCAGTGGCGGTGGAGGGGCGTTTAACCTATTTCAGGGAACAGACTGTTTTCAAGGACTTAAGTGCTGGCCATTGGCAGAAGCCCATGGTGTTAATTATGCATTCATTAAAGCAGGCTCTGCAATGCCAGCCCTGGCACTGCCCAAATGTTCACAACTTTTACATCTGAGGAATCCTGACGAACAATGCTCCGAGACATACGCACGGGAAGGCGGTGGTGCAGGCGGCTGGACTCATGTTCACTGGCGACTGCACAGCAACGCATATGAGATGCTTTGGAAGAAACTTGTCGTGCCCGTGTATTAGCAGAGGATTTCTCATTTGATGGAGTGTGGCTGTGGCTGAATTTGGGCTTTTCTTTGTAACCACTAGTTACCAAGGCTGTGTGTGTGTGTGTGTGTGTGTGTGTGTGTGAGAGAGAGAGAGAGAGAGAGAGAAAACAGAAGAAGGAGGGCAAGAGGTACAAAGAGAGAAGTGGAGGGGAAGAGGGAGTAGGAGAGAGACAGAGAGAGAGAAGGAGAGAGAGAGAGAGAAAGAGAGAGAGAGAGAGAGAGAGGGCATGCTCATCAGCCAGCCAGACAGCAAGAGCCTGCTGGGTTTGTGGGGTTTCTCCCAAGCCCCCAAGCCCCTGAAGGAGACTATAAGTCCTTGGTCCTCTACCCCACTCCAGTTTTCCTCGCTGACCTCTGAGATTGTTACCAGAAATCTTGAGGATAGGAGCAAATCAGGCTATTGTTTCCCTTAGCAGGAAAGACTTTCACTTTAAGAAAAGCAGCCACCTAATATTTAAGGTGCTGAATGGAGCGGGAGACGGGGTAGGTCCCTTTTAATAAATAGGAAATGACTGGCGGGAGTGGGGATCCCTCAGCTCGTGCCAGGTGATGGAAGCATCTCCCTGAGCTACCTGAGATCCAGGTTTCCTTCTTTCTTCCTTCATCAAGTATGTCTTGAGCACCTGCTATGTGTCAGGCACTGTGCAGTGTGGATGCAAATGAATGAAGCGCAGAACCTGCCCTTACGTGTGTGCCCTGAGGGACACACACACACACACACACACAGCTCTAATGTGTGTTGAGATGCACAAGGAGTCAGGAGCACAGAGGAGGCGGAGGACTCAGGCTGGAATTTGAAGGTCAAGTAGGCGTTCCAAGCACAGCAGGGGAGAGCCAACAGCGTGGGCAAAGGCTGGGCAGTGTGTGCGTAGGTGGCTCATTTGGGGACCAGGACGGCCCTCACCTGGCCATGTGGTGCGGTCATTCAGAGCATGAGCTCTGCGGGTGGATTGGCCAGGTTTGGAGACTGCAGGACCTTAGGCACTTTAACCTGTAAGTCTTTTCTGTAAAGCAGGCATAATGATCCTCCTGGCAGGGGGCCGTGATGATTAAGTAACATAATGCAGATGAAGTGCTCAGAGCGGTGCCTGGCAGGTAATGAGCGTGTCATTCATTCCTGGGGTTTCATCTGCATCACTTTGCAGAGGACCCTGCCTGTGCTTTTGTACTTCCTGAAGCCGATACTACCCTTGATTCTTCCTCAAGGCACCTTGGTCCTGTTGGGGAATCAAAAGTCTTGATCATGGAAATGATAACCTATATATTTTTTTTTAAAGTGAGGTTCAGCGAGGCATTATGCTGAATTGGAACTATCTATATAAATTCATAATCTCAAAAAGAAATGTTCCAGTTTTGTCACTACCAAGAGTAAGTCCCATTGCAGCCAGATTTTGATTTTTTTTTGAGATGGAGTCTTGCTCTTGATGCCCAGGCTGGAGTGCAGTGACACGATCTTGGACCACTGCAACCTCCGCCTCCCGGGTTCAAGCTATTCTCCTGGCTCAGCCTCCCGAGTAGCTGGGATTACAGGCACCCGCCACCATGCCCAGCTAATTTTTGTATTTTTAGTAGAGACAGGGTTTCATCATGTTGGCCAGGCTTGTCTCGAACTCCTGACCTCAGGTGACCTGCCCATCTCGGCCTCCCAAAGTCCTGGGATTACAGGTGTGAGCTACCGCACCCAGCCCGGATTTTGATCTTTAACACTTGTTCTCTATTAATGGAATCAGGACTCCACAGATTTCTTGTGTTGAGGCAGGAGGAAATCAGGACAGAAAGTTCTGGATCATTTTTACAGTCGCCAGAAAGGAAGAATGCTTTCAAGGATGCCAGGGGCATCCTAAAGCTGTTCACACGACAAGTCTGACAATTTGACCATCTAATAATGTGACTCATTAGAGCAAATACATGAAAGACCCTGAGCTCACGACAATCTGCAAACGAGAAAAATGACTGTACCGTTGTACAAAAGGATCCTTTGAGGGGAATAACGAGGAGGATATATTTTCTTAGTTTAACAAGTAAGGGAGCGTTCATAGGTATGAGAATGTGGTCCCTTCTGTAAAGCGCATGACGGTTCATAATGACTGGGGATGTGCGTGAGCCTCAGCTTCACCCCTGGCCTTTTTCCTCCGCGGTTCTGGCTCCTACACGCCGCAGTTCTCAGGCCTCTGGCTGGACGTGGCCAAGTGGGAGGGAGGCTGGAGGGGAAGGAAAGGAAAAGCCAGGCTGAGTCTCTCCATCTGCTGGCTGCATCCCCAGCAGAGTCCCGGGGAACTGGCTGCATGCTCTCCTGGCATCCGCTCCATAGCTACGGCTGCTGTCCTGTGGGAGCTACCATCGCACCAGCTTATTCCGGGGGACCCCGGCACAGGGGCTGCAGCAGCACTCCTTCCAAGGGTGTTAGCGGCTTCCTGCTGTTGCTAAAATCTGGGCCGCTTCACCATCCCCTGTTTGGTTTTTCCGCTATGTAACCAACTCCCTTCGATACATTCCCTCCGTGTAAATTATTGAAATGACCTCTATCTTCCTGTTTAGTATCTGATAGAATATGTCATCGTTTCTTCCTGCATAAGCGGGAAAGAATAAACGCCAGGGACTGTGAATAAACCAAATAACCCCAGAATAAATAAACACAATAGCAAGGGCAGGAAGGGTCAGTGAGCACGGGGTGGGGGGTGGGGGGTGGGGTCCAACATAAAATTCAGGCAGAGAGGGACCTCAAGCTGAACCGCACAGGCGGGCACGCAAAAAACAAGCAGAAAGAGGCTTCCACAGGACCCTGCCAGCGACAAATCAGCCAAACGTCCTGAGGAGGAGAGCTCGCTTTGCAGATTTGATCCTTCCTCCAGGAGGAGATGGCATTTTTACATGATCTTATATTAATTATCATGAAATTCTAATAAAGAATATGGAAGTATTAAATAATATTGTTGGACCAGGCCAATCTATCATAATGATAGGATAATGGGTTTCATGCTATCAGCCAAGAGGCATTAGCAGGCGGGCTCAGTTCTGGGAATGACGTGGAGAGCGGTGGCACTGTCATGTCCCGTCCATCTCTCCTTGGCCCACATCATCTACCTAGTCTGTTGCTGGACAGCTTCCAGCTGCAAGCCCTGCAGCTCCACCTGCGGCTGTCACTGGCCACTGGAGCTTGCTTGGCCCATGTGGGGTAGGTGGGATGTGTACTAGTCCCAGAGCAGCCTTCACCCAATATCTCATGGGAATGGCAGATAATATTCCAACACTTTTGTCTCTCCTTGGGATAACTCGGAGATGTTATTTCCTATATTTCCATGCAGGCCTGAGCCCCGGTTACCCACAGCGGTCATCTGCTTGCCAGTCCACCCTCTGGCAATTCCTCCCTTTCCTGTCTCACGTCCCCACTCCCTGCCAGGTGAATCCTAGAGTCACCTCTCAAAGGAACGACTTCCACTCATATCCTGGTCTCAGTGTCAGCCTCTGGGGGAGTCCAGCCTAAGAAACCATTGAAAAAAAAAAAAAACTCAATTTGGAATAATTTTAGATTTATAGAAAATTTGCAAAGATAACAGAGTTCTAGTACACCCCTCTCCCAGTTTCTTCTAATGTTGACTTCTTACATTACCTTGGTATATCTGTCAAAACTGAGAGATTAACTTTCTCCTATGTTAACTATGAATAAACTCCAGATGTTATTCAGGTTTTATCAGCTTTGTCTATGAACGTCTTTTTCCTCTTCCAGAATCCGATCCCGCATACCACATTGTATTTAATCAGTATGCCTCCTTAGTCTCTTCCGGTCTGTGATGGTTTCTCAGTCTTTCCTTGCTTTGCATGACTTTGACGGCTTGGAGGAAGACTGCTCAGATATTCTGTAGAATGTCCCTCAGTGTGGACCTGTCTGATGTTTTCCTTAGACTAGAGGGATGAATTTGGAGGAAGAAGACCTTGCGGCAAAGTGCCCTTCTCTTTACATCATATCGGGAAAGACACGGAATTCTAAAACTTAAAAAAAAAATTCACAAAAAAAGACGGATGCTTAAAATTCCCAAGCCATCACAAGAAAAACTTTTATAAGAAGTGACCCAGCCTGGAGACCCAGGACTCATGTTTGAATCACCTAACATTTTTTTTAAATTTAGATTTAAGGGGTACATGTACAGTTTTGTTACATGGGTATATCATGTGATGATGAGGTTTGGGCTGCTGATGATCTCATTGCCCAGGTAGTGAACATTGTACCCCAAAGGTAGTTTTTCAGCTCTTGGTACCCCCACTCCCGCCCTTCCTCTGCCTTTTTGGAGCCCCCAGTGTTTATTGTTTCCATCTTTGTGTCCGTTTATACCCAATGTTTAGCTTCCGCTTATAAGTGAGAACATCCGGCATTTGGTTTTCTGTTTCTGTGTTAATTTGCTTAGGATAATGGCCTTCAGCTATTTCCACATGGTTTCAGAGGACGTGATTTCATTTTTTTTAATGGGTGCATAGTATTCCATGGTGTATATGTACCATATTTAAAAAAATCCAATCCACTGTTGATCGGCACCTGGGTTATGAATCACCTTACGTTTTGCATTCAGGCCCCATGCCCTAGTCAAGGATAAATTGGCCAATAACCCAATTCTAGGTCCTCAGCTTGTCTGAGAAAGTGTCCTCTGTCTTTGGGTCTGGTAGGACTAATGACCCTCTCCAGCCCCCTTGCACCCTGGAAGGACTAAAAGTGTTACTGAAACCCTAGGATGATATAAAAATAAAGTAATAAATAATAATGTAATGAACAATGTATATTATTTATTACTTTGTCTCAGTGTCTGCCTCTGGGGGAGCCCAGCAGTCCTCCTCCAAGCTGTCAAGGTCATGCAAAGCAAGGAAAGACTGAGAATGTAATAAATAATTATAATAAATAAGTGTAGCAAGAATCCTGGGAAGGCAATATATCAGGTGCAGAATAATGCACTTGATATTATGGCTATGGTGTGGATGCTTTAGAGTGAGCATAAGCATGAGTTTATGTGTAGCTATGATGTTTCTGAGTGTTTTGTCTGCTGTTTGAGGTATGGAATTATTCAAAAAAATCAAATGCACTATCTGTAATTGCATTTTAAATTCTTTAGAATATTTAGGCCAGGCATTGTGGCTCATGCCTGTAATCCCAGCACCTTAGGAGGCCGAAGGGGGCAGATCCCTTGAGCCCAGAAGTTTGAGACCAGCCTGGACAACTAGGGAGACCCTGTCTCTACTAAAAATACAAAAAATTAGCCAGGCGTGGTGGCACATGCCTGTAGTCCCACACTCAGGAGGCAGAGGTGGGAGAATCACCTGAGCCTGGGAGGTTGAGGCTGTAGTGAGCCATGATCATGCCACTGCACTCCAGCCTGGGTGACAGGAGTGAGACTGTGTCTCACACACACACACAAAAGGACATTTAATTCATCAAATTTATAATTGAGAAAAATTGGTTTTCTGAGTTGTTAGATACAAGTATAACAAATTAAGCAATAAGGAAAGTTCAAGCCAGGTGCAGTGGCTCACGCCTGTAATTCCAGGACTTTGGGAGGCTGAGGAGGGTGGATCACCTGAGATCAGGAGTTCGAGACTAGCATGGCTAACATGGTGAAACCCTGTCTCTACTAAAAATACAAAAAAATTAGCCGGATGTGGTGGCACATGCTTGTAATCCCAGCTACTTGGGAGGTTGAGGCATGAGAATCGCTTGAACCCAGAAGGCAGAGGTTGCAGTGAGCCAAGATTGCCCCACTGCACTCCAGCCTGGGTGACAGAGTAAGACTCTGTCTCAAAACAAAAACAAAAAAAAAGAAAAAAAAAAAAAAGGAAAGTTCACACAATTGTGGGAGCTTCTTTCCCCAGTAAGAAAGCCCCTTGAGTGTTGAGTTGAGTCATCATCTATCAGTGGGTTACAATGGGACTAATGGCCTCCCCACAACACTTCCTCATCCTTAAAGCTGTCAGTTTTCAGGCTGCTGCAGTAATAAGGCTTTAGTCATGGATGCTTTAGCATCTGCAAATCTTTCATCTCATTTTATCCACACAAGATCCTGGTGGTATTATCGTCACTGAACAAATGAGAAAGCTAAATATAATTTAGAATGCATTTAGCTGCAAGAAAGAGAATAATGAACCCAGAGTGACTTAAACAGCAAGGAATTGATCTCCTTGAAAAGTAGTCCTGCTGGCTGCAGGGCTGGTTAACTCAGGAGCTCCACCACACCCAGCCCCAGCTCCTCATGGTCATAAGGTGGCTGCAGCAGTTCCGGGCATCCAAGTGTCTTCCTGGAAGGCAGGTTCTCCCGTGGGGCTGTGGTATCAAGGGAAGAAAGCCTTTCTCAGCATCCCAGTGGTGTCTTCCCTTCATTGGCCAGGATTGAGTCCTGTACTCAGGTCTCAGCCAATCACTGACAGAGGGGCGGAGTTACCATGGCTGACTTGGACTAGTCCTTCTCCATACCCTGGGGCTGGGAAGGTGAACCTCCAACCATATCAGCAAGGAGGACAGGCACAGCAGTACTGACTATGAGGAGGTGGCCCAAGTGTCTGCATAGGGAGGCCCAGAGAGGGACACGGTTTGCCTAAGCTCACCCTGCCAAGGCTGGACTGGAATATTAGGTTCTGCCTGCCTCTTGATGTTTTCCAAAGACCCCTGCTGAGTCCTTAGAATGGGGTCATGCCTTTATATGGCCGTCAACTTGGAAGGAGCCTCCAGGGACTTCTGAGCCAGCCTCCCTCTGACTGGGAGGTGAAGTGGGTTGAAATTGCTCCCTACAAAGAATTGCCTCGCTTCTTCCCGAAGACTGTCATGGCTCCCAATGCCCTGAGGTCCAACTAGTCCATTCCTTTTATTGCACAGATGGGAATACTGGGGTGGGGCAGGAGCAAGGGCTCAAGGTTGCAAAGTGAGGTGACAATAAATTGCCCTCTCTACTATTCCTGGTTGTTTTGTGGGTGGACACAAACAAAAGTTAGCAAGAATGGGAGGCACTTTAGCATTTGAAAGCATCAAGTATAGAGCTGGACTTGGGGCTCAGCCACCCACCAGGTAGGTGACCTTGAGCAAGTTACATAACCTTTCTGTTCCTCAGTTTTGTCATCTGAAAAACGGGCATAACAGTAGGACTGCTTCCTTGGCATGTTGTAAAGAATAAGCGAGTCCATGTAAAGGGCTTGGCACATTTAGTGAGCTCTATAATTACTGCGCTCCTACTGGGCACCCAGCATCACGTTATATGTCCTGCAATCCATCTAATCTCTATGCCTCCTCTGTTATTAGCAGATTTGTTTTACAGATGAGAAAATGAAACCACAGAAATGTCAAGTGACTTACACGAGTCCCTTGGCTGAGGCCATATTGAGTTTCAAACCCACATCTGGCTGCCTCCAGAAGCCCAAGCTCTTAACTGCCTTGCCATTCTGTCCCCGCCACATGGCGTTCTGCTTGTTGGTTCCTCTATGGCAAACAAAGAAACCTAGGCCCAGGGAGGTCAAGCCATTGTTCACAGTCACCCAGCTAGTAAATGAAACAGGAATTAGGATGCACCAGCCCTTCCATGACCCCACACTTCCTCTACAGGGACAGAAGTTCTGTAGCATCCTGCAGCAAGATTGGTCTCAGCCACCCTATCAGGCAGTTCCTCCTTGTGTCAAACCAAGATCTGTCCTGCTTTAGTTTATGCTTATTTTCTTTTGCTGCATTCTTGAAAGAGGCCTTTCTCTGGTCTATTTGAATCTTTAGCTTATGACCTACCTGCCTACTGCCCAGCTCTGACCTGTCTGTCCCCACATGTCCACTTTGGCACCTCTCCTTGAGATGAGGCTAAGGCTTCATGAGCCACCTTCAGGGACGAGTGGCCCAAGGGTCTCTAGGGAGTGTCACTCCTTCCACAGTCTCTGCTGAGCCTCAGTGGGATCTGGTTTTTTTCTCAGGCCTGGCAGTGAAGTGCCTCCTTCCTGATGTCTTTTGTCCATACTTCTCCAGACTGCCACCTTCCCACATTGCTGGAGATTCGTGTGCTCTTTCTGATATGTGATCTGGGGGTGGGCGAGAGTGTCCTCTAGACCTGCTCTGTCCAATGAGGTAGCCACCAGTCATGTGTGGCTATTTAAATTTAAATTAATCAAAAGTAAATAGAATTTGAAATTCAGTTCTGTAGCCATACTAGCCACACTCAAGTGCTTGGCAGGCCTCCGAGACCAGGGGGCTATGATATTGGACCCGGCAGATACACAACATTTCCATCGTTGCAGAAAGCTCTAGAGGACAGCCCTACCAGTGCTTCTCAAACTCAAAATCATTGAGTTTGCCCAAGGTCACCTACCTGGTGGGTGGCTGAGCCCTGATTCTAGCTCCATAGTTAGCGCTTTCAAACTCTAAAGTGCCTCCCATACATACTAACTTTCATTCGTATCCACCTACAAAACCTCCAGGAATGGCAGAGAAGACTTGTTAAAACACCTCATGCTGTGGGCCTCACCCTAGAGTCTGCACCTCAGTAGGTCTTGGCAGAGTTGGAGGATTATTTCTAACAGTTTCCTAGGTGAGGCTGCAGCGGCTGGGCTGGGGACCCTGCTTCGAGAACAGCTGCTGTTCACCCAGCACTGGGAGAGTCTGCTGAAAAGGCTTCGTGTGCTGATCTTGATCTGAGTGTGGTGAAGAGTCACTGGGGACACAACTTTTTCAGCTGAGGTTAGAAAAGGAGACTGAGACCAGCTTTCCAAAAAGCGAGCATTGGCTGGACAGTGGGGTACTTGGACGTGCCCGAAAAACCCCAAAACCCAAACAAACAAACCCAAAAGAATAATCCTGGACCCCCAGGGATTGTCTGGGCTTTGTTTCCACTCGTCTGTAATTTCTGAGAGAAAACGACTTCAGTGTCAACCCTGATCACTCTCCTTCTTCAGTGACAAATACCAAGCAAGGACCACACCCCAGTGTCATCTCAGACATTAGTCCTTGGTTCCAGTTTTCCTTCCACCTTCAACTTTCTCAGACCTGCTGATACTCAGCATCTTCTTTCTTGGAGAGAGTGTGTTGGGGACAGGAGGCAGTGCACTGGATTTGGAGTTATAAGATTTGAATTCAAATAGCTGTGTAAGCTTGGGCATTGCCCCTCTGAATTTCATTTCTATAGAGGCAATAATCTTATTTACTTTATAAAACCACATTATGTTATGCTTACTTGATATCATGTGTGAATTCTTGTTTGTAAATCACAGAGTACTTTCTAAACCTCAGGTCCCATAGGTTGGTATGTAACTTTTATAGCACACGCTAAACACACACACACACACACACACATATTTTTGAGACAAAGTCTTGCTCCTTTGCCCAAGCTGGAATGCAGTGATTCAGTCATAGCTCACAGCAGCCTCAACCTCCCAAGCTCAAGTGATCTTCCTACCTTACCCCTTACCCTCCTGACTAGCTGGGACTACAGGCACATGCCACCATACCCAGCTTGTTGTTTTTGATGTTTTTATTTTTGTAGAGATGGGGTCTCACTATGTTGCCCAGGCTGGTCTTGAACTCCTGGGCTCAAGCAATCCTGCCACCTTGACCTCCCAAAGTGAACACAGGTTATATTTGATCAGAATTATTTGTTTCTATGCACATCTCTTGACAGCCTGGGAGCTTCTTGAGGCAGGGCTGTATTAATCTTTTTTTTTTTTTCTTTTTTTTTTTTTTTGAGATGGAGTCTCGCTCTGTTGCCCAGGCTGGAGTGCAGTGGTGTAATCTCGGCTCACTACAAGCTCTGCCTCCCAGGCTCACACCATTCTCCTGCCTCAGCCTTCCAAGTAGCTGGGACTACAGGTGCCCACCACCATGCCTGGCTAATTTTTTATATTTTTAGTAGAGATGGGGTTTCACCACATTAGCCAGGATGGTCTTGATCTCCTGACCTCATGTTCCGCCCGCCTCGGCCTCCCAAAGTGCTGGGATTACAGGTGTGAGCCATGGCGCCCGGCTGGCTCTATTTATCTTTGAGCCCCCTAGTGCTTGATTTCAGGCCCAAGCAAATATTTATAAAAATAATGATTATCATACTAAAACATCCTGCATTTATTGTATGTCCAGCACTGTTCTAAAGTATTGATTCATTTAATTCTTACACCACCCCCAGAAGATATTGCTATTATGAAATTACATATAATAGGTGCCCAGTAGACATCTATAAAATAGTGGAGAGCAGCACTTCTCCAACTTTAACATGCACAGGAACCATCTGGGAATCTTGATCTTGTTAAAATACACATCCTGGCTGGGAGCCTATATCCCAGCACTTTGGGAGGCTGAGGCAGGAGGATTGCCTGAGCCCAGGAGTTCGAAACCAGCCTGGGTAACATAATGAGACCCTGTCTGTACAGAAAGGATGGCTAATTTTAAATTTTTTGTGAAGACAGGATCTCACTGTGTTACCCAGGCTGATCTATTAGCTAGATGTGGTGGCACGCACCTGTAGTCCCAGCTACTCTGGAGGCTTAGGTGGGAGGATTGCCTGAGCCTAGGAGGTAGAGGCTGCAGTGAGCTGTGATTGCACCACTGCACTCCAGCCTGGGTGACAGAGCAAGACCCTGTCTCCAAAAAAACCCCAAGCCCCCCAAAACAACACGCCGTGACTCTGCAGGCCCCGAGTGGAGTCCTGTATTTTCAGCAAGCTCTCAGGTGATGCTGTGGTCAGCAGACACCATCAAAGATCTAGATCATTTAACATTTTCTCAAATAGAAAAACCTCCAGTCCCCTGTGGGACAGAGGCAGGGGTGGGAAGCACACTGCGAAAAATAACTCACCTCTTACTTTGGGAGTGAGAGGATTACAGACCCTCAGGACTGACATTCTTTGAGGGGACCGGGAAGTCAGTCCACCAAAGGCAGCTTTTCAAGTCTCGTTGGAACAGCCTGTTCTGGCAGTCTGCAGGAAAGAAACAGGGCAAACATTTTCCAACATTAGGAACAGAGCTTCGGACTGGGGCCACGTGTCTGGGCTTAACACGGTGCCTGGAAACAGCTGCTAAATTGCCTGGCGTCTCCCATCCAGAGGGGGCTAGGAGCCCTTCCGAAGGCAGCACCGGTACAGGTGGAACTGAGGCCAGCTCCCCTAGAGGGTGGATGGCTGCCCAAGGGCAGTGGAAGGGGGTGTGCAGATGAAACGTGGCCTTCAAGTCAGACAGAGCTGGCTTCAAATGCAGCTTTGCCACTTACTAGCGGTATAACCAGAGGCAAGTTACTTCTCCTTGCAGTTTTGTTTTCTCATTGCAGCCCGGAAATAATACCAACCACACGGGTTTGGCTAGGGAATGGAAACCCCTGGAGAACTTCAAACAGAGCTACTTTAATACAGGGAATTGGTTACATGAGTGAGGGCAGAGCTTGGAGGCCAAGTAGGGGAGGGCGAGGCAATCCAGAGACCAGCAGGAACACAACTGTGAGCTGGGGGCTGCAGGGAGGAGGTGGTGTTACTGAAGCCCAGGGGTCAGGTCATCAGGTGGGGGCTCGACCCACAGGGGGCTGGTCCAGTGGCCACACACAGCTCTTGCCTGGGTGCTGTCTGAGGCAGAGAGGGAGGAGGAGAAATAGCTCAGCTTCTCCCTGTCTCCCACCCTCCAATCTCCCACCACTGCCTCCATGGGCTGGACCCACCCAGCAGGAAGCTGGGAAATGCGGCTGGCAGGGGAAGTGGCTGAGGGCCAGTAGGCTCAGGACCTGCACAGGATGAACGCCTTGTGTAAGGTGTCGGCAGCACATTGTTCGGCTCATCGACAAAGCAGGTGCCCTTTCCTGTGCCCTGGAAACAGCCAGCCTCCCTGGGTTAACCGTGTCTTCTGTGATGACGCTTTGGCCATCTGCAGTTTCTCTCTCAACATCCCTGTGTGTTGGGAACTCCAGGCTCTGTAACGCAACTGACTTCTTTTCCTCCGGCCTTTTGGGATCCTGGGATGTGTAGGGGAGGATTCTTCCAACCAAAAGACCACCAGGGGCCAGGGGAAGTGGCTGAGGCTGAATGCAGGGATGCTGGCAAAGGGTGAGGGCCTGGACAGGCTTGACTGTGTTGTTTGTCCCTTCATTGGTTCATTCATTCATTCATTCATTCATTCATTCAACTCTTAACAGTCAGCTATTGATCTAGAACCACACTAGATGCTGGGACTGCAGATGGTGTCCCAGTCTGGTGGGTAAGACATGCTTGTAAATTTCAGTCAGGGCTATTTTGGTTGTAATAAATAGAAACCCATTCAAAAAATGCAAGTGAGAAGGAGTTTTCTTGAAAGGGATTAGGGAATCAGATGGAGTTAATTGAGGAAGTGCAGGTGGGCCTCCCCTGAACTGTCCTCATCCTCTCTGCCTCTCTGAGCTCCACCCACCTCTGCAAACCAGATCACATGTTGTTTCTGCTCCCCTAACTTCTGGGTGACTTTTGACTCCAAAGGGTGTCAACTGGGTCAGACCACGACTCCTTGAGAGCATGTAAGTCCAGTGCATTCTTACCAATTCACTAAAATTGGTGGCCCCTTAGGTTAAATTATTGAGAGAACTTAACCCGATCAGCTCACTTGAGTCAGACTTCCTGTCCCATCAGGGTGGCTGGGACAGGCCAGGTAGTGGGGACAGGGCAAGGGTCTTACAGCTTGCCCTTTGGAGAAGCAGGATCTGAGAAGAGAGTTATGGGCAGGGCAGGCAATGAAACATCTTTCCTGCTGGAAATAATTGTAATCTGGCCTAAGGGGAAAATGGATTCAAAAAAGCGTTTAAAATAATAATAGTGACCATTTATCAAGACTTTATGTGTCAGACACTGGAAAGTGCTTTTTATACATTTACCTCTTTTAACCCTCAGAAGCCATTATTATTATTATTATTATTATTATTATTATTATTATTATCCCCATTTGCCGATTTTACAGATGAGGCAGCTGAGATGTAGGAGGTTAGATAAGGTTGCCTGGAGTCAGATGGTGGAGGTAGCAGCAGCAGGCACAAAACTGTCACTTTGGCAATTTTGTTCCAAACTTGGAACAATACAGAGCTTAGCATGGCCCTGCGCAAAGATGACACACAAATTTGTGAAGCATTCCATATATTTAAAAAATTTTCTTTAAAAAATTTCTTGGCTGGGCGTGGTGGTTTATGCCTGTAAGCCCAGCACTTTGGGAGGCCGAGGCAGGTGGATCACGAGGTCAGAAGTTCAAGACCAGCCTGGCCAACACGATGAAACCCCATCTCTACAAAAAATACAAAATTTAGCCGGGCATGAGTGCGCCTGTAATCCCAGCTACTCCAGAGGCTGAGGCAGGAGAATTGCTTGAATCCGGGAGGCCGAGGTTGCAGTGAGCCAAGATCACACCACTGCACTCCAGCCTGGGTGACAGAGCAAGACTCCCATCTCGGAAAAAAAAAAAAAAAATTCTTGTCTCTGAGCCATGTGCCCTAGTCCTGTGCTTGGCAGTTTCCATGGAGAGCAGAAGCCAGCGATCGGGCCATTTTCTCCCCCACGACCTCCAGGAACGCTCTCCAGACAGACGTTTTCCTTTTCTGTGGCTGCAGAGATCACCAGCCGCCTTTGGCAGGACCTCTCTCTCCCTTTCCCTCCTTTTGTTAAAGGATTTCAGGCGCACGGACTTGGGGGGCTGATGTCCCCCATTTGATGGCTCGCTGTCACCACCCATCTGGACTCGAATCCTCTTTTGGGATTATCGTGGTTGTGTCTTTCTCCTTTCTCCAGGTCTAATCCTAGTCCCCTCCCCCATAGGCATCCGCTCCAGGGTAAACAACACAGGTTCTTCCAATTTCCTTTGAGTGTTATTCATTCGTATATGTCATGTTTGGAAAGTGTATGTGTTAGGGGTTTATTTTTCAGGGGGGATGTTATTTTTAATTTTTTAAGGTCATAAATAACACTTTCTTTTCTTTTTTTTTTTAACTTTTAATAACTTTTAATAACTTTTAAATAAATTTTATATTTTAGAGTAGAATTGGAATTACAGAGATGTTGTAAAGATACTGCAGGGAGTTCCTAGATGCCTCGTTCTCACTTCTGCCTATTAACATATAATAGGCTACATTTGTCAAAACTGATGAACCAATATTGATATATTATTAGTAACTCATCTATACTTTTTCAGATTTCCTTAGTTTTTTTTTGTTGTTGTTGTTGTTTTCTGAGATAGGGTCTCACTCTGTGTCACCCAGGCTGGAGTGCAGTGGCACACTCATGGCTCACTGCAGCCTCCACCTCCCCGGACTGAGGCGATCCCCACCACCTCAGCCTCCTGAGTAGATGGGACTGCAGGTTTGAGCCATCACGAATGGCTATTTTTTTTTTTTTTTGGTAGAGATGGGGTTTTGCCATGTTGGCCAGGCTAGCCTGGAACTCCTGGGCTCAGGAGATCCCCCGCCTGCCTCAGCCTCCCACAGTGCTGGGATTACAGGTATTGAGCCAGCACACCTGGCCTTCTTTCCTTCGTTTTTACCTGGCGTCCTTGATCTGTTCTAGGATCTCATCTAGGAGTTGTTACATTTACTCCTGAGGCCCCTCTGCTGGGACAGTTCCTCAGGCTTTCCTTGTTTTTGATGATCTTGACAGTTTTGAGGAGTACTGGTCAGGTGTTTTGTAGAATGTTTCTCAGCTGGGATTGGTCTGGTGATTCTTTCATGGTTAGACTGGGATTATGGGTTTGTGAAAGGGAGACCACAGAGGTGCAGCACTATTTTCATTACATCATATTGAGGCCCCCCCTTGGCTGGCAGTTACATCACTCCTCTCTCTGCCTCTGTGGTCACACCCCTCCTCCTCTTCTCTCTGTCAAATCACCCTATATCTCTCTTCTAAGGATACTTGCATTGGATTTAGGGCCTACCCAGGTAATTCAGGGTGATCTCATCTCAAGTTCTTTAACTCAACCTTCTACAAAGACCCTTTTTTCCAAATAAGATCACATTGACAGATTCCAGGAATTTGGATGTGGACTTCCTTCTTTTTTGAGACAATGTCTCACTCTGTTGCCCATGCTGGAGTGCAGTGGTGCCATCTCAGCTTACTGTAGCCTCTGCTTCTGGGTTCAAACAATTCTCATGCCTCAGCCTCCGGAATAGCTGGGATTACAGGCATGTGCCACTACGCCTGGCTAATTTTTGTATTTTTAGTAGAGACAGGGTTTTGCCATGTTGGCCTGGATGGTCTCAAACCCCTGGCCTCCAGCGATCTGCCCGCCTTGGCCTCCCAAAGTGCTGAGATTACAGGCATGAGCCACCGCGCCTGGCCTGGACTTACCTTTTTGAGGGCCACCATTCAACCCGCTATTCCCACATGTCAATTTATCTTTCATGAATTGTGCTTTTGGTGTATCTTAAAACTCATCACTAAACCTAAGGTCATGCATATTTTCTCCTAGGTTTTCTTCTAAAAGTTTCATAGTTTTGCATCTTACATTTAGATTTGTGATTCATTTTGAGTACATTTTGTGTAAGGTGTAAGGTCTGTGGCTAGGTTCATTTTTTTTTCATATGAATATCTCTTTGATCCAGCCCGCTTTGTTGGAAAGACAATTCTCTCTTCATTGAATTGCCTTTGTGCCTTTGTAAAAAATCAGTTGAATACAGTTGTCTATTATTTGTGTTCTCTTCTGTTCCATGGATCTATGTTTCTATTCTTTCATCAATTTCAGCCATCTCGATTGTTGTAGTCTTATAGTAAGTCTTAAATTGGGTAATGTGTGTCCTTTGTTGTTCTTCAGTATTGTGTTGGCTATTCTAGGTTCTTTGCCTTTCTATATAGATTTGAATCAGTTTGTTGATACCTACAAAACAGCTTGCTGAGCTTTTGATTGGGAATCTGTATCAAGTTGGGAAGAATTGACATTTTACCAATATTGAGTCACCCAACCTATGAACATTCCAATCCAATCTTCATTTATTTTTTATTTCTATTTTTTGAGACAGAGTCCCACTCTGTCGCCCAGGCTGGAATGCAGTGGCATTATCTCACTGCAACCTCTGCCTCCCGGGTTCAAACGATTCTCCTGCCTCAGCCACTGCACCCGGCTGCTTTTACTTTCTTTACATAAATCTAAGTTTCTGACTAATATCATCTTCCTTCTGCCTGAATAATTTCTTCTTCCTTTTTTTTTTTTTCGAGACGAAGTCTCACTCCGTCACCCAGGCTGGAGTACAGTGGCACAATCTTGACTCACTGCAACCTTCGCTTCCCAGGTTCAAGCGATTTTCCTGCCTCAGCCTCCTGAGTAGCTGGGACTACAGGTGCACGCCACCACGCCTGGCTAATTTTTGTATTTTTAGTAAAGACGGGGTTTCCCCATATTGGCCAGGCTGGTCTGGGGCTCCTGGCCTCAAGTGATCTGCCTGCCTCAGCTTCCCAAAGTGCTGGGATTACAGGTGTGAGCCACCATGCCTGGCTAATAATGTCTTTTAACATTTCTTGTAGGACAGATTGTGGGCAACAGAGTCTGTCAATTTTTGTTTGAGAAAAATCTTTATTTCTCCTTAACTTTTAAGGATAAATCTGCTGGATATATATAGAATCCTAGGTGGGTGGGTTTTGTTTTCAATCTCGCACTTTCAACTTTCATGACACTGCTGGCATTCATTCACTTTAAATGTTTCTCCTCCTCTTTGCATAGTTTTATGTCAAAAAGTCAGCTGTAACTCTTAACTTTGTTCTTCTGTGAGTTTGGTATTTCCTACATCCATCCTTCTCCAGCTTCTTTTAAGATTTTTTCTTTGTCTTTGGTTTTCTGTAGTTTATTTATTTTTTGAGGGGCATGGCTTGGAGAGAGACAGATAGCAGTTCTTTTTTACAGATTTTTATTTTATTTCAGTAGTTTTTGGGGAACAGGTGATTTTTGGTTACATGGATAAGTAACCAAAATCTCAATTCAAATCTCTACCCAATGTGTAGTCTTTTATCCCTTACCCCCTCCCACCCTTCCCCCAGTCCCCAAAGTTCATTATATCATTCTTATGCCTTTGCATCTTCATAGCTTAGCTTAATTTATGAGCGAGAACATAAGATGTTTGGTTTCCCATTCCTGAGTTACTTCACTTAGAATAATGGTCTCCAATTCCATCCAGGTTACTGTGAATGCCATTATTTTGTCCCTTTTTATGGCTGAGTAGTATTCCATTACACACACACACACACACACACACACACACACACACACACGTGTCTCCCGTGGAATATATGGAATGTATATCCTACCCAGTAATGGGATTTCTGAATCAAATGGTAGTTCTACTTTCAGTTTTTTCTGTAGTTTAAATATGATGTACCTAGGTGTTTTTTGTTTTGTGTTTGTTTGTTTGTGTACTTATTCTGCTCGGTGTTTTCTAAGCTTCCTGGATCTGCAATTTGGAAAATAGTAGTAGCCATTATTAGCTCAAATACTTCTGCTCCATTTTCTCTTTCTTGTCCTTCTGCATTTCAGTTATGCATATACTACACTTTTTGATATTGTCTCACAATTCTCAGATTCTCTGTTCTGTTTTTGTCATTCTTTTTCTTTCTCTTTGCGTTTCAGTTTAGGAAGCTTCTACTGACTGATGTTCAAGGTCCTTGTTTCTTTCTTTGACCATGTTTACTCTGTTGATGACCCCATCAGAGGCATTCTTCATTTTTGTTACAGTGTTCTTAACTTCTAGGATTTCTTTTTGATACTTAGAATTTCAACTCTGCTTACATTATCCATGTGTTCTTGTATATTGCCTACTTTATTCACTGGGGATATTGCATATTAATCATAATTATTTTAAATTATCTGTCTGATATCCAACACTTGTGTCATATCTGAGTCTGGTTCTGATGATTGACTTGCCTCTTCAGATTGTATTTTTTTTCTTACCTTTTGGTATGCCTTGTAATTTTCTGTTGAAAGCTGGATGTGTTGTATTGGGTAATAGGAACTGAGGTAAAGAGGTTTTTAGTGTGGAGATTTGTTAATTCGTCTAGGAGTTGGGTTGTGTTTAATCTTTAATCTACATGTGTGATCCAGAGTCTTTAAATTCCTCTAGTGTCCTTGTTTTCATCTCCTCTTGACACTGGGCATCCCTAAGTACTCCTCCTCAGAAAAAGTCTGTGCCTTGTAGCTCCTTCTGTTTTTATATTGGACTCTCCGTGTGGTGGCTTTGCTATTCATTAGCTTTGTGACTTTGAGCATGTTTCTTCACTAAGTCTCTTTCCTCGCGTATAAAATAAGAACAATATTCTCTTATAGAACTGTGCTGAGGATGAAGTGGAATACTAAATGAAAACACTGAGCACTGTGCCTGATATAGACTAGATTCTTGATTGAATCAATGGGCCTGTTTGGCTCAAAGTCACTAATTGCTACTTGTTTCATTGGCTAGTGACACAGAGTACTGCTTATCCCCCCTCAACCACGTAGTTAGCATCAGAACTCATTTCTCGTCATCCCAGTGGCTCAGCAGTATGGATGTTGCAATAGGCAAGTTGTTAATAATAAATGAACGGCGCCTCCCAGGTACCCCAGATGCTTTAAGCAGCACCTAATGACATATTTAAGTGTAGGACCTGCCGGAACCATCTCCCTCTCTTGAGAAAATAACGACCTCTCTAATTGCACACTGACCCAAGATACATTCTCCCAAGTAAATAATACACTGTTCAGAAGCCTCCTAATTAGGTATTTACTGCAGAGATGGCAATGGCTTCATTTTGCTCCCCAGGGAAGTATTAAGTGTCATATCAGGGCTGATAGAACTGAAAAACAAACAGGCCTCAAGAAAAACTGTGTCAATGATTTTCCATGAGAAGATAGAGAGCTGGGGCTCGAGGAAGGAGAAACAATTGGCCAGCACTAGGGTTGGGCGGCCTGTCTACATGGATGGAGGCAGCTTCTCTCAAAGACAGCCACGAGTCAGGCAGACAGGCAGGCCCCCTTGCTCCACCCTCCTAAATTAGGAGTTGAGGCTGTGTAGCGGATGCCTATTGCCCAGCCTCAGATTGCTGAAACAACAGCTGGCCTAGGAGCTGGGGCTCTAACCATTAGGAATCGCTTGCTTGCTGGAGGTGGTGGTGGGGTGAAGGGTTCTCTCTGTGTCCTTCTTCCAGTTCTCACTGTCCCTTGGTCACCAGCAACTCCTAGAGGGAAATGGAGCTTCAGACAGCCTTGGCTGAAGAAGAGGAAGTGACCTGGTGGCCTCCTCCTCTTTCTTTCTTCTCTCTCCCTCCGTCTCTTCTCTTCTGCTTCTCACCATCCCATTTCCCATTCTTCCTTCCTCTGCCCTTCTTCTCTCACTTATCTCTTTCCTCTTCCACCTCAGTTCTCACTTCTCTTCTTCTGTCTTTCCCCGTGTCCTCCTTCTGCCTCCTTTCCTCCTCCAGAGGAAGAGGGAAAATCCACTCCATCTTCTCACTAGAAGCTTGCAGGAGAGCTCAGTCCTGGAGCTTTGCTCTTTCACGTTTGGGCATCATCCACTGAGCCTCAGGGTAGAAGTCATAGAGTCCTCCCAGTCGAAGACCTCTGTGGATACACTGTGAAGTACATGGGCTGCCCTTGGGATCTTCTTGCAGATTACACACTCAGATGGGGAGGACTCTTCTCAGCACAGAGGGGCAGCAGCAGATACAGTCAATGAAGGGGGCCGAGGAGCGCCTGGATCTCCTTCTCATTTTGCTAGTTCTTCAATGGCCCAAAGAATATGCCCTTTTATCTACATCCACAAAGCCCTTCTTGTCTAGCACAGAAAGGTGCTATCTGCATGGACAGAGTCAAAGGGACCTCAAAGGTTGCCTAGTCCTGGAATTTTTAACGTGGGTTCTATGGACTGGGGAGTTGTATTAGTCTATTGGGGCTGCCATCACAAAACCCCACAACCTGGGGGGCTTAAACAACAGAAATACATTTTCTCATGGTTCTGAAGACTGGAAGTCCAAGATCAAGGTGTCAGCAGGATTGGTTCCTTCTGAGGCCTCTCCCTTTGGCTTGCAGGTAGCTGCCTTTTCTCCGTGTCTTCACATGGTCTTCCCTCTGTGCCTGTGTCCTAATCTCCTTTTCTTATAAGGACATCAGTCGTATTGGATTAGGGCCCACTATATGCCTCATTTTACCTGAATCATCTCTTTGAAGGCCCTAACTCCAAATAGTCACATTCAGAGGTACTGAGGGTTAGAGCTTCAACACGTGAATTTTGGGGAGGACATAGTTCATGGATAAAATTGGGGGGTAATAGGCCAGGCACAGTGGCTCACACCTGTAATCCCAGTGCTTTGGGAGGCCAGGGAGGGTGGATCACCTGAAATCAGGAGTTCGAGACCAGCCTGACCAATGCGGTGAAACCCCGTCTCTACTAAAAATGCAAAATTAGCCAGGCATGGTGGCACACACCTGTAATCCCAGCTATTTGGGAGGCTGAGGCAGGAGAGTTGCTTGAGCCCAGGAGGCAAAGGTTGCAGTGAGCTGAGATTGTGCTATTGCATTCCAGCTTGGGCGACAAGAGGGAAACTCTGTCTCAAAAAAAAAAAAAGCAAAAGAAAAGAAATTGGGGGGACATGGAAAGGGAACAATTATATTTTTCTTTTCACCAACTTCCAGCTGAAGTGTAGCACTTCCTTCCTACATTATGAATGTAGCCAGCAAGCCATAGCAGCATCAGGAGCTCCTGTGACATTGCTGTTAATAGAAACCACAAACATTTCACATCAATTATGGTTGTCACAGACATCTTGAAATATTGTTTACTCTCACAGCTATTTTAAAATTACAGTTATTATACCTATCACTCAGGCTTGTTTTTAATTGCATTTATTAAGGAGTACATATATTGCCACATAACAAATTTGTTTTTATACTATGTTTATAATTGTATCATAATTGGTTTCCCTTGTAAATCCTATTTCATCTCATGCATTTCAAAACACTGTTCAGAGAAGAAATCCGTAAGCCTCATCAAACTGTCAAAGGGATCCAACAGCACACAAAAGAACGCTAGATCTAGTTTCAACTGTCTTTTTTTTTTTTTTAAACAATGGAGGAGAATGGGGTCCAGAGAGGGCAACTTACTTATCTGTGGTCACACAGCTAGTTATGAAAGGTTTGGGACTAGAGTTTAGGTCTTAGGATTCCTTGTTCACAGCTTGGCCCACTGTATCACATTTGCTAGTTGTTCTTCTACAACGAAGACTGATATATAAAACTATTAGCCATGATATGAATTTTCCAAATACCTTCAGATTCCTAGATACGCTTTATGTTCCCCAAAAGTCCACCCTTCTGGGTTAGCCATCCTTTTAACAGCCAACTAGCCCAGTCCTCCTGAGAGATGGAAGGAAGGCCAGCCTTTACCTCTACTCCCGACCTACTAGTGGTTATCTCAGAGGAAGGCTTACAGGACCCAAAAGTGGGTCCTGGCTTTCCTTCATCAGCCCATCCAGTGCAGCGACCAACTCACCCTGGTTTGCCCGGGACTCTCCCCAGTGTTGGCCCTGAAAGTCCCATGTCCTAGGAAACCCCTCGGTTCTGGGCACACGGGTGGCTGGCCCCCTCCCGCTCAGCCTCTTGCTGACAGCTGCTCTACTCTGGGGTACCTCTCACCATCTCATCCTGGCCTGGCCGGGCTGCTCCCTCGTGGCCCACCCTGTGGGGTTCTCACAGCCCGGCTGAAACCAGGTTGCCTCTTGCTTCGCAATCTCTCTGAAGACTTGGGAATTAGATTGTGAGAAAGAGAACAAGGTCGTGTCTGAGAGAGGATGTCCAGGCTCCTGGCTGCCCGGGACCCTCATCCACAGGCTGGCTCTCTCTCCTCAGCTCCCACTTGCTACTTTTGGGTGTGGGTCAACCTCTGGAGTGGGGCCTGGCAATCTGTGCACTAACAAGCCCCCCATAGGGGTTTCAGAGGGGCTGTCTGTGTCCCTCCCCAGTGCCCTTTACAGATCACTGCAAGCACCCCCAGCCGCTACAGGTTCCAGCTGTTAATCCCTCACAGCCAACCGCTTCTCTGGAGAATCTCCCTGTCCCAGGAACCTGGCTCACCTGGGAGAGTACCGCCTACCAGCACCTCCATAGCTCTTGGCTGACGGCTGACGTTGATACAAAGAGTCCCCCGCTTTGCCCCTGGGCAGGGGGCTGGCTCTGGGGCACAGTGCAGGAGCCCAAGCTCCTGGGGGCTTAGCCTGACACTCATCCTCAGCTTAGTCCATGCTCTCACTTAGGCTGTCCGTCCCCTCTCCTGCCCACCTCACCTTCCTTCTCCTGAGACCACCCCCATAAATTGCTTGAACAAGAAACCCTGGCTCTGCTTCTAGGCACCAAAGTCAGAGGCTTCTCTGAGGAAGGAAAGCTTGAATGGGACTGCTGCGATTTCCTCCTAAATGGTCTCCCTGCCTCCTCTCTCTCCATTCCCCACTGTCTAGAGTAATTTGTCCAAAATGAAAATGGAATCATGCTCCATCCCACCTTCATCTCTACGAGGCATCCCACTCAACCCTGCCCATGGCATGCGAGACCCCTTTTATGGCTTGTAAAGTTTTTGGGCTCTGACCCCACCAGATTTTCCAGTCCCAGCTCCCCACACTTTCCCCAGGAACCCCACATCCCAGATGTACAAGACCACCAGTGTCCAACCCGACCGTGCTGGCACACACCCCCATGCCTGTACACATTTGATTTCCTCTGCCTTTTCTGACTGTGGGCTTGTATTGATCCCTATACCCAACTGTAGTAGGTGGGGGCTGAAGAGAGAGAGCCAGCCCGTGGATGAGGGTCCTGGGCCCCCAGCAGCCTGGACATCCACTCTCAGACATGACCTTGTTCTCTTTCCTACAATCTAACTCCCAAGTCTTCAGAGAGATTGTGAAGCAAGAGATAGCCTGGTTTCAGCCGGGCTCTGAGAACCCTGCAGGGTGGGCCAGGAGGGCGCAGTCCGGACGGGCCAGGATGAGGAAAGGCAGAGGAAATCCCACTGGGTGTGTTATCAGTGACTGGAGTCACTTTTCAGTGGCATGGGGAGTGAGATGTGGGGATACTAAACTGGCTGAGGAGTGAATGAAGGTGGAGGTGCTGTAGAAGGGAACATAGAAGCTATTCCATGAAGCTGGGCTATGGAAGACAGCCAGGCACTCCTCTGGTCCCCCCACCCCACCACTCAAGGTCCTCATTGGGACCAGGAGCATGACGTTGTCAGGCAGGACATCTTGCCACAGCTGGCTCCAGGCTGGTACATCAACTGAAGCAGAACTACCTGGACCTAGGGAGACTCTAACAGTCGCCTCCACCTCACGTGCCCCAGCTTTAACCGCCTGGGCTACCTGTCAGCACAGACGGTGACGACATAGAGAAATCTATACACAGATGCGTGGATACAACACATTCCTAACATTCTCAGCCTCACGCCTCGGTGGAGTATCAGCAGATCAATTTTTATACACACCTGGACAGAGGGTGATCATTTAATATGGCTGACATTGTTTGAACATGCATTTTTCACTTGCGGAGAGGCAAGTATGCTCTCTGAGGCAGTTTTTTGCAACACTCTAAAGAGATGGCCCAATCAATCACTTCTGATTCCTTGGCCGTTTATTGGAGCCATCAATCACGATGAACACTCTTGGCGTTCATGGGAATGTCACCAGCACTTCTGTAGGATTCTCCCTGCGACTCAGCTTTAAATAATAAGATTATTATTTTTGACATGTTATTCAAGCTGGGATTTTTTTCCCCTCTATTGCTTCATATCTGGGAGACCCTTGCCTTGAAAGCACTTGTTCTTCTGGTCCAAGACAGGAGGGACAGTTGGCCTCAGATTTGGGAGGTGGAACTAGGCCAAGATGACTACCCAGACTAATTAGGGGTTGGGCTTAATTATAGGGGTTCTAAAATTTTTGCAGAGGCTGCAGAACGCCTCTCCCGATGTGGAATAATGATCTTCTTCCCCAGGCCAGGGTAGCTGTGGGCTTGGGCTTTCCTGGGGTTCTGACAAGTTGCGGAGTCTTCCAAGGAACTATGTGGGTGTAGTACTGGTAATCTTTGCGATCTGTGAACTGGGCCTTTTTAAATAATAAAAAGTATGTAAAAATGTCACCCAGCATTTAGGACATTTACCTCCCACGGGTTATTCTCTTTGATCAGGAAAATCTATGAATCAAAAGAGCAAGCATATGTGTCCCAGCCCAATCCCTGAATGAGCATTCCAACAGACAGGGCAGGAATGAATGAGTCAATGGCTGAGGGGTGGGCGGCTTTAGGAGTGGGTTGGGGTGGGGAGCACGGAACAGGAGAGCGCATGGGACCCTGGGCTGGGGTGTGGGACAGGGACCCTCAGCGTGGCAGAATCTGGTTTCAGTTTCCAGCATCATAATTTTGTCAAGTCAGCCTTGACTTTGACCTTTCGTTGAAGAACTCTTCCAAGACAGCCGTCCCTGTCAACCCTCCACCATTGCAGGCCTGTCTGGCCAGTTCCAGGATTCCTGCGTCGCTGTTATGTTTCTCCTCTGGCTCATTCCCCTGGGAACCACTGGGTGAAGTGCATCTGTGCTGTGGGGAGGGCAGCTGGGCAAGGAGAATGACGACCAGGATTCCAGCTGACATCTTAGGATCTCAGCTACAAGATCCAGAGAGGATGGGAGCCGTGGTGCTGACGGTGTTGTTGGGATGACAGCATCTGCTGGGTCTTCCTCATTTGCGCCATCTCCCGTCCTCATTGCCACTTCCAGGGAAGCCTTCTGGAACCATCTTCTCTAGCCCCTTGGTTCCCGAAGCCCTTTGTTTATACCTGCAGCAGCACCACCTCCATGAAGCCTTCCTGCTCCCCCGACTGTGTCCTCTGGCCTCCTCCCCCATTTTGTCTGGGCCTCTCTTTAGCCCAAATCACAGTGAGCAGAATTTCTCAAAACAAGGTCCACGGACAGCAACAGAACCACCTGAGTTGGTTGCTGGAAATGCAGATTCCCAGTACCCAGCTCATACCTATCTAAATCTCAAGGGTGGGGCTCAGGGATCACCCAAGACAGGCGATTCTTATCTTTCTTAGGCTTACTCAAGTGTGCGAATTGCAGCACCAGACTTAAGGCTACAATCAATTGTTGGCATAACCGTCTCTTGCCCCAATTTCCCCCACCCCTGGAGCAAATCAATCTAACAACTGTCTCTCCAGTGTCCACTGTGTGCCAGGAGCTGTGGTAGATTCTGGAAGAGTCTGGCTGCAGGGAGACCAGGATGGACTCAGGAAACCAGAGGCAGATGAGAGGTGAGGAGGCTGGGGAGGGCGGGGTCGGATCTAGAAGTGCTTGGATTTGAGGTCAAAGCCAAGCATGGCCCCCAAAGTGTCTGGGAAAGGGCTCCACAGAGCCTGGGGGTGGGGAGGGGCAGGGCTGACGGCTGTTTCTTGGCTGGCAGCCCCAATGTGCAACAGTACTTCCCTCTCTCAAGCGTCTGGGCTCCTCCACTCCAGGGCCAGAGGACATTGGTGCCGTGCTAGGAAAGGGTGGTGGCCTGACCAGAGGAGGTGGTCAGGGACCCCCACCCCAAGCCCAGTCAGGTCAAGAAGGCTGATCTTCAGCCTGGGAAAGCGAGGGGACAGGACAGGAGAGTTCAGATTCCTGAGAGCTGTCACAGGAGAGAACGTCCACCTTTCATCCACAAAGCAGCACATTCTAGATTGTTATTCCAGGTTACAAGGGAGACAGCCTTCCATTCTGTCTAAGAATTAATTTTAAAAAAATTTAATTTTTTATTTTTTAGATGGAGTCTTGCTCTGTTGCCCAGGTTGGAGTGCAGTGGCACGATCTCAGCTCACTGCAACCTCCGCCTCCTGGGTTCAAGTGATTCTCTTGCCTTAACCTCCTGAGTAGATGGGATTACAGGCACCCACCACCATGCCTAGCTAATTTTTGTATTTTTAGTAGAGATGGGGTTTCACCATGTTGGCCAGGCTGGTCTCAAACTCCTGACCTCAGGTGATCCACCTGCCTCAGCTTCCCAAAGTGTTGGGATTACAGGTGTGAGCCACTGCATTCAGCCAAGAAATAATTTTTTAAATAGGAGTTACGTAAAGATGGACCCAGAAATGTGGAACAGTTGTATGTTTTTGCATTTTATCCAACAAACATACAACACTTACTCTGTGGTTGGCTCTATTCCAAGCACTTTACAAATATTTATTCATTTAACCCTCATAAAAACCCTGTGAGGTAGGAACTCTTGTTATCCCCACAGCATGAAAGAAACGCATGAATCCTGAAGGCCTTTGATGAACATATTCATTCGTCCCCTCACTTGTTTCCTCATGTATGGTTTATTCATTCACTCATATAAATTCCACGTGGTCACTGGGATGTAAGGAGCATCATTAAGGTACTTGGGCAGAGCCTGCAGTTCAGGGCATGATGATCACATGATGGGGACATTTGAGAGGGGACTTGGGCATTTGGTGAGGTGTTGGACTGGAAGATTCATGGGGTGGTGTCTGAACCTGAGGTTGTGCTCCTGAGAATCTGAGGTGCATGGTGGGACACCCCAGGGGACAGAGAGGGCTTAAGGAGAGCCTGGACCCTCTGCAGAGCAAGCTCCTGGTGTGGTGGGTGACAAGCTCTTCTTTTTCCCATGGCCACCACTGACACCACCTGCCACGATGGCTAAAACCAGGGTTCAGGCCTGGCTCCTCCCCTTCTTCCTAAGCAAAGCACCCGGAGTAAAGCCTAGGGTTGGCTGATGCCTTTTTAACCAAAAGCGTAAGAAGGCGACACAGCTAACTTGCTGTGTGCTTTTTGGCATGCGCTTTGCCTTCTCTAACTCCAGTTACCTCATCTGAAAATAAGGAGAGTAGAACAGAAGTCCCTTCAGCTCTAACGGTCGGGGCTGTGTGGAACTGCAGGCTGCAAAGGGTTTGCGGGGGCACACTGGGATCACTAAGGTGAGGGGTCTGGGGTCATAGGCTTACTCTAGGCTCTCCTCAGAGTCTCCTTCTTCTCCTTCCTGCTGTCTGATGCCAGATCAATGCTCCTATAGGGTGGACTCCCTCCCATCTCAAATTCTCTGCTGGTCCTGAGGTCATTCATGGCTCTATTAACTTGCCTACATAATTGTGGGCCACCTGCTGTGGTCCCCTTTGCTCTCTGTCTGTATTAGTCAGGGTTCTCCAGAGAAACAGAACCAACTGGATATATGTACATACAGAAGAGGAGATTCATGGGGAATTGGTTTATGTGATTACGGAGGCCAAGAAGTCTCATAATCTGCAGTTGGAAGATGAGAAACCAGGAAAGTAAACGGTATAATTCAGCTCAAGTCCAAAGGCCTGAGAACTTGGGGCTATAACTTGATGTTGTAACTTCCAGTTTGAGGCTGTAAGACCTAAGAAATGGAGTGTGAGGAGGACCACTTATATCAGTCCCAAAGTCCAAAGTCCCAAGAATGAGATGCTCCAATGCCTAGGACCAGAGAAGACAGATGTCCCAGCCCAAGGAGAGAGAGTGAATTCATCCTTCCTGCACCTTTTTGTTCTACTTAGGCCCTCAATGGATTGGATGATGCCTCCCACATTGGTGAGGGAGAATCTTCTTTACTCAGCCTACTGATTCAAATAATAATCTCTTCTGGAAACATCTTCACAGATACGCCCAGAAAGAACATTTTACCAGCTATCTAGGCATCCCTTAGACCAGTCAGGCTGACACATGAAATTAACCATCACACAGTCCCAGGCCTGGTATACAGCAGGTGTTCAATGAGTGTTGGTTGAGTGAGTGAGTAAATGAATGAATGAACGTAGTCTAACTACTTATTGCTTATTTTCCCTGTTTGACCTTCTTTCTTCTCTCTGGCTTGGAATGGCCTCCACCTGCCCTGTTTTCCGGTCCCTACTTCACCATCTTTTGAGATTCAACTCAAATGTTGCTGTATGTGTCTCGTTTTTGATTTTCTGAGAGCCAAGCATGACCCTGTCACTCTGTTTTAAAATCTTTAAATGCCCTTCCATGGTTACCAGCCCATTCAACAACTACTTACAGAACTCTTTCTTGTCCAAAGGCTGTAGTGTGTCTCCCAGTGTCTGGGACTGATCCTGACATGGAGCTTACATTCTAGTTGGGGAGAGAGGCACTGCCCAAGTCAAAATAAAGCAGAACATTTCAGATGGTAGCCCTTGCAGCACATGGTCTTGGATTGGCCAAGAGAGGGCCCACAGCAAGTATTTCTTCTAGACTGTAAATTCTCATCCCATCCACCTCTGCTGCCTCTGTTTCTTTCTCTGAACCTCTTTCTCTCCCTTTGATGTACACGGCTGTAGTTTTCTCAGAAGCTCACAGGAAGGTAGAAGCAGCATCTGAGTCAGTAGTTTACACTAACTTGAGGAGAGCTCCCAAGGGCATGAAAGAGGTGCTGGTTCTGTGGTTAGTAAAGGCTTTGATCCAGTGTTCTCGGGTAAGCAATGCTTGACCAGCGCCTGATAAAGAAAGGCAACTGGGCTCCTGGGGCCCCTCTCAAGGGCTCCTGCCCTGCTCTCCAGCCTCTGTCTTTTCTGCTTCTTTCAGATCAGGGTCTGTGGTGAGCCCTAGGGGAATATTTTTTTTAAGTCCTAGGATCCAGGAGAGCTGGGTTCTGGTCCTATCCCTGTCCAGGCAGACTCAGGAAAACCTCTTTGTTGGCTCCAGTTTCCTCATCCCTGAGATGTTAGGGTTATGTGAGATGACCTCTGAGGCCCCTTCCAGCTCCAAGATTCCACCAGGCATCTAAATGTCCCTGAAGTTTGGGGAGTCATTGTTCTTCAGCATCTCCTCAGGGGCAGCCTGGGCTGAACAATAGTTTTGTGACTTGAAAAGTATTGGAAGTGGAGGTTATCCATTCAATCAAGACTTTTAGATGATCTGTTGTATCTTGCAACACCTGTCCTCTTGATCCATTTTCTGCTACTGGTCGTCAAGAGGAGGGTGGAATTCCCAGATAAGAAGAAGAAAGGCAGAACAAAGCTGCAGGTCCCTACTGTGGTGGTCACTGGGGTGGATGCCAGATACATCCAACCCTCTGCCTTCTGTGTAGGTGGTGGTGTTGCATTTTTTGATCCCTATGTGTTTGGATTGGGCTGTGTTAATTGACAGTGGAAATTCTTCAGAGCTCTTGACAATGTTTGAGAAGGACTCTGCTCTGTCAGTCTGGGTCTGTGAGTAACCATATTAAGCAGAGCATCCAATTGACCCTAGACAGACATGCAACATGAGAGAAATGCCCTTTGTTTATTTGGGGTCACTAAGTTTAGGGGCTCTTTGTTATTGCAACATACCCTAGCATGTCCTGACTATTACACAAACCTAGATTCTGACTAGGTCAGTGGAGAACAAGGTTACTTTTCCCTGAGCAACTTTCATTAATCCTTCATTGGCAAGAGCAGTAAACAAAAGATGGCTACTAGAAAGCCTAAATGGGTGTTTCCTTCCCATCTTCTAGCATGCAGTGCCAAGGATAAAGAGGCCTGGGAAGTACACTCTGAATGTGCAGATCTTTGCAAATTCCTACTGCACAGTTCAGACTCTTTAAGATGTAGGCCCTGTGTGTACTCCATCTCACCTCCCTCCAGCCTACTCCACACCTAGCACAAGGAGCTTCCTTCCCCTGGTAAGATTTTTCTGAGACAGATGGATGAAAAAGCAGTCAAAAAAAGAAAAATAAGACTGCTTGAACTTTCAGAGTTGAATTTGAAGGCTTTCCCTCCACTTATTATTTCGCCTGTCAGAAAAGAAAAAGAAAATATTCATTAGAAAATTATCTTTAAGAGTTCTGCTATTGTTTGAATGGTAAGTGTAATGGTATTGGGAGGTGGGGCCTTTAAGAAGTGATTAGGCCATGAAGGCTTCACCAGAGTGAGTTTAATTCTTTAATAAAAGGGCTTTTAAGAATGGTCTCTCTCTCGGTCCTTCCACCTTCTGCCATGTGATGCCTTCAGCTATGTCATGATGAAGCAAGAAGTCCCTCGCCAGATGCCAGCACCTTGATGTTGGACTTGTCAACTTTGAGAACTATGAGCCAATAAATATCTGCCCATTATAAGTTACAAATTACCAAGCCTGTGTGGTATTCTGGTAGAGCAGCACAAGAGGATTAAGATAAGCCCCATGTGAGGGATGAGAACCTTTCCCACTGCTGGTAACATTGGTAGATGATGTCATTTATTATGTATCATATCAAGAGGGATTATTATTGCAGTCCAATCATCTGTTTCTCTGAGATTTTTATTGCCAGGAAATGCTGATTACTTACACAAGAATTTTAATGCCTAACTAAGACCCTGTAGTGGATGATTTCAGAAAAGCAATTGTATGGACTTAGGAAGAAATTTTAGCAGACATTTTTCTTTTAAGAAAACTTTACAAATATAAATCTTTCATGTAACATTGTGTTGGCTCATTCTACCTAAAGTAGAGTTTGGGGCATGGCCAGCATAGGTAGAACCAACTGTATTTCTCTTGGTAAGAGGTGTCTGTGCAGTTGTAATTATCAATGATAGCATTTTTATAAATCCCCTGATCACGTCCCTGGCTGGTTCCCAGGTTTAGAGCTAGAAGATTTTGCTTCAAGACCTACTTCAGCTGCTTACTACCTATGAAACTCTCAACAAGTCACTTTATTTTTCCAAGACTCGATTTCCTCATTAAGAAAATGGATATACATTTACTTACTTCTTGAGGTAGTTATGGGGCCACACTGCTTCTAAGGCATAATTCTGCTCATGGTCTTCCACGTTCAAATCTTCCTTGGCTCCCCAATGCCTTGCTGTGCTGCCCAATACAATAGCCACTAGCCACGTACGGTTTTTGAATTTTATTAATAATTTATATCAATTAAAATGAAGTAACATTAAAAACTAAGTTTCTCGGTCACACTGGCCACATTTCAAGTGCTCCTTACCCACATATGACTAATGGCTACTGTATTTGTGCAGATATAGAACATTTCCCTAAGCACAGAAAGTTCTAGCAGTCAGCAGTGGATAGCACTCATTTTCAAAGGCTTTGTTAAAAGGGAGTCTTGTGAGAAGGTCATTTTTATAACATAGATCAGAGGAGAGGTTCTGATTGAAACCAAGCTGGGAGCTCAGAGTCCAGCCTGTCTCCTACCTCCCCTGGTGGCCCCTAAGTAGAGGGTCAGGAACCCACAGAGGCCTGCAGAGCAAAGTTGCAAAATGGCTGGTTCCCAGAATAAAGCGCAGCCCCTCTTTTTTGTGGCCTGTTTTAGCCCCACGCAGCCTGTATCTGTATTGCTTTCCCTTACCCCGCCTCCCAGAACAACGAGAATGTGCCCTTCACCCGACTCGGCCTGTTAACATGAATTCATTTTCCAGGACACAGTTTGAATGCCACGAAGCAAGCCCAGCTCCACAAGTGGGGTTAGTCACTCTGTGTGCACCTTTTGCTGGAGCATTAATTGCCCTGCAATGAGCCTGTCTCCCTGACTAGACTGTGAGTTCCTGGGGCTAGAGATGGCATCTTCTTGTCTATATATGCTGGGCACACAGGCAGGACCCAGGAAACGCTAGTGGAATGAATGAGCAAAGTTACGTGGGGCCGGGATTTTGTCCTGTTCTCTCAAGAGAGCAAACTCATATGGGCCCCCTGCATAAGCACAATGCAGTCGCCGTGCTGTATGGCAAGGGTGTCTGTCTTCTCAGATCTGTCCCTGTGCTGATGGGAAAGGACACCGTGGCTGACTGAGCGAGGCCTGCAGTTCAGCAGCTCCTCATTTCCCCTCCCACAAATATTTGTTAGGTGCCTACTGTGTGCAAGACAGTGTGCTAATTAGTACTGGCTGGGGACAGAGCCTGACAAAGCAACACAATCCCTTGCCCTTGTAGACTTTATGTTTTAAGTAAAATAAAACAATAATAAATAAGTAAAACACATATTGTGTCAAATGGTGCCATGGAAAAAATTGAGCCTGGAAGAAGGAGAGGGGAAGGGAAGTTGAGGTCAGGTAGCAGTGCTAAAGGGGTGACAGTTTTAAGTAAGGTAGGCAGGTAGATCTCATGAAAATATCTGCCGGGCGCAGTGGCTCACGCCTGTAATCCCAGCACTTTGGGAGGCTGAGGCGGGTGGATCACGAGGTCAGGAGTTCGAGACCATCCTGGCTAACACTGTGAAACCCCGTCTCTACTAAAAATACAAAAAATTAGCAGGGCGTGGTGGCGGGCATCTGTAATCCCAGCTACTCGGGAGGCTGAGACAGGAGAATGGCGTGAACCCAGGAGGCGGAGCTTGCAGTGAGCTGAGATGGTGCCACTGCACTCCAGCTTGGGCCACAGAGTAAGACTCTGTCTCAAAAAAAAAAAAAAAAAGAAAATATCCAGTGGGAACCAACCATAGGGGAATGAGGACCCTGAACTTGCCAGTGGTCTTGACAGGGTTGGAGGGGAGGGTTGGTTCTGGAGTCAGCAAAGCAGCTGACCAAAGAGTCCATCTTGAGGCCACTCCCGAACGGCCCGTGTGCTCTGGGAAGACATGTCCATGGGGATGTGGACAGGAAGGGAGCTGGAACATTTGGAGGCTCAGGTTGCTTTGCTGCAGGACCTCCTTGCCTAAGCATAAAGTAGAAGGTGTTTTACGTAGAAAGGAAACTCAGCTATCTCAGCATGGCAGGCTCTAGAGAGTGGGGCCAGAGCCCTCTGTAGCTGTGCACGGAACACCAGAAGTGGCAGTGGATTACATGTGGGGAGTCTGGCCGTCACGGGGCACCTGGTTTTCTGCCCCACCCTCCCGACAAGCAAGATGTGAGCACAAAAATACTAGTTTCCAGACATGAGTCAGCACACTGGGTGAGTCTGTCAACTCCAGGCCATAAGTTTCCCTTTGGCCAAGCAGATGAGGCCCTAACCCAGAGATGTGGGTAATTAGCGTAATTTGGGTAATTAATTGGCCTGATCTGGTCTCATCTGGACCGTACAGGTCTGGCTAACATTTGAGATATCATTAGGGGTTATTACATGTTTCCCTATTGACTTTGCTTGTGGGAGACTCTTTTTGAGGTTACCTGGTGGGGTGAGAATTACTTCATCTGGCTTACAGAGTGAAATGCAGTGTCTGTATTTTCAGTTCAGTGGTATGCGGAGAAGGAGACAGGAGGCTGCGAGATTGGCTTCTGGTAATCCCAAGGCAATTTATGGAGGGGCAGACAGTCAGGCTAGACGATCTTCAAAATCCCATCCGTATTAGTCTGCTGGGGTGGCCATAACAAAATGCCACAGGCTCGGGGCTTAAACAACAGAAATGTATTTTCTCACACTCTGGAGGCTGAAAGGCCGAGATCAAGGTGTTGGCAGGGTTAGTTTCTTTTGAGGCCTTTCTCTTTGGCTTGGAGATAGCTGTCTTCTCCCTCTGTCTTTGTGTGGTCTTCCTTCTGTACCTGTCTCTGTCCTAATCTTCTCTCTGTTTTTTTTTCATTTTATTTTATTTTTTGAGACAGGGTCTTGCTCTGTCACACAGGCTGCAGTGCCATGGCGTGTTCATGGCTCAGTGCAACCTCGACCTCCCAGGCTTAAGCGATTCTCCCACCTCAGCCTCCCAAAGTGCTGCAATTCCAGGCATGAATGAGCCACCATGCCCAGCCAATCTTCTCTTCTTATAAGGATATCAGTCCTGTTGGATTAGGTCCCACCAGTATGACCTCACTTGACCTTAATTACCTCTTTAAAGACTCTATATCCAAATACAGTCACATTGTGAGGTACGGGCATTTAGGACTTCAACACGTAAGTTTTGGGGGACACAATCCAGCCCATAACATCATGTAATCCCAAGATGTAGAGAGTCTGGGTTCCCTCTCTGCTGCCAACTCCCCACAAACCCAGGCATGACATGTCCTTTCTGGACCTCAATTTTTCAATCTGCTCTGCCTCCTTCAATTGAGAGGCTCAAATTACTTAATGTACAAGCAAGGGCTTTGTAAACCTCATAGCAGTGGACCCCAGAGGTGCAGCACCATCCCTAAGGAGTGTTTTGGAAATCTGTGGGTGCATGTGTTGGGTTGTCACAATATTTAGGGGGCCTCATGGCATTGAGTGAGCAGGAGCTGGGGAGATGTCCAGCAGTGTGAGGGACGGTCACACAAGATGAACTGTCCTGTGTTACTCACCACTTTCTAATATCTTCTGTGCATTTATATAGCTGAAAGAAAACCCCACAATCATTGGAACCTAGTACTTAATTCTGTTTTACATATAAACACAAAGAATTTATTTTTGCAAAATTTAAATGTATCCTTTTTACAGAAAAGCACAGTCAACCAAATAGAGGGAAGATTGTACCTTGTTTTGTTTGAAACTTTACAGAGTGTGCACCAGTTCAGAAAATGCATGTTGATATGGTTTGGCTGTGTCCCACCCAAATCTCATCTTGAATTCCCACCTGTTGTGGGAGGGACCCGGTGGGAGATAATTTAATTATGGGGGCGGTTTCCCCCATACTGTTCTTGTGGTAGTGAATAAGTCTCACGAGATCTGACGGTTTTATAAGGGGAAACCCCTTTCGCTTGGCTCTTTGATTCTCTCTTGCTGCTGCCATGTAGGAAGTGCCTATCACCTTCCGCCATGATTTTGAGGCCTCCCCAGCCACGTGGAACTGAGTCCATGAAACCTCTTTTTCTTCCCGGTCTCAGGTATGTCTTTATCAGCAGCATGAAAACGGACTAATACACCTGTCTTCTACAACGCACATTTAGAAAATGTATCTTCAATGGCAATGCTGTTTGGTGCTTGAGTCACAATGCAACACTGCCCCGCTGCTCTGTGTGTGTAGCTATCTCATCCACCGTAGTCCTACACGCAGGTGTCTACCTCATTATGTTTTCTACTATAGCTGTAAAATATAGAATCATGATTTGCTTTTCTTCTGTCCTTTCTCTGATAGGGCAGTACATATTTTTTTTGAAATTGTGAATTGGGTTGTTACATTATCTATGAATTTCATTCAAAGATAGTTAAAGTGAGTGCTAAATATACATTTAAATAGGGGCAATTACATAGGGGTTGAGAAGCCCTGCTCTAAGGCACCACTGGGCGCCCTCTTTTGCTGGGTGGTTCAACAGTGGCTGTCTTGGGGATTGGCTTTTCTTCAGCTTCCTGGCATAGCTGCACCCCACATAGCCCAGCATGAGTGCATGGCAGCAAAGCGCTCTCCAAAGGAAGGCATCTTTGCTTTTGTCATTTCTCCTGCCTCTAACACCAGTGAGGTGCTGGCATCTGCACTGGTCACTTATCATGAGTTTAGATGACAAGGTTGGTCACCGTGGAGGCCTCTGGACCTCTGTCCCCCTGCTCGCTGGTACAGGAGAGCCTGTGGGTGAGGGCCCATGGTAGAAAGAACATTTCCCCTGAGCCTGGTTACCTGGGCCAAGTAGCTGGCAACAGCCTGAGAAGCCAGGTCCCCTGAAGGCCGGGCTGGGGCGGAGCCGTGGGGACTGGTGTGGTCATCACGACGTCACTGGGTGGGGCAGGGCGTTGGCGGGAGTCCACACCAGGGCAGGCCAGCTTGCCTCCCTGGCCACTTGTTTGTGCTCCAGCTTTGCTCCAAGTCTAGGTCCAGCCCCTGCCCCGCTTTGGGGCTTCGGGGTTAACTAATGGCACATTTAAGTGAGGTCTGGCTCCCCAGAGACAGTCGCCCTCTCCTGGGCGCTGCCTCTGAGCAGGCAGATCCTGCCCCAACCTCTATCCCTGGCCCAGGTTACCTTACCTGGGCTCATTGCTCCAGGAAGACATGGAACACCCACCAGACAGAGGCCTCCTTGATGTCTGTCAGATCCTGTCCTCGCGGATCCCTTGGGGGGTCAAGGGCCACGCTCTGTTGTTTCTGCACCCCCTACTGGGAAACACCAGGAGGATCCTTCCTCCACTCCCTCCTCCTCCAGGCCTCCATCTGAGAAGTCCCAGACACAAAGCCATGCTCCTTCCTTGCCTACACACTGCCTCACCCCCACAGCAGCCCGCAGCTCCTTTGGAGAGCATCCTCCATGATCTGCGGCAGTGCTTGTCAAAATGCAGATTTCCAGGTCCTACTCATAAATTCTGGGGGCGCAGCCCTGGAATCAGAATTTTGATATAAGCTTTCAAGATGATTCTATAGCTTTGGGAGCTCCTGGCTACAGTATAAAGCTCAAAAGTCTGGATGGCACCTGTGACCTACTCAGTTGGGTTCTCGTCTATCTACCCAGCCTCCTTTGTTGGAACCCGACTCACATTGAACTTGTCATTGTTCCCCAACATCATGGGCTCTACCCTTCTCCAATTCCTCTACACATGCTCTTCCTTTTGCCTGGAGGACTCTCTTTCCTGTTCCCACTTTGCAAATGCCTACCTATCTTTTAGGACAAGATCAAACAGCACCTCCTCCGGAAGCCTTCCTGCCTCCCTCCTGATGAGCGTTTGCTTCTGCAGCGTGATGTTATGCCGTGATTACAGCACTTCCCACCCTGCTCTGTCTTCGTCCCTTTACCCCCACACAGCAATTGCCCCCCTCCAATGTCAGCCCCTGGAAAGCAGGGTGGGTATCTTATTTATCTTTAAAATTCCAGCAACTACCACCATTCCTGGTATAGAGTGGATAGTTGTAAATATTTATGTAAGTTTAAGTGGTCTCTGGGACCCTGATTTTCCATCTCTTCTTAATTGGGATTCTGCCTTAGGCTGCTGGGCTTCATTTAAACCTCAGTCATTAAGAAGCAGTTCCTTTGTTTCCTCTGCATAGTTCATATTTAGCCAAAGAGATTTATTTCTCCAATAAACCCCACTCTCCAAACAGCCACATTCATCTGTTCCTCCTACTGAGAAATGAAAGGGAGTCACCGGCTGCACCTAGAACTCCTGTGTCAGTGAATGCAGAAAAGAGGACCAGGAAGATTCATTTAAATCTTACTGCCAGTTGGTGATCAAGTGGCTTCCCTGGCATTAGTCTCCTGTGTTTGCAGGGTTAAGTGAGACTCTTGGGGAGGTGGGGGAAAAAATTCAAAAGTCCTTTTTTGTTCTATCAACTGTTTTTAATTTAATTTAATTTTTTAACAGGATTTCGTGCTGTTGCCCAGGCTGCAGTGTAGTGACTTGATCTTGGCTCACTGCGGCCTTGACCTCCTGGATTCAAGGGATCCTCCAGCTTCAGCCTCCTGAGTAGCTGTGACTACAAGCACAAGCCACCATGCCCAGCTGTTTTTAATTTTTGTAGGGTTGGAGTCTTGCTATGTTGCCCAGGCTGGTCTTGAATTCCTGACCTCAAGCAATCCTTCCACCTTAGCCTCCCAAAAGTGCTGGGATTACAGGCATGAGCCACTATTCCTGCACTTTCTTTAATCTTTAATATGAAGACAGGCAATCTCAGGTTTGTGTTCTAAGCAGGTGGCTAACCCATCAGGGATTTTAGAGATGACAAGGATGGTTGTTAGCAAACCCATAACTCCATAAGAGAGCAAGCTGGGGATATGTCCCAGCTCCTGGTGACCCAAGACTGCTGGAAAATTTCTGCCTTGCATTGTGAATTCAGGTACAAATTCAGTCTGGAGAGGTGAGTGGGGTTGAAAGTCATCTGATTTTTTTCAGGACAGATCTCTTCCCTTTTGTTTTTTCTAGTCAAGAATTTTATAGCTCTAAGGTTTCCTGCTGCTAAACTATTTTCATAGATGCAAACCAACTGATCTGGTAGAGAGGCTATTGTATTCTCTGCCAACTGATTTCCAGCAGAATTAAGGGGCTTCAGGGAAGGGAAGTATGGCAAACACTAATTGGACCGGCTGTGCACTGAGTTGGACACAAACAATATAGTCTTGCTCCTAGAATTTTGAAACTTCAGAGTGTGAAAGGAACTTTGAAGGTCACCTTGTCCAACCACCTCCCCACTCCATGCTTGAATTCCGTTTGTGACATCCCCAGCAAATGAGGATTATCTAGCCCTTGTTCAATCTCTTTCAGTGCCAGAGAACTCATTACCCTTGGAGGCAGCCCATTCCATTTTCATATTGCTCTACTAGCCAGCTTTTTCATATGCTAGCCTGACATCTGCTTCTTGCCTTTCTGTAACTTCCAGGGGTTGGACTTGCTTGTGCCTGCTTATGTACATAGAGAAAGTTTTCAAAGATTTGTGGTTCTCTCCTGTCTAGGGTCATCATGTCTGGTTCCCACACGCTACCTCTGTGGATGATGGGAATCTACGTTATTTTTATCCTTTTTCCACATTATGGAGGTATCTGACAAAGAACCATTTGGGGTGAACTGTCAGTGCATAGTTCACTTCTCCCCAAGATGGGCATGTGACTTCCGTGCACAGCCATCCACACCAGAATGGTGGCTGCCACTATTTCAGTACTTGGCACAGTGCTAGGCACATAGGGATACTCAAATAGTTATTGGATATATATGAGGATGGATGGATGGATGGTTGGATGGATGGATGGGTGATTGAATAAATAAATAAATAGACAAATGGATGAATGAATAAAAGAAAGACTCAGTACATGGAGAAAGCAAACTTGGAAATATTTAGATCAATCAATCAATATCTGTGGAAGCTCCTCTATACCAATATTGTGCTGTGTAAGGTAGGGGAGTGCTGGGAGAAAAATGAGGTGTTTTCAAAGAAGTACAGACATAATCTTTCTCCTAATGTTGGAAACAAGCTAGACCCAAACCTGTGAAAACTTCCTCCCTCTCCAGTTCTGATGTTTATGGACATGTTGCATAACAACTCACCAGGCCAGGCATGGTGGTTCCTGCCTATAATCCCAGCTACTCAGGAGGCCAAGGTGGGAGGATCACTTGAGCCTGAGAGGTGGAGGCTGCAGTGAGCTGTGATCGCACCACTGCATCCAGCTGGGGCAACAGAGTGAGACCCTGTCTCAAAAAAACAAAACAAAACAAAACAAAACCCAAAAGCCAGAAACCAAAACCAAACAAACAAAAAATAACTCACTAGCAGCATAGTAATCTGGAATTGAAGTTAGAGCTAGAAGGGATGTTATTGACGAATAGGTCACATCTCCTATTTTGCAGTAAAGAGCTGGAGAGGGAAATGACTTACCTAAAGTCAGGACCAATTCTGGAATCCCTGTCTCTTGGCTCCTACACCTCTTTCCAGTATGCTTTCTTTGTTTGGAGATTATTTTGGTTTCATCCAAATTTCTGTGTATTTGCTCCAAAATTGGCTTTGCATTGACTGTGTAGACCTGGCTTTGGATTCCATAGACAACATTTATACATTCACTTACTCATTCTCCATCCAGCCACACTTGGGGAATATCTGATGTATTCAGCCCTGTGCTAGGCTTTGGGAATGGAAGAATGAGACATGGCCCCTTCCATGAAAGAATCTAGCAGAGAGAAAGACCCATAAATAAGCAAAAGGCAATGTACTCAGGCTACAGAAGAGGTGTAGGTGCCCAGAAGAAGGAACAGCTGTCTCTGCTTGGGGACACAGAGAGGACCTTCCAGGCTTGATAACAACTAAAGGGGTCTTGAAGGATCAATAGGAGTTTGCTGATGGATAAGTAGGGGAAGGCATTTAAGCAGAGAAAAGGCATTTGCTGTGGCAAGAGGCTTGAAAAGACCTAGCACCTGCTACAGCCCAGAGGAGGGCAGGAGCGTGGAATGTAAGTTCACAAGCAGACCAGGCCCATACTCTAAAAGGGTCTCCCAAGGCCCACCAAAGGGCAATGTAGGATGGCCTTAGACATTGCGCAATGATTTGTTCTTGTGTCCTGATGAAATTTTGGACAGCAGGAGCCTCAGAAAATGAGTCCATTTGAAGTAGGATTCTTTCAAAGACTTCAGTATAACTTAGGAGTTAAAGAGTAAGATACAAGTCATAACTAGTAGTGCCAAGTGCAATGTTTTGCAGAAATTATTTAGATTTTTGGCTTTCCCTTTGATCATTAGTATCAAGGTGAAACAATTCTCCATGTGTGTATATTATAAATAACTTTGAAGTTAGTCTCCTTGGGTTTTTATGTAAGTTTCGCAAGAACCTCTATGTGGAAGCCAGCATGAAGTTGAAGAAGGCTTCATGTGATTTAAATTTAAATATGGGCCAGATATGACCTGTGATCAATTTTCAGCGGCTGTTGTGCACTTGGGTTGCAGAGACATTAAGGAAAGCTTGTAAACTACCTAAGAGAGCACTTAAAAATCTAATAAATAAGAAATACAATGCCACTGTCAGAAGCCTTGATGGAGGTCGGAGGGAGCCAGAGAAGTAATTTGTGCAATAAATCCTGTGAATTCCCATTACTACTTCTTATTTTTTTTTTCCTTCAGACAGGCTAAAAATAGAAGCCCCAAATAAATATACATCAGAGGTAGAAAAGAGAAACTGGTGATTTGGAATGAATTGCTGCTTTATGGCCTAAGCCAACTTACAGAAATTGGAATCAGAGTGGCACCACCATGTTTTCTAGGGAGACATATTTAATTTGCTAAAACTTCTAAAGGATAGCTGGAGAGAAAAGGTTACCATGTCCCCTAGAAACAAATCAAAATGAACAAGGTAAGACCCGGGGCGTGTGAATCTAGTCCCCACTTGACTGTTGTTTCCTGGACATCCCATGGTCTGAGTTCTCCTTTACGATCATTAATGACCATGACTGAAGGCATCTCGGTTCTGATGTCTGTATATCACCACCTGACTTCTCCTACCATGATGCAAGGACTCTTCCCAAGACCACCAATGGCCTGCTTTTTGGTGAGGAGGTCTTATTTTCTCCCCTGCTGCATGTAGTTCACCCCTCCTTCCTTGAAATGTGCCTCTCTTAGCTTCTAAGATACTCATAGCTCATGTTTTCTTCCTACTTCTTGTCCTCACCTTCTCAGTCTCCTTTGCTGGTTCCTTTTCTTCCACTCACATTTGAATGTGAAAGGCCCCAAGGGCTGTCCTCCACTCTCCTCTCACGCCACACACTCCGAGTACCTTTGAGATGCCCACATTTCTGTCTTTACCCAATCTATGTCTCAGCTCAATGTTTTCAAATTCCTTCTGGATCTGTGTTTCTCATTATGGTAGCCACCAGCCTCATATGGCTACTTAAATTCAAATTCTTAAAATAAAATAATGAAATAAACGTTGAGTTCTTCATTCATATAAGCCACGTGTTAAGGACTTGATAGCTGCATGTGGCTACTGGGTTAGGCAGTGCAGCTATAGAACGTTTTTATCATCGCAGAATGGGCAGCACTGCTCTACTTCTTACCACCTGAATAGTCCACAAGCACCTCAAACTCATCGTGCTGCAAACGTATCATCAGCAGAATGTTGGTGTATGTGGAAAGGTGTGGCAAAGAGAAATAAGGGAAGGAGGAAAAGGAACGGAGGAAAAGGAACCTTTCAGTTATTAAGTCCTATAACATTCATCTCAAACAGACTTCAATAATAAAGGGGGTTTGGCTGGGCATGGTGGTTCACACCTGTAATTCCAGCACTTTGGGAGGCTGAGGTCAGCAGATCACTTGAGGTTAGGAGTTCGAGACCAGCCTGGCCAACATGACGAAACCTCGTCTCTACTAGGAAATACAGAACAAATTAGCTGGGTGTGGTGGTAGACACTGGCTACTTGGGAGGCTGAGGCAGAAGAATGTCTTGAACCTGGGAGGCGGAGATTTCAGTGAACTGAGATCGTGCCACTGCACTCCGGCCTGGGCAACAGAGCAAGACTCCGTCTCAAATAATAATAATAATAATATTAATAATAATAATAAAGGGGGTTTATTGAGCCACATAACTAAATGGTCCAAAGGAAGTGTGGGTTTTGCAGGAGACATGATCCAGCTACTCAGCAATGTTATCAAAGACCACCTCTCTATGCTACGCTCCATGGATAGTATTGACTTCATCCAAAGGCTAGCACCACTTGTGGATACAAAGTGGCTGCCAGCAGCTCCCAAAGTAGTAACATTCCTTACTTTTGTCCAAATGAGGATAGAGGGTCTTCCTCTCAGCAGCTGCAATTGAAGTCTTAGATCGTCTCTGATTGGACCAGCCCAAGCCACATGACTATGTCTGAGCCAATCACGATGGCCATGGCCAGGGCCACTGAAAGCCTCGTGTTCCATCCCTGGAGCTGGAATCATTTGCAGTAAACTTTCCCTGACTCACAAGGATCCTCAGAAATTAGGAGCTGTTGGGAGAATGAGGAATAACCTGGATGCTGAAGAGGCACCCAACGATATCTAAGAGAGAGGGGGAAGGTATGATTTTAAAAGGAGATGGAAGTGTGTTAATGTTGAATGTCCTTTCTTTTCACATTTTGCAACTGGGACTTTGGTACTTTGAATTGACTGGAAGAAGACCAAGCAGCAGCCACCACAGAGCCAGGCGTCTTTTGGTCTGGGACCGGGTTCCTTCTGTCTCGTGTGTTTCGTAAGGAAAGTTTTTGCTTCCCAGCTGCAGAAATGATGTTTTCCAGGGGAACTAGAGGACCAGAATGTGCGGTATTTCTTTCAAAGCTGAAATAGAGTGAGTGGAGAGCATATGTATCAAACATTTACTGTGATATGGTTTTTTTTTTCTCAAAATGGAGAAATAAATACAAAAAATCAACAGAGGGAATGAAAGCAGAAAGAGATAGCCCAAGGGAATACAGTACCATACATCTCCAGTTTAGACTGGCAAAAAGCAAAACTGCTTCTAGAATGGTACAGGAAATTATGTGACAAAATTAGAATAGGCAGCTTTCCTATTAATTTTTACATTGCTTTATTTGTTTGCCAGTAATTCATATCACCTATAACAAAAGCACCATCTTCCTGAAAGTTCTGGTAAAAATACACTTCAGTTCACGGGGCAGAGGTGGGTAAAGCCATGTCTTTTCAGAAAATGTGAATTAAGACAAGTATTCAAATGCATTAGACCAAGGCTACTATCTTTCATAGCTACATATAATGAACATCTTCAGTGTAGGATGAGTGGCCTTGCAAACTCCATGAACAAATAGTCACTTTATTTAGAGAACCTTATAAACCTCCTTTAGCTTTAAGTAGATTGTCACACCTGGAGGGTCTCTATTGGAGGAGCTTCAATTTTCTTATAAGAAATGTGCTGAGAAGAATTAGCCAGAGGATATTGAAATTCCCTTCTTGCACAAATGCAGAAAAGTATTTTTCTTTGAAGTTCCTTGAGATTATGTTTTTCAAAGCCAAAGCATTTGAAATGTGTCCATCAGCGGAAGCCTTTCCGACAATTATTTCTGAGACTCTGAGAAGCGGCGGAAGAGGGGACAGAAACTTTTAGAGGTAAAATTGTGTTCCTTAAAAAGATAGGTTGAAGGCCGGGCACGGTAGCTCAGGCTTATAATCCCAGCACTTTGGGTGGCCGAGGTGGGCAGATCACTCAAGGTCAGGAGTTCGAGACCAGCCTGGCCAACTTGGTGAAACCTCATCTCTACTAAAAGTACAAAAAATTAGCTGGATGTGGTGGCATGTGCCTGTAGCCCCAGCTACTCGGGAGGCTGAGGTGGGAGAATCACTTGAGCCTAGGGCGTAGGGGTTACAGTGAGCCAAGATCACGCCACTGCACTCCAGCCTGGGTGACAGAGACTCTGTCTCAAAAAAAAAAAAGGTGTGTTGAAGTCTGATCCCTGCTACCTGTGCACGGGCCCTTATTTGGAAATAAGGTCTTTGCAGATGTAATCAAGTTAAGATGAAGTCATACCAAATTGGGATGGGCCCTAATGTAATGACTGTTGTCTTTATAAGAAGAGATCATCTGGACACAGAGATGTGGACATAGAGAGGAGAGCAACCTGTGATGATGGGAGCAGAGATTGCAGTCGTGCATCTGCAACCAAGGAACACCATGGACTGCCCACAACTACCAGAAGCTTGGAAGACGCAAGGGAGGATTCTTCCCCAGACCCTTCAAGTGGTGCACAGTCCTGCTGACACCTTGATCTTGGACTTCCAGCCTCCAGAACTGTGAGAGAATGAATTTCTGTTGTTTTAAGCCGCCCAGTTTGTGGTCATTTGTCTTGGACGCCCTACGGAACTAGTGTAGCCTGGATAAGCTCTAAGGTCTTCTTCCAGGCCGAGCAAGACCTATGTCCTCTCCCGCCTTGACTCTGCAGAGAAACACACGTCCTCAGCCAACCAGATGGACTCAAGGTGACCTCACAAGTGCCTCTCTATCCTGCTAAGGCCACCTGCCAGCGTCACTGTGTCACTCTGATTCCCAAGCTCAAAGAACCCCAACATTTGGACTCAACTCTCATCAACCGGACACCATAATTTAATTAGAAAAGGGGAGTTTTAAGGCAGAAAAAGCAATACAGGACGTGGGTTTTCTGGGCATGAAATAGCTCCTGAACCCAAGAAAAATTTCATGTTCGAGTAGAAGGGCATTGATGACAAAACCTGCTTCTGCTGTTTACTTGCTGGGGCTTTGGATAAGACACTTGAGCGCTGCAAATATCAAGCTGCTCATCTTTAAAATGGGTCTATCATTCCTGCCTGGCCAATTGCTTAGGGTTGTTTGGGGAACAATTGAGAGAGAACGTGAGTGAACCAGGTTGAAATGGAAATTGCATATGAATCTGAGGCATTGATTTTTATCAGGGAGGCTACAAAACCCAGTTTTTTAGTGAGAGAGGGAGAAAGTATGAGAGGGAGATGCTGCTGGAATTTAATACTAGTGTGTTTCTCAGGCAGAGCTCAGGATGAAGAAATTTATTTGCTCAAGGTCAACCAGCAAAAACTGGAAAAGACCTACAACTAGAATTTGGGGGTATAAAATTGTATACTTGCTCCTGTTTCTACCTTCTCACTGACTCCTTTCCTCCAACCTGCTCTGTGTATTTTCTTTTTGAGACAGAGTCTTGCTCTGTCGCCCAGGCTGGAATGCCGTGGCACAATCTCAGCTCACTGCAACTGCTGCCTCCCAGGTTCAAGCGAGTCTCCTGCCTCAGCCTCCCAAGTAGCTGGGTTTACAGGCACGTGCCACCACACCTGGCTAATTTTTTTTTTTTTTTTTTTTTTTTTTTTTTTTTTTTTTTTAGTAGAGTTGGGGTTTCACCATGTTGGCCAGGCTGGTCTCAAACTCCTGGCCTCAAATGATCCACCTGCCTCGGCCTCCCAACGTGCTGGGGTTACAGGCATGAGTCACTGCTCCCGGCCCATATTTTCTTTTCTAAATTGTTTTTTATAATTGAGGAAGCTTCTGTCCCTCCTTCTCCCCTCTCAATTCCTGTCCCTCTCTCTGTCCTTCCTTTTCCCTCATCCTCTTTCTCTCCCTCTCTAACCCCATTTTTCCTTTGAAAAGTTTCAAGTAGAATGAATTCAGTGTTCTCAGCCGAGTTCTAGCATAAAGAGCTCACTATGCACTTCAACAGAATTATCTCCTTTGAAGAATCCCCACTTTAATCTCCTCTAAGACAGGTTTTTGTGGTGTTAGAACAAAATGACACAATACTCTTCAAGCTAAAAGCCTTATTAAGTAGCATTCAGAAAGTCCTGCAACTTCCTCGTAATTGGAGGCTTAATTGGGTGGGCTTAGTAGCATTTGGTTATTAGGGCTAATCAAATATTCCAGAATAATTGACTCAACCCTTTTTTTGGGGGGGCAATTATCATCTCTAATATTGTTGTGATTAAAAAGATACATCTTGGCTGAGTGAAGACATTGTTCTATGTAATGCATGTCTCGGTAGGGTTGGAACCAACATAACCCTGGGCCAGCAGCTTCATGGCAGATTTAGTCACAGCACATGATCACAGCCCAGGAGAGCATCTCTTTCATCTGAGGTCTCTTGTGATGCAATGAAAAGCTTGATTGTTTCCAGGGAACCTGTTTCAAGACCTGATTATGGGTATGGGGGAGAGACAGTTGGGTTAGACCATGTCATATCATTTCATCAGGGAGATAATAACTACCATTCTAGGCTGGAAACTCATCCGCCCCTTAATAACCATGGGACTTCAGGAAAGGGTGGAGGTCTCTGGGTTCTCAGCAGGGGAAGGAAGGATAATAATTCCCACCTTTACCTCTCACATGAGGAAAGGAGTATGAACAGCCTTGAAATTAAATTGCAAAACCTATGGAAATAGGAAGGGCTCCTGTCAGTGCAGTAAATCATCTTGGAGAGATTCGAATGGGGTTGGGAGAGGTTCCCTGTACTATTGCTTTCTTTGACTTGAACTCCACATGCATCCTCCAACTTAGTCCCTTCTCAGGAGCTGGCCTTGACATTGCCATCCAAATAGGACGCTTTGGTCCTCCTGACATGCCCTCCCTCATTGATTTTGCACCAGAGAAAGTGCTGTACCCCAAGGTCTCCCTTAGCAAACCTAGTTTGTCCATGCTTGTCTCTCCGGCCCCCTTTGGTTCGCCTGCCCATGTGGCTGCCCAGGTCTTGCTCCCTGAAGGTGAAGCCTTAGGGGACAAGGTGAGGGATATGGGGTCCTGACTGCAGCACTTGGAGCACCTCAGGACTCTGCTGCCACCATTTCAAACTCTCACCTGCTGTCCAAGCCACTGCCACCCCCGTGCTGTGATTTCTCAGGGATGGTGGGGACCACGCTTGCGTTTCTGCCTTTGACCAGAACCAGGCCACACACCTTACTCCTGTCAAATCGCTCTTCCTTCCTAGGAGCTGAGGAAATGTAGGGGGTGAGAGGAAGGTGGCCCTTAGGTTCCAGAGCATCTGTCCCCACAGCTATGATGTCCCTGCTGTGGTTCTCTGACGTGACCTTCCCCTGTGGGGGTGGGAGGGAGGAGCATTCCTCAAAGGTGCCCTTGGCCATGGCCGGAGCCCCCACTTCCCTGTGTTTTCACCTGTTCTGTGGAGCTGGTAAGGGGAAAAGCGGCAAGGACATAGCAACCCAGGAAGATCTGGGGACTACTCTGCTGGCAGTCCTTCATGAGGAGAGCTGGGCGTCTTCATTCCTGCCAACTCCTGTGTCCACTCGTACCCCCCAGTGTCAACTTCCAGCAGAAAGGAAAACCTCTTCGCTCTAAGAGCAGCTCTGGGTCAGCCTCCTAGGGCAATGAAAATCATCCATGGCCACCCCTTCCCCAGTGCAGCTCTAGACTGTGGGGAAATGTGTTAAATCAAGAATGGGCACATTGCTGGGTGTGACAGCTTACACTTGTAATCCCAGCGCTGCAGGAGGTGGAGGTGGTGGTGGGAGGATCGCTTAAGGACAGGAGTTGGAGACCAGCCTAGGCAACATAGCGAGACTATCTCTACAGATAATTAGCTGGGGGAGTGGCACATGCCTTTAGTCCCAGCTACTTGGGAGGCTGAAGTGGGAGGATCACTTGAGCCCAGGAGTTCAAGTTTACAGTGAGCTGTGATTGTACCACTGCATGCACTCCAGCCTGGGCAAGAGTGAGACCAACTCAAACAAAACAAAACAAAACAAAAAAAAAACAGGCACATCCATCACACTGGAGCCTGTTCAAGGGGCAAGAATTGAACCTGGGCTTAAGCATCTGGGAAATATAAAGTTTCCTGTGAGCCGCTCTGTCACAACACATATCCGGTTCTTCGGATTCTCAAGACAGAAGCCTGGAAACCACCCCAGTTCCTCCATCTTCTGCTGCCCTAAGCCCTCTTCCAATCAGCCAGTGACTCCAGTCAATTCCATCTCCTACATTTCCTCCAGGTCCGTGTCCTGATGTCTGGCCCCAGCATCAGGTCTGAGTCTGCACCTGGTGTCACTCCTCTGATTTGCTTCTCTGTCATTTGCCCTCTGTCTTCAGTCCACCCTCCCACACTGGCTGCATCTGACCACGTCACTCTCCTACTCAGAACACCTGGGGAGCCCCTCTTGTCCCCAGACTCCACTGCCCGATCCCCACGGCCCTGTAGGGCCTGGCCTTGATGGCAGGGGTTCTCCTGGAGCAGCCCTTGCCCTTACCCCTCACATTATCTTCTGCCATGTTACTGTACTGCCTCGGCTCAGAAGCATGTCTTCTTTTTCCTACATTGTAACATTTCTGAAATTTCAGAAAATACATCTGGCACGGACACATGCATCTGAAAATGGACGTATATCCTCAGTTTTTTGGTTCCTCTCCACCCTGAGAAGTTATTAAGAAATCACTATAATCACTGGTGTGGCTGGAGTGACAATCACTTTAGCAACGAGGCAGGAAGTAAAGAGAGACGCTGTCCTCTGAGATTTGGACTTCAACTAGTGGAGTCCCTGAAGGAGAATGAGAAGGGTCACATTTGTGTTTTGTCAAGATCTGTCTGGATGTCCTGTGAAGAATGGATTGGAAAATAATGAGAGTGGAAAGAAGACAGGGGTGAGAACCAGATCTTAGAAGCAGAAATCCCTAGAAGGCACGTTGTAGATGGATGTTAAAGCAATGACCTGTTTGTGCTCAGTGAGTGCACGGCAGGGATGGCCACGCTTTTTCTGTAAATGCCTGGATAGTACGTATTTTAGGCTTTGCATGCCATACCGTCTCTGTCACAGCTGCACACCTCTGCCAGTGGAGTAGCTCAAAGCAGCTATAGACAATTTGTGAAAGAATAGGTATGGCTGTGTTCCAGTAAAACCTATTTATAAAAATAAGTGGTTTGCTGACCCCCAGTGCAAGGTGACACTCAGGATTTTCTGGACCAGAATTCTGTATTAACCAGAGTCTAGGAGTGATACAGATACAGCGGGGGTATTAGTCAGGGACCTCAATGGAAAGCATCAAGGTAAAGGGCCTATTAATGAAGGTATGAGTGCAATAAGGGAAGCAACAAGGGGTGCTGAGGCCCCCAGGGACTCACAGCAGCAGGAAGCCATCACCATCCTGAGGCCAGAGGGGCAGGGAGAGGGAGTGGCACTCTTAGAACCCAGGTGAGAGCTATGTCTTGGGAGAGGAACCACCTGGCAGGAGCCGAAGCTGTGATGGGACGCGGTCACCGTAAGGACTGTGCCCAAGCCAGGAAGAGAGGGAGGAGAGGAACAAATGGCCTGACCTCCCTCTCTGCTGTTTGTTTTTTCCAGAGTTGGTATTTGCCTCATTGCCCAACCTCAGCCCCATTTTACTCGTGGTTTATCATCCTGCCTCTAAGCCGTTACGTATCTCAAACTAATGAATGTTGTTGAGAAAGAAAAGAAAAAAAAATCCAAAGAACTTAAAATCTAGTAGAAGACATAGGCCTGCTGATGAACCAGAGCGGGGACTCAAACACGTTATAGGAGAGGCATGAGCCAGGAGCCACACAAATGCAAGAGGGCTTTCCATAATCCTGCTTTAGTAACTGAGCACAATGTCCAAGTGTCCTGTCCTTTCTACCCAGCCTGCATTTCCGCCCAATCTAAACTTCACTTTTTTGTTGTTTATTTGAGGTAGAGCCTTGCTCTGTCACCCAGGCTGGAGTGCGGTGGTGTGATCTCGGCTCACTGCAGCCTCTACCTCCCAAGCAATCCTCCCACCTCAGCCTCTCGAGTAGCTGGGACTACAGGCACACGCCACCCTGCTTGGCTATAAAATTCACATTTAATTTGTATTTATATCCTCTTGCTGTAATGTTCATGGGTGCCAGGCACAGTTTTAGGTACTGCAGATCATTTGTAGGTAATTAAGATTCTAGGAAGTCAGGCCAGGCGCAGTGGCTCATGCCTGTAACCCCAGCACTTTGGGAGGCTGAGGTGGACAGATCTCTTGAGCCCAGGAGTTTGAGACCAGCCTGGGCAACATAGCGAAACCTGTCTGTACAAAACAACAACAAAAAAGCCAGGTGTGGCGGCATGTGTCTGTAGTCCCAGCTACTCTGGAGGCTGAGGTGGAAGATGGCTCAAACCTGGGAGGTGGAGGTTGCAGTGAGCTGAGATGGCACCACTGTGCTCCAGCCTGGAGGACAGAGTCACACTTTGTCTCAAAGAAAAAAAAAATCCAAAGAACTTAAAATCTAGTAGAAGAGACAGGCCTGCTGACAAACCAGACAGAGCAGGGACTCAAACATGTTATAGGAGCTGCATGAGCCAGGAGCCACACATGCAGAGGGCTAAATTCGGATTGGCCTGAGGGAAGGCTTTGCAGAGAGGGTGACATCTGAACTTGACCTTGACTGGTGGACTACGGTTTTTTTCAGACAGAGGAAACAGCTTGAGCAGAGGCACAGGGTTGAGAGGGTTGTATTCTTGGAGGGCCAGGGGCTGGGGAGAGACAGAGCTGGAGTAGGCTGCATGAGTGCGGTGCAAGGTGGAGAGTGGCTGAGATGAGATTAGAAAGGCAGGCAGGGGCTAGGTCACAAAGGGCTGTGAATAGCCTGCCCAGATAATTTGGTCTGATTCTGTAGGGCACTGGGGACTGAACAGAGGCAAATAACAATTGAGCCCATACCTTGAATACTAAACTCTCATATTAACATTTAAAAAAAATTCTCTCTAAAATTCTGTCCTCTTCCCTCTTTGCTATGACTTTTACCTCAGCTTCATCTATGTCTCAGATCCTGTCCTCACCGGCCCCCTGTTCTGTTCAACTGTTTCTTTTTTCAACCACAACTGTCCTTCCAAACAGTTAAATATGAATTTTGGATCTCATTTATCTATTTCTACTTATTGCCAACTGTGGTTGGAAGATTTGCATGATGAAAAGTGGGAGGACAAAATTGTCTTCTCCTTGGAGAAATAATCTGTGCACCTGCCATTTGGAAATTATTCATGCTTTATGAGAAAAGTTACAAATTGCTCCCTGGAATGGAGCTAATGTACCCATCCACAAGCGACCTCACCTTCATCTGGGTGCTTTATTAGCTGGAACGCCCCATCAACATGGCCTTGGGGAGTCATAGATCAAGGTCACTGTTAGGGCATTCGCTCATTCACTTATTAAATATTTATTAACAACTGATTGTGTGCCCCGCACCATACAAGATGTACTAGGAGGCACACTCGTGTGCATCAGAAAATACAAGTCTTCCCTCACTAGAATATAAGCTCCATGGAGCAGGGATTTCATCTGATTCACTGCCTTATTGCCAGTCCCTGTAGGAGTATCTAGCACACAGTAGAGTCTCAATCAGTATTTACTAAATGAAAGAAAGCTGTTATGTTGTATTGGAAAGAATACTGAAAATCTACGTTTGAATCCGAGAATCTGATTATGAGCGAGCCAGTTTCTTTATCTAGAAAATGACTTGCTTAATCAACCTTTAAAAGTTAAAGGTTTGCTCCTAATAATATTGACTGCATACAGCTCCCTATCAGATCCCCTACTTATATCTTTATTTTTCTGAATGGGAGAAACCAATCTAACAACATATTTTAAACATCATGGTTTCTAAAATATCACTGTCTACTCTATGGACCCCAGATAATACTAATTAAAACCATAAACAGGGCAAAGTAAGAATCCAACTGAATAGAGGCAGTAGAATATAGGATGAGTAACACTTTTCCCTTTTTCTTTGTTGGCATAGCTATCAGGAGGCAGAGGAGGGATAGAAGCCCCACCAATTCTCACTCTGCCATAGCTGAATGACGCCAGTTGATGGAACTTTCTCCAGCCCCCTAGTTATACAATCCGAGAAGTGGAGCACTCAGCTTGGCCTGCCACTGCCACGCCACTCTGCTTTTTGGTCAAATGAGCCCTCACAATGGCGGTCAGTGAGCCCGCTCTTCCTGGGTGGTTGTAGCAGTTCAGATAACAGGCCCACAGACATCAGCCCTGCATTGATCCCCTTGACGATGGCTCAGTTCTGCACTGCGGCATTATTCAAAGCCCACTCTGAAACAAATTCGCCTTGAAACACATACAGATGTGCCTCCCACCCCCACCGCTGCTGGAAACATTGAAAGACATCTCAGCAAAACCAAGCTGGGCTATAACGAGAGGGGGGTTTTCCTGAGCACCAGCCAGAGGCCAGCAGAATCTCAATCAATATTCAAATGCCAGGTGAGTTTTATATGCAGGGGCAGCATGCGGACGCCATGTCCTGCCTGGTTTGCAGACTTCCAGCTAACATGGCTTCAGCTAGACTTGTCATAACTGTAGATGGAGGAGGTGGTGCAACATGAGATGCTTCCCAATGTCCTGTTTAAAGAAAAATATCATCCGCCTTGCCCCTGACAATCTTCCTTCATGCCCAAAGTGTCCAACATCAGTCCTCTCTTTTCTGGGTCTCTAAAAGTTCCCTTTAAATAATAGAAGCATAGACGTGCTTGTTGTTGTCACTGTCACCGTTATTGTCATCAACAGATGTGCTATTTATACTTAAACGGGCTTTTGCCGTTTTGTTATTTGGCTCTCTCAATATTCTTATTGAACGATGCAAGGCAGGGACTCCCACGTGTATAGATGAGGAAACTGAGACTCAGATGGGTCAAATGACTTGCTTAGGGTCAGTAGCAAATATATGTTAGAACCAAAGACTCCTCTGGTTGGGACTGACTCAACTCTCATCTAGCCCGAGTCATCTCTTCTACACTATTCCAGACCTAACTTCTGCTTGGATGCTTCCAGCAATGAGGAACTTACTTCCTCTTAAGAAAACTGCTCCCTTCCACTGCTGGTTAAACCTTATTGTTAGTTCACCTTTAGATTGGGGAACGCAGGTCTGCCTTCAAGTATCTTATACCCAACACCCTTAGTTCTGTCCTCTTTGGCTACATGGAATAAGTGGAGCTTTCCTCTATGGCAGCCTTTGTATATTTGAGGATAATTCCCTGACCTTCCACTCCCAGGTCTTCCTCTTCAAGCCAAATGACTCCCTAAAGTTTTGAGATACCCTCGCTATCATTTTCACTCTCCTTTAAATATGTTCTAAATTGTTAATATTCCTTTAAACATGGGACATCAGAACTTAACATGAGAGTCTACCTGGGACCTGAAAAACAAAGTAGAACTGTTACCATCACCTCTTTGGGTTTTTTGTTTGTTAATTTTCTGTTTTTTTGAGAGAGGGTCTCACCCTGTTGCCCAGGCTGGAGTACAGTGGTGCAATCACGACTCTCTGCAGCCTCAGCTTCCTGGGCTCAGGTGATCCTCCCACCTCAGCCTCCCAAGTAGCTGGGACCATAGGGACATGCCACTGTGCCTGGCTAATTTGTGTGTGTATGTGTGTGTGTATTTTTTGTAGAGATGTGGTTTCATCATGTTGCCCAGACTGGTCTCAAACTACTGGGCTCAAGTAATCTGCCCGCCTCGGCCTCCCAAAGTGCTGGGATTATAGGCCTGAGCCACCACACCTGGCACCATCATCTCTTTGGATAGGACACTCTGCTTCTACGAATGCCACAGAGCCTGAATACATTATTTTTATCTAGGTTTCATCTGGAATCATGGGAGAGAGAGAAGGTAAGATTTGATAGGAGGAAATCAAGAAAGCCTGAAGTGTTGCAGTAGAGAGGCCCTGGGGACATTACAGTGGGGGTATCAGGAGTGCTGCAGGCTGCTGAAAAGAAGAGTTGGACACTAAATAAAGAAGGCCTTGGTCATCCCCTCAGGCCATATGCCCCTTTCCCCTTGCTCTCCTGTTCTGTGCAGATGGGTCCACCAATGTCCCGACTTCCTCCTCCTCTTCTTATCCTTCTTCTAAATAGAGACACGTTCTCCCTCTGTCACTCAGGCTAGAGAGCAATGGTGCAATCATTGTTCACTGCAGCCTTGAGTTTCTGGGCTCAAGCAGTCCCCCCACCTTAGCCTCTTGAGTAGCTGGGACTATAGGTACATGCCACCATGCCTGGCTTACATATATATTTTGTAGCTACTAGATCTTACCATGTTGCCTAGGCTGGTCTCAAACTCCTGGGCCCAAGTGATCCTCCCACCTCAGCTTCCCAAAGCATGGGTATTACAGGCATGAGCCACTATGCCTGGCCTGATGCCCCTACTTCAGGAACCTCATTTGCTGATTAGGCTGCTTCAATCCCCCATATTGTGATGGCCAGGGTGACCAGAGGACATGTTCAGCAGAAATAGCTAGTGGTCCAACAAAATCTATTCTCTCCTTCCATTATTTATAGAGTTGTAGTTAGGCTCTATCTAACTAGAGATGACATTTTCCAGTCTTCCTTGTGGGTGGATATGGCCATGTGACTAGCCTTCAGTGGATGTGAGCCAATTCCTAGATTGGCTGTTAAAAGACTGGTCAGCCTCCTCCATGTTCTCTTCTCCCTCTCCCTATCCCCTCTAGGTGGAAGACAGGATGTGGCAAGGACCCAGCTGCAACCATACCAAAGAGGATAGCACAGTAGGGCAGTATTTCTCAAGCTTGAGCTCATCCGAGTCACCCAGAAGGCCCAGATTCCTGGGCCCACCCCAGTGTTTCTGGAGTGTGGCCCAAGAATTGCATTTCTGAGAAGTTCCCAGGTGATGCTGCTGTTGCTGGTTGGCAAGCCACACCTTGAGAACTTCTGCCTCAAGGGATGAGGAAGCAGGAGAATGAACCTGGGTCCTTGAATGACTTTGTGGAGCTGGGCTGGTCTACCAGTCTAGACCAAACTCTTAAGTAAGAGAAAAATACTCCTTTGTTTTAGGGTTGCCAGATCTAGCAAATTGAAATGTAGGATTCCCAATTAAATTAGAATTTCAGATAAAAAAATGAATGAATTCAAATATTGCATAGGGCATATTTAAGCTAAAAGTTGTTATTTATCTGAAATTCAAATGTAATTGAGTATCCTATATTTTATCTGGCGATCCAATTCTTTGTTCTTTAGGCCAATATGTTTTGGGGTCTCTTTGTCACAGCAGATTAACCTTCCTCATCAGTACAACATCAAGACCCAGGGCTAAGTACTGGGTCTCACACAGGGTCCTGAGCATCTTGCCTGCTTTGGTGTCCCCATAGTGATCATGAGGATCCTACCTGCTCTTTCCTCTTGTCTTCTCTGGACTCTAGTTCTCTTAACTGGATTTGTGCTTTTTCTCTCTGTACCATTGTCTTGCTCCAGTTACTGCCTGGAAGCTCAGTCTCTGATAGAATCAGAGCCATGATTGTTACTCAGCACCATTCCTGGGTGTTGGGATCCTGGCCCAACTCTCAACTCTCTTTCCCTGTTATTATTTATACCCGAGTCTCTCTTCTTAGACTGTGAACATCCAGAGGGCAGAGGCTATGTCTTTTAAGTCTCTGTCTCTGCAGCCTTGAGCTCCTGGGCTCAAGCAATCCTCCCTTGCTGTGTTCTAGGCCTTATGCCTAGAACAGAGGAAGTCACCAATACCTGATGGTTAAGTTAAAAAATGCTGCCTTGTGCCCAGCTGGTCTCCTGGTGGCATGCCGGGAGCGCCAAGCTTACCAGCACGGTTGACTTAACAGGGGCTTGTGTTCAGGCTCCATGGGTGTGTGGAATTGCATTACCATGACCTTATGCAGTCATTGGTGTGCTGAGCTTGGAGGTTGCTGGAGAAGAACTGGGCAAGGAGCAGAGGAGTTGCCTTTGAGGAAAAGGACCAAGACCCCAGCCTCACCCCTTTGAGGTGACTTTGATCAGGTGGCAGGAAATGGCAATGTAGCCCCTAAGATAGAATTCTCCAGGAGGCAGGAAATGGTAGAGATAGTATCAAAGGGTTGACCTGCAGCAAAGGCCAGAGGGAAGAGTAATAGAAGGCGAAGCTCTACCAGACAACTCTCCCAGGCAGGCTCTACAGGGTTTGTGTACAGGGTTTGTGTCCCAGGAAAGTGGTTGGAGAAATGGCTTTGAAGGATCCAAATGCTGGGAGCCCAGGACAGCTCTGCATGGGACTCTACAGTCAGGGGTGGCCTGCCTTACTCCCTGAGGAGCCACCATGGGCTGGGCAGGACCCACCCCTGCCAGGCAGCATGATCCAGAGCATTACGTGTCCCCAGCAGTATCACGGGCTCTGCCTGTCATGAGGGGCTGCCCAAGTGTTTATGGGGTACAACGTGAGGACAGACAGGACTGGCCCCTCCGGAAAGAACATACAAATCTCACTGAATGCCTGGGTACATAGAGGCACCTCTGAGAGATTCTTGAGCCTGTCAAGGTGGGGGGTCCAGAGAAAGCCTGATCATCTTGTAAAATTGGTGAGGAAAAGCATGAGCTGATCCCTGGCCCCTGCTGTGGAGTTATTATATTTGCATTCCTGAGCTCCAGAATCAAGATAATGCCAGTGACTCCAGATTTTGTTCCTTTCAATTCTGTGAAGCCGGACTCTGCTCAGATCACCTGATGGGACTCTCCCCTTGGACTTGGGTTGCTGGCCACCCCTGACCTGAGAAGGAGCTGCGATTCCTCTGTCCACCCAGCAGAAGCTCAGCTGTTAGCCCCTCTTCTGTCCAGCGGGGATGTCTGTCCAGTGCTCATCTGGCCATGAGCTCCCATGCTGGTCTCGTGGGGAGGATCCAGGAGGCAGGGCCCCCACTCACTGAATGTCTCCTCTGCCCAAGGCATTGTGCCAAGCACGTCATGTACTCGCTCGTGTTTTTATCCATTCATTTACTTTATTCATAGAGTTATATCTGGATTCGTCTCAAAAAAAATTTAAGGTAAATTTGTTTTTCAACCTTCACAAAAACCCTGAGAGGTAAGGATTATTATTTCCATTTTAAAGACCATGAACTGCTGCTTAGAGAGGGGCAGTCACACAGTTAGTGGGCACAGCTACTGGCAGAACAAGAATTTGAACATTGGTTGCTTTGACTCCAAATCATATTCTCTTTTTTTCCTGAATAGACTTAAAAAAATACGAAGCATTTGATATATGCAAAAGAACACATGTCATGTATATGTAGGTTATCAAGCACAACAGTAACATGCCTCCCCTGGAAGCCCACTCCCTCAGGTTTTCTATGGGCCACACGACCTCCAAAGGAGCATTGCTGGGAACTTGCCAGGAACCAAGCAGAGCCAAGTGTTCTCCAGCTATTTTGTCCTGGGACCCTCCCATCTCCCTGGGAGGCAGGCATTTCATCCTCAACATACAGATGGGGAAACTGAGGCACCGAGGCTCTCCCACTCAGGCCAAGGTTCCAGGAGGGAGGATGTGGTAGACGGGAGTTCAGCCCGGTCTGTTTGACACCCCCCAAAGCCTAGGGCTTCCACATCTGGCTGTCCCTCACACACTCTGTGGACGTTTTTGAGAATGTAGATCCTTGAGCTCCATCCCTGATCTTGTAGATCAGAATTTCCAGAGCTATGGCCCAGGGAGGTATCATGTTCAAAATTCCCCCAGTGACTCTATGCAGCTGCCCACAGGCAGCAGTGGGTGATGAATGTTAGTGAAGTGCTACGAGTGGCCGGGAGAGGTGAGGATGGAGCTTTGGGCAAGACTACCTACCTGATTCTGCTACTTATAAGCCTCAGTAACCTGCAGCCCAGAAGAGGGCCTCAGAGACCCTCTGGACAGGAACACACAAACCCTTCCCCCAGGCAAAGCGTGCAGCACCTCAAAGGCTGTCATCGTCACATATGATCAAGGTCACTTAATAAATGAGTATTGAGGGTTTCTAATATTTGGGGTTTCTAAGGTAAAAGGAGCCAACATTGGAATTTACTAAGGACTCGAACACAGTGTTCTACTAAGAAGCCTGGCTGCCATCCGGCTGTTGGCAACAGAGGTGGCTGGGAATCCTGCAATTTGGGGGAAGGCTACGCACTGCTGGCATCCCGTTAGTGCTGTCTTGAGTCGGCTGTGCTTTTCAGTCATTGCTCTTCTTGCTCCTTGGCTGTATGTTACAGTGAATTCAGCTTCACCCATCTCCATGGTGTTTGTCGGGGGTTGTTTGGTTAACTCTGCAGTGTGTAGTGATGCCCATTTTGCATCAACCATCTGGGGAGTCTATAATTTTCCAATAACTAGACTCTAGCGTCATAGGTACTATGATTCCCATGGGAACTTCCACGTGCCTGTTGTAAAGGCAGATAGATGCGTGCATGCACCTCTGGCTTCTCCAAATTTGCTTTATGGCAGCATTTCCTGTTATCACACAGTACCTTTTCCATGGAAAATTGGGACTGGATGAGGCAGTAGACCATGGGGTCTTTTGTCCTGCTCCAGTGGGTCACCTATCAACAAAGTTTGAGAGCCATCAGCTTAGAGGCAGCAACTCTTAGAGCTGGGAGAGGCCCCGGACCCAACGTCAAGGAGCCTCTGAATGTGCTGCAGTTTCTTTAATCAGCTGGACCCAAGAGGTAGTTTCCTCCAATTTTTAAGACTATGGCCCAGTACATGGGCAGTGGCTGCCTTGAGGGGCTGTCAAATAATGTCATATTTCATTTACAGCAGTAAAGGAGCATAGCTTGTGAATGTTAATATTGGATTATTTCCCCTCATAGTTAGCTGCCTCCTCACTTCACTGTTTCCATGGCAACACTTCTCAAACACCACTTCATACTCTGAATACACAATGTAAACAATCTGCAGTTGAACATTTCCCAATTTAGGGGTTTGGAGCCCAAGTTAGCAGGCCTGCCGTTCGGAAGCTGCTGAGAAACGGGAGGCTGGTGGAACTCACAGAAGGACTGCCAGAGCCAGGCTGGGCTGGAGGGCAAAAGGTCACTCCCTAAGTATTCTGCTCTTTCTTTAGGGGGCATTTAGTACAGGAGGGGCTTGGAGTGACTTATAGAACGGGGAGGGGCTCCCCGATCACTTAAAGATGAGGAGCTTCAAGCTCCAAGAAGTGAAGTGACTTTCCCATTGTCACACAGGTTTGTGATGGAGCCAAGACCAGAACGAGGGCTTGTCCAGGCACTACAAATGCTCACCCAGTGTGTGCTCCTGAGCATCCCCACCCAGCACCCCCACCCCCCACCCCATGGTCATGGGTATTCCTTCCTATTGAGTCTAGAGACTGAATCATACTTCTCAATTTCAACACAACGTCTGTCAGCCCATATGGACACCACTGACTGGCTGCAAGGGCCTCAACTGGGCCTGCATGCAGGCAGCTCCATGGGCCCTGGTCTCTCTACTAAGGAAAGCAGAGACTCAGCTTACTGTCCTGGGAGCAGCTCCAGACCCCCACTAAAGGCATCATTATTTTCTTTTTATCAAAGGAACTATTTTTATTTCCAGTGTCTCCCCACACAGAGTAATGCATGCAATTTCCACATGGTTATAAGCAAAGCAAGGAGATTGTTGCTTTGTTGTTTTTTTTTTTTAATAGGAAAACCTCAGACGATTTCCTTTTAACTTCTTAGCAATCCTTAGCATCCTTTGACTTCTGAGCAAACAATCACATGATTGCTGTGTCTTTAGCAATGAGCCAAAGGACACTCATGACCTAGGGAAGTTAAAAAGAGACTCAGAGTGTTTGAGAAAATGCGACCAGCAGGTGCCCTATGGGGATGGGCTGTTGGGAGGTGCTAGGGAAGGGATCCCCATTTAGCTGCTGACTGGGCTTTGGAGTGAGGGAGGATGGAGTCCATCATTTGAAGATTTTAAACAGGCAGTTCGTGAGCACAGTGTATCCCTAATACAATGGGGGCAGAGCTTCTACCTCTCTGCCTATATCCTGGGGACCCAGTGTGTATTGCACTCACACCCATCAGAGCCCTTTCTGCTCCTATTCATTTGGTTTGGGTTGGTCACAAAGGTGTATGCCTACTGTGTGTCCTCCTAGGCATGGCCCATTGGGTCTCCCCATTGATGCCACGTAAGATCACCAGAAACGTAAGAGTGTCCCTGAGAGCCAGGTCTGGACTCCAGCTCCCATTCTATAATCCATGCTGGGCTCGTCCTGCTGGGCCTTCATCATGAGCACCCCAGGCCCTCAGAGTATTACCCATGGGACAAAATCCACAGGCACATCAGGGCTCTGATGAGCTGATGAGGGTGTTGAGTATTAAACTGGGACTACTGACAATGCCCCCACCCTAAGTGAATCAGACACAGCTATTTCTGTCTTCTGTTCTCCAGATTGCCCCCCATCCCCAAAGAAGACCCTTTTACTCAGGCAATTTTGCCAGATAGAGCTATGAGCCAGAAGACCAGGCTTTCGGGTCTGGCTCTATCACTAACTCACTGGGACCATGGGAAAGTCAAGCCCCTTTTCTGGGCCTCAGTTTCCCCATATGCAAAATGTAGGGATTAGGCTATATCAATATTTCTCAAAACACCAGTTCTATGGGGATATTAACTGGTGATGGGAGCAAAAAGTATTCCAGGGTGAAATAAGTTCCAGAAATGCTGAATTCCACAAAATAATAGATGTTGCATTGTGGATCTTCCCGGAGCCAATAATATGCCTTGCAGGCCTCTGAAAGGGGATTATAGCATACAATATTTCCAAAATGTATTTAACCACAGGGCCTCTAAACTCTTCCAGTATCAGCATTGGAATTCTCTTACTTTCCTTGGAGAAGCAACAAGAAATTGGCCTTTGCTTATTTAAGTGTCTGAGGCTATTTGGTCTTTTAGTTTATTTCTAAAATATAGTCCTGGGTGATGTCTCAGAGGTATAGTAAAGATCCACCTTAAACCAGAGGTTCTTGAAAGTCCTTAGAAGATGGCTTTGGGGAAAGGGTTCCACTCCAGAAATTATATTCAAGGTCTTGTGTGTATAGTTTGTACACTTTTCTAAAGTGTACAAACCATATATGATAATATAGACAAAGGTCTATAGGATTAATTGGATTTTCAAAGGCCTCCATGATCTTCAAAATGGTGGGCCACTGCATTTAAATTCTTACCAGCTAATACCTCTGAAATGAAGTTTGATTTTATAGAAATTTGGATGTGAAACCATATGAGATGGGATTTTGGTATCTTGATAGGAGGTAGGGGAATGTGGGACAGAAACTATGGAAAAGAGGGCAGACAATGGGAAAACAAAAGGGACCAGTAGCAGCTCCATTTTGGGCAGGCCATGGCATCCCCAGTTTCTTCCTTGGTTCCAGTGTGAATGCTTCTAAAAATCATCATATGGTTCTTCGTTATAAAACTCAGCTACTGAATATTAATGCTTTGTGGCAAGGAGAAAATTATTGCTGTATCAGAAAGGCTTCTTCTCTTACAGGTCACTGGGGCTCCACATATTAAGTTTTGCTCAAGGGCACAAATGTCCCAAACGTATGTGTCTCAAGGCCAGACACTTTCTTGTTCAAAGACACCAGGGTTTCCACTTCAGGCTCTCTTCCAGCAGAGCAAGGCTGAGACGCTGAGAAATGGTTGCAGGAAACTCCTCCTGCCTCCCATTATAAAGCGCAGCCTGCATGTACAGACGTGTCCCGAGGCAGTGGGGGCATTTGTGAGAGGACTGAGAGAACGTTCTAGAAGGTTTTTGCAGAGCCAAGAATGAAAGATGGGAAGTCCGGATCCACAGAGGGCCATTGTGAAGTGTGAATTCAAAAGCAGTTCAATTTGAGTTCTAAAGCTCACCGTTCTGGCCATCTGCTAACTGTCTTTTGATCACTGGCCTTTGAAACAGAATACTAATAATAAGTTTATACATTATTATTTACCAGCAGCCTGAGGGATTAGAATTCTCTCAGCTTGAATAACCCTATGACTGCTCACATGCATGACCCAGAGGAGGGCGGTTTTAGCCTTTGGCAGAGGGGAAAACGTAATTGTGTGTTTTGATGACAAAAGAGCTCCTTTCTCTCCTTTGATAATCTTCTAAAATATCTGCATTTTCCTACCTGAAATATCTTCATCCCATAGTAAGAATTTGCTAGAGAATTTGCTTTCAGAACCTGGTTAAAAAAGGGTTGGGGGTGGGGAGGAGAGTCCCCCAAAGCTAACTAACAACGTTCATCAGAAATCCCTTAAATTAATTTAGAACACTGAGTCATACAGGCCCATCAACATTGCATAACAGCCATTAAAGTATTAGTATTACTTTGGGGGCACTTGATTATGCAACCCAGTAGTAAATCTCCTCTGGGGCCTTTTTTCAAAATTCCCAACAAGAGCTGCAGTTTGCTAATTTATTTTTGAATGAGCTGAGTCTGTGTTCATCCCAGCCTCCTATTCAGCTTTTTGCCTCCGTGCAAGGATGGTGAGCCATGCAAAAGCTGGCATCTAGCATTAAAGAGGTGCTTTATATTTCACTTCCAATCATATGCAAAGGCAGAACCACCAGTTCACTCACTTAACAAGTGTTTACTGACAGCTTATATGTGCAGGAGAGTGAGGCTGAACCTAGAAGAGATCTGAGTTTCCATCTGGTTTTGTCTTTCTGGGTGTCAATTTCCCCATCTATAAAAGGAGGACTTGGGCAGGAAGGCTCATTCTTGAGGCAGGATGGTTAAGAGCAGGCATTTGGGACCCAGACCACCTGGCTTTGAATCCCAGCTTGGTCACTTACTCGCTGTGTGTTGAGTTTGGGCAAGTTACTGAAAGATTCAGAGGCTTGGGCTCTTACATTTGTCGATCACAGTGGTAGTTACCTTGCAGAGGTGTCGGAAGGATTAAATGGGTCAGCGAAAGAAAGTTCTTTGAACGCTGCCTGGCCCAGAGCAGGGATAGAGAAATAGAATCTATTATGATCTTGCTGAGGCCCTAGCAAGATGACTGCTCACTAAGCCATTTCCTCTCCTCCTTCACCCCATGTCCCAGCCTTCCTGGAGGCCATGGCCATGTGGCTGAGTTCTAACCTGTGAAATGTGGGTGGATACAAAGTCACCACGTCCAGGTTTGACCCATAAAAACCTTCCACGTGGGATTCTCCATGTCCTCACCCCTCTGTTGTTTCAGTGCAGATGAGCTTGGCACCCCCAGAGGCCATGTGTGGAAGATGGCACAGCCACACAATTCAAGGGACCAGGAGCTCTGAATAAGCACTTGGAGAAGAGCCACCTGCCAATACATCCATTTTTGGACTTCATGTGAGTGAGAAATAAACCTCAAAAGTGCTAAGCTCATGAGATTTGGGGACAGCTAGAGCTACTACAGCAAAGTGCTAGGCTAGGTACTGAGTCTGAGGGACTGAACCTGTTTGCAATGGCACAATTGCTTGACTCGCAGTTTCTGATGTTATCTGGGTGACGACCAAAGGACACCGAGTTCTCCAGTTGGGGACAAGAGCTCGTATGTCTAGCAAGCGCTGGCCTGGTCTCTGGCAAGCTTCCTGCAGACAGCTGCCCGAGCTGGCCGCCTGGGCTTACTGCCCCTGCATTCTGGACAATGGGGCATCATTTCCACCCAGATGCCACAGGGAGCTACTCAGGTTACCCAGGCAGTAGCCCATGTTCAAAATATATGATCTCAGTCCTCAGAGCTTTGTCCATCTCTGTCTTCCCAGCCTTGGCCATCTTTTGAGTGGGAATTAGCAGGAATGTTCATACAGGAGCCTCCAAAGTGGGTAGAGTAAAAATTTTCCTCATTAAAACTCAAAGCAGGCCGGGCACGGTGGCTCACGCCTGTAATCCCAGCACTTTGGGAGGCCAAGGCAGGCAGATCACGAGGTCAGGAGTTTGAGACCAGCTTGACCGACATGGTGAAACCCCATCTCTACTAACAACACACAAAAAATTAGCCGGACATGGTAGTGCGTGCCTGTAATCCCAGCTACTCAGGAGGCTGAGACAGGAGAATCGCTTGAACCCGGGAGGTGGAGGTTGCAGTGAGCCGAAATTGTGCCGTTGCACTCCAGCCTGGGTGACAGAGCAAGACTCCGTCTCAAACAAAACAAAACAAAACAAAACAAAAACTCAAAGCAAAATACACTTCCTGACAAAACACAGGACTGAAAGATGCTCATCACGTGTACTGGTTTCCCTTGGGGATTGATTTGGCAAACGTGCACCTGAGTTGGAGATGTGTCTGTCCCAGCAGTCCTAGCTGCATTTAGCAACTCCCCTTGTGGCAGACTCTCCCTTTGATGAAAATCTCCTCCAATGCTGTCTGTTCCACTCTCCTGGCACTTGTCATTTTTCTCCTGGCACAACTGTCATTTCTCCCCATGTATGTAAGGCCCTTCCAGAGATGCAGAGGCCAGAGCTTTTGAGTCCTGAGCCACTAGCAAGAAATGAAGAAATGCAAAAGCAAGAGAGAGCATGGTCACAGAAAAACAAAAACCCGAGCTGCTCTCTAGCCTTGGGCTGTGCAGTGCACTGGTCATAAAGAGAAATCTGGCTTTTGTGTAATGCCACAGCTTATACGGAGCAAGGAGAGGCCAATCCGACAGCAGAAAATTAGGAAGGGTCTGAATTGGAGGCCCCTTTTGAGCCCTTGCCAAATAGCTCTTCCTATTGTCCCCTGTGGTTATCCCAACCTGCCTTATTTCCACTCTCAGACTGACAAGAGCCAAGTGAGCAGAGGGCAGTGGGTAGGGGGTGCTCTCTGGTTTGCAGCTCGAGGTGAAGGCTTGGATCTGTGACTTATTACCTGGGAGAGCTTGGACTAGTTATTTAGTGACACTTCTACTACTCTGGTGGAGGCTGATCATTGTCCACTTACGTCCCTTCTGGCTCCCACAGTAACGGAACTCTCACTGGGCACATACTGCCCAAACATTTCGCAGACTTCCTTGTTTAGGTGTGGTCATGTGACTAAGTTTCCATCAATGGAATACAAGGAGAAGTGACGCTGGCCATCTCCAGGTCTACGACTTGTGACATTGAGCACGCCTCCTCCATGCTGTCCTCCGCCTTCCTGTTAGCTGCAGCCCAGGTGTGGTGGTGAATCAGCTTTGACCACAGGAATGACGATAATGCCCCAGGGGATGGCAGAGCCACAAGGTGGAAGAAACCTGGGTTCCTAAGTGATGATGAGAAGCAGAGCTGCCTTCCACACCTGGACTCCTCTATAAGGCTGTTGCATATAAAAAAGAAATTGCTTTGTTCTTCAAGTTGCTCCAGTGCCGGGTTTCTTTGACAGGGTATGTTAGCCTTCTCTAACTTATATGTTCCTACAGGGTTATGGTGTGGTAAGACAGAGAACTGTAAAGAGCTATACAGTTAGGTGCTCCATAAATGCCTTCTGAATGAGTGGTGAGCAAAGGGACTGGTTATTTCCATGTTTAAATTCCGAGAATCTGCTGGGCATGGTTGCTCACGCCTGTAATCCCAGCTACTCAAGAGATGGAGGCGAGATGATCGCTTGAGCCCAAGAGTTTGAGACCAGCCTGAGCAAAAACAGCAAAAACAGTAAATCCCAAGAATGTTGAGAAGCAGCCTTACAACATATGTAGCAGCTACACACGGTGACTTCAGGGAACCCCAGGCCTTGTCTGTTTAAGCATCTTTCCCCCTTGGCTGGACGTTCCCACCATGAGTCAGTGACCATGAGATGACCCACGCAGGAGACAGCTGTGGCACACAGCCTTATGTCTCTACAGGAACTAACTTATCCCACAAGCTAATCAGCTTGCCTGTCAGGGTGAGCATCTGTGGCATGGGGTAGTAGGTGGAGGGTATTTAAAGGGCAGAAGACTGGGTTCAAATCCAGCTGTCTCTCTGACTCCTCATGCAAATTGGAGCAGGCCACTTAATTGTGAAGGACCTTGGCTTCCTGAGTGTCTGTAAAATGGGGATGCTAATTCTGGCTCTGCTTACTCCCTAGGGCTACAAGTCATGCTCAAGAGATCCAACAATGGTGAAAACACTGCATATGGCCGATGCCAATGGGAGAGACATGACAAGTCAAGTCACATTTGCTGAGTGTGGGCTGGGTGTGCTTGTCTCTTTCTTCCATGAATATTTATTGAGCACCTACTAGGTCACATAGTGAGCATGGTAGTTCCTGTCCTCACAGAGCTTAGAGTCTGGTGGACACTATATATTATACAAGGAAGTAGGCAATTACCGTACAGCATGATGAATTATTGATAGAAATGCAAGGCACCATAAATATACAGAAGAGGGCTCCTAACTCAGGCTTCAGGGCTCCTGGAATGCTTTTCAGAGGAAATGATCTCTCCTCCAAGATTGGAAGCAAAGGAAGAGTTATCAAGGGTAAGGGGGCTTTGGAGGTGGGAAGCATGTTCTAGGCAAATGAGATAAGGGTCACCCTTGAAGAACAAGAAAGAGCCACAGAGAGGCTTAGAATGGCTGGAGCTTGGAGTTGAAGGAGGCGAATGATGACACACTGGGCTGGAGGGGCCAGAAGGGTCTGGAGCAGGGGTTCTCCACCCCGGCTGCAGCTTGGAGAAAATACTGATGCTCAAGTCACCTCCACCTCTGGTGGTTGAGAAGCTCCCCAGGTGATTCAAATGTGCAGCCCACGTTGGAAGTACTGCTTAGACCACGCGGGATCTTAAAAGCCAAGTGAAAGAGATGGAAGTTTATCCAGAAAGCCTCTGATGGTTTTATGGAAGGAAGGGTTGTAATCAGATTTTTCTTTCTCCAGATGCTGGGTGAAGAAGGGAATGAGACAGAAAGACTGGGCTTAGAGAAGCTGGTTAAGGAGGCTGCTGCAGTGGTCCAGGTGGGAAATGGACCCAGAGCTGTCAACAGGGATAGCAAGAAGTGGACAGATTCGAGGCCTGGCTGATGATGGGCTGCGAGGAAAGATGTGGGAGATGTGGGGAGATAAAGGTCATCCCTTGAACATGCAGGTTGAAATGACCAAGAAGTTTCTAGCTAGAGATACAGACTTGTGAGTCGGCAGCAGAGAGAACCGATGCACTCTCCCAGGAAGAGGGGTAAACGGTGAGAAGAAAAGAGGGACTGGAACAGAACCCCAGAGGACCAGGGAGAGCTGTGCCCCAAAAGGACCAAGAAGAGCTGGTCAGAGAAGGAAGAGAAAAACCAGAAGCGCACATTGTCAAGAACGTAAAGAATGGTGGCTAGTAAGAGTCAACATGTGTAAGAGGGTCAAATCCTGGGAGATGTAGTCACAGGCCACTGGTAACCTTGGCAGGGAAGATGGGGTCAGTGCCTGGGGTGGGGCTGAAGTGGTGGTAAGAGCAGATACCATCTAACAGGGGCAACTATTCTTTATCTATTTGTTTGCTCATTCAGTAAATACTTTATACATAAAACAGGGTGCTGTGTTCAGAGCTGTGGATAAGAGGCCAACTCCGGAGGCCTTCACCCACTAAAAGGAGACAGATAATCTCGCCCACATCACAAAACGATGAGATATAAATGCTAGAATGAGGCTGGGTGCGGTGGCTCACGCCTGTAATCCCAGCACTTTGGGAGGCCGAGGCAGGTGGATTGCCTGAGCTCAGGAGTTCAAGATGAGTCTGGGCAAGGTGGTGAAACCCTGTCTCTACTAAAATGCAAACAATTAGCAGGCATGGTGGCACATGCCTGTAGTCCCAGGTACTCAGGAGGCTGAGGCATGAGAATTGCTTGAGCTCGGGAGGTGGAGATTGCAGTGAGCTGAGATCACACCACTGCACTCCAGCCTGGGCGACAGAGCAAGACTCTGTCTCCAAAAGAAAAAAAAAAAAAGCTAGAATGGAGATGTAGTTCACGGGCTTTAGGACATAGCAGAATCAACTCTACTAGAGAAGAGGAAGGGGCAGGCAAGGAAGATCTTAGAAAGCAAGGAAGAGGGACAAAGTTTGCACTGATGTGGTCATCATGAAGGCTGCCCATTGTAGAGTTCAGATCTTAGCCTGCAGTGGAAGAATGGTACTTCTGGACCTCCTCATGGATTGGTGGGGCCATGTGACCAGCCTGGGGCCATGAGTGGTGAGTAGAGGTGAGAGCAGTCATGTTCCAGCCAGAGCATCTAACGGTCAGCACAGGAGGCGCCAGAGGTCCTTCGGGCACTGCAAACAGCCACGTTGAGACTGTGGTGCTTCCAGGTACCTGACTGACCCCTCCTCAAGACACACACCTCTTGGTAGACCAGAAGCCTGAGCCGGAAACAAATTTCTGCTATTTTAGTGCTGTCACTGTCATCATAGCATCCCTTGGCCCAGTGCTCCTCCAAGTGTGGCCCCTGGACCAGCAGCCATCAGCTTCACTTGGGAACTTGTTGTAAATGCACATTCTCAGGCCCTACTCTGAATCTGAATTTACTGAAGCAGAAACTCTGTGGGGTTGGGGAGGGGGCGGTCCAGCAACCTGAGTTTTAACGAACTCCAGGGGATTCCAAAGCATGTTGAAGTTTGAGAACCGCTGCCTATCCAGGGCCAATGGACAGTCATCTTCAAGGCAAAGTGGAAATTAGAAGTCATGGAGAAGGTCATTCTAGCAAAGAAAACTTTTTAAAATGAAGTAAGATACAAATTAAATGGTAAGGCTCATCATGTCACAGGAAAGGATTGTTAAGGAAAAATATCATGGTACCCACCTCCCCTGGGCTGAGACTTCTGAACAAAGTGGCCTAAACTCTGGCCACGTAGACAATTCCCTGCAGTGTCATATCAGAAGACACAATTGCAGAGGAGATATTCTGAATCCAAAGGCATTGAAGCCAGGACCAGGATAAACCCAGCAATGCATTTTCCCTTTGTCCCATGGCGTTTGCTGATTTAGAAAATGCTCCTGAATGCTTTGAATCCGAAAGGTACAGAAAACCCAATTCTCTCTTCTGCAGAATGAGTCATTAGAGCTGGAGCTGAGGCTATTTGGTAATGGGCACTATTTAAATAAAGTGAAAAGTACAATTTCAAATGAATTGCTTTCTAAACTGTCAAATAAAAGGAATCCATTTGTGCATGAGAAATTATTCCAAGGGTTCTAACTATTAACTGAAAGCAGGTGAAAAATGTCAAAGAAAACGTCCTACTAAAGAGCTGACTAAATGTCTAAAGACAGACACTTAATGACTCCTTTGACCTGTTTTGGATTCAAAAACATGTATTTTCACCAGCCCTAGGTGAGCTCCATGGACAAAAGTTTTAAGAAAATATTAAATGCTAGTAGCAAGATGCCATTTTGTTCATCAGCATTGCTTTAACCAATGTGGCCCTGACACTGTTTTATGGACAGGACAACAGCATATTATCACTTTAACTTTTTCCTTTGGCTTAAATTTGATGCCAAGAGCCCCTGGCTAGCTCTCTAAGTGTCATATTTAACAATGTTTTATAGTCTTCTATTTGCTACTGCTGAATGCATCCTCGTACAGTCTAGTCAATGAGAAGAAAATTCTGCAAACGTATGAAAAGTGTCTTTTCTGTCACAGGCAGGCATGCTTGGTTGAGGTCACCAGTACGGAGAGTGAGCCTCAGTGTTAAGGCATCTCTGCAGACAAAAACAGAACCCTGGCCTTTTCCATTTCGTTTCCTCTAGGGGTTTTCACTGCAATTAGTTTTGTGTTCATGCCTTCACTATCTTTGTTGGGATTGAAACAGAGCTGCTGAAAATAATCAGTGAGGCTTCTCCCTTCCCGGCCCTCTGGCACCTCTAACCTGTGTCACTATTCCAGGCTAACACAAGCAAAATGATCCCTGCTTACTCAGTCCAGAGGGAACCGTGTGGGTGGTGACTGGCTAGAGGCATTGGAGCAGGCTTGAAAAGGGAGCACTTCTCACACGTGAAGGTGCACACAAATTTCCAAGGGATCTCGTTAAAAATGTACATTCTGACTCAGTAGGTCTGGGGTGGAATCTTAAGAGTCTGTGCGTCGCATAAGCTCTTAGGCAATTCTCATGCTGCTGAGGACCACACAGTAGTGTAGTGAGCTGTGAGGGAACAACGCACATTCTGCACAACAGTGACTTTTAGGACCCTCCTTAACGGAGCATTTATCTAAGGGCCTTGCTCCCTTTTGATTTAGAGTTCCTTGAAAGCAGAGACTGGGTCTCATACATTTGTTATTGTTTTGTTCTCCGGTTGGCACAGGGCCTACACACGGTGGGTATGTATTTATTTAATTAAAGAGTTGGCCTTGTTCCAAGAAGGATTTTAACCCCTAGCGGCACTAAACAGGTGGCGATGAATTGGCCGGGAAGGAAGTCGGTCCTAGGGGTAGTCACAGACCCCCTGGGCTGGGGTCCCCTCCACCTGCCTGCACCTGTATCACCCCTCAGCTGCTGTTCTGAAATTTTCCCTCCCGCCCCATTTTTAAAGCGGTTTACACCAGAGAGCCGACCAGAAAGGAGAGATACAAAACCAAAAAAGAAAGCCCTGGGAAGCGGTAGGCTTAGGAACATGGAAAGCTCAACCGTCGGTTGTGGGGCCCGCAGATCTCTCTGGTTCCCCTCTCTGCCCCGTCTCCAGCTTTTTTGCAGGTCGGCGTCGCGGCCTCGCAGATCCCCAACAGCCCCAAGAGCCCTGAAGGAGCTGGTCCCAGCGGGTCCAGGCTCCTGTTGGCTTGGTGCAAGCCTGTTTGTTAGCTCTGCACGACCAGTTAATTTTCTCCTGCATCTTCCGCCCGTGGCGGATGGCGGGGTGGAGAGGGGGTGTGTGGCGGGGCCTCGGGTCGCCTCGGGGGTCGGGGAGCCCGGACAGGAGCGACTACTCTGCAGAAACCCTTGTTCTAAGAGTCCCCAGCGGTGCCATAACCCGTTTCTCTCTGCAGCAGCCTCAGAGGGTAAAGGAAGGGCTCGTTGCAGCTCCATATGGAAGAAAGGAGAGAAAAAGGGAGAAGGAAGGGGATTATGTTGGTCAGTAGTTGGACCTCTCGGGGGAAGAGAAGAGCGCACGGGGGAGTGCGCCCTACCGGAGGAGTACACGTGCTGGGAAGGGCGGGGGCGTGAGAGGCGGGCAGGAGGCGGGGAGTAGGGAGGCGAGAGCAGCGGGCGGGAGGCGCCACGGCCTCGCAGACGCAGGCGCCCGCAGCCGAGAAGCCAGAGAGAAAGTTCCCGGGGAGAGCTCGCCCCTGGGAGGGCCGACGTCGAGCCTGCTCGCCGCGAGGGTCTCAGGTCCCGCGCGTCCAGCCAGCCTTCCCGCTGCGCGCACTCGGCCGCCCGGGCTCGGCTCGCCGGGAAGCAGGGGAGCATCGCCGGCTGGCAGCCGGGGCGGCCGCCGCCAAACTTGGAGGAGGAGGATGCTGCTAGTGGGCACGGCGGCGCGGGGCGCGGGGGCGCACTGAGTGCTCCCACGGCGCTGCTGCCAGGGCTGTGGCCGGGCTAGCCGGCCGAAGCGGAGCGGGCAGGTAGCGGCTCTAGCGCCGGGACTGCGCCAGCCCTGCGAGCCCGGGCCGCCAGCGCCACCGTGCCGGCGTCGCCTCCTCGCCACGGAGCCGTGGTGCGCGGAGCGCGCACGCGGCGCGCGGGACTCTGAGCTCCGGCCGCGTCGCGCGTCCCCACCTTCCCAAGGGGCTCCCCCGCCGACCTCGCCCTCGGGCCATGAGGCTTTGGCCCGGAGCTCCTCGCCTCTGAGTCGCGCACCGCCTGCTCCAGCCCCAGCGCCGCTCGGCCACTGATTGCACTCTGGCCGCTGAAGCTCCCCATCCTCTCCCAGGGACGGCACCCAGGCGCTCCGGGATGGCGCTCCGCCGGACCCTCCGGCCGCTCAAAGTTCGCAGGAGGCGAGAGATGCTGCCGCAGCAAGTCGGCTTCGTGTGCGCGGTGCTGGCCCTGGTGTGCTGTGCGTCCGGCCTCTTCGGCAGCTTGGGTGGGTGCTGGTACGGGTCCCCTCTTCCTGGGGAGTTGGGGGCTTTGGCTGGGGAGTGTCGGGGCGGCTCCGAGATGTTTCCCCCTCCTTCCTCGTCAGGTTGGTCCCAAGGGTTCATCCAGTCCCCTCCCCGCCGGGCAGGTAGAGCGCGCCCAGAAGGGGCTGATGGACGCTCTGGGCTGTGGCGCCGGTTCCCCTGAGCTACGCGCGGCCCCTGGGGGGGCTCAGGACGCGGCTGCAGGTGTGTGTTACTAAGACGAAAGCAAGAACCACTTCCGTCCCGGGAGTGCGCCCGGAATGGGCAGCGCAACTGCGGGGTTCAGGCAGGATTCTCTTGGTCTGGGGTGGGAGAAACTGAGTGGCCCGCTTTCCTATTCTGCAGAGCCGCAGGAACTGCCACTGCGTCTCGCCCCTGCCCTGGTTCAAAGGGGTCCCCTGGGTGCCCTGAGGTGTTCTTCCCAAACCCTAAAGGCGTTGGGGCAGTCTGCCGCGGGGGGTTGCTGCCATGTTTCAGCATCGCGTCTCTCAACTCCCCTTAACTCCCAAGGAGGGAGAAGGCGGGTGTGTGGAGCCTCGACCCATGCCCCCTCCTCCAAGAAGAGGGATTTGGGAGTAGCTTAGGCTATGCAGATTTCACGTGGAGCGGGAAGAGAGAAGGAACTAACCAAAGAAATGTGTTTAGGGGGATGTGACCCCAAGTGTAACCTTCGGGAGACATTCACTTCCCTAATTCAGGAAACACTCACTTCCCTAACTCAGGAGACATTCACTTCCCTAATCGTCTCATTTTGAGTTGGATGCTGTGAACCTTTTAATTTCATTTTTTTTAAATGTAAAAAGACAAAAGAAATGCTGGTGGTTTAAACACCAAGACATGGAGGTAAAGCGGGTGGTACCTTCTTGAGCAATTAGAAAGGCCGTCAACATCCGGAGACCATTTAGAGAGGTGTACGCTGATACGTAAAAATCAAGTGGAACTTGATTAAAGTTTTCAAAATAACTCCCTTTCGAAACCTAAACTTTGTGATTTGAGGATTCAGGGTTAAAAAGTGGCTCTTTCCAATGAGACCCAGGAAGGTTATTTTGAATATCTTAGTACCTGGTGCTTTGCAATTGGGCAAGTCAGTGTTTGGGTTTTTTCCCCCTCAATTACACACCAGAAATAACAACATACCTAGAGGCTCTTAGACGTCAGCATTATAGAAGAGGTATTATTACCCAGCTGAAGCAGTGTGCATCAGGAGAGGTAAATGAATACTCTGAAGGTCTTAAAGTGAGAATCATTTTTATTTGCTGGATCAGGAATTACCTTTAGGAGTTTAAGTGTGCTTGGTTGCGGGCATCCGCAAATTCTCTCTTGCCCCAGTATGGCCCCTGGACTAGCAGAATCAGCACCACCTGGGAGCTTGTTAGTGCAGAATCCCAGGTCCCACCCCAGACCTGCTGAATCAGAATCTGAATTCTAACAAGATCCCCAGGTGATCTGAGTGCACATTCAAGTGTGAGGAGCACTGGGCCAGACCGCATCAGCCTTGCCCACCTGCTTGCTGACTTGCTATTCATTCGTGAAGTTCCTCCAGGGCAGGGGCCGTCTGAGAGTGTCTTTTACTGGAAGAACACTTAAAAGGTCACCTATCTAAACCGTTTGTTGCACCTATGAGGTGCTGAGACCACCTCAGTCTTGGCCAAGGTCAGGTCACATGCTGACCCATCTGGGACTGGAAACAGTGAACTAGATCCAGGAAACAGGCCATTGTATGTAAGCAGGTGATATTATACTTCCAATCATCCTATTAGTCCCTAAAGATGGCTCTGAATAGGCAAACAGAGCTGTTGGTGACATAGATACACAAATGTGAGGTCATTTTGGAAATGCAGTCATCACACTGACCTAATGGTATCTGTGACTTATTTTCCATTCCAGGGCACAAAACAGCTTCTGCTAGCAAACGTGTCCTGCCAGACACGTGGAGAAATAGAAAGTTGATGGCTCCAGTGAATGGGACACAGACAGCCAAGAACTGCACAGATCCTGGTAAGAAATCGATTCTTCTCCACCCAGTCTACTAAGACGTTTGGCCTGACCTGGAGATGGTGCTTATGTGGGTGGTTACAGCCAGAGCTGAGAAAGGCGGTTTATGGACCTGAGTGGGAAAGGGTGGCCATGAGGTGTTGAAAGGTAACATAAAGACATTCGTCAATGGTGCTGCTAAGCAACCCAAGTGCTTTCTTTATCCAGCAACTGAAAAGGTCACATTTAAGAGTTTAAAAATGTTATTTTTTGTTCTCACAGTGTTCCTGAAGGCTAAGTATTTTCCCTGCTCTCTTGATTTTGTTTGCGGCTCGAGATGTCTTTGTTTTCTTCCCTTTTGCTCACTATGTCCATTACTGGAGCTCTCACAGTGGCAGATCCAGCTGCTGTGGCAACGGTGCTTTGAGATGGCCCACCAGGGTCTCTCACCATGCCCGGGCAGCTGCAGGGGTGGGACGCTCTGGGGTGCTGCGGCTGTTTCTCTCAAATGCGAGTCGGCACGGTGTCATTCAGCCCTGGAGACTGATTCTGCTTGCCCCGTTTTGATGTTCTTCTTCAGATTTTTCTTGGGGGTCCGAGGCAGTAGAGACCCAGAGGTGACATCTTGTCTGTTCTCCTGCCACAGACAGGCTTTGCTTAAATGAGTGAAGAAGATTATCAGGAGAAGATTGCGTATTGGCAGAGAGCAGAACTCACAGCCACTGCCCAGACCGCAGGCTGGGCACTTCTATGCTTGAGCTCTGGCTGCAACCCTTAAGGTCTTTGTGAGGAGGATCTGGGGGGATGATACATTCACAAGCCCTTAGGGAACTGTGAGGTTTTAATATAGATGGCTTTGCCACTGAGTTGCTGGGCAGATCACATCATCTTTTTGGATCTCTGTTTTCTCACCTGTAAATGGGCAGAATAGTTGCCTGTTGTAGGGTTGTTGGGAGAAACTGGGAAGGCTGTGTTGGGGACTGGGTATAAAAGGAGATGGAGCTCCAGGGCAAAGGAGCAGGGTTGGATGGCAGTCCCCATGTGTTTAATTGTCATACTCTGTGAGGCAAGTCTCATCCCCATTTTACAGGTCAGGAAAGATCTAGGGAGAAGGCACAAGTTGCTCAAAGTCACAGAACTCGTAAGTGGTGAAGCTGGTTTGAGAACCTAGGCCTGTGAAACTAAAACCTTCGGTTGGTTCCCTGTGCTTAGGAGGGGGCGACCTTCTGTCAAAGTTTTCATACTGTTTTTTACGCTATCAGCTTCCCTGCCCTCAGATGCCTTCTGAGAAGTCCACCGGGAGGGACATGGTGGTGGACAAGCTCAGGCTTGCAGAGAAGTGCTGGGATTAGCTTGTCACCTGGGTGGTTCTTCCTGTCCGGGTGACCCAGCAGGTGGGGGTGCTCATCCTGTTATTCCCTCCCCCAGGGTGTCTCCTCTCATCAGCCAGGCTGGTGGACATGTGGGCCGACTGACATATGGCAAGGGTCATTGGCTCTACATTGAAAAACATGCGTGAGGCCAAGGATGGTTAATGCTGGGGGCCGTTCCCACCCATTCCAGGGACCAGAAATGCTGGAATTGGCACCATCCCCATGGGAACACTTTGCTACTCTGGATAAAGAATCAGGGTTTGGGAATGTTTGGGTGGTTTCAAGCTTGCTGGTGCCCTCATCTTGGGCTGGCCATGCCCTCCTCCGTGACTTCTGTCGTACATAGCCTGAGTATGTTGACTTCCCCGATCCCTTTCTTATGATAGAGTTCTTTGCCACACCGTGGGCTCTGTTTCTGTCTTCAGCTGTCCGATTAAAAAGCATTCAATTAACATATAAAGCGTCCGTTCTATTTGACAGGAAGGACTTACCTTGTCCCTTTTGTGGAAAGGGAAGTGGAGGGAACTCGATAATATCTTTAAAAATAGTTAACTTTTCCGTTATGCTTTGTATTGACTGTTTCCAGAATACAGCCTGGCCCATAGAAAGGACTCCGTAGATATGGGTCGAATGATGGAATGAAAGTGCATTTTGATGTATCTCACATTTTAATCCTTATCACGTTTTTGCCAAGACAAGATACACGAAGTTCAGAAGTTTAGTGGCTTCCTAAGATCTCTTGGGCAGCTGGAACATACTGGGGGGGTCACCTGGATCCAGGTGCCAGGCCTCTCCCTTGTACTGCACAGTCCCTGGCTCTCCTCTCAGGCCAGGCGGGAGCTGTGTCCGGCCTTCCCTTCCAGCATCTTCCTCCCTGGCCTATGGGAATCTCTGCCCCCTTTTCGTTTCACAAGTCTGTGTAGCAAGCACCTGCTCGTGTGTGTCCAGCTCTATTGTGGACACGTAGTGGGGAGTTTAAGATGCAAGCCCCTGTCATTGAGTAGCTTATACTAGAGTAGAGAGGACAAGATCTCAACACAGGGAAAGCTAGGTAACATTGAGGGACTCCAGAGGCTCCCCAGTGAGCAGCCCTGCAGGAGGCACTGCAGGTACACAGAGGAGGATACGCTGGCCCAGTGTCCTTCTGTGTAGTCTGGGGGACTAGATGAGGCAGGGCCATTTAGAGTTGCCATGACAGAACTGGGTTTAGCAGAAATAGAAATTTAGTGGCTCAGTAACTGGCAGTGTGAAATCAAAGGTTACGAGGTGTCCATGGCTGTGTTTCTCCATCTCTGGGCGCACTTATCTTCTAGCACGGGAAGGTGGTTACCACTGGCCCAACCTTATGTCTTCCCAGACTCAAATATGCTGAGGCTGAGCAGCTTCTGCAGAAGCCGGGAAGTTCTGTTGGGTTGGGTTGGCTTGGGCCCCATGACCACCCTTGCAGATTGATCTGGCCAAGGGAGTGCTGGGCCCAGGACTGGCTTAGACCTCGGTCATACATTCCACCTCTGGAGGGAGGGGACTGAAGCTGCCATGCCCACCACCAGAACGCTACCTGGGAGTCAGTGAAGTTGGGCACCTGGAGAGCAAACACTCAATTCTTACACCTCTTCACCCTGGGCTCCCATCCTGGGGCTTGCTGTGATAAGGAAGGGTGGGTTAGAGCTTCAAGTGAGAGTTTCAGGGGTGTGACAGACACTGCCATCTGATGGCTGCCTCCCTTCTGCACAGCTGATGGGGTTTCCTCATAAAGAATTGCGGGGTGTCTTGCCTCCTCTTCAGGCTTCTGCTTTAAGCTCGCCCCCATGAGTTGGAGGGCGCCTTGTCCAGCTCTGCTGGATGAGGCCTTTCAGGGATGTCAGAAGGTGGAGCTTTAAGAGCTCCCTCCTATGCTAAGGCACCACTTGGAGTGGGTGTCCCACAACGTGAGCCCACGTCTCCTTAAGAACCTCCGGTGTGTGTCTTTATTGCCTGTGCCTTCTCATGCTCATCTTCACCTGTGAGAGGAAGAACTTTGTTTTCCAAAAACATGAATGGGACCCTGCTCTAGTCTTTCCTGAAGATTCTACATGGAAAATGGGCTCTGCCTGGGTTGTATCCCCAGATCTTGGTGTCAGTGTTTTGATCTCATTATCTGAGTTTCAGCCTAAGTACCAGCCACCACCCCTCCCTTCCCTTCCCCCTTTATTACTCTGTGTTTTTTGTTTGTTTTTGTTTTGTTTTGTCACTGTGTCACCTAGGCTGGAATGCAGTGGTGTGATCATGTCTCATGGCAGCCTCTGCCACCCTGGCTTAAGTGATTCTCCTGCCTCAGCCTCCCGAGTAGCTGGGACCACAGGCTATTTTTTTCTATCTGTTTTGTAGAGGCAGGGTTTTGCCATGTGGCCCAGGGTGGTCTCAAACTTCTAGGCTCAAGCAATTCTTCTGCCTCGGCCTCCCAGGATTACAGGCGTGGGCAACTGTGCCCTCCTCCCTATGTTGTTTTTATGTTTTTATGACATATATCACTAACATAACTCACTTCATTGCTGGGTGTCTATCCTTGAGGGCTACCTCTGTTGTGGCCAGAAGAGCTGTTCTTAATCCTGGCTGCATATTAAGATCACCTCAAGAGCTTTATAGGAATATTTTGAAATGGCCAGGCCCCACTCCCAGAGTGTCTGATTTCACTGGTTTGGGGTAGGGCCCAGGAGTCAATACTTTTTAAGAGCTCTCAGGCAATTTCAGGATGAAGTCAGAGGTGGTGCTCACTGGGCTGGAGACCTAGTGCTCAGCACGGGAGCATCATGTGGGAGCATGTCAGAAATGCAGAGTCTCAGGCCCCTCAAATCAGAATTGGTATCCTGAAGAGATGCCCAGGTGGCTCTCTGGGCTAGAGCACTGCTGGACACTTGGTCGGTGTTCAATAAATATTTGAATGTTGAACGAAAGCAATTCAAACAAAAATTTGAATGTTAACACTTATTTAATTCAGCCATTTTCCTAAAAACCATTTTTTTAATGTAGGAAAGCTTTAAAAAATCTGCTTTATTTTTGTTCAGTGATGTCTATGGAAAATTTATAATTAAATTTTCCCTAGAGATCTGAAGGCAAAACATGGGCCTCTAGGCCTTAGATGTTTATTTTCATGGCCTGTACAGAGCAAGCACTGAAAAAGGGAAGTAGGTCTCTCCATGCCACATGTATGATGTAGGCACGAGTGGCAGTGACTCTGAGTCCCTAGAGGACTATCTGAGCTCAGGCTGCTTTAGCAAAATATCATAGACAGGATAGCTCAAACAACAGACATTTCTTTCTCATGGTTGTGGAGGCTGGCAAATCCAAGGTCAAAGTGACTGGTGAGGGCTCTCTACTTGGCTTGCAGATGGCTACCTTCTTGCTGTGTGCTCAGAGTGGCAGAGAGAGACAGCACACAGTCTCTCTTTCTCCTCTTATAAGGGTGCTCATCCCATCATGGGGGCCATACCCTCATGAACTTGTCTAACCTTAATTACCTCCCAAAAGCCCTGCCTCCGAATACCATCATATTGTGAGTTCAGGCTTCAAACTGAATTTGCAGGGGACTCAAACATTCAGTCTATATAAGGAACCAATGAGTTTCCACACATGTCCTGGAGTCTTTGAAGACAGCTGAGAATGGAACCTGGTGCTTCTCAACCTTGGCCTGTAAATGAGAGACACCAGGGGGACTTGAAAAACACAAGATGCCTGGGCCCAGCCCCGACCTGTGAAACCAGAAGCAGTGACAGTTGCGTTCTGTGACTGACTTTTGGAGTATCTGGGAACCATACCGTTTCTGTCCAGATCTTCCAGGATGGGCTCTTGCTTGTCATCGCCACCTTCACAGGCTTTCCCTGGTCACCCGGTTCAAAGTAGCCCTCTGAGTCCCTGGCTGTCATGGCATCTTGTTTTTAGCTCCTTGCAGGTGCTAATTCTTAAGTTTATTTATTTATTTTTAAAAAATGAGATAGGGTCTCACTGTGTCACCCAGGCTGGAGTGCAGTGGTATGATCTCAGCTTACTGCCGTCTCCACCTTCCAGGCTCAAGCCATCGCCCGCCTCAGCCTCCTGAATAACTGGGACTATAGGCACACGCCACCATGCCTGGCTAATTTTTGTATTTTTAGTAGAGACGGGGTTTCACCATGTTGTTACCCAGGGTGGTTTCAAACTCCTGTGCTCCAGCGATCTGTCTGCCTTGGCCTCCCAAAGTGCTGGGATTACAGGCGTGAGCCACCACACCTGGCCTGCAGGCACTAATTCTATCCATTATTGTATTATCTGCCTCCCGTAACTAGACCATAAAGGGTGAAAGCCTTGTTTGCATTTTAAAACCATAGTACGTGCTTCACTTTTTCCATCTGTAAAATGAGGGTGATAGTTACAGTTAACTCTTGAACAAACCTGCATGGGTCACTCATATGTGGATTTTTTTCTGCCTCTGCCACTCCTGAGGCAGAAAGACCAACCCCTTCTCTTTTTCCTTTCAATGTGAAGATCATGCGGATGAAGACCATTAGATGATCTGCTTCCACTTACTGAATAAATATATTTTCTCTTCCTTATGATTTTCTTAATAAAATTCTTCCTCTAGCTTACTCTATATAAGAACACAGTGATACAGTGTATAATACATGTGACATATATAATATGTGTTAAACAGGCCGGGTGTGGTGGCTCACGCTTGTAATCCTAGCACTTTGAGAGGCTGAGGCAGGCAGATCACTTGAGGTCAGGAGTTCGAGAACAGCCTGGCCAACATGCTGAAACCCCCTCTTTACTAAAAATACAAAAAAAATTAGCCAGGCATCATGGGGCACACCTGTAATCCCAGCTACTCAGGAGGTTGAGGCAGGTGAATCGCTTGAACCCCGGAAGTGGAGGTTGCAGTGAGCTGAGATCGCACCACTGCACTCCAGCCTGGGTGACAGAGTGAGACTCCATCTCAAAAAGACAAAAAACAAAAAACTAATATGTGTTAATCGACAGTTTATGTAATCAGTAAGGCTTCCGGTCAACAGTAGGCTATTGGTAGTGAAGTTATTGGGGAGTCAAAAGTTATATGCAGGCCAGGCACAGTGACTCATGCCTGTGATCCCAGCACTTTGGGAGGCTAAGGCGGGAGGATTGCTTCAGCCCAGAGCAACAGAGGGAGACCCTGTCTTTCAAATAATTAAAAAATTAGCTGGGCATTGTGGGGAGCACTTGAGATCCTGAGCAACAGAGTGAGATCCTGTCTAAAAGTTATACATATTCATAGATTTTCAACTGAGTGGGGGATTGGCACCACTAATGCCTGATTTATTCAAGGGTCAAAGGTACCTCCACCTCAGAGGACTGTTGGAATGAAATGAATCTAAATACCCATCAGCACTTAAAACAGTGTTTGGCCCAGAATACGTGCTCAGACACTAGCTTCTCTCTTTGTTATCACTTTTTAATCTGCTCACCCCAAAGATGATATAATGCCTGTGTGTAGTAGGTACTGAAAAACGATTTGTCAGTGGAATTTTCTGAGGGCAAGTTAACAAGTAAACATCTTGCCACACATTTATTCTTTTCTCTTCTGGAAACAAATTTGTTTGATTTTATTCATCTTTGAAGGATTTAGGATGCTGGAGGATGGACTACCTTGTAGAACGTGCTTCTAAATAGAAGAACTTTCTTGTGTCTTGACAGGCGTTATTTTACATTTGCCTGTGTAACTGGGATAGGCATGATTTCCCCCTCTCTAACACTGCCTTTATCCCCAACTTCTGGGTTTAAAAAAATTTTTTTGGACAGAGTCTCACCCCCTCACCCAGGCTAGAGTGCGCTGGTGTGATCTAGGCTCACTGCAACCTCTGCCTCCCAGGTTCAAGCGGTTTTCTTGCCTCAGCCTCCCAAGTAGCTGGGATTACAGGCGCCCACCACCACACCTGGCTAATTTTTGTATTTTTAGTAGAGACGGGGGTTTTGCCATGTTGGCCAGGCTGGTCTCAAACTCCTGGCCTCAAGCAATCCGCTTGCCTCTGCCTCCCAAAGTGCTGGGATTACAGGCGTGAGCCATTGCACCTGGCCCCACTTCTGAGATTGAAAGTTTTTTTTCATTCTCCACTATGTGACCCCTGTTGGTTTGGGTTTCCAATGTCCTGTGCCCCATGTTAAAAAAGAAGGACGGAGCGGGGCTTGATTTCCCCTTGTTGTTGTGGGAGGGATTTAAATCCTCCTTTAGAATTTGCTTTATTGTGTGTGGTTTTCCTTCTTCCAAATACATCTTCTGAGATGCCTGAGCTGTGTGTCCACAGAAGAAAGGCTGGGAGAAGCGGGCTGATGCAGGCTGCTAAGGAGGGTCTGCAGAGAAAGGTGCTTCGTAGCATTTCAGGGGAGCAGAGGAGATGGATGCAGGCACTAGATGGAGAATCTTCTGTGATCAGCTTGCTTCTGATCCACCCTTACTTTTTATTCTGTATGATGCCGGTGTAAAGGCAGTTGTGGGAGGGGAGAGGGTGGTAGAGTCTGGTGGGGGTGGGACCCTGGGCACGGGAGCTGGCACTGTGGCTGGGCTAGGAGGAGATGAGATCACCAAGCAGGTGCCCTCAGGGGTGGGCCTCTGTAGACTCCCCTGTGCGGGGAGCAGAGGTGGAGAAAGCATGAGAAATCAAGAGAAGGACGAGGGGCCTAGAGCTGCGGAAAGGACATCAGGAAAAGTGGGTGAGGAGGTGCAATGGCACTGGCGGCAAGAAGTGTCTGGATTCTGAACAAACGTCTGTTGGGATGATGCCTCAGTGGACTTGGGAGACAAGTCACACATCCAAATTTTAAAGTCGTTATGTAAAAGCAAATTTTGAGTTAGAAAAGCAAGAATTGGATTTACTACCGTGGGCAAGGAAATCACAGTTCTATTCATTTCCCAGACAGCAGGGGCAGGATGTCCAGCCTGGAGAGGGCCTTTCCTGAGAAGGGCAGCCTCCGGAGGGCCAGGCAGCTTCTTGGGGAAACTGTCACCAACCATACTGGACAGCCATAGGCTGGCACAGCCACCAATCTGATTACAAAAAAAGGCTGAGGAAGACGGCACCCGGCATCGCTGTGCCCACTCATGCCTGTTTCAGGGGTGGAGTGGGATGTTTATAGTGGATCAGTGGATTGGGAGCTGAAGGTCTGCGTTCTAGTATCAGTTGTGCTCAGATCCTGCCTGCTGGCATTTAGTGGCTATTCTCCCTCCCTCTCTCTCTTAACAAAAGGAAGTTGCGCTGGATAGGTACAAAGACTTTCAGCAGCCAGAAAAGGCTCCTTTCTGTCTGTCTGTCTGTCTTGGAGATGGTAGTTGGACATGGTGAAGGCAGACGTGAGGGTTTGAGTCCCAGCTCACCCCTTACTGGCCATGTGACCCTGGACAAGTTACACAATCTTGCTAAGCATCAGGATTTCTCTTTTGTAAAATGAGGATAGTAGCTCTTCTTACCTGTCTCACAGTGCTGCTGTGTGACACCACATGCTGTATGGAAGTATTTGAACCATACGGAGCCCGTGGTAGCTGCCATCATCATCATCATCATCATCATCATCATCATCATCATCATCATCATCATCAAAGGCGAAGTCCAGGGTACCCTGTGTTGTGCTATTCTAAGCACTTTTCAGGTGTTACTTGCTTCTCGTAACAACTCTGAAGGCGGGTGCTGTCCTCAGCTTGCCGATGAAGTGAAAGAAACCCAAACTAGTCCAAGTCACACAGCCAACAAAAAGCAGATTTAGTGGTTTATGTGTTTTTAATTAATAGCTTTATTTTCAGAGCAGTTGTAGGTTTACAGAAAAACTGAGCAGAAAATACAGAGTTCCTCTGTTACCCCTCCATCCTCACAATTTCCCCTATTATTGATACTTTGTATTAGTGGGTGTATTTGTTACAATAATGAGTCAATATTGATACATTGTTATTAACTAATGTCCACCTTTTATATTAGGGCTTCCTCCTTGTGTGATACATGCCATGTTTTTTTGTTTTTGTTTTTGTTTTTTTGAAACTAAGTTTCACTCTTGTTGCCCAGGTTGGAGTGCAATGGCAGGATCTCAGCTCTTTGCAACCTCTGCCTCCTGGATTCAAGCAATTCTTCTCCCTCAGCCTCCCAAGTAGCTGGAATTACAGGCATGTGCCACAACGCCCAGCTAATTTTTGTATTTTTTTTTTTTTTTAAAGTAGAGATGGGGTTTCACCATGTTAGTCAGGCTGGTCTCGAACTCCTGACCTCAGGTGATCCATCTGCCTTGGCCTCCCAAAGGGCTGGGATTACAGGCGTGAGCCACTGCGCCCAGCCCTCATGCCGTGGGTTTTGATAAATGTGTAATGTCCCCTTTCTACCATTATGGTATCGTACAGAATAGTTTCACCACCCCCAAAATCCTCTGTGGAGCAAGACTTTTAATTCAGGTGGTCTGAATTGTGATTCCTATATTCCTTACTCATAACTATTAATAAGTGGGGTAGAAAAAGACAAACTAGAGATGGGAACTTCTGTAGCAGATTCCAGCCTGTCACTGTCTGAGTGCCCATCTGAGAAACAGAGAATGCCCTGTCCACGGGAGCAGCAAACACCTATGTGGGCTGTGCTTCTTGGTAGGTTTCTAATACCAATTTGTTTGCAATCAGAAGGTTTTTTGGCCTCATCCAAATGATTGGGGCTATCTGCTTGCCATCTCTCCTCTTTGCTGGGCCATCTGCTACCACCGACTTGCAGATTCTCCGCTCTTGATGTGGCCTGGTCTACCACAATCCAGAGAGCGCCCACTTGGCTTCCTCTTGAACCCTGAGGAACGTTCTTTCCTGAGTTAAAAATGGAAATTATAAAGCATTGCCATTTGTTGTCTCGGGTGAAAGAGATCCAGCCGTTGGACGTAACAGAAAAGTTGAATACTTGAAAATGGATTTTTAAAATTTAACATTGTCCATTATGGAAGAGGCCTTTAGAACATGGCATTTTACTAAAAAGGAATACAAATAAATGTGCTGGAATAATTTACTGCTCCTTCTGAAAAAGCAGTGGATATCCTCCTTGGGAAAGGAACAGAGGTCACTGTGTGGCTGAGAAACAAAAGCACTGCCTGCCCAGGGGTTCTTCCCGTTGGAGGTGGGAATGCATGGCTGCCTGGTTTCTGGACCTACAGCTTCCTTTGCTAATTCAGCACAGTGCGTGGCTCCAGCCCTGAGTCTCCTAGTAATTGTGCAAGAAATTAAATTCAATGTATACTTCTTGAATGTCCACACACCCTGTACTGTACTAGGCTCTGAAGCTGGAAGGGACCCAGGCCCTGCTGTCAGTGAGCATGGAGAAGACAGGCCAGGGCTCAAAAACCAGACCAAGCCACCTGCTGCAAATACCACGGTGGGGGATCTTCCTAGGGAGGGTGCCACAGAGGAAACAGTGTGGTGGTTCAGGGCAAGGGTGCCCTCCCTGGAGCAGACCATGTCTGAGCCTGGCCTCAAAGGGTAGGTGGAGGCTGTGGAAGGGCATTTAGGCAGACAGCAGTGTGCACCTGAAACTGCTCCCTGAGAAATCGCAGCATCACCTCCCGTACCTGGAGGAACGCTTGCTAGCAACCACTGTGTCTTGCTCATTGGTTGTCCAAGGGGAAAGAGAAAACAAACACCTCCTAAGATTACCAGGCACAATAGTAAGTAATTAGGCTTTGGGGATTTATCTAGGAGTCAGTGCTCAACTAGGGCTAGGGCTGGATCAGATTACTTGGATTTTTTTTTAAAGCATGGGGAGGGGGTGGCAGTGATGCCTGGGAGATGCCAGCTACCTGCGCTGGCCCATGGGGAAGTTGGCAAACTGGTTCTTAGTAATCCACAGTTGGGGCGGTCTCCCCAATTAACAGGCTGTGCTTGGCTCAGTATTAGCTCATGGCAGATTGCAATGATAAGAATGTAGGTATTTGCCATTCTTTCCCTTCTTACCTTTGAGCTCCTTGAGGGCAGGGACTATGTCCTCTTTGTCCTTGTCTCTAGAGGTGAGACCAGAGTCAGGCATAGACTCAGCTTACAGCGAATGGTGACTGGATGGACAGAGTCCCTCATCATACCCATTGGGAAGTTGTGCTCCCACAAAAGTGACACCTCTCTCCCTGGCTGGCCCCTCTAGCCTGTCGGTGCCTTGGGGAAGATCAGGACACCCAGAAGGAGTTAAGTGTTAGAGCTCAAAGAACATGGATCCTGGAGCCAAACCATCTGGTTTCCCATCCTGCTGCTGCCCTTGCTGTATTTCTGTGACCTTGAACTAGTGATCTTGCCTTTTAACCCAATTAAAGGGGCAGGGTGTGTTTCATTCACTGATATATCTGCCTGCCACTCAATAAGAGTGTGTGCATGTGAGTGCTTGTACATGCGTATGTGCTCCTGGAAGTCAGATAGCACCATTATCTCAGGGTCCTGAGCACTGACTTGTGTTAATCTCCGTAAGGTGCTTACAGGAGTGCTTGGCATGAGAGTGAGCACTATACAAGTTTTTTTTTGCAGCTGCAATTACCTCTTAAAGAGAACTTAAATTGAAGTATAACTTCACAGTATAAATTTTCGGAGCTGTCCTCTGATAAAGACTGGAGGCTGAATTTTATAAGTGCAGCACTTGCTTGATTTTGAGTTAAAGTTAAAAATGAATATCAGAGCTTATATTTGCTTGTTATTAATTCTTTGAGGACAAGAAGCTGTTGACCCTTCGCATGGCTGACACCAAGAGATGACCTAAATCACATGGGGCACAGAGGTACTCACTGTGATTGTTCCAGATAGTCCTTTCTGTTAGTGATGTGGGACCTGATGAATGAGAGCTGGAATTTGGAGAGCTTGCATTCTGGCCCTGACACAACCTGATTTTGTCCAAGTTATGCTGCCCATCTGAGCCTTAATTCCTGTCTGTGAAATGGGTGTAATGATGATGTGGTTTGCCCTACAGGCTTTTAAGGATTAAGTGCAAAGTGCTGTGCAAATACGATTACTATTGTTTGCCTGACTGTAATAGATGCTCAACCCTTTGAATACATCTCACCTTTGTGAAATAGAAGACATCAGTTGTTTGGGCTTTTCAGAATTGATCTATAAAATCATGAATAGGATTTGGTGAAAGCATGGTGCTTGGCTAATGTGGTTGATGCAGTGCCTGCCTAGAATAGAAAGAGAAAGACCATTCACACCACCCCGCCAACATACCAGCTTGTATGACCCCGCCGTTGGTTTATCTCATTTCACACTACAGATGTCTGACTTTGGATTCCACTGTATATGCCAAGTTCAGGGATGGCTGGGCAGATTGCACGGCAGCTTGTTCAGCTCTGTACCTAAGATATCTGTTTATTAAAATAAATGCATTTATGAAAAAAATCACCCTACTTAGGAGGCCTATTGGGGGCAGTCTTCCTGACCTCAGGTGGAAAGCCATCCTTGGGTTTAGCTCGTGGCAGATTGCAGTGATAAGAATGTAGGTATTTGCCATTCTTTCCATTCTTGCTTTTGAGCTCCTTGAGGGCAGGGACTATGTCCTCTTTGTCCTTGGCTTAGAAGTGAGACAGGAGTCGGACATAGACTCTGCTTATAGCGAACAATGACTGGATGGGAGTCCCTCATTGTACCCCTCAGGGAGCTGTGCCCCCACAAAAGCGGCTACTCTCTCCCTGGCTGGCCCCTCTAGCCTGTTGGTGCCTTGGGGAAGATCAGGACACCCAGAAGGAGTTAAGTGTTAGAGCTCAAAGATCGAGGTGCTAGATGCATGTTGATGGAGCAACCCTGTCTGCTGGTCCCATGGGGAAATAAAAACTGTCCTAGATGCGGACCCGGCCTCCAGGGAGCTTCCATTTGAGTTGACAGGATAGGAATCCACAACGCTAACCTGTAATATGAGGGGGAGTACACAGGGCTGTGATCCTGGTGGTAAGTAGAGGAGGGACGAGTTAAGTCCCCAATATCAAAATCAAAGAGGGCGTCCCAGCAAAGGTAGCATTGAAGATGGGAAAGTGTGGCTGCTGTAAGCTAACAATGGAATAGGCACTTGGGTAGCAGCGTTCTAAGTGCTTTGCACACATCACTTCCTTGATCCTTGTGACAGTCCTGAGGGTAGATGGTGGTAGTGTGTTATTATTATCATCCCCATTATACAAAAGATATGAGTAAGGCACAGAGAGGTTCAATAACTTGCCCAAGGTCTCCCAGCTCGGAATTGGCAGTGTGAGGATCTGAACATGGGCAGCCTGGCTCCGGAGCCTGTGCTCTTTGCCGGGGTAGGTGGAGGGTCCCCCTGGCTGAGGGAACGGTGGGCACGGGTGGGTATGGGTGGGGAGTCATCCTGTAATGTACGTTGGAACCAACCAGTCTTAAACACCCAAAGACCTTCATGCTCTTTTGTAGGCTTTGGGACCCAGGGATGGTTTCTGAGCAGTTCTGGGTTTTAGGAAGTTAGATCTGCTGGCAACGTGGAGAATAACTGAGATTGAAATAATATGTGAAAGTCCTTAGCATTATGCTTAATTAGCTTTTTAGGGCAAAAGAAAATGAAGATAGGGAGAATCATGAGAAGTTATTGTGAAGAGACTTAGGCAGAAGTGATAGTCTTACTTAGGGTGTCAAGGAATAGGTTGAGAGAGGCAGGATCTGTACGTCTTAGCAGACGCTGGAGGTGCAATATGGCAGGTGGGGGTCATCAACCCTGATTGCAGATACAGATAAATGGCATCCCCATTTTCCAAGATGGGAGCAAGAGAAGTACTTTTCCTTCCTTGATTTAGACCCCTCTACAGGATACTAGTTCAAGAAGAGCCATGTAGTGTAAATACAGTGCCTGGCTTATATTGTATATTCTGTGTTCCAAAGTATGCACCCAGCAGGCACTTACTGGGTACCCATGGGTGGGGCACTAATGAGGCTGGGACAAAGGAGAGAAATCCCAGTCCTCAGTGACCCCACAGGTTAGAGGACAAGGTAAACTTGTAGTCACTGCATGTGACCTGGGGTGACACACTCGCATGCCCAGCATGGCTGGAAGCCTTCACAGAGCATGCAGCATTTGAGCTGTGCTTTGACGCAAGAGGGTATTTGCTGGACAGATGGGGAGGGTGGGACATTGCTGGCAGTGGACTTGGTGATTGCAGAAATAGGGTAGTGAGAGAGAACTTGACTAAATCGGGGCAAGGGAGATGTTTTCAGCTGGACTTGCAGGGGTCAGGTCCTTGGGTGTGGTGGCTCCTGAGGCTGCATCATGCCAAGCCCTGCAGGCGGCTGGGCTTTCCTCTGTCTCACGTGAGGGTTTAAGAGTGGGAAAGATTCCTCTCCCCACCCTAAGAACTGCTTACCTTTTCACCTCTGGGCACCTGGAGCCAAGGGATGGCAAGAGTGTGATATTCACCATCAGAAGCCCAACCGAGAGGGGGCACGGATCCCCCTAATTCTGTGCTCCCTCCACACGTGGCCTCACATGTCAGGACACACAGTTTATGACATTTTTTAGATCAGTAGGGCTTAATCCCAGCAGGATTTTGCCAAGGCCCCAAAGCAGATGCATTTGTTCTAAGCAACATTGGAGGCATGTAAACAAAATGATAGGGGAGAGCTGAAGAAATGTAGGGCCCTGAATGTAACATGCAAAAGGGAAGAGTCGAGGCCTTTCTCAGGCGGACAACCAGTTCTTAGAGTCATCCTGGTTTCCTTTTCTGTCTCTCCGTGCCTCCTCAGATGAGTATGCAGGGAGGCCGGCTAGTGCTCATCCCGAAAGAGGATGCATCACACCACACAAGCAGCAGGCAAAGTGGCAGCGGCCCCGCCTTCTTTGGTGGCCTGGTGGCCTTTGTGTCTTGCTTCATGTGTAGATGAACACCTGGGAGGGAGGGGCCACTGGTGCCTTCTGTGAAATGCCCTCTGGTTGCTGAATAAGCTGTCCTCATGAAGGTTGCTGACCTTGCCTGACCTTGGGTACATGAACAACACTCTGAGAGGATGCTCAGGGAAGGCAGGACATGCTGATCGGCCAGCGGTGATTGAGAACAGGACATGAGGGTCACTGCCCCGAAAGACCTTCAGCCTGGAGAAGCCCGGTGCCCAGAAAGAGGTGGAAACTCCCCAGAGACCTGCAGAAGTGTCGATAAAGGCGATTAATGGAGTAGATAGAATGACTTATAAACAAAGATCGGAGCAGCTAAGTGGTTCTGGCTTATTAGCTAAGCGTCAGCAAAGAGCTGTGTGAACAAGAGCACTTGAGATGGTGTTGCAGCAACTCACCTGGCTGCAGGGGCTCCACCTGGGGAATTGTCAGACCCGTGAGAAGAACCGTCGACGGGCAGCTTGCCTCCCCTAAAGTGCTTCTTAAAGGAAACCTTTGCCTCAAACAGTCTCCCCAGGAAAACGGGGGAAAATTCCATCCCCTGGGATGTTTCAATTAGATGGGGCCACGTGTTGGAGGGTTTATTAGAGTTGATTCCGTGCTGGCAGCAGAACAGAATAGCTGTGTGGTTGCATCTTTTCATTCTCTAATTTCTGAGTGATTCTTCTCTGGGCCTCAGAGGGGGCAAGCCCTTGAAAGAATTGCTTTGAAATCCCTTTGATCATTTAAACCTTGCTTGTTTTTTCCTTAGCCAGCAAAGATCTGATATAGCCCTGTGTGAAAAGTGACTCAATGACTTGTGGGCTTTGGGTGACCCATATGCGTAGGAGGAAGAAAGGAAAGGTGGGGAAGTTGGTAACTAATTTGCAGACCACACCACACACTGGGAGGATGTTGCTGCCTCTTCCACAGTCCCCGAGCTCCAAGCTCATCACCAATACTGAGAATCACACAATGAAGTCAGAGGGGTCTCAGAAGGGATCCAAGAGATCACGGAGGAGATCCTGGAGGGAAGCAGTATGTATTGTAGCTCAGAGCCGTGCCTCCCCATCTTTTATGTGCACATGGTCACCTAGGGACCTAGTTAAAATGCAGAGGCAGGAGGTCTGGGGTGGGGCTGGGGGAGTCTCCATTTCTGGCATGCTCCCAGATTCTTTTTTTTTTCCCCCATTTACTTATTTATTTATTTATTTATTTTGAGATGGACTTTTGCTCTTGTCACCCAGGCTGGAGTGCAATGGCGTGATCCCAGCTCACTGCAACCTCCACCTCCCGGGTTCAAGCGATTCTCCTGCCTCAGCCTCCCGAGTAGCTGGGATTACAGGCGTGTGCCACCACGCCCAGCTAATTTTGTATTTTTAGTAGAGATGGACTTTCGCCATGTTGGCCAGGTTGGTCTCGAACTCCTGACCTCAGGTGATCCATCCGCCTCGGCCTCCCAAGTGCTGAGATTACAGGCGTGAGCCACTGCGCCCGGCCTGGAGGTAATGATTAAACAACAGCAAGGATAACAATTTTGATTCGTGATCACATCCCCCATTTAAAGAGTTTCCATGGCTTTTTGGTGCCCTTGGACTCCACCTGCTATGCAGGCAGAGGATAAAGGCTGCTTCTCCCACTTTTTGGATCAGGCTCGTCCGTGTCTATCTTCTTGGAAGCATTCCCTTGAATTGGGTGTAAAAATCTGTCATAAAGAGTAGGCCATGAAGCAGGGGTGTTTTCCAGTCTGGATCTGAGTGAGTCAGTTCAGGGTCCCACAAGGGCAAATGGACCACTGGCCTGTGTAGAGCTGTAGGGACTGGAGATGGATCTTTGCAAGCTGTTGCCCCATCACACACGTCCCTGCGCAGCTTGCACCTTTGGTTGTGCAGCCGCCTGTCTGAGACAGCTGTCCGCCTGGGAACTCTGCAGCTGCCCCTTCCACTTCTTCCCTGTTTTTATATATGACAATGTCAATATCAGCAACAAGTGACACATGCAACCCTGAAATGACATAGCAGACCCAATTCCCCATTGTTTGCTTGATAGGGTTTTGCTGCAGCTCTTCTGTTCATTCGCCTCCTTTTCCTCTTCTGTAATCATATCCTAAGAGTTGACTTTTGGATGTAACCTGTGTTGTAAAATTATAGTACCCCGATGTCTCTTTCAGGAGTAGCTGGCAGACAAAGGAAGAAGCAGTTTGCAGACGTACCAGAGATTCCCCATCACCCTCCACATGACTCAGTCGTGGTTACTTTTGAGTTTAGCCAATCCTTCAAGCCAGATTTTTCCAGCCAGCTTCTCTCCGCCTCCCAGACCGATTGGGTTCTCCATTTGTTCCTCTTCTGCTGCCTCTGGGGTTGAAGTCTGCTCAGACAAGCTGCTCACTCATTTATTTACTGTTTTCTTTCTTTCTTTCTTTTTTCTTTCTTTTTTTTTTTTTTTTGAGACAGAGTCTCACTCTGTTACCCAGGCTGGAGTGCAGTGGCACGATCTTGGCTCACTGCATCCTCCGCCTACCAGGTTCAAGGGATTCTCCTGCCTCAGTCTCCTGAGTAGCTGGGACTACAGGTGTGCACCACTACACCCAGCTAATTTTTGTATTTTTTGTGCAGGTGAGGTTTCACCTCACCTTCGGCCTCCCAAAGTGCTGGTATTACAGGTGTGAGCCACCACACCCAACCAAGGCAGAACTTTTTTGTGATGGCTTATGTTATTGTTTGCATTTACTTAACTTCCAGATCTTCCTGTATAGATGGGGATGTGACTTGCATTATAGGATATTCAATCCGTTGACTTCAGACATGGACATGTGACTTGCTTTGGCTAATGGATGTGAGCAGACACTACTTACGTGATGTCTGAGCAGAAGCTTTAAAAGCTGTGTGTTTCTGCCAGCTCTTGCCCTTTTCCTTTTCCCATGAGGATGGTGTGTTCTAGATGGAACTTCTCCTTCTGCCTGGATTCTAGAATGGAAGACAAGAGAAGCCGTCCCTTCATTGCCAACTACTGATGCAAATGAGAAACAATGTGTGTTATACGCCACTGATATTTGGGGATTGTTTGTTATGCAACATAACCTAGTGAAAGCTGACTGATACAGTTTCTCAGTAGTGGGTTAATGTGTAGTGTTAAGTGAGGGGACATTTAAAAGGGCGGTCATCTTGAATCAGATGATAGCTAGGGAGTTTGCATTTTTTATCGAGGCAGTTGGAGCTGGGGAGAGTTTCTCAGTAGTGGGTTAATGTGTAGTGTTAAGTGAGGGGACATTTAAAATGGTGGTCATCTTGAATCAGATGATAGCTAGGGAGTTTGCATTTTTTATCGAGGCAGTTGGAGCTGGGGAGAGTTTCTGAGCCAAGGATTGATATGCTGAGGAGTGTGCTTTGGGAATATGACTCCAATCTTAGGACAGAGAATGGAACTAGTCCTGGGGAGGTGTTTGAGGCTGTTTAGGATGTCCAGGAATGAGGGAGGAGGGCTGAGACAGTGAAAGTGGAGAGAGGGTTTGATTTCAGAGACTGAGTTTTGATGAGATTTATGAAGACATGGCAACTGCCTGAAGATGAGTGAGGGAGAGGGGCCACTTTCTTTCCAGGGAGGGAGCTTTGTTCTGTTGGGCCCTCCAGAAACAGGGAGAGTGGGATGAACCCAGTGTGCTCCATCTAGCCAGCTTGCCAAGTGTCTAAGCACTACCTGTTTCCAAAATGCTGCATTTTACTGTGTAAATGTGAGATGTCTGGAGAGACACACTAGGTTTGGGTAGACTTCAGATTCTCTCTCTGCTTGGAAACCTCCTGAAATTCTGCCACTGTACAAATTGTTGAAGTGTGAAGGTATCAGGGGCTTGGCTGAGGGGCAGATAGAGTGCAGGGTTGGCCCAGTTAGGGTGCTTTGTGCCCTAATGTAAAATTCAGGACAACCCCCGAGATGCAGGATCTTTAGCTGGGTGAGGGCTACATTTGGCCTGCCTTGCTCATCAACCAGTGGAGTGGCATCCACCATTCGTTCATCATTCATTCAACAAAGCGGTTAAGAGCGTAAGCTCTGAAGTTGGACTGTGGAGCTTGAATCCTGGCTTTGCTGCTTACTGGCAGCAACCTGGGGCAAGTTACTTCTGAACCCTTCTGAGCCTCTGTTTCACTGTCTGTAGCATGGTGATGACAGCACTGAGGTGGGTTGTCTTAGGGTTAAATGCATTAACAAAAGCATAGCACTTACAGGCCAAGTGTAGTGGCTCATGCCTGTAATCCCAGCACTTTGGGAGGCCAAGGCAGGCAGATCACTTGAGGTCAGGAGTTCGAGACCAGCCTGGTCAACGTGTTGAAACTGTATCTCTACTAAAAATACAAAAAATTAGCCAGGTGTGGTGGCATGTGCCTTTTATCCCAGCTACTCAGGAGGCTGAGGCAGGAGAATCACTTGAACCCGGGAGGCAGAGGTTGCAGTGAGCCGAGATGGTGCCACTGCACTGCAGCCTGGGTGACAAAGCAAGCCTCCATCTAAAAAAAAAAAAAAAAAAATGCATAACACTTATAGCAGGATTTGCTGCAGAATGAGGGCTGGCGTTCTGAGAGGGTGAAAGGGGGATGTTCATAGGGCACCCACCACCTGTATGCCAGGCACTGGGAGACAGCAGTGAACAGAAGGGCCATGCCCTGGTGGAGCTTACGGTTTAGTGGAGCAGACAGAAAGTAAATTTGTAAATGAGCAGATGTATAATGTCAGGTGATAAGTATTGTGAGGAAAATAAATAGTGATCAGGAGATAGTGACTGGGATGGGCTTGGGGACCTAAAATCAGGTGTTTGGGGAGATCTCTGAGTGGACAGGACCACTCAGGGGAAAGGTAAGGGAAAGGGGATGTGGAAGGAGCATTTCCAGCTAAGGGGGCAGGAAGCGCCGAGGCCCTGAGGAGGTCACATGCTTGTCTGTCCTGTGAACAGCGAGGAGGCTGGTGTGACTGGGACAGACTGAACTCATTGAAACATTTCCTTTTCTCTTTAAGGAAATTAACCCACTCTGCTTTCATGACAAGTTCAGATTTGATAGCAGATGCAGTGCTGTAGGAAGCAGTGCAGGAATATGAAAGCCTGTCACTCTCAGACTCTGCATTGTTTTGGAGCCTCAGTTTTTCCATCTGTAAACTGGAAGTGCTCTTCCCTACCTCTCAGGATGGCCGTGGAGAAGGCATGAGGTCACCTGTCCTCAGTCTCTTACACAGGAGGCATTCAGTAAACACTAATTACCCTAAGTCTTGGGAGAGAGTGACCTGAGGTCAAGGATGAAAAAATCTCTCCAATATAACACGTTGGGATGAGATCTGAGGTCATAAGCGAGGGATAGATCATTGTTGTAACCATCTACTTAAACAAATTAAAAAGGCCTTATGTTCAAGCTGTTATTTATATTGCAGTAATAGCTGCTTGCAGTGGTAGTTTTACTTGTGAAAAGGGAAAATGATGATGATGTCTGCAAATCAGTGTTTTGAACTAGGGCTGTGGTTCTCAACTTTGGCTGCTCATTAGGGTGACCTGGGCAACTTTAAAAAATGCTGATGCTGAGGCCATGACCCAGACAGATTAAATTGTAATCTCTGGGTGTGGACCTGGTCTGCAGTGGTTTTTAAATTTCCCCCAGTGATCAAATGTGTGGCCATGGTTAAAAAGCACTGAGTTGGGTTGGGTGGGGATGTGGCCTCTTGCTCTCGAAGATTCTGTGTGTGCCAGGGTCCATAATCACTACCCATGTGCTATGGGGCTGGGGTGAGAATGACCCCAAGAGTCAGGATTCGGCTGAGCTACCTCCTTTGTAGCCCCCGCTTCTAGTATGGTTCATTTACGCCACCAAACATAACTTTATCTTTAACCTTCTAAAAAAGTGTCATAAAACGTAGGAATGCTTTACAATTGACTCTGTATTCTTATTTTAAAAGTAGAGGCTCTTCAGCGGGTTCTGATGTCAGTCTCCTATTTCTTCCTCCTGGGGAGTCAGTGATATGCCTTAGCCAGTGTGGTCAAAGGAACTGGTGTAATACAATCTTGATCCCATTCAGTGCCCCACATTGGCTTATTTCAGTTTGTACTAGGATGTGCTGAACTTTTCAAGGAGCCAAAGTCATTAGGAGACTGGTGTGTCCATTCGTGGTATAAGACCTTACTAATGGCCAAAGGCAGAGTCGAAGACACTGAAGATTCAAGGCAAAATAACAGTGAGGAAGGGATGATGCATTTTATTAGGTAGTGAGATTCTCATTTTCACATTGTTTCCCTTATTGCTTTGGCTGCCAGGAAGCTCAAACGTGTTTTATGCTCAATTGCTTTAGATTCCCTTAAAATGTTTGCAAAATCCATTCCCATCTTACTGTTACTTCCCAACATTGTTACTTGGCTTTCAACCTTTTACTCTGATCTCAAGCCTTTTTGGAAGTATTTGGGTTATAAAAATACTTTCAAGGCCGGGTGCGGTGGCTCACGCCTGCAATCTCAGCACTTTGGGAGGGCGAGGTGGGTGAATCACGAGGTCAGGAGTTCAAGACCAGCCTGGCCAAGATGGTGAAACCCCGTCTCTACTAAAAATACAAAAATTAGCCAGGCTTGGTGGTGGGCATCTGTAATCCCAGCTACTCAGGAGGCTGAGGCAGAGAATTGCTTAAACCCTGGAAGGAGAGGTTGCAGTGAGCTGAGATCGTGCCACTGCACTCCAGCCTGGGTGACAGAGCGAGACTCCATCTAAAAAAAACAAAAACAAACAAACAAACAAAAAACTTTTAAAGAAAATACCTGTGCCTTGTGCCTAGATATTTGATTGGAAAAAGGTTGTTCTCATCATATTCAAAAGAACAGTTGAGATGTTAGAGCTTCCTTTGCAACTCTGACATCCCCACAGATGAAGACCCAGGCCTAGGGAGAAGAAGGACGTTCTCAGGAGGTGAGAGAGTTACTAAGGTGCTCCATTTACTAAGTGTGTGAACTCAGCAGGTTTTAACTTCCTTAAATCTCATTTCCCTGTTTATGAGATGGTGATGATCTGAGCTTTGCAGATTCATTGTGTAGATTGGATGAGCGAAGGCATCTAAAGCACTTGGTACTTTAACATTGTACTTTAACATTGTACTTTAACATTAACTTGGTACTTTAACATTAAGTGCCTGGTACTTAAACATTGACACAGTAGTATTTTTATCATGACAGTTGTTCTAAGTCAGAGGTCAACAAACTCTTTGTGTAAAGAGCCAGATAGTAAACATTTTAGGCTTTGTGGGCCATACAGTTTCTATAGCAACTGCTCTACTCTGCCGATACAGGGTGACTCCACCAATGAATGTGTTGCAATAAAACTTTATCAACCCTGGGCCATAGTCTGCTGATCCTGTTCTAGGTCACAAAGTTGGTTGGTGGTTTCCCGATTCCCAATCCCTGGGGCCCCTTCCGCTGAATCCACACTGCCCACCATCAGAAATGGAGACGCACAGTAATTACTCTTACTCTGCCCGTTGATTCATTTTCTGGGATTTTTTTTTTCTAAGATTCATACTAAGACAAGATTGCCACTTGAGAAATCTGAAACAGAATCAGTATGCTCATGATTTTTCTTTTTTTTTTTTAACACTCAATTAACCTTTCTTTTTATTATTATTATTATTATTATACTTTAGGTTTTAGGGTGCATGTGTGCAACGTGCAGGTTAGTTACATATGTATACATGTGCCATGCTGGTGCGCTGCACCCACTAACTCGTCATCTAGCATTAGGTATATCTCCCAATGCTATCCCTCCCCCCTCCCCCCACCCCACAACAGTCCCCGAAGCGTGATGTTCCCCTTCCTGTGTCCATGTGTTCTCATTGTTCAATTCCCATCTATGAGTGAGAATATGCGGTGTTTGGTTTTTTGTTCTTGCGATAGTTTACTGAGAATGATGATTTCCAATTTCATCCATGTCCCTACAAAGGACATGAACTCATCACTTTTTATGGCTGCATAGTATTCCATGGTGTATATGTGCCACATTTTCTTAATCCAGTCTATCATTGTTGGACATTTGGGTTGGTTCCAAGTCTTTGCTATTGTGAATAATGCTGCAATAAACATACATGTGCATGTGTCTTTATAGCAGCATGATTTATAGTCCTTTGGGTATATACCCAGTAATGGGATGGCTGGGTCAAATGGTATTTCTAGTTCTAGATCCCTGAGGAATCGCCACACTGACTTCCACAATGGTTGAACTAGTTTACAGTCCCACCAACAGTGTAAAAATGTTCCTATTTCTCCACATCCACTCCAGCACCTGTTGTTTCCTGACTTTTTAATGATTGCCATTCTAACTGGTGTGAGGTGGTATCTCATTGTGGTTTTGATTTGCATTTCTCTGGTGGCCATTGATGGTGAGCATTTTTTCATGTGTTTTTTGGCTGCATAAATGTCTTCTTTTGAAAAGTGTCTGTTCATGTCCTTTGCCCACTTTTTGATGGGGTTGTTTGTTTTTTTCTTGTAAATTTGTTTGAGTTCATTGTAGATTCTGGATATTAGCCCTTTGTCAGATAAGTAGGTTGCGAAAATTTTCTCCCATTTTGTAGGTTGCCTGTTCACTCTGATGGTAGTTTCTTTTGCTGTGCAGAAGCTCTTGAGTTTAATTAGATCTCATTTGTCAATTTTGGCTTTTGTTGCCATTGCTTTTGGTGTTTTAGACATGCAGTCCTTGCCCATGCCTATGTCCTGAATGGTAATGCCTAGGTTTTCTTCTAGGGTTTTTATGGTTTTAGGTCTAACATTTAAGTCTTTAATCCATCTTGAATTGATTTTTGTATAAGGTGTAAGGAAGGGATCCAGTTTCAGCTTTCTACATATGGCTAGCCAGTTTTCCCAGCACCATTTATTAAATAGGGAATCCTTTCCCCATTGCTTGTTTTTCCCAGGTTTGTCAAAGATCAGATAGTTGTAGATATGCGGCGTTATTTCTGAGGGCTCTGTTCTGTTCCATTGATCTATATCTCTGTTTTGGTACCAGTACCATGCTGTTTTGGTTACTGTAGCCTTGTAGTATAGTTTGAAGTCAGGTAGTGTGATGCCTCCAGCTTTGTTCTTTTGGCTTAGGATTGACTTGGCGATGCGGGCTCTTTTTTAGTTCCATATGAACTTTAAAGTAGTTTTTTCCAATTCTGTGAAGAAAGTCATTGGTAGCTTGATGGGGATGGCATTGAATCTGTAAATTACCTTGGGCAGTATGGCCATTTTCATGATATTGATTCTTCCTACCCATGAGCATGGAGTGTTCTTTTCTCTGTGCCTAATCTTCTGATGTTCATGGGGAAAATCCCTTTGAAGCAAAGCGTTCTAAGGAGTCCCCTTTGGTGAAGGTTTTTTGGAGCCCATGGCCACCAAGGGGTAGAGCCAGGCTCTCATAAATGTTGGAGCATTGATTACTCAGAATGTTAACAGGAGAGAAAGCCTAAACTCAGGAGGGAAACTCGAATTTGCCTAAGGTTTAGCCAATGACCATGGCTTGTAATCTGGAATTACCAGCTCACAGGGAGGCACCAAGTCACGCTGCAGGCTCTGGAAATCTCATAAGATAAACCTTCACAAACAAAAAGGGGAAAATGGGATAACCCTCCTCTTCCAGGTAAAAAAAAGGCCTGTGTAAGGATTGCTGTTGAATTTCTCCCCAGATTTCCAATGTCTTCAATGTCTTAAATAATAAAAGTGACTGGAAGATTTTTTTTTTTTTTTTTTGATACAGTCTTGCTCTGTCACCAAGGCTGGAGTGCAGTGGCGCGATCTCAGCTCACTGCAAACTCCACCTCCTGAGTTCAAGCAATTCCCCTTCCTCAGCCTCCTGAGTAGCTGGGATTACAGGTGCACACCACCACACCCGGGTAATTTTTGTATTTTCAATAGAGACAGGGTTTCGCCATGTTCACCAGGCTGGTCTCGAACTCCTGAACTCAAGTGATCCATCCGCCTTGGCCTCCCAAAGTGCTGGGATTACAGGTGTGAGCTACTGCGCCCAGCCTTGAAGATGTTTCTTAAGTGTTAGGACATTTCTGTTTTTAGACTACAGTTTTTGAGATGATTGTAGATTGGCAGGAAGTTGTCAGAAATAACACAGACGGATTTTATATGCCCTTCACCTTGTTTTCTTTCCCCAGTCATAATATTTGAGAAACTATAGTGCAGTATCACAACAAGGATACTGACATTGATACAGATTCCCAACACCTCAAGGACCCCTCACGTTGCTGTAGGCATTTAAAAATATAAGCTCTTTATAATATAAGCTCTGAATTTTGGGGGATTCCAATAGGAGGGCATGTCAGCAGTGTGGTTCAGTTGTTTTAATGACTTGCTTTTTCAAATCCTGTCTGTGGCTGAGAGTCTTGATTCCAATAGCAGATGTCTCCTTTTTGAAGTATGGATAAAGGAGCTTTGTGGTTGTTTGTTTTCCTAAGAGGCCGTTCCTGTGGGTTTGAGGATGTGCCACCTCACCAGCACTGTGGGGCAGACACTCACCACCTACCTGGCAGATATTTCACCAGAAGGAATCATTTGGGGCTGACCATGGAAGTCTTGTTACTTTGGGCAAACTTGCCAAAGCCCAGAAGAATGCACTTGTGCTCAATAGCTGCAGGGTTATGAATGTGTTGAGCCCTGTTGAAGTCTCTCTGTCTAGAAAGACAATGCAGAGTACTTCTTGTTGCAAACTGACCTATGCCAATTGGGTCATGCGCAGTTCTTTTTTTTGGGAGCTGCTAAGCATGGTGGGTTAGAGCCAGCTGCCCCTCAGCAACCTTGCCACCAGGTTATAAAGAAAGTAAGTTGCCAGTCAAATCCTGCTGTATACAGATGTACAACCCTCAGTAAGATAGATGATAACCTAACACTCTGTCCTTTCAGGTATTTCTGACTACATTTGCAGGAAAGAGTGACTCCAGGTAGAATCAATAATATTCAAGTGTCAGGATTCAGTTAAACTTATAGTCAAGATCAAGCAAACAGGACCCTTCCAAATTGGTGGCCAGACTGAGGACCATTTGGGATCAGGCCTTGGGTGTCATCCCTAAGGACCCCAGGATACAGAATCCCCTCCCTAATCATCTGAGGGTGGGGATGATCTCCAAACTCTCTCAGTTTATCCACACATCTCAAACGCCATTGATTTCATCCATGAGAGTCCGTTTCTAACATCCAGCATGTTAATGACCAAGTCACTAAGTTACCAGTAAACTCAATTCATTATGGAGATTAGCAGAGTACCTGATGTTAATGGGAAATAGATATAGCTGCAGGACTTTGGAGCTTGGCCAGATATGCTCACTTGCCACCTGCAATGGACTGAATGCTTGTGTTCCCCCAAAATTCATATGTTGAAATCCTGAGCCCCCATTTGATGGTGTTAGGAGGCAGGAGGTGATTGGGTCATCAAAGTGGGAGACCTCATGAATGGGATTAGTGCCCTTATTAAAAGAGGCCCAGGAGCTAGCTTCCTCTCTTTCTGCCTTGTGAGGATACAGTAAGAAGTTAGCAGTCTGCAACCTAGAAGAGGGTCCTTACCAGAACCCAACTATATTGGCATGTTGAGCTTGGACTTCCAAGCCTCCAGAACTGCGGAAAATAAATTTCTGTTGTTCATAAGCCACTCAATCTATGGTACTTTGTTACAGCAGCCTAAACTAAGACATAACCCTTGGGTACAGATTCCTAATTAGGGCAACCAGTGGTCACCTAGGCTTAGCTGAAATCTCCCTCTCTGTCTCTTTCACACACACACACACACACACACACACACACAAAACACCCCACACTGCCTATGCTGAAAACTCAGAATAAATTATAGGCGTCCTAAAGGTGGTTAGCAGGGCAGGCTGGGCTTCAGAATGCCATCTCTAACACAAGCTGTGGAACCCTGGGATTATTTTTTTAAAACTGCTATTTTCACACCCATAAAATGAGGATAATAAGATCTACCTTAGGGCTTGTGAATAGAACTCAACAAAAATTAGCAGCTATTGTTACATGAAAAAAAATATTTCTGAACTTTCTTCTGCCTCCACTAAATGAGCAAGACACGTGCCTATTAGAGCTTTTCTTAAGTGTTTCTTCTCTTACTTGAAAGGTGCAGGCAGGCTGGGCGCTGTGGCTCATGCATGTAATCCCAGAACTTTGGGAGGCCAAGGCGGGTGGATCACTTGAAGCCAGGAGTTTGAGACCAGCCTGGCCGACATGGTGAAACCCCATCTCTACTAAAAATACTGAAAAAAAAAATTACCCAGGTGTGGTAGCGCGCACTTGTAATCCCAGCTACTCAGGAAGCTGAGGCATGAGAATTGCTTTAACCCAGGAAGCAGAGGTTGCAGTGAGCCGAGACTGCACCACTGTACTCCAGCCTGGGTGACAGAGTGAGATTTTGTCTAAAAAAGAAAGAAAAAAAGAAAGAAGGAAGGAAAGGAAAGAGAAAGAGAGTAAGAGAGAAAGAAAGGTAGGTGTAGGCTTAGTTTTAGTGAGGGAGATGGGAGTAACAATGGGAGCTGTTGGTAGTAAGCAGAAAGGAGGAAGGAAGGGAACTCCCATTTGAGCCCCTGCTGTTCCATCAATACTGTTGTAGGTGGCAATGAAAAAGAGTCCTGACCACTAGGGAAAAGTAGGCGGTTTGCCAGGGAAGAGAGACCTTGAACAAGGAGCTATGAATGAGAGGCACCACGAACAAGTCTGGGAGGCAATCAGCCTAGAATGGAGGTTTGACCTAGTGAGAGAGAGCTACCCCAAAGGAAGAATGTTTAACTTGAGATGCATTAGACAAGTAGGAGCTACCTAAGCAGAGAGGGATGGATGAGGGGAATGGCAGGTGCAAAGGCCCTGAGGCAGGGAAGCTTATGAATATGCTATCGCCATACAGGTGAATTTAGAATGCTTGGACTAAAATGACAGGAGGAAGAAGCTGGGAGATGAGGCCATAAGGTTGCAGGAGCTGTGCTGAGAAGGACCTTACAGGCAAAGGGTTGGAATATGGGCTTTGATAGTGGGCACTCCCCTTCTGTGGTTTTGCATTGCCATTAGATTAGGTTCTGTTTTCAGACTATGATTGTTAGATGTGTGGCATCCTCCTCATTTTGCTGCTGAGGAGTCAAAGCCCAGGGCCCCGAAATACATCGGAAGCCAGAGGTGGCCCCAAGACTCATTTATTCTCTGGCTCTTGTTTCTCCATCTGCTAAAAGTGAGGGTGGTGGCTGATGTCGGAGGTTTGATCCAGCTTAAATTAGAGCAAGTTAGAGTTGCAAGGGGACTTATATCGGGGTGAGAGCAGGGCGCCCCCTTGAGGACATTCAGGAAAGGAATTGAGGTTGTTTCTGAGTTAATCGAGTAGGAAATGCCATCATCCATCTATGGAATAAGTCCAGTTGTCCGAGAATGTCATTCTAGTTGGGAACCCCCAATATTCTGCTTTTCAGAAGATGCCCCTGGAGAGTAACTGTGCAGTTCAGTATGGGGCATTTAAAAACTTAAAGTCTTTGAATAGATAATGTTTTCATATGATTCAAAATTCAAAAAGCACTGGAGATGATAAAATAAAACCTCTGTCTCCCGTCTCTGTCCCACAGCTGCCCAAACCCCCTCCTCAAAGGCAACCCTTTAGCAGTTTGTACATGTATAGAATATGGGCCTATGTGATAGCTCAAATATTTCAAGCTCTCATCAGGAGCATGATGTACTCTTTGATCCGTACCTATCTTTGCTCAATATTGAAGGCTAACCCAAGTCATTAATAATTAAATGTTTCTTTTCCCATCCTTTAATCATCTACATAGTATTCCATTGTGTGGATGTGCTACGATCTATTTAACTCATTCCCTAATGACGTATATGCATTTAGTTTATTGTTGTAGCACAAGAGGACAAAAAGCATTGTTGCGATGAGTGGCTTAGAAGTGGAATTGCTGGGTCAGAGGGTGGGTGAATTTGTCATTTTGACAGATGGTGCCAGAGGGTCCTCCATCAAGTCTGTACCCATTGGCAGCCTTTGTCCCACCAGACATGGATGAGAGGGCCGGTTCTCCCCACCCCATGGTGTTATCAGACCTGTTGAGTTTGCCAGTCTGGAGGGTGAATCATGGTATCTCAGTTTCTGTTTCAGTCATGAGTGAGGTTGAGCATTTTTCCTATTAGAGTCATTTGTGTTCCCTTTCTGCTTGCTCTTCGTGTCCTTTTCTATGTAGGCATTTAATCAGTTGCACCCTACTTGGGCTGTGTTGTTAGAAAAGGGACTGTCGTGGTCAGGTTCCCCAAAGATAAATCTAGCATGGCCGGGGGAGGCACCTTGAGAGTTCAGTTCCCTGAAGCAGCTGTAAACCTGTAGCAGAGCATAGCTTCGGCTCCCCCGTCTCACCTGCCTGTGCCACAGTCCCAAGTGAGCTTCCCGCACAGCCGGCCCAGAGAGCAGGAGGGTTGATGGGCTGACCCTGTGCTGGAGTCACCCCACAGTCACTTGCTAAGAGAAATTAAGGTAAATTGCCTCCTGGTTTTGTGTCCCTCCCATGAGTTTGGCCAAAGAGAACTGCCTGTGGAAACCTGGAGCCAGGTCTGGGCCCTTGGTGAGCTCACCTGCCCCTGAGGAAGGCGTGTTTAGCCTCCTGGCAAGCCTTGCCAAGTGATCGTACCCTATATTATTTTACCCGACTACTTTTTTTTTTTTTTGAGATGGAGTCTCGCTCTGTCGCCCGGGCTGGAGTGCAGTGGCACGATCTGGGCTCACTGCAAGCTCTGCCTCCCAGGTTCACGCCATTCTCCTGCCTCAGCCTCCCGAGTAGCTGGGACTACAGGCACCTGCCACCATGCCCGGCTATTTTTTTGGTGTGTTTTCTGTAGAGACGGGGTTTCACTGTATTAGTCAGGATGGTCTCGATCTCCTGACCTCGTGATCTGCCCACCTCGGCCTCCCAAAGTGCTGGGATTACAGGCGTGAGCCACTGTGCCTGGCCTGTAGCAGCTACTTTTATAGTTTTGGGACCACAGTGAAGATTAGAATGGACAAATGCCTGCTGTTATGTAGTTTACAGTCTCATGGAGACGAAACAGCAAGTAGGCAAAGTATTTGATGTGCTAGAATAGAATTTCTGGCTCATTATTTACATTTTTAATAGAGTAGAATTAATGTGCACACAAATCACTTGGGGAATCTTGTGAAAATGCAGATTCTGATTCAGTAGATCTGGGGTGGGGCCTGAGATTCTGCACTTCTAACAAGCTCCCAGGTGAGACTGATGATTTTGGCTCCTGGAGCACACTTGGAGTACCAGGGCCCTAAAAAACGTTAGGTGCTGGCTAGGCGTGGTGGCTCATGCCTGTAATCCCAGCACTTTGGGAGGCTGAGGTGGGCGGATCGAATGAGGCCAAGAGTTCGAGACCAGCCCAGCCAACATGGCAAAACCCCATCTCTACTAAAAATACAAAAATTGGCCACGGATGGTGGTGCACATCTGTGATCTCAGCTACTTGAGAGGCTGAGGCAGGAGAATCGCTTGAACCCAGGAGGCAGAGGTTGGAATGAGCTGAGATGGGGCCACTGCACTCCAACCTGTGTGACAGAGAAAGACTCTGTCTCAACAAAACAAAACAAACAACAACAACAACACAAATGTCAGATGCAATGGGGCCAGGGGCCCTAGAGTACTTGTTGGGGTGGGGTGGTTGAAATATCATCTAGGTTGTCCTGCAGAGGCCTCAATTCGCTGAGAGGTGATGTGTGAGCCAAGATGTGAAGGAGGTGACAAGGTGGGCCTGTAGACGTGGGGACAAGGAGGTGAGTGTGGCTGGAGCGGGGTGGGGGCAGTAGGAGAGTAGCCTATAGAGATTGGGAAGAGGGCAGATGGTGGCACAGGGTCTGCAGGTCATGGAGACACACATGGACACTGTATGGATACTGACAACAGCCCAGTGAGGTCTCAGTCTCAGGTAGACGCCAAGGCTAGAGAGATGAGCTGACTTACCCAAAAGCTCAAAAGCTAGCTCTCAAACCCAGGTCCTTGGACCCTAGGTTTTTACTTGAAGATTTTGAGTGTAGGAACTTTTTCAGTTCATGCAGACATGGATCTGGTGTTTCGAAATACCTCTTTGCCTAAATACTAGAAGCCAAGACTTGTCTGGGGACGAGCAAAGGACGGAAAGGCAAAGCTTGGGTTTGCCGGGCCTGGAGTGCTGCCTGGGGATGAGCAAAGGACAGAAAGGCAAAGCTTGGGTTTGCTGGGCCTGGGGTGCTGCCTGCTCCAGTTTCAGGAGAATCTGGCTGAGACCCTGTTATCATACCTTTGAGGATCTGCCTGCATTCTGTAGCTGGAGGTGACATAAAGCTGTCATGAGTGACACTGGCCCTGAGAGTCGGCCAGGTGAGGTACCCTGAGCATGGTAGCTTGGCAAGTGGGTTCCTGTTAGAGCTCGTGCTCCCCCTCGTTGCTTTCTGACATCGTGTGTTTATTTGCTTATGGGTGTGTTTATACCACTGGAAGGTCTGAGGGCTGAGCTGCACAGAATACAGACAGTTCCTGACTTACAATGGTTAGACTTAGGATTTTTTTGACTTTACGATGGCATGAAAGCAATTTGCATTCAGTAGAAACCATACTTTGAGAACCCATCAACTATTCTGTTTTTCACTTTCAGTATAGTATTATTCAATGAATCACATGAGAGAGTCAACATTTTATCATAGAATAGATTTTGTGTAAGAGGATTTTGTCCAATCATAGGGTAGTGTAAGTGTTCTGAGCATGCTTAAGATGGGCAAGGCTAAGCTAGGATGTTCTGTAGGTTAGGTAGATTCAATGCATTGTTGATTTACAGTAGTTTCCATTTACAATGTGTTTATCGAGATGTGACCCCATCCTAAGTTGAAGAGCATCTATACTTGGCTTGCACATCTCTAGTCCAGACAGGAAACATGGCATTCTGATTAAATTAATGTGACATTTTTCCTTGTGAAATGTTTTTCTTTCTTGAAAACTAGAATGAGTGTGCCACCATGAGGACTGTCACAAGGTGGTACCACTTTGTGGTATGACCATAAGCTCTGAAGCCAGAACTCCTGAATTTGAACCCTGGATCTATCAGCCATTAGCTGTGTGACCTTGGGTGAGTCATTTGACCTTTCTGTGCCTTAGTTTCTCCAACTGTGAAATGGAGATGGTGATGACAATGCCTAAGTTGTTGTAAGGATTAGAGGAATTAATACGTGTAAGTCACACAGCACAGTGCCTGGAACAGAGCACTTGCTCGATACATTGGCGTGGTATAGACCTTGCCCTTCTCCTGGACAAAGCTTCAGTGGGCCCCTATGGACACATAATGACATCCAGATCCTGCAGTAGGACACCATTCAGTTCTCTCTGGGATCTGGCCCCTGTTATCCATGCACTGGTAACCCTCACACACATGTGACAGCTTCCTGTCCCTGAGGATCTAACACTAAGCCAGACCCCCTCATGGCACGTGCAGGACAGAGGATGTGCTTTAAACGCTGAATGAATCTTATACAAATGATCTCAGTATAGCAGATTTCTCTGATAGTTACAGGTGGGGCATTGGCTTATGTTGGGACTGAGTGGAGCAGCTTCCTCTGTGTTTGACTCAATCACATTTCTAGCTTTAATGAGTATCAGTCGGATTATTACATTATTCCCCCAAGGATTGGAACCTTATTTCCCCGTTTCTTGAGACTTACTCGAGCTGTGTCACCAACGAGGGGCAACTTGATGTTTCAGCCTTCCTTGGAGGACTAGGATTAGGATCATCTGTGGCCGATTGGCACAATTCAGATTCAGGGAGAACAACTTCCAAAGTCAGCACAGACCCAGACAGAAAGACTGATTGCAAGAAAGAATCAGATCTCCTGGAATAAAAACAGAAATTGATCAGCTTGATTAAATTTAACTCAGGAAACGTAACTAGGAAGAATATATGTTGCATTTTGGGACTTGAGATATTTGTACACCCAGGCACGTGGCAGCATTATTCACAATAGCCAAGAGGTAAAAACAGCCTATGTGTCTATCAGTGGATGAATGGCTACATAAAATGTGGAATATACATGCAATGGAATGTTATTCAGCCTTAAAAAGGAAGGAAATTCTGACACTTGCTGCAATGTGGATGAACCTTGAAGACATTATGTTAAGTGAACTAAGCCAGTCACAAAAGGACAAATAATGTATGACTCCACTGATATGAGGTATCTAGAGCAGTCAAATTCTGAGAGTCAGAAAGTAGAATGGTGGTTGCCAGGGACTGGGGCGATGGGGGAGTTATCATTTAATGGGCACAGAGTTTTGGTTTGGGAAGATGGAAAGAGTTCTGGTGCTGGACGGGGGTGATGGTTGCACAACAACGTGAATGCACTTACAGCCTCTGAACTGTATACTTAAAAACGGTTGCAATGGTAAATCTTATGTGTATTTCACCACAATGTCTGCAACTTAAAATATATTGCATTTCAAAATTGTGACAAGCGAAGGAAGTTTGTCTTAGACTGCCTTTGGTGGGATGAAAAAGATGGAAGTCTTGCAGACAGAACTCCTTGAAGCACAAAACTTGGTCTGAGTGAATGTTTGTTTTCAATAAGTTAACTTTCGAGAAAGTGCTCCTGGCAGGCTCACTGTTTGAGGCTGCTTTGTTATAAAGTATGGAGCAGACAGGGAAATTAAAGTTGGTTCTTTTCTACTCCAAAATTCTTTTCTTCCTAAAATTGCTTGCTTCAGTTCTACCTAGAGGGGACACAAAGTGGAAATACCGTGTAGGGAATTGGAAAAGGAAAAGCTGGGCTGTTCAGATAGGCCAGTTAAATGCATGCAACTAGGATAGGTCCTTCTTCTCCATCCATCTAAAGAGCAAATGGTGACCCATTTTGAAACATGTTTATTTTAATTATGTTGACCCTGGGCAGTGATGGATGTCATGCGTGTAGATTTGGCTGTTTGAGAGCACAAGTGGAAATCCCATTACGTCGAATAATCTATTATTTGCTGAACTACACACCATCTGCAGGTGCTGGGGTGCTGGCAGGGCTACTGGGTGATGACCACTCACTCCGCTTGTCCGTACTCATCATAATGTGGTGAACTCCAGGCTCAAATATCCGCTGGCCTCCCAGACACCTCCTCCTGGGAATCCAGTAGGCACCCCCAACTTAACATGATCAATGAGGAACCCTCGATGTCTTCCTGTACCCCTCTCCATACCTGCCATCTTCTTTCCTTCACCACCTATCTGACTCATCTACTGCTGGAACAGATCCCACATCTACTCTTTTTTTTTTTTTTGAGATGTAGTCTCGCTTTGTCACCTAGGCTGGAATGCAGTGCTCACTGCAACCTCTGCCTCCCAGGTTCAAGTGATTCCCCTGCCTCAGCCTCCCAAGTGGCTGGGATTACAGGTGCTCACCACGACGTCATTTAATTTTTGTGTTTTTTAGTAGAGATGGGATTTCACCATGTTGGCCAGGCTGGTCTTGAACTCCTGACCTCAAGTGATCCACCCACCTTGGCCTCCCAAAGTACTGGGATTACAGGTGTGAGCCACCACGCCCAGCCAAATCTACTCTTTTCTGTCTCCATTATCAGGTCTCCAGGCCCAGCCACCATCATTTCTAATGGATTCTAGGGTGATCATCTAGTCAAGGTGGCTAAAATCTAGTCTAGGAGGCCAGTCTAGTCTAAGGAAGTCCTCTATCCTAGCCTAGCCCAGGGGGCTTGCCTGGTCTTCTCCAGCCTAGCCTAGCAGGCTTACCTAGTCTAGTGGAAAAGCATCTTTGTGAGCTCCCTGTTTTCCTCTCCCCCAGCCCCAATCCACTCTTAACACAGCCAGGGTGACTTGTTAAGACCTTTTTAAAAATGATCAAGGCTGGGCACGGTGGCTCTTGCCTATAATCCCAGCACTTTGGGAGGCCAAGGCAGGTGGATCACGAGGTCAAGAGTTCGAGACCAGTCTGGCCAACACAGTGAAACCCTATCTCTACTAAAAATAAAAAATAGAAATAAAAATAATGAAAAAAGAATTAGCCGGGTGTGGTGGTGTGTGCCTATAATCCCAGCTACTCGGGAGGCTGAGGCAGGAGAATCTCATGAACCTGGGAGACGGAGGTTGCAGTGAGCTGAGATCGCACCATTACACTCCATCCCGGGGGACTGTGAGACTCCATTTCAAAAGAAAAAAAAAAGATCAAGCATTACCACACATGCAGAAACATACATAAAACATAAACGTTAAGTATAACAAGTAATTATAAAGTAAAAACTCATGTCATGATCACTCAAGTCAAGAAGCAGAGCATTGCCAGGCCCCCAGGAGCTTTCCTGCAGGCCTCCTGCCAACCACACCCCTCTGCTTCCTCCAGTAATACCATCCTGACCTAGACGTTATCTCTGCCTTGCATTTCCTAAACTAGGTATAACCATTTTAATTTTGCCTTAAGAAAAACTCTTTATGTAAATGGAGTTATAGTAACACACACACATACACACATACACACACACTTACATTTTTGTGTTTTATTTATTTTTTGAGCCGGAGTCTCACTGTGTCACCAGGCTGGAGTGCAGTGGTGCGATCTTGCCTCACTGCAACCTCCGCCTCCCAGGTTCAAGAGATTCTCCTGCCTCAGCCTCCTGAGTAGCTGGGATTACAGGCGTGTACCACCATGCCTGGCTAATTTTTGTATTTTTAGCAGAGGCTATTTAGCAGTTCACCATATTGGCCAGGATGGTCTTGATCTCTTGACCTCATGATCTGCCCACCTCGGCCTCCCAAAGTGCTGAGATTACAGGCATGAGCCACTGCGCCTAGCCTGTGTTTTAGCTTTTAAAATTATTATTATTTTAGGGACAGGATCTCATTCTGTCCCCCAGGCTGAAGTGCAGTGCACCATCATAGCTCACTGCAGCCTCCAACTCCTAGGCTCAAGCAATCCTCCCTCCTAAGCCTCCCAAAGTGCTGGGATTACAGGCATGTGCCACTGTGCCTAGCCCTGTGTTTTCTCTACTCAGCACTATTAGTTTTGTCCAGTTTTCATTGTAGCTATAGTTCATGTTCACTGTGATTATTTCATACAATGGGATACTGTATTATTTATCCATTTGCAGTTAGATATTTGGGTTATGTCCTCTCTGGGGCTGATACCAATAATGCTCTTACAAACATCCTGTACATGTTGCCTGTATACATGCGTCCATTTCTGTTGGGTAATACCTAGAAATAGAATTGCCCGATCATACTGCCAACCAGTTTTCCAAGCATTTGTATCAATTTACATTCCCTCTTAATTGCACAAAGAAGAGAGGCTTAATGACGCATTGCACATCCTCCATCTGGTTGGAGTCATTTGCCAGGTTGGCCCAGCTAGCAAGCAACAAACTTAGTCCCTGGATCTGCTGTCTCCCTTTCTACCCACCACATAGCCACGTTACCACGGAGGCTCCTCTCAGGGTTTCTACAAAACCAAAATCTTGAATGCCTAATTCGGCTGCACAGCGTTTATCCTTGCATTTCAGAGAACAAGACACTCCATGTGCAGAAGTAATTACAATAAGCAGTCAAGCCTTTTAAATGCACGTTTGAAATGAAAGGGAACAGTTTAATCTTTAAAAAGGAGAGGGTGTTGCCATGCTCTCAGCGAGCACCCGGAGCCTCTGCTTTCAGGTAGACAACAGGAGGATGTTCAGGGCTAAACTATGCCGACTGTGCCCCTGGTTGTGGAGCATTGCAGAAGGCTTTCCTGCAGTTGGCATCATTCCCCACATTTCTCATCTCGAGGATGTTGACCGATTATGTAACATAACTTTTTTTTTTTTTTTTTTTTTTTTGCTGAAGATAGCATTTGAAAGTGCAAAAATGTTCCCTGTCCTAGCTAACAACTTTTTTTTTTTTTTTTGAATAATCTTGGATTCAGGTATTCTCCTTGGAAAGTGTTCTGGGGGTAGAGAAGCAAGGTTGCGAAGGGAGGGGCTTGGGAAAGTGCAAAGGAGGGGGCAGCTTGATGAACTACTTTGAACCATAAGGTCTCAGTGACATGAGTTTCTGGTAGCCACCTAAGTCACCTTGTGAAAATAAAGCAACTGAAGGTTGAAATGGAAAGGAAAAAAATGAAGAGATTGAGGGCAAAGACAGCCTGACTAGATTTGTTCCACCAACACATTAAAAGTTGACTTTTGCTAGGTGCTAGAGACAGCAATAATGTAAAACAGAGTCCTTGCCCTCGTGGTGTTACAGGAGAGAAATAGTGCACAAGCGTACTGTTTGGTGGGACAAACAAAGCAGGGTGATAATTACAGAGTGTCGGGAACAGAGAGGTGCGATGCCTCGACTTTGAGTGGGGGTGTTTGGGTGGGGCAGGATGGTGGGCGCTGGTGTGGGGTCCGATGATGCACTTGACTTGAATGGTGTTGATTTTGAGGTCTCCATGAATCCTCCAGAGAGGAACATGTGTCCAGCTGGTGGTTGGAAATGGAGCTGAGGACATCAGAGGAACGGAGCCTGGATATGGCATCTCGAAGGGGAGGCAAAGACAGCACCTTGGGAAACACCCTATTCTGGTGCCCAGAGGAGGACCCTTGAGTGATTCCTGGCTCCCAGGTGGTGCTTGAGAAGTATTTGTTGAAATAATGAATGCCGATGGTGGTCTGGAGCACAGGGAGGTCAGAATAGGTGCGATCCCCTGACTGAGCATCTTGGGGATGAGTACTGGAATTTTCCTTTCTTGCTTGGTTGCACTAAAATGCAAACCCCGGACCCCAGCTTCTCTGTCTAACCCCGGCCTGAATCCTTGCTGACCTCAGGGGCCTCTCAGGTCCCTAGACTCTGTACTGCTGTCCAGCCTTTTCCTCCCCGGCTCTTTGGGGTCTCCGGAGAGAGCCTTGGAGCTCCATTTCCAAGATGCCTGAGTGGAAGAACCTTGGCACCTGCAGCTTCTGGCCCCTTCTTGTTGCTCTAACTCCTGTGCTGCTCCCGCTCTCACCCCACCCTTCCCCCCTCTCCAGTTCCTCTCCTGTCAGTCCCCACAATGTTCACCTCTTGCCACTCTCCAGTGGGCTGGGAGCTGGGTAGATGGACCAGTTGGGCAGGTGTGGGTTGAACTGAACCCTGAGATTCATATCAAGCCATTGAGCTAATACGTCTGCTTGGCAGCTGACACAGATGGGCATCCATAGAAGGGATTTGGAGGGTCATGGAAGAGATGGCTTCTAGCTTAGGAGCTGCCAGGGGGATGGACATTTTGGTTAAAAACAAGGGATGTGTTTTCTGAAGTCCACTCACCCTGTCACAGTGATCCCCCTGAGGCGGCACCAGTGTGCCACGTCCCAAGTCTCCCGTGTCACCATGCGCTCCTCCTCTCTGAATGTCTACAGTGCTTTTCTGGTGCTTGGGCTTGTGCTGGGTCAACACATTTTGCTCAAAAAGTTTTGCAGAATGAGTGCTCAGAGAGACGCAGCAGCTCCAGGCGGGATCAGGCATGCTCTTCAAACTCAGTCAGCCAGCACTGGATGCCTGCTGGATGCAGATGCCGTGCCGGCAGGTGGTATGCTGCAGGGAGCACCTGAGAAGAAGAGCTCAGCCTGCCCGACTTCTCTCAGCTTGCCTCCTCCCTGCTTGTGCCAAGCCCTAGTTAATGCAGCTTGGAGCACGCCAGTGGGTTTTAAAAACTAATGACCAAGAAGAAGGGAAAATTCCTTACACTTTCCAGTCATTTGACTGCTTCCCTCTTGGGTGGGTGCCACACTGTGACATGGAGAGCATGACTCAGACCGACTGCTTGGTTCCAGCCCGTGCCTCGAGGACCAGCCTTTCCCACCAAGTCACAGAGGTCACACTTTTAGGACATGAAGACCAACCAGGTCAGCTTGGGGCTGGACATGGAGTCGGGGTACAGTTGGGGCTAATACTGTGCGGGGTACCCACCTGCAGCCAGAAGTGAATTCACCCCCATGCTGTCCCAGGCCAGCCTGTGTGCCATGGTCCACTGGCTACCAGCAGATGGCCAATGGCTGCCCCTTGCCTGGCACGCCTCAGACCTTTAAGGTGCTTGACGATTTCACACCATGTTAACGTCCAGGTGAACAGCAGCCAGGGGTTTGCCAAGCATTGCGTGTAGCCACCAGATTGATCTTCTGAAAGGTCTTGCTTTCCACGTCCCTCCCTTTACAGGCTCACGCCTGTAATCCAAGCATTTTGGGAGGCTGAGGCGGGTGGATCACAAGGTCAAGAGATCAAGACCATCCTGGCCAACATGGTGAAACCTCGTCTCTACTAAAAATACAAAAATTAGTGGGGCATGGTGGCATGCATCTGTGGTCTCAGCTACTTGGGAGGCTGAGGCAGGAGAATCACTTGAACCCGGGAGGTGGAGGTTGCAGTGAGCTGAGATCGCACCACTGTACTCCAGCCTGACGACACAGCGAGACTCCGTCTAAAAAAAAAAAAAAGAAAAGAAAAGAAAAAGAAAACAATCTCAGCCTGGCATCTGTACTGCCCCTCGCCTGGTCCCTGCTGCCTGGCCCCCATCACTCTGCCCTCAGACGTCCCGGCCACGCCGACCCACACAATGCCTTCTGACTGTGGCACCTCCAGATGCTTGCAGGGTTGGCTGTCACCTCTGGATGCTTGCAGGGTTGGCTGTCTCGTCTGTCCCAGCATCCTCTGTAGGTGACTCTTGCTCCTCCTTCTGCTTGCAGGGTACATGGCAGCTCCCCTCCAGAAGCATTCCCCCCACTCTCAGGCAGTTAGTTATTCTGTTTTTCTACTACTGCTTTCATGACATAATTAGATTATCATTATTAGTGTGTTGGATAATTAACTTATCATAATTAGCTGTCTTTCCAGACACACTGTGAATGCCTCAGCTCACCACCCAGCCAGTAGCTGGCATGGGATGGTTGCAGACCTTTATAGAATGGTTCGAATGGGATCATGGCTACCTCTTTGGGTGACCCCCCATCCTCTCTGCCAGACTCCTGGGGGCAGAGCAGGGTGGGAAAGACAGGAGGAAGCGGGGCAGCTGAAAGCTACAGAGGGAAGGGAGGTGGGATGGCTGTCCTTGAGGGCCATGAAAAGGAAAAGGCAGAGAAGGTACAAATAGTTACTTATAAACACACCAGATGAAATAGGTGTATTCACAGTCAGCAGCAGCTGTGCAGGGCAGAGGGAGGAGACGGGAGGATGGTGACTGTGGGGACCAGGGGTGACTTTGGAACACACAGCCCAGTGGAAAATGGCCTTTCCTTCACCCTGAGAGCCCCATGGTGGGTGGGAGGGAGGCACAGCCTCTGTCCCTCTGCCTGCTGCACTCATCCCTCATCTGTGCATGGCTGGGTCCTCTTCTTCCTTCAGGCCTCACCTGTCTGATCACCCAGAGGATCTCAGAGCCTCTCTATCAGTCACTTCTGGACGACAAACTGATTGGGTAACCAAGGCAGGTGGCTCCTGCTCCAGTGTAGCCAACAGAATCTCAAGCATGTCCGGCACGGACTGGGTGCCTCATTAGTGTTTGCTAAAGGAAGCTCGTCACTTGCCCTCCTCCCTGCACCCCAGCAACCTGCTTGTGGTCCCAAAGGTGCTGTGGGAGCCCCTTCCTCCTGCCTTGCCCCTGCCCTTTCCACTGCCCAGGACTTCTCCCTCCCTATCCTTCTGGCCGAGCTTATGTGGTGCCCCCCGCCCTTGAAGCCCTCCTGGCTACCCCTGGTCTGAAGCAGGTTCTCCTCCCTTGGCACATTCAGGCCACTGGCACCACCATCCTTAAAGTCTGCCCAGCTCCCACTGCCCGGCTGCCTCAGCCCTGTCTCCAGAGCTCCCTGAGGGCAAGGACTGTGTGCAGTCATTGGCTTATATTGCCTGGCACACACTGGCATTCACTGGGGAAGAGTTTGAGTTAAACCTGAATTCACCTCACCAGGCGATTGGAGCATTGGTGAGACTGGGTCTGCAGGGCAGCTGGTCCTCTTAAAACACAGCCATTCCAAGCCTTGCTGTGGTCCTGGTCCTTGTTTTAGAGCAGAGCCTTCTGGATGGGCTCTTTGGGTCACATACAGGCCTTTATATCTGGTGGGGCCAGCCCAGGAGGGCTTAGATGGACACCCCAATCCCCGGGGACTGACCTCAAGGTCTCTACTGCCTGAGCCTTTGCATTTACAAGGAAGACCAGGAGGAGCCCCGGGTGCTGGTCTGTGCTGCCTTCCCTCAGACCCTCCCCCTCTGTGGGGACCCATGGTGGCTTATCTTACAGTGTGACATGTTGGTGACGACCAGCCAGCCTTTTCCCCAGGGCCTGAGAGTCACTTGGGGTGTGTGTGCTGGGACACTGAGGTCCCCAAGCAGGTGACTATATTGGCCACTCGTGTTCATTTTTGACCTACTGTGTGTGTTGGCTACAGTTCTTGGAATGTCCTGTATGCTAACTATGAATTCTTACAAGACTTGAGAAGACCGAGGCAGAGAGTGAGAGAGTAATGTAGTTGCCCAAGGTCGCACGGTGTAAGTAGCAGAGGCAGGATTTGAACTAGGCTGTCTGGCCCCAGAGCCCGCCCTCAAACACCACTCCATGCTGTATGTGCTAAGCATCTGCCATATTCCAGGTGATGAGAGCAATATCTTAGAGCTGAGAGCTTACTGTGTGGCAGGCACGGTTACAAATCCTTCATGCGTGTAAACTGGGTTAATCTGCACAGCCTTTTGTGGGATAGGCACCATTATATTTCCATTTTTCAGATGAGAAAATTGTGGCGCCGGGAAGCCAAGTCATTGTGACAAAGGCTGGCTGGAGTGGGAAGGGATGCTTGCTTTTCCTGCTGGATGTGCTGCCCGGGTGCCGGACACCCTGGCCTTCCCCTGGGAGCATGTGAACCGAAGTCCAAGCCTCTGGGAAAATGGTGAGGCAGCGTTTTCGGGGGCATGGTCTTGCTGGTGTACCAAGACCCCTCTGGTGGGCAGATGGTCCTGAGGTGACGGGGTTGGAGTCCATCCCCTCGGGCAGAGGAATTTGACAGCCAGATGCTCGGGATAAACAGCTCTGGTCCCCGGCCAGAGGGACAAGGTCACGGTAGCCTCGTTCAGCCAGGCGGGTTTGCAGGTGGCTGAGCGGTTGTTGGAAACAGGGATGACCTTGCATCCTGCAGCAGAAGGGAAGATATTGATTGGTGTCAGATTTTACTGGAGTGTCATGCACAGGGCTACCCTGCCAGTTCATTGCTGAGGGTGGAATCTCCCTGCCCTGAAATAATACCCTTCGCTTTGAATATCCTCCGCTGAGGTTTGGAGCCCAGAAATAAAACAATGGGGCCAGAACCACTTTGGAATGTCTTCAGGAATTGCTTGGATGACAAAATCCACACCGATATGGCCTAACCTTCTGTCAGCTGGATAATGAGGAGCATGGGGATAATTCGCACTTCATGTTTTTCTGTGGGTTTTTGCAAGTGTTTTCTTTTTAGATTTTTAAAATAACTCTGGAATAGGCAGGGAAGGGGTGATTACGTCCATTTCTTTTCAGCTCACGGCTTAGAGAGCTCGAGTGACTTGCCCAAGGTCGTACAACTAGTAAGGGCATGCCAGGACTAGAACGGGGTGTCTTGTTCTGGGGTCAGTGCCTTCCTGGACCTCCTGGCTCAGGTTGAGGAGTGTGCTTTCTGCACAGCTTTGGGGTGGGACGTTCCAGAAGCGGAGTGAGGGAGCAGGTGGACGCCCCGGGTACCATCCAGCAATTCTTGGAGTCCTCATTTATCACTTTACCACCTTCTGGTGCAGCAAGATAGGAAAAAGTGCCTTGCCCGTTCAGAGGCTGGGAAATGTCCTTTAATACTGATCACCTAAAACCAGAGTGTGTCCAACCTGCCGGCCTGAGCTCTGCGCTGTTTGAGGCTAGAGACTGGGGCTTATGCATCCAGTAGTTCTTGAGCACTGGGTGCCAGCTTCTATCCTAACTGTGTGTATAACCGTGTATTAACTCACTTAACTCATGCTAAGTTGACCGATATGAAATGACATGACAAGCAAACCAAGGCAGAGGGAGGCCAAGGTTGCCCGGTTAGTAAGCTGCAGAGCTTGTTCCAATGCACATACCTTATCCCACACTGTTGGCAGAGCCATGGAGTCAAGTTTTGTTTATCCCAAGGTTGGTCCCCGGCCTAGCTGGGAAGATGAGATTTGAGGTTGTGAGCTGACATGCTCTGCCTGAGAAGTGAAGGGGTATCAAGAGGGAGGAGTTGGCCCTCCGTAGGAGAAACAGAGCTGGAAAAAGAGGGTAGCAAGCCTCTCAAGGAGAGAGACTGCCCTTCCTACAGGAAAGAATCGGGGTGGCTCAGCGTGGCTGGTTGATGTCTGGATTCAGGTGGTGCCCATACGCCGTAACGTAACGACTCCAAACCTTCAGTCACTGTCTGCCCGTGAGGGGCTTTGTGGGTTGGAGTGCTTTGGAGGGATGAAAAACAGAGGAGGCAACATCACAGCATGGAGGGCATAGTAGAGAAAGGGAGAAGCCAGTATTTGCTGCCTGTGAGTTGCAGAGTGGAGAATGAGCGTTCAAGAGAGGCAACATGGAGAAACAGAAGCACTTGGAGAATTGTCAAAGCATATTTTTTAAAAAGTTAAACACATAATTCTTATATAAATAGTGAGCATATGTCAAAGGCTTATTTAAGTCATTAATGAGGGAAGCAGCAGGATGACAAAGCTGGTTCTAGGAAAGATACAGGAAGCAGACATATCTTATTAGTGAAAAAATGTTGGAGTGAGATTCCTACGTTTGATACAAAACTGCTAACATCCTCAAATCCCAGGGCAATGAAACCATAACCTTTGGGATTATCTTTTATCCCTCCAGACAGAAACAATGGGCAATTCATTAATTTCCAACGAGTTAATGCCTGCCTTTACGCAGTCTGAGTCACTATCAGGAAAAAATCATCAAAGCTACGTTCCCAGGAGAGCTTCATGACCCTTCACTGGGTTTATAAGACGGGGGCTCCAGTATGATGTTGAAAGGACAGGAGACATCCATCTGCCTCGTTTTGGAGATTTGGATAATTTTTTTTTTCCTATCAGTCTTTGGAGACATCTGGACGGAGAGGTCCCTCTGAATTTCCTATAGTAAATGGGTTTGGGGCCCTAGCTGTTATTTAAATATTGAAGAACACAGGCTCACCGCTGAAGGTAATGGATTGAAATTCACCCTCATCTTCGTTCTTTCTCAGAAGCCCATTACAGGAACAGTGAAAGGATTTTTTTGAAAAGCTAAAATCCAGAAAGACAAGAAAGATAAAATATCAAGAATTTTGGAAGCTGGAAAGCAGAAGTATGGGCAGTAAGTCACCCCGAGACAGCTGCTGCAGGGGCTCTGAGGGTGGGGCAGGGGGAGCCAAAAACAGGAGGGCTGGTGGAAGGTCAAGGTTGAGGTCTCCTTCCCCTCATCTAGGCAGCACAACCAGAATACCCTGCCTCACCCAACTTTGGCAGAAAAAGAGGGTTTACCCTGGAGAGAAGGAAACTGAGGGTCTGTGGAAGAGGGGATTAACGGCAAGTGCACCCCTTCCAGCTCCCTCCCTCTGCTCAGCTCCCTCCCCACTCCTAAGGTGGAAGAGCTGGCAGCCAGTACTGGACCCACATACAAGGAGACCAGAATGTTCTTCTCTAGGGAGCCCCATCATCCTGAGGGAGGGCTCTAAAGACCCTGCCTCCAGAGCTGCCCCCTGAAACAGCCTGATCACCCCACAATGAGGCCGTCAGCCCTAAGCCCACCCGCATGCCCACAGTGCCCAGGCAGCTCTTCCTGCCTCTTATTTGAAACCAGGTGGTCAAAATCCCCCAGGCAGACAGGCAGACGTCCCAGGAAAGGTCTGACTTGGTGAGTACAAGACAATCTGAAGGAAAGCAACTGGGAGGCAACTGACTATACAGGGAGGGAGGTGAAATGTAGGGGCAGTCATGATTCCCAGTATGAAAGTAGAATTTGCATTATTTATGTAGTATTTATGCCAAGGTGTTCAGCATGGATGTAACCATGAGGACATCAGCAGATGAATCCACATGTGGGGCGATCTACAAGAAACTGGCCTGGAGACTTCAAAGGTGTCAATGAGAAGAAGAAAAAGGTTGGATCGACTCTAGAAGAAAGGAGACTATGGAGACAGGACCACCAAATGTAATGGTTAGATCCAGAACTGGAAAAAATAATGTGTTTGTAAAATGTGTTTTTGGAATAATTGGAGAAATCTTAATATGTGCTGTACGTTAGATAGTGTTGAATCAAGAATGAATTCCTCGACAGTCATAATAGTGTGACTATAAGGTACAAGCACAGTTTCTTGACTTGGGCACCACTGACAGTTTAGGCTGGGTCATTCGTCGTGGTGGGGGCTGTCCTGTACATTATAGGATGTTTAGCAGCGTCCCTGGCTCCTACCTACTAGATGCCAATAGCATACTCACCCCAAAGTCTTGAATAAAAATATCTCCACACATTGTCAAATGTCTCCTTTGGAAGAAGGGGTTGCATATTTGTCCTTGGTTGACTCATTGGTACAGAGGAGAATATTCTTGTCCTAAGGAGGAAAAGATACTGAAGGATTTAGGGTTGAATTACATAATGTCAGCAATTTACTTTCAAAATGGTTTCGCAAAAGAAATGTATAATATAGAGAAAGTAACTATGGTAAGTATTAATTGATGAGCCTAGGCAAAGGGTATTCATTGTATTCTTTAAACTCTTCTTTAGGACTGAGAAGTCTCAAAATAAGTTGATACTAAAAAATTGTATCCTTCTGGTAAGAGATAGCTTTTAAAAAATTGCAAAAGAGAACCCATAGAATTTAAACACAGTTGAAGAACCCAAAAAAGGATTGAGATAAAATTGAGAAAGTCTTCCAGAACATAGAGCAAAAAGACAAAGATTTAGGAACAGGAGATGCCTGAACCTGCCACACATGAACTGTGTGACTTTCGAGTCTGGCCCCTGTGGATTTCAGTTTCTTTGTTGGGAAGATGGAGATCATAATTTCTGTTCTGCTTCCCAAACAAATGTAAAAGGCATTGCTATTATTATTATTATTGCATTTTGCTGACTCTTGGGAGATACCTGCTATCCGTGAATGGTGTTCATGTGCTTGTCAACTAACTGCATTTATTCACTCACTCATTCATTTACTCATTTGAGAAACATTATTTAAAAATATGTATATAAATTAAACATGCTTTTATTAAAACAAAAGAAGGAGAGAAAGGATGAGAAAATTTGAGGGTGAGATAGGAAGGTTCAACATAAGCATAATAAGAATATTCTAGAAAGAGAAGACAGGAAAAACTGGAGGGGGCAGTCATAAAAAAATTCAAGAATAATTCTTAGAACTGGATTTCCAAGTGACAAGCCCATTAAGTCCTCAGCAAATTGGATGAAAATAGGCCTCATTAAGGCCTCTTGTGAGAGTGTCCCCAATGTTTAAAAAAGTGTCTAGAAGTTTTCTGAGTGGGTAGAAAGAGGTCACATACAAAGGATCTAGAACCAGAGTGGCACCAGACTTCTCAGCAGCAGTACTGGATGCTAAGAGGCTGTGGTGACTCCCTGGAATTCCTCAAAAATAGGTGTTCCAGCCTGGAATTCCCTGTCCAGCTGAACCTCTGATCAAGTATTGATACAAGAGATAGAAAGAAATTATTTAGACAGATGGTAAGGACAAAAAGTCCCTGGCAAAACTTTCCTTCTAATAAAAAGCAGCTCGAGAAATTACTTCCTTTCTGACCACAAGCAACTCAAAGAAATCACTTCTCTTCTGAAAAAGAACAGCCTAAAAAATTGGGTTGTAAACATAAACAGCTCTGACACAGAAAGAGAGCTTCCTGGATAACCAAATTTCACATACATACAGTGGGTCCCAATAAAAACAGTGGGCCTTAATAAACACATCCCTTTCCTTTTATAAACACAGTAAAATAAAGAAACTAAATACACAGAGCAGTGGGGATACCTATAACTACAAAAAGATACCTGGGGCCAGACACGTCCATTGTGGAAACTCCCCCTCCCCTTTTCAACACATACATGGCAGGAGAGAGATAAGCAACATAAAATAACTCAGGCTAAAACCCACCAACATAATAAAAAAGTGGAGTAGAGATGGCCAGAGATTCCACTCTATACAGATGACACACCTGGTCCTAATCAGTTTTTCACACTGTATATAAATAAGATATCCCCTTTCCACTAACACATTTATAAAAACCCTTACATTTTGCTACATTTTGCCACCCCATTCGGGACCCCTCTCTACAACACAGAACTGTTTCTTTTCTTCCACCTATTAAACTTCTACTCTAACCTCACCCGTTGTGTGTCCACATCCTTGATCTCCATGGCCGTGAGACAAAGAACCTTAAATGTCACCCCAGACAATGAAACCACTTCAGTATGATGGCAGAATAAAGACATTTTGAGCATAGCAAACACTCATTAGGTCTGATCCATGGGTGGCCTTGGGGCTAAACTTCTGTGATAGTGCTGGCCCTTTCTCAAACACCAAGGCAGGGGCTGTGGCTGGGAGCCTGGGCGCAGCCTCCCATCTTCTCTCCCAATGGCCTCTCTCTTGTCTGGGCCATTCATCAGACTCTTACTGACCACCACCCTGTGCTGGGCTCTGGTTCCTCCCCTTGGGGGACTCCTGACCTAGTATGGATGTGGGATAGAGGGAAACACAGGTGCTGATGTGATTCCAGCCAGCTGCAGCAAGGAAAAACTCTTGGATCTCTGGCCTGCATTTTGAAGGGGTTGTTGGGAGAGGAGCCAGCCTGCTCAAATGCAGGGAGGCATGAACCAGACTGAGGTCAGAGTTGGGGGTTCCAATGTGCTTAGGTTTTCTCCCAGCCCCTGGGACCTGGGTCTCAGATCACTTGAGTCTCACCAGACAGACTCACCTTCCACGCCACTTCCCTGCCACAGACTGAATAAATGGGAACAGGAGGGTGTGGGAGTCCATGGCGTGGCTGGCTCTGGTGTTGACCAGCTGCTGCCCACAGACATTTGCAGCTGGTGGCCTGAACCTGACCCAGGAGAGAAGAACATGCATGAGTGGTCCCTGGGCTGGGTGTGGTGGGTGTGTGCTCAGCCCCTGGGGTGTCTGAGAGGCAGGCAGAGAATGGGCAGGGACTTCTCCCATCAATTATCCTGTATGTACTGGTGTGTTAGGGCCTGAGCACACATCTGACTCTCTCAGAGAGTATGGGTTGCAGAGCTAGGATGGAACAGCATCACATAATCCAGGTCCATGTTTTCTAGCAAAATCTACCTGCGTTTCCAGAATCGGAGGATCTAGCTCGAGTTTGGCCCCTTGGCTGTCTCCCCTGGGCCTTCATCAAGCCTCTCAGCCTTGCTGAACTTGTCCCTCATGTGTCAAGTGGAGATGATGTTGACCTCCAGGTTTTGAAGACGTGGATAGGACATTGTACGTCACATTATATTTGCACCTTGCTAGGCTTCTAGAACAGAAAGGGTCACTGTCCCTTCCTTACTTTCTTACTCCCTTCCTTCCTTCCTTCCTTTCTTTCTCTTTCTTTCTTTTGAGATGGAGTCTTGCTCTGTTGCCCAGGCTAGAGTGCAGTGGTGAGATCTCGGCTCACTACAACCTCCACCTCCTGGGTCAAGCAATTCCTGCCTCAGCCTCCAGAGTAGCTGGGATTACAGGTGCCCGCCACCATGCCCAGCTAATTTATATATATATATATATATATATATTTTTTTTTTTTTTTTAGTAGAAACAGGGTTTCACCATGTTGGACAGTCTGGTCTCGAACTCCTGGCCTCAAGTGATCCACCCGCCTCGGCCTCCCAAAGTGCTGGGATTACAGGCGTGAGCCACCACGGCTGGCCAGTTGCTGTCATTTCTAAGAAAAATGGAGGCCCCGGGAGGAGAATAGCTTTGACCAGGTCCAGCCTGAGTTAGAGTGAGCTGAGACAGGCACCTGAGGCATCAGGCTCCAGCCAGTGTCTGACCCCCTCCTTGTGATGGGCTACGGCCCCTACTGTGCCTCATTCACCCAGAAGAGTTTTATAAAATGTCCTCTGAGTGTGAGCATTTTTAGACTCTGAGATAATGATTTTCCTTTCTTTTACACATCCGAACAACTCAGGACTGAGGGGAAAGTTTTGGAAATGATCTGTCTTCATACCCAGTGGACTCTGAGGACGGGGGACGGTGAACCCTGTGGGTTTGGACGACCGCACATCAGACTTTCCTAATTTGAAAGAACACTCTTCACTTAGTTGTGTGTGTGCTTAACCATTTTAGCCTTTTTTTCCTTTTTGTTAAAAAAACACATTTTATTATGGATAATTTCAAACAAGTATAAAATTAGAGGTAATAATGTGATGCCCCTCCCCACTGTCTATCAATCACCCAGTTTTCACAGTTGTCAACTTGTGGCCAGTCCTCTTTCATCCATGCCCCATCTACTCACCCCCTTCTCATATTATTATTTTGAAGCAAATATCATATATCATATTTTATTCATAAATATGTCAGTCAGTGCATATCTCTAAGAGACTCTTTTTCAAATGATATAACCATCATATTGCATACTATTATTGCACCCGTTTACCTTTGCAAGGGAGGTCCCAGCCAAAATGCAGAAAACCCCAGAAAGTTCTTTGCTTTTGTGCTTCTCTGTGTCCAGGTCCTAGAGATCGAAGCGTGGTTCTGGGGACCATTAGGAAAGATTTTGGCACTGCATGATTTTTGTGACTGTTAACTCACCATTCCTGAGGCAGGCCCCCATGGTGCCTTTCTCCATCAGCTAGAGGAGGTGGTGTGGTTCCCACTCAGTCGAGAAGACCAAGGCTCAGACCAAGAAGCGACTTGTCCCTAGGTCCTCCAGGCAGTGAGGGACAAGGCCAGATCCAACCCAACATCACCTTGAAGGACCCAGCTGTCTGGTCAAGGGTATGCGAACAGTCAGTCCCTTGGAAGGTGGAGTAAAGTCACAAAGCTGGTTGTAAATGGAAGCTTCTCTGCAGTTGCTCTTCCATGTCCATGTTACTCCCAGAGCTGGGTGCCTGTCAGACGGGCGCTGAGCACCTCCTCCACGATTTGCAGAGGGCTCAGGGATTCCAGAGAAGTCTCTTGCAACCACTCCCACTCCACCTTCCCTTCCTTAACTGTCAGTACCACCAGCTCTTGCTGCATTTTCTCATGATGCTCCGCGTTGGAGATCGGAGTCTGAATTTTATATTTGTGCCCTTGGTATATTAAGGCTTAAAAAACAGAACGTTTCAGCATCCTATTATACAACTATAAAGTTAAGGGACCTTTAAATGTTGGGTGCAATGTTTTGCAATTTGCTCACTTGACCTATTTTTCTTGATAGGTCTTTAATTCTCTTTAAACATTTACTCCTATCTTTTGGTTTTATTAAATTTTGAAATGCATATGTGTTTTTGAGTCCTCTGGGTAACAAAATGTCAACAGATTAAAGAGGCCATTTTTTCATTGCCTGGCAGCCTGCAAAATTATAACAATAACCTAGATCTGATTAGAAACGAGGCTATGCCCTCTGTCTTCACTCCGGAACTTCTGATAGCAAGACCAGGGAAACATGAAAAATTAAACCAAAGACTGGATTCCTCTCAAACAGTTCCAACTTTTTACCCAGTTCTCTGGGGATTGAGCCTGCTAGGATGAAGTATAGTTCAACCCTTTACTCCCATGAGTAAGCTAAGGACCTTTTAGAATGAAGTTCATTGAGTGTTTTATTAAGAGACAGTTTGGAAGATATCATTCATATCTACTAGAATGGCCTTGACTTAAAAAACAGCAACAACAACAAAGGAAAATAACAAGTGTTGGGAAGGATGTGGAGAAATTAAGACCCTCGGACAGTGCTGGTGAGAATGTAAAATGGCACAGCTCCTGTGAAGAACGTTTTGGAGGTTCCTTAATAAGCTAAACATGGAATTACCATATGACCCAGCAATTCCACTCCTAAGTATCTACCCCAAAGAATTGAAAACAGGTGCTTAAACAAAAACTTGTAAACAAATATTCATTGCAGGATTATTCCTAAAACCAAAAGGTAGAAACAATGTCCAAATGTCTATCAGCTGATGAATGGATAAATAAAATGTGCTATGTCCATATAATGGAATATTATTCAGCCTTAAAAGGAAGGAAGTACTGCTACATGCCACAACATGGATGAACTTGGAACACATTACACTAAGTGAAAGAAGCCAGAGGAGAAAGGCCGCATATTGTATGATTTAATTTCTATGAAATGCCCAGAATAGGTAAATCCATGCTGACAGAAAGCAGATTGGTGGTTGTCACGGGCTGTGGGGGAGGGGTGCGGGGCTATAGTTGGGGAGTAACTGGTTAATGGGTACAGAGTTTTATTTTGTGATGAGGAAAATATTTGCAACAAGATGGTTCTTCCCAAAGGTGGTGTGTGCTTAAAAAAAATGATGGTGATGGTTGCACAACACTGTAAATGTACAAAATGCTACTGAATTGGACACTATAAAATGACTAATTTCATGTTATATAAATTTCACCTCAATCAAAAAGAGAGACCATTTGAAATCTCGTAACACACTCAATATTTCTTCTGTTTGCTGTGAGGTCAAATAAGTGAGTTGGGGAGGATCTACAAGTGGGTGTTCCAACAGAGCCATATGGTGCAGTGGCAGAATGAGCTCTAGAGCAAGGCAGACGAGGATTCAAATCCTGGCAAGCTTTGTGATGCTGGGCAAGTTACTTGGCCTCTCTGAGCCTCATTTTCCTTATCTGTAAAATGGAGCTGCCGATAGAACCTACCTTACAGGGTTGGTGAGGAGACAAAGCTCTTAAGGTCAGCCATGAATGGATTCAGGCTGTCAGCCTGAGTCAACTGTAGTTGCCTCTTCTGCAAAAGGAAGAGTGGAGCCCCTGCCTGGTGCCCCCTTGTCATGTGGGTGCAGGAGCTAATGGGCAGGAATGTACTCCAAGCCCACGCATGTTCCCAGGCCACGTGGAGGCAGCTGGGGGCAGCGTGGGAGACGACTGGCCTTTCTTTCCTCTGTTATCCGTCCATGGTATTTTGCATACAGAAGTCTGGGCTGGGGCTGGCCAGGGCCCCTGAGGCCCTTCACCAGCTGACTGGCTGGCCCATACCTGTCCAGCCCCTGCTGAGAGGTGGCAAGTGTGCTCTGAGCCCAGCTGGGGCAGACAGGTTTTTCCATGCAGGGATTATCCTCCCAGCTCCAAGGTCAGCTGCTTAAACCTCCTTTAGCTCAGGTGCCTGGGGTTTTTAGGTTCCTGGGATCAAACTCCAAGGCAGTGATTGGTTCTCAGTCACCTCATTGGGAACAATTGGCAATGTCTGGAGACATTTTTGGTTGTCACAACCTGGGGTGAGGCAGGGTGGGTTGCTAGTGGTTATCTAGTGGGTAGAGGCCAAGGAGTCTTTTAAACATCCCACAATGCACAGGCCACACCCCAGGACCAAGAACTATCTGGCTCAAAATGTCAGCAGTGCTGAGGCTGGGAACACTCGTCTGAGTGAAACTGTTGCCCTGGAAGCTCCTTGTGAGGGCATAATTGCTGCCAGTGCCATATGCATCTCACCAGTTATCCCAGTAGCCTGGTAGGTGTCTCCCCATCTCATGGATGAGAAAGGTGAGACCCAAGAGGGATAAGTAACCTGTCCAGGGACCCCAGCTGCCTCATGGCAGAGCTGGGATTTGAACTTGGATCTGCCTCACTGGAGAGCCTGTTTCCTTAACTACCGATCAGTAAAACAGGGAGAATTATACATGTCAAGGCCACCTTATGAAGACCAAATGGTAGAAGATATGTTTTATTTAGATGAACCCACATTTACCCAGTTCCAGTGTTGCCTGAGAGCCGTGTGGCATGGTCCTTGCTCATAAAGTGCCTAGAGCATGAGGGAGGCAGACCTTGAGCAGGTAGATGAAATATACTATGCCAAAGACTAAAAGCTGGAGGGTGAACTGTTTGCCCAAACTAAGGAGATGACACCTGAGCTGAGTGTTGAAGATGACATGCAGTACCCATGTAGGACAGAGGTGGGAAGGGTTTTCTAAGAACATGGAACAGCAGGAACAGGAGGCAGGAGGAGATAGGCGTGGCTCCAATGCCAGGGAGGGTCCACTCAGAGGGACCTCATATGCCATGCAGAAGGTCTTGGGCCTATCTTGAGGGTGAGATGGAGAGCGACAGGGTCAGGGTACGTTCTAGATCAGACATGCTGGCTGCTGTTTGGAAGATGGATCTGAATGTGCCAGTGGGCTAGGCTGTCAGGAGGCCTTGGGCAAAAATGAGATGATGAGGGTCCAATGGCTGAAGCAACAGGGATGCAGAAGGGGATAGATCTGTGGAAGAGGCAGCAGATGAAACAGGAAGGACTCAGTGACTGGTTTGCTGAATGAAGGTGAGGAAGAAGGGCGGGGGCTGATTCTGGCCACCAGCTTGGGGAAGCAGGGTGTTGATACCTAACAGAAAGGGGGGACGATGAAGGTCTGGGGGTGGGAGGAGAGATGAGGCGTGGAGTCTGAGCTGCCTGTGAGACAAGCAGGAGGGTTTGTCTAGCACAGGGTTGGTTCTGACCTCAGGAAATGGGTCTGCTTGCAGCCGGCTGCCTTCTCTTATCATGGGAGTCATCCATGTTGCGAGTGGCAATAGTTCACTCTTTTCTATTGCTCTGTAGAATTCCATGGCACAAATACAGATGTGATTGGCTTGTCAGCTCAACTATTGAACATTGAGGTTGTTTGCAGCTATTATGAATAATGCTGCTGTGAGCATGCTTGTCCGTGCCTTCTGAGGGCCATGTGCATTATTTTTGTTGGGTTCATGAGAATAGAATTACTGGACTGTGGATACATGCCTGCCGTACTTCGTAGACAGGGCCAAATGGTTTTCCAAAGTGGACCACTTTACACTCCCACCAGAATGTATGGGGTTCTCATCACTTTGCATCCTGACCAACATTTCTGTTGTTGTCTCTTGTGGTTTTAATAGGCATTTCCTTGGGGAATAATGGCTCCGAGCATCTTTGTGTGTTTTTGGGCTGCTTAACATCTTCTCCACACCCGTAATGTGTCCAAGTCTTTGTCCAGCTTTCTGTTAGATTGTCTTTTTCTGATTGATTTGTATCCAAGTCCTTTGTCAGATATGTGGACTGCCAGTGTCTCCTTATCCACTGTGCATTTCATTTTCACTCTCTTACTGATATCTTTTGAATGAAAGTTTTCAATCAGTATATTAAAGTTAATGATAACAGCAGTGAAGCAAATGTTTTTATTAAAAGTGAAACAAAATGAGCCAGGCACGGTGGCATGCACCTGTAGTCCTAGCTACTCAGGAGACTGAGGTAGGAGGATCACTTGAGGCCAGGAGTTTGAGGCCAGCCTGGGCAACGTAGTGAGACCCTGTCTCTAAATAAAAATGAAAGTAAAAGTAAAAAATTAGCTGAGTGTGGTGGTGCATACCTGTAGTCTCAGCTACTTGGGAGGCTGAGATGGGAGGATCGCTTGAGCCCAGGAGTTCAAGGCTGCAATGAACTGTGGTAGGACCACTGCACTCCAGTCTGGACAACAGCAGGAGACCCGGTCTCTAAAATCAATAAATAGCTAGCTAGCTAGCTAGATAGATAGCAAAATGATACCTTGGAATGCGAGAGAGGTATCTTGGAAGCCCAGTGCTTTGGCTAGTGTGCTTTTTAAGGGAATGAAGGAAATCTCTCTGGTTTAGTGAGAGGTGGGGGATGACCTGGAAATGGATCTTGAGTCTTGGATCTTCTGTTTATTGGGCAGGTCCCCAGTTCTCTGTCTGTGAAAGGAAGGTGCTTTCTGCCCAAATTCTCAGGGCCTCCACAGGATCCCCTGAGTTCACCAAGATGAGAAAGCTCTGAAGAAGGATGTTGGCATTCTCAGTGGTTCTGCTCAGAACTCAAAGGCCCCAATCCCTGCTCCTCCCTGGTTGCAGGGGCGGGTCTGAGACAGGCCTGGCAGGGGCTGCTGGAATAATCTAGGAGGGAAAGGACCCGGCTTCAGCTTGAGTTGGTTGGGGGGAACCATGGCACCAGAGGCATGGCAGGAAGCGCCCCTGCCCCCTCCTCCTCTCTGGCGTCTCCCCTTTCCTATCCCTCCCCATTCAAGGCCTGGTGAGCCCTTGCCTGAAGGGCATGGGAGTGCTGGAGAGAGGTGACTTCCAGGACACTGACTGGCCTGGATTCCATTTGTGCCATCTTGAGTGGTGCCCAGTCTGATGGAGCTCGGAGCTCATTCCCACGAGGGCCAACAGTCATGCTTGAAACTCACATGCCTCCTGCTCACCCCGCTCTCCCACCGCCTCCCCATCGCACACTGACCTTTCTGCCCCGCCAGCACACCCGTACTTCCTACCACACCCTGGGCTGAAGAGTCTTCCCCAGACTTTCCGTCATCCAGGCCTCCCTCCCCATCTCCACCCTCACCTGCCGTGTTGTCTTCGTAGCACTCAATACTCCCTGACGTTGGGTCACATGGTATCATTGGGGTACTAGGGTAGTGTCCCCCTCCCTCCCACCAGCACAGCCAATCCTCCAGGACAGGATTTCACTCATTCACTGCCTGCGTGCCTGTGCCTGCTGCACCTGGCACAGGGGAGGGCCACAGACACTGAAGGCAGGAGGACATGGCGCTTGAAGCAAAGACAGGGTGCTCTGCATCCGAAGGCAGAACAGGCTGGCAGTGACCGAGAGCAGATCCAAGGGCCTGAGGTAGAGCACCCACATTCCCTTGGAGCCCTCTGTCCTCATTAAACAGAGAACCACGAGGGGAATGTTAAGCTCTAAGGAGCAGATTGAGTCTCCTAGGAGGTGGCCAGCCTTCCTTCCTGATCCCTCGTAATCCTTGGGGTTTGGTCAGTTAGGAAGGAGGGGCTGGCACGTGGCCGCATTCCTAGCTTCGGGCAGGATCCTGCTTGAAGAAGGCCAGTTTTTGCCCCCTCAGATCCATACTGGGTTCAGTAGTACAAGATGGCTGATCATCTAGTGAGAATCTGTGATTTGGTCTCATTGCCTCAGCCCACACTAAATGGGACATCTCTCAAAGGCCAGAGAAAGAGGTGATGCACTCCTGAAAACCTAGACCTTCCCGGCAACAACTGTGGCATCACTGCCTTCATGGGACCCTGCTTTTGAGGCAGATGTAATTTATCGACTCCGGGAAGGAACTTGTGGCTCCCACCCAGGGTCACACAACACCGGGCCAGCCAGCACCAGGACTCTCAGTGTGCAAGCAAGGGCTGTTCCTCTGTGCCCCATGGCATGGAGGGTGCCAGGCTGCGTGGGGAGGCCCAGGGGGGCAGGGGAGAGGCTCTGGAGGTGCAAGCGGCTCAGGCTGGACACAAGGTGCTGCCGCTCATGAGCTGAGTGACCATGGACCAGGGAGGTGACTGCCGTGAGCCCCAGTGGCATCTTGTGTAGAAGGGAATGTACTCTTCCTTTTGGGCCTGCTGTGAGGGTTCAGGAGTGAACAGCCCTGGGAGGGTGTGCACATAGTGTGAGGTGGAATAGCAAAGATGCCCACTGGCCCACACAACACTGGTCTAGAACCAGAAATACCATCTGACCCAGCAATCCCATTATTAGGTGTATGCCAAAAGGATTATAAATCATTCTGCTATGAAGACACATGCACACATATGTTTATTGCAACACTATTTACAATAGCAAAGACTTGGAACCAACCCAAATGTCCATCAATTATAGGCTGGATAAAGAAAATGTGGCACATATACACCATGGAATACTATGCAGCCATAAAAATGAGTGAGTTCATGTTCGTTGCAGGGACATGGATGAAGCTGGAAGCCATCATCCTCAGCAAACTAACACAGGAACAGAAAACCAAACACTGCATGTTCTCACTCATAAGTGGGAGCTGAACAATGAGAACACATGGACACAGGGAGGGGGACATCAAACCCTGGGGCCTGTCAGGATGGTGGGGAAAGAGGAGGGAGAGCGTTAGGACAAATACCTAATGCATGTGGGGCTTAAAGACTAGATGATGGGTTGACGGGTGCAGCAAACCACCATGGCACGTGTCTACCTACGTAACAAACCTGCACATTCAGCATATTAAGTTCTATGTATCCTAGAACTTAAAGTAAAATTTAAAAAAAAATTAAGGAAAAAAAAGAATTTTCAATTGCCTTTGCACAGTAGTTTTAAGTTCTTCAATTATTGAGTGATATTTTGCTTTGTTTGTATCCTTTTAGGCTGGTTATTCCCAGCCATGCCTGCACATTGGAATCACCTGCCGAGCTTTAAAAAAAAAAATATGGTAAAAGCTGTCAGCTCCCCCTCCTCTCCCATTATTGATAGAGTCACTTGACACCCACACTTGGGGTGTGGCCTAGACACCAGGATTGTTTAAAGCTCCCCATGTGATTGTAAGGTGGAGAGCCCTGTTTTAGGCAGTCATGTATGTTGTTTAATTCACCACCTTTCAGAAATCTGTAGGAAACCCAAGATAGGGTATTTAAAAAATGTATGTAAGTTCTTAAAATAAATTTTGCCTTATTGTGGCGATTCAAACCCACCATCTTTCCTGCTATTTAAAGTGTTGGTCAACTCCCTAGTGACAATCTGCATTCCTGTATATATATATAAACATACACACACACACGTATAAATATATACATAAGTGTGTGTATATACATATATACACATATATATCTATACATATATACATATGTATACATGCGCCTGGGTTCATGTTGGCCTTTGGGGAAAATAATGTTGGAAATTATCATTATCATTTGATAATTATCAATTATCAAACTATATATATATGTTTCTCTGCCTCTGAAGTCAGAACAGCCTTGCTCCACAACTTCCATCTCTGCCTTAGGCAAATCAGTTCACCTCCGTGAGCCTCAGTTTTCCCATCTGTTCCATGGGGATAATGGTAGTCTCTGTCTCATAGTTACTGTGAGGATTAAATGTGTTTAGTACACGTAAGGCTGTTAGAACAGTGCCTTACACATAGTGAGTGCTCAGTTTGTGTCAGCTGATCTTTTTACTACTAACAAAAGTACCAGGTTAGGCTCTTTTGGTTACTGTATCTTCCTTAATCATTTAATGTCCCCACCCTATGAGGTCGGTAGAAGCAGAAATGAAGGGAAGAAAGGTCACTTGCCATTGGTGGTCATCAGAGCAGGAACTGGAACCTATGTCCAAGCTGCCCCCTCCACAGGTCATGTCTTGACCACCTAACCCTACCTGGAAACAAAGGAATTGATCAGTCCTGGAAATCCATCCTAGAGAAATTCTTGGAGAAAACTGCCAGGAAAAGTGGACCAGGACTGTTTTTTGATGCTGGGGTTCTGCCAGGTCCTGCCCTGGGCACCCTGCCCTCCAGTGGCAGGCACAGGAATATAGCTCTTCTAGGCCATGGGGTTTCTTATTGTGGTATAAAGAGACCCGGATTTACAGTCAGAAAACCTGCACCACGGGACCTGCCTCTTCCCTCTCCAGCAGTGAGGCTGTTGGCTAGCTAGTATCTCTCAGCTTCACTTCCTGATGCCCCTGCCTGGGGCCAGGCCCCCACTGGCCACATGTGGACCCCTGAGTAGCTGGCCGACTGCCCGCTCGCCCGACTCCCCAGCCCATCGTTTATATGGCTTCCCATTCGTCTTCATAAGAGTAGATGCGTTCTTCTCACAGTCACATCTAAAGACCCCGGGGTCCTCATGGCAGAGAAGGAGACCTGATGTTTATTAAAGTCTAGGCGCAGCCGGAAGTGAGATATGGGGCACCCCCACTCTGCTGTCTGTCTTCATTCTGTACCCTCCCCTCCTGCACACCCCTCAGTGGACCCTGGAGGGGACCAGGAGGCAGGAGGTTCAAATGTGGAATTCACAGGCCACACAAGCGCCACAGATGGAAGACAAAACACCTGAATGTCACAGAGGCTTTGCATGTGCTGCGCCCCTGCCTGGAGTGCCCTTCCTCTCTCTGCCTCAGGATGCATACCTGCCTAGCCTGTGAGGTGCAACGGAACCTCCCCTCCTTTGGAATATTGCCTGTCTGCACACTACTGCACTTAAATCCCCCCGGCTGCAGCTCAAGCTAGTGCCAACGTGCTTGCTTCCCATGCAGCCCCTCTTGCTAGACTGGGAACTTGCTGAGGGTAGAGAGAGACTGTATCAACCCTCTGAGTGGCCCTCCCTACCCCAGCAAGGTGACCGGCACGGAATGGGCTTGACCGTGAGCGTAGGAATGTTCATGCAGAAGATGAGAGATGCTTCCTAGACATCTACACGCCCTTGTCAGCCTCCTCCTCTGAGCCCCTGTACACCCCCTGGGGCCTCTAGCTACAGTTGCACCTTCTTATCCACCCCAAGGACCCAGCATTTCCCTGGGAAGATCTTTAGTGGGTCTCGAGCCATGCCCGGCTGGACCGCACTCGCCGTGGCAAGACAGCATGCTTTCAGAGGAGCAGAGCGGGTCTGAAATGTAAGCCAGAATTAGTCTGGAGCAAACCACTTAATGACTCCAGCTTGACTCAAATGAGATATGAACCGAGTATAAACACTGAGCGAAATGAATTTTTGATTACCACTTGGGCATTGTGAATATTTCTGTCTGCCTTGCCCGGTGGTTTTTTTCCCCCCAACTCAAGCATGAAGTACACTCCACAGCTCCGCAGAAGAGCGCGGCGAACAGGGTCTTTGGGGTAAAGTAATGTTGGAAATTATCGGCATAAGAAAGGAAAATGACAGGCCTCCTCGGGCAGAGGTTTTAGCCTCTTTCTGTAATTAAAATTTACTTTAAATTTCAGGCTGCGTTGATCAAGACCGAAGGGGAGGGGGTGTTGTGCATTACAGCATAAATCATATTTTATGATTTATGTAATGCCCAGATGTTTTTTCAGGGATGTTTAATGGAGCAGGGGTTTAAGATCAATTCTGATTTCTAGAAACATTATCAGTGTGTGCATGGGGGCCTGCTCTGGGCCTGTGCTTGAGATGGGGGGTGGGGTGGGGGAATTTGAAGTTGAATTGGCTAAGAAGGCTGCCCTCAAGCAGGTAGCTATACATTCAGTGTAAGGACAGGTAGAAATGTCTCGCGGCTCTAGGAAAAGGCGGCAAGTTCAGAGTCCCAACAGATCAATCCTGGCTGGCTTCATGGAGGTGGCATTTTAAGCAGGCCTTGGAAGATACTGAGGCTTTAAACGAGCATTACAGTGGAGCTGTCAGAAGGCTGTTTGTAAGGGTTACTAAGTGACCCACTGGCAGGATGCAAAGAAAGGAGGGATCTGGCTTCTCTCTACTGCCCTCCTCCTCTTCCCCTGACTTAAAGTCTTGCTCAGGCTGGCCGCTGCTAAGCAGAGCATAAGATTTAAGAAATGGAGCTCTGTGAGGCATACGACCTGAATCTGAATTCTGGCCCTTGCTCACACTAGCTGTGTGATTTCAGATGAGTGACTTAACCTCTCTGAGCCCCCATTCCCGTATCTGTAATGAAGTGGGATAAGGTTACCTAAGAGATAAGGGAGTTCTGAGGAATAAATGGAGCAACGTATAAGAACTAGAACTATGCCTAACAAACAGCAAGCGCTTAACAAGCATCTGTTGCCGCTACAGTTGCCGCAGTTACCAGCTGATTGATCTTGCCCAGTTTGGATCTCGCCTTAACTCTTAGCACCTCTGCTAAGACACAGTGCCTACCCGTGCCTTCTGTAGATTATCTTTTTGCAAAACTCATGCCGGCCAGGCGCGGTGGCTCATGCCTGTAATCCCAGCACTCTGGGAGGCCGAGGTGGGCGGATCACGAGGTCAGGAGATCGATACCATCCTGGCCAACATGGTGAAACCCTGTCTCTACTAAAAATGCAAAAATTAACTGGGTGTGGTGGCGTGTGCCTGTAATCTCAGCTACTCGGGAGGCTGAGGCAGGAGAATCGCTTGAACCAGGGAGTTGGAGGTTGCAGTGAGCCCAGACTGCACCACTGCACTCCAGCCTGGTGACAGAGTGCAGTGGTGCAGTCTGACTCCGTCTTTAAAAAAAAAAAAAAAAGCGATGTTATTTTTAATTACGTACAAAGATTTAACATGTCACCCGGAGACCATTTCACCCATTATTATTCATAACATACCCGGGAGAGGGGCTGCCAGATAGTTCCTATTGCTGAAGAGGAGAGGCAGGCTCAGCAGGAGGTGGCATGGTCAAGATCACACAGCTGCGGGGCCCCATTTAGATGCACACCAGGGCTTCTGAGCACCGGCTATCTCCCCCAGCTGCCTGGGAAGAGTGATGATCCCTTGTCCCATGAGGCTGAGCTGGGTGTCGCAAGGACAGCATCTGCTCCTTTCAGGATCCTTCCTCCCAGCCCCCCATCCCGGACCTTAATGCTTTTCTTGAATTTGATGTCGCACCTCCTGGGATGCGAGGAGAGAGGTAAGGTGAGTGGGCGGCACCATGTCTGCCTCTGTGGCAGGCCAGGCCAGCAGTTATGGAGGAGGAAGAGTTTCTGGATGGATGGCTTGATCGCAGGTTCTGGGGGCTTCAAGGCAGCTTGCCCCTGGCAGGGAGCTGGGTCCTGTCCCTGTTTGGAGGGCCATCCAAAGCAACTGTAAGATCCCTCAGAGGCATGATTTTCAGACTCCAAGACCTCATTCTTAAGAGTTTATTAGGTGTGTTTCCCTTCATGGTTTAGTTTTTTTCCCCTTTCGGTAGGTGGTTCTAGCTCTGTGGGAGGGGATGCTTTGGGAGGAGAGTTTGTGGCATAGAATGTTGTGACAAGCGTGGGAGTGATGTTGGTAAGAGGGGGACCTGGGCTTTTGACTCCTGCAACCCTGAGCAAGTCACCCACATTCTCTGTGCCTCAGTTTTCTCAGCTGTAAAATGGGACCATAACAGACCTACTTTCTGAGGTCACAGTGCAGATCAACTTATTAGAATGCACATAAAGTGCTTGACATTCCTGCATTCTCCAGTTTCCCTGGAGTGCCTACAATCTGCAGGGTGCCGGGGGATCCAGCCAGGAGCAAGAAAGACCCTGCCCCGCGGAGTCTCCTTTCTTCTGGGTGATGGCGTGTTATCACAGTGCCTGACACATGATAAGTTCTCAAATGATAAACTACCTGCTGTTAACCAGAATTATTATTTAAAGCCAATCTCATTCTCTCCTCTCATCCTAAAAGGCAGTTAAACCAGCAAAAATCAGAGAAGCATGTAGTTCACGACGTGAGCCCATCCTGCTAAAGGAGTTTGTTTGACGTTTCTGCTAATCCGTGTTTAATGTGTAAGCAGATTATCTGAGCAGAACTAGGATTTTGTGCAGGATGATTTGCCCGGCTGTGGCCTGGGCTGCTGGCCTGTGACGCTAACCTTGAGGCGGGGTTCATTCTTTGTGTTGAAATTGCAGGTGGTGAAATTTTGGGTCAAGGGAGGAGGCTCCTGTAGCTGTGGAAATGTGTTCTCGAGGCCGGTTCATGCACAAATGCACTTCAACCTTGACCTTCCAGAGGCCCCGTCAGGGTGCCCTGCTCTCACCCCCACCCCTTGTAGCTTTGCACCCTGGCTTCCGGGAGAATCTGTCTTCAGTCCTGTAGACCCACCTCTGCCAGCCCTCCACTCCCCTAAAGAAAGGAAACAGTACAGTAGGGGTGGAGTGGGGGTGCCAAGGGGGCAACTGGGCAGGGGATACAGTGGGGGTGGCCTGACCCTGGAGAGAAGTATTTTTTTTTTTTTGAGATGGAGTCTCGCTGTGTCACCCAGGCTGGAGAGCAGTGGCGTGATCTCGGCTCACTGCAGCCTCTGCCTCCCAGGTTCAAGCGATTCTCCTGCCTCAGCCTCTCAAGTAGCTGGGATTACAGGCACCCACCACCACGCCTGGCTAATTTAATATTTTTAGTGGAGACGGGGTTTTGCCATGTTGGCTAGGCTGGCCTCGAACTCTTGGCTTCCTATGATTTGCCCACCTCGGCCTTCCCAAATGCTAGGATTACAGGCATGAGCCACCACGCCTGGCCAGGAGTATTTTTATCACTGATGTTTAAAATTGCTGGCCAATAGTGACCATAAGTCATCTACTTTTATTGTGGTAAGATATATATAACATAAAATGCATCATTTTAATCATTGTAAATATGCAGTTCAGCAGCATTAAGTACATTCACATGGTTGTGCAACCATCACCATTGTTGTTCTCCAGAACTTTCTCACCATCCCAAGCTGAACCTCTACCCATGAACAGTAACTCCACATCCCCTCCTCAATCCAGCCCCTGGCGATCCCCAGTCTGCTTTCTGTTTCTATGAACTTGGCTGCTCCAGGTACCTCAAAGAAGTGGACTCAGACAATATTTCTTCTTTCGTGACCAGCGTATTTCACTTAGCATGAGTCACCCATGTTGTAGCCTGTGTTAGAATGTCCTACCTTTTAAAGGCTGAATAATTCCACTGTATGTGTGTACCACATTCTGTTGATCCGTTCATCCATCCATGGACATTCACACTGTTTCCACCTTTTGGCAATTGTGAATAATTGCTATGAATGTGAGTGTGCAAATGTCTGTTCAGGTCGCTGCTTGTGGTTCTTTGGGGCATATGCTCAGAAATAAAATTGCTAGATCACATGGTAATTCTGTATTTAATTTTTTGTGGAACCTCCATACTGTTTTTAAACTCGCGAAACACAGATTACCCCTTTATTGTCTGAACCTGGGGTGGACACTCCCAGCCTCCCCTTGGCATCTGCGTTGTACTGTTTTCCTCTCTTAGGGCCGGTTAAAGCTGGAGAGACCACACAAGGACCTGTGTGTGAGATTTAAGGTGTGACGCATAAAGGAGTTGCCCAAGGGCTGTCCCTTGGCACCTCGAGACGGATTCCCGGTGGTGGGACTCAGGGTGGGTCTTCCCCAGGACCCAGGAGTGAGGTCTGTGGTTCTGTGGCTGCCGGTGCTCAGGCTGGGTTCCTTGCCACATCCTCTGTGGTTCTCCAAAGCTCCCAGTGGCTGACTCTCAATCTTCTTTTTGGTTAATGAAGACCCACAGGCATTGACAGCCTCCTTGGGTCTGGACTTAGCTGCCCATGGCCTGGTTCACCGCTGCCTCCTGGCTCTCACTGTCTCTGTTGGAGTGGACTCTGCAGCTGTGCACTTGTGCAGTTGTGGGGCAGGAGGCCGTGCCTCCTGTTCCCCTCTGAGTACCAAATGAGTAGGAGGGAAGGGGACACCAGAGATGTCCTCACCCATCTGTTTGTTCAGGGCGGGTGGTGCCAGTTCTAGGTGATGACTGCAGGACTTGCGTTATCAACCCTAAGGGATGTTGAGACTAGCAGGTATGCAGGTATTTGGGGCAAGGGCTTCAGACTCCAGAGTGGCCCCCAGACCAAAACTGGGGCCCAAGAGACATCTTGCTCCTGCCTCTGGGCAGCCTGCATGCAGAGCAGAGAGGGCCTCTGGGGCCCTAGAACCCCAGTCCAGACTTCGCGTTGAGTTTGCTCTAAGAACAAACAAACAAACAAGCTCACTTTGGGTATGTGCACTAGACCACTTAAGGAAGAACTAATATGACAACTGGGATTTTCTTCAGAGTAAACTGGGTGGGGGGGCAGCAGAGCTGGCAGGTGAGTGAGTGAGGATGAACCCCGTCAGCCTAGGACTGATCATTGTTGAACTTGGATGATGGATGCAGGGAAGTTCATTGTGTGCTGTGTCTATTCCTATGTATGTTTGACATTCTCCATTTTAAAAGCCTTCGTCTCCACCCCACTCTTGGAAGGAAGTGAATCTTTCCTGAATCTACCTCTTGTGTGTGGGTGCCTCCCCTCTGTTTTCTTACTAAGTGCTCACAACACACGTGCAGTGGGTGTTGTTATCCCCATTTCACAGGTGAGTAAACTGAGGCTCATTGACATTTCTGCTAGAAATTAGCTTAGCTGGAAAATGAACCAGATCTGATTCCCAAACCACTGTTCTTCCCCATGAACAGATTCTCCCAGCCCTGCCTTGTCAGCCAGGGGTCTGTGCAGCCTGGCCCGGGGCTCAGCCCCTGGAAACCCAGCCCTTTCTAAGGAATGGAGGGAGGTCCTGAACCTCTCCCTGGGGCTTTGCTGTTCTCCCTTTCCTGTCCCCCATTAAGTCCTGCCCGCAAGGACCTAGCAGTCATTATATGGAAGGGGACACAGGCCTAGGGTGAAAGGTCTGTCACCTGGCCCAGGTCACCTGGCTCCTCGGTGGCAAAGCCACATCCCCTGTGCTAAGCCAGTGCACTTTCCCCCATTCTCCACCCTTTCTGTCTCCCCAGAAGCCTGGCCTTGTCCCTGTCCCCAAGCCCTGGGGGCCTGCCTGGCCTCATTAGCAGGTCTCATTTCCTGTGTCTTCTCTGGGCTCCTACACTTTGCAGCTCAGACCTTCTCCCACCCTTGGGCTCCTGTGTTCCCTGCCAAGTCTTATTCCCAAGCATCCTCTGCAGCTTGTTCTCTTCCGTCTTGTTTGGTTTCTTGACTTGCGCCTCTTCTGCTCAGTTCTGATGCCAGCCGGTCCCTCTGCAGGGCAGCAGTGTTTTCTCTTCCCCCATCTGCTTTGTAGAAACCCTGCCTCACATCACTCCTGCCCCTTCTCTCCTTCCTTGTCTCAGGTCTTCCCGGCTACCCCCGGGCCCGGCTTCCCAGTCCGGGTCATCCCTGAAGTCCCCAGGCCTGTGTCCCCTCCAGAGCCCAGTCGTCCCTGCTGCTGTCTCCTGGTGTCTCCCCGCCAGGGCTGATGGTTTTCTTTCTCCCTCGCAAAGGGAGAACATTTCTGTCCATCACGATGAGGCATGCCACGCCATCTCGCCTGCATCAAGCCTTCCCCCAAGCAGAGGGCACAGCTACTCCCCAACAGGACCCGAATTCCCTGCCTCCCTCTTTGTTTCATCAGCCTGTCAGCCCTTGTTATATTTAAGATATTTTTAAACACTCTGAACACTTTTGCCACAATTTTAACCCCTCCCCTAGTTAAAGCATGGCTCTCCTTCCAGTTAATTATTCCCCGAGTTAAGAGCTGACAATATATTTTATTAAAATGCTTTCTGAAATTTTATTCCTTCAAAGCCCCGAATTTGAAATGAGAGTAGTCACAAGAATGGGAAAACATCCTCTGTGACTGTACTCTGTCCCCTGCCCCAGAATGGGCTGGGGGCTCCTCCACCAACCCTGTAAGCCTTCTGGGGCCTTTCTATGCTATTGAACTTACTTGTCACCAAACAGGCCGGCTGGCAGCTCTTTACCAAAGTGGCACAGGCACCAGGCCTACCAGGGAACATTACGATTCCTATTTTAGGAATCTTGAGTTGAATGTGACCAGGAAGGTGATGTAGTATTGAACAGGATAATGCCAGCTGGTGCAGTAGGCCCTCATGGTTCAGGCTGTTAGCACAATAAAGGTTTACGCCTCATTTATGCAACACTGCAGCATGTGTTCCTGGTCTTCCATGTGGTCATTCAGGGATCCAGGCTTCTTCCGTCTTGCAGCTTGTCTCCTCTCAGGCCCGGGGTCTTGGACGTGCATCCAATGGATGGAGAGGAAGAGGTGGAATAAAGGCACCTGCTGCTGGGCTCTCTGGGTCTGCAAGGGAACATGTCACTTCCACTGGTGAGAGCTGGTCACGGGCCCCACCTACATGCAAGGGGGTCTGGAAAATGCCCCTGGCTGGACAGTAGTTCCTCAGACATCACTCTCCATGGGAAGAGAGAGCCACAGATCCTGGAGGGCAGCTAGCCACACCTGCCATCTGTGGGCATGGAGTGCAGGGAAGGTGTGAGTGGAAGAGATACTGGCCATTTCATTGAGCTCTGACCTTCCGCTCGGCATCTTTCCTTGGATTGGATCTCCAGGTTTTGTGTGTCCAGCCCAACCCTTGTGCCAACCCCAGGGTCTCCGGGGTGGGTTGTTACCACGCTAAACACTGGGTTTCCCTAAAGTCTGCCCCAGCACCCATCATGCATTGCTACTGGGAGGTAAGCTCCAGGAAAACAACCTGTCTTACTTGCCACCGTCCACACTCCCTTACCCCATGTGCCTAAAGTAGTGTTTGCTGCAGGGTAGGTGCAGTTGATTGCAGTGGTCATGCTTGGAAAACATAGTATGTCCCATCCCACGTGCTCTTCTGCAGTGTGACCTTGCCACTCCCCCATCGAGTCCCTGCCTGGAATGCTCTTAGTGACTTTCTTGGTTAGCAGAATGTGGCAGAAGAGACATTTTGGACCTTTGTGAATAGATCATGAGAAGCTTTGCAGCTCCCATCTGTGTCTTGGGGACTCTCCCCCTGGGAACCCAGCGGCCATGCTCTGAGCAGCCCAGGTCATGTGGAGGTGTCCTGGTCTGCAACCCCAGCTGGGTTCCCAGCCCACCGCCAGCACCAGCTGCTGGCCATGTGAGTGTGCCATAGTGGGCGTTCAGATGATGGCGACCTCAGCCAGCACCTGACTGCAGCTGCGTGAGAGACTCCAAGTGAGAACCACGCTTCCTGACCCCAGCTCCACGTTCTCCCTCCTCCCCCCACCACTTCCCTTGGAGCCCCCAGCCCAGACAGCAACATCACCATCAGCCCTGGTTGCTTAAGGACACTCCGGGAGGCACCTTTCTCAAACAACTCCTTCCTCCTTCCCGGGGCCCTGTTGATGTTATTGACCCATGTCTTTCCACGTTATTGGAAACTCGTTGTAGACTATAGGTGTCTGGGGTAAGGCAAGACTTCTGGATTTAAAGGTTAGTGTGGAGAAATCTAGTATGTCCTGAGCTGAAAAACGTATTGGGTGGTTATCTTCTCATATATCATTTTAGAATCATTGAAAGAAAAGACGATAGCAAAAAATGTGTTTTCTTTTCTCCTGGGTCCCCGGATTTTGTCAGCCTTACTTGGTTTCAGCCTGGTGGGAGCCTCAGGGTTTTTATCTGGTGTCCCCTCTACCTGTCACTTGCCTCGTGGAGGTCCAGGCCCTGATTGCTCGGTTGTATTCTGGGGTCGTTCTCCTCGAGGTATGTTTCGGGGTGACAGCTTCTCATCTCTGCATCGTGGCAGCCAGAATCAGCCTTGTTTCTGATGAGGGCTGTAGCGGCCAGTCGATTGCTGTGCATGTTTATTTTAGGAAATGCTCTGCCAAGGGGGTCTTGGAGTGTGGGGCGGGTGTCCAGATGCCTTGCTATGGTCTGAATGTCGGTGTCCCCCAAATCCAAATGTTGAATCTTCATCTCCAGTGTGACAGTGTTGAGAGTGGGGCCTTTGGGGAAGTGAGGGATTAGTGCCCTTATAAAAGAAGTCCCGAGGAAGCCCGTTTGCCTCTTCCTCTGTGTGAGGTCACCTGGGAGGCGCCATCTATGAGGGACACCTCTTCCTCTGTGTGAGGTCACCTGGGAGGCGCCATCTATGAGGGACGCCTCTTCCACTGTGTGAGGTCACATGGGAGGTGTCATCTATGAGGAACACACTCTCACCAGCCATCGAATCTGCTGGGGCTTCGATCTTAGACTTCCCCACCTTCAGAACCGTGAACAAGAAATTTCTGTTTGTAAATCACCCAGCCTAAGGTATTTGGTTAAAGCAGTGGGAACAGACCAGACATACCTCAGTGATGGAATCATGAAACGGTCAGGTTGGATTGACTTTCCTTCATTTGTAGAAACCAAGCTATCAGTGAGCAGCTCCTCTTCTGGAGGTTTCTAAGGCACAGTTGCTGCCTGGAGGTCCTGGTCCCTTCATTGTCCTTAGCGTGGTTACCAGCTGTCTCCCGCAGCATGAACGGTGCAGGGGAGCTGGCCGTGAGTGGATGGCGGCCACCTGAACAGGCCTGGTCACACATCCAGGGAAATGGCCATGGTTTCCAGTTCCATCCAAGAAGACACACTTTTTTTTTTTTGACGGAGTCTAGCTCTGTTTCCCAGGATGGAGTACAGTGGTGATCACAGCTTACTGCAGCCTCAATCTCCCAGACTCAAGTGATCCTCCCACCTCTGCCTTCTGAGTAGCTGGGACTATAGGCACAGGCCATCACATGCAGCTAATTAAAAAGAATTTTTTTTTAGGCTGGGCATGGTGGCTCACACCTGTAATCCCAGCACTTTAGGATGCCGAGGTGGGCAGATCACCTGAGGTCAGGGGTACAAGACCAGCCTGGCCAGCCTGGTGAAACCCCGTCTCTACTAAAAATACAAAAATTAGCCAGGTATGGTGGCGGGCACCTGTAATCCCAGCTACTTGTGAGGCTGAGGCAGGAGAATCACTTGAACCCAGGAGGTGGAGGTTGCGGTGAGCTAAGATTGCACCACTGCACTCCAGCCTGTGTGACAGAGCGAGATTTGGTCTCAAAAGAAAAAAAAATTATAGAATGAGGTTTTGCTATGTTGCCCAGGCTGGTCTTGAACTCCTGGGCTCAAGTGATCCTCCCACCTCTGCCTCCCAAAATGCTGGGATTACAGGTATGACCCACCATTCCAGATGACATACTGTTAATAGGAACAGTGTTGTGACCTCTGATTTTTCCCCCATCTTTTATTCTCACAGTTCTGTTTTTATCATTGTTTTCTCTCTCCTTATAAATTAGAATGCTTTTCTTGGTTTAGGGAAATCGCATTCATTTATAATGTTTTTAAAACGCAGAAGAAATACAGGCCAGGCATGATGGTTCATGCCTATAATTCTAGTGCTTTGGGAGGCTGAGGTAGGAGGATTACTTGAGGCCAAGAGTTGAAGACCAGCCTGGGCAACATAGCAAGACCCCATCTCTAAAAAATAATTACAAGTTAAAAAAATTAGCTGGGTGTGGTGGTAGCCACCTGTAGTCCCAGCCACCCAGGAGAGTTTGAGACTGCAATGAGCTATGGTTATAGCCTGGACAATAGAGTGAGACCCCCAGCTCAAAAATATATGTATAGACTTCTGCCAGCTGTTAAATGGCCATCCAGATGGGAAATTTCTGAAATTGTCATATTACTGTTTGTATTGTAATACTTAATCTTACATAAAATTTTGTCCGAAACAACCAAAAAGGAGCCTAGGACTGGGTTCTGCTATTTCAGCAGAAACTCAGGTTATTCTCCAAATAACTTTGGAAAGTACTCTGAAATGACTTTTAAAACTACACATCGTATAGGCTGTCAGCAGTACCATTTATGCGTTCTCTGTCAATGTTAAATTCTTAATGGTGGGTAGAGTAGGAGAGGAAGTAAATGATATTTAATCGGCCCTGGCTCTTCTGCTTCCCAGCATGTTTCCCACTTCCTCCAACCAAAGGACACCAGTTAAGGAGCAGTGAGACCCCGGCTGTTGGATAACTCACCAGCCAGAGTGGAATGTGATGGGACGGCGTGAGTGGCATGGGAGCAGGAAAACAAGGGGATTCGGGGAGATGGGAAAGGGTCGGAGTGGCCTCTGGACGGATAAGGGTCTTGGCTCAGAACGTGCCCCGAGAGAGGTTTGTAAATTGTCATCTTATTTTCTTTAGAAGTGGTAAGTCAGCCTGGGCCCATCTTTTTTGCCTGACTTTTACATCCAGCCTTTCTGCCTGACCCACAGTAGGGGCTCAGGTGCCTCGGGTTAAGAGTTAATCTGGGATGTACCCACACTTGGTGTGTGGAAGCCAAGCTCCCTAGCCCCGTTGCCTGGAGCACTGCAGTGTTACAGAAAGCCTCTCTAGCAGCCATTCTCAGAGCAGTGTCTGGGGCTTAATCAGAAGCCTTAAGGAGCCTCCTTACAGGCCAGGGATGATTCAAAACAAAACAAAACAAAACACACACACACACACACACACACACACACACACAACTATCCCCCAGGCCAGGGATGATTCAAAACAAAACACACACACACACACACACACACACACACAACTATCCCCCAAGCCCCTCTAGTTTTATGGGCAAATTATGTACCTAAGGCTAGCTCCAAAAACTTCATTTGCAAAAACAATCAAGAGTTCCTAAAAACTAAGCAATAAGAGCTGCTTTGCTAATACTTTTTGCTTGTAAACTAAAATCAGGGAGTTTCTAGAGTGTGAGGGCCCTAATTCAGGATTCCGTAAGAAGCCTGGCCTGCACTCAGTCAAGGACAACACTGCCCAGTTCCAAGCGCACATGTGTCCATGCAGAGAGCTGGAATTTGCTTGACTTGGAGGAAGCATGCTTTAGGGGTGTACCTTCTGGTTTTTGTCATGAGATGGTCATAGTTTTATATTTATTTATTTATTTATTTATTTTTGAGACAGAGTCTTGCTTTGTCGCCCAGGCTGGAGTGCAGTGGCACAATCTCAGCTCACGGCAACCTCCGCCTCCTAGGTTCAAGCGATTCTCCTGCCTCAGCCTCCCGAGTAGCTGGGATTACAGACATGTGCCACCACACTTAGCTAATTTTTGTATTTTTAGTAGAAACAGGGTTTCCCCATGTTGGCCAGGCTGGTCTTGAACTCCTGACCTTGTGATCCACCCGCCTAGGCCTCCCAAAATGCTGGGATTATAGGTGTGAGCCACCGCGCCTCACCACTCATGGTTTTTAATTGCTGCTCTTCTTGCCTTTCACTTATAAGCAAATCACGAATAGTTTAGCTGCATTGCCAGTCTAGTTTGGTGTGGGTTGTTTGCATCACAGGGTAAAGCAAACCATATTTGCATATTTAGGCTTATCATTTTGCTAGAAAATAGACTGAGGCTTGTGTATATTTTAATTTAAGTAAATCACAGTCTGTCCTGCCCCTACTCCCTGCAATTTGCTGCGGAGTGATGCTTCTTTTCATCGTGGACTCCTTTGATACCTGGGAAGTAGAAACAGATGAGGTTGGGTGAGCCCAAGGTGCTTTTGTTCCTCCTTTGTGGACCACAGTGTAAAAAGATAAATTTAAAAAATATATAAAAGGTTTGGGAACCCTTGTTTCTGATCAAAGACCAGAGCGTGGGAATCAGCATGAAAGGGAATGGGGATGGAACCTACGACTGTGACTTTCTGCGTCACCCACAACTTCATACCATATTTCAAAATACACCTGCTGCTGCTTTCCCGCAACAGTTTACTTCTAGAGCATCCGTAGCTCTATTATCTGGGATTGGGTAGGTTTGATGCCCAGCGTGCCCAATTTTATACTCTACTTTTCCATTTATCTACTCTCTTCTTTTCTATATCTCTTTGGTAGTCCGCATTCTTTTTGTGTTTGTGTGGCAGTCTGTTGAGTGGCGATGTCACGTTGACAGAGCTAATTGAAGCTCCTTGTCACCTGCTCTGCACGCTGCACTCGCTCCCACAAGACTTGCTATACATGTGGGATTATAGGGCACCACCTCTATGCTGGACACAGTGCTACCCCGGAGATTCTGATATGGACAACACTTTGGTTCCTGCCTTCAAAACACTGACAGCATTTTCTCTTAATCTGGCAAGCAACTTTGTAAGATAGAAAGTGTACATTTTCTTCTATTTATTTCTGGGTTTTGACTGCTTATAAAGTCTTAGTATAAAGAAGCATTGTGTAGAAGAGAAAAAGCTTCACCCCTTTGGCTGTGGTAATTCATGCAATTGGTTCTCAGTTGCTCTGACGTTGGAGGGTGGTGTGAAATCTATCACGGTGGATAATCCGAAATTTGCATTTGGAATGCAGAAGTATCTGTTCTCAGGATCCCACGGAAAATTAGCCTCCTTCTGTCCCCAGCTCCTTCTGCTGTGGCTTGGCATCTGGCTGGGCAGCACTGGGAGGAGTCCCTGAGTCACCATGTGGAGCGACCATCTGTGACTAATTGAATGATCACGGCCTTGAGTTATTTGGGTTTGTGTCTTTGGCTTGAAAATGAATCTGTGATGAGCCAAGTGCAGCTTTCTTAACCCCTAGCCCAGTGCTCTTTCCCCTGTTACAGAAGGAGGAAGGAGCTTTTTGCATGAAAATAGTTGCCAAAGCATCCTGGAGGAGGGGGCATCCTGTCTGGGTTCCAGGGAGATTTAAATTGGCACACAGCGGGAGGGGCAGTGGGTGCAACTGTGTAGAGGTCAGAGTGGACAGGGATGGTGTGTGGGCTGGTGATGTGGCCAGTGTGAGGGCAGCTCTGGAGGAGAGTGACAGACAAGGTTGGAATTGCTGGCCATAGCCAAGTTTTGGAAGGAACGAATAAGATTCCTGCAAGTTCTGTTTGTCATTATCTAGTGCTGCAAGTTGGGGATTAATAAAAGTAAAGTAAGAGCCCACCTGGCAGAGGGGCTTTTCCTACCTATATTATTTTTCTCACTCTAAAAACAGAAGCAAATGACATATTGATATTTAGCATTCATAGAATAAGCAGGATTTGGCTTCAAATCAGTCCTGAATTACACGGGTCAGCGGGAGCCTAGCCTGACCCCTCCCAGTGTCCTCACTGAGCACAAGCCATGCAACCAATAACGAGAACTCTCCCCTATGCCAGGCCCTGAGCACCTGTGACCTTCCTGTCATAGCCCTTCATCCTCTGCCTGGCCATTGGGCAGTGAGGATCTGGGGCCGTGGCTGCCATCCCTTTAGGTCCACACACCAAAAGAGGCCTTGTTTTCATTTTTAAGATATGCCTGGTGTGTGCATGCCTAAGTTGGTTGAAACATGCTCTCGTGGTTGGTAAATTGGTAGTCAGAAGCCATTTAGCAACAGGACAGTTGAGTGCTAGACTAAGGATGCCCTTATCTTCGGAGCAGTAGAGGTCACCGAGGGCTTCCGAGGGATGGCCTGGCAGAACTGCAGCAGGTTTGGAAAGGGAGGAGGCTGGCAGCAGGCTGGTGGGCAGAGCAAGCATCCACACAGAGTGCTGGAGAAGTAGACGTGGGAAAATTGTTTGAGAGGAAGAATGGGTAAGACTATTGGAGGTGGGAAAGAGAGAAGGGAAAGAGTACAGAACAGGTCAGCCTCCAACATCTGATGTTATTGACATCTCCTTCTCTCTCCTGAAGTTTTCCATGCCCTAAGAAAAAGCCTGTTAGCCTCAGCCCCTTGCTCCCAGGACCACACCTGGCCAGGGCTACTGGGACAGCTTTCCTCGCATCTGTCCCACCTGGCATGGCTCAGGACATACCCCTTCCTGGTGTTAGCCAAAGCGAGAAGGGGGGTTACTGTAGTTGCTTGAGCACACTGGGCTGCACAGGCCATGGAATTACCAGCATGTCCTCTCAAACACCTCCTGCCCTCAGTGGAAACCCCGGAGAGATGGCTGCACTAGATGGAGTCTCTACAGAAGGGACATTCGTCTTCCCTTTGGGGTGGCACCCTTCCTTAAATCATCAACTCAATGCCTGCTTCTTTCCCAGGATTGGATCTTCAAGGACAAGGACCGTGTTGGTTTAAATCTGATGACACACTCTGTAACTCTCCAGTATTTGAGGATGATCAAGTATCCTACTTCAGGAGGATTCTAGTGAGATTTAGGATCTTAATTAACAATCTTAACTGCTTAACCCTATTAAGCCTTGTTAGACAACATTTAAGTGGCGGCACTCTCAAGCGGTACCTGGGGAGAGCCCTGCTAATTTATTCAGGCCTCAATTGATCTTAAAATGCATTTTCAGTAGGATATAGAGTTCTCTGGACCCTGGGTTCTCAGAAAAGAACATGTTGTTAATTTCATGCACACCGAGTTAAAAATGTCACTCTGTGGGGTCTGAATTGCTATAAACTTGCTTATGCGGCTGAGTCTCACCTTGATTTTGGCACCTACTACATAGGGATAAAGATTTTCCATTTGGCATGATGAGTGGAAACAGTTCAGATTAGCAGCTCCAAGATCAGATTTTTATTTTTTTCCGGTAAGGGGTGAGTCAAATATATCTAGAAGAAACGAGGAAAAGCTGTGGGATTTTCACCAAACTTGGGTAGGAAATAACTTCATATCACTGTTACTTTCCATTTGCAAGGTGTTACCTAAGGGAGAAATCTGTATTTCCTGCTGTTGACTTCTAGATTAAATGTTGTCCCATGGTTTGATAAAAAGCTACTTTATTGCTTTCTGGTTATGGCTGTGAAATCTTGAAGTGTCTTCTATTTGCCTTCACATTGGTGATTTATTGGGGCTGAACTTCAGCTGACTTTGCGCTATGAAGGGGCTGATCATTTACTTCTCTGGTAACCAGCACATTGTCCCAATGAGAGTTTTTGTCAGATTGGATAATTAAGACAATTGCCGTGAAATGTATTAATTGCAAAGGTAGTTAGAGAAGAGAGTTGACTATGACCTTTGCAGAGAAGAAGAACTTAACCTTGTTTGAGCATCGGAGGGTGGGGTTAGGGAGGAGTCGATGGCAGGTGGGATACAGTTTTTGTTTCTTGGGGGGTTTTTTGAGACAGAGTTTTACTCTGTCATCCAGGCTGGAATGCTCATAGCTCACAGCAGCCTCGACTTTCTGGACTCAGGCAATCCTCCCACCTCAGCCTCCCAAAGTGCCGAGATTACAGGCGTGAGCAACCATGCCTAGCCAGGGCACAGTTTTAAATAAAGTACCAGTATGTTAGAATTGGTGGTGTTCTGTTAATCATCTGTAATTACAGTACCTTGATAAACTGGAAAAAATCAGAGTTGGAGGCCGAGCGCGGTGGCTCACGCCTGTAATCCCGGCACTTTGGGAGGCCGAGGTGGGCAGATCATGAGGTCAGGAGATCAAGACCATCCTGGCCAATGTGGTGAAACCCCGTCTCTACTAAAAATACAAAAACTAGCTGGGCATGGTGGCATGCGCCTGTAGTCCCAGCTACTCGGGAGGCTGAGGCAGGAGAATTGCTTGAACATGGGAGGCAGAGGTTGCAGTGAGCCGAGATTGTGCCACTACACTCCAGCCTGGTGACAGAGTGACACTCCATTTCAAAAAAAAAAAAAAAAATGAGTTGGGGGAAAATACATACACACAGCCAGAGTGCAGTGAAACAAGGGAGAGATCTATAGGGGATTGACTAAGAAGCTCTGGACACAGTCGCCTTCTTTGGGGCATGCAGGACTACGGTTCTTTTTACCTTTGACTTTGAACCCCAGTTAGGCATGCCCATCCCTGTCTGGGAAAGTATTGAGTAATTATAACTGATAATGTAATCCTCCTTCAGATGAGACCACATCATAATTAGCTGCAGTGATAGGAAGTTAATTCATTTGGTTCCCTCTGACAGGTCTGAAACTAGCCTAAGCACGTGGGTCCCCTGTTATCTTTGCCTTTTCTTGTTTATTTCTGTAAGCATTGGTGTTTTGTGGGAGATGCATACTTTGCATATGCAAGATAGAGCTTTTGTCAACACTGTTGATGCCTGGTGTAAACAAGCATGTTTGAAGAGTTACTGACGAAAGGCAGAAGATAAATTTCAACATGTGCTTTTGCTTGAGAGGAAAAATCAGGAAATGAGAGTGAAAGCTGAAGTGAAAGAGATTCTTTTGAAAGTGTCTTCATTTCATGGAGAGGGGAGAATACACACAAGGCACCCAGTATCTGGCAGTCCTTGCTTCTCCACCAGCAAGGCAGGAGGACACAAAAAAGAGAAAAGACTACAGCTCATCCCCCTGTCTCATAAGGAAGAGTCTGAAAACCCCTGCTTCTTAGAGTTGACTTAGCCAGCAACACTTGCAAATCAAGTCGATAAGAATTTTTTGCATCCCATTGTGTGCCTGCTGCTGTGCTGGTAGATAGGGGAGGGCACCAAATGGAAAAACCGTGCAGGTTGTGCACTGCACAATCCTAGAAGGTGCTGTTCAAACCATAGACATTGTTTATTTGTCTCTTTAGTATGATAATATTCCAGCAAATGGAAGCAAAATTTCTTGAGGAAGACTTTTTCTATTTCTTGGCACCCTGTGGGCTAGTATGGCCTAAATGTGGAGATGAACAGAGAAACAACCGTAGTACAACATGATAATGGCCAGAGTGCACATGTGTGCAAAGCACAGAAGGACTTAGAAGGAACCCTCCATGTGCCTAAGAGTCATGCAGTGGTTCACAAAGGGCCCCTCTTTGGAAGACTAGTCCCCTGAGCAGAGAGAGGCAGTGTTGTGGAGTGGCAATGAGATTGTGTTTTACACCCAGACTGCCTGGGTTCAAATCGCTAATGTGCTCCTTCACATGTGACCTTGGGCGAGTTATCTAACCTCTCTGTGCCCTACATGAGTTGCTGCTGTTTCTGCAATACCCTGAGGTGTGTCTGCCCAGCCAGGCTGTAGTTTAGGAATGTAGTGTTGGGGGCAGGGAGGCATCTCAGTCCTAATACACTCACTGCCCTACCCTACCAAATGCTCCAGCCTTTTCTTGGTGTCCAGACCAGATAAAGACCAAATAAACCCACCAATAGCCAAATTCATTCTTTGTTTTCCTCTGAACACCAGTGTCTGTAAGAGTGAAAGAAATATGAGACAAACATATTCAAATGTATCTAAGCCCGTTACTTGATTTCCTTGATGATAGGCTCATAAAAGTGATGGAATATATTAGTTTGCACTTTCTAGCTTGCTGATTGCAGTCCTCAGATAACATTTATCAACTTCTACTCTTGTTTCAAGTACAAGGGCAAAGCTGAACAATATTAATATTTGCTGGAAGAAGTAAGCCTCAGGTCAAAAGCAAGACATAAACTTGGTTCCTGTGGCTTCTAAAAATACCTCCATGAGGCAGGCAGGATTATTGAGTGCTAAGTGGGATTACAACTTAATTTAGGAAAGCCATCCACTTTCTAATTGTGATTGTCCTGAAATACATTGATTTATATATCAATAGCCGAAAGTTTTTCCTTTTCTTGGGTATATATTTTTGGTGACAGCCATGGAGATTGTCCCAGCTCTTTCAAGTGACCTAGAGTGGTCCACATACTATGATCAAAACTTCCAGCCAGATAATATAGGCAGCTGCTTCAAGACCATTCTGAGAGCTTGAAAAATCAGAAAATGTTATTCCTTTGGAGATGAGTTAGAATAACCATCCTATATTAGTCAATTTTCATGGTGCTGATAAAGACATACCCAAGACTGGGCAATTTACAAAGAAAAGAGGTTTAATTGGACTTACAGTTCCACATGGCTGGGGAAGCCTCACAATCATGGCGGAAGACAAGGAGGAGCAAGGCACTTCTTACATGGATGGCAGCAGGCAAATACAGAGCTTGTGGAGGGAAACTCCACCTTATAATTATTCACAATCATGAGAACTGTGCAGGAAAGACCCACCCCAGTAATTCAGTCACCTCCCACTGGGTCCCTCCTACAACACATGGGAATTCAAGATGAGATTTGGGTGAAGACACAGCCAAACCATATCACATCCCAACAGAAGCAGAGAAACCCTGAAATCTCAGTAGCTTCACCCAGTAGGAGTTTATTTTTCACTCCCACAGCCATCCAGCTTGCATGTTTAGCAGAGATCCTCCCAGGTGGGGACCAGGGACCCAGGGACCCATGCTTCTTCTGTCTTGGGGCTCTGCCATCTTCAACAGGTGGCTTCCAGTTCCTGCAGAAGGGGACGGGGAGTTGAGAAGACATGCCTGCTTCTGAAGCACTGAGGCAGAGGTGATGCATGGCACTTGTGGTCTGGTTGATGAAGTCCCCTGGGTGAGCAGCCCCTTCTCAGCAGTAAGTGAGGAAGGGCAGCGTGAATCTTTGGGGAACAGCCTACCTTCTTGGCCATGATAGAGTCATGCATCCCTGCACACAGAATTAGTTCAAGATGACAGACTTAAAGCTCTGAGAGGACTGGCCAGGTGTGGTGGCTCATGCCTGTAATCCTAGCACTTTGGGAGGCCGAGGTGGGCAGATCACGAGGTCAGAAGATCGAGACCATCCTGGCTAACATGGTGAAACCCCATCTCTACTAAAAATACAAAAAAATTAGTTGGGCATGGTGGCGGGCACCTGTAATCCCAGCTACTCAGGAGGCTGAGGCAGGAGAATTGCGTGAACCCAGGAGGTGGAGGTTGCAGTGAGCCGAGATTGCGCCACTGCACTCCAGCCTGGGCGACAGAGCGAGACTCCATCTAAAAAAAAAAGCTCTGAGAGGACTGGCTGAGGCTTGAGGTCTGTAACCCGGACCTCAGAAATCAGGGAGAATTGCCTTCCCCTCTTCTAGATACAGTTAGGGCCAGCCTTTAACCATATTTCAAAGTAGGCATCTCTCATCTATTTATTCTTTCTTCTACATCTTTCTAATGCCCTTCCCTACAGATTCTGCTAAAAACCTCTCCTTGGGCACTGCCCCTCCCCCTGGCCCCGGCACATATGCTGTGTTCCTACATTACGTATTTTACATCTCTTCTGCCCAGTCACTCACTTCAGTGCTGCTGATGCCCAGTGTTAAGAGGTAAAGCTGATGGGGCTAGTTTATACTCACATGTAATTGATTGACAGCTCTTTTTCTCTGAGAAAAATTGCATTTTTAAAGAAGATTTTTGAACAGGCTTCACTCTGGGCTTGCCAGCGCCTCAATTTACAGACTGTGTTAGAAAAGAGTAAGTCTTACTGAATTAACAGTGGCATACATAACCTCACCTCCCTACTGGTAAGAAGCTACAGCTCTGACTCCAAATCTACCCTAAATCTCTCTGGCATCTGTCGCTATGATCTAATGCTACCATCGTCTCTGGCTGGACTATAGCATAGCCCAGCTGGTCTTGCTTTCTTTTGCTGTCCCCTCACTATAGCCTCTTCTTATGACAGCCAGAGTGATCTTTCTAAAAGAGGAATCAAATCACACAACTTCTTTTGCTTAAACTGTCCAGACCTTTTATAGTGCAAATAGAACAAAATTTCAAACTCCTCTTCATGACCAACCATCCCCCATGCATGAAGGCCCAGCAGTCTACCTCTCCTGCCTCCCTGAGCCCACAGTCCCCATCCATCACAGTGCTCCAGCACACTGGCAGGAGATGTAGACTGCTGGGCCTCTTCCTTTTCTCCAACACAGCAGCATGTCAGCCCTGGCTGTTCCGTGTCCCTGATATCCTCCACCTACAGACTTCTGCATGGATTTCTTTTTCTGGTCATTCAGGTCCCTGTGCAAATAACACCTCCTAGTGAGGCACTTCCTAACCACCCCCATCTAAAGCATGCATCCCTTCACTCCCCTTCACTCTCCTGCCACACATATGTATCTCAATGCCAACTTTACTTTTTTCATAAGCTCTGGAAACTATCAGAATGGATCTTAAATATTTGTATGTTCTCTCCACTCCCACCCCTTACTTCATTATGTAATTTTTGTAACAGCAGGGATCACATCTCTCTTGTCCTCTCCTTTATTCCTATCATCTAGTCCTGGCACATAATAGGTTCTCAGTAAATACCTACTAAATGAAAATAAAAAGAAAAGAAAAGAGTAAGTCTTATACATTTAAATGTAAATCAAAAAGAAATAGATTTTAAAAAGATACTATTCCTGGTGTTATAGGCGGGTACATATCTGCCTTCCTGAAAAGAGAGGCCACACAGCGTAGTGATGAAGTACTTGCTGACTGCCTGTGTACAAACCCCAACTTTGCCACTTGCCGTGCAACTTTGGGTAAGTTACCTAACCTCTCTGTGCCCTTGACTCATCTGTTGCAGACCTTTCTTCACTGTCCCAGGAGTGGTGTCTGCCCAGCCAGGCAGACCAGGTTGATTGGTTAGCCCTCCAACTGGGAGTCTATCTCCACCAGAGAAATGATGGGTAAATTTAAGAACAGGCCATAGGAGCTGTTTGTAAAAAAGAGGTAAAACTGAACAATCAAGTAGAAACTTTCCCATTAGCTCCTGACTCTGAGTCATTAGGATAGCAAGGCAGGGGTTACCTGGTACAAGCCTCACTCCAGTAGTGGCATACAGTAGCAAAGGTTGATTATAGAATTAGAACTAGTTTTCAGGGTGTATTAGTCTATTCTCACACGGCTATAACGAACCACCTGAGACTGGGTAATTTATGAAGAAAAGAGGTTTAGTTGACACACAGTTCCACAGGCTTAACAGGAAGCATGACTGGGAGGCCTAAGGAAACTTACAATCGTGGCAGAAGGTGAAGGAGAAGGAAGCACATCTCACCATGGTAGAGCAGGAGAGAGAGAGAGAGAAGGGGGAGCTTCCACACAGTTTTAAACGATCAGATCTCATGAGAACTATCATGAGAACAGTAAGGGGGAAATCTGCCTCCATGATGTAATCCCCTCCTACCAGGCCCCTCCTCCAATTTGACTGGAGATTTGGGCATGGACACAAATCCAAACCATATCATCCCACCCTTGACCCCTCCCAAATCTCATGTCTTTCTCACATTTCAAAACCAATCATGCCTTCCCAACAGTCCCCCAAAGTCTTAACTCATTTCAGTATTAACTGAAAAGTCCAAGTCCAAAGTCTCATCTGAAACAAGGTAAGTCCCTTCTGCCTATGAGCCTGTAAAATAAAAAACAAATTAGTTATTTCCAAGATACAATGGGGGTACAGGCATTAGGTAAATGTTCCCATTCCAAAAGGGAGGAATTGGCCAAAACAAAGGGGCTACAGACTCCATGCATGTCCAAAACTCAGCAGGGCAGTCATTAAATCTTGAAGCTCCAAAATAATCTCCTTTGACTCTGTGTCTCACATCTAGGGCACACTAATGCAAGGGGTGGGCTCCCATGGCCTTGGGCAGCTCTGTCCCTCTGGCTTTGCAGGGTACAGCCCCCATGGCAGTTTTCACGGCTGGTGTTGAATACCTGTGGCTTTTCCAGGTGCACGGTGCACACTGTCTGTGAATCTGCCATTCTGGGGTCTGGAGGATGGTGACCCTCTTCTCACAGCTCCACTAGGTAGTGCTCCAGTTTGGACTCTGTATGGGGGCTCCAACCCAATGTTTCTTCTCTGCATGGCCCTAGTAGAGGTTCTCCATGGGGACTCTACCCCTGTAGCAGACTTCTGCCTGGACATCCAGGCATTTCCATACATCCTCTAAAATCTAGGCGGAGGCTCCAAAAGCTCAACTCTTGTCTTCTGCACACCTACAGGCCCAACACCATGTGGAAGCTGCCAAGGCTTGGGGATTGTATCCTCTGAAACAGGGACTTGAGCTGTGCCTTGGCCCTTTTAGCCACAGCTGGAGCTGGAGCTGCTGGGACTCTGGGTGCCGTGTCCTGAGGCTGCACAGAGCAGTGGGAGCCCTGGGCCCTGCCCATGAAACCATTTTTCCCTCCTAGGCCTCCAGGCTTGTGATGGGGGGGGTCTCTGAAATGCCCTGGAGACATTTTCCCCATTGTCTTGGCTATTAACATTCAGCTCCTCTTTACTATGCAGATTTCTGCAGCTGGCTTAAACTTCTCCTGAGAAAATGGGTTTTTCTTTTCTACCACATGGTCAGGCTGCAAATTTTCCAAACTTTTATGCTCTGCTTCCCTTTTAAACGTAAGTTCCAATTTCAGATAATCTCTTTGTGAACACATATGACTGTATGCTGTTAGGGGCAGCCAGGCCACATCTTGAACACTTTGCTCTTAGGACTTTCTTTTGCTAGATACCCTAAATCATCTATCTCAAGTTCAAAGTCCCACAGATCCCTAGAGTAAGGGCAAAATGCTGCCAGTCTCTTTACTAAAGCATAGCAAGAGTGAATTTTACTCCAGTTCCCAGTAAGTTCCTCATCTCCATCTGAGACCACCTCAGCCTGAATTTCACTGTGCATGTCACTATCAGCATTTTGGTCAAAACCATTCAACAAGTCTCTTGGAAATTCCAAACTTCCCCACATCTTCTTGTCTTTTTCTAAGCCCTCCTAACTGTTCCAATGTCTGCCCATTACCCAATTCCAAACTTGTTTCCACATTTTCAGGTATCTTTATAGTAGTACCCCACTCTTGGTGCCAATTTTCTATATTAGTCCATCCTTATACTGCTATAAAGAACCACCTGAGACTGGGTAATTTATGAAGAAAAGAGGTTTAATTGACTCACAGTTCTGCGGCTTAACAGGAAGCATGACTAGGGGGCCTGAAGAAACTTACAATCATGGCAGAAGGCGAAGGGGAAGCAAGTACCTCTTACCATGGTGAAGCAGGAGAGAGAGAGAGAGAAGAGGGAGGTTCCACAGACTATCAAATGATCAGATTTCATGAGAACTCACTCACTATCATGAGAACAGCAAGGGGGAAATCTGCCCCTGTGATCCAGTCACCTCCCACTAAGCCCCTTCCTCCAATGTGGCATGAGATTTGGGCAGGGACACAAATCCAAACCATATCACAGGGTGATCAGATACACTGCCTACAGAGTGATTGTGTGTGTGTGTGTGTGTGTGTGTGTGTGTGTGTGTGTGTGTGTGTGTATTTATTTTTTGGCCAGGTGTGTTTCCAGTATGGATTCAGATAGAAATTATTTCCAATAACCCAAAGTGTTGAATTGTCATGGGATGCTCATATGGTTATATGTATGCTTGTTGCTACAGCAGTGTGTGTGTGTGTGTGTGTGTGTGTGTGTGTGTGTGTGTGTTTCACATCCACAAGGGAGAATAAGTCAGGATAGAAGGGAAAAAAGGGGGTGACTAAATTGATCTGGAATTTGAATCTGTTATTGTGTTTGTTGTGGTTAAATTGAGTCTTCTGGGCCTATCTGTTTAAGGAAATGGCTTACTTCATTATTTACTTGACCGTCCCAGCATAGCAAAGCAATAAGTGCCTGTGTGTTGGCAACTGCAGCTAAAGCTCTCCTATCTCTGCAAGCATGTGAGTTTATTTTACCTTGGAAGCCTTCATAGGTGGGCTGATTGTTTTAATGATGGCTGTGAGGAGTGAGCCAATGTAGAAAATCTGCCGTGGATTGGAGCCAGGTCTATGTGGCTTGGGGATGGGTTCTGGCTGTCCTGTTTACAGGCTGAATAGCCTCAGGCAAGTCAGTTAGCTTTTTGCGGCTTCAGTTTTCTCATTTGCAAAATAGACATAATGAGATCTACCCTCTAGGTAGTAATTAGGATTAAATAAGATAATGACTTACAAATGTGGATTTATTTTATTTCTCTACTGGAGTTCACCAGTATTTGTTTTACTTTTTCCATTGTTCTGAAGCAGATTAATCTATACTTCTTCCCCCAACAGGAAGTTTCCCTGGTGGAAAATTGAGGTAGGGCAGATTTATTTATGAATGTCCTTTCCTCAGTGGTCATGGGGAACTTTCATTTCAGTATCTGTGAATTACAAGTTATGATTGTCCAGACTACACAGAACATCCTAGAGGCTGGAGTTTTCTGAAAGAGAAAAGGTGTGGGAAAGGAAATCTGGCCTGAGGACTGCCTGGCTGAGTCTGCAGGATGAAGGGAGGGAGCCATATATATTGAGCTGGGCTTTGGCTGGGGTTTCTATAGACAGAGGTGGGACTGGGTCAGGACGGCCTGTGGAAAATAGCTCCTCAGCCAACACGGAGTCAAGTTCAGTCTCCTTAGACCTTTCCAAGCTCAGTCATTCCAGTTGCTCTGGGTCTCTGAGGCCAGGAAGGGGTCCAGGAAGTTGATGTCACAACTCCAGAGAGGAAGAGATATTGAGCAACTGGATAGAGAATGGACCTAGGGAAGGGGGTGCGGAGGGGAGTGTCAGGGCCAAGTCCCAGTGACCATGCTTCCTGAAAAGCTGGGCAAAGCTGGAGGCTATTTGAGTCTCTGAAGCACAGTGATGGTGGAGCTGCCTGGGAGCGAGGGATGGAAAAGGCAGCGCATTCAGTGTTATTTCCATTTGGAGCTATGCAGCTGCTGCTGATGTTCTGTCTTTTGTGTTCAAGAGTTCCTTTGTTCTTAGAGCTTTTTATTGAAGGATAACATACCTACAGGAAAGAACACAGTACATTTTCACAAAGTGGACGTGCCCATGTCACCAGCATCCAGGTCAAGAAACAAAATATTACCAGACTGGGAGTATCCCCAGTCTTCCCTAACATGCTCCCCAGGATAGGGCAACCACTCTCCTGACTGGTCACAACACAGACTAGTTTTGGGATTGTTTGTTTTTTTTAAGAGATGAGGTCTCACATGCACACAAGTCTTCATTGCAGCACTATTCACAATAGCAAAGACATGGAATCAACCTAAATGTACATCAGTCACAGACTAGATAAAGAAAATGTGGTACACATACACCATGGAATACTGTGCAGCCATGTCTATGAAAAAATAAAGAGATCATGTCTTTTGTGGGAACATGGATGGAGCTGGAGGCCATTATCCTTAATAAACTAACGCAGGAACAGAAAACCAAATACCACGTTTTCGCTTATAAGTGAGAGCTAAATGATGAGAACTCATGAACACAAAGAAGGGAACAGACACTGGGGTCTACTTGAGGGCGGAAGGTGGGAAGAGCAGAAAAGGTAACTATTGGGTACTGGGCTTAATACCTGGGTGATGAAATAGTCTGTACAACAAATCCCTGTGATGCAAGTTTACCTGTGTAACAAAGCTTCACACGTACCCCTGAACCTAAATTAAATGTTTAAAAAAAGAGAGATGAGGTCTCACTCTGTCTCCACTCTGTCACCCAGGCTGGAGTGCAGTGGTACAATCATAGCTCACTGCAGCTTCAAACTCCTGGGCTCAAGTGATCCTCCTGCCTCAGCCTCCTGAGTAACTGGGACTACAGGTGTGCCACCATGCCTGACTAATTTTTAAATTTTTTGTAGAGATGGAGTCTTATTATGTTGCCCAGGTTGGTCTCAATATTCTGGCTTCAGGCGATCCTCTCACCTTGGCCTCCCAAAGCACTGGGTTTACAGGCATGAACCACCATACTTTCCCAGAGCCTAGATTTATAAGGTACCTTTTAAAAGCAAAAATTACCATGGACGCCCATGAGAGAGTGTCATAGTTTTGGTATCATTGATCACATGGAATAGCAAACTTGTACTGAGCCCTCACTGTGTGCCAGGCCCTCTCCCACGCCCTTTACATAATCCGCTCACCTCATCTTCTGAACAATTCTAAGAGGTAGATACTAATACAATGCCTGTTTTACAAAGAGAAAACAGACATGGCACAGTGAAAAACCTTGCCCAAGGCCACACCACTAGTAAGTGTAGAGCAAGAATTTGAACCCAGGCAGGGAAGGTCTGCCTTGCCTCTGCAGTCTCTGGATGAAGGTATGGAGTGCCTCTCATCTGGATGTGGTGAATTGTGCATAGATAAAGCAGAATAACCAAGCATTATTGCAAGTTTAGTATTTGATTGATAACATAGAAATTCATCCAAAGACAAGTTTCTACACCTGCCTGATGCGTATACCCGTGGGAAGTGTGTTCATGTCATGTTCTTTCCATTAGCATGGATTTGAGCACCTCTTGGACACACTCTGAGTTCTCCCCTCAGACTGACAATCATGCCTCTGGCCCAGCCCTCTCAGTTACAAATGAGGAAATCAGGTCCCAGAGAGGGAGTACAGGCATTTGGTGAGGATGGGGGCTGGGACTCAGATCCCCCGTGTTGACTTCCCATGCAGTGCTCCCTTCAGTCTGCCAGCAAGCCCCCCATTAATCAGCATCTCTGTGCTCATAGTGCATGGAAACTCACCGTTGAGTTGAATATCCTGGAGCCTCTGTTGAGGACACTGGCCTGGAATCCCAAGCTGTCCATCTACTTCCCCAGATCCTCCCACCCACCCCATGATTAGGATTGAGAAGCCCAGCCAGAGCTCCAGTGCTCATTTTCTCTCTCTCCCAGTGAGTTACTGCTAATAGCAAACATTTTTCCATGCCCAGCGTGAGACCTGCCCCTTTCCTAACCATCTCTGAGACCAGGTAATTCCCTTCTTTCATTTAGGTTCTTACTGAAACGCATCTATAGTTGGTGGCCCCAAGAGCCCACTGTCTCTCGGCCAGAGCTGTCTTGGTTGTTTGTATGAGACAGAACCAAGTCCCTGTAGTTCATCGTTTCCCTGACCCCTTGGCTGGTGGAGGAGGAAGAGAAATCCGTATGGTCTCCCGAAGTTTCTTTTTAGAGTTTCCTGTAGCTCAGTGTGTGAGGCTCCCTAGGATTACGTGCCTTCCTTCCCACACCAACGATGATTGAGCACCTACTCTACATAAGGGGCACTGTCTAGAGATAAATAAAGCAGATGCAAATGCTTTGGACAAGACTGTCAAATAATCTTCTAAGATAGGAACTGGGTCACACATGATTCCAGGGTTAAGACCTCTGCCCTCTGGGGCATGTTCTAACAGTGGCTGAGCGTGTTTGGACTTCTGGTTGCAAGTGACAGAAAAAAAAAAAAAAAAAAAAAACCAACCTGGACTGAGCAAAAGATGAGAGGTGATCAGCTCCTGAACTGAGAAGTCCGGGGCCAGCTATGGGCGTGGCCAGATCAGGATCGGCTCATCTCTCTTCCCTGCTGGCTTCCTCCCCAGCCAGTCTCCCTGCAGATGTACAAGCCTGCAGTTTACTACTTTGGGGTTTGGCAGAAAGAAAGCCTCACCTGTTCGAAAAGGTCTAGCAAAATTCCTGGGATTGACTCACATTGGACCATTTGTCTGTGGCTGAACCTGGGGCCAGGCACCCAGGCTCTTACCCGAAATGAATCTGTAGTTGGTGGCCCCAAGAGCCTGCTATCTCTCAGCTGGAGCTGTCTTGGTTGTTTGTGCGAGACCAGCCCCACTCAAATCATATGGATGAGAACAGGGGAAGGGCAATTCCCCCCAGGAGAACCAGGGTTTTAGGGTGCCAGACAGGCAAAAACAGTAGGTATTGATGTTAACCCTGTCAACGCCCCGCACTCTGAGTAGCCGACTGGTGTGATCTGGCTCTGATCTGCATTTGGTGGGACGCTTCTGTCCTCTTGGGCACAGGGTGTGTGGCCACAGCCCACAGCCCTCCTGTCCCCTCTAATGTCCTGTCCCCATCTCAGTTCATGGTGTCACCATGCCCTCATCCCCCTCGCTGGAGACCACAGGTTTCTCCCTCCACACCACGCCCATCCTCCATCCTGCGGGTCAGGGGGCCGTAGCATCTCTACATCGTCCCCTCCTCTCTATTTCCAGTTACTTCAACAGCTTCTACCTGAAGCTTCTGTCCTGCTCCTTCCCACCGCCTCACAACCCTGCCTGATGTTTCTAAAATAAGGGCCAACGAACTATAGCCTGCAGGCCAAATTCAGCTCCCCACCTGTTTGGAATACATCCTGCAAGCCAAAAATGGTCTCTACGTTTTTCAATGATTGGACAAAGTTAAAAAGGAATACTACTTTATGACACATGAGAATGACAGGGAATTCAGATTTTAGTGAACATAAATAAAGTTTTATTGGAACACAGCCATGCCGATTTGTTTATGTCTCATCTGCGGCTGCTTTCATGCTACAGCGGCAGCGTTGAATAGTTGCGGCAGAGACCATATGGCCCGCAAAGCCTGAAATATTTACTGTCTGTCTGGTTCTTTCCAGGAAGACGTTTGCCAACTGTTGGTTTAAGATACTCTCATCCTGTCGTTCCTGTGCTCAGCGATCTGCTGCTGCTCTCCAATAAGGAGAGTCCTTATCCTGAAGCTTGGTGTCCTCCAATCCTTCCAATCCCATGTTCCAGTCTTCCCATTGCGGCCTTCCCACCTCCCAGAGCGCCTGCCCAGAATTCCCAGTCTCCTGGGCTCCCTCCCGCCCCCCTGCCTTAGCATCCAGTTCATTCCTTTGCCTAGAAAGTGTCTCTCTTTCCACCTGAATGTCTCCCAGGAAATCCTGAGCCCAGCTCTCCCATCTCCTAGCTCTTCCCTGAGTCATCTTTGCTGAGTTAGAAATTAATTGTTCCCTCTTCTGCGTTCCACTAAAGCTCCATTTAAACCTCTCCCCACGGCATGTGTCTTGTTACAGTCACCATTAGCTGCACATCTGTTTCCCCCTCCTCCATAGGTTGCAAATGTTGCCTGATTTATCCGTATTCCCTTGCATCCCTCAGCACAAATCCTCCCAGTAGATGCCACACGCTCAGTGCTTGTTGGAAAGATTGAAAGTCAAAATCTGGGCTGGGAGCAGCTTCCGTTCCAGGGACAGACCTGCTGGTTGTATAGGAACACAGCACTGCAGAACCACAGCTGGTGGAAGACAAATATTAAACTAAGGCAGAACGAACAGGGATTTGCTGTCATCCTGTAGTTTGTGGGTAGATAGGCAAAAGATGTGTCATTGTTGGAAGTGGTGTATTTGAATCGACTGAATGAGACTTTAAGGAGAGGTAGGGACAGAGGAGAAGGGGTGAGAAGCAGATAATTTTCTTGCATGTTCCCAGCCACCCAGTTTTGATAGAGAGTTTTTTGAGGAGGAGAACATGTGCTTTGACAGCATATGGACCAGTAGATAAATGGTGTGTGAAGGGAGAGTGTGAATGGCTTCATTACAAGCAGGCAGGCGTCAGTGTTCAGTGGGCAAAGACAGCAGCCATCATTTTAACCATAGACTACAGTTTATCACCTGGACACTATTGGCATTGGGGGCTGGATAATTCTTTGTTGTAGGGGGCTGTCCTGCACTTTGAAGGATGTTTAGCTACATCTCTGGCTCTACCCACTAAATGCCGGTAGCACCCCTCCCCCGGTTGTGACAACCAAAAATGTCACCAGTGTCATAGGCAGGGGCAGGGGGTGAGGGGGACAATCACCCCTGGCTGAGAACTGCTTCCCCACATGAGGGTTTCTCACACTACCTGTGGTGAAAGACTTGTTAACTTTATTTGACCAATATGCTTGTCAAATACTAGAAAAAGAAATCCCTAGAAAAAACTGGCATGGTGGCTCACTCCTGTAATCCCAGTATATTGGGAGGCCAAAGTGGGAGGATCCGTTAAGTCCAGGAGTACGAGACCAGCCTGGGTGACACAGTGAGACCCCAGCTCTACAAAAACAAACAAACAAAATTAGCTGGGCATGAAGATGCATGCGTGTAGTCCCAGCTTCTTGGGAGGCTGAGGTGGGAGGATTGCTTGATCCCAGGAGGTTGAGGCTGCAGTGAGCTGTGATCGCACCACCACACTCCAGCTTGGGTGACAGAGCAAGAATCTGTCTCAAAAACAGAAAAAAGGAAAACAATCACGTGGTTGCCACAATCTCAAATTGCTTCACAAGTGTTTGGATGCTCATTCTCACTCTCTGTTCCTGTTCTGTCATGAGTGGGTGACAGAGAGTTCACAGGCCACACTTTATCACAGCCGTAGACCCAGAATCATGTTAGAGAACATTCTCTGCGTGGGTGGAGGTCACCATGTGCTCTGGGATTGTGTCGCTGTGAGGCCCTTGCCACAATGCGTGGTGCATTGTCTTGGTCCAGTGGCCTTTCCTTTGGGTGTGCACCTGCAGGTGGGGGGATGGTGTTGGACTCATGGTTGAAAGGCGATGATTCACCTCGTGCTGGCAGGTGTTTAATGGCCACTCTTTGACGCACCTCCATGGAGGCCTGGCCTTGTTGAGAATTCTCCTGTGGAAGGTCTGGACTTGTTCTTTTCCATTGATCTTCTCATGAGTTGTGTCACTCCCTGATCATTTTCCAAAGCTGGGTGCCTTGAAACTGGAGGTCAGGCCTCCTGCCAGTGCATTCCTCGGCCAGGCTCTCCTGCGAAACAGGGTGGATGATGTTCCGAGGCTTCTCCATGGTGAGTGGTCAGCGTGGGAAGTTTGACCTCTTGCCTCTGGTCCTGGGGCCTTGCCTTTGGTCATGAGCTGGAATAGACTCACAAATGGTGGGAGATGCACTGGGAAGAATGCATGGATTTTATTTTTTATGTTTTTATTTTTATTTATTTATTATTTATTTATTTTTGAGACAGAGTTTCACTCTTGTCACCCATGCTGGAGTGCAATGGTGTGATCTCAGCTCACTGCAACCTCTGCCTCCTGTGTTCAAGTGATTCTCCTGCCTCAGCCTCCAGAATAGCTGGGATTATAAGCGCCCACCACCACATCCAGCTAATTTTTGTATTTTTATTAGAGATGGGGTTTCACCATATTGGCCAGGCTGGTCTCTAACTCCTGACCTCAGGTGATCCGCCCACCTTGGCCTCCCAAAGTGCTGGGATTACAGGCATGAACCACTGCGCCCGGCCTCTGTTTTTATTTTTTTTTAATTTTTTTAATTTCCATAGGGTTTTGGGGAACAGGTGGTATTTGATTACGCAAGTAAGTTGTTTAGTGGTGATTTGTGAGGTTGGGTGCACCCATCACCCAAGCAGTATACACTGAACCCGATTTGTAACCTTTTATCCCTCACTTCTTTCCCACTTTTTCCCCGAGTCCCCAAAGTCATCCTTATGCCTTTGCATCCTCATGGTTTAACTCCCACTTGTAAGTGAAAACATATGATGTTTGTTTTCCAATGCACGGATTTTAAATTCTAAGCTGGAAACTCTGTGGAGATGTAGAGACATCCCCACCACCCATTCCAGGAAAGGAAAGTGTATGTATTTGTGTGTGTGTGTGCGTGTGCGTGTGTGTGTGTGTGTGTGTGTGTGTGTGTCGGCCAGTGACTTTTGTGGTGTCAGAATTTCTAGCCTTCAGCTTAGATGTGAGGCCTAACATGCCAGTTGAAGAATCCACTATAGGTAAGCAGGGTGAGGGGGAGGCTGGTGGGAAGCAGAGACACGTTTCTCTGTGTTGGCGATCAGGGTCTTTCCTGTCACACTCTGTGTGCTCTACCCCAAGGGGACTCGGTGCAAAGGAAATTGAGCTGGTGGCACCAAAGGAAATGGTGATCAGGTAGCTTTGGGTCACTTTATGCTGTCCTCTTCCTGAGGAGGAAACTGAGGCCAGCACTGCCAAAATAACAATGGCAGGACTGAACTTTCCAGACTTTTAATCCAGTGCACATTGTCAGATTCTTTACTGCCTCATTCATTTTGTTGGTGTTTTTGAAGAGAGGTGATGGGTCCAAAGAGATGCCTAAGGAAGGAAAAGGCCACAGGCTGGAGGTTCAGTGAACTCATCTGGCTCAGCTGGTATTTTGTTCTGTGATCCTGATGAAGCTCTGGTTTGTAACAGACTAAGAACCTCCTCAAACCTCACGGAGCTTTTGTGGAAACTAAGGAACGATGTAATTTTCCACAAGCTCACAAAGGAAAGCCAAGAATAAAATCCAGACCCTGGTGACTCTTTAGTGGAAATGTTTCTGACAGAGCCAAGGATAAGAATAAGCACCAAGCCTAGAGGGAATGAGGCAGACTTTTCTTGTTCTGAGATTTGAGGAAAAAGAGGTCATACGTCCAAGTTACAACTGTCAGTCATTCTACACATATTAAGCACTTATATGTAAGGCAGACCTGGAAATACATTAAGCCTGTCAGTTTCTTTTTTTCTACCTATAGTCTTTCTTCATCCTATTGCTTGAACTATAGTGCTTGGATGGGCTTGTTAGAATTGTAAATATTTACAAGGACCATGTACAGTCATGCACCATATAACAACATTCATTTCAACAACAAACTGCATTTTCTACATGGCCCCATAAGATTATACAGATAGGGAGCTGAAGAGTCCCTATCACCTAGTGACGTCTTGCTAGTCCTGACCCTCTGTAGGTCTAGGCTAATGTGTGTGCTCATGTCTTTATTTTTGATTTAAAAGTTTAAGAAGTTAAAAAAAATTTAAAAAGAAAAATAGCTTATAGAATAAGAACATAAAATATTTTTGCAGGACTGTAGAATGGTCTTGTGTTTTAAACTAAGTGTTATTAAAAGAGTCAAAAAGCTTAAAAAATTTAAAAGTTTATAAAGAAAAAAAGTTACAGTAAGCGAAGGTTATTATTGATGAAGCATATTTTTAAAATTAGTGTAGCCTAAGTGTCCAGTATTGATAGACTTTTGTCTATAGTAGTGAACAGTAACATCCTGGGCCTTCCCGTTCACTAACCACACACTCACTCGCTCACCCAGAGCAACATCCGGTCCTGCAAGCTCCATTCGTGGTAAGTGCCCTAAACAAGTGCACCATTTTTTATCTTTTAAACCGTATTTTTTCCGTAGCTTTTCTATGTTTAGATACACAAATGCTTACCACTGTGTTACAACTGCCTGCGGTATTCGGTACAGTTAAATGCTGCACAGGTGTGTGGCTCTGGAGCAGCAGGCTTTATGGGATAGCTTAGGTGCGTCATAGGCTAGACCATCTAGGATTGTGTAAGTGTACTCTAGGATGCTCGTGCAGCAGTGAAACTGCCTAACACCACATTTCTCAGAATGTATACCCATCATTAAGTAACACAGGACTACGGTTGCTCAACCAGCACCCACTGAGGAACTGTCTGCTGTGTGCAAGCTACTTTACAGAAGGAGAAGCTGTTCCTTCCTTTCCAGGGAGATCGCCCTGTGTCCTCCCAAATATAATGAATGGACTCAGGCCCTATCACTAAATCCTGGCCTGAGACTTCTTGCCTTGAGCCTACTCAGGGAACAGCAGGGATTTGGTCTAGGAAGAGAGGAAGGATTATGCCAAAGAGAAAGACTGCTCAACAGACAGGGAAGCCTGGGAGCAGGGGTGGGAGACGGGGCAGGAGGCAAGAGTGCTGAGGGGGTCCCTGGCTCACGGCTGTCAGGCTCCTCCTTGAACTCTATGTGCTCTTCCTGCTGCCAGCCTGGCCTCCTGGTTCTGCCCATATGGGGGCAGCTGTGGCTCCTCACTCTTCCCATCCCAACCCCAATTCACCATAGTCCAGTGTACTGGTCAGGGTTCTCCAGAGAAGCAGAACCCACAGGAGGTGCACACATACACAAACATGCCCTGTATCTATCCTATATGTGCGTGTGTTGTGTGTGTTCATAAAGAGATTTATTTTAAAGAATTAATTCATATAATTATAGGGGCTGGCAAGTCCAAAATCTATAGGCCAGGCCAGCAGATTCGAAACTCCCAGGCAAGAGCTAATGCTCTTGAGGACAAATTTCTTCTTCCCCAAGAAACCTCAGTTTTGTGTTCTTTTTTTTTTTTTTTTGGAAACGGAGTCTCACTGTATCCCCCAGGCTGGAGTGCAGTGACATGATCTCAGCTCACTGCAACCTCTACCTCTTGCGTTCAAGCGATTCTCCTGCCTCAGCCTCCTGAGTAGCTGGGATTACAGGCACCTGCCACCACGCCTGGCTAATTTTTGTGTTTTTAGTAGAGGCGGGGTTTCGCCATGTTGGCCAGGCTGGTCTCAAACTCCTGACCTCAGGTGATCCACCCGCCTTGGCCTCCCAAAGTGCTAGGATTACAGGTGTGAGCCACCGCACCCAGTCAGTTTTTGTGTTCTTTAGGCCTTCAACTAATTGGGGTGGAGTTGAATTCACACCCACGTTGTTGAGGGTAATCATCACTTAAAGTCCATTGATTGCAGATGTTAACCACATCTATAAAATACCTTCACAGCAACCCCTAGATTTATATTTGATTAAATAACTGGGTATGACTATGACTGCCCGGCCAAGTTGGCACATAGAACTCACTATCACATGTGGCTGGCAACCTGGCCTGACCTCAGAACTTGGAGCATGCCAGAGGTGAAGGGAGGCGTCATTCCAGCCTTCCTCCAGGTCCCTTCCCAGTTAGTGGCAGGCACGAACCGCTCGCTCTGGCAAATCATCCACCCTCCTTTGGCTTTGGGTGGAGGTGCCTCTGAATCCAGGCACCATGCTGTAGCAGTTACCTTCCCGCAGGTGTTCTCTCTTGTTGAACTTGAGGCTGTCTAGAACGAGGAAGTACCTGGTGCCCATGTTGGCAATGATGGAAGTCTCTCCTGGCATGTTGCCACGGGCTACTTTGACATCTCCTGGCTAATTGATGTTCATTTTTATTCCAGGTCCTTGTACTCCTAATGAGGAGAGTGAACATGAAATTTATCATCCAAACTGTGACACTTTTGAGAGAGGGGGATACTATTCATTATATTGGACAGCAGATGTGAATCAGGACTGTCCTAGAGAAATCAGAGGATATAAAAGATCCAATAATGACAACTGCTATGTTATTCATAAGAGTTCATTTATACAGTTGTTTTCATGCTTGTGTTTCATGAATAAAGGGTCAGTCAAGTCAACAAATATGAGGGCTGAGTTGTTTTTCCCCAAAAGATATGGTGAAGTCCTAACCTGGTATTTGTAAATGCGACCTTCATTGGAAATAGGGTCTCTGCAGATGTACTTGGTCAAGAAGAGGTTATGCTGGATGAAGGTGGGCCCTGAATTCAGTCACTGGTGTCCTTATAAAAAGTCCATGTGAAGACACAGGGACAAAGAGGGGAAGGCCAGATAAAGACAGGGGCAGACATTGGGGTGATCTGGGCCCACAAGCCAAGGAATGCCAGGGACTGCCAGCTGTCACAGACGCTGGGAGGAAGACGTGGAGCTGATTGCCCCTAAGTCTCCAGAAGGAACCAACCCTGTCGACACTTTGATATTGAATTTCCAGCCTACAGAACTGTGATAAAATACACTTCTGGGCTGGGCACGGTGGCTCACACCTATAATCCTAGCACTTTGGGAGGCCAAGGCAGGTGGATCATGAGGTCAGGAGCTAGACACCAGCCTGGCCAATATGGTGAAACCCTGTCTCTACTAAAAATACAAAAATTAGCGGGGTGCAGTGGCATGTGCCTGTAGTCCCAGCTACTCGGGAGGCTGAGGCAGAAGAATTGCTTGAACCTGGGGGCGGAGGTTGCAGTGAGCCAAGATCGCGCCACTGCACTCCAGCCTGGCGACAGAGCGAGACTCTGTCTCAAAAAAAAAAAAAAAAAATTCTGTTGTTTTAAGTATATGCTACTTTGTTAAGACAGTCCTAAGAAACTCTATTGTAAAAGCTTCAATATAAGTACCTACTATGTGCCAGGCTTTGATCAGAGTGTTGGAGATACATCATGATCAACAGCAGTAGCAGCTCATTCTTACAATGTCAAGGTGCGTCCCTGGGACCTTTCACAGGCTACTGGCCATATGGTCTAGTTAGACAATGAAGAATTGTTTCTGCAGATGGATCAAACGACTCAAACGTACTTGCAGCTCAAATTAAGTCTAGAGTCCACCTCTACCAGCTGAGAATACCCACAGTGGGTGTGGGCATTTTTTCACGGGGGGGCCTGTCCCTGAGTAAATTGGTTTCTGTTCTTGTCATCGGCAACAGTAAGCTGGCTCAGGTGATACAGTGAGCTGGCTCAGGTCTTGTTTCCTGGGATGCTGAGTGCCTGTTGTCATGAGCCTACCTGAGAATGAGTCCTGGCATCAGAGCCCTCACTGCTCCTCAGGCTTCTGTGGTTGAACTCCAGCCTCTGGAGATGAGCTCAGCTTCAAGCAGTGGCAGGAACCAGATTCGGCCTCATCCCAAAGTTTCCTCCAGGGGAGGCACGGTGTTGGCTGATGTGTGCTGTGTTCAAGTGCATGAACCTAGGGGCTTGTTACTTGTTCACCCTTGCCATGAACGGTGCAACAACGAGAAAACCAGTGGGGAGCTCTTAAAGTTTTTCAGTGGTAATATGCTTTCCTTTTCCTAGAGTGCGTCAGACGTTCAATAGGTCTCTCTTCAATGAAGTATAACTTGAGTACAATAAAATACACAGCTTTTTAAGTGTAACTACCACTTCAATCAAGATGTAGGACATTTTCATCACCCTAGAAAGTTCCTTGTGCTGTTTGCTGATTAGTCCCTCCCCTACCCCCAGTGGTTCTGATTTCTATCACTGACCTTGGTTTTGACTGTGCTTGGGCACCACATAAATGGCATCAAACCATTGGTACTCTTTTGTGCTGGATTCTTTCATACACCACCGTTTTTTTGTTTTTGTTTTTTTTGAGACACGGTTTTACTCTGTTGCCCAGGCTGGAGTGCAGTGGTGCGATCTCGGCTCACTGAAACCTCCGCCTCCCAGGTTCAAGCGATTCTCATGCTTCAGCCTCCCAAGTAGCTAGGACTGCAGGCACCCACCACCATGCCCAGCTAATTTTTATATTTTTAGTAGAGACGAGGTTTCACCATGTTAGCCAGGGTGGTCTCGAACTCCTGACCTAGGTGACCTGCCTGCCTCTGCCTCCCAAAGTGCTAGAATTACAGACATGAGCCACCATGCCAGGCCCATTCATCATGTTTTTAAACTTCATTCTTTTTAAAAAAATAAATCATAGCAAATTGACTAAAACATTTTTACGATAAAGCATTTGGAAAGGGGCCCTGGAAAGGGAAGCCGTTTAGAATTCCTCCACCTGCCATAACCACTATAATGGTTTTGGTATACTTCCATCCAGTTCTTTTCATTTGCTGGTTTGTGTATAGCTGCAAACAAACCACGAGTGATTTCGTGTGTTGCTTTTTTCATTTATGATAAACATTTTTTCCACATCCAGTGTCTTTAATTATCCTTCTGGGTAGTACTCTGTCTAAAATGCCCTGTGAGGGCAGACACTTTTGCCTGTCTTATTCACAAATGTATTTCCAGAATCTAGAACAGTGCTGGGACCTGATGGGTAACAGTAAATATTTGTGGGAAGACTAGAGTAAAGTGTCCAACTCCATAACCATTATCCTATTCCTGGGCCGTCAGTGGCTTCCAGTGCCTCGCTAGTGGAGGTAACAAGCATCTTCACACGTATGACTTTCACCCTGATGTTCTGAATGTCACCCTTAGAAGAAATTTCACATGAGAAACAGTTATGTCAAAGGGAAGAAACATATTTTTGGCTTTTGATAGACAGTCAAGTGCTGTTGAGAGCTGGATTATCCAGATTTGAGTTTTGGCTCTGCCACTTACTGGCTGCACCTTGGGCAAATTACTTAACGTTTCTGTGCCCTAGTTTGCCCGTGTTTGAAATGGGGCTAATGACAGTATTTCCTAGGCTCATTGTGACCTTGAAATGTAGAAAGTACTTGACATGTAGTAAGCATTGTATGTGTATTGCTATGTATGTTTCATATGTAGAACATTATATCATGCTAAAAAATTGAAGCTATTTTTCCAAAAAGAAATGGTTTCCCTTAATGATGCCTGTCCTTTTGATAAACTCAGTGGTGCTTGTGTTGCCGACTGGTCACTAGCTCAGAGTTTGGTTGTGCAGTACGTAGGAACCTAGGTTCTGAATTTACTTTTATTTTATGTATTCATTTATTGGAACAGGGTCTCACTGTCATCCAGGCTGGAGTGCATTGGTGCCATCACTGCTCACTGCAGCCTTGACTTCCTGGGCTCAAGTGATCTTCCCACCTCAGCCTCCTGAGTTTAGCTCACAGGCATGCACCACCATGCCCAGATAATTTTTGTATTTTTTTAAGAGACAGGGTTTTGCCATGTTGTCCAGTCCGGTCTGGAACTCTTGGACTCAAGCAATCCTCCCACCTCAGCCTCCCAAAGTGCTAGGCTTACAGGTGTGAGCTGCCGCACCCAGCCCCTAATTTACTTTATTTCATTTCATTTCATTTCATTTTTTTTGAGACAGAGTCTCACTTGCTCTGTTGCCCAGGCTGGAGTGCAGTGGCACGATCTCGGCTCACTGCAATCTCTGCCTCCCGGGTTCAAGCAATTCTCCTGTCTCAGTCTCTTGAGTAGCTGGGATTACAGGCATGTGTGACCATGCCTGGTTAATTTTTGTATTTTTAGTAGAGACGGGGTTTTGCCATGTTGGCCAGGCTGGTCTCGAACCCCTGGACTCAAGCAATCTGCCTGCCTCGGCCTTTCAAAGTGCAGCCTCCTAAAGTGCTGGGATTATAGGTGTGAGCTACCACACCCAGCCTAATTTACTTTAGGTATTAAGTATATGCCTTGTCTAGTAGAGGTAAAGACAATACAGGAACAAACAAATTGTCACCACAGCACACTTAGCCTCGTGCAGGAGAAAGACAGCATAGACACAACTAAAGATTGCTGCTAATTGTGGAAATAAACAAAGACCACACAAATGAAAACAACCCAAGATATTTACTCAGAGTTTACTATAGCAAGGGAGTCAGCTGTCATCACTTGCGTTTGGTAAAGACTCAAAGGCAAGGGAGCGGGGAGGCTTCACAGCAGGAAAGAAAGGGCAGGCTTCAGGCGTGCCCTGGGTAGAAGCTGTTGGTGTGAGGCAGCTAACTGGAAGCAGGGCATTGTGTGCATTGGTTTAGGGAAGGTTTTGCCTTCCCAGGGCTGCCATAACAAAGTAGAACACACTGGGTGACCTAAAACAACAGAAATTTATTCTCCTACAGTTCAGGAGGCCAAAAGTCTGATATCAAGATATCAGCAGGATTGATTCCTCCTGGAGTCTCTGAGAAAATCTGTTGCAGGCCTCTCCTCTGGCTGCCAGCACTCCTTGGCTTGTAGACATAGCACTCCAACCTCTGCCTTCGTCATCCCATGCCTTGTTCTCGGTATCTCTGTGTGTCTCCTCCTCTTCTTCTAAGACCACCAGTCATTGGATTCGGGGTCCCCTGTAATGCAGTGTGATCACATTTCAACTTAACTACCTACCTCTGCAAAGACCTTATGTTAAAGACTGAATTGTGTCTAAGTTCGTGTGAAGTGATGGTATTTGGAGATAGTGCCTTTAGAGAGGTAATAAAGGTTAAATAAGGTCATAAGAGTAGGGCCCTAATCAAATAGGATTGGAGTCTTTAGTCCTTTTAGTGTTGCTATGAAGTAACACCTGAGGCTGCATAATGCATGAAGAAAAAAGGTTTCTTTAGCTAATGATTCTGATGTCTGGGAAAGTTCAAGAGCGGGCATCTGCCTCTGGTGAGGGCTTCAGGCTGTTCTCACTGATGGCAGAAGGTGAAGGGGATCCAACCTGTGCAGAGATTACATGGTGAGAAAGGAAGCAAGAGAGCGGGAGAAGAGAGATGCTCTGTTTAACAACCAGCTCTGGACGGGCATAGTGGCTGATGTTTATAATCCTAGCACTTTGGAAGGCCAAGGTTGGGAGGGTTGCTTGAGGCCAGGAGTTTGAGACCAGCCTGGGCAACATAGCGAGACCCCATCTCTACCAAAAAAAAAATACCAGAAATATATATAAGCTGGATGTGGGTATGGTGGCACATGCTTATAGTTTCAGTTACTCAGGAAGATTAGGCAGGAGGATCGTTTGAGCCCAGCAGGTCAAGGCTGCAGAGAGCTATGATTATGTCACTGCACTTCAGCCTGGGCGACAGAGCGAGACTCCATCTCAAAAAAAACAAAAACAAAACCCAGCTCTTGCGGGAACTAATAGAATGAGAAGTCACTCACCACTTGCACCCAGGGCATTAATCTACTCATGAGGGACCTGCCCCCATGACCCAAACACCTCCCATTAGGCACTACCTCCAAGATTGGGGATCACATTTCAACATGAGATTCGGAGGGAACAAACATCAAACTATAGCAATTGATGTCTTATAAGAGGAGGAAGAGACACCAGCAGTGTATGTGCAGAGAAGAGGCGGTGTGAGGACACAGGGAGAAGGTGGCTATCTACAAGCTAGGAAGAGAATCTTCACCAGAAACCAACCCCGCAGGCACTTTGATCTTCCAGCCTCCAGAACTGGGAGAGAGTAAATTTCCATTGTTGATGTCATCTAGGCCATGGTATTTTGTTATGACAGCCCCTGCTGACTAATACATCTTATTTCCAAATAAGGTCAATGCTAAGGATTCCTGTGGACATGAGTTATTGGAGGGACACTATTCAACTCACTACAGGGAGCCTATTTGTTTTTCTCTGGTTGGTCTTGAGTTGGAAGCAGGAGAAAACAGTAGAGAAGGTGGTTGTCATTGGCAAAACATGACCATTTTGGGCCAATTGCTGCAGAGGCTGTGGTCTGACATCCCAGGCTAGTTGCTTTGGAGCTGTGGGTCAGAGTCCTGTTGTCCTGTATCGACCAGCCATTGTCTGTTCGTATTAATTCAGGCTCTGGCAATTCTGTTGTTAACTAGCTGTGATGCTGAACAAAGCACTTGACCTCTCTGGACTTCAGGGTTCTCCTCTTTAAAATGGGGGGGGTTACAGCTGTATGCTGTGGCTCACACCTGTAATCCCAGCACCTTTGGGAGGCTGAGGCAGGCAGATCACTTGAGCCCTGGAGTTCAAGACCAGCTTGGGAAACATAGTGATACCCAGTCTCTACCAAAAAGATACAATAATTAGCTGGGTATGATAGTGCACACCTGTAGTCCCAGCTGCTTGGGAAGATGTGATGTGGGGGATCACCCGAGCCTGGGAGGTTGAGGCTGCAGTGAGCTGTGATTGCACCACTGCACTCCAGCCTGGGTGACAGAGCGAGACCCTGTTTCAATCAATCAATCAATCAATCAATCGGTCAATCAATCAATCAATAAAAATGGAGGGTTAAGTGACTCTCAGTGAGGTGGGACAGGATCTTCAGCATCAGGGCAGGGAGAGAGGTGGGGTTGGCAAGGATGAGGTCATAAGTGTGGGGCCCTAAATCAACAAGGATTTGTCTCAGTCCGTTTAGTGTTACTATAAAGGAATACCTGAGGCTGGGTAATAAATAAAGGTTTATATGGCTCATGATTCTGATGTCTGGAAAAGTTCAGGAGTAGATATTTGCATCTAATGAGACCTCAGGCTGCTTCCACTCATGGTGGAAGGTGAAGAGGAGACAGCGTGTGTGGAGATCACATGGTGACAGAGGAAGCAAGAGAGAAGGGGGAGAAGTACCAGGCGCTTTTGAAAACCACCTGAGGAAACATTGCCCTGTGACATTAACAAATCCACTTCCCTTCCTGGGTGGAGAACAGCTGAACCACATAGTGCCTGGGCCCTTGTCCAGCTGTAGAAATTCTATAGTGGTTGCTCCTGGAAAGAACATTCCTGTTGCCGAGTCTTCCAGGCATATATTCTTTTTCATGGCACTGAATCTCTTTTGGAATGTACTGAAAGAAAGATAGGATTTTAAACTCCTTCTCATGCTAGTTAAGTCAGTGACTTAATCTAATTATTTTTACTCCTGTTTGGGACACGAGGGTGATGGTAGAAAATCCTAGATGTTCCAACTGTTGCCCATGAAAGGCATAAAATTCTTAGCAAAGTTATTTTAAACTGTACAATTGGGGGGGAAATCACAATTTTTTTCTTTTGGTTTCTGGCACTGGGATGGTTTCTAAAACATATACCTTATATAAGTTGAAACAATAAAAATTTGAGGCTATTTAAATTACTTCCCAGCCTTCCAGTCTGGTTTTCATCGTTTCAGAATAAACGTCAAGGCTTAGAAGGTGGGGTTATTTTTAACAAGGGTAGAAAGCAAAGAGAGAGTGGCATGTTTGAGGCAGTTTTTTTTTCCTTTAAAAAAATTCAATTCACAGTTTACATTCCCTAAAGAGAATTGACTAATTGAAAGGTTTAAGAAAAACGAGCAGCTCACAGAAAGCACATCTCTGTCAAAAATGTTCTGCCTGGTAAGACTTGGCGTGCAGCATCCAAGAAGCAGTTTGAGAAGACAAGGGCTGAGGAGGCAGGGCCAGTGCACCGTCTCCTGGGGAGGCATCCAGGCAGAGGTCACACTGGGGGCTCCTGAGTTTGTGTCAGAAGGGAGGCGCCCGAAGTACATTCACTCCATAGGCATTTCATGAACACCTACTTCATTCCAGTTTTGTGCCAGGACCTGGCAGCACAGGCATGACCAGTGTGGCCTGAGTAGAGTGGGCACCACAGGGAAGGTGGCATGAGTGAGGCTGGAAGGGTTGGCAGGGCCAGACCGTGCAGGGCCTTGAAGGCCAAAATGCGGTCTTTGGCATCTATCGTAAGTGCTTGTTGAAAAGCTTGTCTGGCTGCCCTGTGGAAAACAGGAAGGAGCAGATTGAGAGAGGACCTGGAGACACCAGTTACGGGGCAGTGCAGTGGTCCAGCAAGAGAGGATGGGGGCAGAGGGACTCGAGAGCAGATCAGGAGTAGGACTGCCAGGGCTTGTGCAGGATTGGCCGAAAAGGAGGTGGGTGTATCAGTGAGTGTTCCCTGCAGGAAATAGAGGCCACCTTTAATATTTTCAACAGAAAGGAATTTAATTCAGGGAATGAGATGCTTATAAAATTACAGGGAAGGCTGAAGGAGCAGTGCTACGGTCTGCATGTTTGTATGTCCCCAGCATTACGTGGAAACCTAATTTCCAAGGTGATGTATTAGGAGGCGGGACCTTTGGAGGTGACTGGGTCATGGGGGTGGAGTCTTCATGGTTGGGCTTAGCGCCCTTATAAAAGAGATCCCAGAGAGCTACCTGGTCCCTTCCACTGTGTGAAGATGCAGAGATAAGGTGCCATGTATGAACCAGGACACTGGCCCTCACCAGACACTGAATCTGCCAGTGCCTTCGTCTTGGACCCTCCAGCCTCCAAAACTGTGAGAAATAAATTTCTGTTGTTTTTAAGCTACCCCAGTTTATGATATTTTGTTATAGCAGCCTGAATGAACTGAGACAAGTGGGAAACGGACTGATCAAGTGTTCAGTAACATCCTGTGCAGGAATAAGGAAGGGGACATGATTGCCAGGAGAGCCTCTTGACGCTTAGGTCTGTGTAACCTTGGTTGCCAGTGGAAATGGCAGCAGGAAGAACACACTGCCTTTTTTCTGCCCTCTGAGTCCCCTAGGTTGGCAGAACCTACTTCACATGCAGAACCCTAGCTGCAAGGGAGCCAGGCTCCTCAGAATGGGAAGTAGGACTGGGCTGTATGATCCTGCGTGCGCAGCCTGCGCACCCATATCTAGGGTCCCTGAAGTGAAGGTTCATGGAAGGAAATAGAAAAGGACGCTGAGTGCCTATTGGCCTGTCTACCTGTCACAACATATGAGGAAGGAGGCGGTATCAAGGACAACGTCAGGATTTGTTTGATGCAGACCTGGATGGATGGGAGGCCATGCACTGAGGGCAAGTTGAAGGTGCCTATAAGATGGCCAAGGAGTGATGTTCAGTTGTCTGCTGGACATGTTAGGTCTTGAGCTCAGGAAAGACTGAAATTTGGGAGCTGGATGTGGAGATTAAAAAGTCAAAGCCAGGGAATGGTCACATGGGCAGAAGAGGGCCCAGGATGAAGCCCCAAGACCACCAGCGTTCAGTTCAGGGTCCCTTGGGGGGAGGGGACCCTCTAGAGGAGACTGAGTTGAGTGAGGAGAGAGGAGGCCAAAGAAGCTAAGTAAGAATGTTTCCAAAAGGTGGGATCACCCGACAATATGGACGAATCTTAAACCATTTTGTTAAGTGAAAGAAGCCAGACTAAGAAGGCTACATATTACATGATTCCATTGATACGGTGCTCCGGAAAAGGCAATATAGGGAAAGGAAACGTCAGTGGTATGGTGCACCAGATAGGGATGTGTTTCCACCGGCAGTCAAGGTTATAGAGACCTAAGTGTCGAGAGGCTGTCCTGGCAATCGTGTCCACTTTCTTATTTCTGCACAAGATGTTATCGGATTTGATTATTCCATTTCCCATGTGTCTCAGTCCATTCAGGCTCCTATAACAAAATATGGTAAACTGGGCAGCTTAAACAACCAGGAGTGGGGGTGCAGGGAGGGGTGATTACAAAAAGGCAGCAAAAGGGAATTTTAGGGGTGATGGAACTATTCTGTCTGAGGTATGGTGGTAGATACACCACTGTAGGCGTTTCTCAAAACCCATTGAACTTCAAACCACGAAGAATGAATTTTAGTGTATGTGAGATAGATAAATAGATTGATCTGTTCACTTATATACACATACGTTCATTCATATACAAATAGGAAGCAGTCGCTTGTATTAAATGTTTCAAGATCAAGGAATGTAAGTGACAGGTTTTCTCTGGATCCATTTAATAATGGCCTAGACCTCTGTATGGGTGAATTCTGGGCTGCAGGCAGAATTGACCTACAAAATCCAATGTACGTTTCAGAGCATGGCCTCTTGGCATGGCCCTTAGAGCTTACAAGAACAGAGGGCCTGCTCCTGGGATGGAGGAGACCTTAGTCCTGAGATGTGCATCTGCTGGGGGTAACATGCTCCAATAAAGAGAGCCTGGTATTAGTTGGGCTCCCAAGCTGGGTTCTCCCCTTATCTGTGCCAGACTGTGTTGGTGTGACTGTAGGTGACTTTAGTCTGTCAGAGCCTCCACTTCCTCTCAATAAAATGAGAATAATGAGTTTCTCAGAATTGACTGGAAACAGGCTTCAAGGCTTGATGTGGGCATCACCCTCTCCTGGGGCTGGCTGCACGTTCCCCAACAACTCTCCCAGGTCAGTGACCCCTAACTTATTCTACTCTGCACCACTGCAGTAAGCTTCTAACTGTCTCTTGGTCTTTTGTTTACTTGTCCTACAGACCAGGCACGTCCATGACGCTCTGTGCCTAATCCAGTGCCTGGCACATAGTAAACGCTCAAGAAATATGCATCGATTCACATTCTTTCTGGATCAGGGGATTTCCCACCTCAATAACCTTCCACCTTCTGAGTAACTTTGCTTTCCCGGAAAGTCAAGCCATCCTCCGAGAGGAAGAGCTGCCATGTCTGAGGGTGCTCAGGGTCCGTCAAGGTCTCATCCAGCCATTCCTAGACAGTCTAGTGGCTACCAAGCGGGTGCTCTGTACATGCTGTCGAATAAATCCATCCATTTTGAGAAGCAGGAGCAATGTTGGTGAAAGTTTGGGTCCCTGAACAGGCAGCACTAATTCAGAGTGTCACCCGTGGAGCTTTTTGTGTGTAAAGAAAACAGCTCAGGTGTGCCTGGAGGCCTCCGAATGGCGGATTGTAGGGTGCTGAGGGCACTGGAGGTGCTTCTGTCTCCAAGGATTTTGGAGTTTCCCATCCAGTGTTCGGGAAGGCAACTGGCAGGAAGGACCTCCTCCAGCTTCCCTGGGCCCTGCTCACAGTCGAGGATGGGTGCACGGGAGGGAGGCAGATGCCTGGGGTGTGAGGACACCTGGGTGTGTCCAGGACCAAGAGTGATGGAAGCCACTTCTGGGCACCGAGGTCCAAAGGGGAGTGGGGAGCAGCTGCCTTCCCTCCTGTCCCTCCTTTCCCTTCACCCCATGTCCCCAGGGCAGGGGAGTGCTGGGATCATCCCTGGTTCCTTGAGCCCAGCTCCACCTGCAGATACATTTCTCCCTTCCCTCCTCCCTCCACCTTCAGATTTCTGCAGCTTAAAGGCTTAAGCATGACCTCAAAAGCCATGTGTATGTTCCCTGCTGATCCCTCCCTCCTCCCTGGTGGGGATTTGAGCAGACAGAGCAGGCTCAGCCCCCCTCAGACACACAAGCATCCCGCCCTTGAACGTGGTCCAGTGGCTCCTGATCCCAGGAAGCCCATGGGAGAAGGAAGGCTTTCTCAGGAACCTGGGATTACACTGCTCCAGGCTTCAGATTCTCATGTAGCCCAAATCATCTCTTACTTTCTTGTTTCTTGCTCTTTCTCTCTTTCTCCAAGAAGCCTTTGTCTTCTCTTTAGCTTTCATACACCAAGGCTGTGTGTTCTGTGGAGCCGTGGGGACACAATAGATGTCAAGGAATGAGTCTGTAAGTTGATGCTGAGTGACTGGCAGCCTGGCTGAGCTCAGTAGTATCACTTCTTACGGCCCAGGTTCTGCTGTGATCTCCATTCGTAGGTGAGGGAACAGCCCCCGAGGTGTTAGGCAGCTTGCCCAGGTCCCACAGGTCATTAGGAGCAGAGGTACTTCCTGAAATCTAAGTCCATCGGCTGCTAGAGACAGTGCACGAAACAGCTGTGTGGGACATCTGCAGTTCCAAGTCGTTGCTGTCAGTGACAAAGGTGGGAGGCCACAGAGTCCTGGTCTATACCCACCCCCTTCACCATGCCAGTGTCTGGAGGATTTTAATCCTGAACTGTGCAGCAGACTGATCCCAGCTATCAGCAGCCAACTGGGGAGGGTGGGGTGGATATCTGCCTGCTCGCAGCCTTTAATGTCCATGCCAGGGCATACCGCACATAATAAGGATGACTGATTCGTCACCATAGAAGCCATTCGTTCTCCTCCATAGCCCCCCAGCATGCACACAGGGGTGCAAAGCAAGGCTTGAGGCTGAACAAGTAGAAGTAGCAGCAAATTGCCACTGAAGAGACAGAGGGTCAGAGAGGTTTCATGATGTGACCAGGGTCACACAAGCTTATGCGTAGTCGAGCTAGGACTCCAGTCGACAGTGTGGCATGATTTCCACTTGGTCAGACCGTCTCAGTGTTAGAGGTGCGGCTTAACCTTGGACGAGGAACATCAGGTCCCACTGTGAGTGCTGGCGTAGATGCCTGGGTGCTCTGAGCTGCTTACTTCCCTCTCTGAGCCTCATCTGAAAACAGGAACGTTGATGGCTCTAGTGCCTGCCTTGTGGGTTCAAGATGTGCCAGGAAGATGTGGATGGGTACAGAGGATGGTGGGTCACAGGCAGCCGGGAACTCTGCCAGTGACCACTGTCTTTGCTAGCAAAATTAAGGCCATAGATGCCATTCATTCTCCTCCACAGCCCTCCAGGATATACATGGGTGTACAGAGCAAGGTGTGTGGCTGAGTAGGAGTCTGTTCCTACCAAGGGCAAAGCCATTTAGAACCAACGCACCCTCCCTGCTGGAGGTCAGGTGATATGTCCCCAGCAGCAGAAAGTTGACATGACATTATTCTAATTTTCAAAACTTCCCATTTTTCAAAAATTTTTAAAGATGTTATTATAATTCCCAGGATTGGGTAAATCAATCAGCTCTCAAAACCCTGGTTTGGAGAATCAAGAAATGTCTCGAATTTTCATGGCAGAAATGTCTATTGATCTACACCGAAATATCCCAGCAGCTGCATTTCTCCTGGAAGTAAGATCTTGGCCTCAACAATGCCGAGTCTCTCCCTATGTAATTCTCCATCTCTGAGCTGACAAACCTTGAAGCCAATCCATGCCCTTGAACTGACAGCAGCAACTCTATTAAAGAAGTTTGATTACAAGAAAAGAGAGAGATGTGAGGGAAGCGAAAGAATCTATTTTTCGTTAAATGCTGCTTGTTTCAAAGTGGGAACATTTTCTGGGTGTCTGGGGAGCTGATGTTTTCTGTGGCTTGCCGAGAGAATCAGATCTGAAAAATCAGAAAAATTTCCATATAAGGGAGAAAGCATCATTTTCAGAGCTTAGGGCCAAATTATATTTGCAGAGAAGGGATTTCTGTCCTGGAAGTTTATTTAACAAGCATTTATCAAGCACCCACAATGAACTAGGTGTCATTCCACGTGTTTAAGGGGTTTACAAGGGTAATAAAAGTATTCTAAAAAGATGAGATGATACATTTTGTTATTTTTGTTAATATTTTAACCTTTGTTTATTCAGTCGATTGCTAAGGTTGATTGAGAACCTACTGTGTACCAGGCCTGGCGTAGGTACTGAGGGTTCAATGGTGACCTGGGAAGTGTGGATACTTGCCTTCCAGAATATTCCAGTTTAACTGGTGTGGTGAGGGTGGGTAGAGATCTGAGAGTGCCCTAAACGGGATCTGTGACAATGGAATTCATTTGTGTATACCTCCGTTCATGAGCGTGCTTATCCACTGATGATTTTGAATGTGGCAGTGGCAGGTGAGAAGGGATTATTCCTCTATTACTGAGCAGATGAGTTGCTCAGAGCTGCCTGGGCATGCAGGAATGATACTCAAACCCCAAGCATTTGATTTAGATTGTTTCCACATCTTGGCTGTTATGAGCAATATGGCTATGAACATTGATGTGTAAGTTTTAGTGTGGACATAAGCTTGCATTTCTCTTGGGTCTATACTTGTGAGTGGAATTGCTGGGTCATATGGTCTATGCTTAATCTTTTGAGGAACTGCCAGACTGCCTCCCAGGGCTGTACCATTTTCCATTTCCACCAGCAGTGTTTGAGATTCCAGTACCTCCATATCCTTGCCAACACTTACTACTGTCTGTTCTGGGTTCTAGCCATCCTATTATGTGTGAAGTGTTTCATACTGTTTTTTAAAATGCAAGACATATCTAAAACATGATCACTCTAAGGGGCTGGAGTATCTTTGCATAATCCAGTATCCAGCAACTATTTCCTGAGAGCACTGGTCTGCCCCTGGACTGAGAAATGGCTGGCCTTCTCTCTGATCAGTCCAAAGCCAGGTGGGCTCTGCAGTTCCTTAGTGAACTCTCAGATGTCAAGTGAGGTTTGTTGGAAGGCCCAAAGATAACTAACACTCTGCCATCTCTTCCTGTCTTCCAGCGATTCACGAGTTCCCCACAGACCTGTTCTCCAATAAGGAGCGACAGCACGGAGCCGTCCTGCTGCACATCCTTGGTGTAAGTCGTCTTCCCAGAGTGGTCACAAAACTTCTGGCATGTGAAGCCTCTCTGCACAGCGGGGCAGAGCTGTGGCGTGTCTGAGATCTTTTATTCTTGTAACAGCCCAGTGAGGAAAGCGGAAACTGGGCATGTTTTACGCACAAAGAAATGGTGTCTCAAACGTGTTAGGTGACTTACCTGGTGTCACACAGCTAGTGGCCCCAGGACCAACACAGGAATGCAAGTTTTTCCTGTACCCCATTTTCTGCTTTTGTAAAACAGGGATGATGGTACCTATTACAGAGTGTGAATATGAGTGAATATGGGTCAAGGGCATCAGTGTTGCGTGGCACATGATAACTCCTACAAATGCTTGCTGTCCTGATTCCCATGACTACCCCTAAATTTTAATACCTTTACATCACTACATAGATGGTCCCCGAGTTAGGATGGTTCCACTTACTATTTTTCAGTGTTATGATGTTACAAAAGTGAGACATATTCAGTATCACTGTTCTGAAAGTATAAAGAAACTATACTGTGAATTTTGAAGTTTTATCTTTTTCTGGGCCTGTGATACTGTCTCCTCATGCTGGGCAGTAGCACCAATTGCAGCTCCCAGTCAGTCACGTGGGCATGAGCATAAACAAAACAACCAGTACTTTACAGGGTACTGTGTCGCCAGACGAATTTGCCTAGCTGTAGGCTAATTAAGTATTCTGAAGCACGTTTAAGGTAGGCCAGGCTAAGCGATGATGTTCAGTAGGTTAACTGGGTTAAATGCATTTTCCACTTAAAGTATTTTATTTATTTATTTATTTATTTATTTATTTATTTATTTTTGAGATGGAGTCTCGCTTTGTCGCCCAGGCTGGAGTACAGTGGCGCAATCTTGGCTCACTGCAACCTCTGCCTCCTGGGTTCAAACGATTCTCCTGCCTCAGCCTCCCAAGTAGCTGGTATTACAAGCATGTGCTGCCACACCCGGTTAATTTTTGTATTTTTAGTAGAGACGGGGTTTAACCATGTTGGCCAGGCTGGTCTCGAACTCCTGACCTCAGGTGATCCACCTGCCTCAGCCTCCCAAAGTGCTGGGACTACAGGTGTGAGCCACCGCCCCCGGCCCACTTAAAGTATTTTAAACTTAAAATGGGCTTAACAAGCTATAACCTCATTGTAAGTCTAGGAGCATCTGTAGTTTAAAACTTTGTTGTACTTCTTAAACTTCCCTCCCTATTCAGATGGACCTTGATGACAAATGGTGGAAGGGGGGTCAAGTAGTAGTTCGAAAAGAAATAGGGGTTCAAACCTAAGTTACAAGTCACTCTCTGTGCTGGAATAGGCAAACTACAACCCTAGCCAAGTCTGGCTCAATGCCTATTTTTGTAAATAAAGTTTTATTGGAACACAGACACTCCTATTCATTTCTATAATATCTGTGGCTATTTTTGCACTTCAGAGGCAGAGCTGAGTCCATGCATCAGAGACTGCCTGGCCCACAAAGCCAAACATATTTATTATCTGCCCCTTTACAGAAAAGGTTTGCTGACTCTATTGTGTGGTGTGGAGAAACGTAGCTGGTCAAGGTTTGCTTCTCTGCTTTGGATCAACCACAGCAAATTTTCCTCCTGATCAGCTTCCCTGACCATCCAGCACCATCTGCTTGTATATTTAAACCCAACCCAGTATTACTCTTTGCAAGAGATCATTAAGAAAGTGAAACCTGGAATTCCCACATAGGTAGTAACAACCAGAAAACAAAGAATGGGTGAAGTTTTAATTAACAGGGTAAGCCATTAATGAAAATGAAGACTAGAATGAGGGTTGTTGGCACATTTTGAATGACAGACCTGTTTATTATTTCTATAATAGTTATTATCTTTCTAGTTTCTCTGGCTTTACGCTCCCTCCCCTTTCACTAAGGGACTGTGGATGTGGCTAATTGGTCCCATAGTTCTGTGGTCCTGCCTCGTGAAAGTCTTGGCATAGCTGAAATAAAACCTCAGGTTTCTGCTGAACCTGAGTGCACCATGGGAATTTCACAGGAACCCTTTAGAGGAGGGGTTACCAAGCTGTGGCTGGAGAGCCAAATCCAGCTCACCAACTGTTTGTTTGTTTTTTTAAATAAAGAAAAGAGGTTTAACTGACTCACAGTTCCGCACGGATGGAGATGGGGAGGCCTCAGGAAACTTACAATTATGGTGGAAGGGGAGGAGGCACATTTCACACGGTGGCAGGGAAGAGAGATCATGCAAGAGCAGGGAAAACTGCCTTCTAAAACCATCAGATCTCGTGCGAATTCACTCACTATCACGAGAACAGCATAGGAAAATCACCCCTATACCACCAATCGTTTTTATAAATAAAGTTTTATTGGAACACTGCCACACCCATTTTTGTTTCAGAACAGCAGAGTAGTTGTGCAAGTGACTATTTGGCCAGCAAAGCCTAAAATATTACTATCTGACCCTTTACAGAAAAAATTTGCTGACCTCTCGTTTTTTCTTTTTTTGATTTGAATGGGTAGATGAATGCTGACCTCTTTAGAGCACAAAAAGAACCTAGCTTAGTAAGGGGCCAGTTTTGCCTGCAGTGCTCTGTGACCCAAGAGATGGAAATCGGGGTGCCATCTTGGCTCATCTTCTCTCCTCATTGTTTCTCAGGGCTCAGAAGAGAGAGAGGCCTTTTGGCCTCTCGGGAGGTGATGTTGGTGGGTATTGCTGTGAGTGTGAATTCAAGTCAGAATCCTAAGCTTTGTATCAGGGTCTCCCCCACCTGCCTTCTCCCCTTTACCCACACCCCTGCTATTTGTTTCTTTTTATTCCTCTTCCCCAAATGTTGACAATGAGTCAAATCCAGTAGATACCTGCCTCAGATGTCCTAGATGCAGCTAATATATCTTCTACTTTATTAATCCCAATGAATGAATGGGGAAATTGATGAGTATCACTGTTTTAGCTGAAGTAGCCCAGACTTTCTCTTTTGCGAACAGGATATCCATAGCACTTTTTCTTTGAAGAAAGAAATGGCTTCCCCCAGTGCTTAGAGCAAAACCCATCTCTTTTTCCGTGGGTCCTGGTCCTTGCCTCTCCTTCCAACCTCACATTCTGTTTTCCACTCTCTCTATTCTACCTGTTGTTCCTCAAATGCATCGAACACACTCCTACCTCAGGGCCTTTGCACTGCTGTTTCCTGGTAGATATTTTACTGGCCAATTTGCTTCTTTGTTCCCCACTAAGGTAAGTTATAGGAGAGGTTTTCCTGGCTTCCTCACCGCTGTATGTCTGATCCCCTCGGTAGTTCCTGGCACATAGGATGAGCTCAGTGAAGCCGTGCTGGCTGCTGACAGAGGGATGGGCCAGAGAGAGGCTCCAGATATAAAACCATTTTAAAACTGCTGATCTGTTCTTACTTCATCATGAGACAGATGCTGAAACCAAAACCTAGAAGAGTTTCTTATCCAAAGTCACATGGCAAGTCAGTTCCAGAACCAGCCTTAGAATCTGGGTTCTTTACTCCATGAACCTCCGAATGTCAATGGCCTGTGCGTTTTAATGGTGCCAACATTATTAAGTACTATCCCAGGAAATGCTGGATCTCAAGTTGCCGTTTGTTTTGGCAGTGGATGAGCAGTTCGTCACTTTAGTGCCTTCCCTAAAAATAAAGGGAGCAAATCGGAATTGTTATTATTATTCTAAATTCTTAAAATGGTAGTTCTGAGTGCTTTCCTTCTTGGCTGTTAGGGTTAGATCTTGCCTGTTGAGGGCAGACTCTGGTGCTAGGACAGAGAGCTGCTGCTTTAAGAAGAGATGCTTGAGAGAGTAGAAAAAAAGTGTTTTTCCTGCTCTCAAATTTGCTCACCACATTCTGCTTCAACAAACACACAACAAAATGCGTGTGGGTTTTTTCCCCACATGCCAAGAATTCAGCAGACACCAGCTGGGTGTCCTCTAACTCAATTCGGTTCTGACACCGTACCTAGAGACAGCGGCAGCTCCCACCCGCCAAGGGCTCAGTCACACAAGACTGCTGCTTCTTTAGACGGCAGTTGCAAACCTCAAGTTGTTTTACCTGTGCTTCTGAACAACCTGCTATAAATCAGGGTTCCCATGACCCCCTCTTTGCGCTCAATTAATTTGCTAGAGCGGCTCAGAGAATTCAGGGAAACACTTTGACTTCCATTTACCAATTTATTATAAAGGATATTACCAAGGATACAGGGCCAGATGCTTTGGCTCACTCCTGTAATCCCAGCACTTTGGGAGGCTGAGGTCAGAGGAGTACTTGAGTCCAGGAGTTCAAAACCAGCCTGGAAAACATAGTGAGACCCCCATCTCTACAAAAAAAAAATAATAATAATAATAAACAGAATTAGCTGGGTGTGGTGGTGTGCACCTGTAGTCCCAGCTACTTGGGAGGCTCAGGTGGGAGGATGATGAACCCATGAGGTAGAGGCCGCAGTGAGCCAAGATGGCACCACTGCACTCCAGCCTGGGTGGCAGAGTGAGACCCCGTCTCAAACAAAAAAGGATACAGATGAAGGGATGCGTAGGGCAAGGTATCGGGGGAAGAGGTGCAGCGCTTCCACGCCTTCCCTAAGCATACGACCCTCCAGGAGCCTCCGTGTGTTCAGCTATCAGGGAAACTCCTTAAGCCCTATCCTTTAGGGTTTCTATGGAGGCTTCATTACATAGACGTGACTGATTACATCATTGGCCACTGGTGATCAATTCAACCTCCAGCCCCTCTCTCCTACCTGGAGGTTGGGGGCTGGGGCTTAAAGTCTCAACCCGCTCATCCTGCCTTGGTCTTTCTGGTGACCTGCCCCCATCCTGAAGCTACCTAGGTGCCCCCAGCCACCAGTCACCTCACTAACCTGCAGAAGACATTCCTATTATGCCCGAGGTTCCAGGGGTTTCGGGAATTGTGTGCCAGAAACCAAGGGCAGAGACCAAATATATGTTTCTTATTAGATCACAAGAGGCATGAGCCCCAGTGCCCTGAGTTTTCGTCCCCTCTACTGTTCAGCATGTTATTGCCTCTCTGGGCCTCAGTTTCCCCATTTGCCAGTAAGGGGATTGAGGGAACGAAATCTATGGTGCTGGAGTTTTCCTGTGTGCCCCGCTCTGTCTGCCTGGCCTCTGCCCTGACAGCCTGGTTTGGGGTGCGGTGGGCCCTTCGCAGCTGCAGCAGGGACCCTCACCAACCCTGCCTGTCTCCTCTCTCCTTTGCAGGCTCTGTATATGTTCTATGCCTTGGCCATAGTGTGCGATGACTTCTTTGTTCCATCTCTGGAGAAGATCTGTGAGGTACGTGGAAGGGACTTGGGACACCTTGGTGAAGCCTTGAAGACATGTGGGACATAAATGCCAGGCCAAGAAGGCCAGGGCTGGCGTGGGGAACATGCTGGTGGTAACGGCTGTCACACCAAGCACTTAGTGTCTGCCCCATGGTGAAGCCTCGCCGGAAACCCTCAAATTGGTCTTGGTGGATGGCAGCCTCTCCCAGAACTTGGCAGAAGAAAACGCTCCCGGTGTGAGATCACTACCCAGAACCACTGGGTCCACAGCAGGCTGTTGGCATGTGTGTCCAACCTGGCTAAGTAGAAAGCCCGGGCAGGCCTGCCAGCTGCAGTGGAGCATTGCCTGTCACCAGCTGCAAGTGGCAGGTGATAGGTGGGCCCACCCTCACCCCTCCAGGGGGACGCCAAGCTGCAGTGGCAGGGAATTCCCCTCTATCCTGACCTTTGCAGGCTGGTGTTTTCTCCCCACAATTATTTTGTTAGTTTTTGACTTTCTTTCCTTATTTCTCCTCATACACAAGATCCCAGTGTATCTCATTGCTCCACCTTATTCTTGGCTTCTAGTCAAGGAAGGAAATTGACTTCCGTTTGCAGCACCTCCTGCATGTGGAGTGCCCAGGGCTTTGCCACCCTTCATCCCTGTGAAATCTCCCGCGTGTTTGAGGCCATGTCTTCATGGTGATATTTGCAGCTGGGAGGGTGGGTTGTTCAGGGCAGGTGCTTCCCCGTGACTTTCCCCCTGCTGGGCCCAGCTTGGGGAGCTCAGTGTCCTTGCAGAATTGGGACTGGCTGCTTTGGACCTGGGCCCCCCAAGCAGTGACCTGGCAAACGTGTGCAAAGGCCTCGCCTTACCCCACATCCCCTCAGATGGAGCCATGTGCTCGCCTCCATCCAGACACTTGTCAGTGAGGGAATGGAGTCAGGGGAGGAGGGCGAGGAACAGAGTCCGGAAATGCCCACTGGGATGATCGTGCGGGAGGGTCCACCCAGGGCCCCTGTGGAGTGTGCGCTGCAGTGATGGCGGTTATGAAAAGTGTTGTTGCTTCTGCCTTCCAGAGGGGGCCCTTGGGAAGGATACAGTCAGCTGATCCTTACTGAATACACACCTAGGACCCACCCACTAGGCTGAGAGCTTGGGGAGGCCATAGCAATGGGGTTGATGGAAGCCTATGGAAGGTGAAAGGTGGGTGACTACAGTGTAGGGCCACATACAGTGGAGGTGCATGCACCCCCTAGGGTTACCTGTATCCCTAAGGATAGAGGTGAGCAAGGGTGGTGGTCTTAGCCCTGTAGGTAAGACCAATATCAAGGGCTCAGTGAGAGACATTAAAGAACAGAGGAGCCAAAGGGAGAGGGGAAGCGTCTTTCTCGGGGGAGAAATCTGGGAAGGCTTCACGGAGGAGGTGGCATTGGGTCCAGGTTTCAGAAGTGGGAAGGAGTTTAGCAAGCAGAGAGGGAAGGGAAGGGAAGGGCATTCCAGGCGGAAGGAGTGGCCCAGGCAAAGGCAGGGAGGAGGGAGGACAGGCGGCAGCATGGTTTGGGTTCTGCTGAGAGTTTTGGAGGTCCTTTGGGGGCAGAGCCTCTTCTGTGGAACCCTGCTTTTTGGCAGGGTTAAGGTGGCCAGCTTCTGCCCTGGAGATCAGTGCTGTGCCCCCACCCCAGACTCCGTCAAGCCCAGAGCTCTAACCCTTCTGAGGACCCCTCTAAGGCTAACTGACCAGTGGGTTCCTTGGTGGCCCCAGAACCCAGGGCTGCTCAGAGATACTTTGGGAGTTGGGGCTGGTGGAGGTGAGCCCTGTCCTGAGGGGCCTTCTGAGAACCACAGAGTGGGCGCCTCCAGATTGGTTTTCAGGCAGACCCTCAGTCTCCATGGTTTCACCAAACGTCCAAAGCCTCCAGCACTGCATTTCAGGTCAGAGGATGGGCTCTGTGGCCAGACATGACCTGGACAGGCAGAACGGGCCCCAACCATGAGTTCCCACCCTGTCCCGTGCCAGCTTAACCCTGGAACCAGTACCTCTGGGTCTTTGTGAGCCACTGGATGTCAGGCCTGCCATAGAGAAGGACTTCCAGAATGCAAGGCCCAGCTGCGGGTCAGAGACCTCCAGATCCACAATGCTGACATTCTCATTGAGGCCCCCAGTACCCAAAACCGGCATGGAAGGGGATGGTCACTAGACTAGTGTGCGTCTGTGGAGCACCACTCTGTGCCAGACGCTGTTCTAGGCACCAGGGATGCAAAGCTGGGAAAGACCAGCTGCTGCCCTCATCAGCTGGTGAGGGAAGGCAAGCGTGTGGACCACAAACCGTCATGTGAAATTCACGTTTCAGTAACAGCAGATAAAACACATCATGTATCTGAGGGAAGTGGCTATCTCTGAGTGAATGCATAGGAAGACTTCATCAGGGAGACATTATTTGGTCACGGGCTTGGAGGACAAACATAAAGGAGATAGTTGGGGGTGGGGAAGGGGCTCTGAGTGGAATGCCTGGTGAAGGCTGGAAGGCAGATGGCAGAGGGCAGACAGCATGTGCCCAGGGGTGAGAGGCTGCGGGCAGACGAGTTTGGCTCTGGCTGCAGCACTGCTCTCCTGCGTGCTCCTTGGCTGTGGAGCGTCCAGTGATGTCCAGTGCCCCCACGTCACACCCTGAGGGTCTGTGGTCACTTCTGTTTCAGAGACTCCATCTGAGCGAAGACGTGGCTGGAGCCACTTTCATGGCTGCAGGAAGCTCAACGCCAGAGCTGTTTGCGTCTGTTATTGGTAAGAAATCCCCTCCAGCCTGAGACACAGGATCTAGAGAGTCCTGTGTCTCATTTGGTGCCCAGAGCAGTGGGGGCATTTGTCAGCTCTGAGCCTCAGTTTTCTCATCTGTAAAATGGGAGAATTGGAGAGGCAGTAAGTAGACTGGTGGTTTCTTGGGGCATGTGGTAGAGTAGGGTGCTGAGGGGTGATAAAAATGTTCTTTTTAAGGTGATAAAAATATTCTAAAATTAGATTGTGGTTTTGGTTGCACAATTCTGTGAATATACTAAAACCACCGAATTGTATATTTAAATGGGTAAATTTTATAGCATGCACATTATATCTGAATAAAGCTGCTCAGAGAAAAAGGGAAGATTGGAGTAGCTGGTCCCTGGTGGCATTTCCACCTCCCTAGTTCTGCCACTGCTTCTGCCATTCTCTTCCGCTTCACAGGTGTTCTGTTTGTTAGTAAAGCAACCCACTTTCCTGTGAAAGGGGGACACTGAGGAAGGGGCAGGCTGGGGACACGTAGCTGAGGCCCAGGGTCTGTGTGTTTCCTTTCCAGGGGTGTTCATCACCCACGGGGACGTCGGGGTGGGCACCATCGTGGGCTCCGCTGTGTTCAACATCCTGTGCATAATTGGAGTGTGTGGACTGTTTGCTGGCCAGGTCAGTGGTTTCTCTCTGGGCCCGGCAGATGCATGCCCTGAAGTGTGGGGGATGAGCCTCTATGACAAGAGGTTGGGGTAGCAGTGGGGACACCCACAGGACAGCTGAGCTGGATTCCGGATACATTTGGGGCCTGGTTTTGGCCTCCCCAACAGGGAGCATGAAGCTGGATTGTCGTTGATACCCCATTAGATATCCTCAGAGCCCCAGGGGGAATGTTGGACTTGACCTCAGAGAGGCGGGCTCATGAGTGAGGCCCTGCCTTGCAGAGGGAGCTGGAAGTGGGCAGCCGACTGTGCCTGAAAGTGCCAGGGTCCAGTGGAGAGCAAGAGCCTCTGGCCTCTTCTGTGAAACACACACTGTTCAGACCTCAGAGGAATAGAGGGCAGCTTTGCCATGGCTTGAGAACATTACTTGGTTTCATTCTGTTCCCCAAATATAACAAAGAGCAAGTGTGGCCTGGAGTTAGGAGGAGGAGCTCTGTGGGCATGCCCTGCACTGCGGGGGGAGGAGGCCTGGGCAGCTGCACCCCCTCCCCGCTTCCGCACTCATAGCAGCCAACAACAGGGCTCTGCTGGCAGGTGGTCCGTCTGACGTGGTGGGCCGTGTGCCGAGACTCCGTGTACTACACCATCTCTGTCATCGTGCTCATCGTGGTGAGTTGCCCCTCTGCCCCCAAGGTCAGGTTGGCTGGGACCCTGCGAAGGCACAGGACCTCTGCCCATCTCTGCCCCGGCACTGTGACCAGAGAGGACTCACAGCACGCAATAGTGGGGTGTGCCAGCCACTCACTGCGGTCACAGTGACCAGCCCCCCGACCCCCAGCACTGTGCCTCCCTTTCCCCAAAACCTCAGACCCAAAACCTCTCCCACAGAAAGCAGGAGATAATAAATCTGTGTCTCAAACTGCTGAGAAACCGGTCAGAAATGGTACAGCTGGGTCCTGTAGGCCAGGTCCTCTGCTGGGCTGCAGTTAAGGCCTTAGCCAGGGTGGAATCATCGCAGAGCTTGGCGGGCAGGGCTACACTTGCAGGGTCATTCACGTGGCTGTGGGCAGGCCTTGGGCCACTGGCTGTTCCACAGGGCAGCTCTCAGCTGGGTGGCGGGCTTCCCTCAGAGCGACAGCCAGAGGCACCAAGATGGAAGCCACAGCCTTTTCCTAACTTGCTCTCGGGAGTGATACCTGCCATGTATGCCGTATTCTGTTTGTTAGAAGCAAGTCACCAGGTGCAGCCCACATGCTAGGGAAGCATGAATGTCAGGCAGTGGGAGCATGGGGACCCCCCTACCGGCTGCCTACCACACCCCCCAAAAAATAGATGTCTGTGATGATTCTACAGATAAAACAATCTACGGATACATGATTTCAAAAAGGTCAACATATGCCCTAACTATAATATAAAGGAGAAATGTAATCTATAATAAAAGAATACATATTTCAGTATATAAATGTTTTGGCACGGAGATGCCAGGAGATCCAATGAAGGGATTGGTTCCCTCCCACACAAAAACAATCTCTGAGACCGTCTAGTACAAATGCAGACTGATGCCCAAGTGATGGGCTGGCACCTAAGCCCCGTGGGTGATGCCGATGTCGATGATGTGATTTTCCACACTAATGAAGGACTCCTGATAAAATTCCAAACAGAGCAAAGTATAATCGTTCCTTAATTTGCATGACAGTTATCTTACTAGAAAATTAAGGATTCACTAAAACAATGTAAAAACTCTTTGATTTATAAAATGAAGTGAAGGCTGGGCATGGTGACTCACGCCTGTAATCCTAGCACTTTGGAAGGCCGAGGTGGGCAGATCACTTGAGGTCAAGAGTTTGAGACCAGCCTGGCCAACATGGTGAAACGTTGTCTCTACTAAAAGTACAAAAATTAGCCGGGTTTGGTGGTGCATGCCTGTAATTCCAGCTACTTGGGAGCCTGAGGCAGGAGAATTGCTTGAACCTGGGAGACGGAGGTTGCGGTGAGCCAAAATCGCACCACTGCAGTTCAGCCTGGGTGACAGAGCAAGACTACATCTCAAAAACAAAAAAGATACACCCTCCAACAACACTTGCACACCATATATATACACACACACCCCATACACACACACACATACACATATGCACACACACTTAGCTATGTTTCTGTCTTTGAGATTTCTTGATTATAGCAACTCTACTCCATGAATAAGGGGAAGCTTCTGCCAGGTTAGCCCCCAGTAGCTACTTGGACTGTTATAAAGCACAGGACATATCTCTGGGGGTGGACATGCTAAGCTGGGGCCATGTGATACAGTACACTGCTGGCCTAGGCTACACTAAGGAAAGGCCTGTAGGTGAGCAGCTCAGAAATGGACCCATAACACATATAACAAGGCCAGTATAAATTGGCTCTAGGTGCTTGGGTGTCTGTGCTTGTTCTTGTTTGGAAATAAGTATGTCCCACCCACCTCAACTCTGTTTATTTTGCCTTACAGTTCATATATGATGAACAAATTGTGTGGTAAGTTTTTCAAGTGTATTTTTCATTGTTCTTTTTTGTTGTTTCCAGTATCCTTATTTGTTGGGTTCCCTGAATCTTTTTAAAAATTATTTTTATAAACTTAAGCTTATTAACTTGTGAAAGTAAAAAAAAGATATCATTCTAAGCAAAAATGCCTTTCTTTATCCTGTCAAAGTGAGAAAAATTGTTTCCCTTAATAGTCCCGTCCTGCTAGGTATCAGGATATATTATAAAGCAAAAATTCTGAAAAAAAGTATGGTATTTTGCAAAGGTGTAAGCATAGGCCAATATGGAATGCAGTAATGGGTCTATTTCTGGAATGGGGGAGATTGCAGAGATGTCATGATAAGGCAGTGAGTTAGGAATAGAATCTTGAATGTTTCAGGGACAACTGGGAATCCACACAGAACGACACAACATCAGATCCCTACCTCACACCTTATACAAGAGTATACTCCAGGTGATTTAAAGATATCACTGTAAAACTGAGACTTTTTAGAAGATGTCAAAGAAAATGTAGGGACTCATCTTTAAGACACTGAGGTAGGAATTGATTTCCTAATTAAGATACATAGCCGGGCATGGTGGCTCACACCTGTAATTTCAGCTACTAAGGAGGCTGAGGTGGGAGGATGGCTTGAGCCCAGGAGTTCGAGACCAGCCTGAGCAACATAGTGACACCCTGTCCCCCAAAACAGATACATAAATCACAAACTTCTGAGGAACAGGTTGATGTTTCCACTCTATTTGATTGCATGGGAATGCATCTTACATTCATAACTCATAAAAATTTTCTTTTGATTGCCAATGATTCAGAATCTGCATGCATTCTGTATGATTTTTTTTTCGAGACCCAGTCTTACTCTGTCGCCCAGGCTAGAGTGCAGTGGTGCCATCTCGGCTCACTGCAACCTCCTGGGTTCAAGCGATTCATGTGCCTCAGCCTCCCAAGTAGCTGGGACTACAGGTGCATCCCACCACACCTGTCTAATTTTTAAATTTTTTGTAGAGATGGGGTTTCACCATGTTGGCCAGGCTGGTCTCGAACTCCTGGGCTCAAGTGATCCACCTGCCTTGGCCTCCCAAAGTGTCTGGATTACAGGCTGCATCCTGTACGATTATTTATGGAAATAGAGGCAGACAATCAGGCCGAGGACATCAGCCACCTGCCCTGAGCAGCTGTGTGCTATGGGCCCCCAGAAACCTGGTTCTGGTCCTCTCCTGGCCCCCAACCTGCTGTGTGGCCCCAGGAAAGCCTCTGAACTCCTGGGTCTCATTTTCGTCATCTGTAGACAGGGTTGGGATGGCAGTGGTTCCATGATCTGGAGGTCAGCAAAGGAAGAGCTCCCAAAACAACTGTAGCCCATGCTGGGCACATAGGGGGCTTTGGTTTATACGTGTCAAGTGAATGAACAAGCTAAAGCTTGTGTGCTCCCCCAGGGGCTTGTGGTCAGAGCTAGAAAAATCCCCACTGCTAATGGGATTGGGTGGGGTGCACCAGAGGGTAGTAATGGTTGCATCCCAGGAGGACCCCAACCCTTCCATGCCCAGCATAAGGCCTGGGAGGCTCTTGTGCCACCTGCTGCATATTCAGTCAGCTCTCAGGCCCTACTTCCAGGACTTGGGCCCCTTTCCTCCCACACCCACAGCTTCTCTGGCTCCTGCCCGGAATCTTGGGTGACCACAGGGTCTCTCAGGGTCCAGTTTGTGTGACTTCAGGCCACTAGCCTCTGTGAATCCTGGGACATGGTAGCCCTAGTCCCTCCTTTTTCTAGGAAGCTGGGGGAACCCCACCTCTGTCCTGCAGACCTCTATAGTTGAGAAGAGACCCCTCAGCTTTTCTCGCTTGATCATCAAGAGGGCTGCTGATGGCAAGACAGCCACAGGCTGGGGGATCTCTCTCACATGCCCGGGTTCTGGGCCTGGCACTAGGGGCGGGGGAGGTAAAGACATCCCGCCCTTCCCCACTTCTGGACCCCTCAGTCCCAGCCTTCACCTGCCCCGGGCCCCGAGCTCTAACCGCAATCTCCTTTCTCTCTTTGAGGTGGGAAGGCCTGGTGCTCATCATCTTGTATGTGTTTTATATTCTGATCATGAAGTAAGTGCCCTTTCTCCTCCCCGGGGCTGCCGATGCCTTGCCGCCCTGCCTGCTATAGCCTTTTGTGACAGCAGGGAGAAAAACATCTGTCAGATCTTTGTCCTTTTAGGCCAGCCCCAGCTCTCTGGTAGACACCCTGCTGGGGGACAGCTGGAGTAGGGGAAGGGTGTCAGATGCTGTTCCGGGGGTGCCATCCACACTGAGGCCAGGGGAGTCACGCTGGTGGCTGATGTGTGGACCACAAGGCTGCTCTCCAAACAAGTAGCATGCAAGGGCCTCCTTCCCGTCCTGCTCTGGGCAGCTTCTCCATGCCCCAGGGTAACCACTCACTTGTGCTGTCTCTAGAAGCCTTCTGATAATTTAATACCACTTTTTTCAAAAAGCCAGGCAGGTCTGCCCCAGGCTTCATAAAATGCCGCTTCTCGGGGCCAGTGCTTTGCACAACTGCAGCACTACTGATAGTACTGAGGATGCAAACTCAGGCTATGCCACCTTGAGCCCCTCGAGAAGCTACCCAGGTCAGGACCATCTCAAAACTACCCATGAGGAATACTATGCAGCCAAAAAAGGAATAACGTTCTGACAGGCTACAACATGGATGAACCTGGAAAACATGCTAAGTGGAAGAAACCAGTCACAACAGGACAAATATTGTCTGATTGCACTTAACATGAGGGATCTAGAAGAGCCAGATTCATAGAGGTGGATCAGAGGTCAGTGCAGGCGGCTGGGGAGCAAAGAAGGAGGAATTAATGATTAGTGGGAATAGTGTTGTTTGGGATGATACAAATGTTTTGGGAACCGTGCTGATGGTTGTAGAACAATGTGAATGTAATTAATGCCACTGTATTGTGCCCTTAAAAGGGAAAGTAGTTAGAATGGTCAATGTTATGACATATATTTTTTCCCACTACACACACACACACACACACACACACACACACACACACACACACATCCCTACTCATGAGCTGAGCCACGTTCAGGTTTATCTTCCTCCTCATACCTCGATACGTGATTAAAAAGAAAGACAACACTCTGGGTTTTATGAGGATATAAATAACACATTTATATAAAACATTTATAATGTTATAAAGATGGGTGATAAACTGTCAGACTGCAAGAGCATTGTCCTTGAATGATCTCCACTCTGAGTGCCTTTCAGCGAGAGCCCGCCTGAGGTTCTTTGAGATGGAGAGACTCTTCCCTCAGGGGCGATGGCAGTGCTGGCTGTGAGTGGTGCAGGGGGTGCTCGTGAGCATCCCAGGAGCAAGATCTGCTGCTGGGGGAGAGAGGACTGGTAATGCCTGCTGCGAGCCTTCCCAGAGGCGAGGCTGAGCTTCCTTTATTAGGACAGGCTACAGTAAGTAGGCCTCAGTCATTTTCTTGGGTGAAAGGTCTCTAATGCCTCCAGGAAGCCCATCACCAGCTCAATAGGAGCAGGTGCCACCAGACAACACAATGTTCCCAGGTCCCTGTCAGGAAACTGTCAGCCCAGTTGAAAAGCTGAGGCTCCACACCTCCCCTGCCACCCACCACTCCTGGGCTGTGCTGACTGTGTGCAGGGATGGGGTGTGATCCGCCCCCTGCCCAGTTGGTGGGACTCCTTTCCATTGCCCTGACCTCCTGCCTCCCCTCACTTCCAGGTACAATGTGAAGATGCAAGCCTTTTTCACAGTCAAACAAAAGAGCATTGCAAACGGCAACCCGGTCAACAGTGAGCTGGAGGCTGGTAATGATTTCTATGACGGTAGCTATGATGACCCTTCCGTGCCATTGCTGGGGCAAGGTAAGGCTGAGCAGACAGGAGTGGGCAGAAATGTGTCCTGGGAGCCACTCTCTCCTTCTCTTTTGTGTACACACACACACACACACACACACACACACACACACATACACATACACAGCCCCCCTCTCACAATGTCTCCCTTCTAAATTGTCACTCTCTTACCTTTGACCGCAGGTGCCCTAAGTGAGGAGGGAGAGTCAGTATGAGAGATGGGGTTTGCTTAGGTGGGGCAGGGGTGGAGGGAAAGTACACTAGGAAAGAGAAAAACCACAGCCACGTTTCTGGGCGCTTTCCCACACCTTCTGGGGAAGGCGTAAGGCCTGCTTGGCTCTTCAGAATGCAGTGGTGTCCCTGACCCATGTAAGGACCCATGACAGGCAGCTGAGGAGCTGGGGCAGCAGAGCCAGCCTGGGCCTCCCTGCGGTTTCTCAAATGCCAGACCCAGTCCTGGATGGAGAACGGTTCTGGACAAAGCACCGGTTCTTGGGCTGGGAACTGTTGCCCGGAGGAAGAACAAGGCCAGGAAAGGCAGACACGAAGCTGAGCAGGCATCCCCAGGCCAGCTTCAGACAGCCCCGCCGGGGAGCCCCTTCCCCTGGGGCAGCAGCCTCATCCCCCCCACAGCTCTTTGGCCCCTTTGTCCGGGAACTGGGGATCTGGGCCTCCAGAGCCATCTCCTGTCGTGTCTTACTGAATTCTCGGAATCATCTGGGCCTGACTGATAGCTTCCTTGGAAACCTGAATAATCCAAGGCCAAGGACCAGGCGGCTCCCTTTGTGGAGGCAGCTGCCAGGAAGGAGAGGGCATTCACTCTAGCCCAGACCAGTGGGAGAGCAGGGGCTGGTTCTTGCAATCGGTATGGAAAAACAGGTCTGACCTCCACCTACAGTGTTGGGCCAGGCCTTCACCAGGTGAGCGCCTTGCACTGGTGTCTGGGGGCTCTTTCCCCCCCATTCTCCATGGCCTGGGGCTAATCACCTCCTCTTTTAGGTGAACTCTTCTGTGATGTCAGTGGTGGGATCAAGTGGTCTCAGAGGTGTCTGGGACATCTTGGGGGCAGAATCTGTATTTCTGGGCCCCTTCTCCAGTCATCATCCTGGAGCCGATGAGGGCAGGGGCTTCCTCCCATGTGCATTTTGGGAGTCTGTTCTGCCCTGTCTCAGGTAACCCCCAAGAGGAAGGAGTCTCTCCATATAGAAGGGGGTAACCTGCTAGGGTGGCGGGGTGGGGTCCAGGCCACAGACTGGCTGCTGAGGCCCACCCACGAAGGATAGAGCTGAGGAGCTGATGAGCACGGAGTTTGGTTCGTGTGTCGTGTTTCATAAATGCTGAGCAGGCTACCCCAGGGGAAGCCCGTTTCCAGGACAACCTCAGAAGGGGAAGGAGCCATGAGGGCTGCTGTGTCGGATGTTAGCTCTATGGATGCAGTGGCCCCGAGACGGTCCCCACACACAGCCTGGTCTCCACACACAGGCTGGCAGGACAGAGGCTGGTTGCTGCCCTGTCGTATACATGGTGCTTCTGGGTCCTCTGGGCCTTCATGGTGAAGAAGAGAAGTATTGTGTGCTGAGTCACTCAGGCCAGTGGGAGATGCCCATCCAAGAGCCACCCACCACCCTGCGGCCGACCCAGGAGACCTCCCAGGACCCTGCAGGAAACATTCCTCATTCACAGCATGGGGGCCTCAGCTCCTCACCTTCCCAGAGCAACCCAGGCTCCCAGAGGCCGCCGCCTCACGGTGCCTTTTCCGGCACTGCTGTGACTGTCTCCATCACTCTGTGCCTGTGACAGTAGCACTTCCTTGCAAGTTTATTTTCTCCCAAATCTTTTTAAGTCCAGGACATTTTCTGGAAGACTGGAAGACTGGACACGGGACTGCCCCCAAGCACTGGGGAAGGAGGGAGAATCCCATCTTCCTGCTGCTTTTATCAGAGGGAATGCATTTACATAAGGGCCAAGGGATAAAACAGTCCTCAGAGAGTGTGGAGGGAAGTGGGGTGCAGGCCTGGACGCCTGGAATTGGAGAAAGGGGAGACTTGGAGAGGCAGACGTGGGGATTTCTTCACCCCACTTTTACTGCCCCATCATAAGAGGCTCCCAGAGGGCCCTATGTGAGTGACTGTTCTGCACTGTCCCCTGTGTAGACTCGACTGAAGCAGGAGGAAGGAGCCCCCGGTAACACCCTGGGCGGGACTGGGGAGGCCAGGGCTTTGGGGCTTTTCCTTTCCTAAGGGCGGTGCCATGGAATCTTTTGGCTGGAGATGACATCGGGGTTTCTTTCTCTGTGCCCAGCTCCAAGCAGGTCGCTGTGTGGCCACCCCACCCAAAGGAATGCATGGGTTGCTGGCTGGGAGATTCTTCAAGAGCACACACTCTCTCTCAGGCCCGATCAAGCTGTTCTCAGTTTTTGTGTTTCCCATAGAAAATCCAAAGTTTTGTCTTCCAACTTCTTGACGGGAAAAGTGGGGAGAAAGCCTTTTCCCCACCACACTGATAAAAGGCATTTGAGTACTGAAACGTTCTTAAAAGCTGTGTGGCTCAGCTCACCAAAGCAGCCTCCTGGTGCTTCTCAGGTGGCCTTGAACACAGCCTGGGCCACCTGTCTGCCGGCCTCGCCCAGGAGGCACACTGTGGACCCTTCCAGGCTGCCCTGGCCCTGGGCATAGCCTTGGTTTGGAGTGGGGAGAGTTGGGGGTGATGCCTGGCCTTGGGCTGGACTGCTGAGAGAATGTGCTGTCATTGAGTTCTTTTCTGGGCAGCCACTCCGGGCATGGGCACACCCCCTGGTTCTGTCATTGGTCAGGGGACACCAGGACAAGGTGTCCCGGGAGCCAGGCATCCTGAGGAAGGAAGGAGAATCCCACCTTCCTGTAGCTTTTATCAGAGTAAACGCATTTAGATAAGGGCCAAGGGAGAAAACTACCTAGAGAGTGCGGAAGGAAGTGGGACTCCTGGAATTGGAGAAGGGGGAGGCCTGGCTCTTGTCTCACAGACTCCAGGCTCCCTCCTTCTGAGCCCAGTTGTTCTCCCAGCAGTACCTGGCATGGGACTGGTTCTGTAGGATGGAGCCTGAAGCTGTGGTTTCTGTGGGTTCCACCTCCCTCTGGGATGGAGGCTTCTGAGCAGGGAGGGATTTGAGCTTTTATGCAGCAGTGAGGGGCTGAGGGCATGAGCTGTGGGGGGGCTCCTGCTCCTCAGAGTGGAAGCAGAGCCATCGAATCAGCCAGGACAGGAGTCGTCCCGAAGGCCAGAGGCCCCGAGGGTTGAAGCTCCCCATAGAAGGAGCCCGCTACTAACACTCTCCAGCACATAACCCCTGGCGTCTTCGCCACCACCAAGAGTGCTGCCCCAGACTCTCGGCACCCACCGCACGCTAATCGTCTCTGGCAGTTTCTGTTGGCCTTTGTCTCCTTAACTCTCCTCCTCTTCTAAATTGTAAGTAGTCGCTTTCATCCATGCGATAGATAACACATGCACTTCAAGCAAAACAACCAACCATAAGCCCGGCCCACCGACGCGCTGCGCGCCTCGTTAGAGGCTAGCGTCCATCTCTGACAAATGCATGTTCTCCTGGCTTTGTTTTCTAACCCACGCGCCTCCTGTCTGCTGAGCCTTGGTGCCTGTTTGGTGAGGAGTGTGTGTGTCTGGTGTGCATTTGTGCATTTTTGTGCTATTAACTCTTACACGGGTTTGCTCTCCGGACCTATTCCCTGGTTACCCTATGACCCATAAAGGACACACCAGGAGCTGGTAACCAGTGCAGAGGGACAGTCGTATCCATTTTTATAGCCCTTTGGAGGGGAACAGTCTGCCTGCTTCTGGATGCTGTGTTCATGAGCAGTTTTGTAACTAGACCCTCCTAGGGATCTGGAGTCAAATGTGAAATTCCCAAGGATACCGGCACAGTGCAGGTTTATGAGGATGGCAAGAAAGAGGTCTGGGGACAGGGAATTTTGTTCCTCCCCATTGTGAGGGGAAGGAAAGGGTCAGAGAGACCAGCCTCCCTCTGGAGGGTGTCAAGGTTTATAGTCACTGGGCTCAGCCAGCGGCTCACCGTGCACCCTCAAACAAGCAGACTCCTCTCCTGGGTCTCAGTTGCCTGTCTAGGTCCCATGATCTAAATCTTTGACCTCACTACTTGCCCTTATAAAGAACAAAGTTACAAGCATTCCCTCCTGCAGACAGAGCAGGTGGCCTCGTAGGAAGTTCAGAGCCAGTGCCCGCTGCTCTGCAACATTTTCCACCCTGGGGACCCTTGTCAATTTGCAAAATTTCATCTGAGCCTCTGTAAATGGGGGAAAGAAAGGTCCCCTCATAGTCATGGGTGAAAAGTGGTAGGCCCCTGTCTGTATCGTAGGTTGGCTGCCCTGGTAAGGCTTAGATAAGGAACTGAAAGACCCTTGTAATTAGCCAAGACTGGGCCCTAGAAGAGAGGGGAAAAGAGCATCAATTGCCCATGAGTGGTCCTGGAGCAAGGGGACCTACTGGGCTTCCATGCTAGGTCAGCAGGTGTTTCAAAGCTAGTGACCCACTTTGCCTGACATGAGGAGTTGAAGCCAGGCATCCAGACTTCCCGGTAGCTGCCAGCTGCCAGGACCACAGCCTAGGGCAGCTCACAAGGCGAGGGGAAGTCAGTGGCCCCAGCACTTGGGTGTTCTCCTCAGAGAGATCAGCACTAATCACGGTGTTGCACTCAATAGTGAAGGAGACGCCACAGTATGGCAAGAACCCTGTGGTGATGGTGGACGAGATCATGAGCTCCAGCCCTCCCAAGTTCACCTTCCCTGAAGCAGGCTTACGAATCATGATCACCAATAAGTTTGGACCCAGGACCCGACTACGGATGGCCAGCAGGATCATCATTAATGAGGTGAGTTTTCTTGAAGGACCATAAAAGTGAGCAGCCTTGGATGCAGGAGGCCTTGGCTTGTTAGGGCTCTTCCTGGTGCCATTGATCACTGCACCTGTTTAAGGAAGGATGCCCTGGGGCCTCCAGAAGCCTGCCCATCAGCCACAGGCAGCAAATTGTCCTTTGAAGAGATATTTTAAAGCCTGCAGCAATCGAATACCTTGCCTGAGATATTTCACTAAGTATTTTGTCAGGCACTAGAGCAGAACTAATTGGAGAAAGGCCAGCCTGAAGTATGGATTATTTCTTTAAAATGTTATTTAAGGCAAAACAAAAAAGATGAGTTCATACCTGTTCTCTGTGGACAGAACAACTCCAGAAGGAAATCTAAGACACTAATGAGCAGCAGTGACCTCTGGGGCTTCCTTTTCACTCTTGCTGTGTTTAAATGGGGTGCTTTTTTTTCTCATTTGCAGAGATAATGATTTTAATATTATTTAATGTGTAAACAGTATAGCAAAGATAGGTTCATTGCTCACCAACTTTTCCAGTCTTTGTTGCATGTGTACATTTTGGAATTTTAAGTCCTTACTCTGAGAAGCAGATGGGTCGGTAGACTTCAAACTGTGATCGCTGATAATTAGTAGTTAACACATAGATTGTATGCAAGAACTAGTAGTTAACACATAGATTGTATGCAAGAACGATATTTCACAGTGCCTACAGATTCTATATTGTAAACATTTCTCTTTGATTTAATGTGTACTGTGCCCTCTGTAGAAAGTATATTAAGAAAAGGAAACACCTTTCCAAAGCTTTGAATCATTGTGAATCATTTCGGTCCAATTCAGTGAAATTTGAATCAACGAAATCTGACTGAATCCAGGCCGTCTTTCATGCATGCATTAATTGTACCCACTGGATGCTGAGGGTGGGGAGGGTTGAATAACTTTTAAGGATTTAGAGATTGGGGTTTATAGTATATTTTTCATGGCATATATAGCCGGGAAAGGAATAGGTTTTGGTAAGTTGCTGAGATACTGGTTATTATGCCCTAAATGTTCTAAGCTACTGGGAAGACTTTATCTTCCACCATGTTGTGATTGAACTACCTGGAAGGCAGCATGGAGAGCTGGAGAAACCGGGTCCAGAAGGAAGGAATTCTGAGCTTCAATCTCACATCAGCCACTAGCCCACTTAATGTGAGGATATTGAACAGGATGCTTTCAGCTCTAAAAATTTCAGTGACACACACTGAAAGGCTGTATGTCCACAAAAGACATGTACACAAATGTGCATAGCTGCAGTCTTCATAACAACCAAAAAGGGAAAACTATCTGAATGCCCATCAATAGGCAAAGCCATATTGTGGGTTATTCAATATAATAGAATACTACACACCCATGAAAAATAACAAACTGCTGACTCATGCGACAAGCTGGGTGAATCTCATGGCTATTGGTTGCCTGAAAGAAGCCAGTCGTAAAATATACATGAATACTTGAATCCATTTATATGAAGTTCAAGTTCAGGAAAAACTAATCAGTGTTTACAAAAGTCAGCATAGTGGTTGCCTTGGTTACCTCTGGAGTAGGGGTATGTAGACTAGGAAAGTGCCTGAGGGGAGTCTTTGAAGAGGCTGGAAATGTTGTACATCTTGATGTGAAACATCATTAATCTGTGCACTTAGTGGAAGTGTACTTTTTTTTTTTTTTTTTAGGACAGAGTCTTGCTCTTGTTGCCCAGGCTGGAGTACGGTGGCATGATCTCAGCTCACTGCAACCTCCGTCTCCCAGGTTCAAGCGATTCTCCTGCCTCAGCCTCCTGAGTAGCTGGGATTACAGGAGTGTGCCACCACGCCTGGCTAGTTTTTGTATTTTTAGTAGAGACAGGGTTTCACCATGTTGGCCAGGCTGATCTTGAACTCCTGACCTCAAGTGATCCACCCGCCTTGGCCTCCCAAAGTGCTGGGATTACAGGCATGAGCCACCGCGCCCAGCAGTGAGTGTACATTTTGTATAATGTACCTAAAAACTTAAAAATTACAAAATGCATGCAGGGCGTTTCCTGTGGCCGTCTTCAGGCAGCTGTGAATGTCACCAGGGAGAGCCCTGAATGATGGCTGCCACCAGGGCCATGGGCTGGGTTGTCGAGCTGGCAGTAGGAAGGGGTGGCTCAGGCTCTCTGATAAATCCTCAAAGGCTTCCTGGTAACCATGCAAATGTAAGTGACCAAACATAGAAGGATTCCAAGGTCCTGGGGCTGATTCTCAGGCAAACCTGTCCCCAGGGATGTTGTTCTAGGCACCTGTAAGAGCAGGGTGCGTGTGAGGAACCCAGCGTATAGCAATAGCACGATGCTTTATCACACGCCTTGGTGTCCATCTTGCCTCCTGTCCACATAGCGGCAGAGACTGATCAACTCGGCCAACGGTGTGAGCAGCAAGCCGCTTCAAAACGGGAGACACGAGAACATTGAGAACGGGAATGTTCCTGTGGAAAACCCCGAAGACCCTCAGCAGAATCAGGAGCAGCAGCCACCGCCACAGCCACCACCGCCGGAGCCAGAGCCAGTGGAGGCCGACTTCCTGTCCCCCTTCTCCATGCCGGGTGAGTTCTGGGGGTACTGGATTCTCGGGCTACATTTTTGGGGGCTCCATTAGGACCAAGCCCAGGTCTTCAGGATGGAGGCGTGGACCTGTAAGGGCGGCAGAGGGCTGGTGCAAAGGGTCGATATTAGGTCACTGGAATGCTTAGGAGGCGAATCTGTCCTCAGTACTGAACTTTGGGTTAGAGCTGCAGTGGGATGTGGGCACTACCAAGTGCAGCAAGAGTCTTGGGCCAGAGAGCAGGGTGGCTGGAGGCCTGGGGAGCACCAGTGACCCCTAGTGACCACACTTAAATGTTCAGGGCAGTCGATCTTTTGTGCTAAGGAAAATCAGTCTACAGTGTTATTTTTAGGGACATTCCTGCACTCTCTTGGCCCTTGCAGCAGGCCATTTTGCCTATGCATCTCTTTATTTGCTGGGACAGGAGATTCTAAGGCCACAAATGATCCTTAGACAGTCATACCTTGTGTATTTGAAGATATCTCCTACCTATAAATAAGTCTGATCAGACTGAGGCTCTGCAGCAAGCCCTCCAGGGTCCTCCCATCTCACTTGGAGTCTGACCTGCGAGGCCCCATGTCATCTGACTGCTGACTCCTACTGACCTCAGCTCCTGTTCTTCTCCCTCTCCTGGCCCCTGCTCCAGCCACAGCGGCCTCCTCACTGTCATTCCTAGAACACACCAGGTGCGCACCTGCCCCAGGACCTTTGCACCTGCCTTTTGCTGGAATGCAGTTTCCCCAGGTATCCACATGGCCACTTCCTCACCTTCTTCAGGTCTCTGCTTAAATGTCACCTTTTCGTTGTGACCTTCCCTGACTACTGCATTTAAAATATTTTATCTTTTTCTTGTGTCTCTTGCCCTGCCTAAACTGTCAGCTCCACAAAGCAGATACTTTTGTATACTGCATTTATCTGCATCCCCAGTACCCAGGACTGGCCACATAGTAGGGGCTTAGTAGGCTTCTGTCAAATGAATGAATCTAGGCGTTCGTGTGTGAGAGGATCCCAGGACCCACCCCACCTGTCTTCGTCTTTAACTAAGCCTTCCGTGAGGTCCTCTGGAGTCCTCAGTGGAAAACCAAGGCCCGAGCTAAGCTGTTTGGCCCCATTCTTGGAGGCATTTTTCCTGGTGTCCACCATCCTGAAAGGAGGCAAGATTCCAGAACTTTCAAGTCCAGAACTTGATGTTTTCTGAAAAGAATTCTGTGTTTAACATCAGGCTCACTGAGCACCTGACTTGGGAGGTGACTCTGGAGGGCCAGAGGCTGTCCTGCCTCTTGTTCCGTCTTGATGGGAATACCTGCCTGCAGTAGGTGGTGTGGGCCTGGCAGGCTGGGGTGCCCTGCCCTCTGCTTTCATGCTTCGGCATGAAGATGCAGGCTTCATTTAGGATCACGGAGCTTCCCTGGAGTTTCTGGGTTAGAGAGATTCCAGGGCATGCTCATTGCAGCTATCCAGGGGCTCCTCCCAAAATGCCAGGCCTGGTTCTGAACCTGAACATTCCAGAGCCTGGAGCAGGGCCTGGGGATCTGCATTTTCAAACCCTCTCCCTTTGCTTCCTGGGAGCTGGCTGGGTTCAGAATTGCTGGCCAACACCTCCCAGGCTTTCTTCACATTAAGGGCAGACTCAGAAATGAAATGTGTTCCCTGACTGGGGTCATAGAGGAGCCCAGCCCAGGGGTTCAGGCCTCCCAGGTCTCTTCTGCTGACCAGAAGGCCGAGGGGATTGGTGTCTTGGCCCGTCTCAAACGCTTCCCTGGCATGCCCACACACCTGCCCACCTGCTCTGTGGGGAACAGGGGCCCTGCTCGGCCAGTCTGGCTGGTGGGGAGAGAGGTCACGCCATGCTTGGGTCAACTCAGCCACCAGGGCTGTGTATGGGACATGAAGAGCAGGAGGGGTGGTCTCCAGATCCTAGGTCTCCTTCCTAGATTACCTGTTTGGACGTGCCAAGTGAGGGAAGATTTCTACGTGGCAGGGTGCTGGGAGGGCAGTGTGTCCACCCAGAGAACCAGCTCACAGTGATGAACCAGGATGGGCCCCGTATTCACAGAAGGTCCAGGCACAGGCCATGATTCGAGCCCTGGCCAGCCCTTACAGCCCCAAGTTATCGCACCCCCAGCTCACTTTCCCTCCTGTGTCCACGTGGGACTGGGGAAAGGTCAGAGTTGCAGTCACTGAAGGAATTTTGGTTCTTTGGGGCCTGGAGACCAGATGCCAGGGAGGGCCAGAGTGCCAGAGCAGGCTGCATTGAGGGAGATGCAACCACAGTCCAGGAAACAGCCTAGCTTATGAGGGTTAGGGCGAGGAGGAGCGACTTGCCGTCTGGAGAGTTCTATGTGCCCCTTCTCCACCCCTTGAAGTGGGTGGAAGAATCCCCATTTTGCAGATGTGGGGCCTGAGGGGGCCAGAGCCACCACTGCCCTGCACTGGCCACTTCGCCTGAATCCTGGTATCAAGGCTGTCCACTGTCCAGGCACTGCAGGAAAACCAGGGGAAGGGATGTGCCCGTTTTGGTCATCCTTACCTAAGCAAGTCAGCTATAGGTGAGGATGCCTCATCTTCCCATTCCTTAAGCCCAGAGTTTGACAGGATTGTGCAGGGAGGACCCTGGACCAGCCACACCTTCGCCTTGTCCTTGTACTGGGAGCTGCTGTTCCATGGAGAAGTGGCTGTGCGGCCTCTGGACAGGTCACTTCCCAGGGTCAGAGGCTTAGAATGCAGCTGTCTTGCAAGGGCTGGAACCAGATAGTTCCTGGGTCCTCCCGGCTCCCAGGTTCTCTGCACCCCTGAGTCCTCCTCTGAGGGGCTCTGCCCTTGCTTGGGGGCAGGACTTCCTGCTAGATAGCGGCCTGCCTTCTTCCTCAAGCCAGAGGCTCCAGGCTGTTCCCCTGGGCTCCGTGTATCCCTGAGCCAAGTTCCACACGCTTCCTCTGTGCGAGTGTCCTCCCTGCCCTCAGGAACGGGCCTCAGCTTCCTGCATCCTAGGGGAAACCTCCTTTGTGCGTCTGCGGATGTGTTTCCAGGTGTTGTCCCTGGAAACCACAAATGGCTTCCTTTTCTCCTTCCTCCCTTTCCCCTGTGAGGAGCAGGCGGTGGGAACGGAGTTGTACAGCTGCTGCTCGTTTAGGTGTGTACAGCTGCCTAGGAAAATTGAGGCCTGGGGTAGGCAGAGGTTAACAGGAAATTGGAACAAGTCAGTGAGACTCCTCCCCCGACAGAAAAGCCCTGTATCCAGCTCCTGGCCCTGCCACCACCCACCTCACCCCACCCACCCCTTGTTCAGGTTTCACAGTGGCCTGGGGCTGCAGGATGGCTTTGAGGGTGTTTCTTAGGGGTGGATGCAGCTGGCGTTTTCCAAAGCTGGGGCGCTGGAAGGAATCACAGGACCAGGGGAGGAATCACAGGGCCAGGGGCCACGGGAAGAGGGAGAAGTCACCCTGCTGGTGAGCTCGGAACCAGCATAGCTTCGGGTGTCAAGGAATGAGTCTAGCCCCGTGCCGATGTGCAGCTGTTATGTGTTGTGAAGGACAAGCTGGGAGGCCGGCTCTGGAGTCCAGGAGTCCTGGGTTCAAATCTCAGTTCTGCCACTCACCAGCAGGGTGAGTCTGGGCAAGCTCCTTCACCTCCCTAAACCTCCATTCCTCATCCACAAAGTGGCAGGTGACGGTACCTACCTCCCAGGATTGATCTGAGTAGCAAATCAGATACTTTAGTCAAGGTCTGTGCACTGTGTCTGGCACACAGCAGGTGCTCAGCAAATATTAGTGTGAATCCTAGTGTGCTTTAACCATGTGGCTTCTGTTACCCTCTCCTTTTGGGACTACAGTGTTCTAGAAAGATCATAGGTTCCAGAATCCCTGGGGGCCTGGGACGATTGGTCATTCCAGGGCTCAAGGAGAGGGAATTATCGTGTACCAGGCATCCGTTATGTGCCAGGTCTGGGCTTCAGGCACTTTGCAGACAAGATGATCCTCTCAGTTAGTAAATAGTTAGGGCCTAGGCTCTGTTCTGGGCTTTGTGGATCGGGTAGGAACAGGACAGCCATGGTCCCTGCCCTCTGAGAGCTTCCAGGCTTGCAGAGCACATCTGAGCAGATGACCACACGATGTTCTTTATACATTGTCTCACACCCCTAGCATACAGCTGATAAGTGGGGGGGGTGGGGGGGTGGGAGGCCACAGCCTGCTCCCTCCTCACTGACCCCAGATGAGGGGTCACTGGGACTGCCGGGGTGGAGCCCAGCAGCATCAGCAGGACCCGGCTTTGGTGCCCACCTGGCCTGATGGTGGATTTACAGGTGGACACCCAATACAGGCAAACTCTTCCCATTTTAGACCACGGAGCCGGGTAATTAGGCCTCCCAGGAGTGGGTGTGGGTCAGGGGAAGAAGAGGAAGAGGCGCTTTCTCCCATGGAAACCATGGTCTGCAGTGCTGGCACTGCCCCGAAACGGCTGGCAATGACCCTGAGCCGCAGCCCAGCTGGGAAAGTCTCCTGGTGCAGCTTGTTTGCTTGTTCTGGCGCATAGTCTGGGGGATCTTGCAAGCCTGCTGAGGCTGCTCCCTGGCCCGCCAACAGGACTCTCCTGCCCCCATAACGGCAAGGAAATCACATTGTTCTTACCAGGACGCTGGCCTTCGTGGCCACTTTTATTATAGCAGCCAACAAACAGCTACTGGGGACTTGCCGTATGTCAGGCACTAAGCAGGAGATGGGGAATTCTATTGCTCTGTAATTCTTATATTAGTCAGCTCGGGCCGTCCTAACAGAATGTCACCGACGAAGCAGCTTAAACAACGGAAATGTATTTTCTCACATTTCTAGAGGCTGCAAGTCTGAGATCAGGGTGCCAGCATGGTTGGGTTCTGTGTCCCTCTTCCTGACTTGGAGACAGCTGCCTTTTTGTTCACGTGGCCTTGTTTGTTTGTTTGTTTGGTGCATGCATGTGGAGGGAGATCTCTCTCTTCCTCTTCTTCTGAGGCCACTATTGAATTAGGACCCCACTCTTAGGACCTTAATTACCTCCTAAAAGCTCTATCTCCGAATACAGTCACGAATACACTGCAACATATGAATATGGAGGCAGGTAGGGGGAGGAATAATTCAGTTCATGGCAGGATCTCATGGGGCATCTGTGTGCCATGCCCTTTTCTAAGAGCTTTACATGTATCCCCTCATTCATGCCTTGCCACAGAACGAGGTAGGGATGCTTCTTATCTCCACTTTACAGAGAAGGAAGGGGAAGCACAGAGAGGTAAGTGATTGCCCATGGTCACCCAGCAGCTCTGCAGGTGCAATGAGCCGGCTTTCTACCCCGAGCACCAGACACTATCCACTGAGTACTGCCTCTTCATTCCAGGCACTTTCATTTAATCTTCACAGCTGCTTTGTGAGGGAGGAATATTATCCTCATTTATAGAGGCGGAAACAGGCTCAGAGAGGCTGTGGGGCTTCCTGAGTCACACAGCCATTGTGTAGGGAGTCACTTTTCTACTCTGTGCTTCCCGAGCTGTGAATACCCTCAAGATCTGGTCCAGCCGGGAGCAGAGTCCCAAAGCACCAGCTCAGAGCTGTCATGAAGCCAGCACATGGCCTTAGGTATGTACCCTCGGCCTGCGATGCAATTTGGCTCCTCTCAGTGAAGAAACCACGGGATAAGTGTGTGTTTCACAAACGTCCAGGCCCTTGGAAGTTCTTAGAACAGTAACAGGAGGTAAAACGCACTAAGTACTTACTCTGGGCCAGACAGGGTGCTTTATTTTATTTTCATTTATTTATTTATTTTTTGAGACAGACTCTCACCCTGTCTTCCAGGCTGGAGTGCAGTGGCACGATCTCCGCTCACTGCAACCTCCACTTCCTGGGTTCAAGCAATTCTCCTGCCTCAGCCTCCCAAGTACTGGGATTACAGACGCATACCACCATGCCTGGCTAATTTTTGTATTTTTAGTAGACAAGGTTTCACCATGTTGGCCAGGCTGGTCTCGAACTCCTGACCTCAAGTGATCCACCCACCTCGGCCTCCCATAGTGCTGGGATTATAGGCGTGAGCCACCATGCCCAGCCGAGACAGGGTGCTTTATACATATTAAGTCATTAAACCCATTAAAACCCTAGGGAGGTGGATAATGTTATTGTTCCCATTTCACAGGTGAAGAAACTGAGGCACAGAGAGGCTGAGTTGCCCAGGGTCATACAGGATGAAGGGGCGGAGCTGGGATTTACACAATGGCCTTCTGACCCCAGACCCCAGAGGTGCTTAGGGGACAACACTACCACCCAACCAAGGGACTCTTTGCTCTCCTTTTCTTGGGAGCTCGTAAGGGAATTGGTTTCCTGTGTCTGGGATGCTAGTTTTCTAGTGTGTGTGCAGGGTGCCAAATAATTTGTGTGTGTGTTGAGTAAACTGTGTTGAATTGGGTTGAATTAAGGGCCTTTGGAATCTCACATGCTCTTTTCAGGGCTCAGATGGTACCACCCAGCCTTCTCTTCTGTTATTATAGCAAAACCCAGAACAGGCAATCGGAAGATTTCTGGAAGCTTTTAGAGCTTTTCTCCCCATCCACCCCCATCTTCTTCAGTTTTAAATAGCTCTTGAGAGGGCTCTACTGGTGGGGAGGAGAGAGGTCTTTGTGGTCCTTTTAAGCTCAGAAGGCGGCACTGCAGAAATGGAACTCTCTAACACTCCGCCTTCCTGTCCTTTCCTCTTAGCGTCTCGGCACGTTGGTGACAGCAGTGCAGGAACTGGAGATGCTGTGGGCTCATTTACATGTGCAGTTCCATACACAGTTCTAGTCTGTTCCAGGCCCCCAGAGACACACAGCACTTTATAGCGAAAATGATTTTGTTCTTACCTTGGTCTCGGAAGCTACCAGAGAAATTGCACATTCGATTGACTGTCTCATAAGTCAAGGTCAGAATTTTAAAGGAGCTTCCTTTTCAGTCACTCTGTGCGCACAGAGGTATCAATTCTCAGACAAATTAGAACCAAACCTGGCTGAGCGTCCTTATTTTTTCATATAACAGGTCTTTTTCACTTACCATAATATTCATTCCTTTAAAGTGTACAATTCAGTGGCTTTTAGTATAGTCACAAAATTGTGGGATCATCATCAACATCAGTTTCTGAACATTTCCAACACCCCAAAAGGCACCCCTTACCCATAACTGCCCTTCCCACCTCCCCCGACCCCCTAGCAAACACTAACCGACTTCTTATGTCTTTGGACTTATCGATTCTGAATATTTCATATAAAGAGGATCATGCAGTTTGTGGCTTTTTGTGACTGGCTTCCTTCACCTAACATGATGTTTTCAAGGTCCGTCCACACTGTACTATGTGTTGGTACTTCATTCCTTTTTATGGCTGAATATTCCATTGTATGGATCATGAATACCACATTTTATCCATTCATCAGTTGATAGGCATTTGAGTGGTTTCCACTTTTTGGCTATGAGTGGGTTTTTTAAAAGACCAAATAGAGCCTCGTAGAAAAGAAAGCTCAGTATTTTTTATCGAAATGAAAGCAATATTCTTTTAAGTTTTCTGTGGTTAGCAGTAAACAGACTCTGAATACTAGAGGGATCTTGGGAATTTTTAGACTGGCCTTCTTATATTCCAAAGTGGGAAACTGAGAACCGGAGAGGACCAGCGGCTTGCCCAAGGGACAGTCTTGACCAGACAGATCCAGGCATCCAGGCCACCTGCCCTGAAAATCCACTCCGTGCCACCCCTCCAGCCGGGCCAATATAGTACATGCTGGGAGTGGGGAGATAAAGACCTGCCGGGGACCACGTGTCAGGGTCCTGAACAAGAATGCCAGCAACGAAAGCCCACCCAGCAGATCTGCACATGCCAGCAACAGAAGCCCACACAAGCCTCCTTATGCTAAAAGGGGGATTTTTAAAAATAAGTTTACAGGGGTGTGCTGATGCTGTAGCAAAACCCAGCATCCCTCAGCCCTGCTGGACAGTAGCAGGAAGGTGGTCAGTCCAGCCTCACCGCAATTCTGCTTTTCAAATCAGAGACCTAATTTGAATCCAGAACTTTAACTTCTGGGAGATGTCACCTTTAGCTTTCCAGCCTCTGCAGATACACTGGAAGGAGGCTGGAATATGGGGGCTGCCGAGGATGTCACGCTCCACACGTCCCCTTACACGGACATTGTAGTGAAGCTGAAGAAAAGCAGTGAAGCCATCTTAACGATGTCTTCACATGGACCAGACCCAAGAGCTGCCAAGACACCTGTGCAGCTTTTAGAGCCTTCTAGGGGAGGCGAAGGAGGGCAAGGCCCCAGCCAACAGCTACACAGCAGAGTGTCCCCCAGCAAGCACCTGCTCTAGCCCCAGCACCGTGCCTGACATCTTCTATTCAGTACTTAGAGTGTCCATGGCAGCCCTGCTGGGTAGCTGGTATTTATGGTATCCCCATTTCCCGGAAGAGAAAACGGGCTCAGGAAGCCTCCCAAAGGTGAATCGGTACCACGATCAGGGCTGGCACCCTAGTTCTGCCAGACCCCAAGGAGCTGTCCTCTGACTGCTTCCTCTGTTGACTTTAGCCAGAAGGGCCCAGTCCTGAGTTGCAGCGTCTGTGCTGGAATGCATGGGGCAGCCGGAAGGAAAGGAAGGGAGGAGGCCGGCTGCTGGGGCCGTATGGTGTGCAAATACGGAGAACCGGGACGGCTTCACCCTGCCATTGGTGGTTTTCCTGAAGGCTTAGCAGAGAAGGCCTTGCCAGCAGGGTGGAGCGCCAACAACGTGTTCCCTGATTCTGTTGGTGTCTGTCTGATGCAGCCTCAATTTAATGCTCCCCAGGGCCTCCAAATTCAAGGTGAGGCCTTCAGAGGCAGGGCAATATGCTTGGTGCTTTTTGCATTTCTTTCATCTGCCCAGGGGTCCTTGAAGTGGATGGGCAGGGACAGTTATCACTGTCTCACAGGTGAGGACATGGAGGCCCAGAGAGATTAATGCCGCCCTTAGTGCCACACCATCAAGAGTAATGGGACAGGACAACTTTGTCAGAAGCCTTGAGATCCCTGCGGTGAGATGCAAAGCGGGCTGTAACGTCAGGTCATCTTTAGAATGAGGGAGCTGGTGCACCAACCCTGACATCCTTCCAGCTCTGGGACCCATTTACATCCAGTTGCAAAGCAGCCACAGAGCCTCAGGGTGGGGGCTGTGGGAGTGTCTGCAGTGCTGGGCCCAGGGTCCCTGGAATGGGGTCCCTGGGATTGGCACCAGCCCAGGGAACTCTGGGCCTGGCTTCTCCCTTGACTGACAGAGCCTGGTCTGCAGCTCCGCTCCTTCCCTCCCCATGAGGGCAGCTGCTTCGGTGAGGAAGCATACACAGGGTCCCCGTGTCACTTGACTGTGCCTGTGTGAGAGGGAGACCAAGCCAAGGCTGCCTCCCTTGGGAAGGCCCCCCCGCCCGACGCCTGAGAGCTTTCCAGGCCTTTATGCAGTGCTGCCAGGGAGGCATCTCTTCCTGGGCCTTTGGTATCTCTGCACCACCCCCAGCCCAGACAACCTACACCTGTGAGTGGCACTCAGCTGGGCCTGCCTCTGACTTTGCTGATACCTGATGTTTTTCCTCACATTGTCCCTTTCATTCTTCCCCTTCCCCACAAACCTTAGTGTGACAGCTCAGTTCAACAGCAGGTCTTGACCTCTTCTGCTTTCTATTGGGCTTCTCTTTGCCCCTCTAACGCCCTGAGGGTCATCAAAACCCGCCCTGCAGGAGGTAGGACAGTGTCGCTAAGAGGCCTTAGCACTGGACATCCATGGAATTGAGTCCTGAGTCTGCCACTTCTAGCTTTGTGACCTTGGACAAGTTACCTGACCTCTCTGAGCTTGTTCTAGTCTCTGTAAAACAACCCGTCCCAGTGCTGACAATAGTAGGTACTCAGCAAGTGGAAGCTAACATGGTTAATATCAGCAGTAGCTGGAATTAGAGTGCTGACTCTGCACCAAGCACTGTTCTAAACACGTCATGTTTGTTGGCTCATTTTCAGTCTCACAGTAGCACAGAGGGGTGGAGATTCTTGTTATCCCCATTTTATAAATGAGAAAACTGAGATACAGAGAGGCTAAATGCTTTCCTAAGCATCCTAATGCTGGCATATGTCAGAGCTGGGATTTGAACCTGGGTACCTAGCTTACTGTTTACCACAAAGCTGCAGTACCCTTTAGGCAATCAATTTAATAAGTCTAAATTTAATGGTACAAAAAAATAATAAAAATACCTAAAATTAGATTCTAAAGCTTATTCACCCCAGGGAAGAAGAGACTGGAAAAACTTCAGTGCTTCACATAAACATAGGAGGATTTTTCTGTTTAGATCAAATCTATGAGCTAAAAGTATGGGTCTCTAATCTGAAAGTTGACACCTGCCCACTGGTAAGTAGCAGAGGGACTTCCATGGGCCCTGAAATAATAGGATTCAGAGGGCGGGCAAGCTGTACAGTACATAGGACCAGGATTTAGACTCTGAAGACCTGCATTTGAGACCTGATACTATCTCCCATTGTCTATGATGCTTCAGTCAGTCACTGAATTTCACCAAACTTCAGTTTATTTACCTGTGAAATAGGAAAAATACTCCCCAATGCTCATATGAGGAACAAAGAGAGTATTTGTGAAAACAGCCTCTGAGGTGTAAGGCACAACACAAATGTTGGTCAATGGTGAGGTGGTCATTCATAATCCAGCCTTGATGGTACTCCAACATCCACCTGCATCTCTGTCCCTCCCCACAAAGGCCAGGACAGAGGCCACTGACTGAGGAAGCAGGGTCTGTTTGTGGCTCTGCCACTAATCTTATGTGAGATTTTGGGTAGTTCATTAACCTTCATGGGACTTGGTTTTCCTCTTTATAAAATGGAGTTCACCAAGTGGGATTTATTCCAAGAATGCAAGGTCGGTTCAACATACAAAGACCAATCAATGTGATATATACCACATTATTAGAGTAAAGGATAAAACCACATGATCATCCCAATAGACACAGAAAAAGCACTTGACAAAATCCAACACATTTTCTTGATGAAAAAACACTCACAAATTTAGAAATGGAAGGAAACTTCATCAACCTGACTAATGGCCTCAACAAAAACCCCAAAGCTAACATCATACTTAATGGTGAAAGACTAAAAGCTTTCCCCTAAGATCAGGAGCAAAACAAGAGTTAAAAGTGGGTCTTGGGAATTTTTAGACTAGTTTTCTTATAGTCCAAGGTGGGAAGCTGAGGGACAGAGAGGGGCAGTGGCTTGCCCAAGGGACAGTGTTGACCAAACAGAACCATCCAGGCCCTAGAAATTCACTCCATGCTGCCCCTCCAGCCAGGCCAGTGCAGCATGTGCTGGGAGGAAAAGTAGGAGGTAAAGGCCTGCGTAGGGCCATGTATCCGGGTCCTGAACAGAATACCAGCAACAGAAGCCCACCCAGTGGATCTTCACATGCCAGCACAGAAGCCCACCCAACAGATCTTCACAGGCCAGCACAGAAGCCCACACAAGCTTCCTTATGCTACAAGGGGGGCTTTTAAAAATACGTTTACAGGGATGTCCTGATGCTGCAGCAAAACCCAGTATCCCCCAGCCCTGCTGGACGTAGTGCCTTGCCACTTCTATTCAACATTATGCTGAGGGCTCTAGCCAGGGCAAATAGGCAGGAAAAACAAACAGGCACCCAGATGAGAAAGGAAGCAGTAAAACTTTCTGAATTCATGGATGACATAATCTTGTGTATAGAAAATCCTAAGGAACCCACACAAAAATAACACTATTAGAGTTAATAAACATGCAGGATATGAGATCAATATATACAATTCAGTTGTATTTTAACACCTTAGTCATTAACAATCTGAAAATGATATTAAGTAATACCATTTACAATAGGATTTAAAAGAATAAAATACTTAGGAGTAAATTTAGCAAAAGCAGTACAAGACTTGTATACTGAATTACAAAACATTGTAGAAAGAATTAAAGACAATCAAATAAATGGAAAGATGTCCTGTGTTCAAGGGTTAGAAGACTTAACGTTTTAAAAATGATGATAGTCCTCAGATTGATCAGATTTAATGCAATCCTTATCAAAACCCCAGCTGACTTTTTTGCAGAAACCGACAAACAAGCTGATCCTAAAATTCATATGGAAATGCAGGGGACCCAGAATAGTCAAAACAGTCTTTAAAAAGAACAAAGTTGGAGAACTCAAACTTCTGCCTTCAAAACTTACTACAAAGATAGAGTAATCAAGATTGTCTGGCACTGGCATAAGGATAGACATATAGATTAATGAAATACAAATGGAAGTCCTGAAATGCACCTTTACATTTCAGGCCAGTTAGCTTTTGACAAGGGTAATGATAATTCACTAGGGGAAATAATAGTCTTTTCAACAAATGGTGCTAGGACAACTGGATAACCACATTGAAAAGAAGTCTGATCCCTACTGCTCACCATATACAAAAGTGAACTCAATATGAAACAAAAACCTAAATATAGTAGCTAAAAATATAAAGCTCTTAGAGGAAAACATAGGTATACATATTTGTGACCTTGTGTTAGCCAACAGTTTCTAACCATAGAATGGGAGAAAACATTTGCAAATCATGTATCTCTGTGTGTGTGTGTGTGTGTGTGTGTGTGTGTGTGACTTAAAACTCAACAATAAAAGACAATCCAATTTGAAAATGGACAAAAGATTTGAATAGACATTTCTCCAAAGCAGATTATACAAATGGCTAATAACGGTATGCAAAGATGCTCACATCATTAGTCGTTAGAGAAATGCAAATCTAAATGAGATATCATGATGAGATGCCATTTCACACCCACTAGAATGGGTATAATCCAGAAAAGTTAGACAATAACAAGTACTGGTGAGGGGATGGGAAAATTGGAGCCTTCATACATTGCTGGTGGAAATGTAAATAGTGCTGCTGCTTTGGAAAACAGCCTGACAGTTCCTCAAAAAGTTAAACATAGGCCAGGTGCGGTGGCTCACACCCGTAATCCCAGCACTTTGGGAGGCCGAGGGGGGCGGATCACGAGATCAGGAGATCGAGACCATGCTGGCTAACACAGTGAAACCCTGTCTCAACTGAAAATACAAAAAAATTAGCTGGGCGTGGTGGTGGGCACCTGTAGTCCCAGCTACTCGGGAGGCTGAGGCAGGAGAATGGCGTGAACCCGGGAGGCAGAGCTCGCAGTGAGCCTAGATCACGCCACTGCACTCCAGCCTGGGCAACAGAGCAAGACTCCATCTCAAAAAAAAAAAAAAAAAAGTTAAACATAGAGTCACCATGTGACCCAACAATTCCCCTCTTAGTTCTGTATTTAAGAGGGATGAAAATATATGTCCACACGCAAACTTATACACAAGAGTTCATAGCAGCATTATTCATAATTGCCAAAAAGTAGAACAATTCGAATATCCATAAAGTGAAGAATGGATAAACGAAATGTGGTATATCCATATAATAGAATATTATTCAGCCCTAAAAAGGAATGGCATACTGATAGATGCTATAATATGGATGAGCCTAGGAAATACATGCTCAGTGACAGCCAGACACAAAAGCTCCCATGTTACAATTCCATTTATATGGAACGCCCAGAATAGTCAAATCTATAGAGACAGAAAGTTAATTAGTGCTTACCAGAGGCTGGAGGAAATGAGGAATGGGAATGACCGCTAATGGCTAGGGGTTTCCACTGGAGCGATGAAAATCTTCTGAAATTATATAGTGGTCATAGTTACACAACTTTCGAATATGCTAAAACCTGCCTGCTTGCACATTCTAAATGGGTGAATTTTATGATACGTTAATTATATCTCAATTGCTTTTAACTGGAGTTATTCTAGAGTGGTAGTCCTCAAAGTGTGGTCCTGGGACTGTCAGCATCAGCAGCACCTGGGAACTTGTTAGAAACACAAATTCTTGGAACTCCCTTCTTCTCTAGTCCTGCCAAATCATTGTGAGTGTGGTGATCTAACAGGCTTTCCGGAGATTCTGACTTACACTCAAAGTTGAGAACCATTGCTTCAGAATCTATGCTCTCCAGGTCATATAAGTGCTCTGAGCTCCCAGGTCCACGCAAATCTACTCTACATCATCCAGTGATGCACGCATCCACGCAAACCACAGGTTAACCACTCCCTTAATTGGAATGTGGAATTCATTCACTGTCCACATTAATTTGCTTGAGGTTTTTCATCAGCAGCTGCATCTGTTATTAATTTTTTTCTCCAGCCTGATTAGCCATCTGTTTTGTTACAGTTCATTTTCAAGACTTTTTTTTCACATAATTAAATTGTAATTTTCTACTTCAAAAGAGAAATCTGAGAGCTTAGTGAAAGGAATGACGGCAGCCCTCCTTTCTCTTGTTGATGTTTGCGTGTCAATCGGAGTCCGTGATGAACATTCCACTCCAATATTGCACCCAACGAGATGGAAGTGGGGGGCCAGGAGGGGTTCCCAATAGTGTAGGGGGGAATGTCCATCAGTATAGGCATTGTCCCATCACCTCTGCGGCCCCCAAAACTCTATTATTTCACACATGAATTAGTCCAGACTCCTAATGTTAAAGAACCTCTATTCAGGCTGGTTTAAGCCAAAAAGTTCACGTGGTGGCAGGTTCCCTGAGAAAGTCTGCCTTCTGGCAAGGCTGGACCCAGGGTTCAGAGGAAACGACAAGACACCATCCATCTCTCAGCATTGCTTTCCCCTGGGTTGGCTTTATCCCTGTGTTGGCTTTCCTCCACCAAAGCTTACATCCCACTGGGTTAGCCCCATGCACAGATGGTGCCTCTGTCTCTTAAGTTAAGGATTGCATTCAGCTGCATGTAACAGAAAGCTCAAGTGACAGAGCCTTAAACTCAAGAATTTTATTTTTCTCATGTAACAAGAAGTCCTGAGAGTAGGGAATCCTGAAGCTCTAGCATCAGTATCCCATTACTGTTGTCCATATTCAGCTGGTGGCTTTTGTCCTCAAGGTTGCCCACTGGCCTCTGCAACTCCAGTGACTCCCTACTCCTAGCAGGGACAAGGAGGACAAAGAGCAGGAGGCTCATACTACGGAGCCTGCTTCTCCTTATCCAGAAGAGAATGACTTTCCTGGAAGCTCCGCCAAATAGACTTTAATTTGCATGTTGTGGTCCAGACCTGTCCATAGCCACCCCTACCTGCAAGGAAGCCTAGGAAATTAAGATTTTTAGCTGGGAACCTACTGTCTCAAGGAAAAGAGAGTTCTGTTAGTAAGGAGGAAAGGGCAATGGGTATTAGAGGCAGTGATTCTTGGCAGAATTCCCAAGGTTGACTCTTGTTATATTACACACCCAACCCAGGGCCTATGTAACCCCATAATACCAGGAGGTCTAGAAGTCCTGTGTTGGATTCCCAGTACCTAGGATAGTTCCTAGCATGGGGAATGAACACACTAAATATTATGGAATACATGATTAGCCAAGCTTGACTCTCATACCCACCCAGACATCAAGGAAAGGAGTCAGCCCCTGTCTAAGCTACATGAATTTAATGTGGAATAGAGGGTTGGTTCCCTAAAGGAAAATTGGCGTGCTGTTACCATTAAAGGGGAATGGATGCTAGCCAGATGAGAACAATGAATGCCCTCTACAACCTAGAATTGCCCAAAATCTTGAGAGACCAATTCACATTAGCAAAAAGTGAAAGTCACTTTATGAAGTTAACAGTATGTATTAAGTCTATGTTCTTATTTTCTGTATTCTTGGTGTTCTGGCATCTGAGGCCTCCCTGCCTGGGGAGAAACTGCCCTTCCCAGGGCCCTTCAGTTCTTATAGGTAGCAAACAGCTGCCTGCTGGGAGCATGACTTTCATGTGCAAAGCAATCAATCCAAAGCCCTACTCTGAACTGCCTCCTCCATCTGGCTCTTATACTCCAGGAGGCAACATTCCTCTCTGCCTTAGTCATCCCAGGGCAAGGTACAGACAACCAGGTTCCAGCCCCAGAGCTCTCTGAAGTTATTCAGTTCTCTTTTTTTAAATTTTTCATTTCCATAAGTTTTGGGGAAACAGGTGGTATTTGGTTACATGAGAAAGTTCTTTAGTGGTGATTTGTGAGATTTTGGTGCACCCATCACCCAAGCAGTATATACTGAACCCAATTTGTCATCTTTTATCCCTCACCCCTTCCCACCCTTTCCCCCGAGTTCCCAAAGTCCACTGTATCGTTCTTATGCCTTTGGATCCTCATAGCTTAGCTCCCACTTATGAGTGAGAACATACGATGTTTGGTTTTCCATTCTTGAGTTACTTCACTTAGAATAATAGTCCCCAAGCCCATCCAGGTTGCTGCGAATGCCATTAATTCATTCCTTTTTATAGCTGAGTAGTATTCCATCATATATATGTGTGTGTGTGTGTGTGTGTGTGTGTGTGTGTATGTGCATATGTATATACCACAGTTTCTTTATCCACTCATTGATGAGCATTTGGGCTGGTTCCACATTTTTGCAATTGCGAATTGTGCTGCCATAAACGTGTATGCAAGTAGCTTTTTCACATAATGACTTCTTTTCCTCTGGGTAGCTACCCAGGAGTGGGATTGCTGGATGAAATGGTAGATCTACCTTTAGTTCTTTAAGGAATCTCCACACTGTTTTCCATAGTGGTTGTCCTAGTTGACACTCCCACCAGCCTGCAGAAGTTACTCAGTTCTAAGGCTGCATACTCACCCTCCCTTGCCCCATGGAAGCCACAATAAAGGCTTTTGCCCATGCTTGCCTCTCACTCCTTGTTCCTCCTCACCAGCACTGGTGCTTCCTTGTGTGGCCCCATGCGGCACACCCTGCCTCCTGTTTCTAGTTTTTGTGAGTACAAAAACTTTTTTTTCATGACCATCATTTCTGTACCTCTGTATCTTATCACACCTGATTAAAACAAATTCTGGCTACATTTAAAAACACATTCGATGTGGGTTTGGCAAACAGTGTGCATTTGAGCATAAACTTAGGACTCAAGGACTTGAAAGCAGAACCTTCAGGATATTGCTAGGACTCAGAAATCTGTGTGTGAACAAGCACCCCAGGTAATGTGGCTGTTCAGTTGGTTTTGAGAACAACTGGTTTAGTCTCAGTCTCTTATTTGGAGGATGAGGAGGCCAAGCCCAGCCTGGTGGGCAAGTCTGCTCGGGAGACCAAATCCTGGGGCAGGAGATTGCATGATGAGCTCAGAATTAAACCAAGGAGCGAGATGCTCTTGGCTAGCGTGGATTGAAAAGCTCCTCCCTGCTGTTTCTGTCTTCGTAACTCTATTGCTTAGGATTCTGTGGTTACAAGTATCAAAACTAGCTAGATCTTGGTTTCAGCAGGAAAGGGGACTTTATGAGAAAGATACAGAGGTGTTTCCTGGAGCCAGGGCAGAGGTGCGGATGAGTCTCAGGACAGCTGGAACCAGGAAACATGATCGGGCAGCTCCTATCTCCCCATGCTCGCCTCTGTCCCTGATTCATCTCCTGACCTTCAGAGCTGCTCTGCTGCTTCTGCCTCTCCTCTTGATTTCACAGTTTTAGCCACATGCACGCCGAAATTGGTTCCAATTTCAGCATCCTCAGGGACAAGCTCTGATTGACTCAGTCTGATTAGAACTACCCTTGGGCTAGTCACAGGCAGGAGCACAAATGTGCCTGGGAGAAATGATCCCATCTCATCAGGGGAGCTGGGCTGGTTCTGCCAGAGGTGTCCCGGGATTCTTACTGAATCAGAACTGTTGTACCCAGGCACCTCTGTAGGCACCATCAAAGCCCGGGACAGTTTTCAAGGCTGTCCAAGCCTCTTCACCTTGATCAAGTGCAACTGGGTTCTCTTAACTTTTCCATTCCAGTAATGTTTCCTGGTGATCTGGTCTCTTGGCATAAGTTCAGGAAATATCTAACTTCATCAGCATAATATGTGGGGCTTCTTTGCTGCTAATGAGCTTTCAGATGGTGATGATCACATTCATTATGTGGGATTTTAAAAATATGTTATGTTCACATTATCTTTTCCTGATTCTGAGGGGGCACTTGTAGCCTCCCATACATTTAATATGTGTTGAGTTCTGCCATGAGTCAGGGGCTGGGCTGGGGGCTCTGCTGTCTTCCACAGCCATGCAAGAATCCAGCAGGCCCCTGCCTGCAAGGGGCTTCCAGTCTAGCTTCAGAACTCATACAAGTGACTTTCTTCCAAGCCAGACATTGAAAGCTTTGGGCTGACAGCTCCATGCCACATTTGTTTTGCTGTTGGTGGTGGTGGTGTTTTCTTTTGAGATAGAGTCTTGCTCTATTGCCCAGGCTGGAGTGCAATGGTGTGATCTCTGCTCACTGCAACGTCCACCTCCCGGGTTCAAGCGATTCTCCTGCCTCAGCCTCCCAAGTAGCTGGGTTTATAGGCACCCGCCACAACGCCTGTCTAATTTTTGTGTATATATATAGTAGAGACGGGGTTTCACCATGTTGGCCAGGCTGGTCTCGAACTCCTGACCTCAAGTGATCCACCCACCTTGGCCTCCCAAAGCACTGGGATTACAGGCGTGAGCCACCGTGCCCGGCCTATATTTGAAACTGTGTCTGTATTGATATACCCTGGTAGTAATGGTGAGATGTGCCATTTACTGAGACTCTTCTATTGACAAATAGTATCATGTTCCCAAGTCCCCAGTGTACTGTTGTCACCCCCATTTTACAGTAAGGAAATAAGGCTCATGAGGACTGCTCCCCCAGTGACCCACAGCTGATGAGCTAGTAAACTGGATTTGAACCAGGTCAGATGCCAGACCTTTAATGTTGCTTGCCTTGTCTTTGACCTTTGGGCACTGCGCTTCAGAATGCAGAGCAATTAGGTAACAAGGCAGTAACCAAAATGCCCAATTGTGCAGAGCAGGCTGTTAGAATAAGACGGTGTACCACCACCTGCTAATTGTATGGTCCACACTGGTGCAGAAGGCACCAGGAGCTGTTACCAGCTGTGTTTGCAACCCAGCCAGGAGAGGTAGAGATGGTGGATTCAAGTAGTAAGGCTGTGGGTCAACTTTGGTAGAGTTTCAATAATTCATAAATTCTTCAAAACCAAAGCAGTTACACAAGGGAGAGATCACCATGGGCTGGTGGGGTTAACGGCTTTTCAGAAGAGTCAGAACATTGGGGAGGCTGAAGAGAGGCCAAATAGATGGAAGGCTGGGAGTTGAGAGGGTTGCACAGCACTAGCAATGGTGTCATTTAAGAAATCATTGCCTAATCGAACAGAAACCAGCACGAGCACCATGGAAGGTTTCCATGCCGTGACCATGACCTACAGGAATATTTTATACACATACCTGGAAATATAAAAAGGAAACCAGTTTCCTGGAATAATACTGAACTCTCACTATGTACAGGAACTCTATTTTCTACTTTTTTAAAAAAGAAAATGCTGGTTGCCCTTCACTAAATTGATTTCACCATCCTCTCCTGGATCTCACCCAACAGTTGAAAAACATAGCAATGGAACAGGTCAGTTGAAGCACTGTTTGTTAGGAAACAATGGTGGGCCGTGACACTGGCCACGTGGGTGGGGCCAGATGGGGTGGATGTTGAAACCGGATGCAAAACCCATAGCAGGCAAGAAAAAGACAAATACCTCATACAATTTGGTGTCTGGGAACATGTGAAAATTATCCTCCTACTGTGGCATTTGTATATACCCGCAAAGACGTTCCTGGGCATTTAAGCGTCCAGGGTTACAGTTCCCCAAAGCGAATTCTTCCTCTACATACGGAGTTTTCTGTCAATTCTAGAAATGCCTTAGGCCTTCCTCAGCAACCTAGATGAGTTGGGATGTGGACTCACCAGAGAAGAACCTAGAATTTTGGACAAACCAATCAAGGCAGGAAAACTTTTGGCCATTTGTACAGGGACTACAAGCTACAGAAAGGTGTATTTAGAGAAAGATCCAGAAAGAGACATATGGATTTGCTTACTTCAAGCTAACCGTATTCTCTTGGCTAATTATTATAAGCAGCTGATTTTTTTTTTAGTAAAAATACTTGTAATGATTTAAGAAGATTCTAGCACAAATAATACAGAGCAAACACAGCTAGTGCCAGTCTACTTTGCAATTTTTAAAATTGAGATATAATTTATATGCCATAAAATTTGCCCTTATAAACTAATTTGTGGTTTTTGCTATATTCACAGAGCTGTGCAGCCATCACCAATATATAATTCTAGAATATTTTTATTATCCCACTTTCATAGTCCCATGAGCATCACTGCCCATTCCTCTTCTCTTCCATCCCCTGGCAACCACTAATCTACTTTCCATCTCTATGAATTTCCTATTCTTGACATTTTATATAAATGGAATCTATCAATATATAGCCTTTTGTGTCTGATTTCTTTCAGTTTGCATAATGTTTACAAGATTTGTCCATGTGGTGCCATGTATCAGTACTTCATTCCTTTTTATGGCTGAATAATATTCCTTTGTATTTATATGCCACATTTTGTTTATCCATTCATCACTTGGTTAATATTTGGATTGTTTTCATTTTTTGCTGTTATAAATAGTGCTGCTGTGAACATTTGAGTAAAAGTTTTTGTGTGGACATATGTTTTTATTCCTTTTGGGTAAAACTAGGTGTAGAATTTCTGGGTCAAACTCTTTGAGAAAGCGTCAGACTGTTTTCCAAAGCAGGTGTACCACTTTACATTCCTATCAGCAATGTATGAAGGTTCCTATTTTCCCACACCCTCACCAATACTTGTTATTTATGTTTTTTATTCTAGTAATACTTGTGGCTGTGAAATCGTCTTGAATTAGATTTTCCTAATGACCATTTTCTTTGGAGAACTGTCTATTCAAACACTTTGCCTTTTTTAAGAAAATTGGGTTTTTTAAATTGTTGAGTAGTAAGAGTGCTTTATATAGTTTGGACAATAGACCCTTATCAGATATATTATTTGCAAAATGATTTTTTTCCATTCAATAGGTAGTATTTTCACAGTCTATCTTTTCCTTTTGTTGTTGTTGTTTTTGTTGTTGTTGTTTTGTTTTTCCAGACAAGACCTCACTCTGTTGCCCAGTGCAATGGCAATCATAGCTCACTGCAGCCTCTAACTCCTAGGCTACAGCAATCCTCCCACCTCAACCTCCCAAGTAGTAGAGACTAAAAGGCCATCATGCCCAGCTAGTTTTTGTATTTTTTGTAGAGATGAGGTCTCACTATGTTGCCCAGGCTAGTCTTGAACTCCTGGCCTCAACCAGTCCTCCCACCTTGGCCTCCCAAAGTGCAGGATCATAGGCATGAGCCACTGTGCCCAGCCTTTCTTTCTTTTTTTTTTTTTCTTTTTTTTTTTTTTTTTTTTTTGAGACAGAGCCTTGCATTGTCTCCCAGGCTGGAGTGCAGTGGTGTGATCTTAGCTCACTGCAATCTCTGCCTTCTGGGTTCAAGTGATTCTCCTGCCTCAGCCTCCCAAGTAGCTGGGATTACAGGCATGCGCCACCACACCCGGCTAATTTTTGTATTTTTAGTAGAGACAGAGTTTCACCATGTTGGCCAGGCTGGTCTTGAACTCCCAACCTGAGGTGATCTGCCCATCTTGGCCTTCCAAAGTGCTGAGATTACAGGCATGAGCCGCTGTGCCCAGCCCCAGCCTCACTTTCTTAATAGTATTCTATGAATCACAAAAGTTTTTAATTTTGATAAAATATAATTTACTTATTCTTTTGTTGCTTGTGATTTTGGTGTCATTTAAGAAATCATTGCCCAATCCAAGGTCATAAAGAGTTGTGCTCATGTTATTTTATAGTTGTAGCTCTTATATTTAGGTCTTAATCATTTTTTAATTCAATTTTTGTGTATGGTATAAGATAGAGCACCAGTTTCATTCTTTTGCCTATGGGCATCCAGCTGTCTCTGCACCATTTGTTGAAAAGATTACTGTTTTCCTGTTGAATTGTCTTGATACTCTTGTCAAATATCAACATATTAAATGCCTGGGTTTATTTCTGGACTCAAAATTTTATTCCATTCTTATGCCAGTAAATGTCGAGTCCATAAATAAACCCTTAAATATCTGGGTTTATTTCTGGACTCAGAATTTTATTCCATTCTTCCAGTAGCAGTCTCTCCTGATTACTGTAGCTTTGTCCTAAGTTTTAAAATCACAGTGTGTAAATTTCCCAGCTTTGTTTTTTTTTTTTTTTCCAAGATTGTTTTGGCTATTTGGGGGTTCCTTATATTTTCATATGAATTTTAGTCTCAGCTTGTCAATTTCTGCTCAGCTACCTGGGATTTTGATAGGGATTGCACTGAATGTATACATAAGTTTGGGGAATATTACCATCTTAACCATTTTAAGCCTTCCAATTCATAAACAGGATTTCTTCTCATTTATTTAGGTCTTCTTTAATTTCTTCCAATGATGTTTGGTAGTTTTCAGCATACAAATCCTCTACTACTTTTGTCGCATAAATGTTAGGTTTTTAAATTTTTTGATGGCATTGTACATGGAAATTTTTTCTTAATTTTATTTTTGAATTGTTAATGTATAAAAACACAACTGAATTTTGTAAATTTATTACATATCTTACAAACTGGCCAAACTTGTTTATTAGTTCTAATAGTTTTTAATGGGTTCCTTAGAGTTTTCTATATACAAGATCATGTCATCTACAAATAGGGATAGTTTTACTTCTTCCATTCCAATCTGAATCACTTTTATTTATTTTTCTTGCCTAATTTTCTTGGCTATAATCTCTAGTTCAGTGTTGAAGGAGTAAGAGCAGACATCTTCATCTTGTCCCTGATTTTGCAGTGAGATGGGGAAGGGAGGGTTGTAATAGCTTTCAATCTTAATCGTTAAGTGTAAGTGCTAGCTGTGGGTTTTCCATAGATGCCCTTTACCCAGTTGAGAAGGTTCCCTCAGTTCCTAGTTTGTTGAGTATTTTCATCATAAAAGAGTGTTGAATTTTGTCAAATGTCTTTTCTGTGGCAGTTTAGAGGATTGTGTAGTTTTACCCTTTATTTTGTTAACGTAATGTTTTACGTTGATTGAATTGTGTATGTTAAATCAAGTTTTCATTCCTGGGATAAATCCCACTTGGTGGTGGTGTATAATCCTATCTATATGTTACTGGATTCCAGTTTGCTAGAATTTTGTTAAGGATTTTTGCATCAGTATTCATAAGGGATATTGGTCTGTAGTTTTCTTTACTCTTGATGTCTTTGTCTGCTTTTGGTATCAAAGTAATACTGGCTTCATAGAATAAATTGGGAAGTGTTCCCTACTGTTCTATTTTTTGAAAGAGTTGGCAAAGGAGTCATGTTAATTCTTCTTTAAACATTTGGTAGAAGTCACCATGAAGCCATATGGTCCTGGCTTTACTTTAAGGGAAAATTTTAAATTGCTGTTTCAATCTTCTTTTAAATCTATTCAGATTTTCTATTCCTTTCTTAGTCAGTTTTGGTAGTTTGTACCTTTGTAGAATTTTGTCTGTTAGGATTGTTTGTAGTATTCCCTAATAATTTGTTTTATTTTTGTAATGTTCATAGTGATGTCCCTGTTTTATTCCTGATTTTAGTAATTTGAATCTTCTCTCTTTTTTTCTTGGTCAGTCTAGCTAAAGGTTTGTCAATTTTATTGATCTTTTCAAAGAGGCAACTTTCAATTTCTTTGATTCTTTGTATTTTTTTAATTTTCTATTTCATTTATTTTCACTCTAACCTTGATTCTTTTCCTTCCCTCTGCTTTCTTTGGACTTTATTTGCTCTTCTTCTTTTATTTTTTGTAAGGAGAAAGGTTTGGTCATTGATTTGAGATCTTTCCCTTTTTTAATATAGGTATTTTACAGCTATACATTCCTCTCTAAGTACTGTTTTCAGTATATCTCAAGTTTTAGTATGTTACATTTTTTTGATTCATCTCAAAGTATTTTCTATTTTTTTGTGCTTTCTTATTTGACCCTTTATTTAGGAGTATGTTATTTCATTTCCCATGTATTGGTGAATTTTCCAGTTTTTCTTCTGTTATTGGTTTTTAATTCTGTTCCATTGTGGTTGGAGAACAGGAGATTATCTCCTGTTCTAGGGTTTGTGGTTGTTACTCTTTATTATTGTTGCTTGTTTAGTGACTTTTCTAAACTAATTCTGTAAAATTCATATTCTTTGTTGTGTGTGGCCACTGAAGTCTCTGCTAGGTTAGCCTAGAGGTCAGCTAATGATTAGACAGAGAATTCCCTAGGTTCCTGGATCCAATCGATCTCCCAGTCTTTGCCAAGGGACTCTGTATGTGTTTTGGGGCATGCCTCCAACACTTGGGCGGGTAGTTCACAACTCCGCAGTAGCCTTTCCTTCTTATTTGCACAGAGCCTCAAAGTTAGGCAGAGGTGAAAGCTTACAGCAGTCTCGAGTCTTTCCTGAGCATGTGAAGAACCCTGGGCACAGCCCTGTGCATGCTTATGGTCTGTTAGATTCTCAGAGATATCTAGGAGCTTTTCAAAGCCCACTGTGGATGTCTCATTTCCCAGCTTTTCCTTTTATGCTTTTTGGTTAACCTATTTGTCCCAGCTGTCATATGCCACTCCCAGCAACATGATTTAATAATTGCCTCTAATTGTTTTTGACAAACACCTCCAAGAAAAAAGCCATTCACAATGGGTAAGCTCAGATTCTGGTAAAATAAAGACAGCCTTGAAAGTGGAGTCTTCTAAGAAACCACCAGACAGGTCAAATAATAACAATTCTATGGGAATGAACTTGGGAGGTCCTCCAACCTTGTTCTGCCCCCTCTTGTGGCTGCTAGCCTGCTGTTTTTCAATGTGGTTGCATGCTGCTAGATTTCAAGGCTACTCCAGACCTGGCAAGAAGGAATAAAAATAGGGAAAGTTAAAACTCCACAGAGTTCACTGTTCTTACTAAGGTCTAACTGATTTTTTTAAATAGACATTCCCTGGATTGCTGCAAACCTTAGGTTAATTCCAGAGCCCTGAAAATGTTGATTCTGACAGTTTTTTGCTGTTGTTCTCAATGCTTCTACAAAAAATAAAAATTGCAGAAGTCCTTCCTCCACCATTTCATTGACGAGCAGGCCAATTTTTAACCTGCTTGTGCACACCTATATTCAGTGGCTTATTAAGGAAACTATGCTTACACTCAATGGCTTATGAGGCCTCTTTTCCTCCATTGAATTGTTTCTGGATTCCCTTGTTAGGGGCCAGTGAGATCTGGACTGCCAGCCAGGGCACACATTTAGTCTTGCACCAGTCTTGACTACATGACCTTGGGACAAAGGAGCTGAGATTTCCAAAGCACCTGCTGTGTGCCAGGCCCCGTGTGCTGGGTGTTTTATGTACACTCTGTCACATCATTCTTGCAACAACCAAGAAGGAGATAACTTTCTCATATAACAGATGAGGAAACCAGTAAGATGCAAAGCACTTAGCACTGTGCCTGCAGCACATGGCAAATGCTGGATGTGTTGATTATTGCTGCCCTGTTGTTGTTACATCTAAGCTATTATTGTCAGAGGAGGAAGTAGAGCTGGGATTCTCAAGGTCCTTTGGCTTCCAGCCCAGGGCTGTCTGTCTCCAAAGCCCAACCATAACTCACATCCCCATTCCAGCTCCTCTGGGTGAGTCTGTTCCCACTCAGCCTCACTTTCCTTATCCTGTCAAATGAAGGATTTGGAATGACTTAAGTTATTCAAGCAACAAACACTTACTGAATTGTCTTGCCACTTCCAGGGTGACATTATGGAGTTCTGTGATTCTGCAAGGTCAGTTGCCTAGAGTCACATCGGTGGCATTCTCTTATTTAGCTTGAAGACTAAACCGACAGGTAGACTGGCAGGTGTGTTACCCAGTGTCTTTCTCTCCCCCTCCTTTCTCGCTCTGCCCCTTCACCCTGCAGAGGCCAGAGGGGACAAGGTCAAGTGGGTGTTCACCTGGCCCCTCATCTTCCTCCTGTGCGTCACCATTCCCAACTGCAGCAAGCCCCGCTGGGAGAAGTTCTTCATGGTCACCTTCATCACCGCCACGCTGTGGATCGCTGTGTTCTCCTACATCATGGTGTGGCTGGTGAGTGGGGGGAGCAGGGGGTGGACTGTGTGCACAGACAGGGAGAGGTGGGGAGCTGGGTTCAAGGCTAACCACAGGTACTGCTGTGCCACCTTTGGGCAAGTCACTGGCCTCACTGACCACAGCGTATTTCTCAGTAGAAAAGGGTTTGAATGAGGTGCATGACTTTGTGCCAGGTACCCGGATTGCAGAGACACAGCACAGTGCCTGCCTTTGAGTGTGAGGGAAGGAGACCAACCTTTGCACAGGTAGCCTAAATCACACTGTTCTGGTGTTATAGGCAGAGCAATATGACAGGTGGATGATCACCAAGCCCCCTTGGTTTCCAGGGTCCCAAGGGAATGTGAAGGAAGGAGACTGGAGTCAAAGGAGATGAGGTTGAACATAAGGCAGCTTGTTCCATGCTGCTGCCCAGGAATGCTCCTCCCCCCACCGATGCGCTGGTGCTGGTTTAATCACTTCATATAAACTCTTTCTTATCCTCATAACAACCCCATGGGATGGGTGCTATTATCTCCATCTAACGAATGGGGGAAATCGAGGCATAGAGAAATTGAGTAATTTCCCCAAGGTTACATAGTTAGTGAGTGCTAGAGTTAGGATTAGGACCCAGGTATTGATCTCCTAAGCCCATGATCTCAACTACTACCGTAAGCTGCCTCTCAGTTTGCTACTGGACTTTTCAGATTTCGTTGGATGGGAGTTTTGCAGGCAGAGAGGCATTGGTGTAGCTCCTCATAAGCTCCTATAGCCATACAGGACAAGTCCCCATATAAACCTTTCATCGGCTGGGCTGGGCTGGATCAGGCCACACAGGAGCCTCCTTTCCCACTCTCTGTGTACCACCTAATGGGGTCCCTGCTTCTCCTCCTCATTCCCAGGAGCAAAGAGAGGGGAAGCGGTTCCAGCATGGCTGCAGTTCTGTTGATTGTGAAACTCACTCTCGGCCCCTTACACCCTAGTGGTTAGCATCGAGTCCCTTTATTCTCCTCCTAATGCCTGACACCAGCAGCAGAGAAGGCAAGCGATCTTGACATGAGAGACAGCAGGGTCAGTAAACATTCCATGCTGGCCCAGGGGCCACCTTTCTCTTAACTCCAGAGAAACTGTGTCGTTTGGTGGGGAACAAAGGATCCTGGATCACATGAGAACAGCACTGAATCCTAGTCCTACCCCTTGCAAACCACGGAAGCTGGTGACTCCCTCTATGAAGTGGGGGTGATCATCGCTCTCTTACAAGGCCATTGGGAGAATGAAAAGCACATTCTAGGCACTTGGCCAATCCTGTCTCTTCCCTCTCCCAACCCAATCACACCTCCCCCCATCCCTCCCAGCGCATTGCTGGAATTCTAAACAGTGTATGGGAGCCATTTTGCCTGTGCTTTCCTGAAATCCCACCCTTTGGCCGGCTCCCTCACCTCAAATGCTTCCTCAGGCTGATCAGAGACCTGCCCTAGCCTCTGTGAGTGTCCTTACTCATGCAGCAGCCTTCCTGTCCCTGTGGCAGAGCCTCCCCAAGACACCAGCTGGTGGAAGGCGCTGCCCCCAGCCTGCTCCCTTTCTCCCTTTCTCCTGGTACCTGCTTAGAGCTCTGTATCCCAAAAGGAAGCTCAGGAGGGACTCTGTGATTGTGTTTTAGTGAATGAAACAAGTCATGTAACTCAGGAGGGACGGAACCACTCCAAGCCTCCAGGACTCCAGCATCTGCCCCAGCCCCAGGCACTCACACTTAGAACACCCTGGCCTTGGTTCAGCTGAATGGGGGACATGGGGACACTTGAACATTCAAGTCCCCCAGGACCTCATGCATGTCCCTCCTGACCACTCCCTTTCATACCCTACTCCCAGCCCAAAACAGTTTGGTTAGACCGTGTCAGAAGCATCCAGTAGTTAGCCACTTATTGAAACCAACAGCCAATTAAGGGTGATTACCTGGTAACAGTCAGATGATCATGAGCATTGCTGAATAATACACAGTTTGGCCACTGAGTAGTGTGATTTCTTATAGTGCCCTTCTTGTGTTGAATTAGTGTTGTGTGCATTATACCCAGTTTCAACCTAATCTTGCTTCATCTTGTTGAAGCATTGTGATTTGAGTTTGCAGCACGGCTGGTTGCTCATGACAGTAAATATTAGCCATTTTCACCATGAGATGCAGCAATGCCGTTTCCATGCTTCCATGATGAAGATTAAAGTCCCCACAGCCCACTCCATATGGGGGATGGGGAAGATCTGGAATTAGTTACTGTCTAAACTCCCTAGAGACTGGGTGTGGTGGCTTACACCTGTAATCCCAGCACTTCGGGAGGCCAAGACAGGAGGATCACTTGAGCCCAGGAGTTCAAGACCAGCCTGGGCAACATAGTGAGACCCTGTGTCTACAAAAAATTAAAAAATTAGCCAGGCAGGGTGGCATGCACCTGTAGTTGCAGCTACTCAGGAGGCTGAAGTGGGAGGATTGCTTAAACCTGAGAGGTTGAGGCCACAGTGAGCCATGGTCAATCCATTGCACTCCAGCCTGGGCTGTGGAACAGAGCAAGATCCTGTCTCACAAAAAAAAAACAAAAAACAAAAAAACCTCCCTAGAAAAAGATGACAATCAGAGATAATGAAAACTGTGCCTTGAGTGAATTGGATTTGCAATTTTTAATTTTTCTGAATAAAATTAAAGGCCAGTTCATCTTTACATTTTAAAGAAAGGATCCAGTGATTTCTCTTACTGAAGTATATTCCCAAAACAACATTACAAGTAAAAAAAAAAAAGTATTTCATGACATTTGAGTGGGTGTGAGAATCAGGAAGATCAAATTAATGAATATGTGAAATTCTTCTTTAGTTACAGAAAATAACCATATGATTAAATTAGTTCTGCTAATTATCAGTGAGACAGGACACTCCAACCCCCACCACCTTGATGTATAAACCCCACCCTTGTTTCTTAAACCAGGATCATGGGGTCACCGGAACCACTTTACTGGGGCACTCTTACCTATGGGTTTGAACTTCAGATAGCCTCAGTTTGGGGGAGTAGAATGGCCTTGACGGTAAAATTCTGTAAAGAAGACAGTGCCCATGGTAGCCTTGATCTCTGCTTATGCAAGATGTGCCCACCTAAGCACCCTGTGCTTACTTTCCCTATGTCCTGGTGAGGCTCCAGCAAGCAGTGAAGCCCCACCTGTCCATCCTCTACACCCCCCCCTTTTATTAATACATCTCTCACCCCCAAGACTTTGGAAGAATGATTCTTGAATATCAGTGTCAAAAGGGAGAGGCTTTGGAAGTGGATTGTCCATTTCCCCAGAACGCTTGTGCAGTTGGGGAAACTGAGGACCAAAGAGAAGAAATGACTTCTGTAAAGTCACGCAGATAGTCAGGGCAGAGCCAAGACCAGCCGCCAGGGCCCTGGACTTGAATCTGCTTCCCTGTCTGAAGCCTGAGTGTTGGAGGGCTCAGCGGGCCTGGGCATGGAGTCCAGGGTAAAGCAGGGTTCATGTGGCATCCCTGGTCCTGAGCACTCTGGTATGTGCACACTCCAGACCTTCCTTCCTTCCATCCTTCCATGCTTTGGCTTCTTAGCCTTATAGTTCAGTGGGTTTTGTTTTGTTTTGTTTTGTTTTAAAAGAGGCAGCCCCAGTAATTCTAAAATAACTGTTTCCTATGCTTACAGTGTCTCTAATACTAGGAATATTTCTTTAGTCCACACATTGTTGGTTGAGAGTTCATGTCTCCACCCCGCATTCTGCAGGTGACTATTATCGGATACACACTTGGGATCCCGGATGTCATCATGGGCATTACTTTCCTGGCAGCAGGGACAAGTGTTCCAGACTGCATGGCCAGCTTAATTGTGGCGAGACAAGGTATGGATTATGCCTCAGCCCTCATAGTCATGCAGTGCAGGCCGCTGTGTCCTCATCCCTGCCTGACTTATAGTTGACCAAGTTGTGGCTCTTATGACTGGCAGTTGTCAAGTCCTGCTATGGAGAAAAACTGCAACATCTAGAAAGCATCATTTATTAGATTCCATTCACGGAGAGAATGCTACCAAGATGAACTCCTCCAGACCTCTATCTAGATGCTTTTGCTAGAGTGGTTGTATAAAAACAAAAATGTTCTGAGGTCAGCAGTCAATGTGAGATTGAACAGAGGCCAAACCCAGACTTTATACAGCAAATGAGCTAATAACAAGAAACATTCTGGTCCCAGAAAGGCAAAGCACTGGCATCCTATACATCCAACTCCCCCATTCTTCTTCTGACCTCTAGAACGTATGTAATGTTTTGGTTTGTTTGGTGGTGTTTGTTTTGGGCTTACTACGTGGCATGGGCTGAGCAACACAAGGAGTGAGTGTATGAGCTTTGATGGTGGAACAAAAGAGCTGTAACAAGTGCAGGTTTTACTGACTTCTCCTTTTCTGCTAGCAAGGTAGCATCCCAGCATGGACACCCACAGATCTTCCTCACAGCACAGAGTTTGAAAGTGTAGGGATGGGGATGGGTGAATAATGGCGTAAAATCTCACAGGAGACAGGAGAAGAGAACAGTGCCCAAAGAGAAAGGTTGGCTTTGGGAAGAGGGACAGGACGTGTTATTCCTCCAAGATAAAGGGTTGATTGGTTGGTTAGAGAGTTGCACCTGAGAAACCATGAGGTGAGGGAAAGGAAGAGTGGGAGTACGTTTGCTGGTCGGCAGGGCCCTGACAGAGAATGGGGACAGTTAGGGACAGCAGCTGAGGGAGGAATGGAATTTAACTGAGTGACCTTTGATGTGAGCATGTTAGTTCCCTAGGGGAGTCATAACAAAGTGCCACAACGGGGTGCCTTAAAATGACAGAAGTTCATTGTCTCACAGCTCTGGCAGCTAGAAGTCTGAAAGTCAGGTGTCAGCAGGGCCATGGTCCCTTGAAGGCTCTAGGAGAGGACCCTTCCTTGCCCCTTCGTAGCTTCCAGTGGTCGCGCAATCCTTGGGTCTCCCTGGCTTGTAGCTGCATCACTCCAATCTCTGCCTCTGCCTTCACACCGCATTCTTCCCTTGGTATGTCTGTGTCGACTTCCTCCTCCTGCTCCTCCTCCTCCTCCTCTTCCTCCTCCTCTCCTTCCTCCCTTCCTTTCCTCCTCCTCCTCCTCCTTCTCCTTCTTCCTCTTTTTTTCTTTTTTTTTTTGTGATGGAGTCTCACTCTGTCACCCAGGCTGGAGTACAGTGGCGTGATCTCGGCTTACTGCAGCCTCTGCCTCCCGGGTTCAAGCAGTTCTCTTGCCTCACCCTCCCGAGTAGCCAGGACTACAGGCACTCGCCATCACACCCAGCTAATTTTTGTATTTTTAGTAGAGACAGGGTTTCACCATGTTGGCCAGGCTGGTCTCAAACTCCTGGCCTCAAGTGATCCACCTGTCTCAGCCTCCCAAAGTGCTGGGATTACAAGCATGAGCCACTGCACCTGGCAGACTTCCTCCTTCTTATAAGGAGACCAGTCATCAGATTAGAACCCACCCTAATTCAGTATGACCTTACCTTAATTTGAGTACCTCCTCAGAGACCCTATTTCCAAATAAAGTCACATTCACAGGTTCCAGATGGACATGAATGGGGGCAGGGTACTCAGCCCAGTACAGTGAGTACAAGGAAAGCTGGTGAGCACCGGGGTCCTGGCCGATGTTCAGCGACATGAACTTGGTGGGATTCAGTCATGCCGGCTCCAGCGGTGCACAGATGACAAGTTCATCCCTACCCAGAGTCAGCTGGGTGGACACAGTGGAAGGTCAAGGGACAAGGGAATGTGCAGTTTAAACAACTGGCCCTGGAGTTCAGGCTAGGGAGGGGTGTTAGGGTGCTGGAAGTTTAAGGGCTTGCAGGAGTGGGGAGTGTCCCAATAAGATCAACAAAGGGTCTCTTTTAGGACCAAGGGACAGATGGGGCTCTCAAGCAGCACATCATCTCAGAGTGGGTACAGCGAAATGTGGAAGTACAGAAACTGAGGAAGGGTGAGGCCGGGGTGGAGGGTGCGTAATTGTCCTCAGGGTAACATTGATATGATTGAGAGGGACTCCAACAAACGTGGTTAAAAATAGCTTCCTGGCTGGGTGCGGTGGCTCGTGCCTGTAATCCCAGCACTTTGGGAGGCCGAGGTGGGCGGATCACCTGAGGTCAGGAGATCAAGACCAGCCTGGCCAACATGGTGAAACCCCGTCTCTACTAAAAATAAAAAAAATTAGCCAGGCATGGTGGCGCACACCTGTAATCCCAGCTACTCAGGAGGCTGAGGCAGGAGAATCACTTTAACCCAGGAGGCAGATGTTGCAGTGAACTACTGCACTCCAGCCTAGGCAAAAGAGGGAGACTTCATCTCAAAAAGAAAAAAAAAATAGCTTCCTGATGACAAAAGATCCAGGAACCCCTGTTCAGAGCCTGCTGCACAAACCAGGAGGCTGTGCAGCATGTGCTCTAACCAGAGGCACCATATCCGGGCCTCCCTCCAGACCCCCGGCACAAAGCATGGTCCTAGCCCCAAGCATCGGCTTGACCTGGGAGCTGATGAAATGCAGACTCCCAAGCCCTGCCCCAGACCCACTGAATCAGAATCTGCATTTTCACAAGACCCCCAGGTGATTCCTGTTCTCACTAAAATTTGAGTTGCACTGCCCTAGAAGTCCTCAAAGGCTCACACAGCTGCCGGCAGCCCCGTTTGTGCAGAGCGGGAAGTCCACCAAACCTGAGACCCGCTCATCCCCTCCTCTGCAAACTCAGGCACCTTCCTACCCGCCTGACCTGCCGGACTGCCTGCCGTTTCACCAGGTGCAACTAACTGGGCCACAATAGTTGCTGCATGTTCCCGCATCTTACCAGACACTGAGAGACCAGAAGGCCGGGTTCCCAGAGACGCCACTCCTAACAGGACTAAGCTAAGAGATTTTGAAGTCACTCAGAGAAGTGCCTGGGGCAGGCTGGGAGGAGGAGTATAAGGGGTCAACAGATGACAGCAACAAGCAGGGGACGAAGAGGTGACCTAGCTATGCAACATAGGTGGGCTGGCAGTCGAACAGAGATGGGCCACCTGTGTGGGTGCCGATCTGCGCTGGCTGCCGTGTGTGCCAGCTACCAAAGCAATGTTGTGGTTCTAGGCATTTGCGTTTCAGGTTTGTTCATTCCAAAAACATGCGTATGTGTGCCAGGTTAGGACAGTGGTGTGGAAGTATGGCTAAGTGGCCGGGTTAGGGCAGATTCCAGCCAGTACAAGTCTTACTTATAAAAGTTTGCTTTCTTAATTATATGCCTCTCCAGTTACTGACTTCCTGATTGTGTGGCTAGCTGGATACTGGACAGCTGGACAGGAAGGGGAAGGACGAGGACATGGGCCCCAGCCTCTGATGTGCTTCTAGCCTGGTTGGGGAAAGAGAGCTCACCCTTAGAAACTACCAGGGCATAAAATCCAATATCCTATGATTCCCAGGCAGGGTCGTGGGTGCTGTTGCCTGGGTCCCAAATATGCTTCAAGGCTTGGTAAAAAGGATGCTGTACCAGGTGACCTTGGGCCGCCTGCAAACTGTGCCCTTGGGCACATCCCAAGCCTCAGTTTCATCTTCTGTCACGTGAGGTTATGCCCCACTCCGGCCTCCAGCCCAGGGTAGCTGGGTACATGAAGTGAGGTGCAGTGGCTGGGAGTCCTCATAGAACATCAGCTGACGAGCCTGGCAGGAGAGATCGTGAAGGGCCCGCGTGCATCTGCTAGGCTGTTGTTCCCACAAACGGGGTGCCGTAAACAACGGAAGTGTATTGTCTCGTGGTTCCGAAGGCCAGAAGCCTGAAGGAGAATCTGTCCCAGGCCCCTCTTGCCTCTCTGTCCTTGGCTATCTTCATCTTTGCCCAGGTTCTCCCTGTGTGTCCAAATTTCTCCTTTTTATAAGGACTCTTGTGTCCTGAAAGAACCTCCTTAAAAACAACTAAAACCAAGAACTTCTGGGGCTGTTCACACATTGTTCAAGTCACCCCAAGATCGTTCTGGCACGCTGAGCTGAACACCGCCATCTTTGTTCATTCTCTCTCTAACGGGCAAAGCAGGATCATCGAGTTGAAAAGTTGTAAATAATGAGTATATTTATTCCGCTATTTATTTTTTTAATAACTGTGACCTCCTGCACTGCAAATGCTGTGTGACATGAGATTCTTAGCTTAATAAAACTGTCATTAAATTTGAATGAATTGATGTTATTGGTTACTGAACACTGGCATGAGTTTATTTTTATTGTGAAGAAAAAATCCAGTCATATTGGATTAAGACCCTAAAGACCTCATTTTAACCTGTTACTTCTATAAAGACCCTATCTCCAAATAAAGCCACATTCTTAGGTACTGAGGGTTAGAACTTCAACATATGAATTTGGAGGGTCACAGTCAACCCATAATAGTCCCCTTTAGGCTTCAGGAAGGGCATGGATCTGAGGCCTTATGAAAAGGTTTAGAAATGTAAGGTCCTTGCAGAAGGAATTCCTTTCCAAGGAATGGCACTGATAGAACAGTTAGGAGAAAGAATACAGGCTTCTGGTGATCTGCTCTTATAAAATAAATGTGTTGTTGTCCCCTGCAGGCCTTGGGGACATGGCAGTCTCCAACACCATAGGAAGCAACGTGTTTGACATCCTGGTAGGACTTGGCGTACCGTGGGGCCTGCAGACCATGGTTGTTAATTACGGATCAACAGTAAGTTCCTCTCACCTTGAACAGATGTGTTTTACCCAGAATGATAGTGGTGTTGGCCCAGTTCCAGCCAGAGGCTCTGGGAGATGACCTCCTCTTCTCCTTGGCACTCAGACACCCATTTTCCATAGCGGCTTCTAGAGCACCTTAGGGATGTCTGCACTTCCACTCCTCACCTCAGCCCGCTGGCGTGCCTCTCCCCATCCCAGGCCGTCTCCTCAGTTGAGCAGGGTCGTGACTTGAATCTATATTTTCCTGACCCTCCACGACCATGTGGTCACCTGTAAACACCTGTGTTTTCCTGATGAGGGAATGCATTGGCCCAGGCACACTAGGATTTCTGGATGGATTGGCTCTGAGCAGTCAAGAGACTCAGGGCACGTGTGTTTGATTTTCCAGGTGAAGATCAACAGCCGGGGGCTGGTCTATTCCGTGGTCCTGTTGCTGGGCTCTGTTGCTCTCACCGTGAGTCTTTACAATTCCAAAACAGATGCCTCATGCATACTTGATGTCATCTGATTCCGCCTCGTCACTTACGTGACTCTGAACACCCCTGTCACTTCCCTTGGTAATGAAGGATAAAGGCAAGAAAATGTAAACGTTCATAGACACACCCAAGTCCAGTCTTTGCCAGGAGCATTGGCACCCTCGCTGTGCTTTTCCTGAGTACATAAGAGGTCCCCAGAGGAAGCGAATTGCATTTCCTTTCTTGCTGCCTGTTCCAGTTCCTCTCTAGTGCCAGTAGGACAGAGATCCTCCCCTGCGCATCTGAGCTGACAAATGGGAGGCATGACATCCCTCAGGATGGCACGTCGGAATAATCGAGGCCTCCCTACCCCATGTGCCCAGGTCTGTGCTGAGCACTTGACTTCAGCGTCACTTTATTCTATCCTTACAACCACCCGATGAGGGAGGTGCTGTCATTCCCATTGCAGAAGAAATCGGAGCTCAGGGGTTAACTTTCCCAAGGTCACAGAATTGGGCAATGGCAAAGCTAGGATTTGAACCCAGGTTGGTCTGTCCTTAGGGAACTCTGACTTTTTACCCGCAATGCTCCAGTGAGGTTCCTGGGATCCAGTCCCAGGAAGCCTTGATTGAGGGACAAGGAGGAAGGGAGTGGAAGGAAAGGTAGAAGGATCAGGGAGGAATGTAAGATAATTCTGTGCTTTAACCCTCTACCCCAAACACACACACACACACACACACACACACACACACACACACAGAGACAGAAAGATGGCTCAAGCAGACATTTGCCCAGCCAGGGGTCCATAGGAGCCTTGGAAATTGTGCTAAGGAGACAAGGGAAAAGACCATGGTTCCACGCTCTGAAGCACAGGGGTCATCCAGCTAAAGCCCGCGTTTGTCTCTAGAGAAGGCCTGGGCAAGGAGGACAACATGCCTACGACCAGCCGGGAGGAAATGACGTGCCTGCCTGGGGAGGGCCGGTCCCATGAGGGCGGCTGCTGTGTGTCCCTGAGTCAATGCGGCTAGGACAGACTCGCCCTTTCATGGGGCAAGTCTAAGCCCTCTAGGGCTTATTCTGGTCAAACTGAGGATCATCCTACAGCACCCCGCTGTACTTGCCCACATTCTGCAGAATGTTCTAGGCTTCCCCACACAGGTGTCGCTTTCCAGTAGAAATGCCTCTTGTATTTCTTTGCCCTGCAAGCCCAGTTCCGCACTCTGTCCTCCCAGGTCCTCGGCATCCACCTAAACAAGTGGCGACTGGACCGGAAGCTGGGTGTCTACGTGCTGGTTCTCTACGCCATCTTCTTGTGCTTCTCCATAATGATAGAGTTTAACGTCTTTACCTTCGTCAACTTGCCGATGTGCCGGGAAGACGATTAGCACTGAGTCGCGCCCCTGGGAGCTGATCTGGACACTCTGTGACACTGGCGTCCTCCTCTCCCCTCCTTCCCCCACCACAGGTCTCTCCTGCATAGGCAGCCACTGTCCGTTCTTTCACACACCGGAAGGAAGAGCCATCGTGGTCTTTGTCTGGTCACAGGCCAGGCTGCTGGGCATCCTCCTCCTCCTTGGAGTTCCGCCCCTGCAAGGCTGGATTTGGGGGCCATTATCTGAGCAGCTTCGAAGACCCCTGAGCTGCCAACTACGGAGATGTGCCAAGCATCTCATCTCTCCTGCACACTTTAGTCAGAAGGACTTCTGCATGCAGTTTGTCTTTCTGTTCTGCAGGCAGCCTCAGAAATGAGGTCATTTGTGAGCACAAGATCTCATAGGGCCCTTTTCCTGGAAAAACTGGAAGAATGAAAATAATTTTTTTCTGTGGAAGAGAGAAAATGAGTGAATATTCTTCTCACTTTTATTGATGCATTCAGAGAATAAGCAATGAAATATTAAAAAATGAAACATCATATAGGTCATCATACTTGAAAACTATCATTCCATATGAAAGGATCATGATACACACCAAAAAAGCAATGATCGTAAAGACACAAATCCTCTGTACGCCGTCTTGCATTGGCACTGAGGTGTTTGGTTTGGAATAGGGAAAAAGGTAAGAGACTGACGTGGAAAGGTGCTAACTCAGAGACTGGAGATTATAGTTTACAGCTGTACTTTCCAGATCTTCTATGTGACACAATGCACTGTCCTTGTGGGTTTGTCAATTATTTGTTAATGCTCTAGTTTCAAAACCACCCTGTTGAAAGTTCCAGTTATTTATATGCCCAACAAATTTCATAGCCTGCTGAACTGGACTGAGTGTGTCAGAAGTGCTGGTTAATGACGAGAAGAGAGATTGCCTGAAAAACAACAAACTGCTTTCTGGTTAGCTGAAGGCAAGTGTGAAAATCATAATTTAGAATATTTAGAGCTAAGCTTCTGGAACCACGTAGTTTACTACACGTGACAGGCCAAGAATGGGAGGCTGACTCAAAACTAGATAGAAAAATATAAAATAATTTTCGACCACTTGATAGCTCTCAAATATATATTTAAAAGATTTATGAATACAAACCATTTATGGTTTATGGTTTCTAAAAAAGAAAGCACAATTAATTTTATAGAGAGGTTTTTTATTTTTTTAATATTTCTATTGCAAAAGTCTATCCGATTTGATGCACTTTGAATATTGAGATATTTTGCACGGATGAATGTATGGGAACTACCCATGATGATGTAAGAGGAAAGAACATTTTTTTGTGATTCACCAGACATCACTTTAAACTTGGTGATGAGTTTAAATCCAGTAGCTAATCCCTTCCTGAGACTCAAAGATCGTGACCCTGGTTGGAATTTCTGACTGTGCTCTTTAGGGCCTCCTGAGTTTCAAAAGGAGGAAGTGTTCGTGCTTGTGTCCCTTAAGTTCCCTGTTGCATGAGCCTGCGACAGGACCTCACCCCCACCACCAGGCTTCTATTTGGGATTCACGTCAGTATTAGTATCGTAGCTACACCAAGTTCAGGCTTCTCTTTTTGTTTTTTTACCTAGAAATTGGGCTCAGTGGTCTTCAACTTGAGGATGAGGGTGATTTTCCTAAGAAATCAGCAAAGAGGGAAGGCAGGGACCCTGCAGATTCACCAATATAAACTAGCTGCAGGGATTTCAGAGCCCTTGGGACCACTCTGTCCCCTTAATAGCTAAGTTCTCCTGGTTCCTCCGATCTTACAGGCTCATCCAGGTTCCAAAGTGCTTCTGTCTCTGTTTTGATTCTCCAAACTGCTCTGTGATGTACGTAGGGATTATTCTCCCCACTTAACAGAAAGTAGTGTCTTGGAGAGGTCAAGGGTCTCTAGTTCAATGGCCAGTCATAGCAGAAGGGAGGCCAAGCCCCAGTCCATCACCCCTCCCAGGCCAGCCTCTGTAAGTTGGCCATACTTGGGGAGTGAGTGTGGGTATGACTTTACCTTCCTGGTTAGTTCTTACTGTTTGAGTCAAAACCTCATCAATATATCATTGACTCCTGGGTTCCTCAGGTCATTTCCTAATATCTGTCCCTATCCAATGCCTCTATTTTTTCTTGAAAAAAGGACCAAAAATTATTTTTAGCTATGACAAGGCACAGGCCACGTGGCCCTTGATGGTGTCCCTGCTGGTTTTCAATTCTCTGAAGCCTTGTGTAGCTTTCAGAGCACACGTATCCTAATTACCCTCCTCTTCCTCAGCAGAACACATTTGAGATTCTAAATGGATACTGTTAGTCTCTAAAGTTGCAGTTAGAAACTAAAATAATGTTTTTTAATATGTAATATGCTCCTCTTGGCTAATTTTCTTTTGACTTTAACGTGCCAATGTAACTTCCTTTAAAGGATCTATGCATTTATTAAATCTAGAAAACTATATGTACACTGTAGGTGGAAAATTCTCTTTTTTAACTAAATATTTTTCCATCACAAGTTTAAAGAATTGCATGATTAATTAGGCTTTCATTTTTAAATTATGCTTTCATCACTACGCAGGATTACTTTATTTTATTCCCAAAGCTCATTAGCATGGGATAATTACTCTGCTACAGAAATAGGCAGTTTAAAAAAATGAATTTAGCTCTTCTCATTGGGGGCAGAAAAGAAAAAAAAAACACAAACCATTGCACTCAGATGGAAAATGCCTATAGACACAGGAGCAGGTGGTTCCTGTGGACTTCTGGTTTGGAATTTTGCCTCACCAGGTCAAGTGTGGTTAGGGTGGAAGGTGTCCAGTATCTTGAGAACCTGGCCCTAGAGGAAGGTTCTGGGTCAGCTGCAATGAGAGACTGGTGATAAAGGGCACGATGGGCAGGACACAGTCCTCGCCTTAACCACCCCATCCTTCCTATTACCCACAGTCTGCTGGCCTTCATGCCTCTTCCCCTTGTCACCTGTGTCTCCTCCTTATGCACAGAGCTGGCTGCCCTTCTGAATTTTCTTTTCTCTTTTTTTTTTTTTTTGAGACAGCATCTCACTCTGTCACCCAGGCTGGAGTGCAGCGACGCCATCTTGGCTCACTGCAACCTCCGCCTCCTGGGTTCAAGCAATTCTCGTGCCTCAGCCTCCCGAGGCTGTAGCTAGGATTACAGGCGTGCGCTGCCACACCCAGCTAATTTTTGTATTTTTAGTAGAGATGGGTTTTCACCATGTTGGCCAGGCTGGTCTCAAACTCCCGACCTCAGGTGATCCACCCACCTTGGTTTCCCAAAGTACTGGGATTACAGGTGTGAGCCACCGCACCCAGCCTGCCCTTGTGAATTTCCACCTGCTCCTTACCCCTCACCTGTTAGGACTGTTTCTTGCTTTTGCCCCTGTCGGTCCCCTGCCTTAACAGACCCAAGCAGCTGATAATGCACCAAGCTTCCCTGACCAGGTGGGGTGTGTGTATCACCCAAGGGCAGTCCTGCAGACCCTGACCAAAGCCCGTTCCTGGGTGGCCCAGGGTCCAGGTTTCTTCCACCTGCTCTTCCCTGTTAATGGGGATTTGCAAGCCTAATCGCATCAGCAGGAGCCCATCTCTCAGAGAAGCCCGACTCCCCAAGCAGACCGGGATTTCGGGAAGGGTGTGGGGGGTGTCGTTGCTGGATACCCGTCTTTCTGCCTGTCCTTTCTCCTCTCTGAATCCTGGGGCCCCTCTCCCTCCTTAAAGCTGGGGTGGACAGAGGGGCGGGAGAGGGACAGGAAAGGATCAGAGTTCATCCCCCCTGGGAAAAAGCAAGAGCGAATGAATTCCAGCGCCAGCGGCTGAGGCTGCCTTCCGTGCCTTCCCTCCATGGGGATCAGGCGAGTGGGGCTTAGGAAACTGGAACTGGGAAGGTTCTGTTGCCACACTTTGGAACTTTCCCCCTGGGATTCAGCAGTTGAGAAGCAGAGACCTTTCTGCCCTGGGTGAATGGGTCCTTTGGGGAGGGGTTGGTCTTTTGTCTCACATCCCCATCTTTCCTTTCCTTCTGGGCCATGCTTCTCCCTGGCTGGAAAAAGGTGGCTGTGCTGTCCCTGTGATCCACTCTCAGCAAATGCGTGTGACTCAAATAAACAAAGAACTTACCTGTTAGAGTGAAAATCCTCAGGAGATTGTACCCAAATGCCATGCTTTAAATATTCATGGTCTCTCTAATGCCCTCCAGATGTGATTTCCATGGGAACCATCCTCCGCTGGGGGCAGTTAGCAGGAGTACGTGGGGCACGTGAGGTGGTCCTCCTCTCAGCACACCGTGCCCATAGAAACTTCTAGAAATTTCTGAAAATGCTCTGTGGGCAGCTCTTGGGTGGCAGTAAGTCCATCAACCCCCACCTACCCCTGAGCCTGAAGCGCTGCCCTTGCTCTCTCTTTATGTGTGTGCACCTGAAGGATTTCCTGGTCTCTGCAGCTCATCCTGTGAGCCCCTCAAGCACAAAGCCTCCCTTGGGGCTTCTCAAAGCATGGAGAGGGGCCCTTCCTGTCCTTTGGGAAAATCTTCCCCACTGTGTCAGTTATATGGGAACAAGAGTGAGGGGGTCTTTCTCTAGGCCTGTGCCACAGGACAGAGAACACGGGATTCTGCTGTTCGCTTTGAGCCACAGCCTTTACCAGCCCGGCTTGTGTGGGGGGCCCCTTCGCCTTGCTGCAAAGAGCTGTTCCCCAAAGGGCATATCCACACGGAACAGGTTTTAAAAAGGCTTTTTTTTTTTTTTTTTTTTGAGACAGGGTCTCGCTCTGTCACCTAGGCTCGAGTGCAGTGGTGCCATCTTGGCTCGTTGCAACCTCCACCTCCTGGGTTCAAGTGATTCTCCCACCTCAGCCTCTCTGGTAGCTGGGACTACAGGCATGCGCCACCATGCCCAGCTAATTTTTGGATTTTTAGTAGAGAAGGAGTTTCACCATGCTGGCCAGGCTGTTTTTGAACTCCTGACCTCAAGTGATCCTCCCGCCTGGGCCTCCCAGAGTGCTGAGATTACAGGCGTGAGCCACCACACCTGGCCAAAAAAAGGCATTTTGATTTAGGTTGCTGTGTTTGCTTGTTGATAAAGAAAACTCAATTGGGACACTAGTTTTGTGCTCAGCTTTAGGCTGGGTAGCTAATGGGAGGATGTCCAGCCTGTCACTGTGCTCCCAGCGCAAGGAAATGGGTGCCCACCCGGAATCAGGAGGAGGCTTTTCCCTCCCGTTCTGCAACCAGGGTGGAGCTATCTTTCCAGGGAAGCCAGCTGAGAGGTTTTAGGGCTTTGGTTATTTTATAGGGGTTTTAAACCTCCTAACTTTTCAATGACAAATGGCTCCCAGGTGCCATTGTCTCTGTTAAATCCTCAAACATTCACAAGCACACACTGCCAGGGGCACGGGTTGTCTTTCGCCTACATGTTTCTAAGGCTCTTTATTCAATCTCACGGTGTCAGTGTCCAGTTGTCAAAGTTATTAATCTTCCTCCTGCTTCTTAACAGGGCTGACAGTATACTTTTGTCTAGTCTAGGAACATGTCTGCTGCTGGCCTACCCTGGTACCAGGATTTGAGGGCCACGGGCGGCATCTCTGAGAGCTGAAAATCCACACTGTGCCTGTGGGAAAGTCAAGCCCTTGGCTGTGTTGCTTTTCTATCCCTTGGATTTACAGGTCTGGGAATTGGCTGCTCCTTAGTTATAACCCCAGTGACAAATGCCGGCTTAAGCCACACCTATGCCCACTGTTGCTAGAATTCAAACAGTTGCTTTTTTTTTTTTCTTTTTGAGAAAGGGACTCACTCCGTTGCCCAGGCTGGAGTGCAGTGGCTCGATCACAGCTCACGAAAGCCTCAAACTCCTAGGCTCAAGTGATCCTCCTGAAAAGTAGGTAGGACTACAGGCACATGCCACCACATCCAGCTAATTTGTTTTCATTTTTTTTTAGAGACAGGATCTCTCTATGTTGCCCAGGTAGGTCTTGAACTCCTGGCCTCAAGTGATCCTCCTGCCTTGAACTCCCAAAGTGCTGGATTACAAGCGTGAGCCCCTGCACCCAGCCCAAGCAGTTGTTTCTTTTTTTTTTTTTTTTTTTTGAGATGGAGCCTCACTCTGTCGCCCAGGCTGGAGTGCAGTGGCACGATCTCAGCTCACTGCAGGCTCCGCCTCCCAGGCTCATGCCATTCTCCTGCCTCAGCCTCCCGAGTAGCTGGGACTACAGGCACCCGCCACCACGCCCAGCTAATTTTTTGTATTTTCAGTAGAGACAGGGTTTCACCGTGTTAGCCAGGATGGTCTCGATCTCCTGACCTCGTGATCCGTCCACCTCGGCCTCCCAAAGTGCTGGATTACAAGCGTGAGCCACCGCGTCTGGCCAAGCAGTTGCTTCTTATGCAATATGTTGGTTGGGACTTGTCCATGGACGAGGCCAATAAAATTCTTAATCCTGCAGAGAGTCAGTACCCTCATCACCCCATCACTGGAAAACAAATGTTTTAAGCTATCAAGAGAGGGAATGTGCAGCTTTTGGTTTCTAGATGCATGGTTTGGTGTGATCTGCCTTTGTGCCTAAAGGGAATGTCCCAAACAACAGAGCCTTCTTTGCTGTCACTCCAGAATTCTCTACACAGAATTTCCCAAGTCCATTCAGGACAGACACGCAGTCCTCTTTCAATGGAAGAAGAGAGGACTTTTCCCCTCCTGAAAAATGACTGGAGTGTGAACAAGGCAGCTCTGTTTTTCCAAATAAGTTGTTCTTGTGAGTTTTTTCTGGCCACTGGGCATCTCTGCCCTCACCTTTCATCCCTGCCCTCTAAGCCACAGACCCCATGACCACACTGTCTGCTTCCTTGAGCTTCCTGCACGAGGCTTGGACCTGGGGGACCTGGAGACCCTGCGGACAGAACTGTGGCTGAGCCACTGTGGCCAACTCTTGGGGAGCTCCACAGTGGGGGTTGCTGGTCTGTGAGGCTGAGTCTCCATTTACCAGAGCACACACTCCCTGGCAGGGCGCCTCTGCCTGTGTCTCCTGCCCAGCAGCCGCCAGCAGGGAATAGTTGCTGGTGTCTGAGCACAAAGAGAGCTTTGATTATCTAGAGAGGAAAAAGGCTGTCAGCCAGATGCAGCCAGGCCCAGGGGTAGATGCAGGAGTTGCTATAAGGAAGGGGCCGAGCCAGGAGAGGCCAGGCAGATCCACAAAGCCCAAGGGGATGCAGGCTGGGTGTGGTTTCTGAGGGAACCTACAAAATAGCAGGTAGATGGAATCAGAGGACTCTTGTGTCCTGAAAGAACCTCCTTAAAAACAGCTAACACCAAGAACTTCTGGGGCTGTTCACACATTGTTCAAGTCACCCCAAGATCGTTCTGGCACGCTGAGCTGAACACCGCCATCTTTGTTCATTCTCTCTCTAATGGGCAAAGCAGGATCATCGAGTTGAAAAGTTGTAAATAATGAGTATATTTATCCCGCTATTTATTTTTTCAATAACTGTGACCTCCTGCACTGCGAATGCTGTGTGACATGAGATTCTTAGTTTAATAAAACTGTCATTAAATTTGAATGAATTGATATTATTGGTTACTGAACACTGGCATGAGTTTATTTTTATTGTGAAGAAAAAAATCTACAGCAAATCTAAACCTTTCTAAGAAATCTAGCAGTCAGTATTGTAATGCAATATATCAAAATCTGTACACTGTCAATAAAATAAATGAGCACAAGTTGTCTTTCCCTAAATAGAGCTTCTATTCACGCTTTAATAGACACACACATATTTGTATTTTTGAAAGAATTCTATACACTGGAATAACAGCCATTTGATACCATTTCTATTTGCATATGAAGAAAAAATAAACTTCAAAAAGGATAAGGGTTGCAGCTTTTTAATGACAATGGTCAGTAATAGATGGAAACAGAGCAGAATTCTCATCATTTACCTTGGCTAGCATGAGTGGCTCCAGAATGACCCAGTCATACCTCAGCAGCCTCCCAAGGTGGGACCTTTAGGTGGCCCCACATTGGAAGGACCCAGCTTGGTTGTCACCACCTTAGAAATCCTCAATGATTTTTTAAAAAGGAGCCCCCACCTCTTCCTTTTGCAGTGGGCTCTGCAAATTACATAGCTGGTCCTGCTCATCACAAAGAAGGTCTATGTCACCAGCTCTTACGTCATGGGAAATTGAGGTTCGGGAGTAGAGGTTTTGGTTAATTCATTCTGCAAAACATTCCTGAGTCCTAGCTGCCATGGGTGTCACCACAGACTTTAACATACACACGAATCAGCTGGGTATCTTGTCAAAAAAGCAGATTCTGGTTTAGTAGAAATGGGATGAGACCCAAGAGGCTAGAGTTCTAGCAAGTTCCCAGGTGATGTCCATGCCACCTGTCGACATTGAGCAGTGAGAAGATAGATCAACGCTACTCACACCCAAGCCTGCTCACAGACGGAGCTTCTTATCAGTCTGCAGCAAGATGAGTACAGAAATCAAGAGAGAATATAAACATTGATGGAAATGTGATGAGTAATTTTGTTGGAATCTGGTTTTTTGGAATCTGGTTGCATCTTTCCAGTAATTTCTTTATATTGCATCACAAAAATATCTGTCCACAATGGATTAAAATTGTTTTAAAATATTGTTTGAATCTTGCCCACAGATAGTTCAAGAAGTTCTGCTTTAGATGGGCTAGAAACCCCTTTCATTTTAACTCATTCCAGTACATCTACGAGATAGGAAGTCAATTACGAAGTAGGAAGGACCCTGTCTTAGTCATTCCAGTGCGTGGGCTTTGTGGATTCTGCAGGCCTCGTACTCAAGGCTCTGGGCATCCCAGTGTCCCTCGTGGTATCTGGCACTTCATCGCTTACAAAGCCAATGAAACAGAATGGGTGTCATCCCCCCTTTACAAAGGGGTCTCTAGGCTAGTGACTGTGAGAACCAGCCTGAGAAGCCACGGCCCCTTCCGTTGCCCAGGGCTGCCCAGAACAGATGAGGGAGCAGCGGTTTGGCAGAATCCAATCTGCCTGGGAGCTCGCCCCCTCAGCTGCCTTCACAGCCACAGCTCAGTCTCTATCAGCTTGGTTTGTTTTTTGTTTTGGATTTTCTGTTTGTTTGTTTGTTTGTTTCAGAGACAGGGTCTTGCTGTGTTGCCCAGGCTAGACTTGAACTCCTGGGCTCGAGGGATCCTCCTGTCTTAGCCTCCCAAGGACCTGGGATGACAGGCCTCAGCTACCACACCAGGCTTTCTCAGGTTGTTTTTGATGTTTCCTGAAAGTTGCTCCAGGCAATTGCAAGTTCACACAGGTCCTGGTGCAGGTGGTCTGCTGGTCCTCTGGTTCCAGGAGCAGGCCTCTCCCAGGCTTCTGTCACCTGCATTTGCTGGCTGGTGTCCACCAGGAAGAGCAAAGTGGTAGAGTGGGGAGGAGACATGGGAGTGGGTTCTGACCCCTCTCTGTCCCCACCAATGGACTCTCTTCCACGACTCAGTCTCCACTCACTGCCTGTGAGGTCTGAATATCCTGTCCTCTGCCTTGAATGTCAGATCATGATAACCCTGGGCTTTTGCTCTCCTTGGTCATTCTGCAGGTTTTAATGTAGATAGTGTCCTCCTGAATAAACAGATTCTCTCTTCTGATTCTCCTCTGCTGCTGCTTCTTTTTTTTTTTTTTTTTTTTGAGACAGGTTCTTGGTCTGTCACCCAGGCTGGAATGCAGTAGCACGATCATAGCTCATTGCAGCCTTGACCTCCCAGGCTCAAGTGATCCTCCTATCTCAGCCTCTTGAGTAGTTGGGACTACAGGCGCATACCACCAAGCCTGGCTAATTTTTGTATTATTTTGTAGAGATGGGGTTTTGCCATGTTGCCCAGGCTGGTCTCAAACCCCTGGGCTCAAGAGATCTGCCCACCTCGGCCTCCCAAAGTGCTAGGATTACAGGAGTGAGCCACGGTGCCCGGCCTCCTTTGCTTCATCATTTCTCATCTCCTCACCTGGCTTCTCCTCTACCTGCTCCTTATATGAAAGTGTTTCCCTGCATTCCAACCTGGAGCCTCTTTCTTCTGCCCAGTGGTTCTCCATCCTGCCTGTCCACTGGAGTCATCTCTGGACTTGAAAACACACAGACACAGAAACATTCGTTGACTTCCGATGGCCTCAGTGGGTGACCTGAGGTGACCTGTCTCATATTTCTAACATCATCACCCAGGAATGTCCCTTCTCCCTCTTTATCTTGCATGACTCTGTGCCTGTCCTCCTGCTACTCCCTCTGCTTGAAACAGCTTCCCCAGTTCTCTGTCCTGCAGAGGAGAGACCATACTTCCTTCAAGGCCTTCCCAGACTCCCAGGCCAGGATGAATCACCTGCCTCTGGTTTTTATGATCTTTTGTTTGTAAGCTTGTTTCTATTGTTATTTGGTAATCATTCATTTGGAATGTTCTTGAACAAACTCAATCTAAAATATTCTCACCTGTGGCCCCCACCAAACATGGGTACCAATCTGGGGATGTCTAAACTCATCTCTCATACTGGCCTTTGAAACCTAGAAGCAGCACAAAGGTTCTTTTTCACACATTGATTCATTCAACAAACGTGCTGAGGGCCTACTCCGTCCCAAGCATCATGCCAAGTGCTGGCTGCAGAGATGGAGCTAAGTGTCCCCCAATTCTGGGAGGAGGTGAACTCGGGGGCTGCAGGAGCCCAGAGAAGGGGCACCCAGCCATCTCAGCAGTCAAGGAAGACATGGACTCAAGCCAAGGCTTAAAGAATGAAGGGTGTCAAGGGTGATGAAGGGGAGTCACGCACACAGACATACATTTAAATCACAGCAAACATTTTGTGATTTAAAAGGAGGCAATGAATAACCAGGAAAAAGTACGACATAGAGATTATGAAAGAATTCCAAGTAGCTCAAACCGGAAACTTCATGGGGGCTACAGTGGGCTGAATAACGCGCGCCAAAGATGTCCACATCCTAATCCTCAGAAGCTGTGAGTATGTTTTCTTACATGGCAGAGGGGAATTTGCGGGTGTGATTAAGTGAAGGATGTTGAGATGGGGAGATAATTTAGGATTATATGGGTGGGTTCGAGGTCATCACACTGTGCTCATAAGAGGTGGCCAGGAGGGTCAGAGAGAGGAGATGAGCTGATGGAAGCAGAGGTCAGAAGAATGTGGGGTCCACGTGCCAAGGAATGCAGGAAGCTTCTAGAAGCTGGGAAAGGCAGGAAATGGATTCTCTCCAAGTCTCCAGAAGGAAAGCACCCCTGCTGACACCTTGCTTTTAGCCCAGGGAAACTCATTTTTGGATTTTTGACCTTCCGAGCTGTAAGATTATAAATGTGTGATGTTTTAAGCCACTAAATTTATGGTGATTGTTAGATCAGCCATAGGACATAGCACAGGACCCAGGAGTGAGAGTGGGAAGAGAGAGATGCAGGTGAGGGTACGTCTGAGAGTGGGAGGGCCTTGAGGGGCAGCCAGTGGGGAGCCACTGAAGGCGGCTTCCCAGAGCAGCAGCTGCTCTGGATTCCAGTTTCTGAAGGGCCACTAGATTCAGTGTGGAGAATGGCTGGGATGAGGGAATGGTAACAAGACCAGAACAACAGCCATCAGCCAGGAGTCAGAAGCCCAGAAATGAGGTGAGGCCGTTTGCAGAGAGGAGAGGTGGTCTCAGGGCAGATGTTCAGTGTTTGCAGGGTGACTTGTAGGTGCATGTGGAGGTGCTGTCACCCACAGAATTTGGGAACTGATTACTGAGAAGGGGGAGAGAGGAGGAGAGCAAAGCTCCCAGCCCTCTGACAGGGAAGCCCAGGGGAGGAGCAGGTTTGGGGCATGGGAGATGATGAGTCCCATTTGGAAACGTGGCATCTGGGAAGTCTTTGGGATTTGGGCTGCGTAATTTGGTCTCTCAGAGACCCTCATCTCATCCCCTGCAAAACTAGGATGGTGAACTTCCTGCAAAGGGTTGTTGAGCCCATTATATGAGATAATGCATCCCTGTCGCCTGGCCTGGTGCCTCCAGCTTAGCCAACACCTATGCGTGGCCGCCATGATGGCAGGCAGAATGCAGACACCGTGCAACAAAGAGTAACTGCTCCCCTCAAAGCTTCCACGCTTGTTCCCTTGCTGCCTTCTCTCCAGAAGGCTGGTCTCCCCAGGACAAAGGAGGGCATGATCTGGACCTCTTAAAGTTTGAACACTGGGCTTGGGCGTGAAGGGGATTCTGGAGCCTCGTGAGTGCCTCAAGCCTGGGTGCCTGGGATGAAGGTTTCTCCTACAATGTGGGAGATGGCCGCTCACCTGAGGCACGGCCATGGGGCTTAGGGATGGAAGAGGAGATGGGATGGGAGCCTCTCAAACTGCCTTCTCCGGGATTTCGGCTGTGGAAGGAAGAATGTGTGAGAGAACAGCTGTGGGAAGCAAAGGGGGCCTAGAGCTTTTGCCATGCTCCCCCTTGGGCCTCTGGAAGAAGCGCTGGGCGTGCTGGTCAAAGCCAGCTGGGCTGGCCCGCAGAGTCCAAGGGAGGGCAGCATGGCCATGCATGCAGGGAGCCAGCTTCCCATGTGTGGTGCTGCTGACCTGCAAGCAGGGGCTGACTTGGGCCTTCTGGGCCAGAGAGCTGGATGTGGCAGAGGGGTCTATAGGTCCAGTGAGTTGCTGGAGGCTGAGCCGGCACAGTGCAGCCACTGGGCTGTGATCAAGCTGGGACTGAACTTCTTGTGTCCCCGGCAACCCCTCAGCCTGGGGCAAACTAAAATAGTCAGTCACCCCAGGCCAGGGTCAGCTTCTTGGGGATGTGATCCATGCAGTTGCACAGAGCTTGTGCTTAGAGGGAGCCCACACTTAGAAGTGTCCTGCGCTAGGCTTAATGCTCTGCTCTTGCAATCTGTAATTCTTGAAATCTGTACTTTTTTTTTCAGGAGGGGGTGAGTGTTTTTATTTTGCACTGGGTCCCAAACATTTCGTAGCACATCTTCCCATAGGCCAAGGTCACCCATGAGGACCACGCCCTGCATGTCAGAATCTGCAGCTTCTGTCAATGAGACCCTTGGGCGGTGGGGACATTGAGTCTCCCTATCTGGTCCTTGTCCAAGGCTTCACTAATTAGTGGCAGCTGAATTGAACCCAGACTTCTCCAAACATGCCTCTTGGCACCCCTGTCAGGGGAAGGGCACCAGGCAGAAGGCATTGAAGAGCCCAGCCAACTAGACATCTGTTCTAATAAAAATCAATAAAGGAAAAAAATTAAAAATAAATCGATAAAGGGAAACTGACATGTGTCATGAACTTACAATGTGAGAGACACTGTTAGCCACTTTCCATATAATCCTCACAAGCAGCCGTGGGGTACGTATACCTCTACCCATCTTCCAGAAGAGAAAACTTGGGCCCAGAGAGGGTAAGAAGAAACTTGCCCAAGGTCACACAGCCAGCAACAGTGGGGCTGAGACAGGAACCTGGGCTGTGTGGTTCCAAAGCAGCCAGAGCTTCTGCCCCTCCGTGCCCCACCCCGGCACCCAGCCAACCTCAACAGCTCTTTAAAGAAGTGAGTCCCCATTTGGGAATCTTCTTATCTGAAGTCCCAGAAGCCTCCTGCTGAGTGCACACCTGTCTGCAGACTGTCACCTGGGATGACAGCAGAAGCCCAGGCTGGGACTGTGGCTGAGAAGACCAGTGTGGGATCAGATTTCCCCTCAAACTGACTGGCTTGTTGCCACACCATCATTTCAAATGAACCACCCTGGTTTATTACACTGAAGGACACTTGAGAACACATTTGATTTTCAGAGGAAGTAAATATCCCCAAAAAGGAGAAGCGAAACATAAACAAATCACATCCTTACCCCCAAGTAGTTATGGAACATCTTTTTTGCTAAGCACACTATACAAGGAAGTGTCAGAGGCGGTCCTGGTCCTCCAAGCAAAAGACAGGCGAGCAGGATTAGTAATGATTAGCAATTGCAGCACCTCTCAATGGTGGGCACTTAAGTTTTCCTAGGCAGTACAGGCATACCTCGGAGACATTGCAGGTTCATTGGTGGTTCAGTTCCAGACCAATTCAATACAGCAAATATCACTTTATTGTGCAAGTCATATGTATTTTTTTGGTTTCCCAGTACATATAAAAGTTATATTTATACTGTAGTCTATTAAGTGTGCGATAGCAGTATATCTATTATGAGAAACCAATGTGCATACCTTAATTAAAATATGCTTTATTGCTAAAAAATGCTGACAATCATCTGAGCCTTTTTGCTGGTGGAGGGTCTTGCCTTGATGTTGATGGCCGCTAACAGATCAGGGTGGTGGTTGCTAAAGGTCAGAATGGCTACGGCAATTTCCTAAAATGAGACAAGAATAACATTTGCTGCATTGAAGGACTCTTCCTTTAGTAAAAGATTTCTCTGTAGCGTGCAACGCTGCTTGATAGCATTTTACCCACTGTAGAACTTGTATCAAAATTAGAGTCCATTCTCTCAAACCCAGCTGCTGCTTTATCAACTAAGTTTACGGAATATTATAAATCTTTTGTCGTCATTTCAACAATGTTTACAGTGTCTTCACCAGGAGTAGATTCTATCTCAAGAAACCACTTTCTTTGCTCATCCATAAGAAGCAACTCCTCATCCATTCGTTTTATGAGATTGCAGCAATTCGGTCACATCCTCAGGAAGCCCATGGAATTCTAGTTCTCTTGCTATTCCCACATCTGCAATGACTTCCTCCACTGAAGTCCTGAACCCCTCAAAGTCATCTACGAGGGTTGGTATCAACTTCTTTCATACTCCTGTTAGTATTGATATTTTGACCTTCTCCCCTAAATCACAAATGTTCTTAATGGCATCTAGAATGGTGAGTCCTTTCCAGAAGGTTTTCAATTTACTTTGCCCAGATCCATCAGAGGAATCACTATATGTGGCAGCAATAGCCTTAGAAAATGTATTTCTTAAATTATAAGACTTGAAAGTCTAAATTACTCCTTGGCCCATGGGCTGCAGAATGAATGTTCGTGTTGGCAGGCATGAAAACAGTGTTAATCTCCTTGTACATCTTCATCAGAGCTCATGGGTGATCAGGTGCATTGTCAATGAGCAGTCATATTTTGAGAAGAATCTTTTTTTTTCTTTGCAGTAGGTCTTAACAGTGGGTTTAAATTTTCAGTAAACCAGATGTGCTATTTACTGTAAACCAGTAAACAGATGTGCTGTCATTCAAGCCTTGTTATTTCATTTATAGAAATAATGAAATGTTATTTCATTTATAGGAAGAGTTGATTTAGCATAATTCTTAAGAGCCTGAGGATTTTCAAAATGGTAAATGAGCATTGGCTTCAACTTAAAGTCACCAGTTGCATTAGCCCTTAACAAGAGAGTTCAGCCTGTCCTCTGAAGCCTTGAAACCAGGCATTGACTTCTCCTCTTCAGCTGTGAAAGTCCTAGATGGCATTTTCTTTCACTAGAAAGCTGTTGTGTCTCCATTGAAAATCTGTTGTTTAGTGTAGCTGCCTTCCTCAGTGATCTTAGCTAGATCTTCTGGATAACTTGCTGCAACTTCTCTATCAGCACATGCTCCTTCACCTTGTACTTTATTTTTTATTTTTATTTTTTTAAATACCCCTTGGTGATCTGCACACCTTGTACTTCTATGTTATAGAGATGACTTCTTCCCTTAAACCTCATGAACTAACCTCTTCTAGCTTCAAACTTCTCTTCTGCAGCTTCCTCACCTCTCTCACGCTTCAGAGAATAAAAGAGAGTGAAGACCTTGCTCTGGACTAGGCTTTGGCTGAAGGGATTGTTATGGCTGGTTTGATCTTCTATCCAGACCACTCAAACTTTTTCCAACTCAGCAATAAGGCTGTTTTGCTTTCTTATCATTTGTGTGTTCCCTGAATTAGCACTTTAATTTCCTCCAAGAACTTTTCCTTTGCATTCACAACTTGACCAACCGTTTGGTCAAAGAGCCCTAGCTTTTGGCCTATCTTGGCTTTCAACATGCCTTTCTCACTAAGCTTAATCATTTCTAGCTTTTGATGTAAGTGAGAGATGTGTGACGCTTCCTTTCACTTGAACACTTGCAGGCTTCCATTGCAAGAGAGGGACCATTGCAGGGTTATTAACTGGCCTAATTTCAATATTGTTGTGTCTCAGGGAATAAGGAGGTCCGAGGAGAGAGAGAGAGTAATGGAGTAATGTCTGGTTGGTGGACCAGTCAGAACACCACATTTATGCGTGCAGTTTATGGCACCCTAAAAACAATTACAATAGAAACATCAAAGATCATGGATTAGAGATCACCGTAACAGATATGGTAATGATGAAAAAGATTTAATATTGTGAAAATTACCAAAATGTGACACAGAGACATGAAGTGTGCACATGCTTTTGGAAAAGTGGCTCTGATAGACTTGACATAGGGTTGCCACAAACCTTCAACTTATAAAAAATGCAGTATCTGCAAAGTGCTGTAAAATGAAGCACTGTAAATCAAGGTAGGCCTGCGGTTCTTTCCCTCATCACTATCTTGAGAGGTAAAAGGGGTCTTGCTTCTAGACCTTTCTGTATACCGTCTCATCTCATTAGGATGCCCTTCCCTAATTTCTACCTGTTGAAATCCTATTCCAGAAAACTCCAAAGTACAGTGATTTAAACAGGATAGGGCTCTATTTCTCCCTCTTGTAGAAGATGAAGGCGCTCAGTGCAGGGCTGATGTGGCACTCCGTGGTGCCAGCAACCCAGACTCCTTCTGTATTGTTGCTCTGCACTCCTTAGCATATAGCTTCTGCCTCATAGCCCACAACGGCTGCCTGACGTCATCTTGACTGTAACCTCATGAGAGAGCCTGAGCCAGACCAACCAGTTAAGCTGCACCTGAATTCTTGACCCACGGAAACCAGGTAAGATTTTTTAAATGCTCATTGTTATTTAAAGCTGTTAAGTTAGGGGGTAATTTCTTATGCATCAAGGAGTAACTAATACTGTGTATACAGGTTTTTTCCCCATTTATTCACTATCCTGAGCCTCCATCCAAGGCATATGTGAGTGAATCAGACATGGTTAAAGGTTGCCTTTCAGAACACAAGTTCCTGAGGGAGGGCAGAAATCACATCTGTGTTCTTGCCCTTGGTGTCCTCCCCCAACCTTGGCACACAGTAGGATTGCAGTGCCTGGCACACAGTAGGAGCTCTGCTTCCCAGAAGAAAGCCCCAACCTCCTGGTTTGCTTTCTGGTAGATGAGCCGACTTAAAGATGATGAGCTGCTAATGCTTAATCATCTGGCTCTTGGTCAAAAATGTGACTCTGGGGCTGGGTGCAGTGGCTCACGCCTATAATCCCAGCACTTTGGGAGGCCAAGGTGGGCAGATCGTTTGAGGCCAGGAGTTCAAGACAAGCCTGGCCAACACGGAGAAACCCCATCTCTATTCAAAATACAAAAATTAGCCAGGCGTGGTGGCACATGCCTGTAATTCCGGCTACTCGGGAGGCTGAAGCATGAGAATTGCTTGAACCTGGGAGACAGAGGTTGCAGTGAGCTGAGATCGCAACAGTGCACTCCAGCCTGGACGACAGAGGGAGACTCTGTCTCAAAAAAAACAAAAAAACAAAAAAACAATGACTTTGTTTCCCAGAGGTCATTGTTTCAAAGTCCATTTTCATTCTCTCCTTGCAAGCACTGCCAGGGAAAAGAACATGGTAACCAAGCAAGTGAAGGCCTTCCTGAGCCAACTGCCTTTCCATTGCCCGCAGCCAGTGCTTGAAGGGGCTGAGTCCTTCAAGGCCCGCTCAAGGGCCACCTCCTCCCTCCTTCAGGACTCCCTGACTGTCCTTCACAGAATGGTAGGAAGCAAAGAAAACCGTGAAAAATGATTCTCTTATGCTGAACCTTTATGAACCGTATCATCAGAGCAACTTAAATTATCTCTATAACTCATGGCCTCGTTTTTTTAAATAATAAAATATGTAATACTCTTTACTATAAATTCCACATAGCTGACTGGTTTTCACAGAATGCTTTCACTGATTTTTGCCAAACTCTTGTATCTCTAACCAATCTATGGTTGCAATTGATGAATAACCTGAATGTTGTAAATGAAGACATTTTTGTTTATACTAACTGGGTACAATCCAAGGGAGACAATAAAGATATAAGTCAGAACTTCACTCATTCATCAACAACATGAATGACTTCACTGCAGAATAAGACAATAGTTTTTGAAAACTGGAAGAAAATGTTCTTAGTTTTTTATGCTTTTCGCAACATAATGACTAAAGACATGACGTACTTTTAAAAAATCAGCTTCTTTGAAGTATAATTGACACATGATAATTGTCCAAGTTTAAAGTGTACAGTCTGCTACGTCTTGATCTATGTATAGACGCATGAAACCATTACCATGATCAAGATAATGAACATATCAGTCAGCCCCAAAAGTTTCCTCATGCGCAGTGGCCTTGATTTTTTTTTTTTCATTTCTACACGAATGTAGTGGGCAATGTTCTATTCTAATGCCAATATCCATTTTTTTTCATCCTTCCCAATAGAATCTTAATTTTGATGAGGTTTCAACTCCTCCACAGCATGATCTGAGAAGGTTACTCTTACCCCAGGACCAGGCATAGATCCTAATTAACCTAACCAGTGCATGACATTCTCTTAGTGAGACTGGGGCAGGGATGTGACCTATGTTGACCAATCACACTGAACGGAATTTTATTCCGTAGGAATAAAACAAAATATCCCAAACAGCAACTATTTTATTGGTCAGGAATTCAGAGCATGAGGACTTGGGAAGGAAAAGAAGACCCAGGAAGAGAGCAGAGGGCAAGCTTGGCCAAGGTGCACCATGGGCCACAACCAAAAGGGGCTCCTCAGATTCTTGGAATTGTGACCGTCTCCTCTATGGTCGTTTATCAGCAACAGGGTCACAGCAGGGCTCCATCTGGTGTCCACCTGAGGAATTCTGGCTTCTCAGAGCAGGTGAGCACTGGGGCTAGGCCCATGGAAGCCAGGCTTTGAGAGACTTGTCCTGTGTTTCTCAGCAGTGGTCCAGGGAGCTGAAGGAAACCTTTCAGATCAGCCTGAGAGGGGCTGAAGGACTGCTTAGGAGAGAGGCTTTTCCTGACTTCCTACAGGATGGACCCAGGGAACATGATCCCCGTTGTCACTGAAAGTTATCTTGGAACCATAGGAGAACTGGCCTTAGGATGAAGTCAACACTGAAGGGGTCAGAATAGAAAGAGAGACTAAATCAATCACTGAGTGATTGATGGCAACATTAAGTCTCTGATTGTTTTGCACCTGGAGCCTGCCTATAGCAGGCAGCTGTAGGCAGCTTCTAAGAGGGTTGCCAATTATTCCTGCCTCCTGGTCTTCAGGACTTTGACAATCCCCTTTCCTTGAGTGTGGGCAGCACCTGTGACTTGCTCCTAACCAATAGAACTGGGATGTCATGTCCGTGATATGGTTATATAGACTGAGACTTGCATGTTGCACTCTCTCTTTTGCCTTCTCAGCCTGCACAGTTTTTTGAAGGAAATCTCCATGTTGGAGATTTCCACATGGCAAGGAGGTGAGGGTGGCCTCAAGACAATAGCCAGCAAGGAACTGAGGCCCTCAGTCCAGCAGCCCTCAAGCAACTGAATCCTTCCAACAACCGTGTGAGTTTGGAAGCAGATCTTTCCCCAGCTGAGCATTCAGATGAGACCCCAGCCCTTGCTAGCAACTTGATTGCAGCCGTGTGAGACAGCCTGAAGCAGTGGCAAACATCAACATGTGCCAAGTCTCCTAACTTACAGAGACTGTGAGATAATAAATGTGTGTTAAGGCCAGGTGCCATGGCTTACACCTGTAATCTCAGCACTTTGGGAGGCCAAGGTGGGAGGATCACTTGAGGTCAAGAGTTCGAGACCAGCCTGGCCAACATGGTGAAACCTCATCTCTACTTAGAAGATACAAAAATTAGCTGTGTGTGGTGGCATACACCTGTAGTCCCAGATACTTGGGAGGCTGAGGCAGGAGCATTGCTTGAATTCTCCTGGTGGAGGTTGCAGTGAGCTGAGATTATACCACTGCACTCCAGCCTAGGCAACAGAGTGAGATTCTGTCTCAAAAAAAAAAAAAGTGTGTTATTGTAAGCTACGAAAGTTGAGGTTAATTTGTTACACAGCAATAGATAATGAATATACCACTCTATCTCTAGGCTTTGAGTTAAATGAGATAATCCATTTCCTATGTACTCAATCCACTTAGTTAGGGTTTTCTGTCACTTAATACCCAAGAGCATCTTCCTATGGCATATTCATCCCACTAGCATCTAAGCTGCTCAAAAGCAGGACTTCATGACCTCCTAATGTCTCAGTGGCATCGGTAACTTTGTAGACTGTTTGAATTAAGAACACTGTTGGCCCTGATTTTAGCTTCTCTTCTGACAGCACAATCCAGCAACAATTGGAATGGAACAAAACTGAGAAATGGAGAAGCCTTTGTCCTTGGTTACAAGTCATTTTTATTTAGCCAGCAAGAGTTTATTACTGTTTACAGAGCCCTCTACTTGATATTGGAGAGGGGTGAGAAATGTATTCCCTGCCCCCAAGGAGCTTGCACCCATGCTAAGGACAATTGAAGTATGAGAACCCTACAGTGTCTAGCAGTGTGTAACACATGCAGGTTAATAGGGCACTTCAGTTGGGAGCAGACAGGCTTCAGGGACAGAACCTGGAGTCAGATGAACAAATGCAGCTGGTTGTCTGGGCAGGGAGAAGTTCCCTGAGAAAGAACTTGGAAGCCTCCAGTTTCTGCCTCCAGTGATGGGTAGGGCTAGCCAAGGAGGAATGGGACGCCGGGACACCAGACAAGGAGCTTCCCCAATAATACAGTTTGGGGGCTGCTTGGAAAGCTGTTTGTCTTCTCAGCAACTTAGTACCCTCTCTCTGAGTTTGCCCACCCCTCACAGCCAAGATGGGTCCATGAGATTACTCCTCCTGAGAATTGGGAATTGGGACTGTGAAGTGCTGGTCAGTTTCAGTACAGCTGCAATGGAGACATGTACTCTTGGGAGTTACCGGATGGTCTCTCAGTAGAGGAGGGAAAGAGGCCTGGGACCTGCAAAGGAGGGACAATGAGGCAGAATCCCAGACAGCCATACAAAAGAAGGTCTCTATCGTCCCATGGGAGAGACCCCCAGCATGTCTGTCTGGGCCCCCTCCCTTCCAGAACTGGGGGAATCCCTGACCACCCATGGGGACCACAAGGCACACCTACACCTGTGTCAGATTCACCTTCCTGCCACACAGAATCTCAGAACAGGCAGAGGTAAGAGATCTGGGCAGATGCCAGGCCAGCCCCCATGGGGCAACCTGGCTCTCAGAGGTGCTTCTTTAGCCAGTACAATGTTTAGAAATTGGGGCCAGGCACAGTGGTGCAGTGGCTCACATCTGTAATCCCAGCACTTTGGGAGGCAGAGGCGGGTCGATCACCTGAGGTCAGGAGCTTGAGACCATCCTAGCCAAGAGAGCGAAACCCCGTCTCTACTAAAAATACAAAAATTAGCTGGGCCTGGTGGCAGGTGCCTGTAATCCCAGCTACTCAGGAGGCTGAGGCAGGAGAATCACTTGAACCTGGGAGGCAGAGGTTGCAGTGAGCCGAGATGGTGCCACTGCACTCCAGCCTGGGCAACAGAGTGAAACTCCGTCTCAAAAAAAAAAAGTTTAGAAATCGGAAACTTTCCTATTAAAAATTCCAGATTTTCAGCATTTTTTAAACTGTAAGGGCTAGGGTGCTCAGGCCCTCATTCCTGTTGGACAGCTGTTGGTGAGAACAGAGAAGAGGCTTTCCCTTTTGCCTGGTTCCCAGTTGACCCCAACTCTACCCTGTCGGTGCAGACAGTTTTATTTGCATCTGGCCCGAGGACACTAATTGATTTTGCAATAATAGAGCTTGTCTCTGTCCGTCTCTCTTTTAAAGATTTCTCCAAATCTTTAAAATGGAGGAAATGGACATGTAGAACCTTGTTGGGGGTCAGAAGAAGATGGAACCCTCGCAAGATGAGCTGTTTTCTGATGATCTACTTTTGCCAAACAAAATATCCCAAACAGCAACTATTTTATTGGTCAGGAATTCAGAGCATGAGGACTCGGGAATGAAAAGAGGACCCAGGAAGAGAGCAGAGGGCAAGCTTGGCCAAGGTGCACCATGGGCCACAGCCAAAAGGGGCTGTTCAGATTCTTGGAATTGTGACCGTCTCCTCTATGGTCATTTATCAGCAACAGGGTCACAGCGGGGCTCCATCTGGTGTCCATCTGAGGAATTCTGGCTTCTCAGAGCAGGTGAGCACTGGGGCTAGGCCCATGGAAGCCAGGCTTTGAGAGACTTGTCCTGTGTTTCTCAGCAGTGGTCCAGGGAGCTGAAGGAAACCTTTCAGATCAGTCTGGGAGGGGCTGAAGGACTGTTCTAGGTGCAGTAGTTATATAGACCACTTCCCTGGGGTCCAGGGAGGCCTGAGAGTGACCTGCAGACTTGTTTTAGAAACCACTAAGGAATATTAATGGGGCCCTGGAGGCATGGGTCTTCTTGTCCATCTCATTCGTACTCACTGTGTTTATAGATGAGCAAGATGAGCCTTTGGGAAGAGACTTGCTCAAGGCCACCCAGCCAGAAGCCGCTGGGGTTGAAGTTGAACATGGGTCTGTCCTCAAAGCCCATGTTTTCAAACAGGGCTTTGAAACCCTTGGAAACATGTTACAGCCCTGTTGAGGGAGATGGTGGAGAAGATGACTCATTCCCATCCAGGAGGAAATAATTTAGCCTCTGGAGGAGAGAAAAAGTCAGTGGGGGGTGGTTATGACCTAACGAAGAGAACCTGTAGGAATCTGGGCAGAGGGGGAAGGGATGTGAGCTGGAGTAGTCAGGGTGGCCTCCTGGAGGCTGTACTTTTTCCCCCCCTTAAAAAAAATAACAGCTTTATTGAGGTATAATTCGTATACTGTACAATTCACCCACTTACAGCATACAATTCAATGGTTTTTACTGTAGCCAGAGTTGTACAACCATCACTACAATGAATTTTAGAACATTTTCATCACCCCATAACTCTTAGCAGTCATTCCTCATTTTCTTCTCTTCCCCAAGATTCTGACAACCACTAGAGTACTTTCTGTCTCTCTGGACTTGCGTATACTGGACATTTCATATAAATGGAATGTGGTCCATCGTGACTAGCTTCTTTCACTGAGCATAATGCTTTTGAGGTTTATGCATAGTGTAGCATGTGCCAGTACTTCATTCCTTTTCATGGCCTAATAATATTCCACTGTGTGGATGTATCACATTGTGTTTATCCATTTGTCAACTGATGACATTAGATTGTTTCCACCTTTTGGCTAGTATGAACAATACTACTCTTATAAACTTATACATGAACACTCACGTATAAGTTTTTGCCTGAATATGTTTTCATTTTTCTTGGCTACATAACTAGGAATGCAATTACTGGGCCATATGCTTAACTGGATGTTTAACTTTTTGAGGAACTGCTAGACTCTTTTCCAAAGTGGCTGCACCATTTTATATCCTGGGGGGAGGCTGGACTTTTCGTGTATGCTCAGATGTGAATTCTTTTCTTTCTAACTTCTGACAGGCTGATTTGGTGGAAATCCAGGGAAGATGGAGGAGGAGGGTGTGAGGAGAGAGCAGCAGGGCAGAGAGGCCTGGGGATCCTTTCACCAGAGCCCTGGGCTCAGTCCTGTCTGGTCCTCACTTGCCATATGGCCTTGAGCAAGTCACCTCCACTCTCTAGGCCTCAGTTTCCTTATCTCTAAAATGATGGTATTAGACCTGGACGATTTTGCCCCCGGAGGACACTTGTGATATCTAGAGACATTTCTGGTCGTTACAGAGAGAGGCTGATGCTATGGGTATTTATGGATCATGGAGAGGCCATGGATAGCGTTAAACCTCCTGCAGTTTTGAAGGCAGCCCCAATAACAAAGCATTAGCAGGCCCCAAATGTCAGTAGTGGCCAGGTAAAGAAATCCTGCATGAGACTGAGGTGACCTAATAGGGTCCAGTCCTGCTCAGTCACTCTGGGAAATGCTCTGGGAAAAGACTAGGCTCGGGAGGCATTTTTGAACACCCAGGCACTTAGAAGAGAGGCCTCACGGTCCCACCTGGGGTTGCTGTGGGTCTTGTATTTGTGTAAGCTGTCTGGCGTTCTCCATCTGCGGTACCCGGCACAGGTGAATTAGATGCCAGGCTTGATGGACGAGCAGTCCGCCTTGTTGAGGAGTGAGCTCCTTGTCACGGGAAGCAGCCAAGAGAAGGCGGCGTGCACATCTGTCAGGAATGTGGAGGAGGCGCCCTGGCTCTGGTCTGAGGGTGCCCTTGAACGATTTCGAGGCTCCCTCGGGCAAGGCTGTGGCTCCGAGTGGGACGAACTCCCCGCCAGCTCTGGGCCTCCCCACCTGCCGGCCCGCGGTCGGCGCCGGCACAAGCGGAGGGCGTCTTCCTTCCCCTGCGGCCCCAAGCCAAGTGGAAGACTTTTCTCTAAGTTTCCCTCTCCGAAGCCCCGCGGGCCTCCCGCGCCCCAGCCCCAGCCCCAGCCTGCGGAGGCGGCACCCCGAGGTTGGGCGCCCGTGCGGCGCCTTGGCCCCAGCACCCCCCACCCCCAGGCCCGGCCCCGGGGGCGCGGCCGCCCGGGCCTCAGTGTGCCCCAGGGGGCTCCGGGCCGCGAGCCGCTGCCGAATGGCTTTTGACAAAAAAACCCTTGACCACCAAGGCCAGCCTCTTCCTGAAAGCCCCGCTCGCTCCGATACAGGAAGTAGAAGGGAGCGAGCGCCCCAGAGCGCGGCGGCAGCGGCGGCAGCGGCGGCCCGGCCCTTCCCGAGGGCCAGAGCCAGGGACATGCGGGCGCCCGGGACTCCGCGTTCCGCGCGGCCCGGCGCCTGAGCGCCTCCGTTCCCCGTCCCGGAGCTGCCGGCGGCATGATCCGACACGCCGGGGCGCCCGCGCGCGGGGACCCCACGGGGTAAGTCCGGGCGGCCGCCCGCTCCTCCCTCGCGATCCCCACGGCCCCCGTCCTGGTCGCCCCACTCCACTTCTTGTCCCCGAGAGTCCTCCGGACGCGTGACCACGGGGTTGTCGGGCTGAGACGGGACCCCCACCGTGGCCGAGGCCAGATCCCGGTTCTGCCGGGCAGGGGGCGGCCCTGGTGACTCCGCTGGACCCGACGTTGGCTAAACTTTCAAGGCCAGGCATTTCGCTGCGAACCCAGTGCACACTTTAGGCTGCTGGCGGACGGATTACGAGGGAGTGGTGCGTCTCTACCTGTCAGAGCCGGGGCTGCCCGCGTGGACGCGGCCCCCTCCCCAGCTTCTGCCCCGCCTGAACTTTGCAAACAAACTCGCGGTCCCAGCCCCGCCAGCCTGCTGCACCCGCTGCTCTGCGAGTCCCAGCGCGCGCCCTCGGGCACTGGAGCCTCGCCGGGCGTGGGGTCGGAGACCCGGACCCCCGCAACTTTGGGTGCCCGCGGCCCAACAGCTGACCGGCCCTCCAGGACGAGGGTCCACTGGTCCCTTTTCCCCCCGCCCCTCTGTCCTGGCCGTAGACGGTGACCTTCGGACCGGCCCTGGCCGAGCCTGGTGCTTGGGTAGGATCCAGGGCGCACGGGCTGCGCGCCGGCTGTGGGATCCCGAGGGAGAAGGCGCAGCGTGGAATGCATGACGCCGAATGGTTTGGGAACTGACTTGGAGAGGAGTCCCCGGTGGCTAAGTCCCCGCTCCGCCTCCTTGTCGCCCCCAGCCCCACCTCGCGAGCTCGGGCATTGCTCGGGGCTGGGCTCTGGGAGAAAGTCCTCTCGCCTTGCCCAGCTCAGAGGGCGTCCTGAGAAGCTTCAGGTGTTGTAGAGACGCCCGGTCGGAGGCGGATTCCCGGGGAAAGCCTGTTTCTGGGTGCCCAAGAGCGCGTCTGGGGAGGCCATTCTCAGCTTTTTGGTTTAAAAGTCCCGGGCCTACTTCTCTGATGGACACCCTGCCGCTCCCTGGCTTGGCGGTGTGCCCTCATCTCCCAGGCCCTCAGTTCTCTGCTCTGTGAAACAGGAGAGTTGGGCCCATCTTGTGCAGTCCTGAACTGGGGGACAGCTGGAGGTGACTGGCTCTCACTCAGCTGGGAGGGACTGGGAGGGGGCCTTAAGCTCATCTAGATCTGAACGTCTCCCTTCCTTTCTTCTCCCTCCCTCCTGCCAGCCCGGAAATTCTGGATGCTGGTTTGTTTCTCTCGAAAGCGACCTCTGCAAAGACAAATGCCATCCGGTGGGAGGAACTGGGAATTCGTTGGGGAAGAGCCCCCCCACCCTCACACCCACTTGCAAGTATCTGCCACACCCAAGATGGCAGGGTGAAGCCGGAGAGGAGTTTCTCAGGGAGGAAGGGGAGGTGAGGTGCCAGGGCGCTGGCCTCACCGGCTTCTCATTTTCCCCAGAGATGACCTAGTGTGACCCACTTCCTCTTGTCTTTGTTCATTACTGGGTCGGTTATTTAAACTCTCTGTATCTCAGTTCACTTATCGATAAAATGATAAATAATAGTAACTACCCCTTAGAGTTGTTTTGAGGACTAAATACATAGAGTTGAATACATTAGACTATATGGTAAACCCTTAATCATAATTATCACCATTATTATCATTTGTTGGGTATGATCCCTCCATTTGCCAACTGTGTAACCTTAGACAAATGACCCGGCCCCTGCCTCACCTGTAAACTGGGGGTACTAGCAACACACACCACATAGAATTGTTTCGTTGATTGGCTGAGTTCATAGCTGAGTAGCTGCCCCCAGGCAGCTTAGGGGAAACACATCCGTTCAGGCCTGCTTAGAACTGTGCTTGGTACATTCTAGCACTGTATTAATATTGGTTTGTTGCTAAAACATGGCTTTGTTTTGGAGGACCTTTTGGGTTGGAAGGACTTTGAAGGGTAGAGGATTTGCCGATGGATTAGAGGGAGAGAGGAGTGGAGGATGACTCTGGTGGGGCTCTGTCTGCCTAGGGTCCAGTGCGTCAGGGACAGATGCCAAACTGCGGACTCTGCTGAGAGTGGGTTCTCAGAGTCCACTCAGGCCAGTAGCTTTCAGGGGGTAGGGAGAGACCTAGCAGGCACCCCCATGCAGCCCCACCATGGCAAGTAGACCAGTCACCTTTTCACATCTTTGCTATATTAAAGGTCTGCTTAAGATTTCATTTGGAAAAGGATTCCACTGACGGAAAAAATGTGGCTGTCATTGACCTAATCAATCCCCTAATTTAACAATGAGGAACCAGAAACCCAGAAAGGGGAAATGGGTTCCCTGGTATTGGGGGAGGTGGTGGTGGAACTCATGTCTCCTGAGCCTTGGCCTGATCTAATACAAGGGTCCTGCTGGAGCCCTGAAGAGGAGCCCCTTAACCACTCCAGGCTGAGACGGGGCTTTTCTGGGTGGGGCCCACCTAGAGCAGGGCCAATGATGGATTCAGGGTGTGAACTCGCAGCTCCAGCTCTGTCCCTTGACCTTGGCTTCCTGGATTCAAGGAGCTAATGTTCCCTGGAGGTCCTGACTGGCACTTAGCTAGGAGACCTAGCCCTTTCCAGATCCTAACAGAGGCTCTGATGCACAGGAGCAAAGGGTCACCTCACCAGCTCCAGCCTGCACTCCTGCCCCCCCACCCCGAGAAGCCCCAGTACATCCTCTGAGAAGCAGCTAGGAGTGCAAGGGGCTGGGGGTGCAGGGTCCCCTTGGGATGAAGGAGTCGCAGCACATTTATACCTGAGGCCCTCCTCATCTCCCCTACCCCTTGGTGCACCTCTATCCTGGCCCTGGGTCCCTGATCCATGATCTTCACGGAAGCAGCAAGTGTGAAAAGCTTGAAATGCCACAGGGCACCCGCATTTTAACCCAGGAGATGCAGAAATCAAAACTGGAAACCTGCCAGGAATTGATCTCAGCTGGAAGCAGAGAGAGGCATGATATTTGAAGGAGGACACCCAGACCCTTCACCATCCCCTTAGGCCTCCCTAGAGCTCCATTTTGGAGACAGGAGTCTGAGGTGGTCTGTGGTGCCTCCCAGTCCCTTGCCAGAGCAGAGACAGGGCAAGAACAGGTGACAGATGACCACAAACCCTGTCTCTGTGACCCGCTGGAAGATTCCACCTGTCATGGCAAGACATGGCAAGCTGTGTCATCTAGGCAGTGATGAGTGAGCACAGTTGGGTGGGCAGCAAGGAAGAGGGGAGGCAGCTCGGAGGAGGGGAGTGCCTGAGCAAAGGCTTGGGAGGTGGGAAAGTGTAGTGGAAGGGCTTGTGGGGCAGGGAGTGCACCCTTCAAAACCCACAAGTACATGACACACATTGCTTTACAAAGTGACTGTTATCAGATAACGGGTTGAGGAAACAGAAGACAAATTTTGGCTGGGGAGAGAATTACAGAAGAGGGGCAAAAGTATAAAGGGGGCTGCCCACAGAACCCCATCCTCGGGGCCTGGGTCATCTAGGGCATTGGGGGCATCTGTGTGTTCAGAAAGAGCCTTAACATGGGGTAAATGACACCCAAGGCCCCTTAACTTCCTGTTGGCCCCCACCTATCTGATCCCATTAGGGAGTAACCTTTAGAAGAGAGTAGGGGGCTGTGCGTTATCATCTTGTTATTGGGTAATTTGTTGGTGCTGCTCTGATGGCCAACTCCAGAATGTCCTGTTGATACAACTATTGCCCCAAACCAGCATTTATTCTGAGAACCAGGAAGTCGAACTTCTCCTGCCCACCAGGAGTGTCTGAAACATGAATGTTTTCCCCCAAGAATGGAGCCAAAGATGAAAATCACAACTTTAATGACTTTTCCAAACTGGATCTCCCCTCCATCCTACCCCACAGTGGGCCCTTCTGGTGGTTTGGTTGTTGCCAATCAAGCTAGAGGGACTCTCAGGCCAGGCAGGGAAAGTGGTGTGTCCCCCAACAACCCCCTAATTACCCTCAGGTGACATGCTGTCCTATTTAAAAGGTCCCTCAAGAAAGTCCTGCCCTCCGTACCCCAGCCCAGCCCTGCTGGAAGCCAATGCACAGCTTCACGTCTTCTGTCCTCCCCAACATGCAGAGCTTGTCTGTGGTCTTGTACCTTTGCCCATGAGGTTCTTTCTGCCCTTTTTACAGGGCTCACCTCTTCCATGTAGCCTTCTATCCGTGCCAGCTCACAGAGATTCCTCCTTTTTGAATATTCATAGCCTTTTTCACATGAACCACTTGTTTGTCTAGCAATTTGAAAGAAGCCAAAACCTCTTTAATATCATGACTTCCTACTTCAGTTACAAACTTCCAAAAAAAAGGGGTCAGGTCTTTTAGTTCCATATCCTTGTGTCCTGCATGCACTTGGCACTCAATAAATGCTTGAGGCCAATGATACACTGATTGAAGGCTGCACAGCCTATTTTGTGTCCCTGGAGCCCCTGAATTTCTGGAGGTGTTTACAAGGTGGCCCAGATCACAGGGTGGGGCTAAGTAGGGGGAGACCCAGGGCTTGGGGGTCTAGGAGACCAACTCCATTCTGCAGCAGCTGGTGACCCCCACCACAAGGCTACCACACTCCTCTCCAAGTCTGGAAAGTGGAGGCCACCCAGGCAATTGAGTAGGGACCCTGCTTGGCCCCAACTCCCCTAATTTTATCCTCCCCAGCTGTGCTCCTGATACTTGTCAGGGAGAAAGGATGGGGGAAGGAGAGGCCAGCCTTGGATACTGTGTCTCAGCCAGAAGAATGGAGAATAGCTTGGTGTACAGACTTGAGGGAGCCCTGGGGCATCAGTGGGTCCCAAATGCGGGTCTCTAGACCACTGAAAAACTAGGAAAATAACGGTGGCCTCTGTGTGTGTGTGTGTGTGTGTGTGTGTGTGTGTGTGTGTTTGTGTATGTCAGCATCAGTGTCAGCCATGGCTGCCAGCGTGTCTTTTCTTAGGCAGAACTGTCCTTTGCTGGTTTGGAAGAGGCCTGGGGACTTGCATGTTGCAGGTCATCGGTAGGGCTAGAGAATCTGGGGTCCTGTCTCCTCTAGTATTTTAGGATTTTATTCTAGGAAGCCGCTCCCTTCTCTCTGGACCCCATTTTCCCATCTGAGAAAAGAGCTCCATGTTCTCAAGGTCCGTGCTCGCTCTGACAGTCGGCTCCCCGAGTTACCAGCTGGCAGGCAGTGGAAGCTGGTGTCCTAGAGTAATAGCGTTCGGGGGATCAAAATGCGCATTGGAGCTGAAGTGGCCCATGGAACAGTCTAGAACATGCAGGCACTTTCACAAGAAACAAAGACCCATCCAGGAGACTTTTGGCTCATTACCCTGACCAAGCTACCTGGAAGGAAATGGTTTTTCTTTTTCTTTTTGTTATTGCTGTGGTTTTATTTTGAAAAACCTAGTCTTGAAAAAAGTACGTTTGGTTTTGGGAGCCCACTTTGGGGCAGGACCCATGGCTTCTTGCCAAGTGGACAGTGAGCTGGGAAGGTTTCTCAGGTGGGGAGCCCTGGCGTGGCTGGAGTAGCCTCTGGAGGGTGGCTGGGCTGGTGAGGTGGAGCCTGCCTGGCCATCAACTGTGGGAGCTGTGGAGGTGCTGAGGAGATGGCGGGCAGCCGGGGGTAGGGGGCGTGGCTGTTTAGAGGTCGTTTGTGAAGCCTGCCCCTGTCAGGGTTGGAGTCTGAGGGGCGGCCCTACCAAGGGAGGATGAGACAGGTGTCCAGGCTGAGGGAGGGTGCTCTCTGCCAGGCCTCGGTCTCCCTGCCCGGGGCTGCCCAGAGATAGCCAACGCGTCCCTGTGCAGGTGGGGGCGGCAGTGACGCTGTGTGCCTCCCTCCCCACACACAGTGTAGTACAGTGAAGCCAGTCCCTCCCTCCTGCCAGCGTGGCCTTGATGGAGAAGAGAGGAGTGATGGGTACATGGGAGGCCTTCCCTCAGCCTGGCATCCACAGGGCAGTGGGAAGGCATTACCGTCTGTGTGGTGTCAGCGTTTATACAAGAGTCTGGAAGCCACCACTGTGTGCTCTCCTCTACTCTCCTGCCAGTAGGGCCTCTGTGCAGCCGTGGCATGTCTCCTCTCCACAGGGGTAGGGGTTGGAAGGACTGCCCCCAAAGCAGAAACAGTGCTGATGGTCAGAAGCTTTGAACATGGCTGCAGAACCCCGTGCCCCAATTTGACCTCAGTAATACCCAGGGGTGCCCCCACCTCAACCAGTACATGTTTAATGGAATGAACAAGCCTGCAATGAAATGTCGGTTCTCTTTTTAGCAGAAATGGCCTAGGCCGTGGTTGTGGTCAAGGCCTGTTGTCTGTATGTGATGTGACGGCACACACTCAGGCCACATCCTATGGGGTAATGGCGCTTGCATCCCCACCTTCTGGAACTAAGAGAGCCCCAGAGCCTGGCTCTACACACAGGCCTGGAGCCGTGGGGAAGCAAGGATTCCAGTAGAGGGGGGTGGGAGTGGGGCCTTTGAGCCCATCCTCGAGGGGCTGCCCTAGGGGGGCTCTCCTAGAGGATACTCCCCTGTGAAGGTGCCCCCCATTTTGCTACTGACTCTGGGATCTTTATCAAAGCTGAGAACTTTTTATTCCCTAGTTAACAGATGCGCCACCCTACCTCCCGACTGACATTTAACACGGGGTGTCAGGGACTGATGCGAAAGCCTGTTTTCTGAAAGATAAGCTGGAGAGAGGGGTGGACAGAGGGCACCCCAACAGTAGCAGGGAAGCCTTCCCCTCCTCCAAAGTTTCCCAGAACTAAATTGTTCTGTGAGTCAATAAGTGTGCTTCTTCACCCATCTTCACGGACTGAAGAAATAAAGGGCTCTGCATCTGAAATTCACAATCTGATGATCTCTGGCTAAAGAGAACAAGCTGTCAAGAAAGAAGTCACCAGGGACCTTTTCCCCTAACCTCCGTGTTTCCAGCTTCCTTAATCTCAGTCAATGTCAGAGATTGGTAATGTAAATTTCTCTAGGGATGTTGCAGTTCAAAGCAAGGACTTATCTCTCTACCGATGGCACCTGGTGACAGCATTTATTATTGCTGCTGCTTTCTGTTCTTGACATTTTTGACAGAGCATCCATCTAAACTATATTCAAGGACTCTTCTCGCAATGGATATCTTCTCATTTATCTTCACCCATCCTCCTAATCATCATCCAGACATCCACCTATCGATTCCATTCACCATCCATCCATCTATCCATCTGCTTATCCACCCATCCACCTACCCACCCATCCACCTATCCACCCACCCACCCTTCCATCCATCCACCCACCCACCCACCAACCCACCCACCAACCCACCCTTCATCCATCCATCCATCTACCTATCCACCCATCGACCTATCCACCCTCCCACCCTTCTATCCATCCATTTATCTATCCATCCATCCATCTATCCATCCACCCACCCACCTACCCTTCCATCCTTCCATCCATCAATCCATCTATTTACTGAGCACCTGAACATCTAGGAGTTTCCAGTTTATCTACTAAGGAAAATGATTTGATTTGGATGTTTGTCCCCTCCAAATCTCATGTTGAAATGTGATCCCCAGTGTTGGAGGTAGGGCCTGGTGGGAGGTGTTACGGTCATGGGGGCAGATCCATCATGAATGACTTGGTGCCATCCTCACAGTGATGAGTGAGTTCTCAGTTCACATGAGATCTGGTTGTTTACAAGAGCCTGGCACCTCCCTGCTCTCTCCCTCTTGCTGCCTTTCTCGCCATGAGACATACCTGCTCCCCCTTCCCCTTCCACCATGATTGGAGGTTTCCTGAGGCCTCACCAGGAGTAGATGCTGGCACCATACTTCTCATACAGCCTGCAGAATCATGAGCCAAAATAAACCTCTTTTCTTTATAAATTACCCAGCCTCAGGTATTCCTTTATAGTGAGGCAAAATGGACTAACACAGAAAATAAGAGAAATATGTGCGTATTTAAAGCACAGGGTACTAGATAAAAAGCTGCCGAAATTCTGTTACAGTTGGCTGTGCAGAGTGAGTAGGGAGGACTCCCTGACAGAGGTGGCATTTGAATTGGATCTTGAAAGATATGTAGGATTTTAACCACTGAAATCAAGCATATGCAGAGAAGCGTATTGCAGATAGGAGAAACGCACTGAGTGGGAAAGGACAAGTTGTGTGTGGGAGCCCTAAGAATCTGGGGTGGGGGCAGGGAGAAGATTCCATGTGTGATGGGCCTGGAAAGGTGGTTGGGGCCCCCTTGGCTATGGGTGGGCAAGTTTGACTTTTACCATTGTGGTGAAGACCACAGTTCTGTTCTTCCGGGCAAGACACTGAAACGGAACCTGCCAGAGCACCTTCTTCCCCTTCTCTGTTAGGCAAAAGTCAATCTCTATCGCCCGCTGTTGTTGCCAGGGTTACCTGAGATGATGATGTTCTTGTCTCTTTGGGTTGTGAGACCGGTGGGGGGCTCTTACCTGTATGTATGTGGTGTGTGTGTGTGTGTGTGTATGCACGTGCTATTGATTTCCCAAAAAATGTATTATAGACTTTAAAAGTGCACACACAGACACACCCAAAATAGGGAAATTTAAAGCAGCAAACATTTTTGTCACCCGGTGCAAGTACCTGTTAACTTGTGTTCTTTTTTCACTGAGTGTTACCTCTGGTACACATTCCTATGTGCTGTGTTGTGGACCTATGTTGCCTACCTGCCATCTTCGATGGTGTCATCATATTATGATGATTTTAATGGTCAGAGTTATTTCATGTGCCTATCTCGACTTCTTTCCAAGTCCCCTCTGTTTTAAATGAAGCTCCTGAAAACTTCTGTGGGTCTAGGGTTTAGGGACCATTTCCTTGAGATCTGTCACCATCCTGGAGCCTTTGAGTCCAAGAGTGAAGCAGAACCTGCTGATTGGCCCCTGAATTTTTGCTGGGTGTAAGTTTTAGCTGAACATTTCCCAATTTTCTTGCAGCTAGGTGTGGCCATATGACTAAGTTCAGGACAGTGAGATATAAGTGGGGAGTATAATTTGCTTGGAGAACCCCTTAAGGGGGGTGTCCTTCTCTCCTTACCTCTCTCCTGTTGCCTGAAATACAGATGTGATGGCTGGAGTTGAAGCAGCCATCTTGGACTCTGAGGCAAACTTAAGCATAGAAGCTATGCAGGATAGAACAACAATATATTATAGTAAGGGTCCCAAACATGTTAGACCATCATCCCAGCTACAGACTGCTTACCAGTTTTTTATGAGAGGAATACATACTATCTTGTTTGTTTGTTTTATTTTATTTTATTTTTTAGATGTAGTTTTGCTCTTGTCATCCAGGCTGGAGTGCAGTGGCGATCTTGGCGCACTGCAACCTCCGCCTCCTGGATTCAAGCAATTCTCCTTCCTCAACTTCCCGAGTAGCTGGGATTACAGGTGCCTGCCACCACTCTTGGCTAGTTTTTGTATTTTTAGTAGAGACAGGGGTTTCACCATGTTGGCCAGGCTGGTCTTGAACTCCTATCCTCAGATGATCCACCCATCCCGGCCTCCCAAAGTGCTGGGATTACAGGCGTGAGCCACCGTACCCGGCCATACTATCTTGTTTTAATTTTTTTATTTTAGATTTTCTGTCACTTATAAGCTCAGTTCTAATGAACACACAGAGCTTTCTGTCTCTGTCATGTAGCACCAGATTATATGTCCAAAGTACTCAGCTGCTTTGCAGGGCGACCTGCAAGTCCGCATTTCCTAGTGGAGGCAAGGAGGAGGAAGAGAGGGGAGAGAGGAGAGGCAGCTTTGCACCCACTAAGGCTCTTGTTTCAAGGACTAGATTGCAAACATTTTTTTTTCATATTAAGTGTTTATGAGTTTTAGATTTTGCCAGAAGCTTTGGACTGTTTATTCTGACTCTCAAATCCTTGTGCTTTGACAGGGCTAGGTTTGCTGATCAAGGCAGCCATGCCTCTTCCCCCAGCCTCAGTTCTGTGCTTTAGGCTGAGAACTCGCCTAGGTTAACCCTCCCTGTGCCAGTGTTCTCCAGCTCCTCCTGAGAGTTGGTGTCCCCACCACACCAGCACAAGAAAGGCCTGGAGACCGGGTGCAGTGGCTCATGCCTGTAATCCCAGTGCTTTGGGAGGCTGAGGTGGAAGGATCTGTTGAGGCCAGGAATTCAACACCAGACTAGGCAACACAGCAAGACCCCGTCTCTACAAAAAATTTTATAAATGAGCTGGGCATGGTGGTGTGCACTTGTAGTCACAGCTGCTTGGGAGGCTGAGGCAGGGGGATCACTCAAGCCCTGGAGTTCGAGGTTACAGTGAGCTGTGATCACACCACTGCACTTCGGCCTGGGTGACAGAGTGAGATCCTGTCTGTATCCAAAAAACTAAACGAAAATAAAGACCCGGGGCCCAGTCTCAACAATGCCTGCGTTCTTGCTGGATGCTGCCGTCACTCATTCATTCACCATCTCTTCGCTGAGACAGTCTTGGGGTCTCTTGGGCCGTATCTTGGCACTTGCTGAGTGTCAAGCTGGGTTTGTGCTGACCACTGGCCACTGGGAGTCTTCAGCGGCCACTTCACCTCTTTGCCTAGCCTTGGGAAAGGTTTGTCCTGAAACGGCTGGGACTTGAATTCCCCTTTCCAGAGACAGCACAGGCCTGTTCTGAGCCTGTAAAAGCCTGCCCGGAGCTGCTCAACAACAGCCTAAGACCACTCCTGGGACATAAGAGGCCCCAAGAATGGCCTGGGATTTAGCTAGCTGGGCCAGAGCCCGTTGAAGTGGCCTGAAGGACAGTGAGGGTCTTGTTTCCGCTGGGCAAGGCTGCCCCAGCCCTAGCTCTGCAGTCCTCAGGCGTCAGAGCTTCGTGTCACTCTGGAAACTCTTCATCCAGCCCCTGCTTACAGATGAATTGGTGGCTCAGAGAGGGGAAGTGGTTTCCCCAAGGTCTCCAGACCTGTGGGTGTCTCCAACCAAGGCTGTCTCCAAGGCTCTGTGCAGCACCCAGGCCGATCCATGGCACGAGGCCCCAGAGATGGAATGTGGGCACATCTGCCTTCACTAGCCGCCTCCCTCTCTAGCCCCTGGAAGGGGCTGAGCTCTTTCCTGCCTCTGTGCCTAAGTGCAAGTGTCCCACCTCTACCTCTTGCAAGAAGCCTCCCAGGCTGTGTGAGGCCTGCAGGGCCGCTGTACACCGTTGCGCAGGTTGTTTACTGCTCACGTGTTCCTGGCTGAGGCAAAGCTGGGTAGGGGCTGCAATTTCATTCCCTTGCCAAGCTTTGTATCATGGTAGGTATGTATGGGGTTGGGGTGGGGGTTGGCCTGCACCCATGGGCAGCAAGGAGCACCCTCTTCTAATTTATGCAGAGGCACCCTACAGGCTACCTAGGACCCCAGCCACAGAAGAGCCGGCAGCACGCTGGGCGCTCGCCCCTGATGCCTGTGGCAGCTCGTTCTGTGTGTAGCCCCACTAGACTGTAAGCTCCCACCAGCAGGGACAGTGGCTCTTCCTGGCAGGGTGTGGGGGGATGGTATTGCCAGGTCAGCACCATATAGCACACAGAATGCTCCACCAAGAACACTGGTGCTGAGCGAGAGTTTAAGGGGAGGGAAGGAGGATCTAGTGCAGGGCTCGGTAAGTGTTTGCTGAGTTAATATATGGTGGGTTGATGCCAAAGAGGGGAATTGCCCAGGGCAGAGGGCCTCTGGGAGAGGGAATGGGGCCTGCTGGGAGGCCTGCCAGGGTGGAGGGGACTGTGAGCTGTGAACATCTGAGAAACAGGGTGGGCAGCCAATGGAGAGGATCCAGCCACAGGAACAGGGCAGGGTCGGCCACAGTGTTGGGGAGGTGCCAAAGCCCCCCCACATTCCCCTCAGCCATAGACTCTCAGGCAGTGTCATGCCCTGGAGCCCCGCTGTGGCCTGCACGGCACTGCGCCAGCCAGGATGTGATCACCCGTCCTTGTCCCAGGGGCCCTCAGTCTTGTGGGGACGCAGGAGTGATATGCAGTGCTGTGGCCGCAGGGTGCAGGATGGTGCTGTGGAGTGCCAGGGGTCCCCGGCTGGCTGAAGGGCATCCTGCTCAGACTGGGGTGGCATCTGGGGAAACTTTTCCTGCGGCATGAGAGCCACACAAAGGCATGCTTGGGAGTTTCCCAGGTAAACTCGTGGTGGGGGTGGAGGGGCTGCTGCAAGCTTCATGTGCCTGTCATTGACAATCTGCTGGACAGACAGGAGAGGTGATCAGATAGCAGAGGCTCTAGGGCCATATCCTGAGGGCAATGGAGACTATAGGCAGGAATTTTTCCCCCGTTTAAAAAACTGAGCTATTGCCCGGGCGAGGTGGTTCATGCCTGTAATCCCAGCACTTTGGGAAGCCGAGGTAGGTGGATCACTTGAGCTCAGGAGTTTGAGACCAGCCTGGGCAACATGGTGAAACCCCATCTCTACTAAAAATTTTTTTAAAATTAGCTGGGCGTGGTGGTGCATGCCTGTAGTCCCAGCTACTTGGGAGGCTGATGCGGGAGGATCAGTTGAGCTCGGGAGGCAGAGGTTTCAGTGAGCTGAGATCACACCACTGCACTCCAGCCTGAGTGACAGAGTGAGACCCTGTCTCAAAAAAAAATAAATGGGCCGGGCGCAGTGGCTCAAGCCTGTAATTCCAGCACTTTGGGAGGCCAAGACAGGTGGATCTTGAGGTCAAGAGATGGAGACCATCCTGACCAACATGGTGAAACCCTGTCTCTACTAAAAATACAAAAATTAGCTGGGCGTGGTGGCGTGTGCCTGTAGTTCCAGCTACTCGGGAGGCTAAGGCAGGAGGATCGCTTGAACCTGGGAGGCAGAGGTTGCAGTGAGCCAAGATCGTGCCACTGCACTCCAGGCTGGCGACAGAGCAAGACTCTGTCTCATAAATAAATAAATTAATTAATTAAAACTGAGCTGTGTCTCAGTTTCCTGGGACTACCGTAGCAAAGTGCCACAAACTGGGTGGCTTAAAACAATATAAATTTATTCTCTCAAAGCCCTGGAGGCCATAAGTCTGAAATCAAGTTACAGCCATTCTCCCTCCAAAGGCCTTCTGGGAGGATCCTTCAAGCTTCTGGTGGCCCAGGCAATCCCTGGGGTCCCTTGGCTCACAGCTGTACCTCTCCATTCTCGGCCTCCATTGTCACTTGGCTGTGTTCTCTCTGTGTCTGTCTGTGTATCTCCCCATCTTTTTTTTTTTTTGAGGCAGAGTCTTGCTGTGTCGCCCAGGCTGGAGTGCAGTGGTGCGATCTCAGCTCACTGCAAGCTCCGCCTCCTGGGTTCACGCCATTCTCCTGCCTTAGCCTTCTGAGTAGCTGGGACTACAGGCGCCTGCCACCATGCCCAGCTAATTTTTTTTGTATTTTTAGTAGAGACGGGGTTTCACCGTGTTAGCCACGATGGTCTCGATCTCCTGACCTCATTGATCCGCCCGTCTCAGCCTCCCAAAGTGCTGGGATTACAGGTGTGAGCCACCGCACCTGGCCGTTTCTCCCTTTCTTATAAGGACATCAGTCGCTTTGAATTTAGGGCCCAGCTTACTCCAATAGGACCTCGTCTTAGTGTTACATCTGCAACAAACCTATTTCCAAATAAGGTCACTTTCTGGGGTGCTATAGGACTATATCTTTTGGGGGGATGTGATGGGACCTATAACAAACTATAATTTACACGGAGTAAAAGTCACTCTCTTTAGTGTACATTTCTGCACGTTTTGACAAACAGCCATGCAACTGCCACTGCAGTCAAGACAGAAAATTCCATCACCCTCCAAAAGCCCCCTGGGCCGTTTTGTAGTCAGGGCCTGTTCCTCCCCAGACCCCCTCGTTTCTGCTTCGTCCCTGTGTTCTGCCGTTTCGAGAACGTCCTGTGAATGGAATCACAGTGTGTTACCATGTGCCTGGCTTTTTCTCAGCCCACATGCATTTGAGGTCTGCCTGGGTTGTCGTGTGACTCGAGAGTCCATTCGTCTTTGTTGCTGAGAATATTTCGTTGTGTGGATCTACCAGTGTGTTTATCCCTTCCCCGCTCAGGCCTGTTTGGGTGGTTTCCAGTTTCGGGCGATGACAAACACAGGCACTAACAAATGTTTGCATGTAGATTTTTTCATAGTGGAGCCACGCGGGCAGGCTTGCATTTGGGCTGCTATGTGAAGAAGGATGTGGGGGCAGCTCAGGGAGGGGGGCGTGGAAGGGGGCTGCTGGAGGGTCCAGGTAAGGGCTGGTGCCTGGACTAAGGCCTCGGCATCAAGGAGGGGAAAGGTGGGCTCAGAGACAGGAGGGCTCACTGGAGTGTATTGAGGAGGCTGAGTGAATGGAGCCTGGCGGGAGTTGGGTGTGCCCCGTGGGGGCGGGGAGGCCGCCTTTGTTCTCTCCCACCTCCTCCCTCCCAGGGAGATGGCCATCGTGGCTGAGTGTAGCTGTCTAGACATGTGGACATTGAGTGGTAGAACAGTATGGTGTGGTGGTCAGGGCTGTGAGCCCTGGAGCAAACTGCTGGGGTTCACGCTCTACTCTCTGCCTCAGTTTTCTTATCTGTAAAATGGCAGCCTCTAATTCAGAGTTGCTGTGTATCACATGAGTGGACGTATGTAAGGACCTAGAACAGAGTCAAGAATGTAGAAGGCATTGTTTCCATGCTCTTCTGAAGGGCCCCGGTTCCACGCCCCCTTGTCCACTCCACTTACAGTTTACACTGCCTCTTGTGACCCCGTGGGGGTGTGGACGGCATGATCATCTGGGAACTGGGGGGCAGGTCCCCAGTGCCAGGTCTGCCCTTGCTTACTGTGAGACCTCTCCAATCATTGCTTCTTCCCTTCACGCAGTGTGGAGATACAGGGCTGCACCGTGTCCCGGGTGGAGTGTGAGCAGTGTGTAGCACAGCAACCCCGCACAGTAGGCACTTTGCAGGAGGCATGAAAATGTGCAGCTTCATGATGTGTGCATGACATGATGGGGAGAGGCCTCGGTGAGCAGTTCACAGGACACACTCCAGTTTTGGGGCTGGCAGAGACTCCCCATGCTGCTGCCACAAGTAGCCCCTTTTCCTCCCAGATTTGTCCTCTGCCTCTGATGGAAGCTGACAGAGGTGGTGGCCCAGCAGCCTCTGAGCTACACGGCCCATGGTGAGCTGGTGCCTGGCCTGAGCTGGTGCCTGGCCTGGGTTCCAAGGAGGGAGGTGTAGTGGGTCCTGGTTCAAATGCTACAGCAGCCCCCAGAATCCAGGCCGGCTGGTGGAGATCCCCCTGCTCTGAGATAGAGTTCATATCCCGTTTGGCTATGATTGATACCAGCCTATCAAAGGGATACTTACAGTCAATTCTCATTGTTCACAGATTCTGTGTTTGCAAATCAGCCTACTTGCTAAAATGCATTTGTAAGCCCCAGAGCAATTTTTTTTTTTTTTTTTTTGAGATGGAGTCTCGCACTGTCACCTGGGCTGGAGTGCAGTGGTGTGATCTCGGCTCACTGCAACCTCCACCTCCCCATTTCACACGATTCTCCTGCCTCAGCCTCCCAAGTAGCTGGGTTTACAGGCGCGTGCCACCACGCCAGGCTAATTTTTTGTATTTTTAGTAGAGACGGGGTTTCACTATGCTGGCCAGACTGGTCTTGAACTCCTGACCTCGTGATCCACCCACCTCGGCCTCCCAAAGTGCTGGGATTACAGGCGTGAGCCACTGCACCCAGCCCAGATCATCACTTTTGAAGCCATTCAAGGACATAGGCAGAGTGATGAAATATTCCAGTTGTCCGACGGGCACATTCCCAGCTGAGGTTGAACAGGGCGACATTCTGTTTTCCTTCAGTTCCCGTGCTGCAAACAAGTGTCCTTGTTGAGGTCTATTTTGTGTCACGTTTTCTCATTTTCATGCTTTTTTTGGTGGTTTCACTTTTTAGGCTCCAAAGCGTAGTGTTCAAGGGCTGCCTTGTGTTCCTAAGTGCAAGAAGGCTGTGATGTGCCTTCCAGAGAAAATATGTGTGTTAGATAAGCTTTATTCAGGCATGAGTTAGTTCTGTTGCTGTGAGTTCAGTGTCAATGAATCAAGATTATATATTTAATAAGGTGCCCTTCAACAGAGACACACATAAAACAAGGTTATGTATTGATTGATTGATAAAAATGTTGTGACCAGAGGCTTGCAGGAACCTAACTTTGTATTTCCCCTAGGAGCAACGACTCAGTATTTGCTCAGTGTTCATGGTGACTTTACAAAACAAAACCACAATGAATGACGAGAATCAACTATATCTACCTTGTGTAGGTAAATCTGCCCCTAACCTCTTCCCTGCACTGTGCACACTTCCACCATCAGCAGCTCATGCCTCTGGGTTAAGAAGTGCCCTGTCTTAGCTATGGTCTTTCCTGAAAATGCACAAATCCTTGGGATATGCACTATCCCTCCAGTCTTGGGGCCTTGGTCCCCTCTCACCTTCAGTGACATTGAAGGGTTGGAAAGGACAGTTCCCAAGAAAGGTAGTGGTCAATGCTAATATTTTATTTTCTGTGCTTCTAACAGAAAGACTCTTGTAGGGAGTAGTGTATCAATCAAGGCAAATAAAAAGCAGGAATTTTTGACTTTCACAGATTTGACACTACTAATCGCAGTGATTATGTCGAGCATTTACTCAGGGTCGAGTTTTTGTTTTGTTTTGTTTTGTTTTGTTTTGCTTATCAGTTAATAGTCATAGCCCCCTGAGGCTGAGACTACAATGCCCAGTTTACAGGTGAGGAAACTGAGGCACAGCAAATGACTTGATCAAAGCTCTTAGCAATAGCAGAGCTGTGGCCACTTCTCAGTGGATTCAGCCACCTGAACCCAGATTTCTCTGAGTCCAGAGCCTCTGCCCTAGCCCCTGAACTCCCTGCATCTCTGTGCTTTATCCCAAGGTTCTAGGGCTCTACTGCCTTTTCTACATCCACGTGTGCCTGGATTCTGGAAGGGATGCTGCCGGAACCTCTGCAACCTTCCAAGCCCCACTGAGGGGATGACCTCCCCGTCCTCTCCCCAAGTTGGTTCTATGTGGACAACCCAGGTGAAGAACCTGGGAGGCGCAGAAGGGTGCATCCAGCCCCACCCAGCAGTCTCTCTCCTGTCATCTGCTGGCAAAGTCCCACCCTATAGTCACTGTCCTTGGAGTCTTTGGGGGTCATTGTAACCTGGGTGGGATGGGTGTGCCTGTCATGCCTCAGGACTCCTCCTTACAGCATCTTACCTCCTCATTGCCTCCCTATTGTCCCCAAAGTAAATTCACCAGTGTCTTTGTCAGCTTGGGCTACTGTAACAAAATAGCACAGATGGGGTGGCTTACAAACAGTGGCTCTGGAGGCTGGGAAGTCCAAGATGAAGGCAGCAGCAGATTTTGTGTCTGGCGAGGTCCAGTCACTAGACACCAAACCCTGTGGTAGATGGAATGTCTGTGTCCCCGCAAAATGTATGTGTTGAAATCCGATCCTCTCAGGGGACACGAACATTCAGTCTATGACAGCCAGTGTCCTCAGCTTCCTCTAACCTCTCACTCTTGAAAACTCACCCACAGTGACTTCATGCCTTAGCACAAGGGACTTTGCATGCTTTAAAATCTGATGGGGGCAGGTGGACACAAATGTTAACAGGGAACAAAAACCTGGTGGTGGAATTTCTAGCTGGGGGTGCGGAATCCACTTGGCTTTGCAAGGGCACCTGGGCCTGGCAGGTGGCCCCTGTCAAGAAGTGTCAGGACTGTAGTCGGCCTGGGGTGGGCACATGATACACTTATTCCCCAGCAGAGGAAATGTGGTCACAGCAACTGTTAGGTGGGTTGCAGGGTGACTCAGTGTCACCAGGGGGTGGGAACAATGTGACGCTGATGTAGTTTCCTGCAATGGGCGTGTCAGGGCTGCTATCCTTGGCCTGCACCCTCACGACACTGGCAGTGCCCGTGGAAGGGCAGCTATGGAGAACCTGCAGTGCGTTCTGACCTCCTCCCTAGCGTAGAAACAGTGGTTCACTCTGCCAAAGCACAACTCCCACCCCGCCCTAGTTATTTTAAACCCCTCCCCCCAGTAAGCCCATGAAGTAAGTGGAGGCAAATCTCCCATCTCTTATCTTTTTTTTTTTTTTTTTCGAGACTGAGTCTCACTCTGTTGCCCAGGCTGGAGTGCAGTGGTGTGATCTCAGCTCACTGCAACCTCCACCTCCTGGGTTCAAGCGATTCTCCTGCCTCGGCCTCCTGAGTAGCTGGGATTACAGGCCCATGCCAGCATGCCAGGCTCATTTTTGTATTTTTAGTAGAGACGAGGCTTCACCATGTTGGCCGGGCTATTCTTGAACTCTTGACCTCAAGTGATCCACCTGCTTTGGCCTCCCAAATTGCCGGGATTACAGGCTTGACTCCCTTCTCTTATCTTACTGCTAAGAGAACCTAGGCTTAGAGAGGGAGGGAGACTTGCTTAAGGTCACACAGCAAGCTAACAGCAACAGGCTAGAATAGACCCCAGCTAACTTTCCAGGATACAGTGTTTTCTGCACCACCCAGAGCTGCCCAGGATGAGTAATGTCCACAGCCACTCTTTATTGAGCCATTGTTAAGCTCTAGATGCCTTAGTCCTTCTGGTCCTCACAACTAATCCTATGGGGTCATCTCATTTTAGACGCTGAAAGGCCAGCCTCAGAGTGAAAGGCAGGGCACCCAGGCTCCTTGTCTCCCCTTCTGGGGGGAAGTCCTGTCTACCATGGTGCAACTCCTCCCCTCTCCCTCTCCCTTCTCAGCTAGCAGGGGAGGGGGAGGCTGCCGTCTCCTCCCTAATGTCCCCCACTGAACCCCAGATGATGAGGAACTGCTGAGTAAGCAGCAGGCAGGACAGAGACAGGGGTCACGGGACCACGGTGGAATGTGTGGGCTGCCACAGTTGCAGGTACTCTTAGAGGAGGGGTGGTCTCCTCAGAGCCGTCTGAGCCTCCTGCCCTCTTGCTCATTTTCCCAGCCTGGTCCATCCCTGGGCAGGAGAAGGCAGCCGAAGGGAAGTGGGCATGGGAGCTGGGAGGCTCTTGAAGGCCAGGGAGCTTGGAGGGGACGAGACTCAGGAGGCTCATCTCAGGCAAAGACCTGGTCCAGGAAGTGGCCTTGACATGTACCAGCCTTCCGTGGAAGCTCCCAGGAGGAGGGGCCAGCAAACACTGCAACAGATGGCATAGGAGTGGATTTGCTTTCCGGAAGAACTTTCCAAACAGGGTGGTGGCCAAAGGTACTAACACTCAACGCGCATATAGTTTTCCTCTTTACTTCCTTTTTCCTTCTATTTGAAAACAAATCCCACAAATAACACATGAATTCACATATACACTGAAAAGATGTAAACTTTAGAAAAGTCTAAATCAGCATTGTCCAGTGTGATAGCCACTAGTCACATGTAGCTATTTTACAAGCTAAATTAATTAAAATGTGGCAGTAGCACAACAATTATGGAAAACAGTGTGCAGATTCCTTAAAGAACTAGAAATAGAACTACCGTTTGATCCAGCAATTCCACTACTGGGTATCTACCCAGAGGAAGAGAAGTCATTATACAAAAAAGATACTTGCACACGCATGTTTATAGCAGCACAATTCACAATTGCAAAAGTATGGAACCAGCCCAAATGCCCATCAGTCAACAAGTAGATAAAGAAATTGTGGTCTCTCTCTCTATATATGATGGAATACTACTCAGCTATAAAAAGGAGTGAATTAATGGCGTTTGCAGCAACCTGGATGGAACTGGAGACCGTTATTCTGAGTGAAGTAACTCAGGAATAGAAAACCAAACATTGTATGTTCTCACTCCTAAGTGGGAACTAAGCTATGAGGATGCAAAGGCGTAAGAATAATACAGCGGACTCTGGGGACTTGGAGAAAAGGGTGGGAGGGGAGTGAGGAATAAAAGGCTACAAATTGGGTACAGTGTATACTGCTCAGGTGATGGGTGTACCAAAATCTCAGAAATCACCACTAAAGAACTTACTCAGGTAACCAAATACCACTTGTTCCCCAAAAACTTACAGAAATAAAAATTTTGTTTTAAAATGTGGCAGTAGCCTCATTTCAAGTGCTTAATAACCACATATGGCTTGTGGTGACCATACTGGATGATACAGGTAAAGAGAATTTCCAGCAATGACAAAATTCTATTGGATAGCGCTGGCTAGACCAGAAGCTGGGAAAACCCCACCAGCCAAAAAATACTGTTTGGAATCAGTTTGGTTCTTTTGGACTTGTTTTATATATATTTACGTATGTGTGGCTATCCATAGAGATAGCCTTCTTGAGTTTATTAAAACCCCTCCACAAAACGATTGTATCTGATCTGCCCAGCATCTCAGCCCTATGGGTATGAGAATGATGTTCCCCATCAAAAAAAAATTATATCCTTTGAGTCATGTCATCTTTTTTTTTTTCTTTTTTTTTTTTTTAAAGATGAGGAAACTTAGGCTCATAGAAAGTAAATGGGGCTGGGCGCAGCAGCTCATGCCTATAATCCTAAAACTTTGGGAGGCTGAGGTGGGCGGATCACTTAAGGTCAGTAGTTCGAAACCAGCCTGGCCATCACGGTGAAACCCCGTCTCTACTAAAAATACAAAAATTAGCTGGGCATGGTGTCAGGCACCTGTAATCCCAGCTACTCGGGTGGCTGAGGCAGGAGAATCGCTTCAACCTGGGAGGCAGAGGTTGCAGTGTTGCAGTGAGCCAAGACTGTGCCACTGCACTCCAGCCTGGGTGAGAGAGTGAGACTCCATCTCAAAAAAAGAAGAAAGAAAGAAAGTATATGGACAAGTGAGGAGAGGTTGGAATGAGTTTGTTCCTTAGGGACAGAGGTCCTTCCCCTGAGTTTGTCCAGGGCAGCCAAGGGGCAGCCAGGCAGGGGGTCTTTGGTGATCCTCTCAAATCCCTACACCTTCTACTATCTTGTGTGTGAGAGGCTCTGACAAGCACATTGATCTGGGAAGACTCATGCCTGGGTGTCTATTCTCCCATTTTTATTGTTCCCCCGAAGTCTTCACCTGTTATTTTTTTATTGTCATTGTAATACACATTTATTGCAAAATTTGGAGTGTACAGAAAAGTGCAAAGAAGGAGAAAGAAATCACTTCATCTCAGGATGAACCACCACAGCTGTGTCAGTTTCCACTCACACCTGCAGAATAGGAGAGCTCTGGTTCTTCCGCATCCTCCCCAGGCCTTGGTAGTGTCAGCCTCCATCGTGACACCCATGGGATGGGCTCTTGCTGTTCAATTTACGATTCCCTGATCCTTATGCTGTTGAGAATCTTTTCACATGCTCACAGCCATGTGGAGATTCACTGTAAGAAGCGCTAGGTCAAGCCTCTTGCTTATTTCCCTATTCATTGTCTTGTCTTGTCTTTATCGGTGTGTACAATGTGGTTATGAGCCCTTTGTTGGGTGTGTGTGTGAAAATATCTTCTCCCACTCAGGGCTTGTGCTTTCATTCTTTTTTTTCTTTTGTTTTGAGACAGGATCTCGCTCTGTCGCCCAGACTGGAGTGCAGTGGTATGATCTTGGCTCACTGCAGCCTCCGCCTCCTGGGCGAGCTTTCATTCTCCTAATGATGTCTTAATGAACAGGAAGTCTTTGTTTTACTGCATTCAATTTTATCAGTCCTTTCTTTTAAGATTGGCGGGTGTGGGTATGTGCGTGCATGCACGTGCATACTGTTTAAGAAGTCTCTCTACTATCAGATTATGAAGACATTCTTTACTTTCTTCTAGAAGCTTTTTTGTTTTACCGTCCACCTTTAAATTAGGACACAGTCTACCTGGAACTGAGTTGTTTTTTTTTTTTTTTTTTTTTTTAAGACAGGGTCTCGCTCTGTCGCCCAGGCTGGATTTCAGTGGCGTGACCTCGGCTCACCGCAACCTCCGTCTCCTGGGTTCAAGCGATTCTCCTGCCTGAGCCTTCTGAGTAGCTGGGATTACAGGCACGTGCCACCACACCTGGCTACTTTTTTTTGTATTTTTTAGTAGAGACCGGGTTTTACCATGTTGGTCAGGCTGGAACTGATTTTTTAAGTTGTGAAGAAGGGACCAGGCTTCATTTTTCCCTCAGTTGGATACCCAGTTGTTCAACACCCTTTATTGACAAGACTGTCTTTTCCTCATGTGCTACTATTGCAGCTGTGCGGAAATCAGGTGACTGTAAATGTGTGCGCGGCTCTATTTCTGGACTTTTCTGTTCCACTGACCTGTGTGTCTGTCCCTGCACTAATGCCACGCCATCTTAATCACTTCGGCTTTATCATAAGCCTTGATATCCTGCAGAACAACTAATAACCCCTCTTCAGGTGCAGCCTGGATCTTCTCAGCCCCTTTCATCTCCCTCTGCCTTTTCACACGACACCTTTGGGATTCTAACGGGGATCGCATTGATTCTGTAGACCGTTTGTGTAGAACTGATAGCTTGACAGTGTTGTCTTCCATGCCATGGACAAGATCTGTCCTTCCATCTCTCCATTCGTCTATTGTGTATCTGTGATGTGTAATGTTTATATCATAAGCACTCATCAGTAGGCATTTGGCAGTGATTAGAAACATAGACTATTGACTCAAAAAACTGCCAGGGTTCAGCCGGGAGCAGTGGCTCACATCTGTAATCCCAGCACTTTGGGAGGCTGAGGTGGGCAGATCACGAGGTCAAGAGATCGAGATCATCCTGGCCAACATGGTGAAACCCTGTCTCTACTAAAACTACAAAAATTAGCTAGGCATGGTGGTGGGCACCTGTAGTCCCAGCTACTCAGGAGGCTGAAGCAGGAGAATCACTTGAACCCGGGAGGTGGAGGTTGCAGTGAGCTGAGATCGCGCCACTGCACTCCAGCCTGGCGACAGAGCAAGACTCCATCTCAGAAAAAAAAAAAAAGAAACTGCCAGGGTTCATATCCCAGCTCTGCCACTTGCTAATTCTGTAGCCCTAGTGATTATGTCTCGGTTTCTTCCTCTCTAAAATGAGAATGATAACCAGAGTAACCTTATAGCATTCTTTCAAAGGATTAAATTGGTTCATGTATGTTAACCAGCAACAGCAATGCATGGCACACAGTAAATGGTAAACTCTGGAAACATAATTTATTTCTGAGTAGGTAATATGCTCATAGGATTTAAAATATATATATATAACGAAAAAGATGTACAGTGAAGAGGTCTTCCCACCTGGTCCCTTCATGTCCCTGTTTATACCCCTTCCTGAAACTAGTTTCCTGTGTCTTCTTCCAGAGTTTCTTTATGCAAATACAAATAATTATTCTTTTTCTTTCCAACAAGGGAGTACAGTATACATACTGGTTTATATGTATGTAAGTGGTTAATATCTCCTTAACCACTTAGTGGTTGGGTTGTTTCATATGGTACTAATATTTCCTACATTGCTTTTGTCCTTCAACCACACACCCACCCTAGGAATCTTTCCATGTCAGTACACAGAAGGCATTCTCATGATTCTTCTTACAGTTGTATAGTATTCCATTCATTTCCCTGGTCCCTTATTGATGGACATTTAGGTTGTTTCCAGTCTTTTCTCCATTACAGACAATGCTCCCCTGAATCCAGTGAGTACTTTTGTCTGTGCATCATTTTGCATATACGCAACTGTACGTATAAGTTCCCACGATTGCTGGGTCAAGGGGCCTATGCGTTTGCAATTGTGATAGAAGTTACTGAATTGCCCTCCATGAAGGCTGTACTAATTTATGCTTCCACCAGCTATAAGTGAGTGCCTTAGGGACTTTTTTTTTGGAGACAGAGTCTTCCTCTGTCGCCCAGGCTGAAGTGCAGTGGCACAATCTCGGCTCACTGCAGCCTCTGCCCCTCCGCCACCAGGTTCCAGAGATTCTCCTGCCTCAGCCTCCTGGGTAGCTGGGATTACAGGTGCACGCCACCACACCTGGCTAATTTTTTTTTTTTTTGAGACAGAGACTTGCTCTGTCACCCAGGCTGGAGCACAGTGGTGCAACCTTGGCCCACTGCAGCCTCCGACTCCTGGGTTCAAGTGATTCCCCTGCCTCAGCCCCCCAAGTAGCTGGGACTACAGGCGCCAGCCACCACACCTAGCTTTTTTGTATTTTTAGTAGAGACGGGGTTTCACCATGTTGGCCAGGATGGTCTCAGTCTCTTGACCTCGTGATCCACCTGCCTCGGCCTCCCAAAGTGCTGGGATTACAGGCGTGAGCCACCACACCCGGCCACACCTGGCTAATTTTTGTATTTTTAGTAGAGACAGGGTTTTGCCGGGTTGGCCAGGCTGGTCTCAAACTCCTGACCTAGGTGATCCGCCTGCCTTGACCTCCCAAAGTGCTGGGATTACAGGCGTGAGCCACCATGCCTGGCCCTTAGGGACTATTTTTAATGGCTGTATATTATTCCATAGTTTGTATGAGGCTGAACATCCCAAATTGCTTTCTTTATAGGTCAAAAATGGTTGGATGTTGCCAGTTTCATATGGTACTAATATTTCCTTAACCACTCCATTGTTGAACACTTTTTCTTGAGCCCTTATTCTATGCCGGGCTTGGGCACACAGTGGTAGATGCCCCAGACACTGGAACACAAAGCTTGAGTTTGGGGGAGACCAGCATGTTACAGGCAATATTGTTTGATTGTTTCTAGTTTTCCACAACTGCAAGTCACGTGGCAGTGAACATCTTTGTCTGTTAAGCTTCATTTGCATTTTAAAAGTATCTCTTTGAGATCTATTCTAGAAGGGAAATGGCCTACACTGTGCGGTCTTAGCCAGAACAAGAGCGCAGAGTTCTCTAAATATGCCTGCACACAGCCCAGCTCAGTGCCACATATGAATACTCTTAAGGGAAACTTTATTTTTCAAAGTTTCAAGTTGTTTTAATTGTTTTTTGAGTAGGCGATATAGTCACACGGTTCAAATTCCAAAGGTACAAAAGGGTTCATATCCCAGCTCTGCCACTTGCTAATTCTGTAGCCCTAGTGATTATGTCTCGGTTTCTTCTTTTCTCCATTACAGACAATGCTCCCCTGTGCAGGGGAGGGCCCCCTTCCCACCCTGTCCCCCAGCCTCCCAGGCCCCCTCCCAGGGGTCTGTCCTTGCAGAGATGGCCTCAGCTCCTCCCAGTATATGTGACAGGTATGCTCAGGGCCTGCCCGTTGCCCTTGGTGACCTGGTTCTTGTGTCCTTGCTGCCCCCAGCTTCAGTCCCAGCCAAGATATTGGCCCCTAAATCCTGTCTTCTCCAGTAACTATCTCCATGTTCAGTGAAGTTTCTGGGGATCTTGGGGTGGGGGAATGTCAGCTGCTCTTTCATATGACTGTTATTGTAATTATTATTACGTTAAGCCCAGAGTGGGGTCTGGGCCCATAGTAAGTGCTGAATAAATACTTACTGGGCGAATGAATGGTGGATACTAACATCACTGAATGCTTGCTGGACTCCAGGCACTATCCTGAACTCTTTATAGCAAACTCATCAGGTAGTCATGCTTATCTTTCCCATTTTAAATATAGGCAAGTTGAGGCAAAGAGAGGCTGAGTCACTTGTGAAGCCACCGAGCTGGGATTCTAACCCAGGCTGCCTGGTTCTCAAGCCCTTGCTTAAACCACGAGGCTGCATAGCTCTGGTTGATGACTGAAGGCCAAATTGCATGCAGTACCAGGACAGGATTGGTACCGTCACCTGTGAGCTCGGGCCTAGCGGGAGTGGACAGACCTGCCCATGACAGGTGGTGGGGTCAGCAGGACAGGCAGGCTGATTCAGCTGAGACCTGGATGACCCAGATAGGCAGAGTGGCTAGGACCTTTGAACCAAAGAAGATTCCAGAGGCAGGGAGGGTGGAGGAACTCAGTCCAGGTTCCTAGGAGGCTGGAGGTGTACAGGGTTCGCAAGAGCAGAGCCCAAGGAGAAGACAGAGCAGCTGGGACTAGAGGCCCAACAAAGCAAAGCCATGAGCCGTCAACCACAGTGGCTGAGCACGGGCCTGGGATGGGCCTGGCGTGATGGGAGCCACCACCAGAAGGGCCTGGGGCTGAATCTGGCTGCCTCTGCCGGCTCTACCAGGTCTCCACACTTTGCGGTCAGCGTGGGCAGGTGGAGCCCAGTAGGGACAGCGGGGCACCTAGCTGGAGTCAGGAAGGCAAGACTGGTAGCTGGAGAGTGCTGGGCACACACTAAGTGACAGAAGGCCTGCAGCGCACACAGATGTGGAAAGTTTGAAGGCCTCTGACCTGCCAGACCCCTTGATGTGGGCTGTGATGTGTGAGCTGAGGCAGTCTGGCCTGCTCTCAGCGCTTCCGAGGTCCGGAAGACCTGCCTAAACTGACTTCCCCTGCTAGAGGCTGTGGGCAGGGGCCCATAGAGCCTGTCCCCTGTTCCTGGGGCTGACCCACCGAGGGTCAGGGGCCTTAGGCTACACTCTATTCCCCACCTCCTAATGGAAGGTCTTTTGGTTTCCCAAGGGAGGAGAAGAAACCCAGGGAACTTTCTCACAAGATTTTCCAGACACTGTTCTTGGAGCCACAAGCATCTGTGAGAACCTGCCAGGGCCCTATACAGTTATTTAGCCCCTGGAAATAGGCTGGAGGCATTTGTTGAGTGTTTGTGCTTTGTGCATGTGTGAGAGATCCTAGTTCTGAAACTGCTACTTCTCTTCCATCCCCACGGGACCTCCATGGTCAGCCTGGAACTGTGTTTTTGTTTCTGTATGCACCAAAGCCTGGGCCAGAGGTGGAACTAGGAAGCAGCTGTGGCTCAGCTTCACACACGTCTAGGAAGAAGGATCTGGCAGACACAAAGCCATGGAGAAGCCAGCCTGGCCGCCTGCCTTCTCCCAGGCTGTTCACTGGGGCAGGGCCAGCCTGGCTTGGAAGAGAAACCTTCAGGTGGCAGCTAGCCAAGGGTTGGTTGAGTCACAGAACTGCAGAATTCATAATGCTGGAAGGAACCTTAGTCCTTGGTCTGGTCCATGCTCAGGAAATACCTAGCACAGCTGCTGCTGCTCTCCCAGGCAGAGCCCGTGGCAGACATCACTAGTAGATCCCTGCATTCTTTCAGTCGAGCCCTCAACATAACAGTCTAGGCAGCTGCTGTCAGTCAACTGGGGTTCACATGGGAAGTTCCACCTACTTGCCATCCCAGATCTGATCCAACCTACTGTTTGTATTAAGAGGCTGCTGAACCTGGAGAAGGAAAGTGAGTTGCCCAAAGTCACATAGTAAACAACAGAACCAGACAGTGTCATTTCCTTTATATCATGCCCATTCTTGTAATGGTTACAGCATTTGCCATGTTACTACCCATCTCATAAACCCTTGTTATCTCCATTCATCTCCACAATGTGATTCCACCCTCCAAATCCAAATTAATTTCCCAAAAGCATTGTGGAGCTACGGAAAAACTGATGTTAGGTCATGTTAATACAAGTAGAGTATCTAGTTTTAGAGAGGTGATGGTCACACTTCTTTCTGTGCTGCTCAGGGCACACCTGGGTATTGTTTCTATTTGGGACTCCACATTTCAGAAGTGCAAAGAAAGGATACTCATTATACTCAGAAGGATAAAAGCAGTATGATGAGGAGGCTCAGAACCACTCCTTATTTTATGGTCAATTGATTTTTGACAAGGCTGCCAAAACAATTCAATGGAGAAAGAATCATCTTTCAACAAATGGTGCTGGAACAATGTGGGATATCCACGTGCAAAAGAATAAAGTCAGACCCCTACCTCATGCCATACATAAAAACTAACTCAAAATAGGACAAAGACCTAAATGTAAGAACTGAAATGATGGGCAAATTTTCATGATCTAAGACTAGGTAATGGTTTCTTAGGTATGACACCAAAACCACAAGCAACAAAAGAAAAACTAGACAAATTGGACTTCTTAGATTAAAACTTTTATGTTTCAAAGGACACCCTCAAGAAAGTAGAAATGCAGTCCATAGAATGGGAGAAAATATTTGCAAATCATATATCTGATAAGGGACTTATATCCAGAACATATTAAAAATTTACAACTCAGTAATAGAAGACCCAATTCAAAAATAGGTAAAGGATCTGAATAAACATTTCTCCAGGGAAGATATACGAATGGCCAATAATGGGCCAGGCATGGTGGCTTATGCCTGTAATCCCAACATTTTGGAAAGCTGAGGCAGGAGAATTGCTTGAGTCTAGGAGTTTGAGACCAGCCTGGGCAACATAGACCCTGTCTGTACAAAAAATAAAAAATTAGCCAGGTGTGGTGGCACATGCCTGTGGTCCCAGCTACTTGGGAGGCTAAGGTGGGAGGATCACTTGAGCCTGGGAGGTCAAGGCTGTAGTGAGCCACGATCACACCACTGCACTCCAGCCTAGTTGACAGAGCGAGACCCTGTCTCAAAAAAAAAAAAAAAAGGCCAAAACTGAACAGATGCTCAACGTCAATAGCCACCATAGAACTGCAAATCAAAACCACAATGAGATACTACTTCACAACCAATAGGATGGCTGTAATCAAAAAGACAGACAATAACAAGCGTTGGAAAGGTGCTGGAGAAATTAGAACCCTCATATGCTGCTGGTGGGAATGTAAAATGATGTAGCCACTTTGGAACACAGTCTGGTAGCTCCTCAAAATACTAAACACAGAATTACCATATAATCCAGCAATTCCACACCTAGATACACACCCAAGACAACTGAAAACATAGGTTCCATACAAAAACTTGCACATGAATATTAGCAGCATTATTCGTAATGTCTCCAAATTGGAAACTACTCAAATGTTAGCTGATGAATGGAAAAGTCAAATGTGGTATCTCCATACAATGGGATATTGCTTGGCAATAAAAAGAAATGAAACATTGATGTAGAAGTACTGATAAATTCCACTAGCTGCTACTACATGGATGAACCTTGAAAACATGATGCCAAGTGAAAGCCAGACACAAAAGACGACATAGTGTATGCCTGTGTTTGTAGGAAATGTCCAGAATAGGCAAATCTATAAAGACAGAAAGATTAGTGGTTGCCTCGGGCTAGAGGGAAGGGGGCAGGGCCGGGGAGGAGTGACTGCTCATGAGTAAGGGGTTTCTTTGTGGGGTGATGAATATGTACTAAAACTGATTGTGGTGGTGGTTGCACAACTCTGTGACTGTGTTAAAAACCACTGAATTGGATTCTTTAAATGCTGTTAAAAAACGAACCGCCCTATCTGGAAATTCTTGGAGACACCCAGCTCAGCATCAACCACAGTTGACGAACCTTCCCTCTGGGTTGCTGTGTGGAAGCCTGGGGCTGTTCCAGCTGCAAAACAGAAGACTCTAGGGCGGTAGATGCACAAGCCATCTTCACATAGTTTAGAGGCTTTATAGGGGGTGGGGGGAAGTAGTCCTCATGGACCTATAAAATGTAGAAAAAGCAACAAGAGGAAACACTTCAGGGGAACGGATTTCATCTCAATAGAAATTGAGAATTGCTTCTCAGAATGGGTTGCCTGGTGAGGTAGCTAGCTCACGTGATTAAAGGTCTTCAAACAGATACAACTGCTGCTTGCTAGGGATGGTGGAGAGGGAACTGAAGTGTTAGGGTTAGGCTCTCAAAAGCCTATTGTTAACTATCCAGAAATTTTGCTAGCGAGGTGCAAACCTTTAGAGAGCTTGACCTTAGCACTGGTGGGAGCATTTACACCCCACACCCTGGAAACTGGCAATTGCTACACATCAAGGCTTTTGCTTTTTTAAAAAAAATCTTGGCTCGCTGCAACCTCCAATTCCGGGGTTCAAGAAATTTTTCTCCCTCAGCCTCTCAAGTAGCTGGGATTACAGGCGCCAGCCACCACACCCAGCTAATTTTTTAATTTTTAGTAGAGACGGGATTTCACTATGTTGGCCAGGCTGGAAGGCTTTTGCTCTTTATTTACTTATTCATTGTCCTAGACAGGTGTTTTATTGGCACACCTCTGATCCAAACCAGATACTCCAACAGGTATCTCTGCGTGCTCACCTGCCTCCTAACAGTCTCAGATCCACCTCCCTGCCCAGTGGGAATTCCTTCTCCACTCTGTCCCATGTCTAATTCAGCCCTAGCTTCCTCCATGAACTGTTCGTGAAGCCTCCCCACCCCCCCATCTCATTTGGTAGTTACCATTTGCTAAAAGTCAGCTGTGGGCTGGGTTCTTTAGTTACACTGTCCCATTCAATCCTCACGCAATCCTTGAGTTGAGTGGCAGAGTCTCCCTGCTTTACACAAGAGGACTCTGAGGCTCAAAGAGGTAGAGGAGCTCAGGAGGATCACAGGCCCTATCTAGCCTGAAGCCTGTACCTGTTTATCACACTATGGAATGAGGAGTGAGGAGTTCTCCCAGCCCCAAATGCCTGCAGGCCACACCGCACTCTTCCCGCCTACATCTACACCTGGAACCAGGAAATTCAGAGTAAGATGTCCTCTGGCATCAGCTGTTCTTTGGCTCCAATGACCTTCTCTGGCTTCTGCTCTGGTGGCTTGTGACAGCTGTGGGCGGAGGGGGGGTGGTCCCAAAAAGTCCCCTGGGGCTGATTCTTTGGATGGCCAGTTGAATCTATTCCCGGGGCTAGACTCATCTTGATGACCTTCCGGCATGGGACTCTCCGGCTTCTGAACTGACTTTAAAATACCAAGAAAAAACAGCTGGAGTGTTCATGGGGACAGGGCACTGGCAGAAGGAACAGGCCTGGGTGCCTGGGCTGTGCTCCACTCCACATTTCCTCGACTTGTGGCATGCTCTGGGACCCGGGGGGTATGTGTGTGTATACATGTGAGCTTTTTTTTTGTTTAAATTAAATATCAAGTGTAGAGAAGTCTAGAGAACAACATTGCAATGCCCTGTGCACCCATAATTCAGCTTTGTTAATTCCTATCACTTTGCCATGTTTGCTTCAGATCTTTTTGTTTGGTTTAATAAATAAATCATTGCAGAACTGGTTGAAACCTCCTTCGCACCCCTCCCTGATCCTATTTTTCTCCTCAGTTCAAGGGCAGCCATCTTCCTGAGTTTGGTGTGTGCATGTATCCACAAACAGGATACAGAACTGTGGTGTGTGTTTTTTTATACTTTACATAAATGTTATCATTCCTTCCATAATTTGCTTATTTCACTCATTAGGGTTGATTTTTTTGTTTGATTGCTTTTTAAAACGTTTTCTTTTAACTTTCTGTTTTTTGTTTTTTGTTTTTTTTTTTTTTTGAGACGGAGTCTTTCTCTGTCACTCAGGCTGGAGTGCAGTGGCACAATCTCCACTCACTGCAAGCTCTGCTTCCCGGGTTCACGCCATTCTCCTGCCTCAGCCTCCCGAGTAGGTGGGACTACAGGCGCCTGCCACCATGCCTGGCTAATTTTTTTGTATTTTTAGTTGAGACGGGGTTTCACTGTGTTAGCTAGGATGGTCTTGATCTCCTGACCTCATGATCCACCGGCCTCGGCCTCCCAAAGTGTTGAGATTACAGGCGTGAGCCACCGCGCCCGGCCTAACTTTCTGTTTTGACATGATTTCAGACTTGCAGAACAGTTACAGGAATAGTACAGTGAATTCTTGTCTGTACACTCCTTTCGCCAGATTCATCAATTATTAACATTTTGTCACTTTTGCTTGTTTGCACTCTTTCTTTCTCCCTATTTTTTTTCTTCTTTTTCTTTTTGTTTTTTGAAATGGGGTCTCACTCTGTCACTGAGGCTGGAGTGCAGTGGTACGATCACTGCTCACTGCAGCCTCAATCTCCCCAGGCTCAGGTGATCCTCCCAACTCAGCTTCCTGAGTAGCTGGGACTACAGGCATGCACCACCACACCTGGCTTCTAATTTTTTTCTAAACGATTTGAGAGTAAGTTGCAGACATTTTATCTCTTTACCCCACATACTTCAGTGGGTATTTCTCAAGGACAAGGATCAAAATCAGGAAATTAACATTCATGCAATAAACAGAATTTTGAGATTTAACCATCTGTGTAGCATTGATTCTGGCCCTTTTTTTTTCTTTTTCTTTTTTTCTTTTTTTTGTTTTTTTGTTTTTTTGAGATGTAGTCTTGCTTTGTTCCCCAGGCCAGAGTGCAGTGGCATGATCTCGGCTCACTGCAGCCTCTGCTTCCCGGGTTTAAGTGATTCTCCTGCCTCAGCCTCCCTAGTAGCTGGGATTACAGGCACCCGCCACCACACCTGGCTAATTTTTATATTTTTAGTAGAGACGGGGTTTCACCATGTTGGCCAAGCTGGTCTCGAACTCCTGACCTCAAATGATCCACCTACCTCGGCTTCCCAAAGTGCTGGGATTACAGGCTTAAGCCACTGCACCTGGCCCCTGGCCCTTTTCTTTTATTGATAAATAATAGGTGTACATATTTTGGGGGAACATAGGATCTTCTGACACATTCATATAATGTATCAGAATCAAATCAGGGGGATTGGGATATCCATCACCTTAAATGTTTATCTTTATGCTGGGAACATTTGAACTATTCTCTACTTGCTGTTTTGAAGTATACAATAGATTAATGTTTACTATAGCCACTCCACTGATTTACTGCATTTCCTGCCCTTTAACAGCTGTGTGATTGTCCAGGGTGGACTGAGTCACAGCTTTATTTATCCATTCTCCCGTGGTACCATTGGCTTTCCCCATTTTCTCCATGTAGTAAATGCTGCAGCAGCAGTGGCCATCTGTAAACATGTAAACGCGGGTGTTCAGGGAGTGGGGCTGCTGGAATCTGGGCTCCAGCATTTCTTCTCTTTTAAATTTTGATAGATTGTTATGATAGTGGGCGCAACTGTTTTCATTCTCTGGGGAGCTTTGCCCCCCGCCCCCGGCCTCAGACCATTCCTCCTGCGGTAACAAGTGAGAAGCAGTTGGGGTGAGTAGGACCTGTTTGGGGGAATGAGATGTCCCCGGTGGACTAGGTTGGCCAGCATCCCCAAAGCAACAGGTGTCCCTGGGAGAGACAGGGCACGACCACATGTGTGGTTGCTACATCCAGAAAAACGTGACCTATTAGAAGTGTTAACATGGGCCAGGTATTACCAGCTCCATTGTACAGATAAGAAAACTGTTTATTTAAGATGATTTTTATTTATTTTATTATTATTACTACTGAGACAGGGTCTTGCTCTGTCACCCAGGCTGGAGTGCAGTGGTGTGAACACAGCTCACTGCAGCCTCAACCTCCTAGGTTCAAGCGATCCTCCTGCCTCAGCCTTCCGAGTAGATGGGACCATAGGTGCACACCACTGTGCCCAGCTGATTATTTTAATTTTTTGTAGAGTTAGTGTCTCACCATGTTGCCCAAGCTGGTCTCAAACTCCTCAACTCTAGCAGTCCTCCCACCTTAGCCTCCCAAAGTGCTGAGATTACAGGCGTGAGTCACTGTGCCTGGCCTATTTAAGATGATTGTTTTCTTTTTTTGTGACAGAGTCTTGCTGTGTCACCCAGGCTGGAGTGCAGTGGCACAGTCTCAACTCACTGCAACCTCTGCCTCCCTGGTTCAAGCGTTTCTCCTGCCTCAGCCTTCCAGGTAGCTGGGATTACAGGCATGTGCAGCCGTACCCAGCTAATTTTTTTATTTTTAGTAGAGACGGGGTTTCACCATGTTGGCCAGGCTAGTCTCAAACTCCTGACCTCAGGTGATCTGCCCGCCTCGGCCTACCAAAGTGCTGGGATTACAGGCATGAGTCACTGCACCTGACCTATTAAGATGATTTTAAATCATGTTAGCAATGCATAATTATTATAAAAATTTGAAACAAACCCCCTTAACTTCTCTGAAATAACTCTAATGACATCTTACATAGCCTTCTGGAAATTATTTCTATGTATATTTCTATGTCACTGTGTATGTTTGTGTGTATTCCCAAGTGGAATAATGAACATTATTGAATACCCTTTCTTTGCCAGGATACGTAAACATGAAATTTTTTTTTAAACTTTCAAGAGCTGGAAGAGTAGAGTGGTTAGAAGCATAGACTCTGGAGCCAGATTGCCAGGGTTTGAATCCCAGTTCTGCCACTTATTGGCATGTGACCTTTGGTGAATTATTTAACCTCTCTGTGCCTCTGTGTCTTCATCTTTACATGAGACCACTAGGGGTAGGGTAGGTATATTTGGTTCCTAGGGCTGCAGTAGCAAGTTACCACTAATTTTGCAGCTTAAAGCAGCAGAAATTTATTTTCTTGCGATTCTCAAGGCCAGAAATCCAAAACCAAGGTTTCAGCTGGGCAGGTTCCATTTGGAGGCTCTAAGGGAGGATCCGTCCCATGCGTCTTCCCTGGCTCCTGGTAGTGGCTGTCTACCTCTGGCACTCCTTGGCTTGGGGCATCATAACTCCAGTCTCTGCCTCTGCCTTCACACGGACCTCACCTGTGTCTCTCCTTCTTATAGGGACACCTCTCATTGGAGTTAGGGCCCACTCTAAATTTAGGATGATCTCATCTCAGTAGCCCTAAATTATATCTGCAAAGAAAAAGATCCTTTTTCCAAATAAGGTCACATGTACAAGTACTGGGTTAGGATTTGGACAGATCTTCTCCTGGGACACAATTCAACATCTGAGGTTGAATCAGGCAGGTGTGAGGATGACTGAATTAACAGGACTTGGGGGCCCACAGTGGGCACTGTATGGTGTGGACTATGAGTACATGAAACAGGCAAGTTGCTGCCCTGGCTGACATCACCAGGGCTCCTTCCCTCCCACGCCGGCCCCGCACTCCCTCTGTGTACTCATGGTGCTTTGTCTGGAGGGACTGTGCCATCCTGTAACATTTATCACCAGAGCCACACTGGCTTCTACTGGCCCGAAAGCCCTCTAAGGCCAGGGACCAGGCCTCTCCATTCCTGTAGACCCCCTTTGTCTTGTTGAAGCTGGGAGGCCACGCTGCCTTGGGTCAGGATAGTAGGTGGGGTAGTGACGGCCTTTTCCGGTCCTCCCTTTCCGTCACACTCTCCCACCTCCCGCCCCCTGGCGTGTTCTGGCCAAGTCTATACAGGAAGGCCTCGGTTCCCACCGTGAGGCTGCATTGGAACTCTCTGAGCTGCTTCCTGGGGCTGACATAGGCAGCCCAAAGCCGGCACCCTGTGGAGCTGGGAAACTTCTGCGCCTTTCCTCTACCCCTAATAGGCAGCATCTAGCCGGGGCCCCACACCCCAAGCTGCCATACTCATCGCTGTGTCCCCACACTTGGTCAGCCCCTTGGGCTAGCTATCCACCCTGGAGCGGAGCTTCCCTCTTCTACCCCCCAGGCTGAATAGGCCTGAATGTAGACACAGGCACCATGCCCAGGAGCTGGGCACACTCAAGGCCAATTCCCGCCCCCCTTTAGGGAGCTGGGTGAGAAAATCCCCATAGAAGCTGAGAGGTTAAGTCCTGCAGCCTAGGGGCTGGGTTTTCCTGAGTGTCTGCTGGCACTGCGTCTGGCAGGGCGGTCTGGGTGGGTGTCGGCGGCAGCCATAGGATCAGAAGCCTGTGGGCCTGCTGCTCTGAGCTCATTGCTCTGTTCCCCGTGAGTGGGAGAACAACCTGTTGTGGAGCAATTTCTCTTTCTGGTGGAGCAGCTCCAAAGCTTCCAAGGCTCTAACAATGCCTTTCATTGTCCAAGGTCCCTGGTTCTGCCTTTGCAGGGTCCTTAGCGGAGTGGGAGTTCAGCTGGTGAGAGGGAGGGCGTGGGTGTCAGAGTGGCTGGCTCTGCCAACAGACGGCTGATCCGATGCTGGGTGGGCTTAGCGACGGTTCCTGGCAGTTGGAGCTGCTGTGGCCAGTCCAGTTGATAGGCGCCATCACAGCTGTAAAACAAAGCCTGCGTGTCACCCACTCTGGGCACTTCCATCTTTGCCATCTTGCCTCAAGTCACGTCAATCAAATGTGCTTAGTCCCAAAATCAAGGTTTTAAAGTGAGAGAACTGTAGCAGGAAGAGGAAGAGAAGCGTTATAACTCGGGTTGGAGGGTTGGAAAAACTGTAACATTTACTGAATAGTGTGTCAGGCACTGTGCTAAGTAGTTGACAACTCATGAAATTTTCCCAGTAACCCTCTTAAATAAAGACAATTATGTTGTTTTTACTTATTTTTATTTTTGTTTAGTTTTATTTATTTATTTATTCATTTTGAGACAGGGTCTTGTTCTGTTACCCAGGTTGGAATGCAATGAGGTGATCTCAGCTCACTGCAGCCTCCGCCTCCAGGCTCAAGCAATCCTCCTACCTTAGCCTCCTGAGTATCTGGGACTACATGGGGCACACGTCATCATGCCTGGCTAATTTTTCAAAAATTTTTTGTAGAGATGTGGTCTCACTATATTTCCCAGGCTGGTCTCAAACTCCTGGGCTCAAACAACCTTCCTGCCTTAGCCTTAATCCCAAAATGTTTGGATTACAGGCGTGAGCCACAGCACCCAGCTTATTATGTTTTCACAGGTGATTAAACTGAAGCCCAGAGAGGTGAAGTATTAATAACTGGCCAGAGGTCATACAGCCTGCATTCAAACCCAAGACTTCTAATACAGCAGGCAGGCTTCATCTGAAGGGGACTTAAGGGATGGGGAGAACTGTTTTCCCAGTAGTTCACTATTAAAAATTTACAAGATACAGAAGACTTGAAAGAACTTTGCAGTAAACACCCATACACCCACCAGTAACCCTCAATGTTTTTCTCTATCTGTTTTGTTACATATCTTTACATATCCATGAATGCACCTTACTTTTTAATGTATTTCATAGGAATTTGCAGACCACCCCCTGAATGTTAGCATGACTAGAGTTAACTAGAGTTCAGTATTTAGTTAGGATTAGCTTTTATAGTTTTGGTATAAAATTTGCATGTGGTAAAAGTGAATGCATGCATCTAAGTGTACTGTTTGAACTTCATATAAATGGATTCATGCCATATGTACTTTTTTGCATTTGGCTTCCTTGACTCAGCATAATGCTTCTGAGATTCATTCACGTGGTTGTGCGTGTGGGTAATTCCTTTTTATTGCTGACTAGTGGCCCGTTGTGTGGACATGCCACAGTTTGTTTATCCATTCTGCTGCTGATGGACACTGGAACCAGGTGGTATTGAGCTATTAGGAGGAGAGCTGCTTTGACATTTGTGTGCAAGTCTTTCTGGACGTATACTGTCATTTCCCTCGGGTATATACCTAGGAGTGGAGTCGCCGGGCCGTAGGGTAGGTATATGTTTAGATTTATTTAAAAGTGCCATATCTTTGTCTAAAGTGCTCGTTCTAATGTACGTTCTCCCCAAGAGTACACTAGCATTCTGATTATTTCCCATTCTCACCACTATGTGATGTTGTCAGTCATTTTAATTTTAGCCATTCTAGTGGTTGTGCCGTGGTATCACATTGTGGTTTTAATTTGCATTTCCCTAATGACTAATGACTTTGAGCATTTTTTCATCTGCTTGTTGTCCATTTGTATGTCTTCTTCTTTGAAGTATCTGTTCAAATCTCTTGCCCATTTTAAAAATTGATTTGCTTGCTCTCTGTTGGATATATGTTTTCCAGATATTTTTCCCCCAGCCTGATGGGCAGAAGTTTTAAATTGTGATGCAGTCTAACTTATCTATTTTTTCTTTTATGATCATTGCTTTCTGTGTCTGGTCTAATACTTTTGCCTACCAGTTGGAAAGAATCTTGGGAGGAAGAAATAGACCCTGAAGGAGGTGTAGGTGGACAGAGCAGCATGAGCGTGGGCTTCGGGTGGAGAAGTGCATGTTCTGTTGGGTGATGGAGAGGAGCCCTTTGTAGGGGGTGTCTGGGGTTGAGGGGCAGAGGCCCAGAAAGGGAATGCCTTAAACATGAGGGGACTGGACTGGATTCTTTAGGCAGTGGAATCCATTGCAAGTTTTAGAGCATGAAGGGATGTGATCACAAGACAGTGAAATGTACAGTCCTCGTGATGTTGGAGCTGGGGCAGAGTTTCCACTCAGTCAGTCACCCTGAGAGCAGCAGCCTGGTGCTTCAGGATGCAGGTGGGGCTGCCGGGCTGGGAAGCAGGTTTATCTCTGTGGATTCCTGCAGACCCTCCTGGGCCCTGAGACCACCCAGGTCCCCCCAGATCTTCATGGGCCCATTTATTCTTGCCAAGGAAGCCTGAGTGCTGGGCTAAGCATGTAGCTAGCTGGAAGCCCAGCCCCTTCCCCCAGCCCTGGGGAGTGCTTATACATGTGGATTTAGGGCCGATGTTCCCCATGGCTCCAGATGCTCATGGGGCCCTCCCCCGACCCCCTCTGCCCTCACCTCCTGCCACTCTCACCCTTCTCTCATTGTCCCTCCTTGCACTTGCTCCGGGAGCAGGAATTGGAGGCTTGGGAGTTTGCTCTTCCTTCTGCCAGGAAATCTCTTCACCAGATACCTGCAGCCAGGCATTTATTTCACAGTCACCTTTTCTGGGTATCTTCCCTGGCCACCCAGTTTGGAACTGTCCCCCATCCCGGGGACCCTTTCCTCTTCCTCTTTGGCGGTATAACCATCTAACATCCTCTAGTCACCCATTTGCCTTGTTTATTGCCCCTCTCTTCCCCTAGAATATAAATACCATGAAGGTTTTGGGTTTTTTTTTAAACTCTTTTGTTCACTGCTCTAACCTGTGCCTGGAACAGCATTTGACACTGGCAGGTCTACAGAAACTAAGCACTGCCCGAGTGAATGAGAGGCCCACTCCCTTCTTACTCCCAGAACCTCTCTGTTTGATCACAGCTTTGGTTCTGCAGGTAAAAAAAAAAAAAAAAAAAAATGGGGATGAGCCCAGGTCACGCCTAGGGCCACCCAGCAAATGGAGGAAGCTTCCTTCTCCCAGTCCCTATTGCACAGATGAGGAAACAGACCTTGAGAGGGAAAGGACTTGGCCAAGTGCTAAGCCATAGTTTGTGGCAAAGAAGAAATGAAGGCGATTGCCCTCACTCCCTGCTATTGAAAGTCCTAATTGGCCTGGGGGAGGCTGGGGCCCAAGCAGGGATGTTTAAGGATGATTATAGCGTCTTTTGGTGCCAGAACATATCTTTGTGTTTCCAAGTGGGGTTGGAGGAGCCTGCAGCCCAGGGGTTTCTTTTCTTTTCTGGGAAATTCAGACCTCCATCATTTTAACTTTTCCCAGACGAGATGCTGGGACCACACTCAGGGCCTGGGAAGTGGTTACATCAGTATCAGCCAGGCCGCCCTGGCCTTGAGCTCTAAATGAGACTGTTCGGCCCCAATTCCATAGCCTGTGGACTTCCACAGAGCCATCCTACCCCGCCCCTACCAGCCCCAGGATTCCTGCCATTCCCCGGGACACTCATATTTTCCTGGTGACGTGGCTCCTTCTTCTAGGTAGGCTGCAGGCTGTGGGCCGAAAGGGGAAATCCACAGGCAGCCGGGAGCACACACAACATTCGTGAGAGTCAGGGCTCCCCGGAGGATGTGGGAGGGAATTTTCTCCCTGGGTACAGACTTCACACTGACCTTCACACACCCCTCCTCATGACAGGCAGTCCCAGTCAGTTCTCTCGAAAACCACCACTCAAAATTCACAACACTGCTGCCCCTGTTTAATCCAGCGCTGCCTGACCCCTCCACCACCCTAAGAACCCCCAGGACCCCCACAGCACTGCCTTCAGGGGTGGTTCCACTTTCCTGTGCCCTTTTACAGGGCTTACCCTGGCCTCGTCCCCCGCCTCCCCTAAGGGGCTCCTTACAGCACATGCCCTGGATGCTTCTGGAACCAATGCCAACCTTGATCCCTGGTACCCCCGGGCAACATCACAGAGACACAGGGCAAGATGGAAGGCACCACCCACAGCTTCGTGGCTTTCTGAGTACCCTCATCTGTCTGATTAAGGTTTTCACCCCTGCAGGTACCTTGAGAGACTTGGTGCCTTAGAATGCACACAGACCTTCCGACCCACCCAACTCAGGATGTGAGGCTCCAAGATGTTGTTCCTCCTTTTCTGGAATCAAAACCAGCCTGTGTGTGTTGGGATGGGGAAGGCAAACATGAGGGTCTTGGGGAGGGTCTGGAATCTCTTAAACCAGACAGAACTGTGAACAGTAGGCAGTGCCCATTTCCCAGCGAAGCCCTCAGTTTGACTTTGCTGTTTCTTGGGTCTGTGATCCTCGTTCCCCCACCATGCTGTGTTGACACATCCTCATTCTGGGGGGCTCAGGCACTGTTGACTGGGAAGGGGTAAGAAGGAACTTTCTAGAACTGTCCTATATCAGCACCATCCAATGGAAATCTAATGCAAGCCACATATGTCATTTTATATATTCTAGCAGCCATATTAAAACAGGCAAAGTAATTTTAATAAATTTTATTTAACCTGACACATTTAAAATATTATCTTGCTGGGCGCGATTGTTCACACCTGTAATCCCAGTACTTTGGGAGGCTGAGGTGGGTGGGTCACTTGAGGTCAGGAGTTTGAGACCAGTCTGGCCAACATGGTGAAACCCTCTCTCTACTAAAAAAATACAAAAATTAGCCGGGCATGGTGGTGCGTGCCTGTAATCCCAGCTACTCGGGAGGCTGAAGCAGGAGAATCGCTTGAACCCAGGAGGCGGAGGCTGCAGTAAGCTGAGATCACGCCACTGCATTCCAGCCCGGGTGACAGAGCAAGAATCTGTCTCAAAAAAAAATTATACCGACTTGTAAACAATAAAAATATTAATAAGCTATTTTATATTCTTTTTATCACAGTAAGTTTGAAATCCTGTGTATATTTTGTGCTTACAGCACTTGTCAATTCAGACAAGCCACTTCTGGCTAGTGGCTACAGCAGCACAGATCTCTCTATCTTGATTTGGGTGGTAGTTACACAGGTGTAGACATATGTAAAAATGTGGCTAGCTGTACACTCAAGATGTGTGCATTTTACTGTGTGTGTTACTCTTTAAAAGTTTTTAAAAAGCCTCTTCAAGGCTCTGCTCAAATGCTACTCGTTTTCCTGAACCCATCCTGGGTTGCAGTTAGCTGCTTCTGTTGTACTGTGCTTCTATTAGATTTATACTTGTACTATAGCTGTGTCTTGCCATTTCCTCACAGACTTGAGTCTTGGATCTCACAGACCCAAGAAACAACAAAATCAAACTGAGGGGTTCACTGGGAAGTGGGCACTGCCTACTGTTGACAGTTCCGTCTGGTTTAAGAGATCCCAGACCCTCCCCAAGACCCTCACGTTTGCCTACCCAATCCCAACACACACAGGCCGGTTTTGATTCCAGAAAAGGAGGAACAACATCTCGGAGCCTCACATCCTGAGTCGGGTGGGCTGATGTGTGTTTCCTACAAGCACCCTAAGATGAAGACCATGGTTTGTTGATTTTTTTTAATTCCCCAAAGGGCCACTGACTACCTCATGCTGAATAAGTAAGCGTGGCTGAATGGAATCCCCAGGTGTTGTAAACCTTCTCTGGGCTGGCTGCAGGATGGCTGATCATTGAATTCTGTTTTTCAGTCCGGTTCCAGTTGTTGGCAAAGGAGAGGAAGAGGAAGAGGAAGATGGCATGCGGCTTTGTCTGCCAGCCACCCCAAAGAACTGCCTTCCTCGCCGCCGGGGCATCAGCATCCTGGAGAAGCTCATCAAAACATGCCCAGTGTGGCTGCAGCTGAGTCTGGGCCAGGCAGAGGTGGCCAGGATCCTGCACCGGGTGGTGGCCGGGGTGAGTGGGGGCGTCTCCCACTTGGTAGGCACACACACCTGTGAGGAACTCAGGCGTGCTCCACACCTGCCCTGGCTCCCACAGGGAAGCAGCTACCATGCAGATGACTGCATGTTTATTTCCCTTTCCTACATTTGTCAGCTTTTTCACCACAATTTTTTCCCAGAACACAGGCATGGGGGGCTGGTGACAGGCCTGGTTTCTTCTTTGGGGAGCAGGTGTTTGTGGCTGGAGAGCAGGGAGTGGGTGGCTTGCAGGCTCTCAGGGCATTTGGGCACCTGAGAGGCAGGACTGATGCAGTCAGGAAGACCATGCTGGCCTGCTCTGACTTTGAGAGCTCAGCCAGGCATCCAGGGTCCAGAGAGTGTCAATCAGAGCCAGGGTAAAAAAATGGCTTTATGCTCCCTGTTTTACATATGCAAATAAGGGGCTGTGTGATGGAGTCAAAAGATGTTTTGGAGGTCAGGCTCTGTGAGCTGGGCACGCGGCTTAAATTTTCTAAGCCTCACTTTTGTTGCTTTGAAATAGGGGCATTCACACCACCCCTGAGGCTCTTGTTCCTATTGCATGGGAAGATAGATGATGGATGGATGGACAGACAGATGGATGGACAGACAGACAGATGGATAGATAGATGGATGGACGTATGGACATACAGATAGATAGACAACAGATAAGTGGGTGATAGATGATGAAATATGAGTCAGAGCTCATCATTTGTTCCTTTCACCTCCCACACACATTTTCTCCTATACGCTGCTTCCTTTTAAAAACAACTTGAATTTGTTTAATTACGAAAGCGATACACATATGTGTTCATTATTTAACAAAAACCCAAGCTGGACAGACGTGTAAAAAGTAAAGATCTTTTCCACCTACTGTAACCAAACTCACTCCCCAGAAGTGTTTTCTTTTTTTAATTGAGATGAAATTCACATAATACAAAATTTGCCATTTAAAAGTATACAGTTCAGTGGCATTTAGTACAGACACAATGTGGTACAACCACCACCTCTATCTATCTAGTTCCAAAACATCTCATCATTCAAAACAAAGCCCTACACTCCCTCCCCCTTCTCCCCTCCTGCAGCCCCGTAACCACCAATCTGCCTCCGAAGTCACGTTGCATGCAGTAGGTCTGTCCGCACATTTTGCATGCATATTCATGTAGCGGCAAGCATTCCCTGAGTACTTGCTTTGCTCCAGGCAGTCTTGCAAGTTCTTCATGTGAATCTGCCCATTTAACCTCACAGCAGCCCTAGGAGGTAGGTGTTGCCACCTTGCCCATTCTATAGATGAGGTAACCGTGACACAAAGACATTGAGTGCCCTCCCCCAGAGTGGGAATCTGGACCCAGGCAGTCTGGGTGCCCTGTGCTATGTTGAGCACACACGCTTTATTTGGCTTAGCTGGACTCATGTCCCTCAGCCACCGGGCACTTTTGATGGTCTGTCCCCTGCTGCGGTTGCAGGGCTTGTCTGCCTCCCAGGAAGAGTCCAGACGTATAAGTACAGGGCTCAGATGGCGAATGGACTCGTTCACCTCGGACAAGGTAAAATGCATCAAGTCGCCAGTTGTACCTGAAAATCGGAATTACTAGAACTTATGGGGCCTTCTGCAAAGTCCTGACCTCCGCTTGCCACAGAGGCCCCTGTCACAGGGAGTGGGGACTGTGGTGGCCTGGAAGCACAGCAGTGTCCTGCCAAGACTAGGGGGACCACTGGCCTGGCAAGGCCTGGGTAGAAAATAAAACCAGGGTCTCCTGCCAGTGAGTGTTCAGCCAGCACCCCCTGTGGTCCCCAGCTCCCCTGGTAGGTTCTCAGGAATGAGCTTCCCACACTTGCTGGGAGGATGCAGCTCAAAACCAGCCCAAGGGGAAAATTTTTGATGCCAGGGGATGGCCATGTTCTGGATTTTTCTTGGTCATCAAGAAGGGCATGTGTAGGGCAGGTGTGTGGATGGGAATTACCAGATAGTGGGGGATGGTCCCAGGAGAAGGTGCTGGCTCTCCAGAGCAAGCTGGGTGGGACATAGTCATGACTGCTCTGTCAAAAGATTCAATTATCTCCTCAGAAAATTAGCCTGGGCGCGGTGGCCCATGCCTATAATCCCAGCACTTTGGGAGGCCACAGCAGGGGGATTCCTTGAGCCCAGGAATTCAAGACCAGCCTGGGCAACATGGCGAGACCCTGTCTCTACAAAAAATACAAAACTTAGCCAGGCACAGTGGCGTGCACCTGTAATCCCAGCTACTCAGGAGGCTGAGGTGGGAGAATCACTTGAACCGGGGAGGTGGAAGTTGCAGTGAGCCTAGACCACGCCACTGCACTCCAGCCCAGGTGATGGAGTGAGACTCTCCCCCCCCCCCAAAAAAAAAGAAAAAGATTAAAAAGTTTAAAATAAGCACAACTAAAAATAACTGTAGTGGTTCCTTTTGGAGAATGCTTAGTAATTCCAGGCTCTGCGCTTTGCAGATATCATCTTGCAATCATCCTGTGAGGTCAACTCTGCCATTATACCCATTTCACAGATAATGAAACTGAGGCTAAGAGGAGTGCTTTAGTTTGGGTTTCCCCAGAAGCAGACCCTGAGACAAGGATTTGAGTAAGTGGATTATTTGGGTAGTAACCCCAGGAAGCACCAGTAGGGGAACCAAGCCAGGGGAAGGGACTGATGCCAGTAAAAGGTACATTGTCATGAGAGTTACTCTTGGGGGCAGCTGGAGCTGAATCCTCCTGGGGAACTCTGGGAGCCAGTGTGGAACACACATCTCGTGGTTATCCCACCCGAGGGGTGAGGGAGCTGCGTATTATTCACCAACTCCTGATAGTCGTGGGTCAAAGGCTGTGGGGTGTGAGGATGCATCTTCCAGCACCTTCTCTCTTCCTTTTGTTTTTTCTTTTCTTTTTTTTTTTGTGAAACAGAGTCTTGCTCTGTTGCCCAGGCTGGAGTGCAGTGGCACAATCTCAGCTCACTGCAACCTCCACCTCCTGGGTTCAAGCGATTTTCCTGCCTCAGCCTCCCAAGTAGCTGGGACTACAGGCGTGTGCCACCACGCCTGGCTAATTTTTGTATCTTTAGTAGAGACAGGGTTTCACCATGTTGGCCAGGCTGGTCTCGAACTCCTGACCTCAGGTGATCCGCCCACCTTGGCCTTCCAAAGTGCTGGGATTACAGGTGTGAGCCACCGCGCCCGGCCCCCTTCTGTCTTCCTTGACTGTAAGATCTGACTCTTGCCAGAAACAGTCCTTGGGTGAAGAGATGCAGAGCTGGCTAGTGGAAGGAGGGCTGGAGTCCACTGAAAAGATAAGTCTCCACAGGGATGGGTGGGACACCAGCCACACCTACCACTGGAGTGGGCTAACTTTCCCAAAGATCACACAGCTAGTGAGGTACAGGGCTGAGGTTTGAGCCCAGGCCTGGCTAGGCTTAAGCCCATCCCTCCAGAAGAGTAGCAGGAGAGACATAAAAGTAATTTTCTGAGATCAGCCAGTGCTGGATGGGTTTGGATATGAGCCACGTTTATAAAGATGGGTGAGATACAATCTTACCACTGTCCTCTCTGAGGGTCTGGTGGGGACTCTATGCACAAAAATGAACCATAAAGGCACCAGGAGGGGTTAGCTAAGTGCTCTGTGAAAGGCAGGGCAGCGAGTCACCTGGAGCAGGAAGAGAGCACATCCAGGTGGGGTGATCTGGGCAGACTTCCTGGAGGAGGCAGACACCAAGCCTGGCCATGAAGGATGGATGGGCAGGTTGGGATGGGGGAGCTGACAGAGTCTGCTGGAGAGTAGCGGGTGACATAACAGCAAGGGCCAAGGCCCAGAGGTGGACGTGAACCTGGCTGAGGCCCTTGGGGCTGAAAGAGAGTGGACGGAATAGAGCCTACCGGAACCCTGGAGGGCAGGACCATGTTGCATTTATCTACCTGTGACACCATTGACTGACTCGGGTCTGGGAGCACAGAGTGAACCTGGCTCTGACTGTTCACTGGAACAAATGAATGAGGACAGCAGGTGTGCAGGTCTGCTTCTTCCAAACTGACAAAGCCAGGCTAGGTTGCTCAGGGCCTCTGGCAAGAGGCAAAGGCCATGGGGCTTAGTTCATTTTCTAGGTGAGCACAAGTTAAAGCAAGGCCTTAGGCCTTAATCCCAGCTTCAGTGATGCAAGAAGGCCAGACACTCCTTCAGCCCCAACAGGGTAGGCACGCAGGCAGCCGAGGCCCAGAGAACTCTGCTACAATCCAGGTGCTGAGTATAAAAGATGTTGATACCGCAGGTGACTGCACTAAAGGAGTCAACCATTCCCTTCCCACTGCCGCCCACTCGCCACCCCCTTCTGAGGGCGCAGCAGCTGGGTCAGCCCTGAGAACAACAGAGTGGAGGAGCCGTGCCATCTATTGCCTTCCCTGCTCTCTGCCTTTACGCCCTACTCCTCCTCGTGCACCTCTATATTTTCAAGCATAAGGAAGGCCTTTAGTGCATGTGCTGGTACAAAGATTGGCAACTTTTACCCAGAGTTGCTATATGCATGATCTTACTTGATCCTCAGCGATTTCTATCAGGTAGGCGTTAGTGTTCCCATTTTCAGATGAGGAAACAGAGGCACAGAGAAATCAACTCACTTGCCCGAAGTCACACAGCTGGTAAAAGCAGAGTCTGTGTGGTGTGATCTTCTGCTGGCAAGGCACTTGCTGCACAATAGCGCTCCCACAGAACTGGCATCCATGCAATGATGTCATTGTTTCTAAAGATACAGACACCTGGCCGGGTGCGGTGGCTCATGCCTATAATCCCAGCCCTTTGGGAGGCCAAGGCAGGTGGATCACCTGAGGTCAGGAGTTCGAGACAAGCCTGGTCAACATGATGAAACCACGTCTCTACTAAAAATACAAAAAATTAGCCAGGCATGGTGGTGGGTGCCTATAATCCCAGCTACTCAGGAGGCTGAGGCAGGAGAATCACTTGAACCTGGGAAGGCAGAAGTTGCAGTGAGCCGAGATCGCACCACTGCACTCCAGCCTGGGCAACAAGAGTGAAACTCTGTCTCAAAAAAAAAAAAAAAAAAAAAAAAAAAAAAAATATATATATATATATATATATATACACACAGACACCATAGGTGGTCCCCAGGCTGTGAGAACTCAAAAGGTCTTCAGAGACCACCTGGGTCTACCCCTGCTGGCACCGATGAGAGATAGTGCTTCATTGTATCTAGTGCTGGTGCTCAGGAGGCTGGAGATCCAGGCCCTTTGTTCCAAATATCTGTATGCCCTTGACCACATCCCACCCCTTCCCCACTCTCCACCTCCCCTCCCTGCAGCCTGCTTCTCTGATAAGGTTTTGGGAACATATTGGCCCATTTTTTGATTTGTGTGTATCCAGAAGCAAGGCAACCAAACAGCCACCTTTATTTATTCTGCATTCAGGCTGATTTTTTTTTTTTTATTTTAGAATAGTTTTAGATTTACAGAAAAGTTGCAAAGATGGTACAGGGAGTTCCCAAATACTCCACACCAGTTTCCCCCATTTTTAACATCTAGCATTAGTGTGGTACATTCGCCACAATTAAGAAACTGATCTTGATACATTAGTATTAACTAAAACCCATACTTTATTCAGATTTCCTGAGTTTTGTTTTGTTTTTGAGACAGGTCTTGCTCTGTCACCCAAGCTGGAGTGCAGTGGCGTGATCATGGCTCACTGCAGCCTACCTCCTAGGCTCAAGTGATTCTCCTGCCTCAGCTTCCTGAGTAGCTGGGATTACAGGCACACACTACCATGCCCAGCTAATTTATTTTTTACTTTTTGTAGAGACGAGCTCTCCCTATGTTGCCCAGGCTGGTCTTGAACTCCTGGGCTCAAGCAGTCCTCCCACCTCGGCCTCCCATACCACTGGGATTACAGGTGTGAGCCACCATGCCCGGCCAGCTTTTACCTAACGTCTTTTCTCCGCTCCAGGATCCCATCCCACGTTACATTTAGTCATCTTGTCTCCTTAGGCTTCTCTTGGCTGTGACATTTGCTCAGACTTCCTTTGTTTTTGATGACCTTGGCAGTTTTGAGGAACAGTGATCAGGTATTTTGTAGAATGTTCCTCGACCAGGACTTGTCTGATGGTTAGACTGGGGTTAGGGGTTTGGGAAGGAAGACCACACTGGTAAAATATTCTAATCACATCATATGAAGGCAACAGACTCTCGGAATGACTTAACCACTGGTGATGTTGAGCTTGATCAACTGCTGGGGTAGTGTTCGTAGGGTTTCTGACTTCAAAGTGACTCTTTCCCCCACTGCCTCTCTAGACTGTACTTTTTGGAAGGCAGTCGGTGTGCTCAGCCCACCTTTAAGGAATGGGGAATTATGTTCCGCCTCCTTGATTTGGTATCTAATAAATGATTTGGAATTTGTCTGTACAAGAGATTTGCCTCTTCTCTCCCATCTATTTATTAAGCCATTTACTTATATCATTGTGGAATCAGGGGTACTTTTATATTTTGGACTATAATCCAATACTACTTTAATTATTTTGTTGCTCAAAGTGTTCCAACTTTGGCCCCTGGGAGTCCTTCAGTTGGCTCCTGTATGCCTATGACACACCACCCTCACTGTGCATGTGGGTGTGTGTTTTGTTGTTTGGAACACGTCATTATTTCCTGGCAATATAAGATACTCCATGCTCATCTTATATATTTCCTGCCCCAGTCCTAGAATCAGCCATTTCTCCAAGAAGCCCTCGTTCCTTTTATAGAGAATGATATTAGAAACCAAGATCTGGGCACCACAGGTGTTTGTTGCTGTTGGAGTGTCAGTTGCTTCTAGGCCAAGGTGGTTTTTCATAAAAGAAACCTCTTTTAAGGTTGCTTTTGGTGGTGAAGGAGGTGAAAGGTTGGGTCAAAAGTTGTAGTAACCTGAGTTGTGATATAGACCAGCCACCTAGGTGGTTCAAGGCACCCTCCCTAGGTGTGAGCCCAAGGAGTACCAATTCTGTTCAGTATTAGTTTGGTAAAAACCTTCAGTGGGCCAGGTAAAGTGGCTCCTGCCTGGAATCACAGCACTTTGGGAGGCCAAGGCAGGTGGATCACCTGAGGTCAGGAGTTCAAGGCTAGCCTGGTCAACATGGTAAAACCCCATCTCTGCTAAAAACAGAAAAAAGTAGCCAGGAGTGGTGGCAGGCGCCTCTAATCCCAGCTACTTGGGAGACTGAGGCAGGAGAATCGCTTGAACCTGGGAGGCAGAGGTTGCAGTGAGAAGAGATCGCACCACTGCACTCCAGCCTGGGCAACAAGAGCAAAACTCTGTCTCGAAAAAACAAAAAACAAAAAACAAAACAAAAAAACCCTTCAGTGAAGCCCCTCTGTTGTGAGACCAGGGAAAAAGGCACAATCATCAATTATTGCAGGATTACTTTGGACTAAGCACCATCTCTCATTTTTCCAACAACCCTGCAAAACAGGGGTGTGATCTCTATTCTATAAGTGAGGAAACTCAGCTCTGAGATGGTAAAAAACCTGCCTGAGTCATATGGCTACCAAGTTGTGGAACTTGATTTAAACCCACAACTGACTGTCTCCAAAAGCTTTAAAAAAAACGGTGTCTTGGCCCACCCCCAGAAGTGCTTCTCTTTTTGTTTTGGAGTGAGCCTCAGCCATCAGCATGTTTTAAAAGCTTCCTGGGTAATTCTGCTATGTAGCCAGAATTGAGAATTGCTGCTCTGTGCTATGCTAATGGGAAAGGTGGGCCTCAGTTTCCCCATATGTAAAATAAAGATATTGGGCAGTATGTCCCTTTATTCCATTTCCAGTCCTCAGTGGTTCTGAGGATTTGTGGCTTGATTTTCTTACATCTCTGTACACACACAAACACACACACACACACCCCTAAGCTGTCAGAGTCAGGACTGAGGATATGAGGACCTTTGTCCAGGATGGGCCCCAGCCACTGGACTGCCAACTTCCGCAGGCACAACCCCTGTGGACGTAGCCTCTCAGAAGAGCCAGACACTTCTGTTTCTGCCCTAATGGGCATGATTGGAAATTTTCCCCAAGCAGCTGGAAAATAATCCTAAAATAACAGAAGTGGAAAAGCAGATAGCTCTGAATTGTCCAGGCCAAAAATGAATAGTAAAAACAAAACCTCTTATGGTGCATTTAGCTTTGGATAAAAATCCAAATGTATTTATTTGGAGAGGAAGAGGGGAGTGTGGTGGCTGCATAATTCTCTCCCTAAGCATATTCTGTCCCAGCTGTTAGTGAAATAAGTTGGCCTTTTCAAAACTCGCCCTGGCTGAAGATAGACAGGAAGAGGGTCTGAAGACTGGCTGTACCATTTCCTGGATTGCGCTAATTTACCACGAAACTCACCCTCTTGCAAGCCTCTTAGGGACTGGGAAAGACCCCCAGGGCACTGATGCTAGAAGAGTATCTTCTAGAAGAAAGGAGTCCTGGAATTGCTCAGCCTACCTCCCTTGCTATAGACTGGAAAAAGCCAGCTCAGAAAGGGGAAGTGACTTGCTTAAGGACACAGAGCAAACCAACGTCAGAACTAGGAAGGACACAAGTATCTGACCCCCAGTCCGGTGCTCTTACCACTGCCCGCTGTTTTTTTGGCGGGGGGTTGCATGGGGGAATCCTAAATCTTCAAAGAAAATAGGACTCTCACAGTGGCAAGGGCCCAGCAGTTTGCACAATTGATGGAAGAGTATTTTTCTGCTTTCTGAGGGTCCCTAATGCAATGCAGTGAGGGATGAAAAATGGAGGAAACACACACACACACACACACACACACACGCGAAGGAACAGCTGACTCAGCAAGGCACCAGACCAGGCTTGTTCCCAGAGAGGAGAGAGGTTGAGTAAGGACACTGGGCCTAGGAAGCTTTGTTAGTGGCTAATCGGGGAAGGCTTTCAGGAGCAGTGGCAGATGGAGGGCCCTACCATGGGCATGAATGTGAACTGTTCTGTTTGTAGGAAACCCAGGCAGCCCCCTGTGAGTGTCCTGGAGGTGGACAAAGGTTTCCCTGGCACTGGCACTTGTCTCCCTGTGTTCCCTCACTGCTCCACCTGGCTCATCTGCTCTGCCTGGCTCATCTTCCCATCGAGGTTGAGCCCTGAAGTCTGGAGCTGCCCATCAGCATTCCTTTCCCTGTCCAGGGTGCCCCATGTCCTGCCCTGTTGCCCTTTTGATTCATGGAGCCATCCATGAACACTGACATCAGTAATGCTAGGGGCTTTGTGACATTCGTTCTCAGGGCCAGGAGGCAGGTAGAGGGTGTCTGGGGAAGGAAGTGTTACCAGAAAGGGGTCCCAAGCCAGACCCTACGAAAGGGTTCTTGGACCTCAGGCAAGAAAGAATTAGAGCCAAGGCCACAGAGTAAAGTAAAAGCAAGTTTATTAGGAAAGTAAGGGGATAAAGAATAGCTACTCCATGGGCAGAGCAGCAGCATGGGCTGCTCGAATGAATATACTTAGAGTTATTTCTTGATCAAACAAGGGGTGGATTATTCATGAGTTTTCTGGGAAAGGGGTAGGCATTTCCTGGAGCTAATGGTTTCCCCCTTTTTTTAGACTATATAGGGTAACTTCTGGACTGCCATGGCATTTGTAAACTCTCGTGGTGCTGGTGGGAGTGTCTTTTAGCTTGCTAATGCATTATAATTAGCACGTAATGAGCAGTGAGGATGACCAGAAGCCACTTTCATTGCCATATTGGTTTTGGTGGGTTTGGGCCGGCTTCTTTACCACATCTTGTTTTATCAGCAGGGTCTTTATGACCTGTATCTTGTGTCGACCTCCTGTCTCATCCTGTGACTAAGAATGCCTAACCTCCTGGGAATGCAGCCCAGCCAGTCTCAGCTGCCCCAGCCCCTATTCAAGATGGAGCTGCTCTTGAGCTGTAAGAAAGTTGCTCTGGAGCTGTAAGAAAGTCAAGATGGATCACCTCTGACAGAAGTACCACATATTGACGGCTTACTATGTAGCAGGCACTCTGCTGATATCACCTGTGTAGCCTTTTCAATGATCCTTTGAGGCACTGGGTTGGTGGTGACTGCTTTCAACTTCAAGTAACAGCAAGCCCGGCTATGGTAGCTTCAGACATAAGGATGCTATTGTTTATCTAGTGCGAAGTCTGGAAGTTGGGGTCCAGGGCTAGTTTAGCAGCTCTTTGATGCCTTCAGTTCCCACTGTGTTCCCTCACTACTCTGCCTGGGCTTCTCTCTATCCTTCTATTCCTCCATCTTCAAGGTGTTGGCTTTTGGTCCTCAGGTTTCTCACCTCATGGTTGCAAAATGGCAGCTGCAGCTCCAGACACCTCACCCATTCAAAGGCAGGAGGTCACAGGCAAATGGCTTTCTCCTCCTAGGCTCTGCATTATTGTTAGGGAACACATGTTGTTCCAAATGCTTTATTGACCACCCCTGATGTGACGAAGGCTGGGAAAGGGGGTGAATGGCCAAGGAGAGCAGGATGGTCAAGATCGGCTCTGACCAAATGTGATACATCTCCTGAGTCAGGGCACATTGCCACTGGAGCCAGAATCAGGGTCTGTTAGCAAGGAAGGGGAGAGGGGACTGGTTCTTGGGGGAGCTAACTCAGTAAGTGTCACAGGCAGGGACTATTCTGACCCCATTTCACAGAAAAAGAAGCTGCCCAGAGAGCTCAGATAGCTCCAAGTGGCTAACTAAGGACTAAACTTAGAAAGTTTGGCTCCAGAGCATGCGGGCAGAAGGTCTTACATGAAAGGGTTCGAGGCCCAGCGCCCTGGACCTGCTGCTTGAATGCCCATCCCCTTTCCCGTCTCCTTACCAACCTGTACCTCACACTATTTTCTCATCTGCATAGAGGGTGTGATATTCAGAGCCTCAGGGAAGGAGCTGTTGCAGGGATCTAAAATCCCTAGCCTGGTGCCTGGCATGGAGTATGTGCTTATTTAACACCAGTGGGTTGGTTGGGCTAGAGGTTATGTGTTGTAGTGATCACAAACGTGGCCTGGAGGTCACGTGTCTTGCATTCTTGTTCTGGCTCTGACACTAATAAGTGATGTGACCTCAGGAGGTCATTTTACTTCTCTGGGTTTCTTTGGCTGTAGAGTGAGGGGCTGGACCACATCACTGGCTTTGAAACTTTCCCACTGAGCTCTGTGTATTCATCAGCAATGCCTGATGGAAGACAGTAGGGGGATACCCAAAGGTGGAGGCCCCATGTCCGTATACCTCATGGCTATACCGTTACCTATTTTACATAACAAACCAACCCAACATTCAGTGGCTTACAACTGTCACTATTTTATATTTGCTCACAATTCTATGGCTCAGCAATTTGGGCTGGGTTCAGCTGAGTGGTTCTTCTGTTGGTCTTTTCTGGGGTCAGTCATGCAGCTGCAATCATCTAGCAGCTTGACTAGAGGGGAATGGTCTATGATGGCCTCACTCATGTGTCTTGTGCTGGCTGTTGGCTGGGCCACACAACTCCAGCTGGCTAGCTCAGGCTTCTTTACGTGACAGCATAGTCCAAAAGGTGACATGGAAGCTGCATGCCTCTTGAAGCCCAAGCTCAGAACTCCACCATCCCTCTTCTGCTGCATTTTTTTTTTTTTTTTTTTTTCTTGGTCAGTGCCGGTCCCAAGGCCATGCTCTTTTCACCAGGAGGTGAAAATAGACTCCATCTCTTGATAGGGGGAGCAGCAAAGACTTTGTGGCTGTCTTTAATCTACTGTGGAGGTGAATGCTCTTTGAGTCCTTTTTCCTGTCTCTTTGGTTCAGCTGCAAGCATAGTAATAATCCTATTAATAGTTGTCATTTATTTGTCTAATGATATTAGGCACTTAAAATCATAGCATGTGATTTGGATCAGTAAATGAGAGCAATCTATAATAATAATAATTAATAATTAGGATTATAAGTTATTAAGTACATTTTCTGTGCCAGGCATTTTATATACATGATCAGCAATTCCCACAGCAACCCTGAATGATGGATATTATTGTCCTCATGTTCAGATGAGGACACTGAGACCCCAAGAAGTAAAAGTAACTTGCCCACAGCTGGTGAGGGGCAAAGGTAGTATTTGTGTTTCACTGTGTCTCTAAACAGCTGGCTACAGTGGGCAGAAAGGGAGAAGTAAGGTGGGCTTTGAGACTTTTCACATGGAAACCCCAAAGGTGTTGGAGAAAGGGCTCTGGGTGGTCCTTCAGCTCTCCATCCCACCATGTACTCACTTGTAACAGCCATCATGAGCAACATCCCCTTGGAGTATGACCTGGGGACACCCGATCAGTGAGTGGGCAGGGGGCACTGTAGATATAAACAACTCATGAAGATGGCTGCTGCCTGACACTGACTTGGGCCAAACTCTGCCAGGTTTAAGCTGAGATAATTCACCATAATCTAAAATGTTCTTCAGGCACCACTGCGCTGTGATACTGTTTTTGAGGTGCTGTCTGTGAATACCTTCTAGAAGGGTCTCCATGACTAGCTCAGCAGCTAAACCTCTCCAGAGAGGAACAGAACAGACCCTCTTATTCCAGTTGGCCAGGGCAGACCACTGACCTGGGCTCTGCCCACAGCAGATACCTGTCAGTGTCACCCTCACCCATGGCCACCTGGGCAGGAAACGTCAGAGGACTCCTGGAGCCATGCCAAACTCAGAGTCCCTCCCTGCCCCACTCTCCATCGTGAACTCACAGCCTCCAGCCTCCTCTGCGCCAGGCCAGCACCTTATCATGGTTTTTAGTCAGAAGACAAGAGCCACATGAGAGCCCTGTGGCCATGCTGAAAGGGTGGGTGATGGGTTCAGAACTGGGGAGCTGGCAGAGTCCAACCTCGGGGACTTTCCAGCCCTGTCGACACGCTGTGTAGATAACACAGCCCAACAGCGAGAGGGGAGCGAGATGCTTCACCATGTGGTGGGGATGCCTGGCCCTGGTCCTGCTCTGGCAGTTGCCACCTGTGTGGCTCTGGGTAGGAAGGACTGAGGGATACCAGTCCTGGTGCCTGTAAGGCGCCTGGCCCAGTGTGCACACGCCAGCTGCTGTTTTAACTTCTGCCTCCGTACTGTGGACTTGAACCACTCTCTCTTTAGTTGATAATCTTGCATTCACCTCCTCTTGCCCTGGATCTGTAAGTTTCATCTCTTCTGGGGTCAGGCAATCCCTTCTGATTCTCTTTCACAGTAAACACACATGGTGGACAGACTCCCAGATCTAGGTGGAACCTGAGACCAGGAGACAGAAGCACAAAACCAGCTGTGGGTGGGGTGAGTGGAGCATGGTCCTCAGTGAGCGTCCTGTTGGGTGCTTTCCTCTGCAGCTTCTCCATACATCTTACAACCAGAGAGGCAGGGCCTTGGTTTCATTTTTTGTTTCTGCTGGATGGTGGCAGGTGTTGTCACCCCCATTTATAGACAAGAACACAGAGGCTCAGAGAAACCATACAATCACGCAGGGTCCCAGGGCTGGTAACTGGCTGCTCAGGGCCATCTGAGAGCCCAGAAAGAAATACAGTTTGTGGGCCTGTCCCCAGCTGGAGGAGCTCACTCTGAGAACTCCTGCCTTTTTTTTTTTTTTTCTTTCTCTCTTGGAATGTGAGGATGAAGAACAGGGTCTTCCATGTCTGAACAAAGCAAGAAAACCTAGAAATAGCTATGGGCTGGGTGTGAAAGAGCCGATTCAATGCAGAGCAGCATCGAAGGACAGCCTAGTTGAATCCAGCAACCAGGATTTGTCATGCCAGTCACCCTAGGGAGAGATTAGTGGGGACTAAGGGTGTCAAAATAGTAAGGGGAGAAAGTAACCATCAGTAGAGTAAAAATATATATGTTGTACTGTGACCGTGGCCCATGTAGACCTGCGCCCTCCAACAAGAAGTCTACCCTTATTATAGGCAAGGGTCTTCTATTTTATTTTCTTCTGTTTCATTCTGGAAAAAGAAATTTTGGGTGGCATTCGCACTAATGGGTCATGACCTGCAGTTTGAAAAACACTGCCCTTCCTTCCTGTGCCATCCCTGATACCTAAAGATGGGGCAGCCCTGCCATGTGCCTGTGCTTCTAACCAGTGACCAGGGTGTGTATCCCCAACACGTGCACCACAAAGGGAGCACTTTCCCAGTGTGGACAGAAATCCGCAGTTTGGTTGCAATTTAGGAGGGCTCCAGCCTCAGCTCCTGCCCTGGCTCGGGGTCAGGGGTCAAAGTTTGCCTTCCCAGGGGCACCACTGGCTCCTGCTCTGCCTTTCTTTCCATGTCCTGCTCAGCAGGGAGGCCCTGGGGGCACCCCAGAGTTCCCTCATGGCAGATACACACACACACACACACACACACACTCTCACACACACTGTCCACCTTAACTAATGACATTCAGGCCAGGCGCAGTGGCTCACGCCTGTAATCCCAGCACTTTGGGAGGCCAAGGTGGGCAGATCACTTGAGATCAGGAGCTAGAGACCAGCCTGGCCAATATGATGAAGCCCCATCTCCACAAAAATACAAAAATTAGCCAGGCCTGGTAGCACGCGCCTGTAATCCCAGCTACTTGGAAGGCTGAGGCAGGAGGATCACTTGAACTGTGGAGGCAGAGCTTGCAGTGAGCTGAGATCACGCCATTGCACTCCAGCCTCAGCAACAAAGTGAGACTCTGTCTCAAAAAAAAAAAGAAGTGACATTCAGAAAATGTGATTAATTATGGAGTTTATTCTACCACAAAGCTTGAGGGTAACCACCTGGGAGACACCGACTCCAAATGAACAAGGCCAGCGTTGAAGGTGAAGTTAAGGTTTTACTTATACAGGCAGAGACAGAGAAGTTTTAGCAGGATGACATTTTCCATATGAGACCACCACATGCCCCAGTGATTTGATTGGTTACAGATTGCTACAACCCAGGAAGATTACTTTATTACCCCTGTTAAATGAAGTTTAGCCTAACGCTGCCTCGTTACATATTTGAAGTTCTGTCTAAAGGTTTTTCTGGACATAGTGAACTGTAACCTAACTGGAGGTGTAAACAGACTGTAAAATACTCTTGTGGCAATCACTGAGTCTTGGCCAGTCAAAGGTGGCCAACTGGTCCAACGGTGTTCAAATAAGGCAAATGCCAAGCTATAACCAATCCAGCTGTTTCTGTACCTTGCTTCCAGTTTCTGTCCATTACTTTCCTTTTACTGTCCATAAATCTTCCACTGCATGGCTATATTAGAGTCTCTCTCAACCTATTCTGGCTCAGGAGTTGCCCAATTTGTGAATCATTCTTTGCTCAATTAAATTCTGTGAAATTAATTGGTCTAAGGTTTTTCTTTTAATACTCCATAAGAGGGGGAGTGTTCTGACGGGGTCTTATCTCTGCTGCTGTTTGGTCTTCAATATTTACAAGAAACCAGCTGCAGAAGTTGCAGTTGCAAGCAGTGTTACTCAGGCTACAAAGCCACATTCCTCTCAAGGCTCTAAATAATTTGAAGTTCCAACAGCTTTAAGTCCCAATTATTTTAAGTTTGAATTTAATTTCACAACACTCACCCACACTCACACACACACACACACACACTCACTCACAATTTTCTGATACCAGCTGGGTGTCCAACAATTTGGACACTACCCAGAGTTAGTGCAGACTCCACGGGCTGCTCCTCCTCCAGATGCCAGCCACAAGTGGGCTTCCCAGGCAACTGCACTTCTGTCCAATTTGGCTTCAAGTTCAGGAGTTCCCATGATCCCTATTCAGGTTTGATAATCCAATAGGACAACTCAAAGACTCACAAAGTGTTATACTTCCAATTACAGTTTTGTATAAAAGATACAGCACAGGAACCACCAAATAGATAAGGCACACAGGGTGAGGTCTGGGGCGGGGCAGCCACATAGTCCCCATCACCTCTCCTCCTATTCGCAGAGGGAGTCCAGACGGGTCTGCAGCATCCTCAGTTCTTGCCTCCTCAGAAGAAAGAATTTGACCAAGGGGGCATAAGGCAGAGTGAGAGACCGAGGCAAGTTTTAGAGCAGGAGTGAAAGTTTATTAATAAAGCTTTAGAGCAGGAACAAAAGGAAGGAAAGTACACTTGGAAGAGGGCCAGATGGGTGACTCGAGAGATCAAGTGCATGGTTTGACCTTTGACTTAGGGTTTTCTGTGTTAGCATGCTTCCAGGGTCTTGTGTCCCTTCTCCCCTGAGTCTCAGAGTGGGCTTCTTCCCTTGGGGTGGGCTGTCCACATGCGCAGTGGTCCGCCAGCACTTGGGAGGGGCCGCCTGCGCAGTGTGTTTACTGGAGTTGTGCGCATACTCATTTGAGGCCTTCTTCCCTTACCAGTCCGGTGTTTCTAGAAGAAGGTCCTATACCAGTTACACTCCGCCATTTTGCCTCTTAGTGCTCATGATTGAGCCCACGGGCACAATTTGTGAGATGTTATCGAGAAGATGCTGATCACCAGTTTTCAGATTTTTTTCTATCTCTTGGGAGACTATGTTTCCCTGGCGTGCCAGCTGCAACCAATTATTAGAGAGACAGTTAATAACCGCCTGCCCATCATCTGATGGTCGCCTGACATTCCTGGTCGGGGAGGGGACTCTCTTGCCCTGCTCATACCTGACTACCTACTGTAACATTTTCCCCTCAAGAGTCTAAGACCCCAATTCCTTGGGGAAAATGGATGGTCAGTCTTTTGTAACTGCATCCTGCAGTTATAGAGAGGGGCGGTGGTGGTTGTTCTGTGGGTCTTGGCCTCTGCTAGCTGTCCGTGCAGTGTGGCTCCGTGGGTTGGTGAAAGGAGTATCCAGCCAGGTCCAAGGGAGATGGGCAGAACTTTGCCTCTGTCATGTCCCACTGATGGGAAGTCTAGTGGTCTCCTGTAGAAGGGTGACTCTTTATTTTGCTCTCTTTTTTTCTTTTTTTTTTTTGAGATGCAGTCTTGCTCTGTTGCCCGGGCTGGAGTACAGTAGTGCAATCTTGGCTCACTGCAACCTCTGCCTCCCAGATGGAAGCTATTCTCCTGCCTCAGCCTCCTGGGTAGTTGGGATCACAGGCACGCACCACTATACCTGACTAATTTTTGTATTGTTAGTAGAATTGGGGTTTCATAATGTTGGTCAGGCTGGTCTCGAACTCCTGAACTCAAGTGATCCACCTGCCTCGGCCTCCCAAAGTGCTGGGATTACACGCATGAGCCACCGTGCCCGGCCAGAAGGGTGACTTTTTAATACTGAGGGGATGGCATCTCTCACTGAGGATCAGCTGGAGACAAATCAGGTTATGAGATTTAGAAGAATGTCAAAACAAAATAAGGGGTGAGGACAGCTCCAAAAAATCCCAAGGTTGGTGACACACCCAGGTAGCTAACACTCCTAGAAGCTGGGTGCATCTTCCTCCCAGCACATTAGTGTGTTCACCAGCCAGAAAGTCCACAGGTTTTATTTCAGAGGCATCATTGATTAAATCATTGGCCATGTGATTGAACTCATTCTCCAGTCCCCTTCTGTTGATCACATGGGGGGCCGAAGGTTCCAACCCTCTAAGCAGGTGCTTAGTCTTTCTGTGGCCAGCCCCTCCCTTGAATCTAAGGTCCCACCAGGAGTCCCTGTTTAATAGCAGAAACTCAGGTAAGGTCAAAAGGGGCTCATTGTGAATAATAAAAGACACTCATCTCTCAGGAAATTCCAAGGGTTTTTGAAGCTCTGTGCCAGGATTGGGTACAAAGACTGGCTATGTGTTTCTGTCTTACTATATACCACACACACTCACATTCCCTCACACGCTGCTGTTTCCCATGGGCCTGGTGGCCAAGGAGGCAGCTCCACCTTGAACCTCCATAGAGGCAAAGCAACCTCATTTCTTTGAAAGACACCATGTCCTGGTGTCAGTTTAATTTCAGGTGAATGCACTAGTTCATGGATGCTGCAGCTCCAAGTAGGGTGATGATTTGGCAGGAGCCGAGGCTTGTCTCTGAGCCTCTGAGCGGAGAGCCAGGCCTGGCGGAGGCATCTAGAGGTAAGCCAATGTCCAGCAGGAACACCTTCCAGGCAGGCACCACCCCCACCCCTGCCGTGAAGCAGTGTCGTTTGTCTGGGGTAATACCTGAGGTTTGTTTCCTCACACCAAGGAAATAAAGGACACGGACACACAAGGAATGAAGTTAAGAGCAGAGGTTTAAAAGGTGAAAGAAAGAGAAAAGCTCTCTCCTGCAGAGAGAGGGGGTCCTGAACGGGTCTTCCGGTCCATGGTGAAGTGCAGGAGGTTTTACAGATGAGCTTGAGGAGGCAGTATCTGATTTACATAGAGTACCAGAGATTGGCTGGACAGGTGTGCCATTTGCATTGCATGCAAAGAAGCTGGCAGCCCCACCCTAATCTTTTATTACGTAGATGGATTCTCTACCTGGCTATGTTGCCTGCTTTTCTACTGTACACGTGGTGACAAAGAAAAGGGAAGATGGAGCCTCCATGTTAAACATACCTGGCTTTCGGGTAGCCCTTTTCTGTTGGCACAGCTGCCGGCATTCACCCGTGCAAGCTTCCAGCTTGCTTGTCTATTTTTGCAGCTTGAGTTTTCAGGCTGTTCTTTGTTAAAAAAGAAATGATTTGGGGGCTGCTTTTTGTTAAAAGGGAAGTTCAGCAGAGGACTCTGTTACCCTCACTATCTGCCTAAATAATTTCTTTTTAGCTCCTGTATCACCAGGAGTACCCCTTCCATCGCCCCCTGTTGCTCCTGCTTCTAATTCTCTCTTCATCCTGCTCTGCTGGAGGAGAGGGGCTGCTAAAAACTCATTTCCAACCTCGGTTTGGTGACTAATGATTCATTGTGCTGCTGCTCTGGAAGGGCCATACACTCTCACGGAGACCAGAATCTTAAGCCACAGGGACACCCTCTGTAAGCCAAGTGGAGGCAAAATTGAGCACTCAGAATCTAGAGTTGAAGGTCCTGAGTTTCAGGTCTCAGCTCCACCACTTACAACCCTGTGATCATGAGCATTACTTGCCTCTCTCTGCCTCAGTTTCCTCGTCTATAAAATGGGGAAAACTATAGTGTCTCCCCCATAGGTTTAATAGGAGAATTAAGTGAGATCATAGAATCTAATGCACTAGTATTTGGGTTTGGGCCAGACTAGGGAGGCCATTAATCAATAATATTAATATGGTTATAGTATTTTATTAACAATTATATATAACAACTATAGAATAACAATGATTATGATGATACAGCAATATAGTAATATTAGTAATCAATACAATGGCAGCAGAATTTGGGATATCACCAGAGCAGGGTCAGGACAGAGGGCTCCTCAGGAGCCTCCTTGCTTGGGGCCGTATCCTCATGTTACCAGAAAGGGCTCCCAATCCAGACCCCAAGAGAAGGTTCTTGGATCTGACACAAGAAAGAATTTGGGGTGAGCCCAAAGAATAAAGTGAAAGCAAGTTTATTAGAGAAGTAAAGAAGCAAAAAGATGGCTGTTCTGTCCTGGTACACTGTCTCATACTCATGCTCGACTGATTATGCTTATGGTTATTTCTTGATTATTTGCTGAACAAGGGGTGGTTTATTCATGAGTGTTCCAGGAAAGGGGCGGGCAATTCCCAGAACTAAGGGTCCCTCCCCTTTTTAGATATAGGCTAATTTCCTGACGTTGCCATGACAGCTGTAAACTGTCATGGCGCTGGTGGTAGTGTCTTTTAGCATGCTGATGCATTATAATTAGCATGTAATGAGCAGTGAGGACGACCAGAGGTCACTTTGGTCACCATCTTGGTTTTGGTGGATTTGGGCTGGCTTCTTTACCACGTCCTGTTTTGTCAGCAGGGTCTTTGTGACCTATATCTTGTACCCACCTCCTATCTCATCCTGTGACTTAGAATGCCCTAACCTCCTGGGAATGCAGCCCAGCAGGTCTCAGCCTTATTTTACCCAGCCCCTATTCAAGATGGGCCACTCTGGTTCAAACGGACACTCAGATATCCCAGTGTCCCTGCTCCCCAGCCTTTCTTCAGCAACTTGGCCAGACACCTAGTTTTCCAAACTCTAACCCAGAAGCTTAGGGCTGGAGTGGGAGAGGCTTAAGCTCCAGGGGTGGGGTCAAGACAGGAGCAGGGAGGAGAAGACATGGACCAAGTCCTTCCCCTATTGAGGGATGTCCCCTCCCCCTTCCTGGGGAAGCTGTGCCATAGGAGGCTGGGGAGATTCCAGAAGGTGTCACCTGCCAAGGAGGGATGAGCTTGCTGAGACCTGCCAAGACTCAAAGGACATTTCAAAACAGCAAAGTTTGTGAAAGGCAGCAGAATCCCACTCCCCATGCTTGCCCTCAGGACCCTCACTGGAGCAGAAGCATTGCTCAGAGCGTGAGAAAGAGAAGCGAGCGTCCGTGAACATGCTGGCTCTGGGTGAGACCTCGGCTAGTGTTTGGTTTCTAGCGCACAGCTGCGTCCTCACAGCCTAGAGCCATGGTTTTATCAAAAGAGAGTAAACCCACAGCAGAAGCAAGTCTTCCTGCTCAGGACTTGGGGTCTGCATGCAGAGGCCTCGTGGCATGGAGGTCCCAAGCATTGACACCAGTGTCCGGGGGCCGAATCCAGTTCTTCCCTTACAGCTGTGAGACCTTGGCCAGGATCACCTTCCAGAGCGTGTCCTGTGGGTCAAGCCCTAATGGGTATTAACTCAGTCAGTCATCACACCAGCTTGAGGAGGGGACGTCCTGTTATAATCAGAGAGTACCTCAGTTCCTTCATCTGTAAAATGGGGATAATAATAAAACTCATGGGGTGATGGAGAGGATGGAGCAAGTTACTATATGTGGAGTGTCATAACAGCTCCTGTCACAGCAAGAGCTCTATATTAAGTATTAGCTATTTTTATTTTTTCAGGGGAAAAAATGGTGTAAATTGACTAATATCTGTGATTGTTTCCAGCAGCCTCCCCCAGAGCGTACGTGCTGGGGTGAGAGTTGAAATTCAACCTGACTCCTGTACCTTAGAGCTTTTCTGAGTGTAGACTCAGGACCGCTCACATAACAGCCAGCCAATTCCAGCCCCACTTACAGAACCAGCATCTCAGGGGGCGGGGGCATAGGAATTTTAAGACCTCCCCCCACCATGGACTCTGTGCCTCCAATACCCCTACAGAAACATTGACTTCATTGAACCCCTCAGTGGGCAAATGTGAAACGGAGCATGCAGGATCTTCAATGTGGACATGGGCAAGGTGACACAAGGCTCTTGGGGCAGTGTCCCTGAGGCATCCTTGATCTCCCTAGCCTGCCTCATCATTTCAGGAACCTTCCAGATGACTTCCATCTCATGGTTGTCCTCCTCACCTTCACCCAAATCTTTAATTCACAGAGCTGCATCCCCTTCTTTGGTTTCAGATGTTCCTGGTCCGCCGGGACAGCAGCTCGAAGCACCTGGTGCTCTGTGTCCACTTTCCTTCCCTGAACGAGAGCTCGGCAGAGGTGCTCGAATACACCATTAAGGAAGAAAAGTTGAGTAAGTACCCGTCTTCTCTGATTTCACTTTGACCACACGGCAGCAGCAGCAGCAGAGAGGCTGCACCTTCTAACCACAGACTCTCCTGTATGCACTGATGGTGTTTAAAATTAGAAGGAGGAAAAGCTTTCAGTCACTGAAGTTGCTTAGCCAGACTTGTTTTGAACTCAGTTCATCATCCAAAGTCAGTGTGAATTTCCACTCACCCTCATTGCAGCTGGTTGGCTTTGCATTCTCATGGCCACATTGAAGTTTCCTCTTGTTAGCTCGATGCAGGGACGCTGGAGAAAGGGAAGAAAACGAGAAGAAATGTCTGCACCCTTGAGTCCTAGTGTCAGCTCAACACACACTCAATCCATGATTGCAGACAAGTCACTTAATCTTTCTGAGCCTCAGTTTTCTCTTCTATCAAGTGGACATAATAGTCACAGAGCTTTTGGGAGGGTCAAAGGGACAAACACTTTGAAAGACAAAAATCTGGGCCAGGCTTGATGGCTCACGCCTATAATTCCAACACTTTAGAAGGCAGAGGCTGGAGGATTTCTTGAGCCCGGGATCTGGAGACTAGCCTGGGCAACACAGAAAGACCCCATCTCTACAAAAAATAAAAATAAATAAGCCAGGTGTGGTGGCATGCACCTGTGGTCCCAGCTACTTGGGAGGCCGAGGTGGAAGATTGGCTTGAGCCAGGGAGGGTGAGGCTGCAGTGAGCTATGACTGTGCTACTGCATTCCATCCTGGGTGACAGAGGGAGATCTGGCCTAAAAAAAAAAAAGAAGAAAAAGAAAAAAAAAAAAAAAAGACAAAAATCCTGTGTGTGCGTAGTGCTGCTGGAAGTAGGCATGGGCCTCAGTGGGAAAATGTTTGGGGGCCCCCTCTCTAGGGTGGGTTTGTTCTGATAATACAGTGTCACCAGGTTTGGGGCTCTTGTGGACTGCTGGGCACCCATCTGTGCCAGCTTTCTCCTCCTCATGTGGTGTAACCGCTCATTGGGTACTTCTCCCCCTCTGCCCAGATAGACCTAATTTATCAAGACAGGAATTGCAACAGAGAAAGAGTTTCATGTACATAAAGCCAACTAAACAGGAGATGGAGTTTTATTATTACTCAAATCAGCCTCCCTGAAAATTCGGAGGCTAGGGTTTTTTAAAGACAGTTTGGCGGGTAGGAGGGGTATGGAGGGGGAATGCTGATTGGTTGGGTCGGGGATGGAATCACAGGGAGTTGAATCTGTCTTCTTGCACTGAGTCAGTTCCTGGGTGAGGGCCACAAGACCAAATGAGCCAGTTTACTGGTCCGGGTGGCTGGCACCAGCTGATCCATAAGAAAGAATGCAGACCTCAAACACCAATCTTAGGTTTTATAATAGTAACATTATCTACAGGAGCAATTGGGGACATTAGTGATCTTGTGGCCTCTGGCTACGTGACTCCTGAGCCATAATTTCTTTTATTCTTTTCTTTTTTTTTTTTGAGATGGAGTTTCACGCTTGTTGCCCAGGCTGGAGTACAATGGCGTGATCTTGGCTCATTGCAACCTCCGCCTCCCGGGTTCAAGCGATTCTCCTGCCTCAGCCTCCCGAGTAGCTGGGATTACAGGCATGTGCCACCACACCCGGCTAATTTTTGTATTTTTAGTAGAGACAGAGTTTCTCCATGTTGGTCAGGCTGGTCTCGAGCCCCCCACCTCAGGTGATCTGCCCGCCTCAGCCTCCCTAAGTGCTGGGATTACAGGCGTGAGCCACCGTGCCCGACCCTGAGCCATAACTTCTAATCTTGTGGCTAATTTGTTAGTTTTACAAAGGCGGCCTGGTCTCCAGGCAAGGAGGAGGTTTGTTTCAGGGAGAGGCTGTTACCGTCTTTGTTTCAAAGTTAAGCAATAAACTAAATTCCTCCCAGAGTTAGTTCGGCCTTTGCCCAGGAATGAACAAGGGCAGTTTGGAGGTTAATGGCAAGATGGAATTGGTTAGGTCAGATCTCTTTCATTGTCATCATTTCCTCGTCATAATTTTTGCAAAAGCAGTTTCAACGGCTATGTGTATACATGCCAGGCATTCAGATCCAAACAGCCTGTTAGAAGAACCTATAGAATATTCTAAGCACTGGTTTACATCTCTTGTAAATGGATCCATCTCTTGTAAATGGAAGCCTTTTACCCTCGGCTAGCAGCAGAGTGACAACAGTTAAGATTCATTAAATATTCTCAAGTGTTTGTTTCTCAAGAAACATGTGTGCCTGGCACTGGGAAGATGCAAAGATGAAGAAAACAGAGTTCCTGGCCTCAGAGGCCTGCAAGTCTGGTTGGAGGGTGGGGACACACTGGCATGGGAGACAGACATCACTTGCTGTGCAGTATAGCATTACTGCATTTGCATTACTGCAAAGGGACCTCTGGCTGGGGACACAGAGGATACAGGTCACTGTGGGAAGGATTCAGGAGGGTGTCAAAGAGGAAGAAGCCTCAGGCTGGGTCCTGAAGGTGAGTATGTTAGTTCAATTGAAGGTTAATCTTCTAGCCTTAGAAGTAGACTAGGAAGGGAATGCAGAAGCAGGTTACCTTTCCTGCTATAAGGAGGTCTTTCCGCAGAGACCCAGAGCCCCACAGAATGGATAAAACACAACTCGCTGGGCACAGTGGCTCAAGCCTGTAATTCCAGTACTTTGGGAGGCCGAGGTGGGCGGATCACGAGCTCAAGAGATTGACCTGGCCAACGTGGTGAAACCCCGTCTCTACTAAAAATACAAAAATTAGCTGGGTGTGGTGGCGTGCACCTGTAGTTCCAGCTACTTGGGAGGCTGAGGCAGAATTACTTGAACCTGGGAGGCGGAGGTTGCAGTGAGCTGAGATTGCACCACTGCACTCCAGCCTGGCGACAGAGTGAGACTCCGTCTCAACAATAACAACAAAAACAAAACACAACCCACGCATTCATGTGTTCAGCAGAGAGTTATGGAGTGCCCACTCTGTGCCAGGCACTGTTCACTGCCTCTCAGAGCTCACTTCAGATGGAGGGAGGGGATGATAAGCAAGTAACCATCCAGGATGACTGGCAGATGGAGAGGTGTGCTATGGGGAACGTGTGAACATGGGTAATTAGCTAGCTACTGCAAGAACCAGCATAACGGCTTAAACCCAGAAGCTGGTTTCCCACTCACAGGCAAGATTCCTGGCCAGTGGGGAAGGAACAGGGACCCCAGTGGAAGAAGAGGCTCTGCCACCTTCAGCGTGCAGCCTCCAGTTTCCTAGGACTGACTCCAAGCCAGTAGGCTGGAAGGGGGAAAGAGCATGGAGAAGGCTTGTGGTCGGGTCTTCCTGCCGAGGCCTAGGAGTGGGTGTGTCACCTGTGCCGCATTCCGTTGGCTAGAACTTGGTCACAAGATCACACATAACTGCAAGGGAAACTGGGTCCAGCCACATGCCCAGGAAAAAGAACAGCACCTGGGTTTTGAACTGCTAGAAGCCTGATCCATGGGTAGTAAGGATAGCCAGTGTAGGGTTGGGGCAAATCATTTATATGGCAAACTTGATTGACCTCTCCGTCTTGTGAAGTCCAGCAGGGAAGAAAGTGTGAGGTTCTCAAAGAAGGAAGAGAGTGTTATGGTTTTCCCAGACCAAGTATACAGCACCCTCTGATGACAGCAGAAGAGGTAGGGCTGTTTGGGGCATCCACTGCTCTCCAAGAACCTGAGTCCCTTCTCATTTGGCCAGGGCCAGGCCTTCTTAGCAGGTGCCCCTGGGGTCACACAGCCCCTGGCTGTGCTTATGGTCTCCCAGGAGATAGAGAGGACCATCGCCTATCTATTAGTAGATAATAGAGACCAGGAGGGTGCAGACCTGTCTCTTACTAAGAGCAGCCAGGCTTTCGGGGAGTCGGCTGCCACCTACCAGTTACCTACAACTTTCAGAAACCCAAGAGCCGGCTGTGCTCTTGAATTTCCACAGCAACATTGGGAAAGTAGCTGAGGTTGGAGGTTATGATGAGCTGAGCTTATCAGCCAGTGCTCTAGGAGCCTGAGGAGGGAGTGCTGTTCACGGGCATGGTGGCCAGGAAGGCTTCTTGGAGGAAAGGCACATCAGGCTGGACCAGCAGACTGTCTGAAAGTTCTGCCGACGTCCTTTGCGCCATACTCCTTCCCCACCTCCCCACCCAGCCTCCAGGGTCACCACTCCACTGTCTCTCCAACCCAATGACACCCCTGGAAACCAGGACATTGTGTCTGGTTTCATGTCTCATTTCCCATTAGGCACCAATGAAAAACCAGAGCTGGATGGTCGTTAAAGCAGTAAAAACAAGATTTGCTCAAAACTGTTGCAATAAGGACAAAGAGACCTCGGTATAGAACTGGGCTCAACTCCGAATACAGCATGGGCAAGTGGGGGTTATAGCCAAGGAGCAGGGTGGGTGGCAGTGGATGGAAAATCACTAAGGGGAAACATCAGGGGTAGGGAGGATTCTGGCAAAACTGACCCAACAGGATTCTTGCTGAAGGCAGGCAGGGTGATCAGACAGCACCCGGGGGATGGTGGAGGACGAAAACTCATCAGATATCGACAGTGATCAGATATCAAGGGAGAGGGGTTTTTCTAAACCAGTGAAGCAGGATTCTTGCTAAAACTGGATTTTAGGAGGCACAGATGGGCCTAGGAGAAGGTTCAGGAGCCTGACTAAAGTTTGGTCAAGCAAAGAATTTTTTCAAGCCTAAGGGACAAATCGGGTCACTCAGAGACAGAGATGGCCAGCCTACTTCTATGGGTTCTTTCTTCCACCCAGGGCCGTGTGGCCAAATCTCACTTTCCGTTTTTAAACTTTTAAAAATTCAGTGCACAATTTGCTGAAAATATGATGAAAACCAAAACTCTTTCGTGTAACCTAACACTTCCATCATCGTTCATGTGCATTCACTATAAATACACAGATGTCATCCATAAGTTTGTGTGTGTGTGATTTTGCTGTTTCCTTTTTTACTTTTTTTTTTTTTTTTTTTCTGAGATGGAGTCTTGCTCTATTGCCCAGGCCAGAGTGCAGTGGTGTGGTGTGATCTTGGCTTACTGCAACCTCTGCCTCCCGAGTTCAAGCAATTCTCCAGCCTCAGCCTCCTGAGTAGCTGGGACTACAGGCATGCGCCATCACGTCCAGCTAATTTTTGTGTATTTAGTGGAAACCAGGTTTCACCATGTTGGCCAGGCTGGTCTCGAACTCCTGAACTCAAGTGATCTGCCTGCCTGAGCCTCCCAAAGTGTTGGGATTATAGGCGTGAGCCACCCTGCCTGGCCTGCCATCTCCTTGTATTACTCCATTGCTCTCCAAACCTCACTCCCCTGAGGTGAGCCACTCGGGTGCACCCAGAGAACATTAAGAAAGCAGCAGGTAACTTGTTTCTTTGCCAAGTTAATGTGCTGCTCCTGCCTCTTTGCTCTCTTGCTGTTTGATGCCCTCCTCCTTGGCACAGCAATTGAGACAGACCATGGTAGCCACACAGCTTTTTGAATCCCAGCTGTTTTCTCCTGCCTGTGTGACCTTGTGCAAGTTACTTTACCTCTCCAGGCCTCAGTTGCCTTGCCTGTAAGATGGGGATAATGATGGTGACGCCATCACAGGGCGCTGGAAAGGGTTCGTGTGTCTACACTGCTTAGGACTTTAGACACTGTGGCTACAGTGACTGCAGTGCGGGGTGATCTGAGGGGGAAGTGGTCAAGGGAAAGGCCCAGGCCTGGAACTGGAGCCTTGTGTTGGGGTTCCCCACAAAGAGCTGAGGCAAGGGAAGGAGATGTGGGGATACCCCAAAAGGGGTAGCCAGCTTGATCTGTGACCCTGCTGTGTTTGAAGAAGAAACACTTGCTCTGACCACTTCTGTTTCCATGTGCCTGGATTGTCCTCTAGTTTCTTGTTAAGTGTTTCCTTGAAACTCCCTGAAGCAGTCAGCTTGGGCTAGTCTTGCTGTGGTAACAAACAACCCCAACCCCAGTTGCTTGCACACACATGGGTGTGTACACAAAGTAAAATGAGTGTGCAGCTGGCCCTCCAACCTGTGGTTTCCACATCCACGGATTTAATCAAACATGGATCAAAAATATTCAAAGAACAAAAAAGATGAAAAATAACAACACAATAATAAAAAATAATGTAAATTAAAATATAGTATAACAACTGCGTATATAGCATTTACATTGTATTAGGTATTAGAAGTAACCTAGAGATGATTTAAAGCAGAGCTCCCCAATCTTTTTGGCACCAGCTTCATCCATGTCCCTGCAAAGAACATGATCTCATTCCTTTTAATGGCTGCATAGTATTCCAGGGTATATATGCACCATATTTTTCCATGGATGGGATGGGGGATGGTTTCTGGGTGAAACTGTTCCACTTCAGATCTTCAGGCATTAGATTCTCATAAGGAGCCTGCAACCTAGATCCCTTCCATGCGCAGTTCACAATAGGGTTCCTGCTCCTATGAGAATCTAATGCCGCCACTGATGTGGCAGGAGGCAGAGCTCCAGTGGTGAAGCTCGCCCTCCCAATGCTCACCCCCTGCTGTGCGCCCCAGTTCCTACCAGTTCCCTGGCCCAGGAGTTGGGGACCCCTGATTTAAAGTATACAGGAGGACGTGCATACGTTATAGGCAGATACTATACCATTTCATATCAAGGACTTGAGCATCCTCAGATTTTGGTTTCTGAGGGGGTGGGGGGGTCTTGAAACCAACCCCCCACAGATACCAAGGGACAATTGTATTTCTCACTCAGGTGACATGCCATCTGAGGTTCTTTGCAACAACTTGTGTATATTGCAATGCAGGCTGAAGGAGCAGCACCCATCTGGGGCATTCAGGTGGGAAGAGAAAGCAGAATCCATGACTGTTCCCAAAGGTTCCACTCAGAGAAGGCAGGTGTCACTTCCCTTCACATCTCATTGGCTGAAACAGGTCACATGGCCAGGCCAGCCTCCAGTAGGATGGGAAGTCTAATCCTCCGGCAAGCATGTGACCCACAGGGCGGGGTAGCCACCATTTTGAACAAGCACTATTATGAACAACCATCTGCTGCATCCCCAGTCCTCCTCTCTGCTGCACAAAGGTGACAAGAGATGTCTTGGTCACCACTTGGCCTCACTGGGGACCCTCAGAGGCCCGATGTGTGTGGAGAGAGAGGGGACCAGCAGAAGAGGCATGGGGGCAGGGGATGTATGGGATGAAGGGCCGAGACTCAGGGTGGAAGGGAGGCTAGCACAGCTGCTGAGCTGCAGCCTGCCCGTTTATGGCTGAAACGAGCCACCTGGCCAGGAGGACACTAGCTACTTTTTCATTCATGGGCTTTGAAGATGGTGACAATGACAGATTCAGGTGATGGTATCTTTCTGCTGGCTGCTTTAAAAAGAAGGCCAGTTGGCCCCATCTCCCATCTCCAGAAGAGGAACCATGAGACAGTGACAAATGCCCATACAGGAAGTGAGCTGCCCAGCACTCACGATCTGAGTCATTTGCCCCATGTTTCCCAGGTAGCCCCTCTTCATTCCCTGTCTATTCCCCTGGCTTGCTTTATTTGTTTATTTATTTATTTATTTATTTATAGAGACAGAGTCTTGTTCTGTTGCCCAGGCTACAGTGCAGTGGCGCAATCATAGGTCACTGCAGCTGCAGCTGCAACTCCCTGGGCTCAAACAATCCTCCTGCCTTAGCCTCCCAAGTAGCTGGGACGACAGGTGTGTGCCACTGTGCCTGGATAATTTTTTTATTTTTTGTAGAGATGGGGGTCTCTCTTTGTTGTCTGGTCTCAAACTGGCCTCCCCAAGTGCTGGATTTACATTTTGATTTAAATCCAAGTCAAATCTCTTTCTAGGATAATGGGTCAGCTGGTGAAAGGGTCAAACCTAAGAGCAGAACTCAAAGGCATTCTGGGTGACACTGACATCCATGCACATGGATCTCCACTGCCCAGGAGGACTCATCTAGAATTTCTCCTTTCCTGAATTTAAAACGTCCCCATAGTCCAGTGGTGATAACCACCAATGCCAATTAGCACAAGGGTTCACTACATTTGCCCATGAGACGGGCTCCCTTCCCAGGGACAGATGTGTCAACTTCAACTACTTAACCTAAGAGCACATGCCTTAGAGTGGGAGACTTGTTCAGTGCAAGAAGCAATCCTACCTGAGCTAGTCCAGCAGGTTTGTTTGTTTGTTTGTTTGTTTGTTTTCACGGTCTCGCTCTGTCAGGCTCTGTAGTGCAGTAGTGTGATCACAGCTCACTGCAGCCTTGACCTCCTGGGCTCAAGCAATCCTCCCACCTTAGCCTCCTGAGTTGCTAGGACTACAGCTACACGCCGCTGTGCCTGGCTAATTTTTGTATTTCCTGTAGAGACAGGGTTTCATCATGTTGTGCAGTTGCAGTCCATAAAAAGTAAGGAGTGATTATTATTAAAAGAGAGATTGGTGTCGAGAAGGCAGCCTCTTGATATTTCAGCAATGAGGAAGTACTGATGGCCTCGTGGTAATCTTGCACTCTTGTTAATGCAAACCTCTTTTGAGAGCTTAAGCTTTAGAAAGGCTGGCAGTTCTGGCTTTTAATTCTCTGTCACCTTGTGACATCAGACATGTTACTTAATTTCTCTGCTTCACTTTCCTCATCTGCAACACGGGAACATTTGCAACACAGCTACTGGGAAGAGTGATGAGCAAATCAATCGGTGACTACTCGTAGGGGCTTGGGACCGTGTTGCCTGGCACATGGGATGTGCTCCACAACTTTGTCTCCTGGATGAAATGGGGACATTTATGGGAAAAAGCCTGTGTGTAGTAAGCACACCATAAATACTAGCAGCTATAATTAGCTATGGAGTTTGAGCAGCATGCAGTTCATACCACAAAACCCATCGTTTCCTGCAACACTTTGCTCTTGGAGAACTCCTGTAAGATGTTGATTCGTTCTTCTTATCTCACATTGGTTATTACTCATAGAGGTTTTGGCTAAAATAACCACAGTTTATTTCTTTCTGTTTTCAGCATTCCCCTTTTCAGCCTCCAACACTGGAGTTGGGCCAGGAAAAAAATACATCATGAGATAATTTAACTCCAAGAACTTTATTGTAAAACTTCAGCGGTGAATTTCTTTAAAAAAAAAAAAAGATCTTGAATCATAGTGGTGTATTCTTAGCCTCCTTTTTTTTCACTTAGACATTTTATTATGAGCTTTCTCTGTGTTATTGAACATTTCAAAGACTTTGCAACCAATTAAATATGTGTTGGATGGCTTCTGAAGGAAGACAGTATGACAGGCTTCAAGACAGGGTTCTTGGCATTGAACCAGTGGGAGAGACAGGCTCATGCATACATAACCAGAAATACAAGTCGTTCGAACTGTCCTAAATGTTAGAATGTAAGCATGTACTCTGGGTCATCAAAACCAATGACACTCAGGGAAATCCACCCAGGCCTACTTTGGGCCTTGGACGATGGAAAATATTTGTGAAAAAGAGAAATTGAGGAACAGATGTGTTAAGCTGAGTCCACAGCCTGCATCAGGGCTCAGAGGCAGGAAAAAAAAAATCAGGAAAGGGTAGAACTCTGTTGGGGGAGAGGTGGATTGGAAGTAGAGTCAAAGTTGAGGCTAGAGGGTGGGATTCGGCCAGGTCATGAAAGACCTTAGCCACCACCCCAGGGTGTTAGAGATTTGGTTTGTAGTGTTATCGGAAGCCACGCAAAGGTTTTGAGCAGGAAGTAGCCCTATGAGATTGGTGCTTCAGAGTAGAGCTTGACTGTGTGGGACCTGAACAAGACAGTTACTCTGCCAGGACAGAGGAAGAGGAGGAAGGTGCTTGAGACACCTGTCTCAGGTAATGGCCTTCATGGCTGCCTAGGAACTGGGACTGGGGAGCTAAGATAAGGGGCAGGCCCTGGGGCAGCCATTACCCACCAGAAGGGAAGCCCTTTCAGTAGGTTGGGGCCTGTGAGGGGCTGCAGTACAGTAATGCCTCTCCAGGAAACGGGAACATAGGAACAGTGGAGGAGTTTGTTTTGCAAGGAGAGAACTGGACACAGGAAGAAGTTTTGACAGAGATGGAGAAAGATCTAGAACACATGGCCTCAGAGGCAAGAGAAAAGGGAGAGATGAGGGAAATGGGTTAGTATTGTGGGTGGCCAAGCCTGAGTGTACATGGGCTGCCACCTTCAGGGGCCTTGCAGCTTTAGAAAATACATCTAAGTTGGGAAAGCAGCCCAACTCAACTGTCTTGAGGGGCCAGAAACCACTGCACAGATACCTTGCTTTTGGAAGTGACTACAAGAGGGGTCAGGGGTCAGGGCCCAGGCCACAGTGCTTCCTGGGCTTCCTGTCACAGGAGAGCACCGGGTTTGGGTAATCTTGGCTCAGCATGTCTTAGTCTATTTGTGCTGCTTTAACAAAATACCAAGACTGGGTAATTTATAAAGAATGGAAATTTATTTCTCACAATTTGGGAGACTGGGAAGTCCAAGATCAGGACACCAGCAGATTCTCTTGTCTAGTGAGGGCTGCTCTCTGATCCAAGATGGCACCTTTAAGCTGCGTTCTCTGGAGAGGAGGGATGCTATGTCCTCACTTGGCCAAAGGCAGAAGGGCAAGAGAACTGAATACTGTGTGAAGGCTCTTTTGTCAGAGTCTTAATCCCATCCACGAGGGAGGAGCCCTCATGGCCTAATCACATCTTAAAGGCCTCAACTCCTCATACCATCATGTTGGCCATTAAGTTTCAACACGTGAATTTCGGAGGGGACCCATTCAAGCCATAGCACTCTTTTTTTTTTTTTTTTTTTTTTTGAGATGGAGTTTCACTCTTGTTGCCCAGGCTGGAGTGCAGTGGCGCGATGTCTGCTCACTGCAACTTCTGCCTCCTGGGTTCAAGCAATTCTCCTGCCTCAGCCTCCCGAGTAGCTGGGATTACAGGCATGTGCCACCATGCCTGGCAATCTTGTATTTTTAGTAGAGACAGTGTTTCTCCATGTTGATCAGGCTGGTCTCGAATTCCCAACCTCAGGTGATCTGCCTGCCTCGGCCTCCCAAAGTGCTGGGATTACAGGTGTGAGCCACCACGCCCAGCCGCTGTAGCACTCTTTTATAAGGGCATTAATCCCATTCATGAGGGTGGATCCCTCATGATTCCACCCTCATGACTTAATCAATATCCTAAAGACCCTACCCCTTAATACTCTTGCATCAGGAGTTAGGTTTCATCATAGGAATTTGGGGGGACACCAGTATTCAGATCATAGCAGCGTGAAAGGAGGCAACATCTGGGCAATCACCTTCCTTTCAGGTTGTGCCTGCCTCCCTTTCCCACCCTCCCTGAAAACCTCTGTGGAAATTCTCTACTCAATAACCATACTAGTACTAGCACGTGCAAGACTAACACCACCATAAAGCAGAGCTCTCTGCCAGGGCAGTGTGCATCTTAGCAGGAATAAAAGCTCTTGTACTGGTGTTATCATGGAATGTCAGTCATTAGCCCATGAAGTGTGGGAGTTAGTTTGTCCTGGCCATCCTGAAATAGCAAAGGAGCGGGAACCTGTTCTATGTAAGGCTCTTTCTGACTGACAGCATCCTCCCCAAGCCCACATTCACCCAGACCCTCTGACTTCCCTGCAAGGCTACTTAGGTGCACAGTGAAGTTTATTGGTTTCTTGCCTGTTCTTGCCTGTTCAGAGTGATTTCTCCAGGTTATCACAGTGCAAAGCCCCCTGGAAGAGTAGCAGTCCCTACAGCCCCCTCCAGAACCACCCTACTTCATTTCTCTCCTCTCTTTTGCATGTATTGTGTTCACTCCCGCCTCTGAGCCTTTGCTTGTGCCATTTCCTCTGCTTGGGTTGGTCTCACCACTCCTCTCAGCTCATCAGGTGTTCCCTATCCTTCATTGTCTGTTTCATATTGTCGCATCTTCTTTCCCCAGCTGGGCTGGAAGCTTTGTGTCTCACAACATCTGTGGTCCATTGTCCAGCAGAGGGCAGAGCCTGTTGCAAGTGTTCAGCAAATACTGGTCGACTGGCTAATAACAGCTCACACTTGTGCAGGGAGACGGCCTGATCTGGATGGACTGAGAGGGTGGGCTTTGGAACCCAGTGGATCCAAAGTAAAATCCCACCCCTTTGCTTTCATCAGTTGTGAGATCTTGACAATGCCACTCAAACCTCTACCTCACTAAGCCTTGGCTTTCTCAACTGTGAAATGGGCTCATAATCATAGTGGTGATTAACTGAAACTTTGTGCAATAATAGTACCTGGCACACAGTAGGTGCTCATAAAAAGTTAGTTGTCTCTCCTCCCTTCCTGATTGTCCCCCTTTCCATGTGATGTGGGTGTTTAAGATTAGAAAACCTGACTTCTGTCCAGTCTGGCTTGTTAGAAAGTTGAAGTCATCACTTGGTCCTAATAAGTAAAACCCTGACCAAACTGAAAAGTCAACAACTCTTCTTGGATCTGTCATAAAGGTGGGGTCACAGGTCAAGTCACTGCCCCCAAAATTGGAGAGACTAATAGGCAAATGCAGTGAACTGTAGCTTGCCAGAGCAGAAACCCACAGGCACAAACTCCCATGGGAACCAGTGCTGAGATAGAGAAACCCAATGTGTAACTGATGAACTAGTGGATGTTCACTGTGGACAGGCCTGAGTTAAAACTCCAGGGAACCCAGTCATCTAGGGACCCCCACACTTTTGTGAGTTTTACCACCAGTAGCTTGACCAGGTTCCTGCAGTGAATATCAAAGATCTCATGCATCCTGCAGGAAGAAGGGAAAAGGAACAGTTTGGAAATATGCCAGAGCACGCTGTTCTTCTCAATAAGGTATGCTTTGAGAGCTGATGTAGTTTGGATCTGTGTCTCTGCTCAAATTGCGTGTTGAATTGCGATCCCCAATGCTGGAGGTGGGGCCTGGTGGGAGGTGTTTCGGTCACAGGGGTGGCTCCCTCACAGCTTGGTGCTATCTTCCCAATAATGAGTTCTGGTGAGATCTGGCTGTTGAAAAGTGTATGACACCCTCCTGCTCAACCTAACTTGCTCCTGCTTTTCATGTGAAGTGCCTGCTCCCACTTCACCTTCCACCATAATTCAAAGCTCCCCAAGGTTTCACCAGAAGCTGAGCTGATACGAGCACCGTGCTTCCTGTAAAGCCTGCAGAACCATGAGCCAGTTAAACCTCTTTTCATTATAAATTACCCAGTCTCAGATATTTCTTTATAGCAATGCAAGAATGGCCTAATACCAGAGCCTAACCTGCCTGGGAAAGGGAAATACCCAACTCCAGCCCATTTTAGCCATCCTGCCCAACTTAAAGGGGGAGAAAACTGAGACATACTTTTGAAGTTAACAGTCCAGAGGCACAGGCTCAGTGAAAGACTGAGACTTACCCATAGGATTTAGAACTCTCCCCCTCCCCAACACCTTCTCATCATATCACTAAAGGCCTGTTTATAGCAGTTCCTTTTATCTAGTACATTACGTTTGGCCATCAAGAGAAACTTACAAGACATATTAAAAGGCATTAAACACTGTTTGAAGAGGTATGGCAAGCATGAGAACAGACTCACATATGGTAGAGAGGTTGGAATAGTCAGACCAGTAATTTAAAGCAACTATGATTAAGGTGCTAAGGACTCTAATGGCTAAAGTAGATGACAGCATGCAAGAACAAATGGGGAATGTAAGCGGAGAGATGGAAGTTCCAAGAAAGAACCAAAAAAATGCTAGAGACCAAAAACACTGTAACAGAAATGCAGAATGCCTTAGATGGGCTTGTTAATAGACTGGACATGGCTGAGAAAAGAATCTCTGAGCATGATAATATCTTGGTAGAAACCACCAAAACTGAAAAAGCAAAGAGAAAAAAAAACGGAACAAAAACACAGAACAGAGTATCTAAGAACTGTGGGACAACTACAAAAGGTGTAACAGACATACAATGGGAATTCCAGAAGGAGAAAAAAGAAAGGCACAGAAAAAATATTTGAAACAATAATGACTGAGAACTTCCTCAAATTAATATCAGACACCTAACCACAGGCTAGGAAGGTCAGTAAACACTGAGCAAGATCAATGCCAAAACAACTAACCTAGGCATACTATTTTCAAACTACAGAAATTCAAAGAAAAAGTCTTGAAAAAAAGCCAGAGGTGGGAGAAAAACACCTTGCCTGTAGAGGAACAAAGATAAGAATTACATCTGACTTCTCAGAAATCATGCAAGCAAGAAGATAGTGGAGTGAAATATTTAGTGTTGAGAGAAAAAAAAACACCAAGATTTCTGTATCTTGTGAAATTGTTCCTTCAAAAGTGAAGGAAAAATAAAGACTTTCTCGAACAAACAAAAAGTCAGGGGATTTGTTGCTATTAGACCTGCCTTGCAAATGTTAAAATTTCTTTAGAGAGAAAGAAAATGATAAAGGTCAGAAACGCAGTTCCATATAAAGAAAGGAAGAGCATCAGAGAAGGAATAAGTGAAGGCAAAAGAAAAATGTTTACTTTTCTTATTCTTAATTGACCTAACAGATAACAGTTTGTTGGAAATAATGGCAACAGTATATTCTATTACTTGTGCTTATGTGTGTGTGTATATCTATGTATAAGCAAAATGATGGCCCAGCAATGATACAAGGAATGGGAGAAAGAAATGAAGATTGTTTTGTTATTAGAAGTTATAGTTGGCCGGGCGCAGTGGCTCACGCCTGTAATCCCAACACTTTGGGGGGCTGAGGTGGGTGGATCACCTGAGGTCAGGAGTTTGAGACCAGCCTGGCCAACATGGTGAAACCACGTCTCTACTAAAAACAGAAAAAATTAGCTGGGCATGGTGGTACATGCCTGTAATCCCAGCTACTTGGGAGACCGAGACAAGAGAATTGCTTGAACCCAGGAATCAGAGGTTGCAGTGAGCCAAGATTATGCCATTGCACTCCAGCCTGGGCAACAGAATGAGACTCTGTCTCAAAAAAAAAAAAAAAAAAAAAGTACAGTTGTTCCTTGGTGTCTGTGGGGGATTGATTCCAGGACCACCTTCACAATTCCAAAATCAATAGGTACTTGAGTCTGTGATAAAAAATGGTGTAGTGTTAGCATATAACCTATGCACACCCTCCTATATACTTTAAATCACCTGCTTGCAATACCCAATACAATGTAAGTGCTATGTAAATAGTTGTTATACTGTATTGCTTTTAAATTTTGTATTATTATTATTATTATTTTGAGACAGAGTCTCACTCTGTCGCCCGGACTAGAGTGCAGTGGCATGATCTTGGCTCACTGCAACCTCTGCCTCCTGGGTTGAAGAGATTCTCCTGCCTCAGCTTCCTGGGTAGCTGGGATGACAGGTCTGCACCACCATGCCCAGCTGATTTTTTGTGTTTTTTAGAGGTGGGGTTTTGCCACGTTGGCCAGGCTGGTCTCGAATACCTGACCTCAGGTGATCCACCCGCCTCGGCCTCCCAAAGTGCTGGGATTACAGGCATGAGCCACCATGCCCAACCAAAATTTGTATTTTTTTTCCTGAATATTTTCAATCCATGGTTGGTTGAATCTACATGTGTGAAAACTGCAGATATGGAGGGCCAACTGTCCTCACAACCTGTGAAACAGTATAGTGTTATTTGAAAATGGACTTGGATTGGCTTTAAATGTATATTGCAAACTCTAGGACAACCACTAAAAAAAAAAATTTTTTAAGAAGTATAATAAAGGAGAGAAAATAGAATCATATAAAATGCCAATTAAAACTACAAAAGGCAGAAAAAGAGTGGAAGACAAAAGTGGGACCAAAGAACAAGGACAACAAATAGAAAACAGTAACAAATATGGTAGATGTCAATCCAGCAATATCAATATCACTTTGAATTTTAATGGTCCAAATGCACCAATTAAAAGAGAGAGGTTGTCAGAGTAGATCGAGAAACAAGACCTACTATATGCTGTCTACAAGAAATCCACTTTAAATATGAAGACACATATAGATTAACAGTAAATGGATGGAGAAAGGTATACCATGCTAACACTAAATTGGACACAGGAAGGGGAACATCACACACTGGGGCCTGTCGTGGGGTGGGGGGAGGGGGGAGGGATAACATTAGGAGATATACCTAATGTAAATGATGCACATTTATACATATGTAACAAACCTGCACGTTGTGCACATGTACCCTAGAACTTAAAGTATAATAATAATAATAAAAAGCTGAGGTAACTATTAATTTCAGTCAGGGTAGACTTCAGACCAAGGAAAGTAAGGGATAAAGAGGGGCATTAAAATGGAGCAGTACTCCAAGAAGATCTAGTAGTCTTTTATGTGTGTGTGCCTAACAACAGAACATCAAAATACTTAAGGCAAAAGCTGTTAGAACTACAAGGAGAAATAGATTAATCTACTATCATAGTTGGAGACTTCAGCACCCCTCCATCAGACATGGGCAGATATAACAGGTGGAAAATCAATAAGAACGTAGTTGAATTCAGCAGCACCATAATCAACTGGAGATGGTGGACATCTATAGACTATTTTATCCAACAATAACAGAATGCACATTCTTTTGAAGCTCACCTGGAACATTCACCAAGATAGACCACATCCTGGGCCGTAATACACACCTTAAAAAAAATTTAAAAGAATTGCAATCAGGCCGGGCATGGTGGCTCACGCCTGTAATCCCAGCACTTTGGGAGGCCAAGGCGGGCGGATCACCTGAGGTCAGGAGTTTGAGACCACCCTGACTAACATGGAGAAACCCTGTCTCTACTAAAAATACAAAATTAGCCGAGCATGGTGGTGCATGCCTGTAATCCCAGCTACTAGGGAGGCTGAAGCAGGAGAATCGCTTGAACCTGGGAGGCAGAGGTTGCAGTGAGCCAAGATCATGCCATTGCACTCCAGCCTGGGCAACAAGAGCGAAACTCCGTCTCAAAAACAAAGAATTGTAATCATACAATGTCTTCTCTCAAACCACAAGGGAATTAAACTAGAAATCAATAACATAAAGATAGCTGGAAAATCCAGAAGTACTTGGAGATTTAACAACACACTTCTAACCAACATACAGTCAAAGAAGGAATCTCAAAAGAAATTTAAAAATACTTTGATGTAAATGAAAATGAAAACACAACTTACCGAACTTTGTAGGATGCAGCGAAAACAGTGCTTAGAGGGAAATTCATAGCATTGAATGCATATATTACAAAAGAAGAAAACCTGGTTTTATATTTACTTCTCCCACTTAACTAGCTCTGTGAACTAAAGCAAGTTATTTGACTTCTGATCCTTGTTTTCACCAACCACATGATGGGGTTAATGATACCTCCAGGTCTCATGTCTGACTTCTTCCTTAAATAGTTTAGGCAGAAAGAAGTTGGTGAGACAGGCATAAGAATGTGGCTTCCTCTGGGGCAGGTGGACTAGCCTGGACACTGAGCAACATGTATTTTCCTTTATAATCCAGGTGCTTGGGATTATATTGTTGTTATGAGGAGCAGACAAGAAAATATATGTGAACATACCTAAAATCTGACAGAAATCCAAGAATGAGCTGAATACTGCTGCATTCATTGATAACATATTCATGCATATAGGTAACTAGCATCTATTGAACCCTGGATCATGATAAGGCAGTGTCTGTGTCCTCAAGGAGCTCAAATCTAGTCAAGGAGGCCCAGTTGTCAATTGCAACACAGTGTAATCAGGGCTTTTGTGATCAAAATCAGCCAAGGGAGAAGGAAAAAAGAGAGGGTTGCAGGAATGGTATTACAGGCAAAGGGATGAAGGTGGACCAGCTTCTGTTCTCAAAACGATCACTTGGGTAGCTGAGTGGATTGGGGCAAGAGTGGAAGAAACAAGACAAAGAGCCTTTGCAAGTGCTTTATTGTTCTCACAGCATCCTGTGTGGATGCTCAGCTTGCCCTGGACAGATCACATCATATAGAGGACTTCTAAAGAGATGTTTCTAGGGGAACTTGGCTTTGAGGGGGTTTTCCCAAAAGAGAAAGTTGATTATTACCTCTGAGCACTTCTGAACCCACCTCCCAGATTTGCTCTGCTCTGGGAGTTCCTAGGCGGCCTCATCTCTAGGAAGTGTGAGCAGTGTTAGAGCCAAGATGAGCTTGTGCAAAGCCATGGGAGTGTGTCAGTAACCTGGTTCTAATCAGGCTTCCCCAGTAACTCGCTATGTGGCCTTAAACAAGTCACTCAACATCTCTGAGCCTGACCTCACCTGGCAAGAGATGGATACAAAATGCCTTGGAAAAATAAAGCCCCACACAGACAGAAGGCGCCGTTCTTCTTTTGCCTAACCCCAGATGTCCCAAGCACATGGATGGTAAAGGAAAATACATGTTGCTCAGTGTCCAGGCAGCCCACCTGGTCCAGAGGAAGCCACATTCTTATGCCTGTCTCACCAGCTTCTTTCTGCCTAAACTATTTAAGGAAGCGGTCAGACATGAGACCTTCTGGAAAGTTCCATAGAAATAAACTGATGTTTTCTGTGTCTCTTTGTGTCCATCTCCCCTTATCTGCCCAGGATCAATGAGTAGTTTACACTGCTTTTGTCATCAGTCCTGATCCTGTTACATGTTTTATTGTGCTTATTGTTGTCTCAGTCTTAGTTTTCACATTGGAAACTTTTAGGGAACTTGCCCCAGAGGAATTTCCCCTGCTGGAATGTTCCTTTAATGTAGTTCCCAGTGCAAGGCTGCCCTTTATACCTACAAAAGGATGTAACTGGGATTAAACCTGGGTCTGTAAATGCCACATGCAGCTCTTTGACCTGAGCCAGGTTGTTTCCTGTCTTATCTCCCATATTCCTCATCCAAATGACTCTCCAAGACAGGGGAAGGTGGAGGACTCCAGAGAGGAAGTAGAGGAGTTAATAATCAATCCTTTATACTCTGTGGTTGTATCTTATCCTTTCCTCTTTTAGCAGGGCATTTATTTAACAAAGAACATTGGAATTACCCTTGGAGTCTGAAGCCTAAGCTAAGAGTATACTAACGTGCTTTGTGTTCATTGCAAAGTGCCAGAGTTGTGCAGAAAGGGGGCAGGCTGGGACTAGATGGCTTCAACAAGGACAGCCATGGTGAGGAAGGGTCACTCAACTTCCAGGCCTGGCTCTCCCTCGTAACAACTGAGTGGAGGTGGGTTTGTGCCTGAACTGTGTTTTTGGTGGCATGCTGGAGCCAACTCATATCAACTGGTGACAGCTGATTGTGTGAATCTCTTCCCAACTTGGTGGTAAATACCTTATGGAAACTGGCAAATGCTATAAATCAGGGGGTTTTTTTTTGTTTTCTTTTTCCCTCCTGGAGAGCTGGATTTAAGCAATTACCAGCACACTACTGCTCGGTTTCCTCATCTAGAAAATGCGGATGGTAATATCCATCTCATAGAACCATGGAGAGGTGTCACGTATGTGAGCATTTTGCGAAAAACATGACGTGTATGTGGGTCAATAGGATGATGTGTGTTTATATATAATTTTTTATAATTCTTACATGAAAAGCTGTATCTTTTTTTAGCTGTATCTTTACAGAAACAGGAAATAAATTTCAATCAGGGCGCGATAGGACACGTGTAGCATAGATTCCCAGAGAAATCAGATGCATAATGTGAGACTATTAGCTGATCATGGGATGACCTTTGAAATCATCAAGTCTGAGGGGCTTCTTCTCATTGGCTCCAGGGTCCTGAGGACCAAAGGCCTGTCATTCATTGAGAGGATCGGTCATTGTTTTCCATGGTTTTCTTTGAGGAACGCCAGTGGCAGTGGCTGTAGTGAAAGAAGCCAACAGACAGGCAGACCTAGATTTGAAACCTGCTTTCTCACTTACTACCTGGTTGAACTTGGGCAAATTCCTGAGCCTCTTCAATCTCAGTTTCCTCATCTATAAAATATGGTACCTCCCAAATAGAGTTTTGGGAGACCCTTAGAGTGGGGTAGATTCTACTGGATTTCTGTTAGTTCTGTTCTCTCTCCTGGGCTTCCTCAGAATTCTGTTCTTATATCATGGTCTTAGGACTCCAGTTGGATCCCTAGTTTGCAGAATGTGGCTCCAGATTGGTACAAGAAGCCTGCTCTGTGTAGCCCAACCTAGAATGTTCTCTATGTGCCTCTTCTCTACTGAGTTATGACGCAAAATATTTATTGAGACTTTGCTGGGTGCTCAGGTCTTAAGGAAGTAGAATCATAATAGCAGTCACTTGTTAAGCATTCTATATGAATTAATTTAATCTGCATATCAGCCCTGGGATATAAACAGAACAGTGTGGCAGAATAAAGATGATCATGCACTCTTTGACAATTCTCCCATCAAGATTCTATTGCCTCTCTCCTTGGATCTGGGCTAGCCTGTTACTTCTTTGACCAATCAATAAAATAAAGCAGAAGTGACACTATGCCAGTCGCAGATGTAGCTTTTAAGAGAACTGACAGCTTCTGCCTGGACTCTGGGAGCTCTGAGTTGTCATGTAAGAAATCTGATGACTGACACCACCATACTGGAGAGACCATGTGGAGAGGCCTGGACACTATATAAGGTGGGAGAGAGGCCCAAGAGGAAGACAGGCCTGGGTGAATCCAACCTTCCAGCTATTCCTGCTAAGGCACCAGGCATAAGCAAAAGTGCCTTGGACCCTCCAGATCAGACCAGCCCACAGCTGAATACCACTAAGTGCCCTAGTCAGTGCCAAAAAGAGCAGGAGAATCACCCAGCTGAGCCCTGCCAAATTCCTGACCCACAAATTGTGAGCTACAATAAGATAGCTGTTATTCTAAGCCACTAAATTTTGCAAATGATTTGTTACAAAGCAATAGATAACTGGAACCATGCTCACCCTCCTTTTACAAATGAAGAAACAGAGGCACAGAGAGTTGAAGTGGCTTAGTTAAGATCGCACATTAATTAGTAAGTGGTGGGGACAGGATTTAAACCCCAGACACCCGGTTCCCAACATGAGTTGTTAACACTGTGTTGTACTGCTCTTGAGTTGAAAACATGTCTCTGCTTACAAGGAGACTTCTGTTTACTTTGGGATGCAAGAATCACTCACGCTACAGAAATAGCAGTTATGGCAGAAATAGAGAATTATAGAAGACATTCATTTATTCACTTTAAGGACACTAGGCCCTAGGGATACAGGAATGATTATATTAAAATGATGTTAGGATTCTACTGCAGTCAGAGGAAGGACCCCCACCACCCCACAACACTGACTGGTGAGTGAGACCCCAGGGGAACAACTCTGAGGGGTGAGGGCATTTGAGTTGTGTCCTGAAGGATGAATAGAAGTGTCCTGTTTGGAAGAGCACACGAGGTGGCAAGATAGTCCACACAAGGGCACAGAGTGGCAGAATGGTGGGGTGCATCCAGGGAGAGTCCAGTGTGGCCGGTGTGGAAGGGAGGGAAAGCCGAGAACAGGAGCATCAGCTGGAGCCACTCACAGGGCAATGTGCATCCAGGCCTTGAAGCTCAGCCTCTGTCTAAATGGCTCTGGGGAACCCCAGCGAAGGACATTAAGTGTGGGGACACGATCTGATGTGCTTGCTAAACAGAAGCCCCCTGCCCTTGGGGGTGTGAAGGCTGGAGTGCAGGGGAGGTTGCCGAGGATGAAGACAAGAGGAAGCTCCATGGCAGCAGTCTGGTGACAGCATGGTGGGGCCAGACCAGGCAGTTATGGCAGGCATGGAGGGGAGGGGACATGCCCCAGACATATTTAGGAGGAGGACTCTTGGGCCTGGTTGACAGAAATGGCATGATGAAGGAAGAGGAGCCAGTGGTGCCTCAGGGGTACCTGGTGTCAGGGACTGTGGGACAGCATCACCCCAGGCCCAGGGAAGAGCAGTTAGAGGGTAACAGCAAGGGACACAGTGAGCGTCAGTGCCTGGGAGAAAGAGAGCATCCCCCTGGTGCCTGTGATGGAGTGGGTGCTCAGCAAATACTTGACAAGGAAGATCAAATGGACCCCTGGGTCTGGGTCTCTGGAGGGAAGGAAGAGTGCAAGGTAGAGATTTGAGCGTCACCAGCACAAGGGCAGCTGGAGCAGTGAAATGCTAAACTACACCACATCCTTCCATTGTGTTCTTGACCTTTGGACTGAAGAGACCTGTTTCCACCTCTGTTCTTAGAGACAAGGCTACTCTGTTCCTACGGGGCTGTACAACTCCCATCTTGTCGCTAAAATGGGATTTGAGTTAGATGACCAGCTAGAGAAATCTATGACTCTGTGGATATAATTGCCTGGGAGCTTTGAGCCCTGACCCCGGGCAGTCACAAGGAACGTCCCCGTGCCAACTGAGAGGCTTCTCTTTGCAGCCATAGTGATGTCGCCATCGCTGACCTGGGGCATTTATAGTGATTCAGAGACCCTCCAGTTCTATGCCTGTGGTGGATTTAGGGATAGGAGCAGTGCTCTAAATAACACCCCTTGTTTCACCACCTGCGCTCAGAACCAGTGAGGAAATAGACAAAGGTGAGGAAAATGCAGATCAGTGTCAGCTTTCTTAGCAATGGGCTGAGCTGAAGGATGCAGTGTGGGCACATGATAAAGAGGAAAATGAATAAGGAAATTGAGAGGAAGCCTCACAGTTAGATGGGGATGTAGTTGTGGGATGCAGTTAGGGCACAATCTAGTGCCCTAACACGCACCCTCTTTGACTGCTCCCCCGAGCTGCAGGCCTCCCTGTCCCAAGGGCTGGGGCTGCCCCACGATGCCTAAGGGGAGTGGGAAGAAAGCTGCACCCTGACCCCAGCAGGCTGGATATTTACAAGCATGGATCAGTAGCATCTCGAAGCAAGTGAACTATCAGTTGCACTGAGACTGATCCCTTGTTCTTGATTTCACAACTCATTTCCTGGCTCTTGGTGTCTGCACTGCTGGTGAAGAGGATGGAGCCTGATTCCTCTGAGACTGAGTCATGGGCCTTGCTGTCTTCCATTGAATTCAGTTCCAAGCACTGATTTCGGGTACCCACTATGTGCCGGGCAGCATGCTAGGTGTTGGCGTCCATGGCACTCCTGGTCTCCTGCCAGTTCACTCGAGCACAAACTGGTTCTCTCTCTAGAGCAGGGTGTCTGAAACACGGCACTGTTGGCATTTGGAGCTGGGTCATTCTTTGTTGTGTGGACTGTCTTGGGCATTGGAGAATGTTAGCAGCATCCCTGGCCTCTGTCCACTAGATGCCAGTAGCATCACCCTCCGAGTTGTAACCATCAAAAGTATCTTTACATATCACCAAATGTCCCCCTGGGGGATCAGTTTGCTCCTGGTTGAGAACCACGGCTCTAGGGCTGTGCCACCCAATATGGTAGCCAGGGGCCACATGAGGCTAGTGAGCACCTGAGATGTGGCTCGAATATATTGAGATGAGCTGTGAGTGTAATATACACACTGGACTTTGAGCACTTAATATGAAAAAATGTGAAATGTCCTATTAGTAATTTTTAATATATTTATGGTATCTTCAAATGACAATATTTTGGATATATTGGGTTAAATAAAATATAGTATTGGGATTAATTTTAGCCGTTTCTCTTTACTATTTGTAATGTGGCTATGAGAAAATTGATATTGCACACGTGGCTCACATTCTCTTTCTCTTGGGTCTAGAGCCGCACCAACCCCATGTGGTGGGTGAGGGCACGGACTGCAGAGTCAGACCCACCCAAGGCCACGTCCTAGCCTCGCCACTTCCTAGCTCTGTGACCTCCAGTGAGCTACTGAGCTTCTCTGGGTCTCACAGTGGTGGTCACTTTCTCCAAGACCTCAGATCAAAGGTCCCAAACTTGCAGGGGAGATGGTGAACTTTGTAAGATTCTAATGTTGAAGCTGGTATTTTCTGGACATTCTCGGAGGTCCTTCTGTGGCACTCAGGGCTGTTGTGTCACTACCAATGTGTTACCCACCTCCCTTCCCCCCGTCCCGTCTGCTCCCAGAGAGAACAAAGTGTTTTTTCTCAATGGGTCCAGTCAAAGACATCTCCCTAGCCCTGTGGCGTGAGGAGGGAGCAGGTGGGATTGCTTTCCCCGACATGCACCTCTTTCCAGGGTGGCACCTTTACCCAGCATCTCCCCTGACTCCTTCCACCTCCCCTTCCCCTAAAAATCTCTCCAGCCTGGTTTCTCTTTATTTAGCCTTCCCTGACACTTGGCAATTTGCAAATCTGTCCAATGTCTCCCCTTCTGTTTTGGCATCTGAACCTATAAATAGCTCCCAGACAAAGTCCTGGCTTCATTGTGACAGTTTGTATGCTTGCACTGTATTCGTTTTCTCAGACTTTTAAAAAGCCTCATCTACGCACTTGCTCAATACGGAAGAGCAGCTTCCAAGAAAAGGAATCTTTTATTACAGCATGAACAATGTAATGGGGAGTCGCCTCAGCGTGACATGCTGCTTGCAGCAACGACAAGCCCCGTGAAGCATGCGAGATGGTCCAGGCAAGGTCCTGGACCCAGGATGGTTAAAAGAAATGAGATCTGAGCTCTGCTTTCTCTGGAAGCTTCATCCTGGGCCAGAGCTGGGCCTGTAAATAAATCATGATGTGCTGTAATCACCTGTAAAGTCGGCTGTGTGCCCAGTGCTCGGGCCAGTGGGAGAGGCCAGAAGTTCTGCCCAAGAAGCCCTCACCAAGGGATCACCTGGGGACTGCCCGATGACAGGGGAGATGGTGGCCCACAGGAAAGGCATCGCTGCCGACAGGCAGGGACACGCCGATTGCATTCCTATAGGAGGCACTGGGACACCCTCCCTCTGGCCTGCACCTCCTCTCTCAACAAAAGGCACCTGCTATACTGGCTGGCGGGCCACGGTCACAACTTGGCCACAGCCTTGGGCCAGTCACTTAGCCTTCCTGAGCCTCAGTTTCCTCACCTATTAAAGGTAGATAATGGAGTTGTCATTTTGATTAGAAGTACAGAGCCTGGCACAGTGAGCACTTATTAAATGGAAGATGACATTATTATTATTATTATTAAAACTTTGAAACTGTAACCCTCCGTGACTCCTCAGGAGGCTCGAATGTATGCAAAGCCCAGTGCTGGGAATTTGGGAGAAGGAGGCAAACAATGATGGTTGCCATTGAATCAGAATCTGGATTCCAGAGAGCTCTAGAATCCAACTCTGGAAAGCACTCGGGCTGATCCCCTCTCTCAAGCTGATGATGTGCCACCTCTGGACCTCAGTTTCCCCATTTTCTCCATGGGGAGGGTGCAGAGCTATCCCTTAGAACCCTTCCGTTCTGGCTTTCAGTGGTTCCCTGTCCAGGGCTGCAACCTGGGGCATTTGGAAGCGGCCTTGCTTGACCATGGCTGCTGATTGCTCCCCATCCCTTTCCCACTGGCCTCCAGCCAAAGGCCAACTCAGGTAAACTCACTATGCCCTACTCTGCACTGCAAGCCTGCATTGCACTCGGCCCAGGGCCTTGGTGGGTGGAGACCAGGGCTAAGGAGGGATGATCTTACACTGAGAGCTGCGGACTGGACAGGTGTTGGAGCCTTACAGAGGGAGACTCAGGCAGGCTGGAAACATACAAACTCCAGGGCCAGCTCCAGAGGCAAAGGTGCCACCCCAGATCATCAGTAACAGCCAGCGAAAGAGAAAGGATGCTTTTTTTCAGCACATTTTCCCAATCGGCATCCTCTTCCAGCTCCCTGAACCCTAACTCACCCTTTGCCCTCCCCACCCTTCAGCCCCCTGCCCAGGTCTTGGAGATCTCTGTACTGTCTTTTGTGGAGCAGCTGCTGTCTTGCACTCAGAGCCTCTGTCGGGGAGGCCTTCAGCCTTTGCGCAACGACCCAGAGGGTGTGGGAGGGGCTCAGTTACTCTTCTCCTCACCTGGCCCTTAGAGAAAGCGTCTCAGAGTCTCATGGTATGTGGTTGGTGGACCCAGGGGCCTGTGCCCGGTCTGTGCTGTCCAGGTTTGGGCTCTGCCTGGAGCAAAAACAAGAGCTTGCCCATGCCATGTTGCAATCCTTACATGGTAGCGAATCTCAGAGAACACAGGAGCCACTCAGGCTGGCATGGGGTTGTTTGCTCTTCTCACTTTTGGCAGCTTCTACCCTTTGCTGGTACCAGCAGTGCTGGCAGCCCTGGTCTAGCGGCGCCCTTTCCTCAGGCAGGAAAGGGTGGTTCTCCAGCATCACCTCAAAGCTAGTGGGTGCCAGGGCTGGGCCTGGAACCAGCGGGTCCCCGGGACTCCAAAGAAATTGCTGTCTTCCCCACTTCTACCCCTGGTAACACAAAGCAATTTCCATCTGTTTCAGAAAATTGTGCCTTTGGATAGTAAGCCCTGTGATGGTAGCAAACATTCCTTTCTCCACCTCAGCCACGAACTGGCCAAGTGGTGGTTCCCATGGCAACTGCGGTGTTGCTGGGCAGCCGTGGACCCTGGCCAAAATGCAACTGTGTCCTTCAAAATGGGGAAGGAGCCTGCCCCTTGCAGAGGCCTGCAGGATGGCCCACAGGCTGGCCAAGGTGGGTGGGGGTCCATGGAAGAGTGGGCATGGCCCTGAAGGGCCTCACTTCCCCATCCCCAGCCCATGGGGCCCTGCAGGCGCCCCCTCCCTCCCACTCCCCAGCTGGGAACCAGTCCCCAGCCCCTTGTCACTTTGACTTTTTATCCTCAGGGTCTGCACCCCTGGCCTTTCCTGTCAGGGACCCAGCTCAGTGATCTAGTGCCCCTTTTGGGAAAGAGGATCAGAATCCATTAGGATTGAATTCTCTAACACATCTGGGTAATAGGAGGATTCGGAGTAGGTTGGCTCAGTAGTGTTACATAAGGACCTGGGGTGAAAGCCACTTCCAGGGTCCACCCAAAGGTCCCCTCCTAGCCAGGTGTGAGGGCATTTTTTTCTCCAAGCATTGAGCCCTCTGAAAAGTCAGAAACTCCCGTCTCCTGTAGGGGTGGTATCCAAGCCTTCCTTGTGTCCCCAGATGACAGTTTCCTCCTGGGGCAATCCTAATCTCTCCATTGTAATCCATCCAGTGCTCATTCCATAAGCATGCATATTGAGGCCTTCTGCATGCAAGATTTTCCTTATAAAATCAATCAACATCTCTCTCACCCTACCAACCAAATATTCAGTCATCAAAAGAGAATGAACTGATTGTTTTTGAATCTCTACCCACCCCTCCCCACCAAGAAAGAATTACAGGTAGGTCCCAGGGCTCATACACCGGCAGGTTCCCTGTTACCCTTCTAACTGTGAGGCTTCCTGTCAATTTCCTTATCCATTTTCCTTCCTTTTTTTTTTTTTTTTTTTTTTTTTTTTTGAGTTGGAGGGAGTCTCCCTCTGTCGCCCAGGCTGGACCTCATTGCAACTTCCACCTCCTAGGCTCAAACAATCCTCCTGCCTTAGCCTCCCAAGGTAGCTGGGACTGCAGATGTGAGCCACCATGGCTGGCTAGTTTTTGTATTTTTGGTAGAGATGGTGTTTCACCATGTTGCCCAGGCTGCTCTCAAACACCTGAGTTCAAGGGATCCGCCCACCTCGGCCTCCCAAATGCTAGGATTATAGGCGTGAGCCACCACTCCCACCCCATTTACTCTTTATTTCTACATACTGTAAGCACAATAAGTCCTTGTTGTTGAGTAAATACATAATGAAAAATGTCCTAGCCAAAGAGAAACTCTGACCAAGACCTTCAAATGGGGGTCAGAACTGGGAAATTTATTAACAACTCCTATTGTTGATCGAAATGTGTTAGAAGTGGGATCTCTGGGGTTAACAAAGCTGTCTGCTAAAATGAAAGATTGGGTTTGTGTTTCACAGTTATGTGTCTATTTCAAAAATAATGATCCTTGGCAAGGTACATCCTCGTTCCATGCTTTCATATCATGATCTGTTCCTTCTCAAAGCAAGGATCGGGCTTGGATTAACAAACGCTCACACTTCATTTGTTAGCAAAGATAAATGAGACTGTAATGAAGGCATGTGTCAATAGGCATTCCTTCTCTAGAGTCAGTGTGATGAAGGACAAGTTTTCATTTGTTGAATACATTAGTCTCAATCGCTGGGAACTTGTAGTAATTAAAACTGGGCATATCTGAAATTTACCTTTGCACCATCTGTGAAGAAAGCATCTACGAAGGGAAATAATAGTATCAATAAAATTACAGAGAGGACTTTGGCCTAGATAAGAATGATAACTGGTTAAAGGCCCACAATTCATTAATGATATCAATAGAGAGAAGAATTGACCATTAGTTAATTAAAGCAGATTGGGAATGGCCCTATTGAATCATTTATATAACACCCATTATGTGCCTACTATTTTCCAGACAAGCTTGGACAGCACTGTTTTATTCTTAAATATTGGAAAGACCCTGTTAAGAGGATGAAAAGACAAGGCCAGATGCAGTGGCATGCACCTGTAATATCAGCTACTTGGGAGGCTGCAGTGAAAGCATCCATTGAGCTCTAGAGTTCAGGACCAGCCTGGGCAGCAGAGGGAACCCCAGAGCCAGTCTCAAAAAAAAAAAAAAAAAAAAAAAAAGGAGGACAAAAAGACAAACTACAGAATGGGAGAAAGCATTTGCAAATCACATATCTGACAAAAAATGTGCATCTAGAATATGTAAAGAACTCTCTGCCAGGTGCAATGGCTCATACCTGTAATCCCAACACTTTGTGAAGACAAGGTGGAAGGATTGCTTGAGCCCAGGAGTTCAAGACCAGCCTGGGCAACATACTGAGACCCCATATCTACAACAACAACAACAACAAAAATTAGCTGGGCATGGTGGTGCATGCCTGTAGTCCCAGCTACTTGGGAGGCTTAGCTGAGAGGATTGCTTAAACCCAGGATGTTCAGGCTACAGTGAGCCATGATCGCACCACTGCATTCTAGTGTGGGTAAAAGAGCAAGACCCTGTCTCAAAAAATAAATAAATAAATAAAGACAAGTAACCCAATCAAAAATGGGCAAAGGATCCGAGTAGACACTTTTGCCAAGAATATATGGAAATAACCAATAAACACATGAAAAGACTCTCAACAGCACTAATCATCAGACATGCAAATCAAAAAACCGCCATGAGATATACTTCACACCCACTAGGGTGACTATCATAAAAAAGATGGACAATAACAAGTGTTGACAAGGGTATGGAGAAATTAGAATCCTCATACATTGCTAGTGGGAATATAAAATGGTGCTATCACTTTGGAAAACAGTTTGACAGTTTCTTAAACATACAGAATTGCCATATGACTGAGCAATTCCACTTCTAGGTATATACCCAAGAGAAGTGAAAACATATCCACACAAAAACTTGTACACAAATGTTCACAGCAGCATTACTTGTAGTAGCCAAAATGTGGACACTATCCAAATGTCCATCAACTGATGAGTGGAAAAATACAATGTGATATATCCATACAGTAGAATATTATTCAGCCATAAAGAAAAATATTCAATTAGAAAATGGGCAAAACACATGAACAGACATTTCACCAAACAGGATACACAGATGGCAAACAATCACACAAAAGGATGTTCAACATCATTAATTATTTGAGAAATGCAAATTAAAACCACAATGAGATCATTCTTCGCCTATTGGAATGGTTAAAATAAAAAGTAGGGATAACACTAAAGGCTGGTGAGGATGGGAAGAAACTGAATCACCCCTGCATTGGTGGGAATGTCAAACAGCGTGGCCTCTCTGGAAAGGAGTTTGGCAGTTCCTTTGAAAACTAGAGGCTGGACATGGCAGCTCATGCCGGTAATTCCAGCGTTTTGGGAGACCAAGATAGGAGGATTGCTTAAGGCTAGGAGTTACCCATCTGTACAAAAAATTTAAAAATTAGCTGGGTGTGGTGGTGCATGCCTGTGATCCCAGGTACTTGGGAGGCTGAGGATCACTTGAGCCTGGGAGGTTGAGGTTGCAGTGAGCCGTGATGGCACTACTGCACTCCAGCCTGGGCAACAGAGTGAGACTCCTTCCCCAAAAAAGGATAGGAAACTACAGATGGCCTTACCACATGACCCAGCAATTTCACTCTTGGGCATATATCCCAGAGAAATGAAAACACATTTTTCACACAGAAACTTATATGCCAATGTTTACAGCAGTTTCATGCATAGTAACTAAAAACTGGAAACCATCCAGATGTCCTTCAGTGGATGAATGGCTAAACAAACCCATGGTACATCCGTGCTGCAGTATATTACTCAGCAATAAAAGGCAATGAACTGTTCATTCACGGAACAACTTGGATGAACCTCAAGGAAGTTACACTGAAAAAAGCCAGTCTTCAAAAGATATATACTTTGTGATTCAACTTATATGACGTTTGTGAAATAATGTGATCATAGAGACTGGAACAGATTAGTTGTCAGGGCTAGTGATGGGGAGGGGGTAGATGTGGCTATGAAGGGGTAGCACAAGGGAGCTCTATGGTGTTGGATGAACTAAATATCTTGATTGTGGTGACTGTGCAAAGCTACCTATGTGATAAAATTGCCTAATACTATACAAACACACATGCACACAAATGAGTGCATATAAAAGTGCTGACATCTGAATGGCGTCTGGGGATTGCATTGAGGTCAATTTCCGGGTTTTGACATTGTGCTCTCATTATGACCGATGTTACCACTGGGGGGAACTGGGTGAAGGGTACACAGGACTTCCCTATTCATTTATTTGCAACTTCTTGTGAATCTATAAGCATTCCAAAATAAACCATTTTACGAATACAGTTATTTATTTTATTAATGCAATTAAATAAATGTTTGAGAACTGGCAGTGTACCAACCACCATGGTATATGCTGGGGGTTCTGTGCAAAACAGAAGATGCACACACAGTCTCTGCTCTTGACAGTTCATTTGCATTGCTGAATGATAAAACTGAATTTCTCTCTCTCTTTTTTAGCATTTTTTTTTTTTTGAGATAGAGTCTCGCTCTGTTGCCCAGGCTGGAGTGCAGTGGCACGATCTTGGCTCACTACAACCTCTGTCTCCTGGGTTCAAATGATCCTCCTGCCTCAGCCTCTTGAGTAGCTGGGATTACAGGCACCTGCCACAATGCCCAGCTAATTTTTGTATTTTTGATAGAGACGGGGTTTCACCATGCTGGCCAGGCTGGTCTCGAACTCCTGACCTCAACTGATCTTCTTGCCTCAGCCTCCCAAAGTGCTGGGATTACAGGCGTAAGCCACCGTGCCCAGCCTCTCTTTCTTAGCATTTTTAAAGTTGTTTATTAAATTATACAAAAAACTTGCATTTAAAAAATTTATTTATTTTAATTTGGGGGTACAAGTGGGTTTTGTTTACGTGGATAAGCTCTTTAGTGATGATTTCTGAGATTTTGGTGCACCTATCACCTGAGCAGTGTACACTCTACTCAACATGTAGTCTTTTATCCCTCACCCCACATGCAACTTTCCCACCCAACTCCCCAAAGTCCGTTCTATCACTCTTATGCCTTTGCGTCCTTATAGTTTAGCTCCCACTTATAAGTAAGAACATGTGATATATAGTTTTTCCATTCCTGAAAAACTGAACCTCTTTAAAAACAAAAACACCTAATCGCTTTCAGTTCTTCATGGATGTTCCATTTTGGTGTTGAGATTGTGAGTGCCAGGGGCTGGGCTGGCATGTATGTACCCAGCATCTCTACCTGCCCCTGACCCAGCCTTGAGGGTGAGTCACTGGTGAAAGGCTTCTTTTCTTCTGAGCCGGGGCAGAGTCTGATTGTTGTCACCTGCTGTCACCTCAGAGTGCACTGGGTTCGGCTGCCTGGTGCCTGTTCTCACACCTCACCTCTTGAGACGGTTTGGACAGGGTCTGGTATGTTTCCTCTGAGACTTTTGCTAAGGGATATGGGAGAATGTACTCAGTGTGACAAGTCTCAGGAACTGCTGGAGCTGGCAATTTTGTTGGGAGGAGCAGGCTGGCCGGCTCCCTGCCCAGGGCAGAAGCGGGTGCTGGACGGCCTGAGGCTCTATCAGAGCTGTCTTGGCAGGTTCATGGGTGATGTGGTCTCCTGGGCAGTAGGTGGCACGGGGGCTTTTCAGCTGTACTAGTAGGGTTTTGATCTGCTACTGAAAGCAGCGTGAGCTGAGAGGACACTGGAAACCAATGGGTTTTAGAGAAAAATCTTGACTGTCTCCGCTTACAGAAGTTGTATATGCTCATTATAAAAAATCGCAGGAAAACAGAATGCAGGAAGTGAAATTCAGTCTGTGTGTGTGTGTGTGTGTGTGTGTGTGTGTGTGTGTGTGTTTCTGGTTTTAATAACAGCTTTATTCAGATGTGTTTATTTAATGTATCAATATCTTTCTACTAGATAACAGCTTTATTCAGATGTGTTTATTTAATATATTCAATATCTTCCAAGATCAAGGTGCTGGCAGAAAAAAAAAATTTTAAGTATTAAATATCATACAATCCAGCAATTTAAAGTATACAATTCAATGGCTTTTAGTGTATCACAGAGTTGTGCAACCATCATCACAGTCAATTAAGAACATTTCATCACCTCAAAAAAGAAACCTTGTGTTGCATAACAGCGTGAATGTACTCAATGCCACTGAACTGTACACTTAAAAATGGTTAAAATGCTAAATTGTGTGTTATTTATAGTTTACCATTATAAAAAGAAAGAAAAAAAGAAAGAATGAATGAAACCCATACCGTTTAGCTAGCATCCCCCTATCTCCCCCTACCCCCAGCCCTAAGCAACCGCTAATATCCTTTCTGTCTCTGTTTATTTGGCCCATTCTGGATCTTAACACCTGAAGGCCCCTTTCGCCTGACTGTTCTTTATGGGTTCTCACTGTGTGGCAGGCATGGTGTTGGGCTCAGGGCAGGGGACAGGGAAAAGTGAGACCTGTTCCTGCCCCGGCTGTAGTCCAAGAGCCCCTGCCTCTCACTCACAGTAAAACACACGGGCAGCATTTCCCTGATGGGCATTTTGGGCAACGCACCCTGTGTGTGGCTTTCTGATGGGAGAGGGTGGAATCCCTGGGAAACAAAGGCTTTGGTGTAGAAGGTGGATCTAGAGCTGGACTCTGGAGGTGCAGGGATTCTCTGCGCAGGACAAACAGCATGAGCAGAGGCAAGGAGGTGGGGGTGAGGACTGTAGGAACAGGAGAGAGGGAAGAAAATGCCCAGCCAAAAGACAGGATTTCTGTTGAGGAGTGATAGGAAATGAGACCCAGTGGGTCTGCAAAACCCTTTCCCTGCACCCCTGCCTCACACCACATTGCCTTGCATGTGTAAAATGACAGTTTAGTAATATCCCCATTGACTGAACACACGGGCACTGTTCCAAGCCACTCCCATGGCATAATTTATTTCATGCTCACAGTGATGTTTATGAGGTGGTGTAGTCACTTCTTATGGCTGCCACTGCAAATTACACAAACTGGGAGCCTTAGAACAACATAAACTCATTCTCTCACCGTTCTGGAGGCCAGAAATCGGAAATCAAGGTGTGGACAGGCTTGGTTCCTTCTGGAGACTGCAGAAGCATCTGTTCCATGCCTCCCTCCTGGATTCCGGTGGTTGCTGCCAATCTTTGGCATTCCTTGGCTGGCATTCCTTGCATCACTGTAATCTCCATCTCCAGCTTCCCATGGCATTCCCCTTATTGGGTCTGTGTCCCATGCCCTCACATGACCTTCTTTTTTTTTGGAGACAGAGTCTCACTCTATCCCCCAGGCTGGAATGCAGTGGCACGATCTCACCTCTGCCTCCCGGGTTCAAGCGATTCTCATGCCTCAGCCCCCGAGGCAACCGCTACCACTCCTGGCTAATTTTTTTTATTTCTAGTAGAGACAGGTTTGACCATGTTGGCCAGTCTGGTCTCAAACTCCTGACCTCAGGTGATCCACCCGCCTCGGCCTCCCAAAGTGCTTGGATGACATGTGTGAGCCATCGCACCCAGCCCGTCACATGGCCTTCTTGTGAGGACACCAACCATTGGATTTAGGGCCCACTCTAATGCAGTATGAGGTCAGCTTTGTTACATCTACAAAGACGCTATTTCCAAATAAGGTCACATTCACGTGTATTAGAGATTCACACGTATTCACATGTATCACATTCACATATCTTTTGCAGGAACACAAGTCAATCCTCAGCAGGTGGGTACTTTACTGCCCCTGTTGTGTTTGTCTGTTCTTGCATTGCTATAAAGAAAGAGACTGGGTAATTTATAAGAAAAGAAGTTTAATTGGCTATAGTTCTGCAGGCCGTACAGGAAGCATGATGCTGGTATCTGCTCAGCTTCTGAAGAGGCCTCAGGAAACTTACAATCGCAGTTTAAGGGAAAGGGGGAACAAGGTGTCTTACATCGTGGGAGTAGAGCAAGGTGGGGGGCAGGGGCCACACACTTTTAAACAAGCAAATCTCATGAGAACTCTATCAGAGAACAGCACCAAGCGGGTGGTGCTAAACCATTCATGAAGGACCCACCCTCATGATCCCGTCACCTCCCATAAGGCCCCACCTCCAACACTGGGGATTACAATTGCACATGAGATTTGGGTAGGGACACAGATCCAAACCATATCACCTGTTTTATAGGTGAAGAAACTGAGGCACAGAGAGAAGCAACAACCTCAGAACATGCTCACGTGCAGGTGGTATGGCCTGGGAACCCATAGGCAAGACACCCGGCCAGTGCAGTACAGGACAGGGGGCAGTCTAGAAGCTAAGCCCACCACCCATCAGAACAAAGGATTGTTTGTCTTGTGCCAGTCTGCACTCACCTTTGTTCTAGAAAGGTGCAAGGCTGTTTGTTGGGACCTCCTCAAGTCCAAGGTGTCCCTTTGGGGCCCTAGAGGGAAGGGCCATCAGCCACATGGTAAGAGGTCCAAGACCCTGTCCATGATGCCCCTGTGGCCTTTATCCCTCTAGGGTGTCTTTCCCAGACAGACTTTTAGTAAACATTCATCAGTCTCCCATGCACTGTGCTGGATGCTAAGGGAGACTCAAAGATGGACCAAACCCTGCCCAGCATGCAGGGTCTCCCCGTGTGTGGCCTTCGTGTGAAGGAATGCTGTTTGCATAGTCAGGAATGGAAAGGTGGCAGAAAGGGCAGGGGCTGGGGCCAGGGGAGAAGTTTAATTGCAAAGAAACAAACATGAGCCTTAAGCATTACTTATGATTTTACAAATCTGGGGTTTTAACAGTAAAACAGTAATTGGGCCTCTGCGTCTAGCACCATGTTGGGTCCTGGCTGCCAAAGCGAATAAGCCCTAGTTCCTGCACTAGCAGCTAACCCAACAAGTGGACTAGATACCAAAGCCTTGTAAGGATGCTGTTTCAGGAAGGGAGTCCAGGGCTTTGTGTAAAGTGCCAGGGGGCACAGAAGGGGTCATGACTGACTTCATCTTCAAAGTTTATCTGTGTTCTGCAAAGATCAGGCCGTGCCTCAGTGGGGAGGAAAGCTGCTGATTGTTGAGTATGCCTGGTACGTAGGCTGGGCTTTTTGTGTGCATTGCCACTAACCCACTCCAGGCATTCCTGAGGAAGGTCCTTCCTTCCCTTCCCATCTTACAGATGGAAGCTCTGTCTCCCCTCCCTGCTGCCGGAAGTCTTTTGGTCCCAGCCTCCCTTGGCCATGCCTGTTCTGCCCCTTGTGGACGGAGTCGGCAGTGCACCAGATGCAGGCACTAGGTGGCACTGGGATGCCCGGGGCATCCTGTGAATTCCAACACCACCAGCTAGGGTCTCTCAGACTTAAGTCATTTGTAGGCATCCTCCAAATACCTCCTGTACCACCATCTAGTTAATATTTTATTTAAATTCTCTTTTTAAATTTTGTCTCTATCCCAGTGGGAAACCATGATCTCCTTGCCATAGACAAATACAATTTTTTTAAATTATGTGAACTGTTAAGAACAGTGTTTGATATGCAGAAAGAAGGCAAATATGAAAATGAAGCTAATCGAACACAACATGTTGGTTTGCGTATCACTATAAGCATCTCACAGACCTCTAATGCTGTGGAGTCCTGTCCTGGGCTTTGAAAACAGGACCGCAAACTGATGTCACCTATGTGCGTGTGGCTTTAGGGAAGAGCTCCTTTCCCTTTACAGGTGGAAGGACAGAGGCACTGAGGGGGGAAAGGGCGCACTCTAGGCCTCATTGCCCATTCCAGGCTCAGAGCCAGACCTGGAAGCCGGGTCCTGCCTTCCCTCTCCATCACATGGAAACTAGAACTTCGGGAGACCAGGACCACAGTGGGACATGCACGTGTTTCCTGGCCCCTCTGGAGCCAGAGAGCACTCATGCGGGGCTCCCACGTGCAGGGAGCATGACCATTTGAGTGTGAGGATGAGTCAGGAGTTGTGGGGCAGGTGCCTGTGGGGCACTGATGAACAGTGGGATCTCCAACAACCTGCTGAGCCTCTCTGGGCCCTTCGCCCTGGCTCTCCCAAGCAGGGCAGAGCATGGTGCCGTGTTCTTCACTGGTCAGTCTGGCCCCAGCTGCAGGCACTGACAGTGGCATCCTGGCACCCTGCCCCTCCGAGGAGCCCCATCCACCTTGGCATGGATTTTGAACAAATGCTTTGATCCCTCTTCCTTGCCAGAGCTGTAAAACATCAGGGTAGCCCTCGCCCTTGGGTGAGCTGTGCAGCCAATCAGGTTAGGTTCTGAGAGGCCCTGGAGATCTGGGTGACAGGCCAGTGGCCCCACTTCAGTGCCCCAGACCCATGTTCCTCCTGGATGCTGAGGCAGAACTGGGCAACACCCTTCCTCCTGGCCTCTCCTGAGCCTCAGAATTGCCAAGTTCTAAGATTGTTGCTTGGGATGACTGAGATCTATTAAATATTTAATTCTGCATTTACAGTCTAGAACCTTCTGTGTTATTTTGTCAAAAATGATGAGTGTATATTAACACCAGCTATCCTAATAGTGATATGGTTTGGCTGTGTCCTCACCCAAATCTCATCTTGAATTATAGCTCCCATAATTCCCACAAGTTGTGGAGGGACCTGGTGAGAGATAATTGAATCACAGGGGCGGTTTCCCCCATACTGTTCTCCTGGTAGTGAATAAGGCTCATGAGATCTGATGGCTTTATAACGGGAAACCCCTTTCGCTTGGCTGTCATTCTCTGTCTGCCACCATTAAGACGTGCCTTTCGCCTTCCACCATAACTGTGAGGCCTCACCAGCCATGTAGAACCGTGAGTCCATTAAACCTCTTTTTTTTTTTTTTTTTTTAATAAATTATCCAGTCTCCGGTATGTCTTTTTTTTTTTTTTTTTTTTGAGACAGAGTTTCACTCTGTTGCCCAGGCTAAATGCTGTGGTGCGGTCTCGGCTCTCTGCAACCTCCGCCTCCCAGGTTCAAGTGATTCTCCTGCCTCAGCCTCCCAAGTAGCTGGGATTAGAGGTGCCTGCCACCATGCCAGCTAATTTTTTGTATCTTAGTAGAGACAGGTTTCACCATGTTGGCCATGCTGGTCTTGAACTCCTGACCTTGTGATTCGCCCATCTCAGCCTCCCAAAGTGCTGGGATTACAAGCGTGAGCCACTGTACCCGGCCCGGGTATGTCTTTATCAGCAGCGTGAAAATGGACTAATACAAATAGGTAATCCCCCCTGAAATCTCAGTGGATTGACAAGGAATTCCATTTCTCACTTACCTACCGTCCAGCTGGCAGCTGATGTGTATGGAGGCCGCATGCAGCCCAGCATGGGACCCAGAATGAGTGCAGCAGACACGCCCCCCAACCCCGTCCCTGCCACCTCTTTCCCCCATTTCCTTGGCAGGATACTCACCTCACCCAGGGCCCTTCTTGTCTCTCCCCAGTATTGTACCTGGAAGGCTCGGCTCTTGTGTTTGAGGACATCTTCAGACTGATTGCATTCTACTGTGTCAGTAGGTGAGTAGACCCGGCCCTGCAGGAGGTTATCTGGTTGCAGCAAACATCACAGGCAACCCTGGGTGGGTGCAGAGGACTTCACAGGGAAGCCCCAGAGGGAGGAGTGCGGCCCAGAGGATGCAGAGAGAGGGCACAGGCCCCTCTGGGAACCACAGGGGATGTGTTGGCTCTGAGGCTTTCTCACACTATCTGATAAGAGCCCCTCCCTTCCACACCTGCCCGTCTGGCTCACTGCCTGTCTCCCGGCTTCCTGTGTTATCAGCTTCAAGGACAGCCTGGAGTGCTGCGTGGACCAGGCCTCCCATTGCAGGGGTTCTAGAAGAAACTTCCTGTAGGGGCAGCAACAGGGGCTGATCCCCCTTCATGGGAGGTAGCTTGTGATTACTAAGCAGCTGCTGGGTGGAGCGGGTATCTGCTAACCACCCTGAGAACTGCCTGTTTATTCAGAACTGGTTTTGGGTCAGTAAGAATTTAAAAACACACTTTGGTGCCATAAGTCAATGACTTAAGCCACAGGACCTTGACAAGGGCTGGTTAGAAATGGGGTGGTATGTGTTGGGGTCCAGCAGTGGGCTCCAGGCCCACAACCCCTGCTGCCTCTGAAGAAAACCATGCTCAACCTAGAGCACCCGCTCCCCACCTACCAGGACCCTCCTGAGTCCAGATGGGCAGGAAAAGTAAGGCTGATAATGTCACCGGTGGAGGGTATCCAGGTTCTTGGTGTCTTGAACAGAGAATTGGACAAAACGCACAAAGCAAGGAAGGAATGAAGGGGTTTATTGAAAATGAAAGTACACTCCACAGTGTGGGAGTGGGCCCAAGCGTAGGGCCTCAAGGGCACCGTTACAGAATTTTGGGAATATTAAATACCCTCTAGAGGATTCCACTGGTTACTTGGGGTACACCCTATGCAAATGAAGAGGATGAAGTAAAGTTACAAAGTCTTTTACTTGGCCTACACTGTATGGAGAGGATATTTCCTGTTATAACTGAAGTGTGAATCAGCCTTATGTTCCCTGCCTCCAGACCCTATTTTCCTGCCTCATCTCTTCCCTAAGAGAGGTGATCCCCATAAATCTTTATAGGAGGCAGAGGGACCAATGGTCTTTTTTTTTCTGTAACTGCTTCATGCTGGCTTGGGGTGTAGTCCCTACCTACTGGGGATCAAGGAACTCTCACCCTGCTCTGTGTAGTGCAGGCAGGGTAGCTTCTTGATGGCCAGGGTTGGTGTCTTCACCTGCAAATGGCTGGAACCTTTGTTGCCTGTTCATCTGAAGCTTGATGGTCTCTACACAAGAGGAAATGAAATTGGTTAAAAGATTTAATGGGAACTTCAGGGGGTGGATACCTGTGCTGTCAAGAATGTTTGTTACAGAGATTTGCAGGAGAAAAGAAGAAAACCTGGTCTGTTCTAAAATCTATGTGTTTCCTTAAAGTCTTAGCACAAACGACACCATTTTGGTTTGGTTTGCTGGGGCCTAGTGCATGAGCTTAGTCCAAAACAACGGCCTCCCAGAATTTTGTTTAACAAATTCCTGGCCAGGCACGGTGACCCACACCTCTTATCCCAGCACTTTGGTAGGCCGAGGCAGGTGGATCACTTGAGGTCAGGAGTTCGAGACCAGCCTGGCCAACATGGTGAAACCCCGTCTCTACTAAAAATACCAAAAATTAGCTGGGCATAGTGGTGGGCACCTGTAATCCCAGCTACTCAGGAGGCTGAAACAGGAGAATTGCTTGAACCTGGGAGGCAGAGGTTGCAGTGAACCAAGATTGTACCATTGCACCCCAGCATGGGCAACAAGAGCAAAACTCCGTCTCAAAAAAAAACCAAAATAAATAAATTTTAAAATTCCCCCTTTTTGGTCTCACTTAGGTGAGAACGTGACCAAAACTTAGGGCCTTAGTGCCACTCTCTGTTACCATCATTTTGGGTTTCTGGTCTGACTTAGCCCGTCATTCATAGGTTACGGTGTCCTCATGGTCGCATATTTCTTTCAGCTCCTGTTATTCCAGTTGGAGAGAAACCATATGACATTCTAGAGATGGCTGCATGCAAGCACTTAAAACCTTTGAGAGAATACAGCCCAACAGGGAGACTATCACTATGACTATTGGGAGGATAATAGTAAGAAATTGGAGTATGCTTCTTACCCAAGGTCCTCACAAGCCAAACCTCCTAAAATCAAAGAGACCAAAGAATGACTTAACTAAGCAGTTTCTTTGTTAATCCCCTAGCACTGAATTTCTGTAATCTTCATTTGATGTATTTCTCCATAGGCCACATGTGCCAGCAGCTGCACAAATATGTCTTTGTTCAGCCAATTCTATCATAACTTTCACAAGAAAATTTAAAGTCTGTTGTGTAACCGTAGCCTTTACAGTAGAATTTGCTGTAGAGCCTGTCATAAGGGATATATTGCTAATCATTGCTTCTTTTACTTTAAACCGTGGAAAAAGGACCTAATAAATTATGCCCTTCTAGAAGAGTGAAGGCCTCCTGGCAATGATATCTTTAACCCGTGATGTGGGTTAAGAGGAATGAACCAATGTTTCGTTTCTGACTGATTATGAGGCAGCCATAATGAGGTACCATTGAAGTTTTTTTTTAACCTGCATTGGGCCTTTATCCTTTATCCATCAAAGTATAAGGTTCTTCATGTATAAGACTGGCTGCAAACTCCTTCGCGAATAAAAGTACACCCCATAAGTGCACAAAACAGACCCCTTTTCCACTTCTATTGTTCACAGAGGCATAAGCAAGGAAAAATATTCAAAGATAAGAGTTTCATGATAGTGGAGGCCTTAATCTGTGAACTTGGGAAAAGCTGTTCACATCAAGGATGCCATCCTTTTCTGGGGAGAAACCCCCCTGGTTAGCCTTACCCCGAGGGTTCCAATGGGTATACAGTTCCAAGAGTATGGAGGGACCCTTCACAGTTTTGAGATTATGAACCCAAAGTTCCAGGTCCCGAAGTTTTGTTGCAATGTGGATGGCAAGGACAGTCTTTCTCTGATGTTCTCAGAAGATCTAAACTATAAAAAGCTTTTTTACCTGGTGAAAATACACTATAGCGTAATAATCTACTGTTATAACATCAGCCCTCTTGCATGGGAAAGCTTTTATACAACCAGAACACATGCAGTGAAAATAACAATTGAATGAAATCCCTTTGTAAAATGTTTAAGTGGCCTACCAGGTGACCAATTGTACCTGAAGCTTTAATTGTTTTCCCAGGAATATGGGATCAAACATTGGTTATAAACAATTTCAGTAATTTGTAAGTCACTACATCAATGTATTCAATTTGGACCATTTTATCTTTTCCATGTTGAGTCATGGAACGCAGAACTCTTAATAATAAAAGCTTTAAGGACTCAGGAAGGACAAGGTGGCCATCCTGGTTCTCCATGAGGCCATGCTTAATTGACATTAGACTTATATTATCTTGGATACTAGTTGTTTTTCCAAATTAGGTACATAGCACTGACAAGAAAATTTGTTTTTTTGTGTGGTTTATAATAACTTAGCATAATAATCATAATTATAATTGATAGCATATACTTAGACATTAACATTTTAGAAATCCCATACAATTTTGTAACAGTATTATTCACAAAAATATATCCTAAAGAAGATCGAACACCATTTTGGCAATCTCATGTACCTAAACATGTCAGATAATCCTGTTTACCTCCTTTCTGGATGTTTTCAGGGGCCCTCTGATCCATCCAAAAAATCAGGCATTAGGAAAGACAATTTTGAAACTGAAGTTTGATTTTGGAATTCCAGAGTACCATAAATTATTTATTTTGCCAAAATGACTCAGAAATTTTAAAGAAGTAAAAACCTTTTATAACCTTTTACAAAAAACACACACACACACATTCTGCTGTTCTTATACACCTTGTATGCAAAACTGTTTCTAGTAGTCTTTTTTTTTTTTTTTTTTTTTTTTTGAGACAGAGTCTCACTCTGTTGCCCAGGCTGGAGTGCAGTGGCACAATCTCAGCTCACTGCAAGCTCTGCCTCCCGGGTTCACGCCATTCTCCTGCCTCAGCCTCCCGAGCAGCTGGGACTAACGAGCGCCCGCCACCACACTCGGCTAATTTTTTGTATTTTTAGTAGAGACGGGGTTTCACCATGTTAGCCAGGATGGTCTCAATCTCCTGACCTCGTGATCTGCCCGCCTCGGCCTCCCAAAGTGCTGGGATTACAGGCGTGAGCCACCGCGCCCGGCCTCTAGTAGTCTTAACTGCATGTTATAGTGGCGAATTTTAAAGTAAAACCTGGTAAGTTATGTTCTGATAAAGTTTGACTATTTCCAGCATAGCTAGAAGCGTGGCCGACTCCGCATGTCCCCAGGCCTTACCTAGCTGGAAAGCAGGCAAGTTAAACAATTTTCAAAAGGTAAAGAAGCAGCTTATGACCTTCCAGCATTTAGCAAACCCAATATTTGAACATAATTTGGACCACATGTTTACATTTTGAAGACCTTTGTATTTTACCAATAATCTTTAAAACTGTATTTCCCAAAGATTACTCAAGTCACATGAACTAAATAAAAGGCATTACATTTTTCACTTTTCTGACAAAATATTTGACTTAAGCTTTTATTATTATTAAACCAATCAATGTAAAACTTTCAGAGGAGACAAACAGTGACTTTTCCTTTATATTTAACCAGTTTGCACAGAGAGAAAGAAGCCGGAGACTGACTAGTAAGAAACTCTTACCCTTTTGCTGGCATGCCAGGTTTCTGGGTTCTCTCTCCCTGAATGGCCCTAGCGACCCTGCCTGACCACATGCAAACAAACACATTGCCATGAATTAAGAATATTCACAAACAGTTTACAAATTTTGGAGACGTTAGGTAGAGAGAGAGAAATATGACTTAAATTCTATTTACAAGAGTATACTCAAGACACTTAAATTATCAGGAAGCCTAAAATCCAAAAAGTTAGTTTGAAAGTAGAAAGCTGGTGTGCTCCATTAATTCCTGTGGGCCTGACAAAGGTAGCTTTGGAATTCCAGATAAATGGAATGAATGATGATTTGCTAGAAATACATGGGAAACAAAATAACTATTCACAGAATCAAATAAAAGCCTTCCACTAGGAACTAAAAAAAATCATAGTGTTAGACATATGGATACACAAGCAAAGCCAGATGAGAATAAACAGCAAGTGAATGAAAACTAGAAGCCAAAAACAAATAAACAGGAAACCAACCCTAAGTTTTCCTACTCAATTTACCCTGGAGGCTACAGTGTTACCTAGGGCCCCCAAAAACCCACATAATGAATATTTTAATCCCGACACATAATTCAGTATCCTTAAGTTCACCAATATTTTCATACAGCCTGTGCAATTAAGAAATTCACTTTAGGCACGTGGCCAATAAGTACTCCAGCACTATCCATGCAAAACAGTAAACGTAATGTGAAGCAACGCAAGCATGTATGTGAGATTTGGCTTTGCACTAAATCCAGCTTCATGCTTAACTATATTAAAAAAAGAATTGCTGGGCCGGGTACGGTTGCTCATGACTGTAATCCCAGCACTTTGGGAGATCAAGGCGGGTGGATCACCAGGTCAGGAGATGGAGACCATCCTGGTTAACATGGTGAAACCCCGTCCCAGCTACTCAGGAGGCTGAGGCAGGAGAATGGCGTGAACCCGGGAGGCGGAGCTTGCAGTGAGCCAAGATCACACCACTGCACTCCAGCCTGGGCAACAGAGTGAGACTCTGTCTCAAAAAAAAAAAAAAAAAAAAAAGAATTACCAAACTTCTGATGCATTTTTTTTACAATACTTCTTGTTTTACTGTCGATGAAAAGAGTCAAACTCTGTAAAATATTTTAAGAGATTTATTCTGAACCAAATATGAGTGACCATGGCCCATGACCCAGCCCTCAGGAGGTCCTGAGAACATGTGTCCAAGGTGATTGGGGTGCAACTTGGTTTTATAGATTTTAGGGAGGCATGAGACATCAGTCAAATACAATTAAGGAATACATGAATACATTGGTTTGTTTCAGAAAGGTGGGACAACTTGAAAACTGTGGGGGTGGGGAGCAGTGTTCCAGGCTATAGGTAAATTAAACATTTTCTGGTTGACAATTGATTGAGTTTTTGTCTAAGGACCTGGGATCAATAGAAAGGAAATGTTCATAAAAGATTGTGAAAAACCAAGGTTCTTTTGAAGTCTCATAGTGGCTGCCCTTAGAAAAATTCGATAACAAGTGTTTCCTATTCAGACCCTTTAAAAGGTGCTAGACTCTCTGCCAGTTTTGGTAGACAACATATAACAGTGAGTATACATACAAATAAACACATCTAGACGTGTATACACACGTATAAATGAAAATCCAGTAGCTTGGAACCTTAACCATGAGATATCAATACAAGCTTACTGGTTTTGCTTTGCCCCAATAGATAAGCCAATGAAGGCTATGAACCAAAATTTCGGGTAAAGCAGTCTCCTTGGCAGTTTTGTTGTTAAAGGCCAGACCTCCCCAGACTCCAAAGAGTGCTGGAGCCAAACAGTACCAAAGGAGGGCATCACACATTAACCAGACACCTTGCTTAGAACAGCAGCACAAGTGGGATCCATGCAACGCCATCCCACTTTCCCAGTAGACAGTAAACTCCAGATTCTAAACCATTTGGGGGCCAAGCAGCCATTGCAACTGCAAGAGAAAATTCTAAGGAGGGCTTAGTACTAGACCTCAGAACCTCTGCCAAGAGCATCCCCTTTGGGGAGGTTGAGGTCTGCAGGATCCCCCAGAGCATCCTCCTGTGGGCTCCAATCTTAGTGTGTCAGATGTCTCTGACCTTAGGTGGGCACTGGCACCACTTTTCATGTGTTCCCTCCAGAGCCTGCTATGAGCTTTCCTTTGGTACCTGGGTGTAATCCCTGACTTTTAGCATCCTTATAATTTGATAAGGCCATGCCTTCCCGTGCTTCCTGTTCTGTTAGAAACAAATTTTTGGTGCCACAAAGTGAACCCAGCACTCAGGCAAAAGTTTTCTCAGCAAGGCAATTTACTTCTATAGAAGGGCGCTTTCTGCATGCAAGGCAAAGGCAAGGGGGAGCATGCAAAAAAAAGGAGAACAGGATTTTCTTATCCCTAACGCAGACCCTGTTCCTGTGTCTTCCCCCTGTGGGCTGGGGTCAGACCGCACAATCTAGGCTAATTCCGATTGGCTACAGTTGACATCATCAAAGGAGGCAAGGGTGGGCCTTTGACAGGAAGGACAGGTACAGTACATTTTGGGGTGTTTGGGCACAGCAGAGAGAGGGAGGGCTGATAGATGAATGGATATGATTACCTTTTAGAATAGAACAAAGAACCAGGAACAGAAACTCTTTGAAGAGGAACTATTTGTTGTCAACAACAATTTCCTCCTCTTGAATTTATACATGTTGCGCTTTAAACCTATCTAATATGACTCGGATTTCGTGTTCATTCACGGGGAAGAATTTGTTACTATAGGATTGGGAATAACTAGGGAAGGTTTTGTTAAAAGCTGTCTCTATAAGTCTTTGGACTAGTCCACGAATGCAGGGCATGATGCAGCATCCAACAAGAATAAGCACAGCTATTGCGATTGCGAGAGAGGTAACAATAGAGGCCATGAGTCCTTTCCATTTACCAAACCATTTCCCTAACCATCCTGTGAAAGGGTCAGTTATCCCAGAATTTGTGGCTAATTCATCTGATAAGGAGGTAAGACCTTGTAAAGCTTTTGTAATTGTTCCATCAGGGGCTGTATTGTTGGGAATGTAGGTGCAGCATTGGGTTCCTATCATAACACAAACTCCACCTTTTTCTGCTAATATCATATCTAGGGCCATTCTGTTTTCCCAAGCCATTTGGCTAGTAGGCCCTAATTGTTCAGCTATTCCTTGGATAGCATCCCTAGTGTAATTAATAAATCGCTGCTGGTTATAATAGATGTAATTTATCCAACCTACATTTTTATTAATAGCTACCATTGGAAGTAATGATTCAAATCCTGCAGCTACTGGGTCTCGGGCTTTGAAACTATCAGGTACCCCCTGTGGGACTCCAACTGCATCTAGATAGACATGAGAGTCGAAAGATCCTTGAGGGGCCCCTCTTGTTTTACGGCGTTGTGGTTTCTTTTTTTCTGGTTGTTGAAATGCCAGAGTGAAAGGGATGGCCAATTGAATTAGAGCACAAGTACCACTCCAGTTACTTGGCAGAGTGTCCAGCAGGTGTCCACCACAATACCACCATACATCAGCTCGGGCATGAACAAGGGCAGACTGATTGGTAAGCTCTTGGAAAGACTTAAGCTCACTGCATCCCTTTAGGTCCCCAAGAAACTCCGAATTTTCTCCCTGTCGTGAGAGACAGGAAATAAACTTGGCATCTGGAGATGGAGGCTGGATGGCCTTCGGGGGCTCACCCTCAAGATGTTGAATTTCAGGGAATAGCTCAGAGAGAGTTCGACAGAATTCACTATCCCAGGCTGTGGGGTGTTGGAAAAGAGCCACCATGCAGCCCATGCCCGGTTGGTCAGAAGACCATCCAAGTGGAAAGGGGACGACTTGGGCCTCTGGCCTACCTTGCGCACAAGCGTAACAGTCGCTTTTGTTTAGACTGCGAACAGAATATTCAATCCATTCCATCCAGGCATTTGTTTCTTTGTATCCTGTTTCGATTGTCAGTGTTTGTTTTAAATTTTTAACCTCTACAATAGCTACTTTGCTTTTGTCATTAGATGAAGAGACAATGGTCTGGTCAGCAGGTGTAGAAGAGGATAGACTTGGAGATATGAGGGATGGAGATGTAATGAGGTGCAACTCAAAGAATCCTATGGGGTCTTTCCCTCTTACATCTGCTCCCATACCATAGAAACGGTTTAGGGTGGGGGAGGAATCTTGGAGAGTTGGGATGGTGATGGAAATTTGCACCGGGTTACATTGGTTGTATCGACAATTGGGAGGGGCAATTCCTTTAGTAAAACGGATATAGGGCTTTAGAACCGCTAGCGGGAAATCCTTTGAGGGGACCCAATCTTGGCGTTGAGTGGTCCAAACGACATATTCCCAAGTATGACAAAACGGAAACCTAAACAAGGTAGAAGCATCTGCTTTGGAGGGGCAGAGATATTTCTCTGCTGCTGCAAGCTGTCTCTGGCTTTGGAGATCCCCACAAGGTATAACTAAACAAGCATCAAAGGTAATGGTCTGGGGTGAGTCTGATCTAGTTACGTTAATAATGAAGTGGCTAGCAAGAGAACAAGGAAAGAAGAAGGAGTAACAGAATAGATGAAAGAGAATTAAACTTTCCTTAGCTTTAGTTTGGTAGGATTTTCCCCTGGGACTATGGCCCATTACCCTGGAGGGGGCGGTGCTTTCTTGACTCGGGTGTGATGGGTCCATCCTTTCTCGGCAGTTCAGACTGCAGTTTCAGTTGTTAGGAGCACTAGATATGGTCCCTCCCAGGACGGTTCCAGTTTCTCTTCTTTCCAGCTCTTATTGAGGACGTAGTCTCCAGGCCGGTGCTGATGGACTGGAAACTCAAGAGGCAGGGTTTGCGCTAAGAGACCTTTAGTCCTAAGGGAAGATAAGGTAGAAGATAGACCAAGTATATAATTCCTAAGGAATTGATCTTTGGTCTCAAAAGTGGGAATGTCACTAGTGGAACTTAAGTATGGTAACCTATAGAGCATTTCATAAGGGGATAGGCCAACATCTGTTTGAGGGGCAGTTTGGATCCTGAGTAGAACGATGGGGAGACACTTAGTCCAGGGTAATGGAGTTTCTAAAATTAACTTAGATGATTTTTTTAAAGTCTGATTCATCCTTTCTATTCTTCCTGATGAGGATGGATGCCAGGGGGCATGATATTCCCATTTGATTCCTAAAGTTTGAGTAAGCCCTTTAATGATATTTGCAGTAAAGTGAGTCCCGTTGTCTGAGTCAGTGTTTTCTACTGGCCCGAACTGAGGTATTATCTTCTCTAGTAATACTTTAACCACATTATTAGCTGTTGCACTGGGGAGGGGAATGGCTTCAACTCAATGGGTGAGGTGCTCTACTATTATGCCATGAGCAGAACAGTTTCTTTTTCCTTCCCCACCTCGGGGCATTCTCTTTTGAAGTGACCTGCTCTTCCACGTTTGAAGCACCTATCCTGTCCTCCCACTCTCTCATTTCCAGGATTATTTGACCTTGCTCCCCCATACTCTTTAGAGGGCCTGGTAGCTGAGGGTCTGGGTCCCCCATTTGGAGGCTTGGGTCCTCCAAATGGGGTTTGGACCCTTTATAATTCCTGGCCCCCTGGAGTCTCTGTTTAGAAGCATATGGCTTGAAGCCATCTGTTGGAAGGTAGATAGCATAAGTTTCGTTTTTTGTTTTTGCTTTTCTTAATCTCTCCTCACATATACTTTTTGGGCTTCTCCTAGGGGTTCCTCTCTGGACCGGTTTTTCGTTTTCTAGTTTCTGCAACTTCTTTGCTATGTCTGGCTAGCTATTTGTGACAAAATGTAGCTTTAATATTCCTTGCCCAAGAGGGTCTTCTGGATCTAAATCTGCATATTTCCTTATTTGTTCCCTTAGTCTTTCTAGAAATTTCATGGGCCCTTCATCTTTTTCGTGTTGTATGTCAAATATTCGGGAAAGATTCTGAGCATGGGGCACTGACTCCCGAATTCCTTTAATTATCATTTCCCTAAGATCTTTCGTGTTTTCCCAGTGGACTGCGTTGTCATTATCCCATTGAGGATCTTGGGCTGGGAATTTCTGGTCTGCTGCAGGAACGTTTTGGCCAGGAGAATGTTCACATTCCCAAATTGTCATAGCAGCCCTGTGAATCATCCCCCTTTCTTCCCCTGAGAAGAGGATACCCAGGATGGACATTAATTTGGCCCAGGCATATAACTGGGGGTCTAGGAATTGATCTGCTACCCCGTATGGGTCATCTAGCAGTGGCTTAAGTTCTTTCTTTAAACCTTGAACCTCTGAACTAGTCAAAGGAGCATTTACAAAGCCAGTAGCTCCTCCTCCCTGGGGCACCTCAAAGGGAAGAGAGTTGGAGCTGATTCCTTAGAGGCAGAGGGGAAAGGAAGATTTTGAATATCCTTCTTACATGGTAGTCCCTTTAGGGAAGGATACTTAGGCTGACAAGGAACAGACTCATGGGGTGGTGGTAATTCCCAAGAGTCAGAGTATAAGGGGGAGGAATAATAGGAGTAGCAGAAGGATCTGGGACCGAGTCCAGGGTAGCAGCAGCTGCCTGTGGAGGGGACAGGTCAAGTGGGGGAGAATTAAATGGGGAAAGGTGGTTTAGAGGGTTCCAGGAGTTGGGATCCCTCTGCCTAGGGGTTGGTTTTACTACGCCTTCCCCTGCATTCTTTAGGGGAAAGAGGAGAACAGGTTGTTTTCTCCAGAACAGGGCATAGTCTCTTCCTGCAAGACCAGACTTTTGTCATTCACATACTGAGTTAAAAGTTAACAGACCCAATCCTCATCTGATCCATATTTTGGCAAGAAGATGGCAGGTTTGAGAATGGGTTCCTTGGCCCAAATGAAACAACAATATTTTATCATCTGTTGCTTTTTCTTGTGCCTATTCCTCCCATTCTCCTTCCAATATTTTAGCATGAGACCTAGAGGACTATCAGAGGGGATCTGACTATCCCCGTCCTTACCTTTCCCTGTTGTACTAGGAATGTTTCCCATCTTGGAGGTTTTGGATGCCCCCTTGAGTGTGTGTGTGGCCCAATCTCTCTTACTAGAGTTCTCTTGCCTTCCCTTTTCTCTAGAGGCTCAACCCCCATTAATGGAGGTTTCTTGCACTCCTTTCCATTCACTTCATCCTATCTGGCCACTTCCTTCACAGGAAATTAGGTCCCTCTTAGTATTGGCATACAGGTATAAGCCCCATGGCAGGATCTGCCCTAAGCCATATGAAGATGAGGTGACCACAGAGCCACAGATAGGACCCACTCACCCCGGACAGCAGTAATGCCTATCACCATTCACAGAAGCAGCACCGCAAGCAGTAGTGCCTATGATCATTCACACACATTTTCAACCTCCAAGATATCCCAACCACCAACGAAATACTTCACCGCCCCCACGGCTTTTCTTACTTCGGTCTTGTGCGCAAAGTTACCTGGTCACCACGGTATTTGTAGGCAAGCCTTTCCTTCCAACGTTGCCGAGAGTCCAGGTTTATTCGTCACAGCGGGTGGGGTCCCAATCTCTAGCCCTTGAGGCCACGTCAGCAAGGCAGTGGGTCGCGTCTCCCCCTGGGAGATGACCAGAGACCCCTTCCCCAGAGGAGAATAGGAATCCTGGGCAAGGCCCCAGATTGTTAGAAATAAATTGTCAGTGCTGCGAAGTGAATCCAGCATTCAGGCAAAAGTTTTCTCAGCAAGGCAATTTACTTCTATAGAAGGGCGCTTCCTGCATGCAAAGCAGAGGCAAGGGAGAGCGTGCAAAACAAAGGAGACCAGGAGTTTTTATCCCTGAAGCAGACCCTGTTCCTGTGTCCTCCCCCTGTGGGCTGGGGTGGGACCACACAATCTAGGCTAATTCCGATTGGCTACTGTTGACATCATCAAAGGAGGCGAGGGTGGGCGTTGGACAGGGAGGACAGGTACAGTATATCTTGGGTGTGTTTAGGCACAGTGGAGATAGGGACGGCTAATAGATGAATGGGTAAGATTACCTTTTAGAATAGAACAAAGAACCAGGAACCAAAACCCTTTGAAGAGGAACTATTTGTTCTTAACAACAGCAGCACAAGTGGGATCCATGCAACGCCATCCCACTTTCCCAGTAGACAGTAAACTCCAGATTCTAAACAATTTGGGGGCCAAGCAGCCATTGCAACTGCAAGAGAAAATTCTAAGGAGGGCTTAGTACTAGACCTCAGAACCTCTGCCAAGAGCATCCCCTTTGGGGAGGTTGAGGTCTGCAGGATCCCCCAGAGCATCCTCCTGTGGGCTCCAATCTTAGAGTGTCAGATGTCTCTGACCTTAGGTGGGCACTGGCGCCACTTTGCATGTGTTCCCTCCAGAGCCTGCTATGAGCTTTCCTTTGGTACCTGGGTGTAATCCCTGACTTTTAGCATCCTTATAATTTGATAAGGCCGCGCTTTCCCATGCTTCCTGTTCTGTGAACTTTAGTGATAGGAACTGGAGGCTGGGTGGGTTTCTTTTGCCCTTAGCCAGTTGAATAGGAGAAGGGAAGAATTTAGCATAAGAAAAGAAGGTTTAAGTCCTGAAACATGCAAGTTTGCTCTGAGCTGTGCCACATGTAGGGATCAGGGACCACACTCAGAAAAGATTTTTTTTAAAAAAAGAATCCCTTCCCATTCTGGACAGGGCAATTATTCCCATTCATTCCTAGGCCTTCAGGCAATACTGGGGAGTGACCCCAGCCAATTATCCTCGATTTCCAAGGAGCTACTGGGAAACAGCCACTGAAAGACTGAAAAAGAAAGAGAGAGAAAAAAAAAAATGAAAAAGACCCTGGTCCCTTAAGTGAATCGGGCGGTGGCATTTAGGCTTCTCTACATGGAAACCCCTTAGTTTCACTGGCCACAGCCAGAAACCTGCAGTTGCTTTCATATTTAGGCGCTGCCCACCAAGGGTCCTGAGTTGGAAAGGAAAAGAGAGAGAGAGAGAGAGAGAGCGCGTGAGAGAGAGAGAGAGAGAGAGAGATTGGTTGATTGATTGATTCCCCTGTATGGAGCAGAAAGGAAAAAGAGAGGACAAAAAGGAATCCCAAACTTTGGACTTAACCTCTTCCTCCCCGCTGGCTCGCCAAAATATGTCACCAGTGGAGGGTGTCCAGGTTCTTGGCATTTTGAACAAAGAATTGGACAAAACGCACGAACAAAACAAGGAAGGAATGAAGGGGTTTACTGAAAATGAAAGTACACTCCACAGTGTGGGAGCAGGCCCAAGCATAGGGCCTCAAGGGCACCGTTACAGAATCTGGGGGAGTTTAAATACCCTCTAGAGGATTCCACTGGTTACTTGGGGTACACCCTCTGTAAATGAAGAGTATGAAGTAAAGATACAAAGTCATTTACTTGGCCTGCTCCCTATGGAGAGGATATTTCCTGTCATAGCTGAAGTGCGAACTGGCCTTACGTTCCCTGCCTCCAGACCCTATTTTCCTGCCCCAGTAATAGTTGATGCTAACAGCTGCTGCCTCTTAAGGGCACACCAGGTACCTGGCACTGTGCTAAGGGCTTTTATAGCCATTCTCTTTTTAAATTTTGCAAACAATTTCAGGAGGTAAATGCTCTCATTATCCCCGTTCTACAGATGAGGAAACGGAGACTGAGAGAAGTCACTTGCCCAGCTGGTAAATGGCAGGGCAGGGTTTCAAACCAGACACATCTCCAAAGTCCACACTGTCTGCTCCAGGGGCCTCACTGTGTGCATCCTGCAATAATTCTGATGCCTGTAGGCCCACAAGGCAAAACATCAGAGGCCTCCTGGCCCTTGGTATGTTACGACACGTTAGGCTCTCAGAGAGGCAGGTGCCAAGCTCCTAACCATAGTGGAAGAAGCCTAACAGCGTTTGGCACATGTTAGGTGCTGTGAATGAACAAATGATGGCATAATTGCAAAGCCCAGAACTTGAGCTTGTTATTTAATCTCTCTGAGCCTCAACTTCCTCTTCTGTTAAATGGGAATGATAATATCGTTATATTGGTGCTGAAGGAGGGAATAAGAAACACATGTAAAGAGACAGCACCGACCCAGCGCAGTGACTCACACCTGTAATCCCAGCACTTTAGGAGGCCGAGGCAGGTGGAACACTTGACGTCAGGAGTTCTCAAGACCAGCCTGGGCAACTTGGTAAAACCCCACTCTACTAAAAATGGAAAAATTAGCCGGGTGTGGTGGCACATGCCTGTAATCCCAGTTACTCAGGAGGCTGAGGCAGGAGAATGGCTTGAACCCAGGAGGCAGAGGTTGCAGTGAATTGAGACTGTGCCACTGCACTGCAGCCTGAGTGACAAAGCAGGACCCTGTCTAAAAAAGAAACAGCACCCTGCCCCCAAAAGAAACAGCAAGCTGCCCCACACCCAGTCAGTGCCCTTGTTCTACTTCCATGAATTGGGCCATAGGGGTTTGCTGGAGCAGCGACTTCGTCTATGCTCTGGAGCCATGGTCACCAAGCTCACTGCTGTCACCTCTCAACCTTTCCTCCATGTTCCAGAAAAGCAGGTGCCCCTGGGCCTACCCTCAAACTCCCAGGGTACCCTTAAGGAGGCCACAGGGCACAGAGCCTGGCATCACCGTATTTTGAGGGATGTCAGCTCCGAGGCCTGAGTTTGTGAGTAGCCCAGAAGTGAGATGCTGTGGGAGGGATAGTCCCAGGCTGGGAGTTGGAGACCCATCACTTAGAAGCTTGTGACCCTGGGCAAGTCACCTGACCTCTCCCAGCCCCAGTTGCCTCCCCCATCAAGGGGATGTTAGCCAAGATGGAACATCAAAGATCTAGAGCTCTGTGATTGTGCAATTCTAAGATCTTGCCCTACAGACTCCTCCAGAGCCAAACTCCTGGAGGCAGCAGGTGATGTCCCAGAGACATATCATGTGCCTTGTGTCACCTCCAGGACATGGCACAGAGGGGTGTTGCAGTGGATGCTTGTCAGTCCTGGCGTTTAGTTAGACATGTGTCCCCAGCACCATGCTGAACCACAGGCCTGATCCTGAGCAAGCCTACCCAGGCCCCTTCCCCTTCCCAGAGCCTCTTGTCAGTGAGCACTTGGGGCCCGGGGGGCTGGGCTGGGAGCCTGTTCCTGGAGCTTATTCCCCATGACAGCATGGCAGCCCCCAGAGGGCCAAGCTGCACAGTGAAGATTCCCCAGAGCAGGACGCCCGCATCCCTCTCAATCCAGCACTCAGGAAGCACATTCTGTGCTCTGTCTGCAGCCTCGGCCCCCAGAAATAAAAAAGAGACAGGTTCTGCTTCAAGATGCTCACTCCAAACTAATGCAAAGCCTAGGTGGACTGGCGTAAGGGCTCTAGAGAGGGTTTCCAGACCTGGCTGGGTCCCACAGTCACCAAAGAGCTGGTTAAAAATACAGACTCCTCCCAGGAGATCCTGACTCAGTGGGTCTGGGGTGGGATGCAGGAATCTGCATTTTTTGGGGGGGGGGAGCGGAGTTGGAGTCTCACTCTGTCACCAGGCTGGAGTGCAGTGGCGTGATCTGGGCTCACTGCATCCTCCGCCTCCTGAGTTCAAGCGATTCTCCTGCCTCGGCCTCCCAAGTAGCTGAGACTACAGGCACACAACACTACCCCCGGCTAATTTTTTTTGTATTTTTAGTAGAGACAGGGTTTCACCATGTTGGTCAGGCTGGTCTTGAACTCCTGACCTCAAATGTTCTGCCCACCTCAGCCTCCCAAAGTAGGAATCTGCGTTTATAATGAGCCTGTCTCAGACCAGGGTTTGAGAACTGCTTCCAGGTGAATGATAACAATTGCTTACCTGGGGGTCTCCTAGGGGCAGACTTTGGGACAAGATTCATATACGAGGGGTGATTCAGGACTTGCCCTCGAGGAGAAAGCAGGAGGGAGTAGGGGAGCAGGACTGGGAGTAGGAGAAGCCCAGGGAGGGTACAACTACAGGGTGACCCCAACCTCAGCCTGGTCCTGTGGGCAGCTCTGGAGCATAAAGTAAACCTGGGGCCACTCCTAGGCATACGTGAGGCTCCAGCACCAGGACAATCCCTGATGGTCCCAAGGGCCAGCACTTAAGGCAAACCCCACTGAGGCTAGGGGATGGGTGTGTAGAGCTGGTAAAGTCATCAGGGTGGGTGGGGTGTCAGCAGTGATTTCGTGACTGGCTCCTGCTGATGGGGCGCCTGTGCTGAGTGAGCCTTTGTGCTGTGACTGCCCACAGAGCTCCCTCTAACCGCTACAGCAATAACAGCTTTAGGGAAAGTGTTATCACTTCCGTGACACCAGCCCCCAGGGCTGTGCTGAGGATCAGACTCCATGATCCTTGGAAGGGGTTTAGCAGAGCGCCTGGCATGAAGTAAGGGCTCAAAAAATGATCAAGCGTGTTCTTATTGCTGTTATAGATAAAGAAACTGAGGCTGGGGATGTGACCTGCCTTGGTGTCACAGCCAAGTTCTGAGCCGATTTGAACCCAAGTGTGTGTGACCCGCAAGCCCCAGCTGCTTCTGCCCAGGAGACTGACTGCCAGGCCCGTGGCTGGGAGGATGCCTGTGCTGCACCCCCTCCAGCCGCTCCCTCCACATATGGGAGACATGTGGCCCTCTTTATGGAAGAGTGATGTTGCAAGCCAGGCAAGGAAGGGCGGGAAGGGAACTTAGGGCAGAGGAGACAGCATGGGCAAACGCCTGGCAGTGGGAAAGCTATGGGCAGCCTCAGGAGTGGCTTCATGGGCAGAACCTCATAATGGGTGGGAGGTAAGATGCTTGGAAAGCCTTGAACACCGTGCCTAGGGATTGCAGGGACTTCCTTCCTCAGGTGCCGTGAGCCTGTTGTTGATATCAGACTGCTCTTCAGCGAGCAACCTGGTCGTAGCAGGTGGTGGGATTGGAGGAAGGGGAGAGCAGAGACCAGCAAGAGGCTGCTGCAGTCATCCTGGCCCTATGCGGAGGTGACTGCCCCAGGCAATGGCTAGGGGAACCAGATGGGTGAGGGCAGCCACTGAGGGAGGGAGCAGGGGGAGACTGTGGAGATGCTGGGGTTTCCATCCTTGACGACAGGAGGACGAACATGCATGATGGTTTCCTGAGTATTTACTTGGTGCCAAGGTGCTGTGCTCAGCACCTTGCAAGGATCATGGGCCTGATCCCCAGCACAGCCCTGGGCACTGCAGTCATTAGCCTCAAGAAGTGGGTGCCATTACCCAAAATGAGGAAGGAAGAGAAGAGCCTCTCAGGCCTGCCCCACCCTAGGATGTGCCCAGTGTTGTGACTAAGCCGCCACCCTCCTGTCCGGGAGGAGGAGATGGCAAGAGGAGGGGATGGCTGGCTGGGCATCCTTGCCCTAGGAGAAATCTCGTCACTGTGCCTGGAAAGCTCTGATCTATAGCCAGCCAGTCAGAAGCCAGCTGGTGGCCTGAGACAACTGCATCTGAAGTGGGGGCAGTCCTGGGGGACTGAAGCCTTAAGTCTGCAGAGTCTAACTCTACATCCAGGTGATTAGTGTCAGAATTGAGCTGAATTGTTGTATACCCAGTTGGTGTCTGGAGAATTGCAGAATTGATTGCTAGTGTTGGAAAACACTTCAGAGGGGGTTATCAAATCAGTTTAGTGGGTCATGACTTTTTTCTTTTTAATGAAAAAGTAAACTGGACTAGAAACTATCAGAATCTCATGTAGCTGGAATAAGTCTTGTTTTGCTAAACTTCTGTTTTAGTGGTGTGTGGGGTTGTGTGTGTGTGTGTGTGGGGTTGTGTGTGTGTGTGTGTTTGTATGTGTGTGTGCATGCACATATGCTGTATCATGTCAAAAGTATTTCTCTCTGGTTACAGAGGTTTGGAAAGCACCAGCTAAAACAGAGACCTCCAGAGAGAGGCGCTGGCTCTCTGGGAAGTTCACAAGCTGACCCTCCAGAGTGTGGGGAAAATGTCAGAATATTTATTCTAAAAATATCTTTTTTTTTTTTTTTTTTTGAGATGAAGTTTCACTATTGTTGCCCTGGCTGGAGTGCGATGGTATGATCTCGGCTCACTGCAACCTCCGCCTCCTGGGTTCAAGCAATTCTCCTGCCTCAGCCTCCCATGTAGCTGGGATTACAGGCACCTGCCACCACGCCCTGCTAATTCTTTTTATATTTTTAGTAGAGACTGTGGTTTCACCATGTTGGCTAGGCTGGTCTCAAACTCCTGACCTTCAGGTGATCCACCCGCCTCAGCCTCCCAAAGTGCTGAGATTACAGGCATGAGCCACCACACCCAGCCAGCTAAAAATCCAATTTTAAAAATTCCCATTGTTGTGAATGCTTTTTAGTGGATTTCATAGTTTATAAGGAAACACACACACATCAGGAAGGTTGCTTAATTTTAATATTCTTTTAATAGCCCTGACCTTGGGGGCCTGTGATTCCCACCGAAGGCTGCATGCACCAGGATCCCCTCAGGAGCTGTTTAAAAATGTGGATTCTCAGCTGGGCGTGGTGGCTTACGCCTGTAATCCCAGCACTTTGGGAGGCCGAATCACTGAAGGTCAGGAGTTCAAGACCAGCCTGGACAACATGATGAAACCCCAGTCTCTACTAAAAATACAAAGTTTAGCCGGGGGTGGTTGCAGGCACCTGTAATCCCAGCTGCTTGGGAGGTTGAAGCAGGAGAATTGCTTGAACCCAGGAGGCAGAGGTTGCAGTGAGCCAAGATTGCACCACTGCACTCCAGCCTGGGTGCCAGAATGAGACTCTATCTAAAAAAAAAAAAGGTGGATTCTCAGCCTACCCCCAGACCTGATGCTAGGCACCCTTGGTTGGAAACCTAGCAGTCTGTATTTCTAGCAGCTCCCTAGAGGATTCTAATCCAGGCAATCTACAGAGTATAAATGGGTATGGCAGCCCCAGTGGAGTCCCTCACAAGTGTCTAGTTCCCTTTGGTTTTTTGTTGTCAGTGAGTGTTCAGGCGGAGGCCCCAACACTCCAGCACCCTATCTGGAGGTTTTTCTTGGCATTTTCCAAGAACTAAGGACTCGGCATTTGGAGTTGAATAAGCCGTGCATGGCAGCACCAGTTTCAGACTCCTGCCTTCCCCATCTTCACACCCTGCTAACGTTTACTGAGGCATGAAACTGACTTGCCCTCCAGACCCCAAACTGGGCAATTTGCCGAGGCTCCACCTTTGTCACAGAGCAGGAGGGCACCATGAGGACACACTGAAGCTGAGGTTGGAGGACTGGGGTGTTTACTGTCTTTTATTATGGAATTGGGAGGAACCAGCACAGGCTGTTCCATTAGCTTGGGACCATTTACTTCTCAGCCCATCACAGGCATTGATGGAGTGTAAATGGGAGCAAGCTGGGGAAAAGGGGATCAGTTTGGTAAATTCTGTCATTTCTCCAAATATATCTACCTTGTGGCCCGGCAGACTCACATCTAGGAATTTATTCAATAGAAATACTAGCTTGAGGCTGGGCGTGGTGGCTCACACCTGTAATCCCAGCACTTCAGGAGGCTGAGGCAGGCAGATCATTGGAGGTTAGGAGTTTGAGACCAGCCTGGCCAACATAGAGAAAGCCCATCTCTACTAAAAAATACAAAAATTAGCCGGGCATGGTGGTGCACACCTGTAGTCCCAGCTACTCAGGAGACTGAGGCAGGAGAATTGCTTGAACCCAGGAGGCAGAGGTTGCAGTGAGCTGAGGTCACACCACTGCACTCCAGCCTGGGCAATAGAGTGAGAGTCCGTCTCAAAAAAGAAAAAAGGAATACTAGCTTGAGGGCAGAAAGATGATGTGCTCAATTCGTTCTTTGCAGCACAATTGGATCCAGTGGCAATTAGGAAATAATTTTTTGCTAAAAACAAGTAGTCTAGGAGTTACAAGCCTGAACCCTCCATTCAGATGCAGGCATTGTCACTTACAAGCTGTGGGATAGGGGCAAGCCACTTAGTCTCTCTGTGCCCCAGTCTTTGGAGCTGCGAGATGAGTGTAAGGAAAATACCTGCTTTGTGGAGTTGGTAAGAGGATTTAAAGAGCTAATATATGTAAAGTGCTTAAAACTGCTCCTGGACACTTAGTAAGCTCTGTAATGGTTAGCACTGATGAAAGAAAGAGAGAGAGAGGAAGACAGGAAGAAAGAGAGAGAGAAAGAAAGAAAGCTTGGATGACCATCAAAAGAAGAAAAATAGTAGCTAGGCACAGCGGCTCACACCTGTAATCCCAATACTTTGGGAGGCCACTGTGTGGATCACCTGAGGTCAGGAGTTTGAGACCAGCCTGGCCAACATGGTGAAAACCCATCTCTACTAAAAATACAAAAATTAGCCAGGCGTGGTGGCACACGCCTGTAATCCCAGCTACTTGGGAGGCTGAGGCAGGAGAATTGCTTGAACCTGGGAGGTGGAGGTTGCAGTGAGCCAAGATTGTGCCATTGTACTCCAGCCTGGGTGACAGAGCAAGACTCCATCTCAAAAAAATAAAATAAAATAAAATAAATGACGGTTATCCCATGGAATACTCTGCAGCACAGAAAAAGAAAGAAGCCAGTATACATGTATGGACTTGCTCACTATATAGATCACTTTACTGTTCAGTAAAGAAAGCAAGCTGCCGAGCATTTGATGGAACATAGTGCCATTTTCATTTTTAAAATACGTGATGTGGGCCAGGCGCGGTGGCTCACGCCTGTGATCCCAGCATTTTGGGAGGCGGAGGCAGGAGGATCACTTGAGGCCAGGAGTTCAAGACAGGCCTGGACAATTTAATGTGACCCTGTCTCTACAAAAAAATTAAAAATATATAAAAAATAGTAAAACGAATTGTGTGTGTGCATGTGTGCTTGGGCATACATATGTGTGCATTAAAGAAGGGCCAGCAGGGTTACTCTCCAGAATGTAGACCAGCAGTCCCCAACCTTTTTGGCACCAGGGACCACTTTCATGGAAGACAATTTTTCCACGGGCCAGGGGTGGGGTGGGGATGGTTTCAGGATGATTCAAGCACATTACATTTATTGTGCACCTTATTTCTTTCACTATTACATTGAAATATATAATGAAATAATTATGCAACTCACCATCATGTAGTACCAGTGGGAGCCCTGAGCTTGTTTTCCTGCAACTAGATGGTCCCATCTGGGGGTGATGGGAGACAGTGACAGATCATCAGGCATTACAGTCTCAGAAGAAGCACAAAACCTAGACCCCTCACTCACATAGTTCACAACAGGGTTCACGCTCCTATGAGAATCGAATGCTGCCGCTGATCTGACAGGAGGCGGAGCTCAGACAGTAATGCGAGCGATGGGGAGCGGCTGTCAAGACAGATGAAGCTTTGCTCACTCACCCCCTGCTCACCTCCTGCTGTGCAGCTCGGTTCCTAATAGGCCATGGCCTAATACCAGTCTGTGGCCCAGGGGTTGGGGACCCCTGGGGTAGACAGCAGGACCCTCTGGAGAAGGGAGGAACTGCACATTTTAAGCACTTTTGTATTGTATGACTTTGGCTACAGTAAATCTGTTTCTTTTCTAATTAAAAAAAATCCCACATCTTAACCAATGTTGACAATAGCACTTACATCACAGGATTGCCTCAAGGGTTAAGTGGGATAACAGGGAAAGCTCTTGGTGAGTGACTGATAAAGCTTAACAAGTGATAGTTCCTTTTCCTTAAAAAAAAATGTAGTAAGTGATTTGTGATACTGATTGAAAGTTTTGCCCTGTAGAGAATCAAATTTTATATTGGTATAGATTTTTAAATGTTTCAATGTTTCTGTCAGAAACTTACTACTGGCTGGGGGTCTTGGGTGAGTCCCTTAACCTCCCTGAGCCTCCGTGTCCTCTGTAAAACAGAGGTACTAATGCCTGCCCTCAAGGTGCCTGTGATTTAGTAAGAATATCACTTAAAGCCTCCAAAACACCTAGCCCCATGCCTGACACATAGCAGATGCTCAGCAAACACCCACATCCTGTGTGTGCTTTCCTCTGGACGGAAGAGGCACAGTGGTGAATTGGATGGGATGTGGAGAAGCAGAGACGCATGAGAGACCCTTGCACCCCAGGTCGTGGAGGAAGAACAGTCCATGGTGTGGCCTCGAAGAATGTATAGAATCTAAGTAGACATAGGTGCTAGGGATGAGGGGCTATTCCCTCAATGCGTAAGCTCAGAGATGGGAAATGAGTGGGGCACACCCACTAGAGGAAGATAAGCGTGATCATTTGGGAGCCAGCAGGAGTCCCCCAAGTGTGGGGAAGGGACTGTGGAGGGCGGATGTCGGGGAGCAAGCCGGAAAGGCAGAGCAAGGCCAGACGAGGGGAGGCCCAGGATGCTGGGGTTCGAGTCTGGGGTGTGACTGCAGCTGCAACTGCAGCAGACTGAGTAAAGTGACAAGGTGGCAGGAGGCTGTCCTGGCAGTCAGGGGGTGGGCACAGATGAGCTGAGCAGCCTCTGCTGGCCATTGTGATACACACGGCGACGGAGGAACCATTGGAAACCCCACTGACAGGCCACCACGTAACTGAATCAAATTGAGGCAACTTGGGATGAATGTTGCCACCCTTCAAAATTAGAGCTGGGGTTAGTGGTTGTGGGGCAGGGCCTGAGATGGGAGTGCAGCACTGAGGGCCCATCCAGTCTGGCCATCAGAAGACCTCAGGTTGCAGCAGAATCACACAACAATGACAGAAGATGCCAACGTCAGCTGGCCAGTCCCCAGACCATTTGACAGTGGAGAAGCCCAAGGCCACTCCCGAGACCTGAGAAAGGGCCCAGAACCTGTGCCACAGCCTGCCCTGTCCATCTCTTCCATAAACACAAGTGTCCCAGCTCCATCAAAGCACTTCCCAAGCGGCCATGGGGGCACCTGGGAGGACACAGAAGCCAACATCGCTGAGCAGAGGTGCCCTGGCGGGGGCCAGCCCCATCCCAGGCGGTCTCTGCTCTGCTATGCCTCCAGTTCAGCTCCTGAGTTTGGCAGGGTCCATTCAGCAAATAGCCTTGGAGCCTCGTGGTGAGTGCTAAGCACTGCGGGGCTTTGGAGACCCAGAAGGCAGCCCCAACCCGTTGCAGGAGCTCCCAGGGCTCCCAGCCTCATGTCGCCAGGAAGATGAGGCGCAGACAGCAAAGCCGTGAAGACTCCAGGGAGGAGGTAGCTCTGGCCGAGACCGTGGTGGCAGGCTCAGCAGATAATGGATGATGGGATTTCAGTGACTGGCATCAGGATTTGGGGAGAAAGTGGACGAAGTGTGAGCAAGGGAGGGTAGAACAGGTCGTGAAGAAAATAGTGGTGGCTGCCAGGTCCTGATAACCACTGCTGGGCACCCTCTTATCCATTCCTGTCTTCACAGAGGAGGAAATGGCCTCAGAGAACAGGGCAGGTGGGATAATGAGGAAGGAGCGGGAGACATGGCTGGAAAGGGAGTCCCCAGGCCTTAAACACTAGGAAGAAACATAGAATCGGGACCACCCATCCTGGGGCCCTGGCAGTGCCACATTCCCCTTCCTGAGCGTGTGAAACAGCCCTGGGCCAAAGTCAGGAGCCCTGGCCTCAGCACACAGTGTCTTCAACTACCATGTGGCCTGGCCACCCCTTTTCCTTTCCGGGCCCCTGTTTCCCCATCAGCCCGAACTCCTTCTGGAAGATCTCTGGAGGGAACCCTGAACAGTTCCCTATTGTGACCAAAGTCATCAGATGGACCTGCCTGACTGTGTGTTTGCTGGGAACTGCCTGACTGTGTGTTCTTCAGAGGCTGCCTGACTGTGCGTCTGCTGGGAGATGCCTGACTGTGTGTTCGTCAGGGGCTGCCTGACTGTGCGTTTGCTGGGAGATGCCTGACTGTGTGCTTGTCAGGGGCTGCCTGACTGTGCGTTTGCTGGGAGATGCCTGACTGTGTGTTCGTCAGGGGCTGCCTGACTGTGCGTTTTCTGGGAGATGCCTGACTATGTGCTTGTCAGGGGCTGCCTGACTGTGCCTTTGCTGGGAGATGCCTGACTGTGTGTCGGGGGCTGCCTGACTGTGCCTTTGCTGGGAGATGCCTGACTGTGTGTTTGTCTGGGGGCTGCCTGAGTGTACGTTTGCTGGGAGATGCCTGATTGTGTTCATCAGGGGCTGCCTGACTGTGCGTTTGCTGGGAGATGCCTGACTGTGTGCTCGTCAGAGGCTGCCTGACTGTGCGTTTGCTGGGAGATGCCTGACTGTGTGTTCATCGGGGGCTGCCTGACTGTGTTTGCTGGGAGATGCCTGACTGTGTGCTCACTGCACATCTCAGTGTGCACCAGTAAGGGTCAGAGGGCAGGGAGGGGTGGGCCACTCACTTTACCCTAAAGAATGCCTTTAGAGGAGCTGGCCTGGGGTCAGCAGGCCAGGAAAACCAAGGAGAAGCAGTGACCCCGCCCCGCCACTCCTGAGTAGGGTCTCCACCTCTCTGGGTCCCTGGTGCTGGCTCAGGACCTAGAGTTGACTCGATGCTCCTTCTGCCTCAGAGTCTGCCCCTCAGCTCCAGGGAAGCTTCCAGGCTGTATGGAGACCCTAGCAGCCAGCAGAGATTGCCAGGGCTCTTCCTTCGTGGAGGCTGGGAATGGACACAGTGGCCCCAGACATGACTTCTGCCCCTCGTGTCTTCACAGAGACTTACTGCCCTTCACACTGCGGCTACCCCAGGCCATCCTCGAGGCCAGCAGCTTCACGGACCTTGAGACCATTGCCAACCTGGGTCTGGGTGAGTCCTCTCCGAGGGGTCAGGGGAGCTGGTGGGGCATTAGGAACTGGGGCCCTAGAACTGCCCCAGGGGCCGCCTGTGCAGAGGGAAAAGCCTGAGTCCCAGCTCCCATGGGACCACCCACACCCCTGCCTCAGGCTGCTGAGCCACGTGATAGGGAGATTGTCCAGTTTCTAAAGAGTCGCCTTTATCAGCTGCCCAGGACGCCCTGAGGCCCAGCCACGTTTGGTCTAAGGGAGCAGGGTCTGGTCAGGACCAGAGAGGCTGGCGTGGTCCTTGGAGAAGCCGAGCTTTACCCCAGGGCCCTTCTGAGTGGGGACCAGAGAGGCTGGCGTGGTCCTTGGAGAAGCCGAGCTTTACCCCAGGGCCCTTCTGAGTGGGGGCCAGAGAGCTGGGCCTGGCAGCCACCACAGCCCTGGCCCCTCATCGATGGAAAAGCAGCATGAATGTGACCATGAACTTGAGTGTGGCCCTTGAGGGGCTTGTCCTGTGCCCAAAAAACTGACCCTAAGCACGCCCTACCCCACCCTTCCGAGTTCCTGAGGGGTAAAGAGGGGAGAGGAAAAGAAGAAGGGGAGGGAGGGTAGGGTGTATCTGACGCCAGCACTTTCACATAATTATAGGAAGAACTCACGTTTAGTGGGCTCTTCCCATGTATGGGCGGTGCCAAGTGCCCTACAAGGAGGCAATCAGCAGGTGCCCACCTAGAACTAGGGCCTCACCTTGCTGGCCCTCAGGAAGCCCAAGCATGCCAAGTCTGTAGCTGCTGAGAGGCCAGGCTACCTGCCTCTTTCAGTGTGTGTTGGGAGCAGAGAATTTTTTTTTTCTTTTTCTTTTCTTTCTTTCTTTTTTTTTTTTTTTTTTCCTGAAACAGGGTCTCACTCTGTTGCCCAGGTTGGAGTGCAGTGGCATGATCATGGCTCACCCCAGCCCCAACTTCCCAGGCTCAGGTGATCCTCCCACCTCCACCTCCTGAGTAGCTGGGACTAGAGGCGCATACCACCATGCCTGGTTAATTTCTTATATTTTAACACGGTCTCTCCTTGTTGCCCAGGCTGGTCTCAAACTCCTGGCCTCAAGCGATCCTCCCACCTGGGCCTCCCAAAGTGCTGGAATTACAGGTGTGAGCCACTGTTCCCGGCCCTGAGAATTTCTTACAGGGAAAGGGAGAGTGTGTTTCACACAGCTGCTCAGGAGCCGCTGCAGGCCCCAGAGCCTCATAACCTGGGGTCGCCAGTTCACATTTATGAACAAAGCAGTTCATCAACAAGTCTTTAGTAAAACTCAGCCATACATAGGACACTGTGCTCCATGGGGCTGAGCACAGTGCCCAGAACATTGGTGCCTTGTTCACCAGTGTTGATGGAATGGAAGAAACAATGACCCAGAGGGCAGCACCAGGTCACAGAGGAAGTGAGGGGCAGACCTGGGATGAAAGAAGACACCCCTTGGTTCCCAAGCCAGGCCACTGTTCACCACTCAGAGGGGCCCATCAGGGGCAGCAATGCAAGAGACACCACCAGGCAGCCATGGTCAGGGGCCAGGAAGTAGGAGGAGTTCTGGTCCTTGGGTGTTAGTGCTCCATGAGCACTGACTGCATTCTAACCTTTTTAGCTGCCATTGGCTCATGGCAGCTTCAAACAATCCTATAAAGCAAGTACTATTATTATAATTCCCCTTCTATGGCAGAGGAAACTGAGGCACAAGAGGTTAAGTCATGTCCAGTTTCACACAGCACATGGCAGAGCTTGGATGAACCCAGGCCATTTAGCTCCTACACCTGCCATCGTCTCATGGTGCCTCTTAACTCTTTTTTTTTTTGAGACGGAGTCTCACTCTGACACCCAGGTTGGAGTGCAGTGGTGCAATCTTGGCTCACTGCAACCTCCGCCTCCCAGTTTCAAGCGATTCTCCTGCCTCAGCCTCCCGAGTAGCTGGGACTACAGGCGCGTGCCACCATGCCTGGCTAGTTTTTGTATTTTTAGTAGAGACAGGGTTTTACCATATTGGTCAGGCTGGTCTTGAACTACTGACCTCATGATCCACCTGCCTCGGCCTCCCAAAGTGCTGGGATTACAGGCGTGAGCCACCACACCCGGCCGCCTCTTAACTCTTTATCCAAATTCTTCTAGGTCTAATTTACCCAGTTATAACCCTAAGGGCAAGTTTTCAGTTGCTTTTGGGAATCAACTTGCTATTAAACTTTGCTTCCCAGAATGTTAGTGTTTGGGCTCCAACCCTCCCAGGATATTGGATCTGGGACAGGTGACAGTTTTGTAATTTGCACTTTTGTAAGGTGCAGATGACCTCCCCCTAGGGGTTCGATGACACCAACCATTGCAGAGCACTTGGCATTGTCTTATGTCATTTTTGTGCATTTTAAAGATAGAACACTGGCTGGACACGGTGGCTCATGCCTATAATCTCAGCACTTTGGGAGGCCTAGGCGGGCAGATAACCTGAAGTCAGGAGTTCAAGACCAGCCTGGCCAATATGGTGAAACCTCGTCTCTGCTAAAAATATAAAAATTAGCTGGGCATAATGGCATGTGCCTGTAATCCCAGCTACTCCTGAGGCTGAGGCAGGAGAATTGCTTGAACCTGGGAGGCGTAGGTTGCAGTGAGCTGAGATTGCCCCACTGCACTCCAGCCTGGGCAACAGACTGAGACTCTGCCTCAAAAAAAAAAAAAAAAAAAAATTAGAAGATCAAGTTTTAGCTCCACTGGGAACCTTGTGTAAAGTGCCCCAGACAAGATTTGCACCAAAGGCTTTCTGTCCTCAGCCGTTCTTGAGCAGCTATGTAAAACATGCTCTCCTTTTCCCTGAAGAAATCCTCAGGGCTGGGCCTGGTGGCTCACACCTGTAAAGTGCCCTAGACGGGATTTGCACTGAGGGCTTTCTGCCTCTGAGCACAGCCTTTCTACTGCTCCTCAGCTGCACCTCCCCACCTTCTCTGTTGTTTTTGCAACAAGCAGTCAGTGGCCAGTTTGCAGGCCATGTTGTAGAGTAAGTAAGATGCATGGCCTCAGTCTATGACACATTGCTGCACCTCTTGACTCCACTATGGGGTTTAGGCATCCCTAGGACTAACTGCCGGGAGACTTCCTACAGGTTCCTCTCATCTGCAAGAGCGCAGCTTCTCCTAAGACCTAGGAACACGCTTTTTGTTTTTTAAGGGAGATATTCCTCCTGGAAGAACTGCATTCCTTTCTGGAACAGACATGACCTTCTCTCCTGGGAGAATTTGATCTCAGGCACAAGGAGGAAGTGGAGAAGGGAGGTTTCCATTTGGGAAGCCAACAGCAGTTCAGATTCATCTATCAGCACTTACTTCCTAGAGAACAGGATTTAAATGTAAGCTGAGTGTGTTGCAGCTTAGGAGCTGAAGGGATCTGTGCAGACCTGATGTCCCCGAATGCTGAAAGACATAAAGCCAGGCTCACCACAATCATTTTTCCCTGGAGCCAAGGAAAGGTTCACTTTACAGTCATCTGAATGGCTGGAGACCCAGGGCACAAGGAGCACATCCTATCAAAGGCCAGAGACCTTGGCCATGGCATGCGCAGGCTTGGGCCCTGCCAACCTTCATGTGAAATAGTGATAATAAATATGGAAAGAGCAGCATTTGTCAAGGGCCCTGACACACCAGGCATTGTGCCTGGCATGTCACACATTGTTCTAGGAAGGGACTTTGGTGGCAAAGAAGTGAAAGCCACTCAAACTAGCATCAAAAAGAGACTTAGAGAAGGGACACAAGGGACCCTCTGAGAAATGGAGATGGAGGGTTAGCCGGGCTTTGTGGGTGATCACAGCTGCTCTGTCACACGTGCCAGCCCCTTGCTCCCTGCACATGGCCTTCTTGCTGACTCAGGTTCCTAGTCCCCTGCTCCCCCGACCAGCAGGTCTCTGACTCAGCTCACAGCCCCACCTGACCACTGTTCTTCATTCAGATTGTCCAAGGAGAATCCAGATGATCCCTGGCCAGCTTAGTGATGAGGCCCTGTGAGCCAGGGGTTACCTTGTATAGTCAGCATTTCAGGGAAGACCAAAAGGACAATGGGAGGCAAATTCATTGCCACATGCCCACACATACATTATCTCATTTATTCATGTAAAAGCCCATTTTACAGATAAGAAAATGGAAAGTTAAGGAGTCTAAAGGGTTTATTCAGCTACAAAAAAGGAATGAAGTGCAGGGACTGACACATGGTGCAGCATGGAATAACCTGGAAAACATGCTAACTGAAGGGAGCTGATACAAAAGACCACATATGCTACAGTTCCATTTGAATAAAATGTCTAGGATAGGGAAATCCATACAGACAGAAAGCAGATTAGCGATTGCCAGGGGCTGGATAGAAAGGGGAATGGAGAGTGACTGCTTAATAGGCATGGGGTTTCTTTTGGGGTGATTAAAAAATTCTCTAAATGCCGGGCACAGTGGCTCACACCTGTAATCCCAGAATTTTGAGAGGCCAAGGCAGGCAGATCATGAGGTCAGGAGTTCAAGATCAGCCTGGACAACATGGTGAAACCCCATCTTTACTAAAAATACAAAAATTAGCCAGGCGTGATGGCACATGCCTATAATCCCAACCTCAGGAGGTTGAGGCAGGAGAATCACTTGAACTCGGGAAGTGGAGATTGTAGTGAGCCAAGATCGTGCCATTGCACTCCAGCCTGGGTGACAGAACAAGACTCTGTCTCAAAAAAAAAAAAAAAAAAAGCTCTAAAATTGATTGTGGTGAGAGTTGCACAACTCAGTGAATATACTGAAAAGCACGGGCATGTTTTTTAAATGAGTGAACTCTGTGGTATGTGAGTGATATCTAAATAAAGCTATTATCCAGAGAGAGAAAGATAGATCAACCAAGGGGCTTTCCTCATTTTGGGATATAAACAAAAGCTGAATTCATACTCAGGGCTTGCTGAGTTTGAACTCCTTGCTCTGCCTGCGCTATGGCCTGATTCTCAGCCAGCCTTGCTCACCACTTCCCACCCCTCAGCCCTTTCCTTCACTTGCTGTGCCTGCAGTGGAAAACAGCATGGCGCCCTTTTGCCAAGGAAGCCTGGATTTGGCATTGGGATACACAGGGTAGTGGGCCCCACCCTCTGCAGCATGCCCTCCACATGCCTGCCATGTGCTGCTTTTTCTTATGACACTTCTTCGTTTTATAATAAAAGTCAAGCATGTTGTGTTTGTTTGTTTGTTGTTTGAGATGGAGTCTCACTCTTTTTGCCCAGGCTGGAGCGCAGTGGCACGATCTCAGCCCACTGCTACCTCTGCCTCCCTGGTTTAAGCGATTCTCCTGCCTCAGCCTCTGGAGTAGAGTAGCTGGGATTACAGGCACCTGCCATCACGCCTGGCTAATTTTTGTATTTTTAGTAGAGATGGGGTTTCACCATGTTGGCCAGGCTGGTCTTGAACTCCCGACCTCAGGTGATCCGGCCCACCTCGGCCTCCCAAAGTGCTGGGATTACAGGATACACCTAGACGCAACTGAAAATACAGTTTTGGTTTCTTGCCTTCTGATTTTGTGCAAATATATTTGTGACTTTCAGTTTTTTCCCTAGAGCCAAGAGCCAAGGAATGTCTAGTTAAGGCTAAAGATTTACTGGGTTTCCAGTCCGCTGGATGATCTTGTAGTTACAGGAAGTTCATGAGGCATATGTGTTTCTTATCATTAGTGTCATCAGTTTTATTTTTTTGGCATGCCACTCATTTTCCTATGAGAAGAATGCAGCAAATATCCAAAGAGTTGCACTAGGCCTGCTGTTGAGATAGGGATGATGTTGCTGAAACTCAGCTATTGACTTGCAGGCCGAGTGCCACGTGATGGCTCACAGTGTGCCTTCATGAGCCGACGTAAGAAAGTCCAAATTCAGACTTGGAAAAGCCAGCGTTCAAAAGTGCAGGCTATATAAGGTGTAATCTTGGACTTCAAGAGCCTACCAGTTAGTCGAGGCCAGAAAACTAACATAAGGAGGAGCAATTCAGCCTTCAACTATATTCAGCAGTTGATTACAAGTGTCCAAGGAATTTAGAGAACAGGGATTACTCGCAGTGGTTTTCAAACATTTTACAGTGTGTATGTGTTTAATACTTTAAAAATATGTTTAGGAAAGGCATCTGTTCTGTGGCTCTTCCAAGTTTGCTTGTAACTTGCTTTTTCCTTTACATCAGATGATGAGCATTTTCCTAGTTATTGATTCATTGAAAACTTGACTTTGACTGACTGTGCAACAGCCTCTGTCTTTGGGATGCCACATGGATATTTATTCACTGGCCTCGTTGGATTTTTTAGTGTTTCCGTGGCATCTGGAACACTTTGCTGCCTTCACTCATCCCGTTCCTGTCCTGCCAGTAGCCCCAAGCTCCCCAGGGGTAGAGTCTGAGTTTGCCCTCAGGACCTACAGCCCAGCCTGTGATGTGGCCCAGGTTCTCTGAGGGTAGAAAGAGTGGGCATCTGGCAAGAAGTGTCCCCAGCCAACGCTCAACAGGCCTTGGGGCCAGCAAAATTGTGGCCTCAGTCTGAGGCCAGGGCAAGGATGGGCCCTTCTTTAGGGGAACTCCCGCAGCAGAGCCAAGGCTTAGTATGGCACCTTTGGGGATTGGACCCCACAGCTTTGCCAACCAAACCACTAGGATTGCATGATGCAGGCTTCCGTTTCTCCTCTGGCCTTGGTGTTCTCAGGCTGCAGAGAAAGTTACTCACTTCCCTTTTTTTTGGAGCATAAAGCCCTGCAATGCCACTGTGGTTCCCTAACAGGCCCCAAGACCCCAGGATGCAGCCCATTAGCTCCCGGCTTCCCCCACTCCTTGGAGTCACATTGGCTTTGAGACCTTTGCCCTGCCACGGTGCAAACCCCAGGCCTGTCTTGGGGCAGGAAAACTGTGTCCCAGGTACCCAGGCCGAGAGCCTATTTGCCTGAACCCGTGTCTGCTCTGTTCCTGCCAAAATCCACACCTGAGCGATGGGAAATGTTGTCTTGTGTTCTGTGCCTAATGGAGCCATCCTGTCCCATGGCAGGCTGCCCGGCTGGTGGCCCATCCGTTTACGGGGCTCCTCTGCCCTCCTTCCTGCCTCCCTCCTCTCACTGTCTTGTCTTTACACATCCTCCCGTGGTTCAGATTGTCCCCATCTTGCCATTGAAACTAACCTTGCCTGTGTCCCCTTCCTCAGAGGCCTGACCCTCCACTCTGGCTAAGCTAATCCACTCATGGGTGCCAAGGGGCTGACACTGGGCCCCTGCTCTGGGCCAAGCACTGTCTCAGGTGCTGGGAATACTCAGACAGCTGAAACATTTGACTGCCTTCTGGAAACTCTGAGTCTGGTGGGAAAGTCAGGCAAAAAAAACCCAGAGAATTACAGTCCCAGTGATGGTCACTGCTGTCACAGGCATATCAGAGCTGCAGGAACACAGGCGGGATGGGCAAGGCCTGAGCACATCAGGGAGGTGCTACCAGACAGGTCGCATTTGACCTGAGCCCTGACGGATGAGTAACCATTTGCCAGGTAGAGAGGGGAGAGGGTGGGAAAAGAATTCCACGCAGAGGGAATAGCATTAGCCAAGACCTGCTGGTGGGGCAGTGCATGGCACGTGGAGGAAGAAGTGAACGGTAGATAGAGTGGAGTGAAGACTCGGTAGATGATGCCAGAGAAGATGTGCAGGGGCCAGGTCCTGCAGACTCGAATGCCAGGCTAAAGGGTTGAAAGCGATTCTCTACAGAGAACCACCAAGGGCCTGCCGTATGCCCAGCCTAGGACCACCGGAGGATAATGGAGCAGAGGGGGCGGCTACAGCCGTGATCTGGGTGAGCAGTCATGGGTGTCCCGGCGCCAGTGGGCAGTTCTGTAAGTTGTCTACCACCATGACACCACCTTCGCCCACAGGAAGAGTCTGGATGTGGGCACCGGGGGTCTCAGCTCACATGTGGGGCTGCTGCCCAGTTACCGTGGGATCAGTCTGGCTGCCTGCTTCTCCTTGCTAGGAAAACTCCCAAGGAGGCAACTTTGTTGGGCCTGTGTAGACATGGGCACAGTGCTTCAAACACTCACTCCAGGGGCCAGAACATGTATGTACTCGAGGCAAGGTACCTGGGAGAGTGAGGCATACATGGAGGAGCCATGAGCTGCCCAAGAAAGCAAAGGGCCCCGGCAGTCACAGAGAGCAGCTCGTCCAGGCCCTGGGAGAGGCCGCTCTGGATACCATGTCCTCGGTGACTGTGATGGGCACAGAGCTTTGCACATTGGAAAGAGTCACAGGAAAGGTTGTCATACTTGTTAGTGTGATGAGAGCCGGCCTCTCTCCACTGGCTGTGATATTCAGGCAGCCAGACACAGGGTATCTGCCCAGGACAGGTCTGGGGGGTGCACCTCAGAGAGATGCACACAGCTGGTGGGTCACAGTTCACTTCCCGTCTGTTTCTTCAGTCCCTTTGTCCTGGGAAGGCACCTGCTTACCCTGATTGTGTTGGCGACCCCAGTCAGCAAGACGGCAAATGCCTACATCCCTGATAGTGCCCACCTCTTAGAGCGAGCACATGCTTGGCTGCTCCAGGCCATCTTGTGAGGTCTCCTTTCAACATCAAGAGCCTGTTGTGTTGTTGCCACATCCTGAGTTCTGGGCTGCAAGCCACCCTGCTACTCACCGATGCTGGGAGAGCAACCAAAATATGGGAAGTGTCGCAAGTTCCTATGAAGGAAGGCCGCCTAACACGGAGGCTAAACACACAGGCTGTAGAACCAGCCCGACCTGGTCAAATCCCAGCACCTCACTCCCCAATCCGGTGACCCAGGGCGAGTGCTTTCATGTTTCTGAGCCTCTGACCCTCATCTTTGAACTGGGGGCAAGGCCTATGATCAGGTGTCGGCGAGATAACCCAGGTAAAGCAAGAAGCCCGTGGGCTCACGCGCGGCAAGAACGCCATGGATGTTTGCTCCTCTGATTATCCTTGATATTATTTTCCATAGTTTTCTTAAATGTGAATTCCTCCCAGGAGTAAAGAGCCCTGGGTGAAAGGCTGGCTGCACCAATTCACAAGGAACTCTGCATCTGCCTGGGTCATCCTCTATCCAGCTCCAAACCTAGCAGGCTGAACAAGACCTGGGACCCTTGTTTCTCTCCAGGAGGAAGCTTGAGTGAGCGCAGGGTGGCCTATGTGCTGACTGCAATTGTTCCCAAGATGTAGCATCCCTGTGTGCTCTTTGGAGGGTCCTGAGCCTCCGTCAGATGCTTGGCAGAGTGTGGTCCCCACAGATCAAGACTGCCTGTCCCTAGCCTGCTTTGGTGGCCACAGCCATGGCTGAGCCCCTGGGGACTGGGTCGGTAGAGAGGCATGCACTGGAACTCAGCTCCGCGGTGCAGGAGCCTTGGCTTCCCCTGACTGGGGCAGACGACCAGCTTCTTAAGCGGGAGATTGACTGGAGTCAGAATTACTTTGTGGTAGGTGGCTGCTCCCCGCTTGGACAGCCGGGTCTGATCTCGCCGGCCACAATCCATAGGTTCGTCCTTCCCACATATAATAACCATGGAGGCCAAAACAGGCCCAGCGTTCCTTCCTCCTCGCACGCCTGTGATGTGTGTACTGTTATGACCCCATTTTAGGGATGACTAGACTGAGGCCTAGGAAGGTCAAACCACCTGCCCCAGAGCACCCAGCTGGTTGGCCACAGGAATTCCAGGCCTTCCGTCCCCTGTGCTCTCACCATGCCTTCCCCACGGCTCCAGAGCACAGTGTTGTCACCCCCCACCCTGTGTCATCAATGCCCTCCAATGTGGGCTCTCACACCAAGGAAGAGAACTGAAGCTGAGCTTATCACATCACCCCCGGCCCCACCCTACACTGCTGGGGAGGACTGAGTGGGGCTTCCCCTCTCGAGGCAGGAAGTGGTGGGAGAGGTTTGAAAGCGTCCAAGAGGGGAAAACAACCTCAGAGTAGTGAGGCAAATGCCTTGAACAGCCCTCCCACCCGTGGACCCCGCCCACAGACCCCGCCCAGCACAGCAACACCTAGTCCCCGGCACAGACTGACCACCTGCCCCTCTCTTGCTTCCATAGGTTTCTGGGACTCCTCGCTGAATCCTCCACAAGAAAGAGGGAAGCCAGCAGAGCCCCCAAGAGACCGGGCCCCCGGATCTCCCCTAGTCTCCAGCCTCAGGCCCACAGCCCATGACGCAAACTGTGCCTGTGAAATCGAGCTGTCGGTAGGAAATGACCGCCTGTGGTTTGTGAATCCTATTTTCATCGAGGACTGCAGCAGTGCCCTGCCCACCGACCAGCCACCTCTTGGAAACTGCCCTGCACGCCCCTTGCTGCCCACCTCTGATGCTACCTCACCCACCTCCAGGTGGGCCCCACGCCGCCCACCACCCCCTCCCCCAGTGCTGCCCCTGCAGCCCTGCAGCCCAGCCCAGCCCCCTCTGCTCCCTGCTCTTGCCCCCGCCCCTGCCTGTCCTTTGCCCACCTCTCCCCCAGTGCCTGCCCCCCACGTCACACCCCATGCCCCAGGTCCCCCAGACCATCTGAACCAGCAGCCCATGACGACCTGCGAGAGACTCCCATGCCCCACTGCAGGCCTGGGCCCCCTCAGGGAGGAAGCGATGAAGCCAGGGGCAGCCTCCAGTCCCTTGCAGCAGGCCCCGGCCCCGCCACTGCCTGCGAAGAAGAACCTTCCCACTGCCCCTCCCAGACGCCGCATTTCCGAGAGGGTGTCCTTAGAAGACCAAAGTCCGGGGATGGCGGCAGAGGGGGACCAGCTCAGCCTGCCTCCCCACGGGACCTCAGACAGCCCTGAGGACACGCCCCGGGGGAGCATGGAGCAAGGCCAGGACACAGAGGTGAAAGCCAGCGATCCCGACAGCATGCCGGAGCTACCCAGGACGGCCAAACAACCCCCAGTACCGCCCCCTAGGAAAAAACGGATCTCTCGACAACTGGCCTCGACCCTCCCAGCTCCCTTAGAGAACGCTGAGCTCTGCACACAGGCTATGGCCTTGGAGACGCCCACGCCGGGTCCACTCAGAGAGGGCCAAAGCCCTGCTTCTCAGGCTGGGACTCAGCACCCTCATGCCCAGGCCACTGCCCATTCCCGGAGCTCTCCAGAGTTCAAGGGCTCCCTGGCCTCCCTCTCAGACAGCTTGGGGGTGTCTGTCATGGCCACCGACCAGGACTCCTACTCCACCAGCAGCACGGAGGAGGAGCTGGAGCAGTTCAGCAGCCCCAGCGTGAAGAAGAAGCCCTCCATGATCCTGGGCAAGGCTCGGCACCGGCTGAGCTTCGCCAGTTTCAGCAGCATGTTCCACGCTTTCCTCTCCAACAACCGCAAGCTGTACAAGAAGGTGGTGGAGCTGGCGCAGGACAAGGCCTCGTACTTTGGCAGCCTGGTGCAGGACTACAAGGTGTACAACCTGGAGATGATGGCGCGCCAGACCTCCAGCACGGAGATGCTGCAGGAGATTCGCACCATGATGACCCAGCTCAAGAGCTACCTGCTGCAGAGCACCGAGCTCAAGGCCCTGGTGGATCCCGCCCTGCACTCCGAGGAGGAGCTCGGTCAGTGCCCTGGGAGGAGGTGGCAGGGAGGAGAGGGCGGTGGGGCTCACAGACTCAGGAACCCCTTAGGACAAAAGAGGCCTATGCAGTGGACGCTGTTGGTGCCCACCCCCCATCCCTTCCGGGCCCCAGCAACTTTCTCCGGCTGCTGCAAGGTAGGCTGCTAATGGTGCCCGGCTCCCCCCTTTCCTAGAGAATTGACCTTGACTCTGTAGGATCTATATTATCTGCACCCTCTCTTCCACCATCAGGGGCCCACTGCCAATTACTCCCTGCCGTAGGGGGACAAAGACTGGCCCCTTGGCCTCAAGCAGGACCACTGTGTGATGCAGTTTATGCTCCGGGGCCGGGCGAGATCTGGCTGAGGCTGAGAGTTCATCCTTGCTCAAGCTCGCTCTGCGGCTTCCCACTGCTCTCACTCTCTGTCTTCTGAGAGTCTCCGCAGTGAAATCATATGCACTCAGATCCCTCTTTCACGCTCTGCTTTCAGGGAACCAGCCCAAAACAGCTCACTCCTCTGACCACCCCTTCTAAAGTAGCCCCTAGCCTTCCCCACCCTCACCAGCCTCGAATCCAATAATTATCAAAGCTTTTTCCGATTGTGGTTCACGGTGAGAAGTAGTTGTGAACAACCACACACCTACGTGTATTAAAAATATTCAGGCCAGGCGCACTGGCTCAAGCCTATAATCCCAGCACTCTGGGAGGCCAAGGCAGGAGGATCACTTGAGCCCAGGAGTTCGAGACCAGCCTGGGCAACATGGCAAAACCCCGTCTCTACAAAAAATACAAAAATTAGCCAGGCACGGAGGCACGCGCCTGTAGTCTCATCTACTTGGGAGGCTGAGGCAGGAGGATTGCTTGAGCCTGGAAGGCCAAGGCTGCAAAGAACCAACATCCTGCCACTGTACTCCAGTCTGGGTGACAGAGCGAAACCCTGTCTCAAAAAGAAAAAAAGAGCTGGGCGTGGTGGCTCATGCCTGTAATCTCAGCACTTTGGGAGGCTGAAGTGGGTGGATCACTTGAAGTCAAGAGTTCGAGACCAGCCTGGGCAACATGGCAAAACCCCGTCTCTACTAAAAATACAAAAATTAGCCAGGTGTGGTGGTGCATGCCTATAATCCCAGCTACTCGGGAGGCTGAGGCAGAAGAATTGGTTGAACCTGGGAGACAGAGGTTTCAGTGAGCCAAGATTGTGCCATTGCACTCCAGCCTGGGCAACAAGAGCAAAACTCTGTCAAAAAAAAAAAGAAAGAAAAGAAAAAAATACATTCTGTCAGTTCACACTGCTGTAGCCAAAGTGGTTGATAAACACTGAGCTGCTTCTGAGCTAGCTGGTAAATAGTTACTGCCCCAGCCGTCCCCTGGTGTCCCTAAGCCTCTCCTTCCCCACCCAATAATGAAAGAGTCAGTGCTGGATACGGTAAGGGACACGTGAGCCTCTGAACACAGTAGCTTCATAGCGAATGTTTCTTAGAAAAGGAGCTTCAGGTGTTCCTTTCCCAAGGCTACTGGATTTTGCTAGCAGACTCCTGAAAACGAATAGGTTTGCCAGGCCACAGGATTCATGACGGCATTTCAGGTGTGGTGAGGGGTGATGGGATTGAGATCTGAGGCCAGTGCTGTGTGTGTGTCTGCACAGGGCCCTGTAAGCAGATAGTCGACAAAGAGTTATTGGGCACCCAACTCCGCATCAGGTGCTGGCTCAGATATAGAGACAGAGGTGAGCAAAGCACTCAAAAGTTTCTGCCTACGGGGAGCTTACGGTCTATCAGAGGTGACAGGCAGTCAGCAAGAAGGATGAGTAGGGCCGGGTGCAGTGGCTCATGCCTGTAATCCCAGCACATTGGGAGGCGGGTGGATCACCTGAGGTCAGGAGTTTGAGACCAGCCTGGCCAACGTGGTGAAACCCCGTCTCTACTGAAAATACAAAAATCAGCCAGGTGTGGTGGCGCTCACCTGTAATCCCAGCTACTCGGGAGGCTGAGGCAGGAGAATTGCTTGAACCAGGGAGGCAGAGGTTGCAGTGAGTCTAGATTGTGGCACTGCACTCCAGCCTGGGCAACAGAGCGAGACTTTGTCTCAAAAAAATAAAAGTTAAAAAAAATAGAAAAATTAACTGGGCATGGTGGCATGTGCCTGTAGTCCCAGTTACTCAGGTGGCTGAGGCACAAGAATTGCTTGAATCCAGGAGGCAGAGATTGCAGTGAGCCGAGATTGTGCCACTGCACTCCAGCCTGGGCAACAGAGCGAGACTCTGTCTCAAGAAGGAAAGAGAGAGAGAGAGAGACAGAGAGAGAGAGAATAGTAAAGTATAGTGTAAGGAGACACATTTGTGAGTGCATGTGGATGGAAGTGAGGTCAGGAGGCTGTTGGGGGGCAGGACCCCAAGGGCCTTGTGAGCCTCTCTATCAACCTGACTTTTCCTGCATGTGAGATGGGGTCGTGCAGGGTTCACGTCCAAGGGTGAGTGACCTCACTCACATGTGAACATCACTCTGGCCGTCACGCCTAGTGGGAGCAGAGAGACTCAGACTCAGTGTGAGGCTACTGTCAGAACCAAGGTGAGCAGTGAAGGTGGCTGGGACCAGGACGGAGGCAGCACAGATGGGGAGACATGATTGGACTCTGCCTGTTGTGAAGCTGGAGCCACAGGACTGGCTGGAGGCTGGATGCAGGAGTGGTAGAGGGGAGGTAGGATGTGGACAAGCAATGTCATCCCTGGGAGGACACAGCATCCATCCTGGGGCAGGCACTGGGGAAGAGTTGAGGAGTTCAGTTTGGGACATGTGACACTGGAGATGCTTATTAGACACCAGGTGGGGAGGTCGAGCGGGCCATTGAGGGCTGAGTCTGCAGTTCTGGGGCTAAAGAGAGACGTCTGGGAACTGTCAGCACAAAAGGAGCCGTGAGACTGGATGAGATCATCTGGGTCTGAGGACTCAGCCACAGGCACCGTGCAGACCGGGAGGGATAGAAGGGCATGGGAGGACATGGAAGGACATGGAAAACTCCAAGTGGCCCAGAGGAAGCTGTGGTCAGCCCTGCCTTCCAGAATTGGGGGAGTGTAAGAACTGAGGCCCAAAGGAGGAGTCAGGGGTGCTAAGCCATGGAAAGAGTAGTGGAAGGACTTTCCTTCTGGAAAGGGATGACAGCGTGGACAAAGGCCGAGAAGTGGGGAACGAGGCTGGAGGATCACGGGCCATTCACACAGGCAGTGAAAGTCAGCCTGAGGATTTGGCCCAGAGGTGATGGATCCCCTGAAGGGTGTGTGTGGAGGGCAGAGCAGAGGGGACAAGACAGGGGGATGGCTCAGGAGGCTGCGGCGGGGCAAGGCCAGTACCCGGTGGCCTTCAGCAGAGCAAAGGAGGTGGAGCACAAGCTGGACCTCTGCTGGAAACAGCAGGAATGACTTCAGCCTCAGGGCAGCTGGCTGGCAGGATGCAGACACACCATGGGTCCTGTTAAGGCCAAATCTGCCTCGGGTACCAAGATGTCAAGAGGTGCTAGACTTGGAGTTTGTCCTGGCAGGTGATATGGCAGTGTCACCAGAGCCTGCCGTGGGCACAAATGTGTGGGGCAGAGAGGTTTCCAGGCAGTGAGAGATGGCAGCTGAGCTGAGCCACCAAGGACGGGAAGGGCTGGAGCTACAGAGATGGAGAGAAGGGCCCTCCAGCCTTTGGGAACAGGGTCAGCATCCACAGCAACGGTGCCATTCCAGACACTGCACGTGTCAGCCTCATGACTGCAGACCAGACCAGATGGGCTTGGCTATTGTCATGCCCAAGAAGCCACAGCTCAGAGAGGTTTGGTGACGTGGCCATGAGGAGAGAGCTGGTAGCAGAGCTGGGCTTCAGACTCAGGCAGCCCAGCCCTTTCCATGAGCTGAGTGCTCTGCCTCTTCCTTCCAAGCTCTGCCTGTGTGTGCGGCCAGTCAGATGGTGAAGGAACTTAAACCACATAAAAAGGCCAGACAGGACGGGGTGTGGTGGCTCACACCTGTAATCCCAGCACTTTGGGAGGCCGAGGAGGGCAGATCACTTCAGATCAGGAGTTCAAGACCAGCCTGGCCAACATGGTGAAACCCCATCTGTACAAAAAACACAAAAATTAGCCAGGCATGGTGGTGGGCACCTGTAATCCCAGCTACTCAGGAGGCTGAGGCAGGAGAATTGCTTGAAACCCAGGAGGTGGAAGTTGCAGTGAGCCAAGATCACACTACTGCACTCCAGCCTGGGCAACAGAACAAGATTCTGTCTCAAAAAAATAATAATAATTAAAAAAAAAAGGCCAACAGAACTCCATGCTTAGGGTGCTTCTGGTTTTATTAGGGAGACAAGTCACAAGGAACAATTGGATACAAAACAGTCCTGATGTAAGGCTGCTGAGGGCCCGAGTCTGGAGAGGAGGTGCCGGGAAGAGATCCTGCGGCTCTTAGATGTGAAGGGGCCAGGAGGGCGCGGGCACAGCCCTCTCATTTTGCAGTTCAGGAAACAGGCCCTGGGAGGGGAAGGGACGTGGCTGAGGTCATGCAGAAGCCCAGGACAGTGGGGAAGTTCAAGTTCCTGCTCCCAGGTCAACCCCCATCTGCGCCCATCTCTGCCTGCAGAGGCTCCAATGAGGTCGGGAGGTGGGCGTGGAAGGAGGGTCAGGAATGGGGTGAGGGAGGTGAGGGCAGCCCTGTGTTCTGCTGAAGGGGAAGAGGGAGGCAGCAGCAAGGGACCCAGGATGGCCATGGGCCAGATCCAGGCCTGAGTGGCAGGGAAGGGCTGTCCGGGCCTCTGTTGAGACCCAGCCCCATGGGAGCATGAGTCCCTCCTCTCTCAGGGCTAGGGCAGCACAGGTGTCTCCCTACAGGAACAGGGCTTGGGACCTCCCCTTACTGAGCCTGTAACCAAGACCCATCCCCTGGAGACAGAGGAAGGCCAAAACAACTTCCTAAGAATACATTTCTACAGTCACCCAAAGCAACTGGACATCCCCTTGGTATCAAGTAGACATGAGTTCAAGTCCTTGTTCAACCCCCAACCCACCCCATGAGAGCCTAAGTTGGTCCATCCTCAGAGTGGGCATCAGAGCACATATGCCTCAGAGCAGCTACAAGATCAGAGCGCCAACTCCTGCTCCAAGAGCTGATCGAGAATGCCTCTCAGATAGGACGACATTCGAACAGTGAAGGAACCAGCCATGTGGACGACTGCGAGGCGACTGCGCCACACAAAGGGAACCGCAGGAGCAAAAGCCCTGGGGCAGGGGCAGGCCTGGCAGTTGGCAGAGCAGCCTGAGCGTGGGGAGCAAGCAAAGCAATGAGTGAGAGGTCACAGGGCCCGATCACAGCGGGGCCTCATAGGCCACGAGGAGGCTTTGGCTTTGATTTGATTGCATGGGAGATGGGGGCCATTGGAGGTTTCCAAACAGAAGAATGTTATGATCAAAGATGTCATAACAGGACAACACCAGCTGCTGTGTTGACAAGAGACTATAAGGGCCAGGGCAAAAGCTGACTGACATAACCTGGGCAAGAGATGATGGTGGTAGCCTGACCAACCCAGGTCAAGGTAGCAGCCGTGGAAGTGATAAAAAAGTAAGGTTCTGGACGTACTGTATTTTTGAGACTAGAGTCAAGTGGGTGTGGGAATTGGAAGGGAGATATCAAGAATAATTCCACCAATCATTTACTGGGCATTCAGGCCATCAGCATACAGCTTCCCAGGTTGTACACTGTACAACTCCAGTGTGAGTAACACCCTCTGAAGTTATGTACTCATAGGCAGCCCCGTGAAAGTTTGCTCTCTGCCAGGCCCTGTGAAAAGCATCAGGATACAATGATCAGTGAGTATTAGTTTCCAGGGGCTCCTGTGCCAGTGCCTTTCCAGTGTGGCTTTCTGTTGAATAAACTGTGCTCTCTCATGTGTCAGAACCACAGGGTATAACTGCTGGGGCTGTGAGTGTCCTTCCAGGGGCCAGGGGATGGGGATGGCTGTGCTGTTGGGCAAGAGAACCAGGTGGCAGGATCCCTGCATCTGGTTTCCTCACCCTCACTCTCTTGTTTACCTGCAGAAGCAATTGTAGAGTCTGCCTTGTACAAATGTGTCCTGAAGCCCCTGAAGGAAGCTATCAACTCATGCCTGCATGAGATCCACAGCAAGGACGGTTCGCTGCAGCAGCTCAAGGAGAACCAGTTAGTGATCCTGGCCACCACCACCACTGACCTAGGTGTGACCACCAGCGTGCCGGAGGTGCCCATGATGGAGAAGATCCTGCAGAAGTTCACCAGCATGCACAAGGCCTATTCACCCGAGAAGAAGATCTCCATCCTGCTCAAGACCTGCAAACTCATCTACGACTCCATGGCCCTTGGCAACCCAGGTCAGTGGGCAGCCGGGAGGGGTCTGGGTGAGGAGGTCTCTTTGTATGGGTCCATGACCCCACCCTGACAAGGACTCCAGAGCCCTTGGAAGGCCCCAGACTTTCCAGATTCAGAGCCCCCTTGGGGAGGAACTGGGTGTAGGTGGGGTGTAATTCCTGGGCCCTCTTGGAGTTACCTGGGGACTGGGAGGAGAGCCATGATTGGCTGCTGCCCTGGAGGCAAGCAAGGAAGCCAGCCCACACCTTAACTTTGTGTGAATGAGGAAAAGCACTGTGTTAGTCTGCTAGGGCTGCTGAAACAATACCACAAGCTGAGTGGCTTAGCCAGCAGAAATATATTGTCTCGCAGTTTTGGAGGCTGGAAGTTTCAAGATCAAGGTGTGGGCATGGCTGTGCTCCCTCCAAAGACACCAGGGAAGGTTCTGCTCCTTCTGAGCTTCTGGTAGTTCCTTGGCTTGTGGCCACAGAACTCTGATGTTCACATGGCGTGCTTCCTGTGTGCATGTCTGTGTCCCAATTTCCTCTTTTTGTAAGAATACCAGTCAGACTGGATTAGGGGCCCACCCTACTCCAGTGTGACTTCATTTCAGCTAATTACAGCTGCAACAACCCTATTTCCAAATAAGGTTAAGGGTTAAGACTTCAACATACAAATTTTGAGGGGACAAAATTCAACCCCTAACAGGTGCCTTAAACAATGAGCATTGATTTGACGTGTAAGTCCATGGGGCATGGACAACTATCTGATCTGGATCAGGCGTGCCTGAGCTTGGGTGGGCTTATTCATGGATCTGTGGTCAGAGGTGGGCCAGTTGGAGGCCAGATAGTCTGGGATGGCCTTGCTCACATGCTGGGTGGGCGGTTGGCTGTTGGCTGGTCTGGGACGCCCTTGCCCACATGCTGGGTGGGCGGTTGGCTGTTGGCTGGTCTGGGACGCCCTTGCCCACATGCTGGGTGGTTGGTTGGCTGTTGGCTGGTCTGGGATGGGGATGACTGAGCCACGAGTTTCTCATCCTCCAGCAGGTTAGCACAGGCATGTGCCCATGGCAGTAGCTGGGGCCCAAGAGAACAAGCAAAGCCTGCAAGGCCCATTGAGGCCTGGCCCTGAACTGGCATGATGTCGCTCTGACGCCTTTCATTGACTTGTTTAGGCACAAGAGACCATCCCAGACTCGAGGAGTGAGGAACATTTCCCCTCTTGATGGAAAGAGTACAAAGGCACATTGTAAAGGGTGTGGATGTGGGAGGGGAATCAGTGGGACTATTTGTAATCATTTGACTGCAGTCCTCCAGGCAGACAAGAACAGGCATCACTGCACGATGGAGCACAGCTCAATGAAGAGAATGCTGGCAGGATTCATCCCTTCAGCTGGTGCCCTTGTGCAGTGAGCAGACTGTGTACCTGGACACGGCTGCCATGGCAACAGAGAGTGGATGGATAGCCACCTCTGTAGACTCACAGACGTGGGTTCGAATTCCTGGTCTGTCACTTACTACCTATTTAACCTTGAATGATTTACTTAACTCCTTAGAGCCCAGTTTCCTCAGCTGAGGAAGCTGCTTTACAGAGAGGGTAAAAGACCCTAAGACCCCTAACGGTTCGGAAGCCATACTCAGTCACTTGTGAGTATTAGAAACAATGTATGTAAAATGGTGGCCTCCATGCACAGCGCCTGGCAGGCTCAACAAATATGGCTGTGTCACACTTTTCCATTAGAAGGTTGCAAATAAACTCAAGATTTTTTAGAATAAAATGCAGAACAATTAAAAAAAAAAAACAAAAAAACAAATATGGCTGTGTTAAGAGAGGGATTCTCTTCATCTCCCCTGGAGAAGGGCAGGTCAGTTTGGCCATAGACCAACAGAAAGCAACTGTGGGTATGATTGGGGTATGGTGCCAGATCCCCTCACCCGAGAAACCTTTCCTCTCAGATCTGGTACAGGCCACAGTTCCAGGTTAGAGTCACATTTTTGTGGTAAACTGATTTGTGTCCTGCGACCACGTGTTAGAATTGTGCTCCACAGGCCAGGTGCGGTGGCTCACGCCTGTAATCCCAGCACTTTGGGAGGCTGAGGTGGGCGGATCATGAGGTCAGGAGTTCGAGACCAGCCTGGCCAACATGGTGAAACCCTGTCTCTACTAAAAATATAAAAATTAGCCAGGTGTGGTGGCGGGCACCTGTAATCCCAGCTACTCAGGAGGCTGAGGCAGGAGAATCGGTTGAACCCGGGAGGCAGAGGTTGCAGTGAGCTGAGATCGTGCCACAGCATTCCAGCCTGGGTGACAGAACAAGACTCTGTCTCACTCACACATGCACACACACACACACACACACACACACACACACACACACACAATAGAATTGTGCTCCCCAAAAGCAGACACCACGCCAAGGCGAACTCCGTATTAACACTTTATCCTGATGTTGGAGATGTGATGGGAAGAGAGACGGTTGTAGTAGAAGCAGGATGCAGTGAAGGGTTTGTCTTCACAGAGTGGACATTAGGCTCGGAGGTCGGGTGTCTTATGCAGCCTGGAGCCCAGAGAACAAGCCCAGGATGTAAACTCTGCAACTGAGTAACCTCCAGGAAGAATCCCCAAAGAAGGACGTGGGGGACAGCGGGCAGCCTGCAGAGCCCAGAGCTCTCGGCGAGTTCGACCTGGTCAGCCCCAGAGGGCTGGGACCCAGGGAAAGAGTCGAGTATCCCCTGCCAGGCGACATGAGGCAGAGGGTTAAGACCCCCTCATGGCCTGGCAAAGGGTGTCCGAGAATGAGCGGGGCCTTCTCAAGCCTTGTCGGAGAGAGGCAGTCCTGGCTGTCTCTGCAGCAGCAGGGGTCGGGGAGGGAGGCAAGCTCAGAGGTGTCCTACACGGCATGCAGGGAAGCAGCAGTCAGACTGGATCAAGGCAGAAAGGAGACAGAGCCCCGGGGGACCCTTTGCTGGGAACAGCCTCGGGGAGAGCAGGCAGGCTGGCCCTGGGACCCTGGGCAGATCATGGAAGAGCAAGGTCCAGGCTTCCTTGCCGGCTCTGCCGCTTCTCGGCTTGTGGCTGTGTTCAGATGACTTAGGTGCTCAGCCTCAGTTTCCTCTTGTGTTCAATAGGCACAGCCACAACCACCTCGCAGGACTGTCTTGAAGCTTAGAGGAGTCTGAAGTTTGCTTGTGGCCCAGCAGTTGGCACTTAGTCACAATAGCTATTGATTGGTTTCAATGCTGAATTTCTAATTAGGGAAATCATTTCCCCTGGATTTGCTGGGCTTGGTGGTAAAGTCAGAGCCAAGGGTTTTATAGACCCTGAGACATGATGAGGGAGACAGCTTTGGGCTGGAAGGGGCAATTCCATTCTCGATGAGTCCCAGTTTATCCAGAAACCCCTAGCTTCCTGGAATTCTTTTTAAAACCCCATGACTGAGCAGCAACATTCAAACAGCATGTTTTTTTTTGTTTTTGTTTTTTTGTTTTTTTTTACACGGGGTCTTCTTCTGTCACTCAGGCTTAAGTATAGTGGCACCACCCCCCAGGCTCAGGCAATCCTCCCACCTCAGCCTCCTGAGTAGCTGGGACTACAGGCATGCACCACCACACCCGGCTAATTTTTGTATTTTTTGTAGAGATGGGGTTTCACCATGTTGTCCAGGCTGGTCTGGAACTCCCGAGCTCAAGCAATTTGCCCGCCTCGGCCTCCCAAAGTGCTGAGATTACAGGTGTGAGCCACCACACCCAGGCTGACTTTGTTAAATTGACAGATAAAATTGTATGTATTTATTGTGTACAACATGATGCTTTCAAGTATATCTACACTGTGGAATGACTAAAGCTAGCTGATTAACATAGGCATCACCTCACATAGTTATCGTCCTTGTGGTAAGAATCAAACACCGTGATTTTTGCTAACAATGAATCCGCTTTCTAAAGACTTACCAGAGAGCAGGGATTCAAGGAAGGAATGGCTAATTTTGAGTAGGGAGGAGGAGCAAGAAAGGCAGCTGCTGGAAAGGGTATGGCTGGTGCTGCATGTGGTTGAATGGAGCAGAGCGAGGTGCTTGCTGCTTTCCATCCTCAGCAGGCGAGAGGGAGGGAGGCCGGAATCTCTGCAGATCCAGAAGCCAGGCCCAGTTGGAGAGACTCTGAGACATGAAGGTCAGGCCAGGGTCTCCCCCAGAAACCAATGGGTTTCTTATCAAGGAACAAAAAGAATGTTTCCCTCCCACCACTGGTTGAGCACTGGACTGGGAGCACCATGACTCCCAGTTTCATCTGGGCAGGCCAGGGCTGCTCCATTTGGACCTCAGCATCTTCACCTGGGTGGAATTAGGTTCTGCTCAAATGGGTTTGGGATTTGTCAACCCCAAATCCAAAGAGCAGAGGATTTGGGGTTCATCCATGGTCCTGGTTTTGAACCCCAGCTTCGGTGCTATAGCCTTGGACATTAATCTCCCTGGACCTTTGTTTGTGTACAAAATGAGGGCAAAACGCTTGTCATGTTGTGATGCAGGGGCTGGGACAGCACATAGGACAGCCTAGGTGCTCAAGGAGTTACTTCCTGAGCCTCAGTTTTCCCACTCTTTAAATGGGGCTAGGAATGCCTCTCTCTGGGCTATTGTGAGGATCAAAGTTTATGAATGTGTGTTTAGATGTTAGGATACAGGAACAGCTGCCTCCCAGCCACGTTCCCAAAAATACAGAAGCTGAACTCAGTGGTTTTCAAGATGGATTCCCCAAGGCACCCCAGGGGCCACCAAAGGGTCAAAAGACAAGCCGGGCCCCAAGCCAGCTCCACCCCAGACAACCCTGCTTGTACCTGTTTCACACATGGGGTTCTGCATGGGATTTTGTTTCAAATAAAGAGTTCTATTTTTTTAACGTTTCATTTGGAAATAATTTCAAACTTCAAAAACTCTTAGAAACAGTACATAGAAACAGGACACCTGCAGACCCTTTGTGAATTGTTAACATCCGACCCCCTCCGCTTCATCATTTTCTTTCTCTCTCTGCATACATAATGTTTTGTCTGAATAGTGTAAGGGTAACTTACATACACCTGGGTCCTTTACCCCTAAACGCTTTCCTAGGTATTTTATGGCATGTGTGTATGTAACATTACATAACTCTTACATAGCCACGGTGGAGTTGTCCATTGCATAAATTTATGTTAATACAATGTTTTTATCTAAACTTCCAGGTTGTCACTTGACCTAATAAGGTCCTTTTTAGAATTTCCCCCTCATGTTCAGGATCTGATGAAGGGTTAGATGTTCCATGTGCTTGTCATGTGTCTTTAACCTCCTTTAATTTGGAATATCTCATATCTGTTGCTGAATGATGGAAATACAATCTGAGGAATGCATCATTAGGCAATTTCATTGTTGTGCAAACATTTTAGAGTGTACTCACGCAAACCTAGATGGCACAGCTATACGCCTGAGCTATATGGTATGGTCCATTGCCCCCAGTCTACCATCCTGTACAGCATGTGACTATACTGAAAACTGTAGGCAATTGTAGCTCAGTGGCAACTATTTGTATCTGAAGATATCTAAACGTAGAAAAGGTGCAGTAAAAGTCTGGCATTATGATCTTATGGAACCACTGTCATATATGTGGTCCATCGTTGACCAAAAGTTTGTTATGCATTGCGTGACTGTATTTCCACAGCCTTTCTTTGTATTTTTGTTGTTGTTGTTTTGAGACGGAGTCTCGCTCTGTCGCCCAGGCTGGAGTGCAGTGGCGCAATCTCAGCTCACTGCAAGCTCCGCCTCCTGGGGTCACGCCATTCTCTTGCCTCAGCCTCCTGAGTAGCTGGGACTACAGGTGCCCGCCACCACGCCCAGCTAATATTTTTTTTGGTATTTTTAGTAGAGACGGGGTTTCACCATGTTAGCCAGGATGGTCTTGATCTCCTGACCTCGTGATCCACCCGCCTCGGCCTCTCAAAGTGCTGGGATTACAAGCATGAGCCACTCTTTGTCTTTAATGATATTGATGTTTTTGAGGGATACTGGTTTTTTCCCCCACCCCCACCTTTTCTTAATGAAAGTTCCTCATTTTGTGTTTGTCAGATGTTTCCTGATGATTAGATTGAGGTTATGCAGTCTTAGCCAGATCCCAACTGACTTCAATTCTGACTTTGATGTTCAGCAATTTTAGAACGAGGTCCCAGGCATTCAACTCACACCTCCCCCTGGCAAGTGATCGGGCAGCTGTGTAGTCTATGGCCTTGCTACCCGAGGTGTGGTCTGCAGCCCAGCAGCTCTTTGTTGAGCCCTGGGAGCTGTGAGTGACCCCACAGAGAGGCAGACTCCAGCCCGAGTCCCGCCTACCTCCACCACTGACCTACTTCCTCCACCACTGACTGCTTTAAACAGAAAACAGCCCTCCCTATCCACCACTCCTGACTTCCATCCTGCCTAGCCCTGCCTCTAGTCTTCCCAGCCCCCTCACCTCCAGGGAAGATGCCTCGCCCGCCTGCCTCATTGCTATGATGCAAGCAACAGTAGCTTGATGTGGTACTTTCATGGCCCGCTTGAAAGGGGAATAAAATAGGGCAGGTCACTAGCAGGACCTGTTGGAACAGTGAGGAAAGGGGTAAACATGGAGACACAAGATCTGCGTTAACTGGCCATGCTATCTTCTCCAGAAAGATAGGGCCAGGATTAAACCTAGTATCAGCTCACTCTAAAGCCTGTGCTTCTATCACCATGCCAGTGGCCAGCCTGGGAATGGACCCCAAATTTCAGAATCCTGGTCGAGTGTGTTTTCTCCTATCACAAGTTTAGGGTCCTGGGTTAGGCAAATTGGGGAGTTCACGGAAGCAAATGGCTTTGGATAAACTGGCCCTCCATCCTGGAATCAGGAGCAGACCGGATTCTTCATGGACTTCATGAGGCTTGGTGAGAGCAGCCAGAACTTCTAGATTCATCTCTTCTATTACTTTGACAAAGAAGTCATTCCCACCTCTTTGATGTCTAAGACTAGTCATCCGGAACTGGTCCTCTGCTGGGGAGAAACAGACTCAAGCCCAAGAAACCTCTTCAAGATGGGAGGGGGAGAAAGAGGGTAGGGGTGCAGTTCGGGAACCTTCTAATGTGAATGCCGAGCAGGAGGCATCCCAGAGTGTACTGACGGCCAGAGGCTGCCTTCTCAGCTACTTGAGTAGTCTATGTAAACACCCTGATACCACCCACGTGAGCTTCTGGAAACAGGGCCTGGCTCCTAACCCCAGGGGGATGGAGCACACTAATGACCAGGTGGTGGGATGTGGGGGCCAACCGGGTGGTGATAGATTCCCAGGTCCCCTGCCATCCACTTCCCTGGCAGAGACCACAAAGTCAAGAGTCCACAGCTGGTTCAGGCAGGGGCAGCCGCAGAGGAATTGGATGGGAGGAGGGCTCTTGATGGGGACCCCAGGGGTATGGAATAATGGGCCTTGTGACATTGACTGGGGGTATAGAGGACAGGGAGGGAGGTCAGGCTGTTGATTTTTTTAAAATCTGTGTTTAAAAAAATTAAACTGGGCTAGGCGCGGTGGCTCACGCCTGTAATCCCAGCATTTTGGGAGGCCGAGGCGGGCGGATCATGAGATTAGGAGTTCAAGACCAGCCTGACCAACATGGTGAAACCCCGTCTCTACTAAAAATACAAAAATTATCTGGGCATGGTGGCATGCACCTGTAATCCCAGCTACTCAGGAGGCTGAGGCAGGAGAATCGCTTGAACCCAGGAGGCGGAGGTTGCAGTGAGCCGAGATCACACCATTGCACTCCAGCCTGGGTGACAGAGCAAGACTCCATCTCAAAAAAAAAAAAATTGATTTTTGATGATCAAAGTCACTCATGTTTATTGTTGCAAATTGATCAATAGTATGTTGGTGAATTTCTTTCTAGTCTTTTTGAAATAACTACAGATAGGTAAATAGATAATTGGTTAAGGAAACACTTGCTGCTATAAACATTTGCTGCTATTTGATGCTGGATAAGCCCTCTCATCTCTAACTCAATAGAAGTGTACTTCTCACTCATGTAAATCCAATTGCATGGAGGAGGGTTGGAGGTGGAGGGCCATGCTCCATATGGTCATTCAGGGATCCATGCATAGGAAGACTTCCTAGGTCTCCCTAGGGATTGACATCCAGGTGACAGGAATGGGGGGGGCATCTGAAAGAGAGCTTTCCTTCTCCAAAAGGTTGTAACTCACAACCTCGCTTTTTTACCCCACAACACAAATGGAGTGCAGGCCCCCTAAGATGTCATGTTCTGAAGCTTATAGGACAAACTCCCCTCCTGTCTTTCATAATAATTGTGTCTAGCATTTACTAGTCCATGCTAATCACCTTCCATCTGTCTTGTCATGTCATCCTCACAACCACTCCAGGGGATGTGGACACTGTGATTATCCCCATTTTACAGCTGAAGAAACTAAGGCTCAGTGAAGTTAAGTAGCACGCTTAGGGTCACACCTGATGAGCAGGTGAGTGGTTGACCTGAGACTTGAACCCAGGTCCTTTGCTGAAACCCGGGGCCCTCCGGCCTCTCCAGCCTGCCTCCCCAGGGCATCGTGAGGTCAGAGATGACCTCAGAAAAGACAGACACAAGTCATGGCTGAGTTTTGCAGTGCCTCCAACCTCATGCCTTTTCAAGCCAGAGTGGGACTTCGTGGCTTCAGACCTCAGAGCCCACAGCCTGCGTAGCTGACTGGCTTGTGGGCTGAGCTCTCTGAAGAGGAACCCAGGGAGCTGGAGTGTTTTCCTCAGGGACACAGTGTAGCTCAAAGCAGAACTGAGACTTAACCAGCATCTGTGCAAAGTGCAAGCAACCAAACAGGGTAGCTTCAAGGAGCTCAGTGGGAGAGAGGGGGCTGGGTTCTAATCTCATGACAGCCACAGACTTTACAAGTGACCTCCAGCCAACCATTTCTCTGCCGAGGCTTCAGTTCTTTCATCTGTGCAGCTGAAAGTTCAGACTAGATCAGTAGTTTTCAAACTGTTTCCAGGAAACTCTCTAGGGGCCACAGACATAGCTGGGGGCCACCATGGGAACGGTGGAGGGGCATAGTTGAAAGGAGATGAGCAGGCCAGCTCTGCTGCCCCACCCTGAGAAGCTGAACTGTGCATAAGGTACCCATTACCAAAGGCTTCCATTGCAAACACAGATTTGAAGTCTACTGTTCTAAATGGCCTCTACTTCCTGCTGTCATACATTTTTATCAAATAAATTCATTCATTCAACAGTTCAACAAACTTTTTTTGACAATGCAGATGTTAAGAGCAAAACCCAGAAGACCCAGCCCATGTTTTTAGGATGTTCACAATTCAAGCTAAAAACAAGCATTAAATAAACAAGCGTCTTGCAGTGTGATAACTGATATTCATTCATGCTTTTAGCAAATATTTTTATTAAACACCTACTATAGACCCAGGTACCGTTGAGGTGTCAGATATAAACACTGAACAAGGTAAGGTACCTGCCCGAGTAAAACTTTCATTCGAGGAGGGGAGATAGGCAATAACAAGTAAACAGAAATGCAAAATATATCCTCCAAGGTGAAACGTGCAACTGGGGTGGATAAAGCAGGGTAGGGGGTCTGAGGAGTGTTGGAGGAGTTTGCTGTCCTGGGACTGGGTGGTCAGGGAAGGCCTCTCTGAGTTAACGTGTGATATTGACTTTCCCATTCTGTAATGCCAGGACTGGGGAGAGCCATTACAAGGTCATTGGCCCTAGCTAAGGAGGTCTTCAAGGAAGACTTCTGGGAGGAAAAAAGTGGCCTTAAGTGGGAATCATGGTGGAAAGCGAGGGCCAGGGCAGGGCACAGTCATGAGCCTCATGCTGCCCCAGGGTTGCAGCATCAGCCACTGGCTTTCAGTAAGAGCCCACTCAACAAATGGGGGCCCTGGGTGGGGGTGAGGTGGGGAGTAGTTTTGATAAGATGCCCAATCCTTTCCTCTCCATCAGGTTCTGCAAACTGTGGCCCTCCCAGCCAACTCTGGCCTACCACCTGATTTTGCAAATAGTTTTATTGGAACACAACCCATATCCATACTCAGCATCTAGGGCTGCTTATGTTCTAAGGGCTGAGTTGAATAGTTAGGACAGAGACCGTGTGGCCCATGAAACTAAAAATATTTACTTTCCGGCCTTTTACAGAAAAAATTTGCTAGCCCCTCTTTTAGACAATGCTTCCTCACCCTGTCACCCAGGCTGGAGTGCAGTGGCACAATCATAGCTCACTGCAGCCTCAACCTCCCAAGCTCAAGCAGTACTCCTACCTCAGCCTCCAGAGCAGCAGGGACTACAGATGCATGCCACCAGACCCAGCTGATTTTTTTTTTTTTTTTAAGTAGAGACAAAGTCTCACTATGTTGCCCAGGCTGGAATTAGGGCCTTTCTAATCTTCACTGTCTGTGTGACCCAGCTGAGCACCCCTTCAGCTCATTTTGATCTTAAAGAGAGCTTTCCTTCTCCAAAATCTCCCAGCGGATGAAATATGCATAAAACCCCAGCCAGCTTTTTGAAATGTGATCAGCTACCTACAGATGGCAAACAGATGTGACTTGGCAAAAAAGAAAGCAGAAATCACCAGGAAGTGGAGGCTGCAGTCAGCAGGGCGTTTGGATGCACAGCCAAAGGGACGTGATCTCTGGTCCACCCAAGACAGATGTTCAGCTCACAGGAGAAGTATTTTGCAGCTAACATCCCAGTGGCACTTCCTGAGGCCCCGATGTGCTCAGGGCTTAGCCCTGAGCCTGGGGTTCCAGGCTGCTCAGGAAGGAGAGGGCAGCCCTAACTGCCAAAATGTTGGGCTGGAACCCAGAGCGTTTAAACAATGCTTGAAGCTTGTGTTGGTCCATGAGGAGCTATCATGCCTGTATGGATACTTTCTCACCAACGTCAACAGCCAGAGACCCAGTTTCTAGTCCCAGCTCTGCTACTGACCAGCTGTAGGGCTTTGAGCAAATTTCTCCCATCTCTGAGCCTCAATTTCCTCAACAAATGGGGGCCCTGGGTGGGGGTGAGGTGGGGAGTGGTTTTGATAAGATGCTCAATCCTTTCCTCTCCATCAGGGTCTGCAAATGTGGTTGGGCGTGATAAACTAAAGCCAATGGTGTGCTGGAGTCAGCTCTCACCAGCTCATGGGAGCTGATTGTGTGCATCTAACTCTTCCCAGCTCTGTGTTCTTGTTGGTAGCTTGAAGTTGGAAATTGTGGAAATATTTAGATCCATGGAAATTGGCAAATGCTACAAATCAAGGTTGATTTTTTTCCTTCAGAGAGCCAGTTGTTAAGCATTTCCCAGCACATCACTGTCTGAGGCCCACAGGACATCCCAGTGTCTATGACCATGACCCTACCCCTGGCAGGACAGAGTGGCACCCAGTAAGTACACACATGGGGCATAGTTCAGTCCATTATCAGCAGCTTACGTCCCAAGCCTATGCTGGGGGCTGGAAAGGCAGTGATGCGAGAGAGGCTCAGAGAGGGTTAGTGACTCACTCTGGCTCACACAGCCTCCATCCCTGCCCTCAGCATACTCACAATGTGAAGAAGCGGGCAGGCTCTGAATCAGTCAAGGCATATGGGAGCTGGAGCAGGAACTGTCCAGCTGTGCTGGAGGATGTGGGAGAGCACAAGGAGAAGTTGATAACAGGAAGGTAGGGAGGGGGTCCCAGGCGGGGGGGAACTGTGTGTGCAAAGGCCTGGAGAGGGGAGAGTGCACTCAGAGTTCAGGGAATGGGCCGTGGTGCAGCCCAGTGGGATATTATGTGGGAGGGTGATGGAGGCAGAATGTCATCTCAAGTTGGAAGATGGAAAGTAGAGTAAGCACCAGTAACCCTGGGGCAGCCCAGGAGGGCTTCTTGGAGTTGGAGGAGGCAGATCTTGAAGGATGAGTCAAATTAGTAGGAACATGGGATTGTCGGTCAAGATTCCTCAAGGAAAACATGGGGAGAAGAGGAGGTGAAGGACCTTCCATAGCTGCAGTCCTGGGCCCCCTCCCTCCCTGCGCCTCTCATACCCACATGGCCGGCCCTGAAGTCCTCAGACCTAGGGCCCCAGTTGGGCCATCCTTTGGCTGAAAGTCATTACTCCCTCAAGCAGGGTTTCTCACCCGTGGCCCTGTGGACATCTGGGGTGTCCTCCATCCCAGGATGTCATCAGCACCAGTGTTCCTGGCCCATTTTGCAGATGTGGCCAGAAAGGCAGGTCACAAGGGGCCGCATTGTCTAAAAAATTAAACAAGGACGGGCCATGAGCAGAATCCACATTCACTGGACAAAAATGACTGGAGGCCTCCATGGTGCCAGTGTTATACTGCAGGAGCCAGGACTTAGAGACAAGGCCGCCAAGGCTATGAGGGAAGATGGGAAATGGAGTCTTTATTTGGGGTGGCCCTATCCTGGCTAAAAGTCAGGAGTTCTGTGACTTTGAAAACAGAGACTGGGGCCGGGCGTGCGGTGGCTTACGCCTGTAAATCCAGCACTTTGGGAGGCTGAGGCGAGCGGATCACTTGAGGTCAGGAGTTTGAGACCAGCCTGTCTGACATGGCAAAATCCCATCTCTACTAAAAAAAAAAAAAATACAAAAATTAGCCAGGCGTGGTGGCGAGCACCTATAATCCCAGCTACTCAGGAGGCTGAGACAGGAGAATCGCCTGAACCTGGGAGGTGAAGGTTGCGGTGAGCCGAGATCGCGCCACTGCACTCCAGCCTGGGCGACAAGAGCGAGACTCCGTCTACAAAAAAGAAAAAGAAAACAGAGACTGGACAATGCAGGAGGAAGGAAAGCAACCACTAGTCTCTGTTACTCACACCAGGCTAGAACAGACTGCGCAGGCAAGGAACACAAGACCTCTTGGTTGCTGAATGTGACCCTGAAATTACAAGCCCTGGCAGGGAGGGAAGACACTCGCCTTAGGGGCAAAACGCAGGGGGATGCCCAAGAAACTCAACCACAAAGATAAATTATATGTGTGTGTGTGTGTGTGTGTGTGTGCGCGTATGTATATATACACATAATTTTTAAAAAAGATTCAGTGGTTTTCAGTATATTTGCAAGGTCATACAACTAAAACTACTCCATTTCCAAATCATTTTTATCACCCCAAAAAGAAACTCTGTACCCATTAGCAATCACTCCCCATTCTCTTTTCTGCCCAGCTCCAGGCAACCACTCATCTGCTTTCTGTCTTTGTGGGTTTGCTTATTCTGGACGTTGCATAGAGATGGAATCCTATCATACGTACAATATGTGGTCTTCCATGGCTGGCTTCTTTCACTTAGCATAATATCATCACGGTCTATCAATATCACAGCGGCCAGGCGTGGTGGCTCACGTCTTTAATCCGGCACTTTGGGAGGCTGAGCCAGGTTGATCATTGAGCCCAGGACTTCGAGACCAGCCTGGGCAACATGGCAAAACCCTGTCTCTACCAAAAATAAAAAAAGAAAAAAAAAATAGCCAGTCTTATAACCCGGTCTCAAAAAAATGAACAAATATCAATATCACAGCATGTATGAGTAGCTTGTTCCGTTTTATTCCCAAAGACTTTTCCATGGTGTGCATGCACCACATTTTGCCTGTGTATCCACAAGTGATGGACAAGTGGAGCCATCTCCACTTCTTGGCTATTATGACCAATACTGCCATGAACATTTGTGTGCAGGTCTCTGTGTGGAAATATATTGTTGTTTCTCTCAGGTGTATATATATGACTAAGAGTGGAACTTTGGGCTCATGTGACAAGATAAGTACTATTTTAATGCAGTATTTTTTAAAAAATAAAAATTGATGCAAAGAAAAGCCATGATGAACAAAATATCCACTTTTTTTTTTTTTTGAGACAGAGTTTCACTTTGTCGCCCAGGCTGGAGTGCAGTGGCACAATCTTGGCTCACTGCAACCTCTCTCTCCCAGGTTCAAGTGATTCTCGTGCCTCAGCCTCCCGAGTAGCTGGGATTACAGGCTTACGCCACCATGCCTGGCTGATTTTTGTATTTTTAGTAGAGATGGGGTTCCCCCACATTGGCCAGGTTGATCTCGAACTCCTGACCTCAGGTAATCCGCCTGCCTCAGCCTCCCAGAGTGCTGGGATTACAGACATGAGCTACCACGCCTGGCCGCCACATCTTCAATGAAGTCAGGCTGTTGTCTGTTTTATGTTTCTGCGTTACTGTGCAACAGGAACAGTCACTTCCAATCAGCCTGCAGTTTCCAGGCCCACATACTTTTGTGATGGCTGACAGTAGAAAGCGAACAGATTGGCAACCAGATTTTAGATACAGTCGTTGTTTCTTGAGTGTAGCGCGTTTGTTAACTTTTTCCACCTGGTTCAAAATATGAGAGGCTGTTTTGATAAACACATATGGGGCACGCAGTTTTCCTTTTGCCTCAGGCTTTGCTATGGCTGTGACCACCTGCGCCATTTCAATTAATCCTCAAACATCCTCAGGCACCTCATTCTCCAACCTCCCTGCCGAGGCGAGAGGAGGGAAGGAGCTTGCTACAGTCCACAGCTGGTGAGTAGTAGAGCTGGGATTTGAACCCAGGTCTGGGGTTGGAGACTCGGCCTTCACACCGCGCCTCTCAGCAGTGTAGCATGCAGTTGCCAAGGAGGGTCACTTTAGCTCTCTGAAGTCTTTTATTCAGGGAGGAGGCAGCCTCATTGTTAATGAGGACAGATGTGAATGTGCAGAGTTCACTATGAAATCTGACAACCTGGGCAACATGGCGAAACCCCATCTCTACCAAATAATATATACATACAAAAATTAGCTGAGTGTGGTGGTATGTGCCTGTAGTCCCAGCTACTCAGGAGGCTGAGGTGGAAAGATTGCTTGAGCCCAGGAAGGCGAGGTTGCAAGTAAGCTGAGATTGAGCCACCATACTCCATCCTGGGTGACAGAGTGAAACCCTGTCTCAAAGGCCGGGCGCCATGGCTCGCACCTGTAATCTCAGCACTTTGGGAGGCTGCAACGGGCGGATCATTTGAGGTCAGGAGTTCAACACCAGCCTGGCCAACATGGTGAAACCCCATCTCTACTAAAAATACAAAAATCAGCTGGGTATGGCAGTGCATGCCTGTAATCCCAGCTACTCGGGAGGCTGAGGCAGGAGAATTGCTTGAACCTAGGAGGCGGAGGTTGCAGTGAGCTGAGATGGCACCACTGCACTCCAGCCTGGGCGACAAGAGCGAAACTCTGTCTCAAAAAAAAAAAAAAAGGGAAAAGAAAGTTGCTTCCTCCCCTGGAAGTGCTTGCCATGAGCTGCACCTGACACAATGGTAGGTCCATCACGAGTCAAACATCCGTGTGTGCGTTAGGAACTTACCAGGCATGTCTCTCTATGTCCCCAAATGAAGCCACATGTGAAAATTTTCTTTTAAAGCTAAGAGTTAGAAAAATAATTTGATTCCCCCAAGAAATAGGTCTATTTTTTCTTCATGGACAGTGAGAATGTAACTGATTGTGTTTTCCTCTTTGCTTTGGCCAGCAGGAAACTCAAAGCCAAATTTGCTGCTGTAAAAGAGTAGTTGTGTAGGTTCTTGCTTATTTGCATTTTTATGTTTCCTATAGTATCATCTCTCTAGTAATTTATATTTGTACTGATGGTTTTCAAATTTTTATTTAGATGTTACTGTTTTATCAGGTGTTATTTCCTGATGGTCCCCTAAATCCTTTGTAAACATGTCAAGTAGAAATACACTTTTTGCAAGAGCTATACATTGCTTGGCATGTGCTTGGATGGATTATTAATCTCACCCAAAACACAAAGGTAGCAGCACTGGCATGGGTTATTCTGGGGTCCACATCCAGACCTGGTAACCCCCAGCTGAGTCTGGAGACCTTTGCCTGAGACTTGGACTCCCTCTGGTTAGAGGAAGTGAGAAGGTGGGCTGGGGACCAGGCGTGGCCATTCCCACCATGCAGAACTGCTCACCGAAGCTTCATTTCTCCAGTGCACTTGCAGAGTCTGGCTAGAAGACCAGCCAGGGGCCTGCAGGAAGATTCTATTCTGGTCAGAATTCTCCACCCACAGTTCCAGCCTTGGGCTTTGCGTTGCCAAATGGGCAATCTTCAGAGCCAGCCAAGAGCCACACTGGGGAGGCATCTTTCGGACCCACCTCCCACCCTCCTTTCTGCCACTGTTCCTTTATAGAGCACCCTCCATCTGCCACGCAAAGGGTCTGTTGCTGTCAGGATGCTCTGAGCCCTGTGAACATCTCCCTCAAAGGCAGCAGTGATGAGATGATACTTCCAGGGGTCTTTACATTTTAAAAGAAGGCCTTAGGAAAGGGCACTGTTTACGCAAAAAAAAGGAAGAAGGCTGAATGGTGACATTTCAGGTCTCGTAGTGTCTAGGTAAGGAAGAGATTTCTGTTTCGCAGGTGGGAGGGAGATGTATGATTAGTGGGGATAGGGAACCTTGCCAGGAGCCATGAATGCTTCTGGGTGGGTCCGCGAATAAATGTGACGTGAATTTGTCTGTCAAGCAAGCAGCAGGGGGCGGCATGGAGAGGGAGGACTAGGAAAGGGGAAGGGGGTCAGGGTCTTGCTCCACCCAGCCGAGGGCACTTTCTCAGTTCCTTCTTCCTAAACTTGGACTGTTTCTCAGGCCTCCTGAGGAGGCTGCTCCCTGGGTCCTCTCTGTCCTGAGAGTCATAAGAGAGCGGGAACATTCCTCTTCCAGGGATCGCCATCCACACTCAGCAAACCACTGTCCCCTACCCTGGGCAGAGAGCATCTCACAAGGAAAGCCGGGAACTCATCTCCCTCTGCCTCCTTCTTCTTCCCAGGGAAGCCCTATGGGGCGGATGACTTCCTGCCTGTGCTTATGTATGTGCTGGCCCGCAGCAACCTCACGGAGATGCTTCTCAACGTGGAGTACATGATGGAGCTCATGGACCCCGCCCTGCAGCTGGGGGAGGGTGAGTCACCACCCCCTGCCCATCAGGTGCATTGCACACCCCCAACTCAGCCATGCCACGGGCACTCTAGGTGGCCCAACAAGCACCTCCTGGATACCAGACTGGCTGAGCTCTGGACCCGTGGATGCAAATGTGAATCCTACACAGGTCCTGTCCTGCAGGAGCTCACAGATTAGGGGGAGAGATGAGCCAGTCAAGAGACTGTGCCACCTCCACATAACAAGTGCTGGAATAGTTGGAATCCCAGAAGGCATAGGAGCATGTTACCCAGACTGTGCAGTCAGGGAAGGCTACCTGGAGGAGGTCACATCTGAGCTGAGCAATGAAGGATAAATAGGAGCCAGCTGATAAAAAAAAGGGAAAAGGCAGTCTTTGTAGCGGGAACAGCAGGAGGTAGTAGTGTAAAAGAAGGGGCTGAAGTGGCAGGCAGTGCTCACAGTAAGAGTCTGACAGACAGTGACAATCAGTTCTTAGACAGGGGTGACCCCCAGGGACTCTCGGCCCCTTGCTCATAAGCCCTGGGTCAGGACCTCCATCACTGGGAAGTTAATGATATGAGTAAGAAGCCCTGTGCTCCCCAATAGGATGAAGGCAGAGGTGTGGTTTGGTCCACCCCACGCTCAGTTTCCCTTCCCCTTTCCTCCTTCCCACCACATCCTCCCACCCACTTAGCCTCAGCCACCCATCCACCAAGAATTTCCTGAGGGGCAGCCAGTCCAGATATCAGCTCTGAGGGAGCCCTGACTTCCCCTCTGAGACATCAGCCTCAAAGGAGAGAACCATCCTCCCAGGCCCTGAGGGTTCCCCTTGGGCTTTGTGGTTCTTGAGATGAGCAGACCCTCTTTGCATCTGTTCACATTTTTTTTTCGCATGTTCCAGTCTCTGGGGTGATAGTTTGATGAGATAGTTCCATGAGTTGTTGACAGCTCAGGGGAGCGTGTTAAAGCCATGACGTTTACTGTCATATATAACTTTGGCTTGTGGCACTGGGACCTCTGTATCTACCTTTTTTTTTCTCTGTAGTTAAAAATGTCCTGTAATGGGAACAAGTTGTCTTCCAGGAGGTCCAGGAATTCAAGAAAAGCCAAGGTTTCTTCAGCAATGGTTATCTGCTGCCCAGTGTAGCCATCTATCCATCCATCTATTCACCTACCTATCCATCCATGCATCCACTAATCCACCTACCCACCCACCCACCCATCTACCCATCCACCCACCTATCCGTCTATCCATCCACCCACCCATCCGTCACCCATCCATGCATCCATCTACTCATCCAACCACCTACCCATCCACGTATTCACCCACCCACCCATCCACATATTCAGCTACCCATCCACATATTCATCCACCCATCCACATATCCATCTACCTATCCACCCATCCATCCATCTACCCACCAATCCATCATCCATCCATCCATTAACCCATCCCATCCATCCATCCATCCATCTATGCACTCATCCACTCATCCACATATTCACCCAGCCATCCACATAACCATCTACCCATCCATCCATCCACCCACCCACCCATTCACCCATCCATCGATCCACCCACCCATTCACCTACCCATCCATCCATGCATCCACTCATCCACCTAACCACCCACCCATCCATCCGTCCACTCATCTGTCCACCCACCTGCCCATCCACGTATTCGCCCACCCACCCACATATTCATCCACCCATCCACATATCCATCTACCCATCCCCCTACCCATCCACTTATTCACTCACCCACCCATCCACATATTCGCCCACCCTCCACATATTCATTCACCCATCCACATATCCATCTACCCACCCACCTACCCATCCACCCACCCACCCACCCACATATTCACCCACCCACCCATCCATCCACATATTCCCCCACCCACCCACCCACATATTCACTCACCCACCCATCCACATATTTGCCCACCCTCCACATATTCATCTACCCATCCACATATCCATCTACCCATCCACCCACCTACCCAATCACACACCCATTCATCTACCATCCATCCATCCATCTACCCCTCCACTCATCCACCCACCCATTTATCCATGCCAAACACATGGGCTGTGGTGTAGGACAAGACAAGTAAGGCTGATAGCCTTGTGTGAATGAATGAATGCCTCATTCTGCATCCCACATTTTGGGACTTCTACCTCATCAGGACTTCGTGGGCCTTCTTCCTTGGTTTCCCCAAGGAAGGGAAGCTCTCAGCATGCACACAGAAGAACCACAGGCACAGTGGCTGAGCAGGAAAAGGGCAGGGACATCCTTGGGCCAGCAGCCCTCTCCTATGGACTTGCGTCCCCCACCCCAATCCCGCCATGGCCTCCTGGGGTCCTTCTTCCTGTTCCCAGAAGCCTAGGGGATTTGGGTGGAAAGAGAGAAGTTCTTGAGGCTGGAGAGCATGTCAATTCTGGGCTACTTCAAGTATTTGGAGGACAAGCCAAAGTACAAAAAAAGTTCATAAAGGTGCTAAACAGTTCCTAGATTCTGCCCAAGGCTGCCTGCATGGCCTGCATCCAGCCCTTTTGTCAGACTTGAGTAGGCAGAGCCCCCCACCCCACCTCTGGCCCCATAGGGAGGGCAGAGGGCACACTGTCCCTCCTGGCAGTCCTGTCTGACCACGGCAGTGTCACACCTTGCCCATGGCAGCTCCAAGGGCCAGAGGACAAACCCACACCACGCTGTGCACGCCAGCAGTGGGGGTGGGTGGCACGGGCACATCCCTGCACCTCTCTCTGCCCTACTTCAATAGTCAGGGTGTGGGAGGTCACAGCACCTAGGACAGCCAGCCTTGCAGGTGTTTGCCTCTGGCATCAAGATGACCTTGGGGCTCTCCAGCGAGGGCAGGGGTTTCCACCTTTCAACAGCCTGGACCCTTCATCTCAATGGATCTGGGTCCCAGGGCAGAGGGTCACGGGTGAGGTGGTGTTTCTGAGTTTCTCCAGCTTAGCCCTCCTGGCTTAGTGGGGTGGTGGTGCAGAGGTACCTGATCACCTCAACCTCTGCGGTGCAGGTGGGGAGGGAGACTGAGCCCTGACAGAGCTCAGAGATGCTGAGGGTGGGAGGTGGGGGTTCCCAGAATCCCCAGACTCTTGGGAACTTAAGTTGCCAGAATCTAAGAGAACTAACACAAAGTGGAGTAAAAAGAGCAGTTTGGAGGCTGGATTTGGGGCCCACTTCTGCCTCTGACTGGCTGGAAACCCTGGGCAAGTCACCTAACCTCTCTGGCTTGCAGAAGTGAAGTCATCAGGCTAGATTGGCAGTTTTCAAACTGTCTGGGTGCTCTCGTATTCTGCAGTGGTGGCTGGGTGTTAGTTTGTTTGGGATGCTTAATAAAATACCATAAACTGGATAACTTTGGAACCATGGAAATGTATGTCTCTCAGTTCTGGAGGCTGGGAAGTCCAAGATCAAGGCACCAGCAGACTCAGTGTCTGGTGAGAACCCCACTTTCTGGTTCATAGATGGTGGGTTCTTGTTGTATCTTCACATGGCAGAAGGGACACGACAGCTCTCTGGCACTTTTTTTTTTTTTTTTTTTGAGACAGAGTGTCTGTCACCCGGACTGGAGCACAGTGCTATGATCTTGGCCCACTGCAACCTCCGCCTCCCAGGTTCAAGCAATTCGCCTGCCTCAGGCTCCCAAGTAGCTGGGATTACAGGCCTGTGCCACCACACCTGGCTAATTTTTGTATTTTTAGTGCAGACAGAGTTTCACCATGTTGGCCATGCTGGTCTCGAACTCCTGATCTCAAGTGATCTGCCTGCTTCAGCCTCCCAAAGTGCTGGGATTACAGGTGTGAGCCACCACGCCCAGCTGGCACCTCTTCTATAAGGGCACTAATCCCATTTATGAGGGCTCCACCCTCATGACCTGATGACCTCCCAAAGGCCCCACCTCCTAACACCATCACATTGGCGGTTAGGATTTCAACATAGGATTTGGGGGTAGGGGGACCCGAACATTCAGACCTTAGCACATGGGGCAGGATGAGAGTTGGAGCTGGGCCCTGCCTTCCAGTGTTTTGTAGTTCAGGTGAGCAAGCCATTCTGTGTTCAACAGAAAGCCTGCAAGTCGGATTCTTTGCACCTTGGGACCTTCAAATTCTCTCAGCCTGTTCCACGTGCTGCAGTTTAGCAAAGGATGAGCCACGGGGTCCCACTTCCTTGCAGCAGGCATGTGGGGCAGGAGACATCAGGGACTTGTGCAAGGAAGGGCCTGAGTGCCAGCTTGCTGGGACCCCAGCCCCCTTTCTAGCCTCTCTCTTGTGTTCCCACTCCCCCCACCCCCTGCCCCTGTGAAGTCATGGGGCAGACAGGTGACCCAGGCAGCTGCTGGGCACCTTGCTGGAGCCAGCCCAGAATCCTAGCCTTTGCTAAAATCCTGGCTAGGCTGGTCCCAAAAGTGCCCTCTTGGACCCCTTTGCCCATGTCCCTTCCCTAGTCTGCCTGACAGCTGGCCATGCCGGGCTGGTATCTTTCTAGGGGCAGTGGGTTTTTCCAATCAACGCATTCGCCCCAGAGAGAACAGCCTGCTCCAGAACTCACGGCGGGGCCGCCTGCCACCTAGTGGTCCTGGCAGGCATTTCATGGCCCCAAGTCAAAGAGGAAGGTTGGCAGAGAGAGAGGCCTCACGAAGAAGCCAGACTCCAGCAAGGCAAGAGTGCAGCAGCAGGGCGTGGCTGCTCCCCTTTCACCTGCGAGGGTGAGACACCCCCAGAGCACCTCCCTGAGGCCTCGTAGCCACCACGCGTTATTCATACATTCCGAAGCCCTGTACTTTACACATACTCCTTTCCTTTTCACAACTTTATGGCATTTGCAGATGAGGAAAACTGAGGCATAGAGAGGCCATTAGCTCACCTGAATTACAGGGCTAGCTGCTACGGAGCAAAGACCTAGATCCTGTTCTCTGACTCCAAAACTGAAGGTTTACAGTCAGCACACTGCACTCACCTCTTCCATTCCCAGCCAGGAAGACATAAGCCAGACAGGAAACAGGATGACTGAGGGATGCCAGGTAGAGGACATGGACTCGGGGCAGCAAGGGCTGGGGGCACCAGAGCCAACTTCCTGGCCTGGGGCTTTAAACCTAACTCAAAATGGAGATACATAAGTGGTTTAGTGGTTCTTCTCTTATCAGGGACACCAAGCCAACCTCCATGGTAGCTTTAATTTCGTTTTTTCAAAAAATGTCTCTTATTTATTTTTATTTATTTTTAATTTGAGATGAAGTCTCACTCTGTCACCCAGGCTGGAGTGCAGTGGCGTGATCTCAGCTCACTGCAACCTCCGCCTCTCAGGTTCAAGTGATTCTCCTGTCTCAGCCTCCAGAGTAGCTGGGATTACAGGCACGTGCCACCATGCCCGGCTAATTTTTGTATTTTTGGTAGAGACAGGATTTCGTCATGTTGGCCAGGCTGATCTTGAACTCCTGACCTCAAGTGATCTGCCCGCCTCAGCCTCCCAAAGTGCTGAGATTACAGGCGTGAGCCACCATGCCCAGCCATCTTTCTATACTGCTATGAAAGGGTGGGTGATCCTGTGGCCATAAACCCTTTTATCTTACCCCCCACCTCACCACCTACTGGACCAGGGTGTGAACTTTTCCCATATTGGTTGTAGAACTGGTGGAGATGTGTGGGCCAGCTTCACCCAGTGTAACAGCTAGGAATGCTTTGGGCTGCACGTAACTCACAAAAGTAACTAATAGTGGTTTAAGTCAGAGCAAGGAATTGGTTTGTCTCTTGCATCAAGAAGTCCAGGTGAAGCACCTAGTAAGGATGGCATTTTGCATCCAGGGAACTATGGTCCCAGCTCTTTCCATCTTTTCTTAGCATGTGGGCCTTTGGCTTTGTGTCTGTCACCTGTGATTAGAAGACAGCTGCAGTGCCCCCAGTAATGCCTCTGGGTTCCGGGCAGAAGGAAGGGTGACAGGCAAAAACCCAAAGGGATGCATCCACTGAGTCTGTCTCTTTCAAAGGCTTTCCTGGAAGCCCCACCCAGCCTTCCATTTATACCTAAGGGGCCACAGCAGAGTCTGTTGCCTCTACCCAAGCTGCAAGGGAGTCTGGGAAGTGAGCATTTCAGTTGATGTTACTTCCCCAAATAAAAGCACAGTTCAGTTAGGTAGAAGAGGCAGACGCGATTTGAGTGTGGCACTAGCAGAATCTGCCTCATGTCAAAAATCATCATCCTGGCCAGGCATGGTGGCTCACGCCTGTAATCCCAGCACTTTGGGAGGCCAAGGCGGGTGGATCACTTGAGGTCAGGAGTTCGAGACCAGCCTGGCCAACATGGTGAAACCCCATTTCTACTAAAAATACAAAAAGTTAGCCGGGTGTGGTGGTGCGTGCCTGTAATCCCAGCTACTCAGGAGGCTGAGGCAGGAGAATAGCTTGAACCTGGGAGGCGGAGGTTGCACTGTGCCAAGTCGCGCCATTGCACTGCAGCCTGGGCGACAAGAGCAAAACTCCATCTAAAAAAAAAAAAAAAGAAAAAAATCATCATCCTGGCACTGGAAGGGCTGGGCAGAAAGGCCTGTCCAGTGGTAGAAAAGCCCAAGGAAGCACCATGGAGGTGGGCGGCGCTGGAGACCCGAGAGACCAGGGTGTCCAGGGTCTCCTCGCGCTCCTCTGGGCCCTTGATCTCCCCATGACCTTGGCCAAGCCACCTTCCCTCTCTGGGACTCGGTTTTCTCTCTCTAAAATGAAGGGGCTTAACAAAGTTAGTATTTCTCAAACCTGTTAACCAAAGTCCCAAACAAGCTCAGGGGAACGAATTTGTAAGCATCATGTAAAATATTGCCTTTTATCTTAAAAGTTCATGAAATTTTGCAGTCTGAAGTATCTCAAAGCTTAAATTACTTTAGGAAACATTGTGTATTAAGAATATGTGTGAGGCCAAGGCAGGAGGATCACCTGAGGCCAGAAGTTCAAACCAGCATGGGCCACATAGCTAGACCCCTTTTCTATAGAAAATGTAAAAATCAGCCTACAATCACTTGAGCCCAGGAGTTGGAGGCTCCAGTGAGCTATGTGTGAATTAACTTAAGAAACGGATACATAAATGATTCAAATTTTATACTTATTTAAAATCTTTAAAAATTGCACGTAACAGTATAACCATAATTAAAATTTCCTCTCTTCTTAAAAATTATTTTTAGAATAGATAATGCATTCACATGGCTCAAAATTCTAAAGCATATCAAAGTTCCTTAATTTATAATGAGGTTGTGTCCTAATAAACCCATCATAAGTTGAAAATATCTTAAGTTGAAATGCATTTAATCCACCTAACCTACTGAACATCATAGCCTAGCCTACCTTAAACATTCTCAGAACACTTACATTAGCCTACAGTTGGGCAAAATCATCAAAAAGCCTATTGTGTGTGTGTCAAAAATCAGTCACACAGGCCAGGCGCGGTGGTTCATGTCTCTAATCCCAGCACTTTGAGAGGCTGAGGCGGGCGGATCACCTGAGGTCAGGCATTCAAGACCAGCATGGCCAGCACGGCGAAACCCCATCTCTACTGAAAATACAAAAATTAGCCGGGCATGGTGGCATGCGCCTGTAATCCCAGCTACTCAGGAGGCTGAGGTAGGAGAATCGCTTGAACGTGGGAGGTGCAGGTTGCAGTGAGCCGAGATCATGCCACTGCACTCCAGCCTGGGCAACAGAGCAACAGAGCCAGACTTAGTCAAAAAAAAAAAAAAAAAAAAAAAAAAAAAACCTCACACAAAGCATATTTTATGATAAAGTGTTGAATATCTCATGTAATGTACTGAATACTGTACTGAGAGTAAAAAACAGGATGGTTATATGGGTCCTGGAAGCATGGCTTCTACTGAATGTATATCACTTTCACACCATCGTGAAGTCGAAAAATCATAAATGGAACCATAGTATAACTCAGAGACCATCTATATGTGATACACACACAGTGAGAAGTCTCCTGCCCACCCTGTCTCCTGGCCACCCCTTTCCCCACACTGAGGTTTCTCTTTTTTTATTATTGTTATTATTATACTTTAAGTTTTAGGGTACATGTGCACAATGTGCAGGTTAGTTACATATGTATACATGTGCCATGCTGGTGTGCTGCACCCATTAACTCGCCATTTAGCGTTAGGTATATCTCCCAATGCTATCCCTCTCCCCTCCCCCCACCTCACAACAGTCCCCAGAGTGTGAGGTTCCCCTTCCTGTGTCCATGTGTTCTCATTGTTCAATTCCCATCTATGAGTGAGAACATGTGGTGTTTGGTTTTTTGTCCTTGGGATAGTTTACTGAGAATGATGATTTCCAATTTCATCCATGTCCCTACAAAGGACATGAACTCATCATTTTTTACGGCTGCATAGTATTCCATGGTGTATATGTGCCACATTTTCTTAATCCAGTCTATCATTGTTGGACATTTGGGTTGGTTCCAAGTCTTTGCTATTGTGAATAGTGCCGCAATAAACATCTGGGTGCATGTGTCTTTATAGCAGCATGATTTATAGTCCTTTGGGTATATACCCAGTAATGGGATGGCTGGGTCAAATGGTATTTCTAGTTCTAGATCCCTGAGGAATCGCCACACTGACTTCCACAATGGTTGAACTAGTTTACAGTCCCACCAACAATGTAAAAGTGTTCCTATTTCTCCACATCCTCTCCAGCACCTGTTGTTTCCTGACTTTTTAATGATTGCCATTCTAACTGGTGTGAGATAGTATCTCACTGTGGTTTTGATTTGTTTCTTGTGTATCCTTTAAATTTTTTAATGTTTTAAAAATCATTTTTTAAATAAGCAAGAGTTTCGTCCCCAAGAGGAGCCAGTGAAAAGTTTTGAGCAGGGCCCAGACAGCTCAGGGCTGGACTCTAGGAAACTTTCTGAGGCTGGAGGGTGGGTGTGGGGTTGAGCTCAGCTGTTGAAGCAGGTGTTGCAGATGTGCCTCAAGCAGTGGTGGTGGGTGGGGCTTGGAGGAGGTGGGTGGGGCAGGCCAAGCTCCTTGCCTCTGGTGGGCGGAGGCAGTCCTGGCTCAGATTCCACACCCTTGTCCACGCAGGTTCCTACTATCTGACCACCACCTACGGGGCCCTGGAGCACATCAAGAGCTATGACAAGATCACGGTGACCCGGCAGCTGAGTGTGGAGGTGCAGGACTCCATCCACCGCTGGGAGCGCCGGCGTACGCTCAACAAGGCCCGGGCCTCCCGTTCCTCCGTGCAGGTGAGGCCTGGGACTGAGAGCGGGAGGGGCCCAGTGGGACCATGTCCCAGACACCATCCCTGCTGCCTCCTGGCTAAGGAGCCGTGACATCACCTGGCTGCTCCAGCCACCCAGCCCTGCCTTAGGGGAGCAGTGAGACTCCCCACACCAGAGGAAGGGCCCCCAGCCCCTGCTGCCAGTGTATCCAGGACTTGGGTGCATCTAGAAACATATCAGCAGGCATCGGTGTTCCCCTGGGCAAGCAGGAAGGGTGCAGGAGGAATGAGACACACCTATCATTCCTTAGCGCCTCCTAGGACCCAGCACCGTGCAGGGGCTGGAGATGGGGACTTGTCATCCCAGTCCCTGCTTTAAGGAGCCCACAGGCTGATCTACAGCCTTGCTCCTTAGTCCCTGGACAAATGCAGCAGCTGCCAAGGGTCTGCGTAACCCCCACCAACCCAGTGGCCCACCCCTCCCCATACCTCTCTCTATGCAGACTCAGTATTCAAACCGGTCCTGCCCCTCCCCAACTCCATCACCCCACCCACCCCCAGGCTGCATCAAATCCAGCTGCCCCCAGTTCCCCAAACATGCCCAGCCCAGTTCACTGGCTGCTCAACCTCTTGCCCTCACTGGTCAATCTCCCCTTCTTCACTGGCTGTCACTGCCCATCCTTTAAGACAACTCAGTTTCTCCAACAGCCCCTCCTCCGAGAAGCCTTCCCTGATACACACACACGCACACACCGTTTCCCACAGGCTGGGTGGGGTGCCCTGCTATGGGCTTCCTGCGGCCTCCCCCTTTACAGTGCATATCACATCCTATCATCCTCTGCATATGAAGCTGTCACCTCTGGGAGGGCACAGCCCATGGTTCACATGCCTCAGGGGCGCCAAGCCCAGGGCCTGGGACAGAGCGGGACTGCGTGTGTAACAAAGGGAGAGAGTTGAACTAGTGAGCCAGGCACATCCAGAGCTGTGAGCAGCTATGCAGACTCACTCCTCTGACACCCAGAGCACACCGGTCCTGAGCCCCACTCCTGACTTTCAAGATGGTGCATCTATAATAAGCAGAGCCCAGGCCTGGGAGACAGGAGGCTTGAGTTCTGGACCCGGCTCTGTACTAGCTTGCTGTGTGACCCTCAGCAATCCCTACCCCACTCTGGGACTCAGTTTTCCTGCCCACACAGGCCGACTATGGCTAATCAATTTAATAACTGACTCTCTGGGGAGAAAACAAAAGCTCTGATTTTAGCTTCTGTCCATTTCCATGGTGTGAGTCCTCCATGGCCAACTTCAACCTGGCATCACTGAATGTGGAATTGGAAAGAAGTGTATGCAGTCGGCTCTCCCTGGCGGGTGTGAGCCAGCTCCAGCACACCTCTGTTCCCATCCCCTCCCAACACCCCGGCCTCCCACGGACTGTAGGGACATGGACACTCTTGGTCCAAGCCTGGCCCAGGCATCCCGTACTTCCTGCTTCTACCTTAGGGGTTCCTGATGCTGAGCCACGCAGAGTGTGGGTGAAACCGACCACCCACTGTTTGGGAGATGGAAGCTTCGGGGGGGGGGTCCCCTCAGCACCACATCTGGGATCTGGGGAGGGCATCACCCTCTGCCCCCTCCCAGTGCCTCCTCCGCACACCATGCTTTGAGGGGTGGGCACCCTTCCCTGGGGAGGGGAAGCCCAGAGCTGGACAGTCCCCAGCAGGTGGATAGTGCCCTAGGAGGCCTAATGGAGGACAAGGAGCCCTAAGGTAGCCACTAAGACGGAGGGAGTGGGCCGGGCTTTTCCCCTCCTGGAAGAAATGAGCGGTCCCCGTGAAGCTCTTGACAGGAGCCCGGCCTCGCCTAAGCCCTAGCCACCAGTGGCCATCCCGGTCTCCGCCGAGCCGGGATCCTCAGCCGCTTCCCGCGCAGGCCTGCTGTTCCCAATCCTGCCACAAGGGGGCAGCCCCGCGCGCAGCGTCTCTGCCTGCAGCCCTGAGCCCCGGGGAAGGCGAGGCTGCTCCGGGCCGGAGCTTCCAGCGCCTGCTCGCCCATTTCTGGGAGGCGGGCGCTAACCCCACTTTACAGCCGAGGCTCGACGAACCAAGGTCACACAGGCAGTGGGAGCAAATTCAAAGCCCGGCAGGTGTGGGGCTGGGTCCCTAGGGGTGGAGGACGACGGGCGGGCGCCCTGCTCGTGCTGCGAGTGCCCAGCCCCAGCCCGCAGGCGTCGCCTCGCCCTGCCCGCCCTGCTCATGCCGGGCCTTCCCCACCCGACTGCGCCCAGCCTCCTTCACGCGGTCCCCTTCCGCTTTACCAATCCCTGCCCCACGCAGCTCTTCAGAGCCCCAGGGCCCTTGCAGCCCTAAGGGGCTGGACTGTGCTGCCCGCCCGCACTATGGGATGCCCGGGCGGGCCCGCACCTCCCTTCTTATCTGTGCTGCCCTCCGTGCCCAGCATTGCGCCTGGGGTGCAGGGAACTCACCTGGAGGAGGGGAGGGAATGAATGAATGAATGAATGAATGATTGATGGGGAGCCTGTGGACCGGCGGCCAGGGGGAGCGCCGGCTCCTCGTTGCAGGGACTCCGAGACGCCCCTTAATTCATCTCCCAGAACGGTCGGCCCAGCTGGGAAGCCAGGCGGACGGGCCCCTCTGCAGGCTCGCGGCAGAGACCGGAAAGGCGCAGGTGCCGGACTCACAGACCGCTCGGCGCCCGCCACCCGCTATCCATCCAGGGAGGGGCCTGGGCCGGGAGAGGGCGCTTGGGGAGACAGGGCCCCGCCGTGACCACAGGCCCCGCCTGTCTCCTCAGGACTTCATCTGCGTGTCGTACCTGGAGCCCGAGCAGCAGGCGCGGACGCTGGCGTCGCGGGCGGACACCCAGGCCCAGGCGCTGTGCGCGCAGTGCGCGGAGAAGTTCGCGGTGGCGCGGCCGCAGGTGCACCGGCTGTTCGTGCTGGTGGACGGGCGCTGCTTCCAGCTGGCGGACGACGCGCTGCCGCACCGCATCAAGGGCTACCTGCTGCGCAGCGAGCCCAAGCGCGACTTCCACTTTGTCTACCGGCCCCTGGACGGTGGCGGCGGCGGCGGCGGCGGGAACCCACCCTGCTTGGTGGTGCGGGAGCCCAACTTCCTGTGAGGCCCTCCCGGGGCGCCTCCCCTCACCCCCAGGCGCACATCTGGCCCCGCCTCTGGCTGCGCACTCCCGACAGCGACGTCCATGCAGCAGAGGGACATGGGCCATTCCATGACGTGCCCAGGTCAACGTCGCAGGACAGTTGTGAAAATAACATGACGCTCGTCCAAGGCCACTTCCTGAGGGCAAGTCCTAATAGCACTGAGACACTGAGACGGCATGTTCTTCATTAGACGGAAAGGGAAACTGAGGCTCAGAGAGGAGAGAGGCGCTCCAGGCCGCTGCAGTCAACAAACCCGCGCCCTCTTCACACGCAGCTCCTCAGGCCATTCCCCATGGGTCCCCCACACCCACCCCATCCTCGATCTTTGCAAAGAAGGGCCCGAGCTTAGTTTCCCCAGGACTGGCCGAGGAAGGAGCACCGGCCACAGCTGCTCCCCGTGCCACTCAGGGTGGACCCAGGATCTCAGGAGCACCTCAGGGTATGGGTTAAGAGACAGGCCTCCACCCCTGCACCAGAGCCTGCCCTTAGCTCCCGGTGCCCCCAGACCCCGCAGCTCTGTGCCCAGCAAGAAGCAGCTAGACACACGCCAGGGCGCCAAGCAGGGCCAGCTCCACGGACCCATGGACAAGCCCAGCCCCGCCTCAGGGAAAACAGGGCCTTTCCCTACAGGACACGCCCCAGAGCTGCGGCAGATTGCAGGAGACATCGTGTGGGGAGGATTTAATAAAAGCCCTTTTGAAAGTGACATCTCCTTTTCTGAAGGGGCTGGAGCTCTGCACAGCCAGCCCCGCATTCACAGCCTCATCTCCTTCCGAGGTGGCTTCAGAAGACCCCCTCTTTGCCATGGGGATCCTGTCCTCTGCCAGAACCTGTGACATACTGTCAGCCACCCTCAGCCCTTGGGACCCTGGCCCCTGTCTGCCCCTCAGCTTCCCACCATCCTTGGCTCCCATCATCCCCAGCTTAGGATCAGAACCATCTGTCACCTCTCCCAGGGACACCATTCCCTGTAGTCTTTGCCTGGTCAACTCCTATACATCCTCCTCCAGGAAGCCTTTTTTTTTTTAGATGGGGTCTCAGCTCATTCTGCTGCCCTGGGGGGAGTACAGTGATGTGATCAGGGCTCACTGCAGCCTCCATCTCCTGGGCTCAGGAGGTCCTCCCACCTCAGCCCCCCAAGTAGCTGGGACTACAGGCAGGTGCCACCACACCTGGCTAATTTTTGGTATTTTCTGTAGAGACGGGGTTTCACCATGTTGCCCAGGCTGGTAGGAAGCCTTTCCTAATTCCCCAGGTTGGGCCAGACAGTCCTCCCATGGTCTGTCTGGCCCAACCATGCTCCCACAGCCCCCTGGACTTGTCTGTCTCACAAGAGAGAGACCATCAAATTGTAACTATCTACCGATGCCTCTGCTTTCCTTTTTTTTTTTTTTTTTTTTTTTTTTTTGAGACGGAGTCTTGCTCTATCACCCAGGCTGGAGTACAGTGGCTCAATCTCAGCTCACTGTGCAACCTCTGCCTCCCGGGTTCAAGCAATTCTCATGCCTCAGCTTCTTGAGTAGCTGGGATTACAGGCGCCCGCCACCACGCCTGGCTAATTTTTGTATTTTCAGTAGAGACGGGGTTTTGCCATATTGGCCAGGCTGGTCTCAAACTCCTGACCTCAAGTGATCCAGCTGCCTTGGCCTCCCAAAGTGCTGGGATTACAGGTGTGAGCCACTGCGCCCGTCTGAGGCCTCTGTTTTCTCCACCAGATTTGCACCATTTGTGTCTGTGTCCTCAGCATTGATTGGAAATAGGTACTCATGAGTGCTTGCCACATGTCAGTGCTTTGCTAGGCCCTGAGAACCAGCACAAAGCTCATGTGGAGCACCAGCATGAGTGGTCCTGAGCTGGGCATCCAGGTAATGGCAGCTGGAATGGGCTGAGTTAAATTCCTGGGCACCAACCAGCTCACTCAGCCAGTCAACAAACACCTGTTAGACTCTGGACCTGGGCCAGCACGATGGGAGCTGCAAGGTGTGGTCCCAGATGCAGCCTGGTCCTGGAGGTCGGTGTCACTGATGTTGAATAAAAGGCAAATACCCAGATGGTGAGGACACCCAGCCATGATCCCAGATTGCCCCCCACCAGCCTCACCCCAATCCCCGCCAATGCAGACACCACTCTCTTCCTCTGCTTCCAAACTCCTGTCGGTCCTGGGCTGGCCTAGGCAACACAGCCTCATTCCCCAGCTCTCAGGCCAGCAGCACCCTGCCACCTGCTAGGCCTGTGCAGTCTCACAGGTGCTGGCAGATGCCCATACATTCTTCAAAACCCATCTTCAGGCTCATAAGCCTGGTGGGAAAGGTTAGGGGATTTTGTTTCCCCAACCACCCTGTGGGCTACGTATGGCCCAGGCTTGGGGTGGAGCTGGGGTTCAGAGGGTAAATGAGTCACCTGCCCTGCTCTGGCTTCTGATGCCTGCTTCCCAGGAAGGGGACGGAGCTTGCCAGTGGGCTGGACTGAGGGAGCCGCTGTAAGAACGTGTGTATGTGTGCATGCGCGTGTGTGCCAGGCCCTCCATCCTGAGGCCAGTGCTGGAATCCACCTGTCAGGAGAGGCCGGCGAGCCCTCATGAGCTCCCAGAGAGCAGGAGAGGGGTTACCTGGAGCACTTGTCATCTGGATGCCTCTGCCCCCAGGGAGCTGTGACTGGGAGAATTGGGGGGCCTGACCCAAGGCCAGGAGACAACATAATGTGAGCTTCAGGAGTACCTGGCCCTGGTTAGCGATTCCTCTGCATCATGTTATCTAATCCACGAAACAGCCTCTTGGAGGGAGGTATTTATGGATGAAGTCATAAAGGCCCCCAAAGAAAGATGTATTGGTCTGTGAGGGCTGCCATAGCAAAGTGCCACAGAATGGGGAGCTTAACAGACGCTCATTTTCTCACAGTTCTGAAGGCTGGAAGTTCAAGACCAAGGTGTCGCAGGGTTGGTTTTTCCTGAGACCTCTCTCCTGGGCTGGCAGAGGCCACCTTCTCTCAGGGCCCTCACTCACCTCCTCCCTGTTCACACATCCCTGGTGTCTCTTCTTATAAGGACATCAGTTGTATTGGATTAGGGCCCACCCGAATGGCCTTATTTAACTTTATTTATTTATTGATTGATTTTATTTTATTTTATTTTGAGACAGAGTCTTGCTCTGTTGCCAGGCTGGAGTGCAGTGGCACGATCTCGGCTCACTGTAACCTTTGCCTCCGAGATTCAAGCTATTCTCCTGCTTCAGCCTCCCGAGTAGCTGGGATTACAGGTGCCCAACACCATGCCCAGCTAATTTTTGTGTTTTTAGTACAGACAGAGTTTCGCCATGTTGGCCAGGCTGGTCTCGGACTCCTGACCTTAAGTGATCCATTGCCTCAGCCTCCCAAAGTGCTGGGATTATGGGCATGAGCCACCGTGCCCGGCCTAACTTTAATCATCTCTTCAAAAGCTCTATCTCCAAACGCAGTCATCTTCCCATTTTCTCAGTCACAGCTCCCTGGGGGCAGAGGCATCCAGATGAAAAGTACTCCAAGTAACCCCTCTCTTGCTCTCTGGGGGCTCATGAGGGCTCCCTGGCGTCTCCTGACAGGTGGACCCCAGCATTAGCCCCAGGGCAGAAGGCTGGTGCACACACACACACACACACACACACGCATGCCCTGGGGTGCTGGGGGTTAGGGCTGCGACATACACATTTTTGGAGGGACACGATTTAGTCCATAGCAGGGGGTGACTTGTCCTACTCAGTTCATGCCAACAAAATGAGGCTGACCCTAAACCTGTGGCTCTCTAGCCTGCCCCCATGCCGCATCCCAAGTGATATATCTGTAGAAAACCAAAGTCGGACAAGCCTTGGCTGTCAAATCCCAGCTCTTGGGGACCCTTCCTGAGGCAGTGGCCATTGTGACCAGACTGCCAGGCCCAGGATGCAACTGATGAGCCTGGGCATCCCCACAGCCCCAAGCGAGGGCTGAGAGGAGTCCACAGCTGGGCGTGTGTGTGTCCAAGGGTGACCTGGCCACAGGCCGTCATGCATGGCGGGGTCTGTCTGTGTCTCCTCCCTGGCATTTGTCCCTCTCCCCATGGCTAGCTGGCTCCCTCCTTCCTGCACTCTTAGACTGCACAGCCTGTGGGTGAGACTGGGCCAGCTGTGCTGGGAGAAGCCACCCAGGGTTTTCAGAGAGAGACCAGGCGTGCCTGGCCCTGTGCTTTCCCATCCCCTTGGCCCTCCCATGTGGCTGGGCACAATGTCCTGCCTGCCATGAAATGTCCCAAACTGACACTGAAGAGGCCTGGCCTGGGATGGCCCCACAACCCCTTAATGGGGTGTATTGCCTTCGCCCCAGGAATGAGCAAGTTTCTTCTGTCAGGGTCAGACCCACAGGTGAGGTGGGTAGAGAGGAACAGAGACCCAGGGGCGGGGGGCAGCCAGAGAAGCAGTGGGGGGGGTCCCCTCGGTGCTAGATAGACACCCCTTCCCCCACCCCACATACACTCACAGATGAGCCTGCCCTCCCCACTCAGCAGGCCCAAGGCCGTGTCTGCAAAGCTACGCACACATTTGCAAGTCTGGTTGCCAGGTACCCGCTCAGCTGGCCGGGATCCCGGACTCAGTTGCCTCCTGCTCAGAGGGATCATCGGGTGGAGGAGAGGGAGCAGCTGTGGCTGGCAGCAGGCCCTACCTTCACAGGAAGGTCATGTGGAGCAGGGCTTTGGAGAGAAAAGTGCCACCTCCCAGTGGTGGCTTTTCTCCTCCCCAGTTTGCTGGGAAATGCTGGCTTCCAGGAAAGCTGTATAGGAACCTCCTCTTTGCAGCCCACGGAGCCATACGCCAGCAGGAAACTCTGAAATGTTTGGCTTCAGGGTCAGAAAACCTACTCAGCAGTACAGTGGGAAGAACTGAACTAGAGCCAGAAGACCTGGGCTCCAGGCCAGCTGCAAGCCCTGTGCACGTCCTTAATGGCTTCGTGCCTCAGTTTACCCATTCTTAAAATGAGAATGCATATTATATCCTAACCTTCCAGGCTCGTTGCAGGGATCCTCCAAGTTCCTGGGTGGGGGCAGGCACGGGAAGTCTTGGATCTTCTTGAAAAGGTAAATCAACTCAAGGCTAGCACATGTGGGCACGGAGGGTGTTTACTGCCAAAGTTGCATGGCTGAGGGGACAAGTGGAGCTGAAATTCAGTCTGTGTGCCACTTGTCAGAGCCTACACCCTGTCTTGGGCCCACGTCCACTCAGAAGAAGGGACATCTTTTCCAAATCTGTAGGAAGGAATTTTTATGGTCTAGAGTGAGAAGAAGACTCAAACCTGGGGGTTGCTGAGCCGTGGGGCTACTTCCAGTTCAATGTGACCAGCAGAAGGCACAGCACTTTGCGGGTCTTGCAGAATGGAGGGCGTGTAACCAGCCTGGAGCAAGGAAAGAGGGCGTCCTGGAGACAGGGGTGCCTGCGCTAGGTTTTGAAGAATAAGAGGTTGGCCAAAGCAGACAGGAACAGAAGAACCCCTTCTAGACTATTTGAAGACAATTCTCCATGGGTCGCTTGCATTTCTGCATGTATAGTGAAAAGTCATTGACAGCTTTTATTCCAGACTGTCTTTTTAAGAGTACTTGAGTGTCTCAGATGATCCAGATAGTTTCTCCCTCCTGGAAAGAGAGCAGATTTTTTTCTCCTGACCAGGATGATAAAATCATACCTCTCACTTTGGAGAATAGTGTCTCCCTCCAGGGCAAAACGCGGGCAAGAGTGCTAGCCGCCTTCTCTAAATGATTGTTTCCTGAGCTTGAGATTTCTGAGCCGTGACGGGTGCTCAGCATCCATTCAGGTCCACCTCTGTGTAACATTCAGCGGACCTGACAGGTAGGAGTCGTCAAAGCAAACATGAGGCTCGTGCACCCTGCTGCGCCATGAGTCATAGAGTCCTTTGTCTTTGGCACTGGAGTCTCATATCTGCCAGCACCTATGAGACTGCACAGGCTGCCTTGCTAACCTGAAAGTGGGTAAACCCCCAGACTCCTGACAGTTCTTGACAATGAAGGAGGAAGACAGTGAAAAATCATGGAAAAATTAATAAGACTATGCAGTATGCAGGACAACCAGCCACTTCAAGATGGCTTAAACATAAAGCCTGAGACGAGAAGTGGGAGATGGGCCTGAGTGAGCAGGCTGGACCAGGCCCTAAATGGTCTTGATTGGCAGCAGACGGAGTCTGGAAATCGTCCACCCACATGGAACCAGATTGGAGGGGCCGGATTGAGGCAGGAGAGGCTCTGCTGAATCCTGCCTGCCCTGGCACTCTGGCCAGGAGGGGAGGTCTGAACAGGGAAAGGGGTGCGGGATGGGAGGCAGAGTTAAGTTTGGGAAATGTTGAACGTGGAAAATCAGCAGAATGTGGTGGCCGACTGGAATGTGTAAAAGGAGAGAAAGGATCCTAGAGAAAACTTCCAGATTTCTGGCTTGGATGCTGTGATGAGGGGCGGTGCTATCAGCTCAGCTAGCGGGTAATGCAGGCTGGAGGGCAAACAAAATGCATCAGCTTTGGGTGTGTGGAGTGTGAGGGGCACGCAGGACACCAAGTAGATGTGGGGTCAACAGGGGCCTCTGTCCCTGTTAAGGGTCAAATATTCTGCAGAGGGGAGGGCGCTCCTGCCTCCGGGAAGTCCTTGCCTGTCTCATAGCAAGCACCCAGGCCCCACTTCCAGTCCTCCTAGCTGGCCTGGTGACCATCTCCCATGAAAGGCTGCAGCCACCTCAGCTGACTTCATGACTTGTCCTGGGTGAAATGCAGTGACCAGTTCTCCTGGGGACAATGAAAACATACTACAAAGATGTGGCCCCTGAACAGCTAAAAAATGCAATCTGCTATGTCAAAAAGAGCTAAGAAACATGAAAAAAATTGATACAAGATGTGTGGTGCAGTGGTGGATGTCCGTAATCCTAGCTACTTGGGAGTCTGAGGCAGGAGGATCGCCTGAGCCCAGACGTTCAAGACCAGCCTGGGCAACATAACAAGACCCTATCTCAATAATTAATAAATAAATAATGTTAAAGACATGAACAAATAACCTAAATTGGAATTAGGAAAACTTAGAACTTAGATAATAGAACTGAGGAAAAAATTGGAAAGAATCATTTCAGAAATAAAAACTGAGAAGGAACACAAGATCATAGAAACACAACTAAAAAAATGCATTATTTGGAAAAGATGATTTTTTTTCTTATTTTCTTATTTTTGTTTATTTATTTTTTTTTAGAGACAGGATCTTGCTCTGTTGCCCACTACAGCCTCCAACTCCTGGGCTCAAGTGATCTTCCTGCCTTAGCCTCCCAAGTAGCTCAGACTATAGGTGTGCACCACCATGCCAAGCGAATTCCTTCCTTTCTTTCTTTTGCTTGCTTGCTTGCTTGCTTTCCTTCCTTCCCTCCTTTCTTTTTTCTCTTTCTTTTTTTTCTTTCTTTCTTTCTTCTTTTTCTCTGTCTCTCCTTCCCTCCCTCTCTCTCCATTTCTTTCTCTTTCTTTCTCTCTTTTCCTTTGTTCCTTCCTTCGAAGCTCCCTGCCTCTCTCCCTCCCTCCCTTCCTTCCTTCCCTCCTTCCTTCCCTCTCTTCCTTTCTTTCTCTCTCTTCTTTCTTTCTTTCTTTCTTCTTTCTTCTTTCTCTCTCTCTCTCTATTTTTCTTTTCTTTTCTTTTTTTCTTTCCTTTTCTTTTTTTCTTTCTTTTCAGACAGGTCTTGAACTCCTGGCCTCAAGTAATACACCTAATAGGAGGTGAGTAGCTGGGATCATAGACGTGAGCCACCAAGATGGCTGATAAAATATTTTTCGATACAAAAGAAATAGGGCCAGTCACCATGGCTCACACGTGTAATCCTTGTACTTTGGGAGGCTGAGTCAGGCAAATCACCTGAGGTCAGGAGTTTGAGCCCAGCCTGGCCAACATGATGAAACCCCGTCTCTACTAAAAGTACAAAAATTAGCTGGGCATGGTGGCATGTGCCTGTAATCCCATCTACTCAGGAGGCTGAGGCAGTAGAATCACTTGAGCCTGGGAGGTAGAGTTTACAGTGAGCCGAGATTGCGCCACTGCACTCCAGCCTGGGCTGCAGAGTGAGACTCTGTCTCAAAAAAAAAAAAATAAAGAAGAAGAAGAGGAGGAAATGGAAGCCAAGTGTGATGGCGTTTGCTTGTAATCCTAACTACTAGAAAGGCTGAGGGGGGAGGATCCCTTGAGCCCAGGAGTTCGAGGTTGCAGTGAGCTGTAATGGTGCCACTGCACTCCAGGCCTGGGTGACAGAGTGAGATCCTGTCTCTTTAATAAAAAAAGAAGAAAAGAAAAGAAAGAAGAGGAGAGGAGAAGAAAGAGAGAAAGAGAAAGGAGGGAAGGAGGGAAGGAGGGAAGGAAGGAAGGAAAGAAGGGGCTGGGCGTGGTGGCTCATGCCTTTAATCCCAGCACTTTGGAGGGCAGAGGTGGGTGGATCAGCTGAGGTCAGGAGTTTAAGACCAGCCTGGCCAACATGGTGAAACCCCGTCTCTACTAAAATACAAAAATTAGCCAGGTGTGGTGGCACGTGCCTGTAATCCCAGCTACTCGGGAGGCTGAGGCAGGAGAATCGCTTGAACCCTGGAGGAGGAGGCTGCAGTGAGCCGAGATCATGCCACTGCACTCCAGCCTGGGCACAGAGTGAGATCCTGTCTTTAAAAAAAAAAAAAGAAGGGAGGGAGGAAGAAAGAAAGGGAAGGAAAGGAAAAGAAAAGAAAAGAAATCAAAGATACCCAAAACATGATCCATGAAGGAATAGATAAATTGGGCTTTATTAAAATTAAAAACTTCTGATCTACAAAAGACACAGTTAAGGAAACGAAGAGACAAGCCACAAACTGAAGGAACACATTTGCAAAACACATATCTGATAAAGGACTTGCATCCAAAGAATACAAAGAACTCTTAAACCTCAGCAGTAAGAAAACAAATACCCAACTAAAAAATGGGCAAATGAATCTGGAGTTAGACACCAGAAAACAAACACCCAACTAAAAAATGGGCAAATGAATCTGGAATTAGACACCAGAAAACAAACACCCAACTAAAAAATGGGCAAATGAATCTGGAATTAAACACCAGAAAACAACCCAACTAAAAAGTGGGCAAATTAATCTGGAATTAGACACCAGAAAAAAAATTGGCATAAGATCACCCAAGAAAATGCAGAGAGCAGATAAGTATATGAAAAGATGCTCAATGTGACTTGTCATTAAGGAATTAATGAGATATTACTACACACTTATTAGAATGGCCAAAATCCAAAAAACTGACAAATGCTGGTGAGGAGGCAGGGCATGAGGAACTCACATTTGTTGCTACTAGGAATACAGAACAGTGCATCCGCTTTGGAAGGCACTTTGGCAATTTCTCATGGTGCTAAACAGTCTTACCATACGATCCATACAACTAAATTGAAAATCTAAGTCCGCACAATGGTTGAATCAAACACGGGATTTTTAGGGTAGATTTTTAGGGTAGTAAAACTACGAAAACATAAAGAATATTGGACATTATGCATTTGCCAAAATAGATAGAACTTTATAGTTCAAGGAGTGAACCTTGATGTATGCAGATTTTAAAATATCACTTAGGAAGTTAGCGGATCCCAAGATGGAATGCAGACTACTACAATATAATCTAACTATATTATAAATGTGTGAAACATCCCCACTGAAGGGAATAGGGGAAAGAAACTGCCCAAGTAATTTTGGGAATGAGGCTGTTAGAGTAAAGACAAACAGAACTGCATATAAGCATTGTACTCCAACTGATAAAGTTGTTCCCCAGTGGCGAACAATTGATGTTGCCATGCATGTATACTAGAATCAAACAACTAATTAAATAGATGGTGGATGGTTGGTGTCACATTTATCTCTGATGGAGTGGGAGTTTACAGATACGAAAGGGCAGGAGGCTAGAATGATCCATGTAGTAATGAATTAGAGTTAGAGACATTAGCATGAACTCACATATGGTTTTAAATAGAAATATTTATAGGTATGTGTACGTATACACATGGGTTAGTAAACACATATATGTTTTCTTGCTCTGTCAGTTGAGAGGGACTAGAAACAACAATACCCCAGGACCAACAAACACATCTACTACCCAGATCTTGGTTTATAACATAAATCTTCCAATAAAAGGAACTAGGGCTCCTTGGAGAAATGGCTGCTGTTAGGACTGTGGCAGGAAATATATAAGATAAGCCCAAAGCATTCTGTACTGCACGCAATTAAGGATATCCTCAAACAAAAACAAGAATACCTGTCTTGAAGTGGGGTGCAGGGGAAATGTCAAATGGACACAGCAGCCAATTGAAAGAGCTCCCATTCGCCAAAGATGGAATAATTTGAGCAATAAAGGATTGGATTACAACTCAAAGTGTAAAATAAATATCCATGACTCCATACAGAATGGTGGCTTAATTTTGGACTTCTCAGCTTGCAGAACTGAGAAAAGTAGATTTCTGTTGTTTACAGGCTGCCTGGCTTAAAGGAATTTTATTATAACAGCCTCAGCAGACCGATACAGATATCGTTTTCTTTTTTTCTTTGTTTCTTTTTTTTTTTTTTTTTTTTTGAGAAGGAGTTTTGCTCTGTCGCCCAGGCTGGAGGGCAATGAAGCTATCTCGGCTCACTGCAACCTCTGCCTCCCGGGTTCAAGCAATTCTTGTACCTCAGCCTCCCGAGTAGCTGGGATCATGGTTGCGTGACACCACACCTGGCTAATTTTTGTATTTTTAGTAGAGATGGGGTTTCACCGTGTTGGCCAGGCTGGTCTGAACTCCTGACCTCAAGTGATCTACCCACCTTGGCCTCCCAAAGTGCTGGGATTAAAGGCATAAGCCACCACGCCCAGCCAGAAATCTTATAGAAAATGGCTTAATACAAGGGATGGAGAGCCCATTTCTACTGGGGGCCTATGAACTATATGAGGAGGGAAAAGGCCAAGGCATTGTGACTTATGAAACTGTCACTTATTTGAGAAATGCAACATAGCTGCTTTCAACTTTTAGAACCATGAACGTTCAAGCTTCTGTATTTATTAAATAAGTATACTCTCATTCTACTTGGGGAACAAAAAGAGAGAAGCAGGGTCATTATGGTAGTTAACAGTTCTAGAAGATAGAGGAACAAATTTTTTACTACCTGTATCTTAAGGCCTTTTAAGGTTCTCCCTTTAGGAAATGCAAATCAAAACCACAATGTGATACCACCTTACTCCTGCAAGAATGGCCATAATAAAAAAATCAAAAAATAATGGATGTTGGTGTGGATGTACTAAAAAGGGAAAACTTTTACACTGCTGGTGGGAATGTAAACTAATACAACCACTATGGAGAACAGTGTGAAGATTGCCTAAAGAACCAAAAGTAGATCTACCATTTGATCCAGCAACCCCACTTCTGGGTATCTATCCAGAGGAAAAAAAGTCATTATACAAAAAAGGTACTTGCACACGCATGTTTCTAGCAACACAATCCACAATTGAAAAACTATGGGGCCGGGTGCGATGGCTCATGCCTGTAATCCCAGCACTTTGGGAGGCTGAGGCAGGTGGATCACTTGAGGTCAGGAGTTCAAGACCAGCCTGGCCAATATGGCGAAACCCCGTCTCTACTAAAAATACAAAAATTAGCTGGGCATGGTGGCACATGCCTGCAATCCCAGCTACTTGGAAGGCTGAGGCAAGAGAATCGCTTGAACCCATTGCACTCCAGCCTGGGTGACAGAGTGAGACTCTGTCTCAAAAAAAAAAAAAAAAAAAAAAAATCGAACTAGCCCAAATGCCCATCAATTAATGAGTAGATAAAGGAAATGTAAATATACTATGGAATACTACTTAGCCATTGCTGCATTCACAGCAACAGGATGGAGTTGGAAACCATTATTCTAAGTGAAGTAACTCAGGAATGGAAACCCAATCATTGTATGTTCTCGCTTATAAGTGGGAGCCAAGCTATGAGGATGCAAAGGCGTAAGAATGATACACTGGACTTTGGGGACTCAAGGGAAAGTGTGGGAGGGGGTGAGGGATAAAAGCCTACACATCGATTGGGTAGTGTGTACACTGCTTGGGTGATGGGTTTACCAACATCTCAGAAAGCACCACTAAAGGTGGTAACCCAACACCACCTGTTCCCCAAAAACCTATTGAAATTAAAATGCTGTGCATAATAAATACATAGCATTTTTGTCAATTTTAAAATGAAACAAAATTATCATTTTTTTTAAAAGATTCTCCCTTTAAAAACTCTCTTTTCAGTATTTGCTCCCCGGTTTGCCCCCTGTTGAGCATTGGCAACAGCAAATTCAGTGTTTCTCGTACTTGTTACCTAAAACCTCAGGGCTCCCCCAGATATGTAGGACATTAAAAGTTCTTTATCCCAGAGTCATTTGATTAGCCATATGAGGTCCTCATTGAGAAAGGATAATCTGTATTGAAAAGAAATGGGCCCATTAGAAACAAGAGTCTCACCCTTGAATTTGTCACAGACACAACCCTCTCTGCTAGTATCTCACCTTCCAGGCCATAACTCCAAAGGTTAGAGGAGTCAATCATTGCTAAACAAGATAGGTACACCTAAAGACAGGCGGTCAGGGGTGGCAGGGTGTGTGAGGGTTATTTTTTCTTTGCTTTCTCCCTATCTACCTAAACAGCCATCTAGCTAACATGGCTTTTTTAAAAACAGCTTCATACCACATAATTCCTCCATTCAAAGTGTACAATCATGCCTGGAATCCCAATGCTTTGGGAGGCCAAGGTGGGAGGCTTGCTTGAGGCCAGGAGTTCAAGGCTGCAGTGAGCCATGATCCTGCCACTACACTCCAGCCTGGGCCACAGAGCGAGACTCTGTTTCAAAAAAAAAAAAAAACTGTACAATTTGATAACTTTTACTATGATTAGAGTTGCCTAACCATCACCACCATCAGGTTTTTTTGTTTTTTGGGGTTTTCTTTTTTTTTTTGAGATGCTCTGTTACCCAGCCTCGAGTGCAGTGGCATGATCTCAGCTCACTGCAAACTCCACCTCCCGGGTTCAAGCAATTTCCGGCTAGTTTTTGTATTTTTGGTACAGACGGGATTTCACCATGTTGGCCAGGCTGGTCTTGAACTCCTGACCTCAAGTGGTCCACCCGCCTCGGTCTCCCAAAGTGCTAGGATTACAGGCATGAGCCACCGCACCTGCCCCTCACCATCAGTTTCATAACAGTTTCATCACCCCCAAAAGAAACTTCATACCCATTAGCAGCTACTCCTCATTTCCCTTCTTCCTCATTCCTGGAACTAAGGATTCCAGGGATTTTCTATTTCTAAGGATTTGCCTGTTCTGGACGTTTCGTAAAAATGGAATCCTATGTGGTCTTTTGTGGCTGGCCTCTTTCAGTTGGCTTAATGTGTCATACCCATGCACTTCAGTCCTCTTTATTGCTACACAGTACTCCATTGCGTGGATATCCACTAGTCACCTATATTGATCCAGTTTTACTTTCTGAGGCTTCAGTTACCTGAGGTCAACTGCGGCCTGAAAATATTAAATGGAAAAATTCCAGAAATACACAATTCTTAAGTTTTCAGTTGCACGTGGCTCTGAGTAGCGTGACGGAATTGCGCACCCTTCCCACTCTATGCGGCCTGGGACATGAATCCTCCCTTTATCCGGGGGCTGCAGGCTGCCCACGCTACTTGCCCGTTAGTCACTTAGGCGCAGTCTCAGTGCTTGTGTTCAAGGCACCCTTGTTTTACTTAGTGATGGCCCCAAAGCTTAAGAGTAGTGATGATTAATATGCCATTGGGATATGCCAAAGTGAAGCCATGAAGTGCTTCCTTAAAGTGAAAAGGTGAATGTTCTTGACTTAGAAAAAAAAATCGTATGCTGAGGTTGCTAAGATCTATGGTAAGAACAAATCTCCCACCTGTGAAATTGTGAAGGAAAAAGAAATTCGTGCACGTTATGTATAGGGTTCCACGGTTTTGGGCATTCGCTGGGGGTCTGAGAAGTTATCCCCGGTGGGGTAAGGGGAAACTACTGTAGCCAGGGTTACTTTTACACGTTTTTGATGAACCCATCGTGAATACCTCCCTGTGTGCAGCACTGGACCAAGGGGAACACAGATAAGTCAGGCAGCCCCTCTGGAGGAGCCCATGGTCTCCAGTGAGACGCCCTTTCCTGCCCCAGTGCCTGGTGTAGGGCAGACCTGACACGTGCTATTAGAGACGCGACAAAAGTGCAGCTAGACAGGCGGCAGTACTTCTGTAGTGGATTCTTAGAACTTTGTTGCCTTGGCAGCCACTTTGAACATACAGTTAGTTGGACTTTCTCATGCCACAAGCAGGGCTCAGCCCCGCTTGGCAGTTTCCAGTTCTCCACCTCCTCCCAGTTCCTCCGTGTGGTTGATCCAAGTATCTCTGCCACATACAACTTCCCACCTCTCTATGGGCCAGCCACATACAGCCTGCAGGACTGGCCCCTGACCCTCGCACCCTGCATGGGCTGTAGCGATATGCCACAGTGACCTCTCAGCTACAGTGCAACCACCTGGAACTCATGCCGGCCAGCTCTAAACCCCCAATTAGAGCTCCCCTCAGGAAACCTGTTTGAATAACACCCTGGACCCAAAAAGGTGGTGGTCCATGGGTCCCTCTTTCTCTCCATGCGCTCCCTGACCTGTGTGTGTGTGTGTGTGTGTGTGTGTATGTGTGTGGCCTCCAGATGTGCTGCATACACCCCAGATCCTGTAAGTAATAAAATCTTTATTTCTATTTTGTGTCTCCCCTAATCATGGAAGGGGTGCTCTTCACTTTAAAGATTCTAAATAAAAAAAAAAGAAAACAACTTTTTTTTTGAGATGGAGTCTCACTCTGTTGCCCAGGCTGGAGTGCAGTGGTGTGATCTTGGCTCACTGCAACCTTCCCCTCCCGGGCTCAAGCGATTCTCCTGCCTCAGCCTCCCAAGTAGATGGGACTACAGGCATGCGCCACCATGCCCAGCTAATTTTTGTATGTTTAGTAGAGACGGGGTTTCACCATGTTGCCCAGGCTGGTCTCGAACTCCTGACCTCAGGTGATCCGCCCACCTCGGCCTCCCAAAGTGCTGGGATTACAGGCGTGAGCCACCACACCCAGCCAAAAACAACTTTTGATGAGTGGGGAGAAGGTGAGGAAGGCTGGAGGAAAGAAGGGTACTTTAAACTGCACCTGGAGGGTGTGTGGAGGAGATGGGAAAGGCGTTCCAGGGCAGGAGGAACAGCAAGTAGCAAAGGCACAGGAGGCTGCAGAGCCCAGGGAGTGCAGAGGAGCAGAAAACAGCAGAGCAGCGGGAGGGGAGACTCGGGGCGATGACGCCGGAAAAGATGATGACGGAGGAGGCCCCCGCTAGGAGGTGCAGGAGCATCAACCACAAAGTCAGTGTCGGACGTGAATATTTGGGTTCTGTTATAAATCTTTATTTTTTAAGACTTGAACACCTGCAGAATTAAATACAAAAGCAATCAAAAATCATCATATTTTCTAAAAACAGTTTTCCATTTGGGGCTTGTGGCCCTCTTCAATAAAATCATTCTGAAGATTTAAAGAGGTTTTGGCTTCAAATTTCTCAGAATAAAGACTCCTTTTGAGAGGGGCTACAGAAGCCCCCATGAGCTTCCTGCTCCTCAAAACTAACAGGCAAAACAAAACAAAACAAAACAACAAACCTCCTAGAAAGCAAATATGATCCTTCTCAATACAGAGCTTTCCCCACCCCAATTTGTAGTTTTTCAGAAAAGACTGGGGAAGTAGGTAACAGTGAGCAAGTCATCTTGTGAAGAAGGTCCTGGAGCGAGCCCTGGAGTGGGGGCTCCCCAGGAGGGCCCGAGCAGCGGAGACTTCTCACTCCACCTCTCCAGTCTCTGATCAGCACACAATCGGTGGGGCGCTCACACTTGGAAAAGCTTCCAGGAGGCAGCTCTTCAGTAGTGACCGAGGCACACGTGGTCCATGGACAATTTTATCCTGCGGGAGACAGGAAGGAGAACTTGGTGAACCGCGTCAACTCTGAAGAAAGGCAGAAAAACGCAAACCCACATGCAGCAGGCAGGCAGTTAGGACAGGCCCGCCCAGCAGCAGTCACTGAGAACGTGGCTTCTGGACCCTGCTGACAAATGGCTCTAGAGGAAAGCTGGAGGGAGCTCCTGGCAGAAGTGAAACTGCCCACTTGCAGAAGAGGATGGCAGCCCCTTCTGCTTTCAGAATGACATCGACCTTTCAAGCGTCACCGCTGCGTTAGTTACCTGTGAAGCGGATACGGCTTCTCACAAAGGTTGACCAGCACGTACAAATGTCTTAACGCATACTCGTACTGGGAGAAAACAAACAAGAAGAATGAAACATCCTCATCTCACCACACAATCCACTCCACTTTTGCAATTACAGAGGGGAAGCATCTTGGCCAGTGGCTCTTGCCCTATTTTGGTTCATGGATCCTTTCCCAACCTTTAAATAATCTGGTCCATAAAATAATTTATGGACGATCCCCCAGGAAAGAGGCACACATGCCGGGGTTTGCACGCAAGTGGGGGGGCTGGCGGGGTTCTGCACTCTCAAATCTGAGGGCAGGACTCCTGACGGGGAACTCCCGACGGCTCTGCTCCCCGCCATGGCCTGGGATCTCCCCGGGAAGCCTGCCTTTTGATTCTGGGAGGGACACACCAGTGAGGGAGATGGATGGCGTGTGAAAGCCACGCTGGATCAAACCAGGGAAGGGTGAAGCAGCGGGGATGTTTATCTTGAAACAAACTTCAGGGAAACCCAAGAACTCTCTGAGAACAAAGGAAGAGGTTCACTGTGCATGACTCCAAAGGTCAAAAGACCAAGACTGGGCCGGGTGTGGTGGCTCACGCCTGTAATCCCAGCACTTTGGGAGGCTGAGGCAGGTGGATCACCTGAGGTCAGAAGTTCAAGACCAGCCTGGACAACATGGTGAAACCCTGTCTCTACTAAAAATACAAAAATTAGCCAGGCATGGTGGTGGGTGCCTGTAATCCCAGCTACTCGGGAGGCTGAGGCAGGAGAATGGCTTGAACCCAGGAAGCAGAGGTTGCAGTGAGCTGAGATCACACCACTGCACTCTAGCCTGGGCAACAAGAGCAAAACTGAGTCTAAAACAAACAAGCAAACAAACAAAAAAACCAAGACTGGAGGGGTAAAGTCGAGCTACCTCAACTCTGCCCCAGTGTGAAAGAAGCCAGGGACAGGGACAACAGGGAACCAAGCAGGATGTGGCTATGTTGCAATAAAACTTTTTTTGGAGAGAGTTTCACTCTGTCACCCAGGCTGGAGTATAGTGGCACAGTCTCGGCTCATTGCAACCTCCACCTCCCTGGTTCAAGCAATTCTCCTGCCTCAGCCTCCTGAGTAGTTGGGATTATGGGCATGCACCACCACGTCTGGCTAATTTTGGTGTATTTAGTAGAGACGAGGTCTTGCCATGTTGGCCAGGCTGGTCTGGAACTCCTGACTTCAGGTGAGCCACCCACCTTGGCCTCCCAACGTGCTGGGATTGCAGACATGAGCCACCATGCCCGGCCCCAATAAAACTTTATTTACAAAAACAGGTTATGGGGGAGAAACAGGCCTGTAGGCCAGTTTGCCAACCTTTCTCTAGAAGGATCGAAGCACCACATGCTACTGACCAGGAGGCTTTTCAGGTGCCTTCCAATTCTACATCTGCAGAAACTCAGTACTTCTCCTCCATGGGCCACACCTGACTTCAACTGTCTTGGGAAGAGGTCAGAACAGACTCAGAAGGGAGAAGATGTGTGTGGCTGGTGTGAGGGGTAGAGACGAGGGTGGGGCTTGGCAGGGGCAGCAGAAGTGTGAACAGAAGTAACTGTTCTTCAAACTAGAAGTGAGAGCTATCATCTACGGCTCTGATAAACTCTCCTACCCACTGGGACAAGAGGAGTGTTCTGGGGCCAAGATTTAAAATTAGTGAATTTGGACAACCTTCTTCCTCTCTGAAATGAGCCCACTGTTTCTCAGCCTGGATGGAACCTTCTGTAAGGTCGTACAACCAATGTGACTGCCAGGGGACAATATGAATTCAGCTTCTGGATTCTGGACGTGGGGAGAGCCCGCTGGCTCACCGTGGGGGAATGCCAGTTGAAGCAGTGAGTCCGGAAGTGCAGCAGGGCCTCTGGGTAGCAGCTGTGCCCCGTGAGTGGGGCTCTCTTGGACAGGAGCTGCTCCACCTCAGCCTCGGATGCTGCCAGCAAGGAGACGATCTTGCGCACTGACTTCTCAATGAGGTGCCTGGCCTGGGGAGAAACGCGGTCTGTCAGAATGTGCCTCCCTGAATGCGGTCTCTCAGGGACCCAGGAACGGTGAGAAGTGCATTCAAAGGTTTCTCTCCACACAGCCCTCAGCCTCCCGGTTAAAGGAAATAACAATCAATGTGCTCTGAGAAAGGCGAGAGATGTCTGTGCCCACTTGTGCGATGGTCAGAAAGACCTGCCTCTTGGGGATCTTTTTGGCATGATGCAAACATTTGTATCAAAAAACAACCTTTGCTGTGGAGGAAGGAGGTGGCAGAACCTGTGCCCCAAAGCAGACGACTGTGCCGTGAGGGTGTTGTGCTCACGGGCACCTCTGCCCATTCAGGAAACTATCGAATGGTTACACAGTGGGGCACAGAGGGACTTTTATTTTCTTTCCAGATGATGAAAAACAGCATCATAAAGAAGAAAATGCTTCTATATTACCCTAACTCTGGCCAGGCACAGTGGCTCACGCCTGTACTCCCAGCACTTTTAGGAGGCCGAGGCAGGAGGATCACTTGAGGCCAGCAGTTCCAGACCGGCCTGGGCAACACAGGGAGACCCTGCCTCTATTAAAATAAAAATCAAAAACACACACACACAAAAAAACCCTTCACTCTACCAGCAAGCTCTGTCCTACCCGCTCTCCAGCCAGGGTTTGCTTGCTTCATATCTGAATTCCACAAAGACCCTCCACCCACTGTGTGTTAGACCAGCAGTTCTCCAGGCGTGGTCCAGAACCACAGACTCCCCAAGAGCTCTCAGGCTCCGGAAGATCTTCCCTTCCTCAACTCTGTATCTTTACAAGGCTGGATTTTCTTCTTACACTTCAGCCGAAAGAACAGCGCCCAACAGCGAAAGCAGAAGCCGGTTTAAGGATCCAGCTGTCGTCTAGCAATGCCAGACACAAAGGAGATTCGCCCACATGTAAAGCAGTGCCACTCTTCTCACCAAATGCTTTTTGTTTTGGAAAATGGTTATTTTTCATAGAAAATATATTAGCGCAAAATGTTATTTGTTACAAATATTGTTATTTGTAAATGAGTTAAATATTTTTAAATCTTAGTTTTAATTTTTTCATAATCTTTTACTTTACATAAAAGTATAATTATGCAATAGTTAAACAGTCTTGGAATAGTTTTCAAATTTGCAGCAGATACCAAAGAAGTCCTATATGATTTACACAGCTGTTTAAGCAAACACAAGAAAACTCTGAGCCGGGTGCAGTGCCTCATGCCTGTAATCCCAGAAATTTGGAAGGCTGACGCAGGTGGATCACCTGAGGTCAGGAGTTTGAGACCAGTCTGGCCAACATGGTGAAACCTCCGTCTCTCCTAAAAATACAAAAGTTAGCTGGGCGTGGTGGCGGGTGCCTGTAATCCCAGCTACTCGGGAGGCTGAGGCAGGAGAATTGCTTGAACCCGGGAGGCAGAGGTTGCAGTGAGCTGAGATCACGCCACTGCACTCCAGCCTGGGCAGCAAGAGCAGAACTCCATCTCAAAAAAAAAAAAAAAAAAAAAAATCACCAAAAAACCTCTGGTTCACTTTATGTGAACTATCAAAAATGTCCTTTCATCTCATCTTAATTTAATGCAATAAATATCAATAGACATAACCCACCATGAACAAAAGCTCTTTGGGATCAATAATTTAAAGAGTATAAAGAGGTTTGGCCGGGTGCAGTGGCCCACTCCTGTAATCCCAGCACTTTCAGGGCCCAGGTGGGAAGATCACTTGAGCTCAGGAGTTTGAGACCAGCCTGGGCAACATAGTGAGACCCCAGCTCTACAAAAAAATTAATAAATAAAGAGGCCCAAGACTAAAAAGTCTGAGGACGACTGTGCTATACTGCATTTGACACCAACTAAAAATATGTCCTGGTTAATACGATTGTCACACACAGGGTACCAATTTTGGAGATAACTAGATATATGCATTTAAAACAAACCACATTGATTTAAAAAAAGAATCTTGCCTAGACGGGTGGATCACCTGAGGTCAGGAGTTCGAGACCAGCCTGACCAACATGGTGAAACCCCATCTCTACTAAAAATACAAAAATTAAGTGAGGCGTGGTGGCACGTGCCTGTAATCCCAGCTACTTGGGAGGCTGAGGCAGGGGAATCTCTTAAACCCAGGAGGCGGAGGTTGCAGTGAGCCGAGATCACACCACTGCACTCCAGCCTGGCGACAGAGCAAGACTCTGTCTCAAAAAAAAAAGAAAAAAATCTAGCCTAGAAAACTCAGGCCATATTTCAGCACATCCATCCCTGTGCTGTGCTGACAGTGGGGATAAGGGTTAACAGAGTTGGCTTTGTGGGAAGGGACAGGCAGCCCTCTGCCCAGCATTCCAGTAAGCACACAGCTGTAATTTACGCAGCAATTCTGCCAGCTCCAAACACACTGATGAGCTACTGAAAACAGACTCAGTGATTGGAAAGGACGGCATAAGCATTTTAGAAAGAATTTTAGGCATGACTATGTTTTTCTGAGAACAGCAGAAATTTTTGTGGATTGGATTTTTTTTTTCTTTTTAAGAGAAGGGGTTTTGCTAGGTTGCCCAAGCTGACCTCAAAGTTCCAGACTCAGGGAATCTTCCTGCCTCAGCCCCCTAAGTAGCTGGGACTAGAGGCGCCCGCCACTGTACCTGTCTCTGGATTTTTAAAATGAATATGATTAGCTAATAATAAGCAACAAAATAAAAAATCCTCTAAGCAACAAGGTATAAAAGAGGGAAACACCCATGTACATGGCTTCTTGGCATGATATAGGGGAGACAGGCCCCCATTCCACTGCTCCCTACTACCAAAGAGGTCAAGGTTAGTTTACATGAAGATGGGAGGCAACCACGGCTCCGCCCACCCACTTCCGTTACATGGAGGACAAAGGCTGGCTTCCGTCCCCACACACTCCTGCGTGGCAGAGAGAATGGTCAGGAGGCAGGGCCGTGCTCATGCATGCTGCCCACCTGAGCTGGGGACAGCACCTGGGCACAGCTCCTTTCACCACTACTCACATCCAGATGCCGCTGGATCTCCTCCATGAGCTGCCTGGACTCCTCCAGATCATTGGTGTTCATCAGTTTCCTTTTCATGATCGTGAGGGGCACATCAGGGCTGGGGGTGAGGTCAAGGTGTGTGACTGGAGGTAGGGAGATAGGAGAACTGGCTTTGTGCTTCATACCCTGAAACTGCATCACTTTCATGGTGGAGATTGTCTGGGGAGACAGACAGCAAGAGAGAGCGAGGGAGAAAGCAAGAGAGAGTGAGAGAAAGCCAGAGAGAGAGGGAGAGAGAGAGCTGGTTTGAGTGGCAGGAGCAGATGTGCCCAACATACCCCAAGTCCAGCCTCTCCATCAGAGGCTCACATTTACTCCTCATGGTTTCAGGACCACAGGGCCACAATCACAGTCTGAAAAGGCACGGTCACCCCAGCAGTACGCAGGCAATGCACGTGAGCCCCTGAAATCTACCAATGAGTGACTCAAAATGCCTGGCATCCTTTGCAGCAGAACTGCTATTCTTTCACCAGACAGCTCTGGTCCAAGCTCTGCCTGACTGTGGATCAGCAGTGCCTTTCATATGTAAAAGAATAGCAGTTCTGCTGCAAAGGATTCCAGGCAAAGAATGTCACCTGCAAAGGACGCCGCCTATCCAGGCGAGTGACCTGTATGTGCTCACTCACCTGCAAGTCCCTAAGGGCCAGTAGTGGGAAGGTACAAAGCATCTGCCCAGGTCAGAGCTGAAGTCTGGGTCCATTGGGAAGGGCAGAGCTAAAGCCACAGAGAGGCCAGGCTGATGCTTGGCATCAAGAGCTAGCAAATGGGCACAGCGGCCAGGCTCGATTTGGCTGCAGCAGTAACTACAGACTGGCTCCCAATCAGAAGGGAAAATGCTGCAAGCGTTCTGTTCCTAAAGCAAGCAACAATAATCTAAAAACAGTTCTAAAATCAACAATACCACACACACCAATCTATATAAAAACACAAAGTTTGGAGAAGATCCACCACAACTCCTCAACCAAGATCAGAAACGGCCAATGATGAGGATACTGTGAAGAGAATGGAAAGCCCAAGGCAGGGCCCCCACATGGCTAGGGCTATGCCACCACTGACCCTGCCTTCTCCATGTCACCTTTCCCTGGCCGTCCCTCTGCTCCAACTCTCTCTTACGCCTGCTCAAAAGCCTGACCAGGTCATGGTGCCCTCGGTGCAGGTCTCATGTCCCCCAGCCCACGCCCTGCTGAAGGGCTAACCGTGGCTGGATTTACTGACTCCAGGTTCTTCTAGAAGGCCAATGTTTGCGCCCAAGGAACAGATCTCAGCTGGCGAGCTCTCCACTGGGGGTGGGCTGCTTGGAGAATGGTGTTTGGGCATATGAACAACTGGGAGGCCCTGCACATTTGTTATGGTGTTTACACATCCCAAACGCTAGCCCCAGCAGCTTCACTTAGGGCCCAAGCTTTTAGCAGCCACCTGCTGCAACACCATTTAACCACACAGGTCTCTTCTGGACATATTTGGAGGAGGATAAAATGTCTCCAATTTATAGCCAAAGGGTAAAGGTAACAACCTGCAGCTTGCAAAGGGGCAGGACCCCAGAAAATCCAAGGTGCAGAGTGGCTATGGGACAATCTACAAACCATAAAGCAGCAGCTTTCAAGTCAGTAATCCCTTGCTGCACACTAGGCCTGTGTTTAGCATAAGTAATGCACAGCCTTCTTTCGTGCTCCTAGCTACCTCGTACACTTGGGTTTCGACCAATGAGAAAACAAATTCAGAGAAGTGAAATCACTTGCCCAAAGCCTCACAACTCTGCAAGTTTGAACCTAGGAAGGTCTGATTCCAAAGCCCACAGGTCCCCAGGATGGAGTGGCATGAGATGCAGAGGCATCCCTGCCTCAAGCATTCCTCACTCAGATCCCGTGTCTCTTTAGCAAGAGATCAATATTCCAGGCAAGTCCACCTAGAACACAAGGAACAGAGGGCCAGCATGCGAGGCTCCCGACTCACTTTGTTTCCATACTGCATGACGTGGCTGGTGTTGGTGTGCGATTTTACCAGGTGGTACTGCTTGTGCAGGGTCTCTTTAGTCAGGTCTTCCTGCAAAAAATGAGACCATTAAAGACCTTTGACAATCAGAGTCTGACGGTTAAACCCCAGCTGAACAGCCAGCCCCCAAAGGGCTCACCACGTCCGAGTCTTCCATCCAGTTGACGCTGTACCAGTCCCCCAGGTACGTGGACCTCTTCTCATCATAGTAACAGGCGTAGGATGACTCTCTGGGGTTGGCAGCAGTCGTTGCATAAACTACGAGGAATCAAAGATGATCTTTTAGTCACATTTTATTCCTGCCTTGGATTACGCTTGAAGCTTGAGTCCTTCTTTCTCCCCCGGTGAAATCGAAGCATGCTACTTACGATCCACACAGGAGGGCAGGGACATGTAACTGTACCCAGGCTTGTGTATTCGATTACAATAACTCATCTAAAATTAAATGCGGAAGAAAGAGGAGCCATCTGATGGATGTTTTTTGCAGCAATTGGCAAACTGGCATGCTTAGGACATCATGCTATTCTGGAAGAATGCTGACATTTCCACGGCACAGGAAACTTGAAGAATATGGGCTTACTTTGGTTTCCAGAGAGATCTGACATTTATTGAAGAAACATCTAGATTAACCGAACCTATACAAAAGCTACCACTTACTATCTCTCTACCATGGGCTTAGAATTGTGCTGGACAAATGCTAGTGTTTAAAATACAAGTCTCCCAACAGACACGCACTATCTTTATCCCCATTTTACAGATGGGGATAACCGAGGGTCAAAGAGGGTCAGTCACCTGCTTTGAGGTCAGAGAGCAACCAACACATTGCAAAGGATGGAGGCCAGTCCAAAGCCCATGTAGTTTTAGCTTCAGTAGTTTTAAGAGCACATACAGATTCTTTATTCCCTGACTACCAGTGCTTCAGAAGCAGAGGAAGCCCAGAGCTACCTGCAAGTGTCTCCCCGCTTCTATGGCCCAGGCTGCCCTCAGCAGCCCCTGCTTATGGAGAATACTCAGTTCCATGTCAGCGGTGTCTGAGCAACCTGCTTGCCAGCCCAGGTCGAGGCCGGCGCCCCAACCACCTACCATTGATGTTATCCGGCAGGTGGTTCATCATGGACCCAGACTCACAGGCTTCAATGTAGAACACCATCTGTGAGGCAGACGGAGCAGGTGAGCTCACCCCAGCCAGGTACAGGCCTCCAGCCATGATACTGGAGTTCTGCCCACTCTCTCTACCCAATCCTAACAAGTCCTCCAGGCTTGCTTCTGGGAGACATTACTGCTGTAAACAGGCTGCTGCCAGAAGTTACGGAAGCTGCTGCCACACAAATTTATTCATTGCTAATGGAATAAAATCATCTATTAGCTGAAATAATGCAGAGAAAACAGAGTCATGTGATGCTAAGGAAAACGGTTCCACCATCCAATGCAGCGGGGAGTTTCAAAGACCGTACAGTGCAGCAGGCCATCTTTCTGCGTTACTGTCACGTATCACCCAACCCATGCAGGTTCTTTTTTTTTTTTTTTTTTTTTTTTTAGTAGAGACACGGTCTCACTATGTTGTCCAGGCTGGTCTTAAACTCCTGGCCTCAAGTGATCTTCCCGCCTCAGCCTCCTGAAGTGCTGGGACTACAGGAGTGAGCCACCACACCCAGCCAAAAACTCTGGCCCTACACAGTTTCCATAAAGGGTGCTATAGGGGTGAGAAAGGCTCAAAGTGAGAATAAGATAGTGGTATTTTCCTCCCCAGCTGCCCAAAATTGAGGACAGTCCTAGGAATAGGAGTCTGCAAAGTGTGGGCCAAAGACCAGCAGCAGCAGGATCACACGGAAACCCAAGGCAAATTCTCACGCCCCCTCCCCTGACTTACTGGGTCAAACTCTGGGGGCGAGGCCCACACTGTTTTAACAAGCTCTCCAGTGATTCCAATCTAAGAGCTAAAGCCGAAAGCCTCATCCTGGGAAACCAGGGATTGGAAGGATCCCCTTTCTAGAAAACACAGCACTTACAGTTGGAGGACGGTCACAGGACTGTGGGCACTGCACCCATGGCTTTCCTCACACCCCCCGCCCCCCCAAGGCTGACCCAAGGGCTGAATTACCTTTCGGTACATTTTGTGTTTGTACATGTAATGGATGGTCTCATTCAGGTCCTCTACATGAAGCTGAAAGGTGAGAATATTGATTCAGACCAACACATCAAGAGAAACTATCTGCTGGATAAGCCACTAGTAAAGTTCTGATGATGCTTCATAAACTCTTTTCTACCAATCCCTAGAAGTAATCATGGTGAAGAACATGATCCCAGAATGTCATCACATGTTTTATGCACACACTTAAAAAAGGGCAAGAGGATGTACCTCTTCACCCATTGCTTTGTCCGGAGCTTTTGATCTATTCTGGGATCTAGTGTGATACACCCACGTCCTGAGACAGCTACCGACACTGAGATATGAACAGAAATGCAGGGAAAACTGTCTGGAAGAGATGTCCTTGGACAGATTTCAAGCTGCTAAACCTGTTCCCCACTCCCATCCACCACACGTACAAACCAACCCTGGCAGGACACTAGAAAATACACGCTATGGGTTTAATCTCGACACCTAGGCTTGCTTTTCTGTTCTGCTAGTTTGTCCTTAAAATGTTAAGAAAACTCACATCTTCATTGGGAAAAACCAGTATTCCAGTAGATCCATGGTCAGTGAAGTAAACGAACACGTGATCCTGGGGGCCGCTGCCAAGAAAGAATCAGGGGTCAATCATTTCCTTTTTCTGTTTTTACTTCTATTTCTCTGAAAAGCTGCCCTAATCAAAAAATTAAGAAGTTTGGGGAGTAGAGTTGCCCAACCAGGTTTGAAGATGAACACAAGGGCCCGGTGCCCGGTGTCTGGCCTGTCCCCTCCACTCCCCTTGGTGTGATTCTGAACCACAGTATAGATCCCAGAGCCTCCAAATTCTGAACTATGCCTGGAAAGGAGGAGGGACCTTTCCTGGGCAACCCATCAGACAGACCTGGTGTGAGGTGGATAGTGGGGTCCTTTGGCAATTGGGCCTCATCCCAGGCAGCCACACTCTCCAACCAGATCTCCCCAAAATGAGCTCAACACAAGCCTGCAGCCTCCCCTTCCAGGCCTCCTGCGGCCCACACAGTCTGGATGCCCACCTGCCTGCCTCACCAGGGCTTCCACCAGATGGCGCTGCTTCAAAGTGGCAGAGATGTAATAACTTACATGAAGCCAATTTGGTTCACCCTCACAGATGTCCATCATCTCTAAACTAATTTTTTTTTTTTTTTTTTTTTTTTTTGAGATAGAGTCTCACCCTGTCGCCCAGGCTGGAGTGCAGTGGCGTGATCTCAGCTCACTGTAACTTCCGCCTCCCAGGTTAAAGCAGTTCTCCTGCCTCAGCCTCCCGAGTAACTGGGATTATAGGCACGCGCCACCACGCCTGGCTAATTTTTGTATTTTTAGTAGAGACGGGGATTCACCATGTTGGTCAGGGTGTGTGTGTGTGTGTGTGGTTTTTTTGTGTGTGTTTGTTTGTTTGTTTGTTTTGTTTTTGAGACAGAGTCTCACTCTGTCGCTCAGGCTGGAGTGCAGTGGCACGATCTTGCCTCACTGCAACCTCCACCTCCTGGATTCAAGCAATTCTCCTTCCTCAACCACCAGAGTAGCTGGGATTACAGGCGCATGCCACCACACCTGGCTAATTTTTGTATTTTTAGTAGAGACGGGGTTTCACCATGTTGGCCAGGCTGGTCTCCAACTCCTGATCTCAAGTGATCCGCCTGCCTTGGCCTCCCAAAGTGCTGGGATTACAGGCGTGAGCCACCGCACCCGGCCTCTGCACTAATTCACATGAGCTTACTTGTGCCCAGGTCTCCCTTCCAGCTTAAAAAAAATATGCTACTAGAATTTCTGGCATCACATAAAAATGAACAATTTTATGAAAAAAATGAAGTAATTTTATGAACAATTACTAAACAATAAGACATCTCTAGCCCACAGCCAGCGGGGGGTAAGCACTGGGGTTCGTGTTCCCCAATATGAAAGTCCACTTCCTCCAATATGAAGGCACTTACGAATGTGCCTCTCCCCGTTGGGCTGATCTGTGATCAGAACACAGGGCTGGTGGCCCTGCAATCTGGGCACAGGGATTCACACCTGCCTCACGGGCTCCACTGGCAGTGGGACATCCCTGCGCTACGATCCCCAGACAAGGAATGAGGAATTTAAGTGATAGGAACATTTTACTAATAATGAGGGGCCCTGGATCATAAGGTGAATTCAGTGCAGAAATGGGGCCACAAAGAGAAGCCACTGAAACAACAGCCCTAAGCACCTGTCCTAAGTCA